>NC_044400.1:72348360-73735285 GCF_006542625.1 Nomascus leucogenys
TGGCATCAGTAAGAGCTTCTATATGGTAGGCATCCAACAGAGCCCCCAGCAATTATTAGGCTGTACACTGGACTCTTGATTGAATGATCGAATTGTGAATATTAAGTTGAATTCCATGAGATCGTTAGCTCAGTTCCTGTAGAAAGGCATAATTGTCTGATTGATTCAAACGAAAGGTGAGAAAATGGTGGTAAGTCAGAATGAAATAAATAAAACAATTAGCAATAACTTTCCAAAAGGAAGTTTTATTTTCTGTTTTAAAGGAAAAGATGATACACATACAACAGAGTATTAGATTCAACACTTTTTCACTTGAAAATTCAGTGGCACAGGGGCTGGTCACAGTGGCTCACACCTGTAATCCCAGCACTTTGGGAGGCCAAGGCAGGTGGATCACTTGAGGCCAGGAGTTCGAGACCAGCCTGGCCAACATGTTGAAACCCTGTCTCTACTAAAAATACACAAATTAACCTGGTGTGGTGGCAGGCACCTGTAATTCCAGCTACTCAGGAGGCTGAGGCACAAGAATCGCCTGAACCCAGGAGGCAGAGGTTGCAGTGAGCCGAGATTGCACCACTGCACTCTGGGCGACAGAGCAAGACTCTGTCTCAAAAAAAAAAAAAAAAAAAAAGAAAAGAAAAAGAAAAAAAAGAAATGGCTGGGTGCGGTGGCTCATGCCTGTAATCCCAGCACTTTGGGAGGCCGAGGTGAGCAGATCATGAGGTCAGAAGATTGAGACCATCCTGGCTAACATGGTGAAACCCCGTCTCTACTAAAAATACAAAAAAAAAAAAAAAAAAAAAAGAAAGAAAAAGTAGCTGGCTGTGGTAGCACACGCCTGTAGTCCCAGCTACTCAGAAGGCTGAGGCAGGAGAATTGCTTGAAAACAGGAGGCAGAGCTTGCAGTGAGCTGAGATTGCACCACTGCACTCCAACCTGGGTGAAAGAGTGAGACCCCATCTCAAACAAACAAACAAAAAAGAAATCTCAGTGCCACAGTATAACAAGTATAGTATAGTAGATGCACACCAAATGATTGATCTATTGGTTAGAATATCTAATGTGTCTAGTTACGTTTAAAATGTCAAAAACTAAGTGACTTATTCTATGACTCTTCCCTCATCATTTTTCTTCACCCACGTTCACATTAGAGAAAAAAATGTTCCTCTTCTACCAGATGGTAGCATAAATTTTCAGGTCAAGTGATATTAAAAATAGATAATAGCCGGGACCCCATGAGTCTCTACAGAAAGACTAAACAGTCACAATGGGGAATATCATTGTTTTGGTTTTCTTTATGAGCTTTTATGTACTCAGCTGCTTCTCAGGCAGACTTTTACTGCAGTGGGACCTGGATCATTCTGAATTCCGGTTCCACATCACTTCCCGTCCTTTACACTCTCTCAGCTCTGTGCCACACAAGTCAAGGGAAACAGCCTTGCAGCTGCACTCTGGTTCTGAATGTGCTCTTCCCCAAGGAGCTGGCTGGGTTTGAGTCTTGGAATCAGAATTCTCTAAGTTTTGTCTCTAGGTGCTGCTGTTTACAAACATTTTTCTATGTTAAGGAGCTTAGACTTATGTAAAAAATATAAAATGTGAAAATCAAGTTATTTCAAATCAACTTAAAGAGTTCATTTGGTTTTTCTTTAAAATGTGTAGTGATTATTACTGATTTTGATGAATAATTTACTCTTGGCTAATATGTTCAAAACACATTTCAAATGCTACTCCTTTTAGGAAGCTTTTTCAAATCCTCCAAACATTGTCTGCTCTAACATCCCATCCTTTCATCTACATTTACTCGTATGTCCAAGAAACACTTGCTCAATAGAGCAGTCTACGTCTGATTCTTCTTAGTGTCTCTTTCAGTGGCTGCGGAAAAGGAAGAAAGCACCAGCTTACGTTGGCTAATTTTTACTGAAATAATCTATGATTTGTTCATAGTTTTGATGCTGTATATTTAAAATCTTGAGTTACTAATGGTGAAGTTGGAACCACCATTTTATTATTTTAATGCAGATAATCTTTACTTTTTATTACCAATATTTATTTCTAGTGTGCTTACTGGAAATTACTACTAAAATTTAAAAAATGGAGACACGGATTAAAAATGGGATAAAACCAAATAATAAGTAAAATATTATCAAAGTTTCATAAAAGGTATAATGTAGATGGACCCTAGAGATATTTTGTAGAATATTCTTACTTTATGGATGAAAAACATAAAGGTTGGAGTGTAAGTGAGTTATACCAGATCACACAGTAAATCAGTGATTGACACTAGGCTAAACTGAGGTTTTAAGAAAAACATTACCTAATGCAGTCAGACAGGCATGAGTTTTCTTCCAATTTTATTTCTATTGTGTGTCCTTGGACATATGATTCGAAATCCTAAAGATTAACTTTTTTCATTGGTGAAATAAGGCAGCAATGCCAACTCCAAAGCATTTGTATGAGGATGAAATGATATGACATACAGCAAAGCACTTGGTGCTCAGTAATAGATGTTAAATAATTGTTAAGCACTGTGAGAACGTTAATAGCTCACATAATTAAGTGGCTACCATACATATAGGTTCTGATACTCAATAAACATGTCCCTCTTTAATTCTTCCTTAGTGTCTGATACCTACCTTATAATCAAACTTTGACAAGCAGCCATGGCTTTTTCCCTAAGAAGTATATGCAGCAGACATGTCAACCACTAACTTTAGTAGAGAGACAATACTTCATACACAGCCTTCAAGAGGTCCCACCCCTTATACCCATATAATTTATACCACCACTGATTGTACAATAGGTGACACTGATCCAACCTGGTGATGGAATCCTCTCTGAAAAATTAAGAACAATAGCACTGAGAGAAGGAATTGATGAGAATAGTGGACATGGAACCAAGAAGTCACATAGAGTCGGATCCATTGTTGGCAGTTGGAGAAGCTAAAGCTTCAAGGAAGGAAAAGAAGAGAGGAGAGGAGAGGAGAGGAGAGGAAAGGAGAGGAGCTGTTAGTGAAACATAGAAAGCCAACTGCAGGCAAAAACAGAGTGGAGAGGCTAGAATGAGAGACACAAGACAGATAACAGTAACAGCAGCTCTTAGAAAACAGATTGGCTTTGACATGAGAGAGACTCAGCAGTGTCTTTTTAATAAAGCATGCTTCACTTAAGATAATCAGAGCGGATTCTCCTTCTGGTAACCAAAATATTATGGCTATAACTGTGTATTAGTGGTACAGATAACTTTTCAATGGCAAACCAGAGAAAGAAAAGATTCATTCCAAGTCAGAAATGTACTGGCACCACTCACTCTAACTCAGAAATATTTACTTTAGTCCCTTTCAAATGTGACATCACTTAGCTTCTTTATAAGCTTACAGGTTTTTGGCACAGGAAATAGCTCTTCTACCCTTCCCCCATCCAAAACCTGGCCCCTTCTTGTTCCTTCTCTGAATTCTTGAATGGTGACCATGTGAGCTATCACCAAATGTGTGGTCTGAGCCAGCCTTTGAAGATTGCCATAATGATCTTTGCTGACTTCTGCCCTGTGCTTTTTTTTTGGAACCCCTGGTTGGCTGTTTGCTTTCCTAAATGTTAGCAGACTTGAACTGATGAGTTTTAAGTGCCTGCAGTGATCAACACCAGGTCCTTTAGTTTTGTATTTACTGTATATATTAAAAAGTAAAATAGAATATGTCGGTATAGAGAGCATCCCATGTCCTTCCTCTTTCCCTTCCTTCTTCTCTTTCTTCCTCCCTCCGTCCTTTCCTTCCTTCCTTCATTCCTTTTTTTCTTCTCCTTCCCTTTCAGTCTCCCTCTCTTAATTTTGCCATTTGCCAGTTTTGAACATAGCTATGTGATAATAATAAAAATGTGAACTTTTCCCCATAATTTCAATATTATATTTATTATAATTTTTTTAAAAAATTGGAAATATAAAGAAAAATATCAGAATTTTATCATGCAGAACAATTATACTTAACACTTTAATGTATTTGTTTTTCTTTCCAGGATTTTGTCAGATAGATAGATAGACACAAAAGGAACAGTGGAATAGTATATATTTTTTGTTTTTTGTGTTTATCACTTTTCATATGATAAGCATATTTCTCAAAGTTAAATATTCCTCTTAGAAATTATTAGCTTTAATAGCTGAATATTTTAACATCTACATGTACTATAATTTAATACATTTCTTACTTTAGCAAGTAATTCTTACTTTTTTAGATATATGAAATGTAATGAGCTGTTTTCATAGTTTTTTAAATAAAAATTCAATGTATATTTGATGTTCCCTAGGATAAACTAATACAGTACAAGCAAGTTTACAGGTTTATATTTTATTAGCCTTTTAGGCAATATTGATATGCATTTACAGATTTTCACAAAGCTTACTACAGGTTAAATTTGAAAATATCATTAAAAAGTACATCTCTCAAAGGTAAGATATTAAGTGTAATTAGTAATCATTAATTTGTTTCAAAAAATTATTAATAAGAACAAATAAACATGACGAAAATGTCAACTTCCATATAACAAATTACATCCTCAAGGTATTTATAGAACACTAATAGAGAGTCTTGCTAGAGATAACTTTATTCTTAAAAAGTTTCAAGATATGAGAATATTTTTATGTCAAATAAAAAATAAGTTTCAAAACAATTTTGTGAGTAGATGCTATACAATAATAATAGACATGCATTTAGGTGGTAGTAATGAATGAGCTCAGACTTTGGAATAAGATAGATAAGGAGAGATTAATACTTGTTTTAAGGCAAGAAAAAGAAAATTGCCTTCAAATTAACAATGACAGCATAAGCATATGAATCATCTTTATTTTTCTGTTCCAGTAATAGATTAATATCTAAAAACATATATTAAATGTACATGGCCATGCATACAAACCAGAGCAAAATTGTTTTGAGCTATCAGAAAATCCACAGTGGTGAGTAATAAATAAAGAATAATAAAATTGTTTGAACTAAAACCTCTATAAATGAAAATGTAACAATGAAACTAAAAGCTCAATGGATAGATTAAAGAACAGATTACATAAAGTTGAAGAGAGAAATTTTAAAGTGGAATACAAAGCTGAAGAAATAACTTAGAGTGTGGTTCAGAGAAGCAGAAGAACACCACGAAGAGAAGTTAAGAGGCATTGAGAATAAAATGAGAAGCTCTAACATGTTGTCAGGGTTGCAGAGGCCATACCAAAGATAACGAAAGAGGCAACGGTCAGAATGGTAGAGGATAATAACTTCACAGAATAGTTGAAAAAAAAATCTTTAGATTATAAAAGCACAGTGAACACAACGCAGGACGAATTGAAGGAACTCTTCACTTATAAACATTTAAAGACCATGAAAAAGAGATCCTAAGAGCAGCCAAGAGGGAGAAAAAGAGACTAAATACCTACAAAAATGTCTATAAGACACATAATGGACTCATCTGTAGCAAAAAATAACGACAGAAGAAAGTGAAATAATTTTTAAATATGCCGAGGAAGTAATATTTACCAGCCTAGAATTGTATATACATGTAAAATATCTTTTAAGAATCAGAGTAAAATGGGACATAAGAATGAGAACTTACCAGTTACTAAAGACAATTCTGAAGGATGTAGTACTTTAGGTGGAAAGACAATAGTTCTAGATAAAAAATCTCAAATGCAAAAAAAAAATGGCAAGAAAATATGCCAGTTAGTTTGTGGATGATTTCAAACAAAGACTGGCATAAAATAATGATAATGCCTACTTTGTGAGGAAACACAGAAAAAGAACTAAAATACTAAGCGAAAATAATATATAATTTGGGAAATAGCAAATGGATTTAAAGTAATCTAAGGTTTATTATTGTAGTTAATTGTCATTTTATTATTTTGAAAGAGAGTGAAGATGCTGATTAATTTTGAATTTGTTAGGTCAAGGATAGCTAGTCATATAGTTCCTCTAATCAATAGAATAACACGCACAGAGTATATTATTTACAAACAAGTAGAAGGGAAAAATGGAAGGAGAAAAAGAAAAAAAATCGGTCAACACAAAAAGATGGTTAGAAAGGAAGAGAAGCGAGAAAAGATGATGCAGAAAGAAAATACACAATAAAATAGTCAAACTCAATTCAGATAAAATAATTACTGCAAAAAAATGTGTAGGAACTCAACTATTCAGTTAAGGGGAAAATTGTCACTGTGGATTTAAAACAAATTCCAACTTTATGTTATTTAGAAAAGACATACGTAAAATATACAGAAATAAAAACGTTAAATTCAAAAGATGGAAAAACATTTACCATGCACATGCGAAACAAAAAAGTTGATTTAACCACATTAATATCAGACAAAATATAATGAAGACATGAAATATGAAATAAATAAGCTTTTAAAGTTTAATAACTCTGAATAGTATATGATTGTTTAGGATATTATATAGTCTACAAATAGGCTATTTATGTTATATACTATATAATATATATTCTAATAACTTTCTTATTTTAATATATTCCATATATATGGAATATATATAGCTTATTTATAGAATATATGACTATATATATTCTATTTATATATGAAACATATATAAATGAGGAAATTATTAGAATGAATTTAAGTTAGGTGTTAACTCCAGTGGCAGTGGCAGGGATAAAATTCAGCTGGGAAGGGACCTGAAAGGGACTTCCAAGACACTGGTGATCTATATTTTAGTCAGTATAGTGTATATAAATGATAATTTATCTTTTAACTGAAAATTTAAGTTTACATTTAATTTTTTATGTGTTTTCAAACATAAAATAGTATGCTAAAGGATGAAATGTTTTCTTTAGAATGGTTCAAGTAAGCCATCGAACAAAAATTGGTACATTTGAGAAAGAAGCAATTGACAGCCTTGGAAATGGGAAATGTACCTCGTGAAATATTTTTTAAAAATAAGCTGACTAAATACTGAGAAAAAACAGCACTGATAGTAGAGTTAATGGATTTTACACTAAAACTGAAGATCCAAATGCAAAACAGATTCATAAAAATGTAAAAAATACTAAAGAGACCTCAAGACATAGTTTGAGAAGCTCTATCAGATCTACTAGATGGTGTGGAAAGGGAGAAAAGTTTAAAATCTGTACATTGAAAAGTTTCTCAAGTGTGAATAAAATATTTTTTAAAAATACATATTTGGATGCATTGTATAAAATTATAGAACCATAAAAATTTAAAAAGAATCCTAAATACAATGTAAGAAAATCGACTTATAAATGTCTATAGAATAGTAAATTCAGATTAAAACTAGATTTCCCATGAGAAATGATAGATGCTGAAGAGACAGATTAACATGGATAGAGTAATCAGAGTAAACAACTACACCAAGTTGTGATTCTGAATCCCTTTAATAGCAAAGGCAAATTAAAATAATATTTAGACACACAAATGATAACAGAAAATAATTACCCACAGATCTTTGTTGAAAAAAACTACTAAAGGATGGTTTTCAACAAAAATAAAAATGGAATATTTTAGGTTTAAGGTATCAATCCATCAAAAAATACACTTCTAAATTTGTATCCTCCTGATAAGATAGCTTCATAATATATGAGTCAGAAATTAACAGAAAAAAAGAGCATTACAATCACGTTTGATAATTGCGTTATATACATCTTCAACATTCTGATTAAATTTTGACTGCTTTTCATGTCATTTACCAAAAGATGTGGTTTAAAATCTAAAATCTCCCACTGTGGTGGGAATTTGGGTTTCATTTATATATATCTTTTAAATCTGACCTTTTGCATACCTTATTATAACCCCACAATTTTAATCACCAACAAAAATGCTTACATACATAAACCAGAAATTATGTTCAAGCATGTTCATAACAGGTGAGCACAGTGGCTCCCGTCTGTAATCCCAGCACTTTGGGAAGCCAAGGCAGGAGGATTGCTTGAGCACGGGAGTTTGAAACCAGCCTGGGAAACATGGTAAGACCCCATCTCTATAAAACAAACAAACAAATAACAATTATCCAGGCGCGGTGGAGTGCACCTGACGTAGGAGAATCACTTGAGCCCAGGAAGTGGAGGCTGCCATGAGCCCGTTCACACCACTGCATTCCAGGCTGGGCGACAGAGCAGGAACCTATCTAAAAAAAAGTTCGGCCGGTGCGGTGGCTCATGCCTGTAATTCCAGCACTTTGCGAGAGCCGAGGCGGGCGGATCGCGAGGTCAGGAGATCGAGACCATCCTGGCTAACACGGTGAAACCCCGTCTCTACTAAAAAATACAAAAAAAATTAGCCGGGCGTGGTGGCGGGCGCCTGTAGTCCCAGCTACTGGGGAGGCTGAGGCAGGAGAATGACGTGAACCCGGGAAGCGGAGCCTGCAGTGAGCCGATATTGCGCCACTGCACTCCAGCCTGGGCGACAGAGCGAGACTCCGCCTAAAAAAAAAAAGTTCGTAACAGCATTATTTGTAAGGTATCCAGATGGAGACAACCTATGTGTCTAATCACCTAAGAAGGAATAAATTAATTCTAGTATATTGATATAATGCAATACTACACAACAGTGGAAATAAGCACACCTCACATACATCATCATAATGTTGAATAAAAAAGCTAAACGGTGTATGATTTCGCTTACATTTAGTGCAAACACAAGCTGAACTAATCTGTGGGACTCAAAGTCAGAAAAGGGGTTATATTTTGGAAGAAGGTGTTAGTTCTAGGTGAGAAAAATGAAGGAGATATTTGGGTGTCTTAATCTGGCTGGTGGTTACTGTGTTACAAACTCAAGTTGTACCAGGGCAGTAAGTAAAATATTTATTTAAAAAATAGAGGTATATGGTTTAAACAGTCAGCTAATTCTGTAAGTTTATTTTATCTTGCAAAATGGCAGCCTATAGTCCTCCATTTCCAGTTTCATCATCCCAGTCACTTTATCTTTTTCAACTGATTATTTTTGTATTATGTGTAGGTCTCTAAATAACATATGTTTATTGCTACTTTTATTTTTTAGTATTCTGTATTATCATTTGACACTCACGAAATAGATAAGAAAATAACTTCCTTTCCAGATGACACCATTTCACCATATATACACATCCTTAACAAATCCCTATAATTTCAATATAGTTATAATGTAATTTGGTTAAATCAATATTCAGTATTTGTAAAATTACAACTATTCAAGTGCTACTCATAATTGAGCCAAATAGTAAACCTCAGTAAAATTTTCCCCTGCATAATTTTTTCATCAAAATTAATATTTGTCATTTATTTACAAATTCAAAAATGTTTTGGAGATATTCAGATGAATTAGATATTCTGTCAATTTTGCATTCCTAATAAAATGACCACCACAGTTAACCTGAGCTCTGTCTTCACCGTTTGGTGTTTCTCTTGCTTCACATTTCTCTTGTGACCAGATCTCTTATTTCTGTAAGTCACACTTTTCTTTATCTATAAGTTGCATGTTATTCTTTTATTATTATTATTTTATTTTATTTTTTTTTTGCTGAGCAAATTCTGAAGTAGCTACCTGAAATGAGATGAGTGTTTTAGAGATTATTCTGAAGAACATGCATCTATAAAATGATCTTTCTTCCACCTTGACAATTAATTTGTGGCTGAATATAGAATTCTAGTGATTGAAAATCACTTTTTTTCAGGAACTTGAAGGCTATTTTTTTGCCATCTAGATTCCAATGCTGTTATTTAAAGCTTAAGCTATTCTGATTCTTGATTCAGTATATAGGACCTAAATTATTTATTGGTCTAGAATCCTACAGAAATTCCTCTTTGTCCTGTTTCAATATTTTCTGATGTACTTTGCCCTAGGTAAGAGAATGGCAAAATTTTTCTGTAAAGGGTTTGATATAGCTTGGCTCTGTGTCTCCACCCAAAATGTCAACTCTTATAATCCCCACCTGTCAAAGGCAGGACCAGGTGGAGATGATTGAATCATGAGGGTGGTTTCCCCATGCTGTTCTCGTGATAGTGAGTGAGTTCTCACAAGATCTGATGGTTTCATAAGCGTCTGGCATTTCCCCTGCTTGCATTCGCTTCGTCCTGCCACCCTGTGAAGGTGGCTGCTTCCCCTTTGCCTTCCACCATGATTGTAAGTTTCCTGAGGCTTCCCCAGCCACGCGGAACTGTGAGTCAATTAAACCTCTCTCCTTTATAAATTACGCAATCTTAGGTATTTCTTCACAGCAGTGTGAGAACTGACTAATACTGGGTTTGGTAATAGATATTTCAGGCTTTGTGGGCCATGCAGCCTGTGTTACAACTACTCAACACTGTCATATTGTAAAAGCAGCCCATAGACAATACATAATCACATGGGCATGAATGTGTCCCAGTGAAACATTTTTTTTTTTAAATAGGTGGCAAGCTGGATTTGGCCCATGGGTTACATTGCCAACATTTTACCTAGGTCATTGTTTATTTATTGTTTTAAGCATTCTGTGGGTTTTTTAATTAAGAAACTCATATCCTTTAGTTCTGAGAAATTGTTATACTATTACATATATTTTGAATTTCATGCTTTTAATTCTTTTTTCTCTCTCTGAAACTCTTATTATTCACATATTTGTTCTTCTGAACTGAACTTTCCAATTTTATTTTGCATATTTAATATCTGTGTTTCATTTTTGTTTTGGCAAAATTATTCATATTAATTTTTCCAAATTTCTATTGAGTTTTAAAAAATTTCAAAAAAAATAAAAATTTTCAAATAGCTCTTATTTTATAATAATTGTTGTTTTAATACACACTGTTTTTCTTTCATGACTGTAGTATCTTAACTCTAAAAACATAAACGATATCAATGCATAATCTTATTTCCTCCAAGTTTCTTGTCTTCTGTTTGTTTTATAAAAATCTTTTATATAAGTTTTAATTAGATGATTTGTAATTCTTATTTGTCAAATATTATTTAAAAACATGGGATTTGGAAACTTTAAATTATACAGTGGATCCTGTGATGTATTAACCTCATCCAGAAGATATCTAATAGGGCCTGTTATTTGTAGAGCTTTGAATGTTAATAACTTTGTGCCTTTTTTTTTTGGGCTGGTGAGATTGCCCAGAGATTTCACTAAAATCCTGCTTGGAGAGTGAAGGTTCTATCAATGGTGGTGGGAACATTGATTTCTAAGTAAGAAGAGCACACCAGGCTGCTCAACAGCCAGACCACAAATATTAACTAAATCTCCTTGTTTTCCCTTTTCTACCTCCAACCTTATTAATACCTCCTGGCCCCAAGACCATAGGCCTTTTTCTCCAGAGAAGTAATATACAATATTTTGCGAGACCAAAGCAAGAGTAATCATTTAACTTTATGAAGTGAGTGGGGATGTTTAGAACTATAAAAAAGTTCTACCAATTTGCTTTATTACAGCCATGTTATCTTTCTTTCCACTAGGGTCACAGATTAATGAGCCTTATATAATTTTAGTTGTATAAAGCATTTTGATCTCATTTTTCCCTCTACTGATTTATGATTGAGTTTCCTTGGAGCTGTTGATTATTTTATTATCAATTCACCTGACTTGTAACTTCTCAGATTGTGCTAATGTTCCATCTTCTTTCATTTTCTACATCCTTGTGGGTTTACCGCTCATTTAAATTCAGACATACCAACAATCATACAAACATCAGTTTTAAATTCCCACTAAATGGTAGAATCTCAGAGTGGTTAAATACAACCAGGCTATATAATAATTATAAAATATATGCTTAAAGCCAAATAAAAGAGAAGTTAAAAATAACTGAACACAAACATATACAAATATTAATTGAAATAAAGTTTATTGATAATTTATTAAGACTTTACAAACACTGTTAATAGATCCATTTTATTTGTATAGGTAACTCTTAGTAAAAATATAATAGTCATAAACATATTTGTTCCTAACAGCATAGATGGTTGTGTGTGAAGTAAACACTAACAGAATTCATGGGAAAAAGAACAGATCTTATATCATAGCAAGAGATTTTAACATACTTCCTTCAGAATCTAAAGATAAAATAGAGCAAAAGTAATACAAAAAGGAACTTTATATACACTCATGTGCTGCATAATAGCATTTGGGTCAATGACAGACTGTGTAAATGATGATGTCTTGTAAGATTATAATAAGAGCTGAAAAATTCCTGTCTCTTAGGTGATTGGCATTGTAACATTGTAGCACGATGCATTACCAACTTGTTTGTGATGATGTTGGTGTGAACAAATGTATTAGTTCATTTTTATGCTGTAATAAAAACATATCTGAGACTTGGGTAATTTTTACAGGAAAGAGATTGATTGGATTCACAGTTCCACATGGCCGGGGAGGCCTCACAATCATGGTGGAAGGCAAGGAGGAGCAAGTCACATCTGACATGGATAGCAGCAGGCAAAGAGAGAGCTTGTGCAGGGAAACTCCATCTTTTAAAACAATCAGATCTTATGAGACTTATTCACTATCTGGAGAACAGCACAAGAAAGACCCACCCTCATGATTCAATTACCTCCCCCCAGGTCCCTACCACAACACATGGGAATTGTGGAGCTACAGTTCAAGATGAGATTGTGGAGGGGACACGGTCAAACCATATCAACAAATGTATTGCGTTGTCATTGTATAGAACTATATAGTACATACAAGTATGTAGAGTACGTAATACTTGAAAATTATAATAAATAGCTACATTATTGGTTTATGTATTTGCTGTACTATATGTTTACCATTATTTTATAGTGTACTCCTTTTACTTATTAAAAAAAAAAGGTTAGAGTGAAACAGCCTCAGACAGATCCTTCAGGAAGTATTTCAGAAGAAGGCATTGTTTTCATAGGAGATGATAGTTGCATTTGTGTTCTTCCTGAACACCTTCCAGTGTGATAAGATGTAGAGGTAGAAGACGGTTATTGATAATCTCAGTCCTGTGTAGGCCAAGGCTAATATGTGTGTTAGTGTCTTCATTTTTTAATAAAAAAAGCTTAAAAAGCAAAAAAAAAAAAAGCTTATTGAATGAGGATATATAGAAATAAAATATTTTGGTACAGCTGTACAGCATGCTTGTATTTTAAATTGTTATTACGATAGAGTCAAAAAAGTTAAAAAAATTGAAAAACATTATAAGGTAAATAAGTTATAGTAAGCTAAGGTTAACTTGTTTTTGAAGAAAGAATATATTTTAATACATTTAGTGTAGCTTAAGTGTGCAGTGTTTATAACATCTACAGCAGTATAAAGTAATGTCCTAGGCCTTCACATTCACTTACCATTCACTCACCAATTCACTCAGAGAAACTTTCAGTCTGCAACGTTTTATTCATGACAAGTGACTGATATGGTTTCGCTCTGTGTCCCCACCAAATCTCATGTCGAACTGTAATTCCCACATATTGGGGAAGGGACCTGGTGGGTGGTGATTGGATCATGACAGCAGTTTCCCCCATGCTGTTCTTGTGATAGTGAGTGAATTCTCACAAGATCTGATGGTTTAAAAGTGTGTGGCAGTTCCCCTTTTGCTGTCTCTTCTGCCACCAAGTGAAGAAGGTGCTTACTTCCTCCCGTTTGCCTTCCACCATGATTGTAAGTTTCCTGAAACCTCACAGTCATGCTTCCTGTTAAGCCTATGGAACTGTGAGCCAATTAAGCCTCTTTCTTCATAAATTACCCAGTCTCAGGAAGTTCTTTACAGCAGAGTGAAAATGGACTAATACAGTGCCCTATGCAGGTGTAGTATTTTTTATCATTTATATGGTATTTTTATTATACCTTTTTTATGTTTAGATATATAAACACTTTTTTTTGAGACGGAGTTTCGCTCTTGTTGCCCAGATTGGAGTGCAATGGCATGATCTCGGCTCACCGCAATCTCCGCCTCCCGAGTTCAAACAATTCTCCTGCCTCAGCCTCCGGAGTAGCTGGGACTGTAGGCAGGTATCACCATGCCCAGCTAATTTATTTGTATATATTTGTATATATATATACAAATATATATACAACAGGTGGGGTTTTGCTATATTGGATTCAAGCTATCCAATGGGCTAAATCTATCTTCTGGCCTCAGCATCTGAAAGTGCTGGCATTACAGGCATGAGCCACTGTACCCAGCCTAACCCATTTAATCCTAATAAGACTAACAAGGTACATATTACCCTCTTTATCTTAAAGGAAATAACAATGCACAGAGTTTAACAAATCTAAGAAGTAAGTAGATTATAGATACAGGATTTGAATGAGAGCATTTGTGTTCTAAATCCATACTCAGCCAATGTTGTATTACACTTTGCAGAGGACAATATATGAATATGTCATGTCTATATTGTGTCTAGCAATAAATCTGGGCTTAAGACAACAGATATCGTGACAACTTTAACTTCTTGGATTGCTAAATCTAGAGAAATATTCTTGGTTCATTTTGTGCTGCTTGAACAAAATATCTGAGACTGGGTAATTTACAGAACAGAAATGTGTTGGCTCATACTTTTGAAGAGTGGGGCGTCCAACAGCAAAGGGCTGATATCTGATGAGGGCATTCCTGCTGTATCACCTCGTAGTGGAAGGTGAGAATATTAGAAAAAAGCAAGAGCTCAAACTCACATCCTTAAGCCTTTTTATAATCATCATGAATCCATTCCTAAAGGTGGAGCCCTCTAGACTTAAACACCTCATATTACACCCCGTCTTCCAGCAGTGTTGCATTAAAGCATAAGCATCCAATACATGCTTTTTGGGGGGATATATTCACACCAAACCTGAAGAGATCTTTGCTAATATAATATATGCAGATTCATTTTCTCTTCTGCTTTCTACTTTGACTCACTCAGTATTTAAATATTACATTTGGATAAATCTGTATGCATGCCAGTAATTTGTAAAGAGATGAATAAAGTCACCTTATGATATTGTTTTAATTATATAATATTAGCACTAGAAGTGATTAAAGTTTATCATAATGTTATTTAATAACCATATACTTATTTAATTCTCTTGTCACTGAATTTGAAATACTGGTATTTCTTACAGAATAATCAAAATTATTGAAATGAAATGCAACTTCCTACACAATTCCAATGATCTAAATATAATCAGTGAGTTGTTAATGGAAAAGATTTAAAATATTTCCTTTTAAATGTCAATATTTCAAAACAAAAAAAATTTGTTTTTGAAAGCTATTATATTCTAATGTTGTGCAATTCTACATTTTAAAAACATTCCATAATCTTTACTTGCAAAAAAATAACAACGTATTAGATTGTAGAAAACAAAGCCTGGCAGGGCGTGGTGGCTCACGCCTATAATCCCAGGACTTTGGGAGGCTGAGGCAGGCAGATCATGAGGTCAGGAGTTTGAGACCAGCCTGGCCAACACAGTGAAACCCTGTCTCTACTAAAAATACAAAAAGTTAGCCAGGCATAGTGGTGAGTGCCTGTAATCCCAGCTACTCGGGAGGCTGAGACAGGAGAATCGCTTGAACCCAGGAAGCAGAGGTTGCAGTGAGCCGAGATCACGCCATTGCACTCCAGCCTGGGTGACAGAGTGAGACTCCATCCTTCATCGCAAAAACGCAAAAACAAAAAAAAAAACAAAAAAAAGAAAAGAAAAAAAAAGCCCAGCACCACTTGCTATCAGCCAACCTGAAGACTATATTTTTATTTTTTACATTTCAGTGAATTCTTATGCTCATATGCTCACATTTAATTTGTATAGTGCCTACTGTGGTATATATTCACTTGTAGGTCCTGTCTTTTTAAAACCAAATATGTGTCATAAGGACTTTCTATTTTTCTGTTAGTTGTTAAAACCTGTTTTTAATTTTGTAGCATTCTACTGAGTGAATAAAAACATCACTTAACATCACTGAAATTAGCCTTTGCTTTAAATTTAGTTAACTTCTAATATTTTTCATTAATTACCTCTTCATTAAATTTGTCAGTAATCATATGGGACAATCACCACAAGGTATAGTTATATCATATATACTAATAAGTATATATAATACCTCTTGAATTTATATAGCACTGTTGTTTTTAATAAGCCTTTATATGCATTTTATCTTCAGAGAATTTTGAGGTAAACAATATAGATATTATTCTTCTCATTTTAAGCTAATAGAAAATCAACTTTAGTGTCTGGGCATGCCAGTGATCCCAGCACTTTGGGAGGTTGAGGCAGGCAGATCACAAGGTCAGGAGTTCGAGACCAGTCTGGCCAACATGGTGAAACCCCCGCCTCTACTAAAAAAATACAAAAATTAGCCAGGCATGGTGGCATGTGCCTGTAGTCCCAGCTACTTGGGAGGCTGAGGCAGGAGAATGACTTGAACCCAGGAGGCAGAGGTTGCAGTGAACTGAGATCATGCCACTGCACTCCAGTCTGGGCAACAGAGCAAGATTCTGTCTCAGAGAAAAAAAAAATCAACTTTAGTGAATTCAATGTGATTTAAGATCACACACTCAGTTATTGAGCGAGGACTAAAAACTGTCTTTTATTCAGACTCTTATAGGTGCCTCTCAGTAAATATTTATTGAGTGAAATCCAGATTTGCTTATTGCTTTCTCTTTTTGTATTCTTTGTAACTGAAACATATATGGATATGGAAAGATTTATAAACATATTACAAATAGCTCACTAAGAGGCTTATTTATATTACAAATTATTCGTTGTGACACACACACACACACACACACACACTACATGGGATCAACTAACAACTATGATTTTGTGGAATTATCTGTACTGCATATGTTTAAATACGTTTTCCCAAGCATTTTCTGAGGAATGTATGTGTGCTACTGACTGGGAAAGGTGCTAGGGACACCACAGAAACAAAGACAAAGCCCCGCCCTCATGAAACAGCAAGAGAGAATGAGGTGAGGAGCAGGCAACTGAACAGTTAGAATTCAGTGTTTTACAAAGTGATAGAACCATGGAGAGGATACAGAGTGGGCCCCCAAAAGGTCAGAGGGAGCTGTAAAGCTCTTCGTGGAGGACGTAAGGTTCTGACTGGTGTTCTGGAAAGATGAATAACTCAGCAAGGGAAAATAAAAGGAAGGAATTTCAGGCAGATGAAGCTAAAGCAGAAAAGGCATAGTTATGTGATGCTTTGCAATCTGTCTGGGGAGCAAAGTGGACAGTGGGTGGGAGGCAGAGGGCTTGCTGGGAGGGACAGGCGCTGCACCCCAGGTACTTGCCACCTCTTCACTGGGCTCCTTTAGCCAATCAGTCCTGCCTCTCCAGTGAGATCAGACTCTCCTTGTTGCTTTGGTCTCCTTCAAGGCTGTGCAGAATAGAAAACAAGGCACATAGTCATGTTTGCAGGTTCTGACTATCATGCAGTTGTGGGAAATTAGTTTTGCTCTATGAGACTGAGGTTCTTAGAGCCCAGATGTAAGGGTATGAAAGACAAGACAGAAACTGGAAGCGAAGAAAACTCCCCTGTACTGGATGTTTGCTGTGTGCCAGAAACCAAGACAAACTCTTTTGCATACAGTTTTGTATTTTCTCTTTGCAATAAACAATGCTGGTACACTCGGCTATCACCATTTTACAGATGGGGACACTGAGGCTAACGAAAGTCAATCAAGGTCACATAGCTAGTTCAATGGGGTGGCTAGGATGTTTTGGGGGTTCCAAGCTGAGAAGGCTTTGGCTTCATTGGTTCTGATGTCAAAAATCAGTTGCTGCTTGTAGCGGGGCAAGATTTAGTACTTTCCTGACATGTGAAATGCAGTCTGTGCACTGGGGGATGACCAAACATTTATGTCGTCGCCCGCTATTAACTCTCTGGGCAAGGAAACACGCGTCTCCATTTACACTGAAAGTCTTGGCGGTCGTGCCGAGGCAGCACTGGGGCATGTGTTTCTCTGTGTCCATGGCAGGAGGCCACACGCCATGCCTAGGTGCACGTTAACATGACATAAATGTTAATGTCCTGTTCTAAAACCAAAGCCTGCGGGAGAGAGGAAATACCACCCCCGCCGTACCCAGGGCCCGGTGTTTGGATACTGCAGTCTCTATTTTGACTCCAGAGTGTGATGACTATGTAACTTTTCACAAGGATTTCATTTTTTCCCTGTCAAGCCACATTATTTTAAGGGTGACAATAACTTGGCTGCAAATGAGCTGAAACCATCAAGGTGATAAATGAGTTTCTGGGGGAGGGAGGCATCGCCTGGCCTATACTTTGCAGGACCACACACCTCCGTCGTCCTTCTTCCACCTTCTCAGAACAATGTGTCATAGATCTCCCCTCCCCGCATCCCCCAAGGCCCCTTCCTTGCTGGCCTCCTGCTTCTTAAGGCAATAGAGAACCGTGAGCACTTGACTTTGGAAAATATACCGTATTTCACAGAGTTTGGGAAGGGGGGAGAAAGAGTTGCTATTTTCCTTTGGCTGTTAGCAAGGATCTGATTTATAAAACTGCCTTGGAGACAACTCCTCACCTAGTTTATTTTCTCTGTCAGCCAGGTCTGTCTCTGAAGTGGGGCTACCCCTGGTCAGCTCAGTGGTCAGCCTGCTTTTTTGAGTTGAAATCTAAGAGTTATGTCCAGAAGCGCCTGGTGAGTTGGGGAACTGGATTTCTTGTCAAGAAAGATGACTTTCATACTATTTTACTGGATGGAGCAGGGGGTAGGGGGCAGGTATGCTGTGAATTTTACATACAGAATCTCATTTGCTGTTCATTCATTTAACATAGCCAGATGAAGCAATTTGCTAAGGGATTTTCCCTGAGACTTAGCACCAGGATTTGAACCAAGGGCTGTTGTACTCCGAAGCTTCTTTTACTGCTTTCTCCTTTTTGTCCAGTTCCCCATTCAAGTCACGATAACATCCATGCCATCAAGTACTGGGAGAAAATGAGCTCACTGCACATTCAGTGGTAAGGAAACACTCAGTAACAAGGCTTTGTGGTGGTCAAGAAGTGGAAAGCAGGTTAGCACTGCCTCACTTGAAGCTATGAACTTTCTATTTGCTATTATTAGATTTGTTCCTAGTTGCTATTCATATATTCCTATTTGGTATTTCTGTTGTGTGTCTGGTTGGGAAGGGAAGAAGGCCTTAGGGAGTGGATTGACTTCACATATTGCAGTTTGTTTGTGCCACCAAGCAAAGCACAAAGGCTTCGCGCTGATTAAAAGCCTTTGTGTCTAGTAGGCAAATGACACAGGCAGTTAGAGCAAAGAGGAGCAGAAGTCAGCTGACAGGTGTGGCAAAGGGATGTCCTCTCTCTCAGAACAGCCACTGTCAAGGTAGAGTTCCAATGCTATGAATGGCTGAAAAAGCAATGTAGTTTATTGCTTTCTTCTTTTACTTGTGTTATTAAAAAAAAATCTTTCATGAAATTTGAATTTTAAAGTTACAGGTTGAGGTTTAAGTCCGTTAATTAGAATGTATATAGTACAATTATTTGTTTACATTGCTTAACACATTCACTAGACTTGGAGCAGCTTGAGGGCATAGAGTTTGTCTCATTCAGTTGTCTTTCACTAGGACAGAGGATAGTTTTGGGCACATGCCCAGTGAATTCTGGGAAGTTAATTAGAGGTGAGATAGATGAGCCTTTTAACTCTCTTGAGCCTCAGTTTGTTTCATTATAAAATAGAGATTAAAATGCTGGCCTGATTAGGCCACTGTGAGTATCCAAAAAGGATTTCTTTGTTAAAGTTATTGTGTGAGTTATAATACAATTCCTGAGAATGTATGTAAAATATATAAAAGTAATTTATTAATAATAATTATAGTACATACACCAATAACTTCAAAATCAATCTCTGGCCCCACTCTGACTTCTAAACTCTAGATTTTAATAATTAACTTCCTCCTCGATATTTTCACATGATTATTTTAATGGCATCTAAAATTTACAAAAGTAATATTGCATGCTATACCCTCCTCTCAAACTTGCTCCTTTGGAGATTTTAGTCTAAGAAAATGTCATCTATATTTACATAGTTGCTCAGATCACAATTCTCTGAGTCTTCCTTAACCCACCTCTTTCTTCACATCCACATCATTATAAGCAAGCCCAGTCGGCTTCACCTTTAAAGTGCATCCCAAACCCTACCTCTTCTTAAAACCTTCACAGCGACCTCCATGGTTCAGGCCATCACCACTTTTCTCTTAGACTCTGGCATGGCATGCTCCTCCTGCTTTCACCCACTAGAGGGTCCTTTTCACATGCACATCAGGTCACAGGACTCCCGCTTGGACCCTCCCAAAGACTGTCCTCTTACCACAATGAGATATCATCTCACGCCAGTTAGAATGGCGATCATTAAAAAGTCAGGAAACAACAGATGCTGGAGAGGATGTGGAGAAATGGGAACACTTTTATACTGTTGGTGGAAGTGTAAATTAGTTCAACCATTGTGGAAGACAGAGTGGTGATTCCTCAAGGATCTAGAACCAGAAATACCATTTGATCCAGCAATCCCATTACTGAGTATATACCCAAAGGATCATAAATCATTCTGTTATAAAGACATATGCACACATATGTTTATTGCAGCACTATTCACAATAGCAAAGACTTGGAACCAACCCAAATGCCCATCAATGATAGACTGGATAAAGAAAATGTGGCACATATACACCGTGGAATACTATGCAGCCATAAAAAGGATGAGTTTGTGTCCTTTGCAGGAACAATGGATGAAGCTGGAAACCATCATTCTCAGCAAACTAACACAGGAACAGAAAACCAGACACTGCATATTCTCACTTATAAGTGGGAGTTGAAAAATGAGAATATATGGACACAGGGAGGGAAACATCACACACTGAGGCCTGTCAGGGGGTGGGGGATTAGGGGAGGGATAGCATTAGGAGAAATACCTAATGTAGATGACAAGTTGATGGGTGCAGCAAACCACCATGGCACATGTATACACCTATGTAACAAACCTCCACGTTCTGCACATGTACCCCAGAACTTCAAGGATAATCACAATAAGAAAAATGACTGGCCTCTTATCACAGCACTATTTACATGTAGGGCATGTCTTTCTCTTGGCTACGTCTTTCTTCATTCCCGTTATCAGATTCTCGCTCATTCTTTCTCTGCTACCATTATTCTATTCCTTGCCTACCTCACATGTTCTCTTAAATAAGGGACTTTATATCTGTTATTTTTCTCTGTTTGGAATCATCTTCCTTAAAATATTTATATGGCTTGCTCTATCATTTTGTTCACATTTCTCTTTAAATATCACCCCATGGTGGAATTCATTGATGATTCTAAGAACCCGTGCTACACAGCTCATCATTTTCTTATCTTGATTTGCTCTATTTGTCTTCCTAAAATTAGCACTTTCTGTCATCATATTATATATTTGTTTACTTTATTTTGCATGTCTGCTCTTAAAAGAATGGGTGTTCCATGACATCAGGTCCTTAATCTGTTTCATTTACTACTATAACCCGGCAGTTTTGACCTATTTCACATCTGTTTGTTGAATGTCTACTAGATGCCTGACAATGTTCTAAGGAATATGGCAGTTCTGGAGTTTATATTCTAAAGGGAGGAGATAAACTATAACCAGGTAATATAGCAGGATATGCCAAATAGCATAGTAAGTGCCATAGGAAACATAAAGCAAGCAAAGATAAAGTTGTGGTCAGCATGAAAATTTAAATTGCATGGTTCAAGAGGAGCTCATTGAAAAAGTGCTATTTGGTCAAGGACCTGAAGAATATAGGAAAGATATTTGGGAAAGATGTAGGAAAGAAGAGCATGCCAGGAAGAGGGAGTAAGGAAAAAAAACACCCAACAACATTTTTTTTTTTTTCAGAAAAAACATAGAGTTCAGAGTGGCTAGAGAAGAATGTACAGCATGAGGAATCAGAACATTATGTAGGACATTGTAGAATAGCATATGAATATCAGCTTCTGTTGTGAGTTAAATGGAAAGTCATGGAAGATTTTGAATAGAAGACTGATACTACATGTCTCACATTTTAAGAAGATCATCTGTTAAAAATCAACATTAGAAGGGTAAGCCCAGAAATAGGGAGAATAATTAAGGAGGCAGTTGTAGTAATCCAAGTGAAAAAAGATGGTTGCTTGGATAGCATGGGGGCACAAGGGATCACAGAGTTTGTGAGAGGTGGTAAGATCAAGTTGATGGGTGCAGCAAACCACCATGGCACATGTATACACCTAACAAACAACCTGTACTGCGTTTTGCAGTACAGCCAAGATTTACTGATGGATTGTGTACAGGGCTTTTATAGCTAAAGATGACTCAGATGACACCAGGTATATGGGCCTGAGGAAGTAGAATAATGAAGGTTACCGTTTGCAGAACAGAGGAAGATCATGAAAGCAGCAGCTTTGGGGTTTGGTTTTGGTTACCTATGAAGATAACTATGAAGATGTCTGAGGGAGATGTCAAGAAAGGAGTTGGAGAAACAGGTATGCAATTTAGGAGAGAGGGATTAAGCTGAAAATACAAACTTGGAGGTTTAGGGCATACACATAGTCATGAGACTAAATGAGTTCATCAAAGGAGTGCATATTGATAAATAAAATAAATCCAAGCTGGGAGCGATGGCTCACGCCTGTAATCCCAGCACTTTGGGAGGCTGAGGTGGACGAATCACCTGAGGTCAGGAGTTTGAGACCACCCTTGCCAATATGGTAAAACCCTGTCTCTACTAAAAATACAAAAATTAGCCGGGCGTGGTGGCAGGCACCAGTAATTCCAGCTACTCGGGAGGCTGAGGCAGGAGAATCACTTGAACCCAGGAGCCAGAGGTTGCAGTGAGCCGGGATCGCACCATTGTACTCCAGCCTGGGGGACAAGAGCGAGAATTCGTCTCATAAATAAATAAATAAATAAATATAAATAAATCCAAAGATTGATCCTTGGGGTAGTTAATAGTTGAAATACAATTGTAATCTATTTTTGTGTAATCATGACATCCCAAGAAACACCCCTGCATCTCTTATGTAATACATATTGAGGACATTATTTTTAATAAGATCATTACTATGATCAGGTAAGTTATGTGTGTGTGTATACATTCACTACACACAGATACACACACATATAACTTTTTAATAATTAACTGGTTTTACTAATTAACTTGATAGTTTGATCTTTAAAGTAAAGTGACTCACCTTTTTCATTTAAGTAAATTTAGTTTAAAAACAAGCTTGTCCAATCTGTGGCCTATGGGCCACATGTGGCTCAGGATGGCTTTGAATGCAGCCCGACAAAAAATCATAAATTCCCTTAAAACATTATGATATTATTTTGTGATTTTTTTTAGCTCATCAGTTATTATTAGTGTTATTGCATTTTATGTGTGGCCCAAGACAATTCTTCTTCTTCCAATGTGGCCTGGGGAAGCCAAAAGATTGGACACCCTGTTTTATTTTATTTTATTTTATTTTATTTTATTTTATTTTATACCTTAAGTTCTAGGGTACATGTGCACAATGTGCAGATTTGGTACATACGTATACATGTGCCATGTTGGTTTGCGGCACCCAACTCATCATTTACATTAGATATTTCCTGTAATGCTATCACTCCCCCAGTCCCCCAGCTCCCCACCTACAGACATGCCCCAGCATGTGATGTTCCCTGCCCTGTGTCCATGTGTTTTCATTGTTCAACTCCCACCTATAAGTGAGAACATGTAGTGTTTGATTTTCTGTCCTTGTGATAGTTTGCTTAGAATGATGGTTTCCAGCTTTATCCATATCCCTGCAAAGGACAGGAACTCATCCTTTTTTATGGCTGCATAGTATTCCATAGTGTATATGGCCCACCTTTTCTTAATCCAGTCTGTCATTGATGTACATTTGAGGACACCCCCGTTTTAAAGGAAGATAAATCACTACAATAAATTGTCACTCATCATAAGTAAAAATACTTGTAAAAAATTACTATTTATTAAAAATGTTTATCTGTGCACTCACTCTGAATATTACTAATGGTACATATATCACACTTTAATAAAAACTGATGTAATGAATGATTAAAAGGGAGGATGATATGAGCACTAACATGTCCTCACTCAGCTCCTCTGGATGATGGACACAGTGGTTGACTTTCAACATCTGTCTTTTCCCCTTCCCCTACTGATAAGCCACACATGTGGTTTGGAGAATTTTACCAGCTTAAGAGGGAGGCCTGAGTCTAAAAGGTGATTCAAGCCCATTTACCAGAGATTTTCAGACATGGAGATATGACAGAATTCTTATCAATGAGACATGAAGAAAGAGTTGCTAGAGTTTCCTCAGATTTTTTTTTCCTCACTCTTATGCCACTCGTTCCCACTAAACATGAGGAAAGATGCATATCTCCTCAGTTGCTGTTGGCAGTCCTCTTATAACCATGAACACTAGGCATGATATCTCCAACCTGGAAGGTTGTTACTGATAAACGCTTATCAGTAGTAAAAGATACAAACTGTAAGGAACATATAGTAGGCTTAGACATGATGGCAGAATGGACTACCGCCACACCTAGCAATGTTGATGAACACCATGGGCATTAAATTGAGCACAGAAAGCAGATCCCAAAGGGGAAGTACCCTGTGATTTCATTTACACATGGTTCTAGAACTGGCAACACCAATTTGTATAGACATCAGCATAGTGCCTCCTTTTGGAATGCAGACATGCTTGGGGCCTCTATGGTGATGAAGTGATCCTGATTTGCTTTGTGGATATGTGTGTGAAAAGGCATTGAGCTGTGCAGTCATCATTCATGATTTATGCACTTTACCTTACATGTAAACAAAATTAGCAAAAAATTAATATTGAACTCTATCACAGGAATTTTTCTTTCATTTTTTTTAATTTTTATTTTTTGAAACAATGTCTCACTGTGTCGCCCAGGCTAGAGTGCAGTGGAGCGATCTAAGCTCACGGCAACCTTTGCTTCCTGGGCTCAAGTGATCCTCCTGCTTCAGCCTCCTGAGTAGCTGGGATTACAGGCATGTGCCACCATGCCCAGCTAATTTTTGTATTTTTTGTAGAGACAGGGTTTTGCCATGTTGCACAGGCTTGTCTGAACCTTCTGAGCTCAAGCGATCCACCCACCTTGGCCTCCCAAAGTGCTGGGATTTCAGGTGTGACCCACCATGCCTGGCCTCTCAGGAAATTTTTGTTAAGAATATGGTAAACAGAAGAGGCTCAGATAACATAAATTTTAAAAAACTCACATATATTCCTTTGATTGCTTTTAATAAACACACATTTTAAAACTCCTGTTATTAGTTGAGATGTGAATACAACCCATTATTCCTTAGTAGGAAGTTGATATTTTCAACATTTTCTATTATTTTATGATCATATTATCCTCAAAGTTATTTTTTAGGTATGTAATGTTTGTGCATAGTTCAAAGTCCAAATGATGCAAATTGCAAATAGATGCAAATTTTAATTAATGTTTTAGATGTTATTTGTATTATTAGTAATTTTTCTGGGTTATGTGATTGGCCTAGCAGTGTTCATTATATTTCAAATAAATTATTAAAAACAAATAATACAAATTACAAAATGGAAAAGATGGTAATTTGCGAAGCAATAATAATATGGCTTGAACTTAGAGTTATGAGTAATTCAATTCTATCTTTAAGTACAACATAAAATAATAAAATCATAAAACAACAGCAGCAAACTCTATTAAAAAGCAACTTTACCTCTTACTTTTTCTTCTCCCCTTATGTATTCTTTTAGAGAAATTCTGATATATTGTATTATTTGTCTTTGATTTGCCTTTTCCGCTTAACACTGTGTCATGATCTCCTTCCATATTTATTCATGTGGAAGTGCCTCACCCTTTTGAATGGCTGCTTAGCCAATTATTGTATAAATATGCCATCATCTATTTAACCAGTATTCTATTAATGCACATTTACATTAGGCTCAATAGTGTGGTATTGAAGACAATAATACCCTTAATACCCATGTATATATAAATGTCTTTGTCCGCAAATGTCAGGGCATGTAGAGGATACATTTCTGCAAGCCAAATAGCTGAATCAAATGGTATGTGCATCAAAATTTTGGTAGCTACTGCAAAATTCCATATAGTTTGAACCAATTTAAATTTCCCCTAAAAATGTACAAGTGTATTTTTCCCTTTACCAACAGTGCGTGTTCTGAAACTTTTTGATCTTTGCCAAGATACATCAAAAATGATATTGCATTGTATTCGTTCCTTTTCACACTGCCATAAAGAACTACCTGAGACTGGGTAATTTATAAAGGAAAGAGGTTTAATTGACTCACAGTTCTGCATGGCTGGGGACGCCTCAGGAAACTTACAATTATGACAGAAGTTGAAGGGGAAGTAAGGCATGTCTTATATGGTGGCAGGAGAGAAAGAGAGTGAAGGGGGAACTGCCACACACTTTTAAACCATCAGATCTCATGAAAATTCATTCACTGTCATAAGAACAGTATGGGAGAAACTGCCCCCATAATCCAATCACCTCACCACCAAGACCCTCCCTCAAACATGGGCATTACAATTTGAGATGAGATTTGGGTAGGGACACGGAGCCAAACCATCTCATGCATTGTTGTTTTAATTTGCTTTTTGCATATAACAAGTACTACTGAGCCATTTTCTTAATTTTCTTATATTTTCAGATATATAAGAGCCATTTTTAAATTTCTTTTTCTATTTACCATCTGCCCATATATGTGTGTGTGTGTGTATACTCACACACACACACACACAGCTGAAATCATCAAACCATATAGAGCTTATTGTGATGAAAGGAGTAGGATGGGGACATAATTTTATATTAATTCCAGCATATTCCACTATCATCTGTGGAACAGGATCTCTTTACTGGTGTACAATGTTACATTTTCATATTCTTTTTTTATTTTTTCTAAAGAGAGGGACATTTTCATATTCTAAGCTCTCATATATGTTTGAGTTTCTGGATTCTCTCCTATTGATTTGTGTCTACATATACATGTGTCATTATTACTCTTCATAAACTCTGTGATATTTAATATCATATAGGACCTGTCCACTGTATCAGTCTCCCCTCCACCCATAATATTTCTGGTTGTTGTTGTTTGAGAAAGAATCTCATTCTGTCACCCAAGCTGGAGTGCAGTGGCATAATCACAGCTCAGTGCAGACTCAACTTCCCTGGGCTCAGGTGATCCTTTCACCTCAGCCTCCCAAGTAGCTAGAACTACAGGGGCATGCCACCACACCTGGCCAAATATTCCTGGTTCTTTTAGAATGAGGTATGTTAGTTAAACTTCTGGACTCTGAAGACAGAATGTTTGGGTTCAAATACAGCCTTTGCCATATACTAACTGTATAAACCTCTACAAGTTATTTAAACTCTCTGTTTGTTGAAGTCATCATATATAAATATGGGAATAAAATAATGCTTTTAGAACTATTGATGAAAGTGTATTATTTAATACATATGTAATGCTTAGAAAAGCACTTCAGGGAAATGCAACAGTACATTTATTATCATTCTTGTTTATTTGTTTTTCCACATGAAACTTAGATTTATTATTGCCTAGTTCTAAAAACTATACTTTTTTATTGTTATTGCATTAAATTTATGGATTAATTTAGAAAGAATTGAAACTCTATGATATTGAATCTTTTTATCCAAACACAAGTATGCTTTTTCATTTTAGTCTTGTTATGGGTCTCTCTTAGTAGTTTTTTTAGTATTTTCTCATCTCGATCCTGCTAAATTTCTATAAAAATTTATCTGCAGGTAATTATTCTTTTGCTGTTGTGGTTATTTTGTTGTCTTGCATCAGATTTTTTCTAGAGAAACTATTCTATATATTAATTTTATATGCAGCCACCTGTAATATTTACTGTAAAAAGTGAATTTGACATATTTATTTTAATAAATCACTTAAAATATTGTTTTTTATTTTTTTAAAGAAATGTAAACATTTAACTCAAAAGTTAGATAGAAATAACAATTAGATACCACCAGACACCTGTTAGAATGACCAAAATTCAAAACACCAACACCACCAAACATTGGCAAGGGCAACCAGCACTCTCATTCACTGCTGGCAGGACTTTAAAATGCTACAGCCACTTTGGAAGAGAGTTTGGAAATTTCTTACAAATATAACAGGCTTTTCCCATACCATCCGACAATTGCACTCACAAATATTTACCAGAATGAGTTGAAAACATATGTCCACACAAACTCCTGCACGCTGACGTGTATAGCAGCTTTATTAGTAAGTGCTGAAACTTGTAAGCAACCAAAATGTCCTTCAGTAGGTGAATGGATAGACTGTGGTACATTCAGACAGTAGAACATTATTCATCCCTTTAAAAAATGAGCTATCAAGCCATGTAAAGATAAGGAGAAACCTTAAATGCATCTTACTTAATGAAAGAATTCAATCTGAAAAGGCTACATACCATATCATGTGCTTCTAACTATATGACATTCTGGAAAAGGTAAACCTATGGAGACAGTAAAAAGGTCAGTGGTTGTCAAAGGTTAGGAAGGAATAGATGAGTAGGTGAAACATAGAGTATTTTTAAGGCGGTGAAGTGGCTCTGTGTGATAGTATAATGGTAGATACATGCCATTTGTCAAACCCATAGCATGTACAAAGCCAGGAATGAACACTAATGTAAACTCTGGACTTTCAGTGATAACAACTTGTTAATGTAGGTTCATCGATTGTAAAAAAATGTACCACCCTGGTGTGGGATGTTGATAGCAGGGTAGCCATGCCTGTGTGGGGGCAGGTGCATGTGGAAACTCTCAGTACTTTCTGCTCAATTTTGCTGTGAAACTGAAACTGCTCTTAAAAAATAAAATCAATTTAAATTGTAGGACAGGCGTGGTGGCTCCTGGCTGTAATCCCAGCGCTTTAAAAAGCTGAGGCAGGAGGATAACTTGAGCCAAGCCTGGGCAACACAGAGAGACGCTGTCTCTACAAAAATTTAAAAATATCTGGCTGTTGTTGTGCGTGTCTGTAGTCTCACCTACTCTGGAGGCTGAGGTGGGAGGATCACTTGTGCTAGGGAGGTGGAGGCTGCAGTGAGCTATGACTGCACCACTGCACTCCAGCCTAGGCAACAGAGGGAGATCCTATCTCAAAACCCAAGAAAATTAGATCGTATCTAAAAGAAATATTTAACTTAACATTATTACACAGAGATAATATCCATATACAAACACATGGGTAAATATTGTTAATTCATCAAGCATTTGCTTATTGTCTTCTATGTTTCATTTGCAGTTGCAGATACTATGGCTCCTCAGTCTAATAAATGGTTAAAATTTCAGTGAGAATAGCAGACAAGTAAATTAACAGTTATAACACAACCTGGTAACTATGGTGAGGAAAAGTAAGCATTCTCTCCTCTTTTAATCTTTCTTTTCCTGGCTTCCTGTAAATTCACATAGTCAACTCTAGAAGACAAAAAAGGCTGACCTTTCAGTTGTTTTGATTTTTTTTCTGTGCCGCACCTGTGGCCTCAAAGCTTTAGATGACTAACTTTGGCCACTGGGGAAGTTAAACTGACTTGCCCTGACCTTTCATGACCTACCTTGAGACTAAATCCAAGCCTAGAGAAACAGTCATTGGTGTGGGCAGAGCTCTAGTTCAGCTGTGTTTATCAAGAGAGGGTCTCAGGAGTGTCTTTCTGCAGTGCAACCTCTGTGGACTCCATTTTTAATAATAACACTTGCAGTCATTAATACGTTTATTGCTTTTACTCTAATCCACCGTTTAAAACACTATATGACTTAATGACTAGTGGTAGGTAGTGATTCTGCTCTAACAATTTCCTTAGAGCAAGTGAAAGTAGGAAACAGAATAGAATCAGTTAACAATATTTATCAGCCTCACTTGATGGGGACAGCAGTCTCAATCAAAGTGGACAGGATGCCAGTTCTGATCACAGGTGTCCAGAAAGAAAAGGAGGGACAGATTATGCAAACTATTTTCTGACCCACCACTCTCTCATAACTACGGACTTCAATAATTACTATTGATCTGTCCCTGGTGTTTGTATTACCTTGGATAAGTCACTTAATCTCTGTCTCTCATTTACTCAAATGAAAATATTACCCTAGTTCAATAGTCTTCAAACTTGGTTATATGCTAGAAACCTCTTTTGAAAAATGATGGTCTCCAGGCTCCATCCCAGATCAACTAAATTCAGACCTCTCAGATCTGGGCTTCAGGTATGGGCATTGGTGTTTTTGTTTGTTTTTTACCTGCCCTGGGGATTCAAATATACAGATTTCACAGAGAAGCAGTTGGAAAGAGGATCTTAAAGACCCTTCTAACTCCCAGGATCTCTGAATCTATGCAGTGTTCAAGGCCTGAAGCCACTCACAAGAATGATCATGTTTCTCTCAAGCACAGTTTAAACAAATCAATTTATTTTCAACTTGTTAATTCATTTAACCAGGTAAAGATTGAGAATGTGTTGTAAGTTAGACCCTGCGGGAGTCATTGCAGGAAAATGCTGATTCCTAGACCTGGCCACAGAGTTTCTGAGGCAGAATTTGAAATGTGAGGCACAGAAGTGGGACTGACTACGTAATTTATGGGCCCCGGGAAAAATGAACACGGGGATCCCTTGTTAAAAAAAAAAATAATTAAGAATTCCAAGGTGGTGGCAGCAGTGCATGAACCCAAATGCAAGGCCCTTCTAAACGTGGAGCCCCATGTGACCACACAGGTTGTACACTCGTGAAGCTGCCCCTGCACCAAAATTTGTTACAGAAATTCCACAAGTCATCTTGATAGGTCCCTCAGTTTGGTAACCACTGTTACAGGAAATTAAAAGATGAATAATTAATTGCATTTATCATAATATAGTGGGAGAACTGGTCAACACAAGTCAATGGGCTGGTCAGTCACCTTCGAATCTGAAGAACATATACTCACTTAGGATTTCTTATATATAACAGAATTTTACAAAGGAAACTGGGAAGAGGAGACACTTAAAAAAAAAAAAAAAAAGAACTTCTAGTGCAGAAATCTAGTACTCACTGGGACCAGCCATTGGTGTCCATTGGAGATCTAAGGAGCTCTGCAAACCAGCGACACCAGTTACACCTCTTCTGCTTGCTGGAGATATAAAAGTTAATCCACTTTCTTGTGAGAAAATGACATTGGCTCACATGACAGAAAAGCCGGTATGTAGGGCTAACTTCAGACGTGCTTGACAGGACCTGGTTCTCCATTCTTTACTTGACTCTAGTCTCCTTATTTTATTGGCTTCTTCCTGAGACACGTTCTCTATATGGTGTTAAAATGCTGTTGCAGCCATTCTAGACTTTATGGCTGGTGGTAAGGCGGGCAGCTCATTTCCCCAAGAGTCAAACTGTCTTCTCGTGGTTGGCAGGGATCCAAATTATTCCCTTTCCTTGAAGATGAGACATGCTGATTAGCATAGGTCCCCATCTGAGTTATTTGAGGGAAAGCTATGTTTGTCTTCCTTTTACAGATGAAGAAATTGGAGTAGAGAGGGCTATAGCTTGCCAAGGTCATAAAGCCAGTGAAAGTAAAGCCTGGAATTTGAATGTAGGCACCTGACTTGAGGACCCACTTTATTAGCCACTTAATTGTTTTAAAATTTCTGACTAAAGAAACTTCATTTTTAGCTTTCTTACTCTTAAATTCAGCTTTCCCATAACTTCGGAACACCGGCGGCCCTCACGACTTACACGTTTCCATCTGATATATTGGCACACGCTGCCAACTCTGTAATTTTCTGTGTTTTTTGTCTACTCAGATTCTTTTTTTTTTTTTTTTGAGATGGAATCTCACTCTGTCATCCAGGCTGGAGTGCAGTGGTGAGATCTCCGCTCACTGCAACCTCCGCCTCCTGGGTTCAAGCGATTCTCCTGCCTTAACCTCCTGAGTAGCTGGGATTACAGGGGACATGCCACCACACCCAGCTAATTTTTTGTATTTTTAGTAGAGACCAGGTTTCACCACGTTGGCCAGGCTGGTCTCAAACTCCTGACCTCAAGTGATCTGCTTGCCTCAGCCTCCCCTCCCAAATGCTGGGATTACAGGAGTGAGCCACCATGCCTGGCCCTATTCAGATTCTTTATTGAGAGAAAATGATCAGCCTAGTTTGACCTTGTTTGAACACAACTTTATATGCCAGGCTTCTTCACTGGCCACGAGACAATTATGATGAGTCAGGGGCTGTCTCCTGGTCTAATAACCTTTATCAAGTGAAGGCTGGTCCTGATGATGTAATGTTCAGGCAGTCTCTCCTTCCCTCTTTCCTTGCCTACTATTCCTCCACACCCAGCTGGCTTGGAGCATGGCCAGTTCTCTTAGAAGTAGACTTTGGGATTTACCTGTGAAATACTACACACTACACATGTGTAGTGGGAAGTATACTATGAGGCAAGTAAAATGTGGGTAAGGCTGGCCCAAGCACAGTTCTGTGAAAATTAAAAGAAAAGGAGAGGCCTCATTTTGCATGGTCTTTTGAGATGTGGCCATAGGGTGGGTCTTGGAGATGAGTAAGAATAGATCATTCAGGTAAAGGGAACTGCAGGAACAGGACATGGGGGTTAAAAGACTTGCCTGTTCCAGGCATTGCATGTTTGTTTTAGACATTGTAATCAGTCACTTCTTTTCTCAGGAGACATATCGAACAACTACTGTATTCTCAAAGATGTGTGTCTATGTGTGTGTTTCTGTATCTGTGTCTGTATGTGTGTATATCAAAGAAGTTACCATTTGCAGACTTCCAGACTTCTTACTCTATGGGCCATAGTGGGCTTTATGTTAGTTGTGAAGTCCTGCGATCTAAACTCAAGTGCCCTCTGTGACAATTAATCTTTGACTTTTCCAAGAAGATTTGGCCAACTTGCCTCTGTGATGGCACAGGTCCTCTGAAAAGTGGATACCATAATGGAATTCAATGTGCAAGAGATTTATTGGAGAAAGTGTTGATGAGGAATAAAGGGTTGAGGGAGCAGGAGAAAGTTAAGGAGAACCTTTAGGTCATGATGCAGTTCTGATACCTACAAATGGGGAGAGGGAGAATGGGTTGGGAAGAAAGAGCTTCTGACCACAGTGCAGCTCTGTCACTAGGGCAAAAGGAGAGTCCGGAGTAGACGCTGCCTATTAGAAGAGTCCTGCATTGGGCAGGAGTGTCCTGGACTGGCACATCTCCAGGACAGTGTGACCTTGAGTGAACATCCTGGTGGATCTGGAAGTAACATCTGAAGGCTGTCGGCCAACCACTCATCATAGCAGATACTGTCTTAAAAAGAGATTGGAGCAGCCCCCACCCTGGCTTATACCTTTAAAAAAATAACACTTTATATTGTGTGTAATATTATTCAAATTAAAAGCATATATATTTTTCACTCCTGAATGATAATTGTTGATATATTTGGCCCCACTACATTTAGCTCCTTGAGAAGAAAGACTATATTATTTTTCCTTTCTGAAATCTCAGCATCTAGTAAAGCACACAGTATTCAGTAAATAGTTATTGAACAAATGAATGAATGATCCAAGCAATTAACATTCAATAAAGGGTTTTCAGTGAAGAAGTCAAATGACTGAAGTCAATTTTTTGAGAGCTTATTCTGTCATTACTGTAAGCTTAGTGGTGCAATAGAAAAAATGTGGACTCTCCAGTTAGAAGGTCCTAGGGCTAAATCATATTTTAAACTGCTTGTTAGGTTTATATTTTTGGTCAAATAACCTGGCTTTTCTTAGCCTCAGTTGCCTCATGTATAAACCTAGAATAATACCTACTTAATGGCTTTTTCTGAGCATTAAAAGAGATGATGCCTAATCTGGTTTGGCTGTGTCCCCACCCAAATCTCATCTTTAATTGTAGTTCCTGTAATTCCCACGTTATGGGAGGGACCCAGTGGGAGATAATTGAATCATGGGGGTGGTTTCCCCATACTGTTCTCCTGGTAGTGAATAAGTCTCATGAGAGCTGATGGTTTTAAAAGGGGAAACTCCTTTCACTTGGTTCTCATTTCCTCTTTGCCTGCTGCCATGTTAAGACGTGCCTTTTGCCTTCTACCATGATTGTGAGGCCTCGCTAGCCATGTGGAACTGTGAGTCCATTAAACCTCTTTTTCTTTACAAATTACCCAGTCTTGAGTATGTCTTTATCAGCAGCATGAAAATGGACAATGCCCAAAATGGCTGATACTGAGCCTGGCATACAGGAGAATTACTGTAAATGCTGCCTCATTTACCTCCTTTCTAGAATTGAATCTCCAATTTCCTACTGAAGACAGTAACTTTATTTCCCTGTTCTTCACAATGAGGCTGGAGGAGCAAGGACTGATCCCAACAGTGACCTCAAAATTCCAATATTTGACATAATAATCTAATTGATATACTTACTAGGTATATTGTCTTTTAGTTCTCTTAACAGTCTCTTTATAACTAATTCAACAAAATGAGGATTAATGAAACAAAATCTGCATTAGCACTATTGTCATTTTCAGAGCGGGAGACTGAAGGTCACAATGTTAAATAATTCACCCTAGGTCACATTTCTGTAAAGGAAATTACAGGATTCAAACCCAAGTCTGTGTTGAGTTTGAGCTCCTAACCATTATACTGGCTATGTAGTGATGGACAAGCAGTTAGGAGACCTCGGTAGCCCTCGAACCAAATCTTGGGTTCTGTAAGGGTGTTCCCAAGATCCCAAGAAATTAGCATGAACCAGGCAATAATACCACCTAAAGAGAGAGCATTAGGACTTGAGACACGTCTCCCTTTTGTTAGGGTGTTCTGCCCTCTGCTGGTTGTTTTTAATATTTTTATACATTTGGGTCATTTAAAATGCCAAGTATTCAGGTCCTCTTGGTAGTAGTCAAATTAGTGAAAGTAAGAATACTTCATATTATATGTAATTAGCTTATAAATATATAACTATTTGACTATTTTCAAGTATGTGTGTGTGTCTCTCACCCACAAAGCTATAAAGCCTAATACAGTGCCTGTCACACAATAGGTTATAAGCAAATGCCATATCAATGAATGGCTGGGAACTCTCGCACAGAAAGAACACAAAAAAGTAAAGTGTAGGACTGAATATAAATATATAAAATATATATTCTGACAGATGTGGTGCTTAGCGTTTCTTGAGTGAATGAATGAATCCATCAATTGACTAATATATCAACCAACATTGACATTTCTGTGATTACAATAGAATCATGGTTGACAACCTGTGTCCTCTTTTGAGCCTAAAATTGGTTTAGTCAACAAACAACTTCTTTTCCTTATTTCTTACTGAAATCTTCTAACCTTCTATTTCTTGTTGATAAAAGGATTTACCTGTGAAATACTACACACTACACGTGTGTAGTGGGAAGTATACTATGAGGCAAGTAAAATGTGGGTGAGGCTGGCCCATATACAGCGATCTTGTAATTTTGTATCCTGAATTTTTTCACTTACTATTTGCAGATACTATTTTAAGCATTTTTATATACTATAATTCAATATTTGTGATGATTATTTTAACAGGAAGCACTGCTTCCCCAGGTAGTGATAATTTGGAGAAAATACTTTTAAGTATGAAAACCTTGAAATGTGGCTGAAAAATTCTGATCGTTTGAGATTTAGGAATTTTCTCACTCATCTCCTTCTTTTCCTTCCTTTCTCTTTACTTTCTTTCTGTTAAACAATAAATAAATTTGAAAACCCTTTTTTTAAAATTTATATTTTCTCTTGTTTTCTGTCTCTATTAGTGGAGCTTTCAAGGACATGGTGACTCTTTGAAGGCAGCAACAATGGGAGACGTGTTAGATTTCCTTCCCCCACCTCATCCCACCCAAAAGTAGAGGAATTATTATGGAAATGATTCCAGTCATTCCCCCTCCAGTGTCAACTATTAATAATTTACTATTTCAGAACTGCATATGCAAATTCATCATGCAGATCAGCAAAACTGGGAGGCTATCCATGGGCACACAGACTTAATGAGTATTTTATTACTTTCCAAACAGCGCTCCCCAGCCTGCCTGTTTAGCATTTGCTGAACACTTGCTCGGAACTAATGAGATCATCCCAGACCTCAGGTGATCATTACCAGGGGCTTGGCTCTGCAGCTCCTCTGGGAAAAAATGAAAAATGCTGGAGAAAGAGGAATGAGGGCACTGTCAAGAGTGATGACATCTGCTTTTCTGAATTTCAAAATTGTTTAATATCTTTTGGATTCTAAGTAAAAGACATCTTAGAAGATAGAAAAATATCTCAATGACATATTGAGGGCATTTTCCCTCTAAATTCATATTTTAAAGTGGAATATAGGCATATCTATCTATCTATCTATCCACCTACCTACCTATCATGACTTAAGAAAACCTCTGTTCTGATTTAATACTTTGAATCACGATTGACTACTTTGAGTTAACCACAATAACAGCAAAATTGTAGTCCCTCAATTCAGTTCAATGTAGCTGATTCTTCCAATCAGTCACAGTAAAGGGGCATTGGGTGTTTTCCACAATAATAAAAAAAATTAAATGTAGCATATTAATATAAACTATATAAAATCGTATTACATTTTAATATATAATTACTAATAGTAATAATAATGTTATTATTCTAAAAGTTATAAAGGCATTGTATTTCAGAAATTCAGAGAAGAAAAAAGAAAAAAGCATTCCTAATCCCACCATAACACAACCACAATGAATGTTGTTTTATTTTCTTCCTGTCTTCATTATATGTAACCATATTTTATAGGCCTATATACAGCGATCTTGTAATTTTGTATCCTGAGTTTTTTTCACTTACTATTTGCAGATACTATTACTATTTTAAGCATTTTTATATACTATAATTCAATATTTGTGATGATTATTTTAATAGCTCTGTAATGTTTCATCAAGTGAGTATAGCTTACTTGCAAATCCACTGTAGTGTTTCCCGTTAATAAATTTCAAGTGTAGAGATTTATATGCTCTGAAAACTAATGCCTAGAATCCTACACCAAGTTTTAACAATCACTCTTCTTTTTTACATATTTTAAAACCACAGCATGAAAGGGGTTGTTAGTCGACCCAGGTTCTATAACTGTCTCACCCATTTGTACTACTTTCAACATCTTTCCGAATGCTAATCTTCCACGTCTATAAAGTCGGGCTTAGTATATCTATTTTAGCTTACTTAAAAACCCTGTGGTGAGTACTCCATGAAGGAAACCACTTTTAGATCTTGAAAGCATGTATGCAACTTACTACGTCATTTGGTTGATTTTCTAAATGTTATGTAAGCCCTTTGCTGTGCTCTTAATCTTGGAATGGCAGGATGGCTTCAGCAGCTCCACTATAGAAAGTTCCACTATCGACCCTAAAAATTGAAAGCAAGCAGATCATGCTCATGGTTAGCTGAGGTCCTGAAAAATGTACAGCATAATGCATGGTGGGCTTTGCTTGCGATTTTTGGGGCTGCCCAAGAGGTGCCTTTCCTTGGACTCTCAGAAATGCTCTGCCTTGGGGATCATCTTTCCCTCACGTTGTCATTTAGACCTGATCCTCTTTCAACTGGGGTCTTGCCATTTTCATCCTAGGCTTGATAGTTATTTAATTCCAACTGGCTTTCTTGTGTTTTGAGGTGGAGAAGACTTCAGACTCATGTGGGTTTTCGAGAAAGTGAAGGCAGCCCAAGCTACCTGGCTTTAGATGCAATCACTTATATAATTAAATAATCAGATCAATGATAATTTTATACTGCTGATAAATTTGGGGGTGTGATTTCATACACAGACCTTTCCCTCTGGTGCGCTCTCTGTCTCTCTCTTCCTTCAGCAAGTGTGACAGTGTGGGAAACAAAAACCATTTTGCCATCTTCATATAACCACAAACCAGTAGGCACAATTAAGTGTGACATACCAGTGAATACAATTATAATGAGAGCCACAAAACAACAAAGCCTATTTAAGAAACCATTGATGAAGGCAATATGCAATACTATGATCTGAAAAGTAACAGCAAAGCGGTTCCTGGCTAATAACATGTTGTGCTCAAGCACAACTCTAGAAAAATAAAGGCGTCCTTTTTTTTTTTTTTTTTTTTTTTTGAGATGGAGTCTCGCTCTGTCACCCAGGCTGGAGTGGAATGACGCGATCTCAGCTCACTGCAACCTCCGCCTTCCGGGTTCAAGCGATTCTCCCGCCTCAGCTTCCGGAGTAGCTGGGATTACAGGCACCCGCCATCATGACTGGCTACTTCTTTTTTGTATTTTTGTAGAAACCGGGTTTCACCATGTTGGCCAGGCTGGTCTCAAACTCCTGACCTCAGGTGATCCGCCTGTCTCGGCCTCCCAAACTGTTGGGATTACAGGCATGAGCCACTACGCCCTGCCAGGAGTGCATTTTTATTTTGCTAGCGGACATAGTGCAATGTGCAATGTTAAAGGAAGAATTAGTATACCTTACGAAAATGGATATTTACCACTCACCAACCACTGTTTTCCTAGTAAGAGATAATTCCATTCTTTTTCATGTGTCGATTTTCATAATTATTTTGCCCAAGTTTTCAGAGAATGCAGACTCATAGGCAACCTGTCACTTACGTTGATTTTGTCCCTGGTGCATAATTAGGCTCCCTGCATCTGATGCCACTCCCCTTGTTTCTCTGCCTCCCTTGCCATTAGATGGGGTCACATGACCAATTCTAGTCAATGGCCTGAAAATCAAAGTGACCGTTAGGCCTGGCATGCCTCCCCCATTGTTTCCTCTCCCTTTTGCAGCAACCTTGGGGGTCATGCCTTCCAGATGGAGATTCAAGATGAAACAAGGTACAAGATAAATAAACAGCTGTTGAATCCACATCAAACTGTGATACAAGTGAAAAACTTTTATTTCATGAAGCCACTGAGATTTCCGGGCTTCTCTGTGGCAGCAGTTAGCATTAATTAACCTGACTAATACAGCTCCACAACAAAGTAAGTTGAAATGCTCAAATGGTTTGGGCAAGGGACACATCTGCATATCTTGCCAGCATTTCACACATCAAATTAGAGAACTGAGGCCGCTGCACAGAGAATTTAAATTCAATGCTCAATTATTTCCAAGAGACCATTTTTTATAATGTGAAATTTGCACAGTGGCCGTGATGATCTCTTTGCTGCTGCTTAGGATGTCTTAGTTCTGCATGTGGTCATCTTTTCTAGGCTGATAGTTACCAAATAGCTGATATTATGTAATTAGTTTCCATTTCCAGCATGACCTAATAAAATGCTCTGGCAGCATGTAGTTGCCAAATATATGTTTTATGAATGAATGAATGAATGAATGAATGAGTTTTAAGCATCTATCTGATATTTTAAATATCTATTTGATTTCCAGAAATATAAATAACAACCTAGTAGCCTGTTGTATCATAAGACAGACAGACAAGTTTTCCTAGGGGTATGCCGTACACTGAGAAGAGAGGAGGATGTGGAATCAGAAGTTCTGAGTCTAAAATCTCACCTCCGCAGTGCCAGCTCCAAGGCATTCTGCAAGACTTCTATCCTCCTTCAGCCTGTTCCCCATTCCCCACAAGAATAGAAAATAAGGTGATGTTTCATTGCATCGTGAAAATTAATGAAAATACCTGATATCTCATCAGAAAAAATAAAGGACTTTCTCCATAAATGTTAATTACCACTTATACTCTGGGAAATCACAACTTCACCTAAGAGATAAGGAGAAAAAAAATCCTCCAGTTCAGACGACTTATGACATATGACCACGAGGTGACAGCATTGAGTCAATACCATCTATTTTTCTGGCATAAAGGAGGAAAGGGTGTCAATTCTGAATGTGTAAAAATGTATATTTTCCAGTGTGAACACACAACAGATAGTTGCTAAAAACTATAAGATAATGAGCATTATAATCTCAGGGGCGTTGCGCTGTCTCCACATTTTTATTGCTTTCTAAGGCTTAGGAAATCATTCGCGCTGACACGTTGTTGTTAATGTTACTATCATCATTATGCGGTGGAAATGGGGAAGTTTTTGTTCTCTTTGCCTGGGGAAGTTTTTGTTCTCTTTGCCTAGAGAAGTTTATCAGAGGATTATCAGGCTTTTACAGAGAGGAAAGAAAAGTTTCCAGTTCTTTTTCTGGGAGGCATTTAAATTTTTCTAGTGCAGAAGAAAGACTCTTCCCATAAAGATTGATTCCTGAACAGTAGGACAGTTACCCCATTGCCTCTGGGAAGCAGAGCAATCTCAAAAGCACAGATATAGCTCCCAAAGCCTGGCCTTCCTTCCTTCCAAACTTCTGGGACTTCCCAAGAGTAGACCTTCTGTTTGTCCCTCAGAAACTCTCTACCCTAAAATTGAACTCTCCTCGTAAGAATTTCACTCTGTTCTAGACCCTGTTGCCCTTCCTGCTGGGATCCTGCCGCCCCTCGCTTTGTCCTTTGGTCTTGGTTGAAAGTCGTTTTGTTCCTGCTGTTTTTCTGTTTTGCGAGCTTGTGAGGGCGCCAGATTCCTGTGTGCTGAGGAGAGAATGGAGAGACACTGCATGTCTTAAAAAACAAAACAAAACAAAACAAAAAACTGAAATAGTTCAAACATTTAGGAAAGTATGGAATACAACAACACCTGTGTACTCATCATCTAAATTTAACAAATGCTATCATTTCGTCGTATTTCAGCTCTTAGAAAAACAACAAGTTATTACAGAGAGCTAAAGTCTCCACCTACAATCTTATCTTCTCTTTCCATCACCAAAGATAATGATTACCCTGGTATTTTGCAGTTCATGTTTTAATTACTGGGCTACTTATTTATGTGTAATGACTATGGAGGTAATTCTGAACTGTGTGCATACTTTCCCTGCTTTGGAAATGCAGAGAATGAGATGGGCAGGGGCAGAATCATTCTGCACTCACTTACCCCTCTCTCCTGGTTTCTAGAGACCCACACCACTTTCTGTCTGGCCCCGTATTTCTTTCATGTTCTCACTTCTCAGAATGCTGATATTAAAATAGCATGCTATTTAAACTCAAAGGGCATGGGGTTGGAATCCCAGCTCTGCTATAAATGAGCTAGAAGACTGCGGGCAAATCACATCATTTATCTGAGCTATATCAGGTTATCAATGTAACATGTATGAAATAATACCATTTCCATGGGGATCATTAATTTACTCTAATTACATATTGTAGCTTTCATTAAAATTGAAAATTGCACATTTCTTGTGCTTGGCACTAGAAGTGGAAACACAAATCAAACGCATAGCCAGGAAAATAAATCTTATTTTTGAGAGGAAAACAGGTGCATTAACAACAATTAATATCCAACGTGATTAGTATGACAAGACAGGTGTTTACAAACTGTTATGGGAGTCCAGAGTACTTCGCTTAGACATCAAAGGGAGTTTTGTTCTTGTTATTTGTTCATTAGTTTTTCCACTTTTTATTTCTTTTTTTCCCCAAGGTGATAATTTGAGTTGTGCTGTATACATATGATGGGGAAGAAAAAGGAAATCCACATTTGTTTGGCATTTTTGAAGTTACAAGTACCAATCATATCTGATTTTACTTTCTTTTGCATCTGTCAATGTACATTTTCTAATTTCTTTATCTAGCATTTATACAGTATCTGGCATTTTTTTAAAACAATATTTTGACCTTGTTTTCCAGATTAAAAGTCTGAGACTCAGAGAAGAATCACAAGGCATCCAAGGTCACACGACAATTAACAACTACCAGCAGGTCCTCACATCCTCTCCTGACCCCCATGGAGGGGGGCTGGAGGTATGGGAACAACCTGCATTCATTCTCCTCTCAATCAACATTATTTGGGGAAATCTCTTCCAAGTCAAAATTGGTCTTTTTTTATTTTTTATTTTTTTGAGACAGGGTCTCACTCTGTCACCCAGGCTGAAGTGCAGTGGCACCATCTCAGCTCACCGCAATCTCTGCCTCCCCATTTCAAGTGATTCTTGTGCCTCAGCCTCCCAAATATCCAGGACTACAGTTGTGTGCCACCATGCCCAGCTAATTGTTGCATTTTTAGTAAAGACAGGGTTCCACCATGTTGTCCAGGCTGGTCTTGAACTCCTGGCCTCAAGTGAACTGTCCTCCTTGACCTCCCAAAGTGCTGGGATTACAGGTGTGAGCCACCGTGCTCAGCTGGCCCTGTTTTATTGGCCATCTTTGCCAGCATTTGACAAGGTGACTTTTTTCCTCCTCTTCAGAGCTCTCAGCTCCTCTAGGAGCCCACACAGGATCCTTGTAGGATCCTCTCAGCTTCTTCAAAGACCAGTAATTTTCAGAATTGACCTTTAGTTTATTGCTACTTTTATTTTACTTATTTTTATCACAGGTCTTTATGGCTATTCTCACAGTTTCAACCTCAAACTACATGCGAAACACTCCTTACCCAACTCGCTGGTTCTCACCATTGGGTTTTACTTGAGAGTTTCTTCATCAAAGAAGCCTTCCCTACACCTGACAGAATCTCAATCTTACATCCTCCCACCATTTTCCTTCATAACACTAGTTATGATGTTAAATTATATAATTTCATGGGTTATTTGTTTAGGATTTTTTTCCTCTTCAAAACTTCTAGGAAGATAAAACATATCTGTGTGACTTAAAATTGTATATCCATTGTCTAGCATGACAAAGTACATAGTAAATGCTAAATAAACACACAGACACACACACACACACACACACACAAGGCAGGGCATGGTAGCTGTTCCCTGTAATCCCAGCACTTTGGGAGGCCGAGGCGGGTGGATCTCCTGAGGTCAGGAGTTCAAGACCAGTCTGGCCAATGTGTCGCTAATGAAAATACAAAAATTATTATCTGGGCATGGTGGCGGGTGACTATAATCTCAGCTACTCGGGAGACTGAGGCAGGAGAATCGTTTGAACCTGAGAGGTGGAGGTTGCAGTGAGCTAAGATTGTGCAATTGCACTCCAGCCTGGATGACAAGAGCGAAACTCTGTCTCAAACAAACAAAAGCAAACAAACAAAACCCACAAAAACAAATTCTCAGATATTCATCTTTCGTTTGTAACATATCACCTTTGTGAACTCTAAGCCTATAAATCTGACTTGTTACATTCGTATCCAATAGGCAGGGCAGACGCAGGAGGAATGCTTGCATCTAAACACAATTTCCCCGGTGTTCTCTAAGCGACTAAAAGGCTTTGGGTCCCCACTGTCCAAATGGACGATCATCAGACTTGGTTTCTCATTCATCAGATGCTTTCTCTCTTTCCTTCTCCTCCGTTCAAATAATCACCACTCATGCTGACTGCCCTACTAAGTATTTTGCAGATTGATCGCTCCTTCACATCATGCAATTGTGGACCTACTTTAAATCCCAACTTCTCCTGTCAGTATCACTTTCAACAACCTTATTGAAAGCTACCCTTGGTAGTTTGGTTTTCTAAACTTTCTACATTTTCAAACCACCTCAGAATTTCTTCTCCTGTGTTCATCATATATCTATAGCAACTCCACTATTATTCATGTAGTTAAAAATAGACTAATCTTCTTTTCAAACTTCGCTAAAATTTTGCTAAACAATATATGAATGAAAACATCAGTTTCATATGAAATTATAATTTTTCCAGTATACAATGAGTATATAGTTATTAAAAATATTAATTTAAATGCCACCACAAATTTCATCATGTCACATATCCCATGTCACACGACCCTCCCAACACTGACTTGGTCCTTACCGTGTACTGTTCGTGCTGGAAGGGCTTCCTTTACGTTATTTAATTGAACATACTGTGTCTTTTCTAATTGAGTCATTGTAGCAAACACTGTGGTAAGTATTATTATGTCTATTTTGCAGAAGAGAAAATTGGAGGTTAGAGAGGTTAAGTGATAAGATAAGTCAACTCTGGGCAACAGAGCGCACCTTTACCCAGGGCTCTGACACCCCTAACCAGGATCTCTTGTCGGTCTTGTTCCCCTCAATCTTGATCACTTGAATTCCTTGCTTCATGCCCTTCAGTGTCACCCCATTGCTGATAGGAAAAGGCCACACGTCTTAGCAGGGTGCATCAGATCCCATTGGAGTGGTGTCTTTCTACCTATTCCGTCTTGTCTTTCAGCACACACTGACTAGTGCTCTGTGCTCCATGATCTCTGACCAGTTGGCTGGAGTACATGCCTCTGGCTTCTCAGTGTCTGCTGATGCTGTCTCCTAAGGTCGAAAGGCTTCTCCCTCTGCTGCTCTACCTTGTCCTATTTGTCTTACATCTTCTCCTACTTTACAATTTTTTGCAACCTCCCCTGTTTTCAAGGCTCTTCTTGATATCTCCTATCCCCCATCCGCAGGGTGGCTTGCTTGATTCTCCTCTGCAATCCTAACATCGTGTGTATATTTCTATTGCAGACCTCACATCATATTACAACTGCTGTGCTCCCATCTCCTTCTTATAAGGTGATATCCTTTGCAGAGAAGACCTGGGTGTCCCTTGTCTCTATATCCAGCAAACCTAGTGAGCACCAGGTTCAAAGAATCATCATTAAATACATGAACTGATTCTATTTAATGAGAAACTTTGTGAGAATAGGAACTCATCACTATCTTTGTATTAGTTTCCCGCAAGGGACATAAGTATTTATTGAAGTAAACTATTTAAAAATTTTCTGCATTTGGAACATTGTCTTGCTATTCTGACCTAACTTGAAACTAGATTATTTTTTCAAAGGAATCTAGTTGGGTTCCAAGGGCAATATTAAATCACTTTATTTTTTATATTTAGGTGCCTTTTTATGTAGAAAGTGGAATTCTGTAGGCCTCTTCTATTTGTTCCTTAAAGAATTTAACTCTTCAGCTTTCCGAGAGGCACACTGCCTGTTTCTGTTGATGAAGATGTTGCGGAGGCAAAGCACTTTCCCAAATTCTGACTGTTCAGCTCTTGGATTTTCACCCTGTCTTCAGTAATTCTTTTTAATTAGCCCCTTGATAGTTTTCCTTCACTCCAAAAATACCATTTTGCTGTAGGGAGACAAGGACAATCTCTTTTCTCTGAGAGATAATCCTAGATTTCCACTGCTGAGATAAAAGTAGTAACATATTTCAGAGGGTGCTTTTTATCTAAACGTGTGCTGAACCATCTTTGCAGATCTCTGCACGGTGAATACAGTTCATTAGAAGCCTATGCAAGTGACATGTTTCTACATCATAGTCGATTTTGAATTAGGGTATTTTTGCAATCATTTTGATCATCATTTAATTCCCTCCCTTTCAGTAGATTTGCTTTTTATCTACTGGGTGAGACATTACCAGACCTGAAGATTTAGCAAATATCTGTTCTTCTGTGGTCTTCCCTTACCCCATTCACTCTTGGTTGGGACCATTTTCTTCCGAATGGGGGAACGAAGGCCTCGTTTTATTTCTATTTCTATGAAAACTTCCTGGAACTGAGCTTGATATATGAATTCCTCCTCTGCTGGGACAAAAGATCCTTAAGGACACAGAGTATGGTTGTCTCATAATTGTCTTGTCAGTGCCTGGGTGTATATTCATCCATTATTGCGTTGCTACCAAGAAACACCTTAGACTGGGTGATTTATAAAGAAAAGAGGTTTAACTGGCTTATGATTCCACAGCCTGTAGAAGCATGCTGCTGGGTTCTGCTCAGCTTCTGGGGAGGCTTCAGGAAACTTAAAATCATTCTGGAAGGTGAAGAAGGGGCAGGCACTTCACATAGCCAGAGCAGGAGCGAGAGAGAGACAGAGAGAGAGAGAGACGGGGGAGGTGCCACACGCTTTTATACCACCAGATCTTATGAGAGCTCACTTACTATTGTGAGAACAGTACCGAGAGGATGGTGCTAAACTATTCTTGAGAAACCTGCCCCCGTGATTCAATAATCTCCCACCAGGCCCCACTTCCAAAATTAGGGATTGCAATTGAACATGGGATTTTGGTGGGGACACAGATCCAAACCACATCAAGGTGCTATTTAAGTATTTGTTGAGATGAACGAAAACAAAATGGTTGGTTTCTTTGTCTCCCGGTTTTCCTGGCCTGACAAAGGAGAGCTTCTGGGATCTGAGGTGAGTGCTGCTGTCTTCCTCTCTTCTCACTCCTTGTCTGGCATCTGAGCCACTCGGAGCCCACACAGGGCTGCTTGAGCTGCATCCCCAAGCCCACCCTGCCCACATCCAACCTTCCAACCCTGCTATGTGTTCTGAACATGACTCCTGTTACTCATACCCTAACAGTTGACTACTAGGCAATAGGATCTTTGATGGCTGAGAAGAAGGCAGATTCTCTTATTCAAAGTCATCTTTTTGATACCTTGTATAGCATATGACACAGACTAGGTTCCAAGCCAATATTGATTAAATGAATGAGGGTACATTAAGGGATCTATATCCTCCCATCTGCTCCCAAACCCAGATTTGTCTCTGCGGTTTAGTTCTAATACAGTTTCTTGTGGAAGGCTTCCAAGATCGTTTCCGTACCTCTTGGATATGGTCCCACTCTTTTGTAATCCCATAATGTCTTCACAGACAGATAAAGATATTTCTTTATCACACCATGTTGCAATTCTCTCTTTATTGATCTCTGTTGCTCTCCTAAATAATTATGGGCTCTGTGAAGGTGATGGTTTTAACTGAGTCTTCCTAGTTTTCCTGACTCTTGGGGCTTTACCGGCAATAGACACTGAAGATATATTTGTTGTATAAATAAGCAAGAAAGAAATATGTAATGTTTTTCAGCACTTTTATATCCCTTGAAAGTGGGAAGTTACTCCCAATAACAAGCATTAGTTGAAATGCCACTAGCTCTCTGCAGAGGTGCAACTGGGAAGAAAAGGAATAGCATAAGCAAAGAAGCAAATTATAAGATGTACCAGTCCTTGAGGTCTAGAAAATGCCTTTGCAAAGCATCTATTGATTCCCAGAAACCTGTTAACACTCAGATGACAATAAAAAACATGCAGACAAAGATAGCAAGGAAAATGAAGCTTCTTAAATATATCCAAAGCCATATGTTTTGGGTAGGGATATTGGACAAGTAATTCCTTGGGAGAGATGGCCACTACTAATAAATGGCATTTGCATGAGAAAGGGAATAACAAGTTGTGTTTCAGTGCAAGAATGCTTCACAATGTCTGACTCTTAATTATTGTTATTGAAAAAATGGACATTAAAAAAACTCAGCTATGTGTTATATATGACACATACACATACATACACAAATAAAAAGATCACATATATACATTGATCAAGGTTACCTGGCTAATAAATGTTAGACTTATGATTCACCCAGAAATGTCATTCTGTGTCTCAGGTTGCCAAATCAAATTGTTCATTCAGAAACACTAGTGGCTCAAAGACACCTTCCACAGGCCAAGTACTTTACAAGGCACTTAAGGATTAGACTTCGCCCTTGCCCTTAAGTAGTTACAATCCAGTAGGAACAGTAAGTCATATCAAAAGAGCTATTATGAAATATATAATGCAGGAGGATTTCAAAGTGGGGGCACTTCCAAGTGTGGGATCAGAGTGTCTTCCCGTTCCCACAAATCAATAAATACATGAATGTAGAACTGAATTGAAACAGTATTCCTATTTGTGTGGTATTGGACTATCTTATTTTGAGTTTTATCCCATAGCCATGAGTTAGGTGGATGAGTCAAATGAAACTCAAATAGTCAAAATTACAAGCTTACCTCTATTTAAAATATGTTAAGTAAAATATGTTAGGTTATAGGAAGCTTAACGTTTAAAGTCTTAGAAAGAAAGCTCTTAGCTCATACATTTAAAAAATTGCCTTTTCTTTCTTTCTTGTTTTAACTTTTATTTTAAGTTCAGGGGTACAAGCGCAGGTTTGTTACATTGGTAAACTTGTGTCATGAGGGTTTGTTGTACAGATTATTTCATCACCCAGGTATTAAGCCTAGTACCCATTAGTTGGTTGTCCTGATTCTCTCCCTCCTCCCATCTTCCATTCTCTGAAAGGTCCCATTGTGTGTTGTTCCCCTCTGTGTGTCCATGTGTTCTCATCATTTAGCTCCCACTTATAAGTAAGAACATGTAGTATTTGCTTTTCTGAGCCTGCATTAGTTTGCTAAAGATAATGGCTTCCAGCTCCATCCATGTTCCTGCAAAGTATATGATCTTGTTGTTTTTAATGGCTGCAATAGTATTCCATGGTGTATATGTGCCACATTTTCTTTGTCCAGTCTATCATTAATGGACATTTAGATTGATTCCATGTCTTTGCTATTGTAAATAGTGCTGTAATGAACATATGCATGCATGTGTCTTTATAATAGAATTATTTATATTCCTTTGTATTTGTATACCCAGTAATGGATTACCAGTTTGGATAGGGATATTTGGCAAGTAATCCCATGACAATCCTGGTAATGGGATTGCTGGGTTGAATGTTATTTCTGTCTTTAGGTCTTTGAGGAATTGCCACACTGTCTTCCACAATGGTTGAACTAACTTACACTCCCACCAACAGCGTATAAGGGTTCCTTATTCCTCCATAACCTTGCAAGCATCTGTTACTTTTTGAGTGGGTAGAGGACATAAACAGGCACTTTTCAAAAGAAGACATACATATGGCCAACAATTATATGAATAAAAAGCTCAACATCACTGATAATTAGAGAAAGGCAAATCAAAACCACAATGAGATACCATCTCACACCAGTCAGAATGGCTACTACTAAAAAATGGCCTTTATATAGGAGTTGGCTAAAGCCAAATGTTAGTGAAGTGTTGCTGGCAAATGTCAACTGTGCTATGAGATATTAGACTTATGAACGTCCATAAGTTGAACAGGCATAAGTGGCAGAATTCTAACCAGCCAGTTTAAAAAAAGATGAACTTTTACATTTCATTAGTCTTTGTATTAGTGACGGTTCTCTAGAGGGACAGAACTAATGGGAGAGAGAGAGAGATATATATATAAAACATAATATATATTTATGTAATTTATATAAATATATGTTATATATTTATATTATAATAATATATAATAAATATATATTACATATATTTATATTATAATAATATATAATAAATATATATTACATATATTTATATTATAATATATAATAAATATATATTACATATATTTATATTATAATATATAATAAATATATATTACATATATTTATATTATAATATATAATAAATATATATTACATATATTTATATTATAATAATATATAATAAATATATATTACATATATTTATATTATAATAATATATAATAAATATATATTACATATATTTATATTATAATAATATATAATAAATATATATTACATATATTTATATTATAATAATATATAATAAATATATATTACATATATTTATATTATAATAATATATAATAAATATATATTATATAATATATATAATATATATTATAATAATATATAATAAATATATATTATTATATATATTTATATCATATATAATAAATATATATTATTATATATGATATAAATATATAATATATAAATACATAATATATATTAATATTATAAATATATATTTATTATATATTTTATATATATATCCTAACCATTCTAACCAAATCAATGACCAGAACATATGTGTTTTGATTGTATGGTTCTATTGTTATCATTGTTTGGATTTCAGCCATTTATCAAACACATTTTCAGTGCAAATCTCAGTCAAGATGGTTTCTCATTTACCATTTTCTAACTTAGTAAAATCTATCCCACGGCTCATTTTTATTCTACAAGTCTCAGTTTAAATGTCTTATCAGTCACGACAGCTATTGCACTATAGTTAAAAAGAATTTAAGTGGCTTAAAGAAGCAAAGGCTTACTTTTTGCTTCTACTCTGTCCCCATTGGAGGGCATCTCAGGGCTCTGTTCTAAGTGCCCTTGCTCCAATGCCTAGGTTTATAAAATACCTGTGATCCAGAAGGTGCCTTGTCCCTATGCAGAGGGAAGGAGAGTACTGAAGGTCTCCAATCCCATCATTCAGTTCTGTGACTTTAAGTCACACACATCATGTCCACTCACACCCTAGCTGGAAATAATGGCATGGCCCCACGTAACAATGAAGGGGCCAGGAAGAAGGACTCCACTATTTGCCTGGAAGATGAAGAGCCAGAAATGCTCACTGAATATCCTTGAGGACCTTCACAGTGACTTCCCTAGAACAGACTCAGAGCGCCCTCCTCCCCATCCTCACCAGTGACTGCGTGCCTCCACTTGAGGCCATAGCTCGTAGGATCACGCTTTCTGCCAGGTCCTGGTAAAGGCTTCTTCCCTTCCTGCTGCTGCCAGTCCTTGGCTGCTTTCTCATCTGGAGCTGGTTTCCCTAACCATGCCAACCACCCTGTAGATAGTTTTTTTTGTTTGTTTGTTTTTTTGTTTTTTGTTTTTTTTGAGACAGAGTCTTGCTCTGTCACCCAGGATGGAGTGCAGTGGCATGATCTCTGCTCATTGCAGCCTCTGCCTCCTGGGTTCAAGAGATTCTCCTGCCTCAGCCTCCCAACTAGCTGGGACTACAGGCTTGTGCCACCACACCCGATAAATTTTTGCATTGTTAGTAGAGATGTGGTTTCACCATGTTGGCCAGGACAGTCTAGAACTCCCGTCCTCAAGTGATCTGCCTGCCTTGGCCTTCCAAATTGCTGGGATTACAGGCATGAGCCACTCACTGCGCCTGGCTGATCATCTCTTCATTAGGTTTTCTTTAGTTATCACCCTGAGTGCTATCCCTTTTTTCTTCAACCCCTAGTGTCCCCAAATCAGCAAGCTCAGATCTCAGCTTAGATCCCTTTCCTCAAAAGGGAATTGATTAGTCTTTCCATATCAAAACCGCCACTCTTTTTCTGACATGCTACACCATGTTTTCTTCCTATTCTGCTCTCCCATGAAGGTTCTGTCTAAAGTTACATGTAATCTCCATAAACAAAGTAAATGGATGAAGTTATGTTTTTGTCTCATTCCAATTCTCTGTCCACCTGCACAGATAAGAGCTGAGCAGATCAACCCATCTGCTGCCTAGAAGCAGATGCCCAAGAGAGGACATGGATAGTAGGCTTTCTTTAGTCTAGGGACCATTTGGATTATGGTAGGGTTGGCCCTATGGTTGCGAAGGAGAGCAGGCGGCATCACACTACCAAAACCACCACTAACCCCTTTCCTTGCCTTGGCCATCTTCATATATTGATAGAAATTTGGGGATGATAATTGAGATGCTGGATTTTTGTTGCCTTGAAGAGGTTCTTACTGCAAATGTTTGCAGCTATTCTTAGAATGTGTAAGTCCTGTATATATCTTTGTCCTCAGGTTTGGTTTCTAATCCCTGATTTGGAGTCAATAGAACAATCTTACTAAGTATATGCTTATATCTTTTCTTCAGATTGTCTATTGCTGTATAAAAAATTACCAAAACTTAGTGTCTTGGAGCAAGAGACATTTAATTATACTTTATGATTTTGCGATTCAGAAATTTGAGCAAGACATGCTGGAGTTGGCTTGCATCAGCTCAGAAGAGCCAATTGTTAAATAGTCAAGAAATTTGTGAGCTTTATAGCTAAACCTTCAATAGCATAAAGCCAGCCATGGTGGGGGTATTTATATCACAGAAGTCAGAAAACACTAAACTCATTTTTTTTTCCTCCAAGGGCATGTTTACCAGCATACCACTTCTTTTTTTCAACATTTTATTGAAAGTAGCAACTCAGGAATATTCAGCTGGCAGGAGGACAGGTCTGGAGGTTCCAGAAGGACTTTGCTCACATGACTGGCATGCCTGGCACCTTGGAGGTAATAGGTAGAGAACTCAGCTCGGACTGTCTGTCAGAACACCTATACATGGCCTCTCCAGCCTGGTGGTTTCAGGGTAGTCAAACTTTTTTTTTTTTTTTTTTTTTTTTTTGAGGCAGAGCTTTGCTCCTTTTTGCCCAGGCTGGAGTGCAATGGCACAATGTCGGCTCACTGCAACCTCTACCTCCTGGTTTCAAGCAATTCTTCTGCCTCAGACTCCTGAGTAGCTGAGATTACAGGCATGTGCCACCACCTCCAGCTAATTTCGTATTTTTAGTAGAGATGGGGTTTCACCATGTTGGCCAGGCTGGTCTTGAACTCCTGACCTCAGGTGATCCACCCACCTCGGCTTCCCAAAGTTCTGGGATTACAGGCGTGAGCCACTGTGCCTGGTTGTCAGACTTTTTATATGGTCACTCAAAGCTTTTGGAGCAAGTGATACAAGAACCCAGGCAGAAGCTACAAGGCTTTTTATGACTTAGCTTCACTGGGTACCTGAAGTTGTCAAGCAAGTCCCTGTACACAGTCTAGATTCAAAGGAATTAGACTCTTTTTCAATGGAGGGAGTAGTAAAGAATTAGTGACTATCTCAAGTCTTTTACACACACAAACACACACACACACACACACAGAATATAATTGCTTTATGTATATCTCAGCCTCAGTGTTTCACGGGCGTCTCTAATTCATCATGTTCAAAACTGAATTCATAGTCTTTTGCCCTGTATTAGAATAATTCCTGTTAGTTTCTATAACATGCAAACCCTGAAAAGTTAAGGACTCGTGCTATCTTAGTTCAAGGTGATCATGGGAAGGCCAGCCTCCATGGAGGCATTCAGGGACCCAGGCTATTTCAGTGCTATACCTCTTCTATATTTCATAGGAGGCTTTAAGCTTCAAGTTCCTCTTTGTGGGATGGCAGAAAGAGGAAAAGGGGCACCACTTGGGATTTTTTTAAGACACAAGGCCCTTTAACCCCACATGTGTAGCCAACTTTACCTTCTCCCCAGGGGCAGTGACTGAAAGTCCCACTTAAACAATGCATCCATTCCAAAGCCCAGGTCTATGAGAATACATGGTCTTTTTCCATCAGAGTAGATACTGTTCCTTGCAGTTCAGTGACTCCTGAATGAAAATGTGAGTTATTTTTCTCTACAAGTCCTCACTGCCAGCCATTGTAGAATAATGCAGGGAAACTGCAATGAAACTTGCATTTGGTCAAAGGAAATGGAAGGAACATACATCAGCTCCTGGGCCAGAGTAATTCTAGTTCTTGCTGAATTAAAACTTTGAAAGTTTTCTACCTGAAGAGGAATGAGAAGTTCCTCCTTGTGTTTTTACTCTGGTCTCATATAGAAAGTCTTCTGCTCATTGAAGTCTAAGGACACCAGTTCCACCTTCTAGAGGGTTCCTTTGTACTATAATCTCCCTTGACTACATCTGAAGAGGAATTAGGAATATTTTCTTCCTGAGAACTTCACAGATTTTTTAGCCTGATTCTGCTCATGAAAGATAGGTGATTGAAGAATTATTTTGAGTGTTGAAGATACTTTTTTCCTTTTATTATTATTTTTATGCTACCTTCATTTTACTTTTGGCGAAACAATTTCCTCACAATTTTGCAGATGTCTGATTATTTTTTCAGTCAGTGTAATGTGGCAGTTACCATACCCAAAGTTCTCTCCAAAGTCATGATTCTCTAGTCTCATTTATGCCTTTGCTTCTTTGCTGTGAGGTTTCTTTCTTTCTCTAGAAAAGGATAGCTAATATCTTGATGCATTCTGAGACAATACAGAAGAAGGCCACATCCTTATTCTGATCTTTGCCATCAGAATGAGTATTTTTGTTAAATTAAGAAGTTGTTTCGGGTCTTTCACATAAAACCTTTTAAAATTTCATCTTTTATACTTGGGGTCTGTTAATAGTTGGCTTTGTCAACGCTGTACTACTCTGAATGTTTGGACTGTGGCATTTTCTTTCTTTTCTGCTTACCAACCAGCTAATTCTTTTGACTTTTTTTTTTCTTGTATTTAATCCTTCCCAAATACAACCAATAACAATTTGTACACAGTAGTAAAATCTGTTTATAACCACTTTTTAAGCTCATGGAATATCACGCCCTCTAAATACCATGAAATTTTGCCAGATTATTTGCTACTGCAAAGCATGGCTCCCTAGACATTCAGCCAGCCATATCTTTCTTGTCACCTGTGATCAGCTGCAAACGAAAGGACATTAATTACATTGATTTTATTGTGATGAGTTTCTAATGTTGATTGCTTTGTTTTGTTTTCACAATAACCCCCTATTTCTAATTTAGTTGGGGCAGGCTACCTTCCATTGAAAACATTACCACACCTTACACCTTACAGGCTTAATACAGCAGAGAACTTTTCCTCACTCACCTTGTGATCTAGGGCATGCTAGGTGATTCCCTTTCCAGTAGTGGTTCAGAATCCCAAGCTTCTTCCATTTTGCGGCTCCAATGTCACCCTGGAGTTCTCCTACTTGGAAGCCGGGGGAAGAAAAGCACAGAAGTGCCTGTGAGAGATCTTATAGGCTGGTCCTTGACGTGGCACTCCCCGTGAATGCCCACATTTCGCTAGCTGGAACTTGGGCACACAGATCTGCAATTCAGTCTTCCTGGGAGCCTCGGAGGGAAAGTAAACAAGTTTGGTGACTATACAGCATTGTCTCAATTACAGTTCCAAAACAGCTCCCTTTTTACAGTTCATATGTAATTGAATATTATTATTTACTTGGCCCTGGACACAAAGGTAAAAAAAATAAGACTTCTGGTTGGGCTCAGTGGCTCACACCTGTAATCCCAGCACTTTGGGAGGCCAAGGCGAGTGGATCACCTGAGGTCAGGAGTTCAAGACCAGCCTGGCCAACATGGTGAAAATGCATCTCTACTGAAAATACGAAAATTAGCCAGGGGTGGTGGCACACACCTGTAATCCCAGCTACTCGGGAGGCTGAGGCAAGAGAATCACTTGAACCTTGGAGGCAGAGTTTGCAGTGAGCTGAGATCATGCCACCACATTCCAGCCTGGGTGACAGAGTCAGAGACTCTGTCTCAAAAAATAAAATAAAATAATAAGACTTCCATATCCAATCATTCATGAAGTTCTAATCCTCTTGATGCCTTTTTCTATGATGTCTTTGTATTCTACTGTGACAACTACTGTCTTAGTTTAGAAACTCATTTTCACTCAGCGGAAACTTTTGCAGTCACCACCTACCTAGTCTGCCTACCTTCCATCAAGACTTTGCCAGTCTAAGGTACACTCTGCTGCTAGACTTATTTTAATGAAGTGAAAATAGTACCATCTTACTCTTGGGCTTAAAACCTTCCTGCCTATCACTCCCTGTAATAGATACATAATTTCTTAGAAACACAAAGCCCCTTAAAGATCTGCTTGTATTTGCCCATCTAGGATTAACTTTTGCCACTCTTCTCTCTCTACTGCTCATTCCAGCTAATGCTAACCACTATTTTTAATTGAACTTTGTTTTAAATTTTTGAGATATTATAGATTCACATACAGTTATAAGCAATAATACCCTAACTACTTTTAACTCATGAGATTTACTGTGCCTCTGCCTCCCCCACAGCCCTTCAGAGACATCTTTCTACCTGACTATTACTCGCAATTTAATCATTATTTCAACTATTACCTTCAATGGGAAGCCTTCTCCTCTCTCCCTTCAGTGTTGCCGGATGCTGCCCTTGCCCCACTTCCTCACTGCGCATGCGTCTTTACCTTCCTGTACAACGTGCAATATTGGTTTGCTGTTCAACAATGACATGCTAGTCAACAGTGACTTGCTCGTCAGCCCATCTTAGCATAGCAGGGAATATTTTTCAACCTCATAACCCTTAATATAAGGCACCCTCTTGGCCCACAGAAGGAACTCAGCAAAGGGCTGTGGATTCCTGCTTGGCAGAATCCATAATGACTAAACATTCAGGCTCTGGATTTTGTCTGGTTGGATTTTGTGCAGTAAAGGATTGGCCCAGCATGTCGGGGTCTTCAAATTCTGCACATTCCAAAGAAAAGACTGGCTCATGACCAGTTCCTGGGAGATAACTTCTAAACCCTTGGAAAACCCTGCCTGATAAAAAGGTCTTTGTATACCTGGGGACTTTGGCCACTCCAGTTTATGCTAACAATGCTATTTTGGGTGGGGACCTTGAGCTATGCTGCGTCACTTTGACATCTGGAGGGGCAGCAGACTGAGTGACTAAGGTCAGCCAAATGGGTATCCATGCCTGTATGACTGGTCTGTAATGGAAACCCTGAATACCAAGGCATAGGTGAGCTCCCCTGGTTGGCAATACTCACATGTTGGGACACAATTTGGCTGGAAGAATTAGGCACTGTCTGTACTACCCCATGGAGAGAGGACAATTGGAAGCTTGTGCCTGGTCTCTCTTGAACTTTATCACATTTGCCATTGCTGATTTTTATCACTATACTTTTGCTATAATAAGCTGTAACTGTGAGTATAATAGCCATTTTGAGTTCTGTGACTCCATATAGTCAGTAGGTGACTTCAGGGTGGTCTTGGGGACTCAGCACAACGCGGAATCTGGTTTCAAAACTAATCTGACCATGGACAGATCTCTCATATTTTATAGGCTTTAGCTTTGTCATCAGATATGTGCTGATAATAAGGATAATACCACCTTACTGAGGTTATGTGAAGCTTCAATATTGCATGTTGGACAAATCATTTATGATCAATAACTACTACCTGTTCTCATGGCCATTATTACTATGCCGTGAGCATTTCCATATTATAACAAATTTGTCTAGTCTTTACAAATATCATTTTAAAATATCTGCTTACTATTTCATTAAAAGATAACTCCACTCTTATTTTTGAACATCTCAGTCTTATCTAATTATTTCCTTCATCATAAATGACATGGTACTTGAAATACACATTGTAATTTCCATATTTAGGATTATTTCCTTAAGACACATACCAGAGATGAAACTTTGGGCTCTAAAAGATTAAGCATTTTTAAATTTCTTGATGCATATTGACAGATTGCTTTGCAAATGTCAGTGCTATTTTTCATTTTTAAAAGTAAAGTAAAAATTTATTCATTTTCTTAGACTCATGAGGGCATAGAAAAAATGATTTTTTTAAATCAAATATCTCTAAGTAACATATCATCTTAATGTGACCATAAATTTCCTAAGAACAAACTGAAAAAAATAATTTTTGCTTCCTCTGGTTCTGAAGATGGAAGGGCCGCATTTTCACATACTGAGATTAAGTACGTTCTCTATTTACTCATCTATGCACAAGGTAAGAATCCACTGAATAAATACATCATAATGTGAAAAAAAAACTTCTATTAGCAAATCTGCTTCTATTACAGAGGAATAAGAAGGAAGAAAAACACTTTTACCTTGGTTCCACAGAAGGAATTAATTCATTAGGCAGAGTTATGCTAATCAAATTGATTTGTAATATGATAGTCTTGTCATTAATGTTTGCACGAATCTGAAGCAGACAATGAATATTTTTCCAGAGTTGAATTTTAATTTTGGCTTGTCCAAATGTATCACTGCCAGTATTGCATTTTTACCTTTCCTACACACCTCTTAGAATAACATGGAGGTGACAGGCCAAATAAAATATACAGCAGCACACTTAACTTTTATCCTTTCATCTTTCTATTGGAGCTTTCTTAATGTTTCAGCTCTAGCTGCTTACTGCCACATGAGAATGCCATACAGATTTCTTCTGAACTCCAACTGGTAGAGGAAACTGGAATGTCCTGAGGTCATAAAATGACATTCTGGTCAACTATAGATGTTTTCAAAGAATGAAGACTTTGCAGCCTCAATTTGCTCTTCCCTTTACCAGTTATCAGCAAAGAAACTGAAGAAAGTATACTGAGGATGAGAGCATCTAGGGGTGCTGGACAGATGCTCCAGCTACCAAATAGTTACAGGAGCTGGGGGGTGCATCCTACCCAACTCACCAAACTTAACACTCACTTTTCCTTTAAACTATCCCTGTCTCTTGGACTTGTATTAAATGCTGCGCCAGAGCCCATGTTCGGATTGTTCCTGGTTCCTGTGTTGTCTTCCTCCCATCTCTGTACAGCCATGCCCTAAATATCCCTCCAGATTCTGCTGCAATGCATCTCTGGGAATTTTCATTTGCTCAATATATTTGGGCTTATGTTATAGTAATTCCTGTACAACTTCTTTCTAATGCACTAACGAACTCTCAAGGAAGTACATTTTGTCTCATTTACCTTTATATTTCTAATAGAGACCTACACATCACAGTTAGTAAAGGAGAGCATATTTTTGTTTGTTGTTTTTGTTTTTTGTCAGAAAAATAGAAACTTTAATGCCTTTTTGTTCATGTGACTTTAGTAATCTTTTGAAAATAAAGACAGTTTTAAAGTTTATTGGTAAAATAAAATCTTTTATTATTATTATACTTTAAGTTTTAGGGTACATGTGCACAATGTGCAGGATTGTTACATATGTATCCATGTGCCATGTTGGTGTGCTGCACCCATTAACTCATCATTTAGCATTAAGTATATCTCCTAATGCTGTCCCTCCCCCCTCCCCCCACCCCACAACAGTCCCCGGAGTGTGATGTTCCCCTTCCTGTGTCCGTGTGTTCTCATTGTTCAGTTCCCACCTATGAGTGAGAACATGCAGTGTTTGGTTTTTTGTCCTTGTGATAGTTTACTGAGAATGATGGTTTCCAGTTTCATCCATGTCCCTACAAAGGACATGAACTCATCATTTTTTATGGCTGCATAGTATTCCATGGTGTATATGTGCCACATTTTCTTAATCCAGTCTATCATTTTTGGACATTTGGGTTGGTTCCAAGTCTTTGCTATTGTGAACAGTGCCGCAATAAACATACATGTGCATGTGTCTTTATAGCAGCATGATTTATAGTCCTTTGGGTATATACCCAGTAATGGGATGGCTGGGTCAAATGGTATTTCTAGTTCTAGATCCCTGAGGAATCTCCACACCGACTTCCACACTGGTTGAACTAGTTTACAGTCCCACCAAGTGTAAAAGTGTTCCTATTTCTCCACATCCTCTCCAGCACCTGTTGTTTCCTGATTTTTAATGATGGCCATTCTAACTGGTGTGAGATGGTATCTCATTGTGGTTTTGATTTGCATTTCTCTGATGGCCAGTGATGATGAGCATTTTTTCATGTGTCTTTTGGCTGCATAAATGTCTTCTTTTGAGAAGTGTCTGTTCATGTCCTTTGCCCACTTTTTGATGGGGTTGTTTGTTTTTTTCTTGTAAATTTGTTTGAGTTCATTGTAGATTCTGGATATTAGCCCTTTGTCAGATGAGTAGGTTGCAAAAATTTTCTCCCATTCTGTAGGTTGCCTGTTCACTCTGATGGTAGTTTCTTTTGCTGTGCAGAAGCTCTTTAGTTTAATTAGATCCCATTTGTCAATTTTGGCTTTTGTTGCCATTGCTTTTGGTGTTTTAGACATGAAGTCCTTGCCCATGCCTATGTCCTGAATGGTATTGCCTAGGTTTTCTTCTAGGGTTTTTATGGTTTTAGGTCTAACATGTGAGTCTTTAATCCATCTTGAATTAATTTTTGTATAAGGTGTAAGGAAGGGATCCAGTTTCAGCTTTCTACATATGGCTAGCCAGTTTTCCCAGCACCATTTATTAAATAGGGAATCCTTTTCCCATTGCTTGTTTTTGTCAGGTTTGTCAAAGATCAGATAGTTGTAGATATGCGGCATTATTTCTGAGGGCTCTGAGTGAGTAGATGAGCATGAACGGATACTCAGACAAATAAAGGCTATAGTGTAAATCTGCACTACAGTAGGAAAATATTTCTGGCTTTAGGGACAGTCATTCCTTTTTTAATTTAAAAAAATATTTGTCGAACATCTACTTCGTCTCAAGCACAGCTCAAATCCTGGACTTTCTAACAAGCTGTGTAGTTTTGGACAAATTGTTTAACTTCTCCAAGTGTCAGTATCCTCATTCACAAAGTGGAGATTGTAGTCTCTAAGTCGCAGTGGTTTCATTAGTACTCAATGAAAAAAATTACATAAAGCTCCCTCAGTACAGTGTTTGCTGAAAGCTTGACATATTCCTTCTTCCTTGCTCTTCATTTGACATTTTGTTTTCAAATAAAAAAGACAGAATAAGAAAATTAGTTTTCAAAGGATTATTTCTAATGCTAGAATATGTAATGCTATACAGTGCCCTTACATTTCTGTGGCATACCATTCTCAATCTTGTGAGTAGGAAGGGGATTAATATTATTTTTCATAATGTGGAAACTGAGGCTCAGAGAAGTCAGGTGACTTCCTCATGGCGATGTAGGCAGGAAGCCCCAATGCCAGAAGGCATACCTCCTTCTCCTGATACCCAGCAGAACTCTTTCCAATCTCTGAAACCTCTGTCCATAAGAAGCGCTGCTGCCTAAGCATGCATTTCAGCAGAGACTTCTCTCATCAGGAGCCTTCTCCTATTAGTTTCCCAGAGGGCTCAATTTCCAGCAGCCCTCTTCTTTTCTGAGCTTCTGGCCCTCCCGCTCCTGGAATTCTGCAAGCAAGGCTTGGTAAATATGTCATTGAGGCAGTGTGTCATAAATCCGTCAGCCTTCTCCACGTCTGTCATGATGCTGCGGGAACCCTGCGAGCACGGCCCAGGTAGATGCTGGTCAGCTGTAATGGAAAAACAAATGAGCCTGCTTTCAATGAGCTGGAACCTTCTGCCAGAGTTAATGTTTCAGTGGATTTGTTTGCTTCCTGCAGCTGGCTAAGCAGTTTTGGTAACTGTGACAACACTTTTCACGGATTTGTTTTTACCCCTCATCAGATTTTTCATGCAGCCATTCAATTCTACAATGTCCATGCTGGAAGTGCTTTGTGATGAGGTTTAAACAGTGCACCTGGACCACAGCTCTGAGAATAAGCACAGGACACCTGAAACTCCTGCATGAAGAAAGGGGACTCAACACAGCCTTCACACTTTTCTCAATTGGGGCTGTGTAATAACCTGTGCAGACTCTATAAATATTTTTTTCTTTTTATATTCTTTTTTATTTCAACAGGTTTTGGGGGAATAGGTGGTGTTTGGTTACATGAATAACTTCTTTAGTGGTGATTTCTGAAATTTTGGTGCACCCATCACCCAAGCTGTACCCAGCGTGTAGTCTTTTATCCCTCATCCCCCTCTCATGCTTTCCCCCAACTCTCCAAAGTCCATTGTATCATTCCTATGCCTTTGCATCCTCATAGCTTAGCTCCCACTTATGAGGGAGAACAAACGATGTTTGGTTTTTCATTCCTGAGTTACTTCACTTCGAATAATGGTCTCCAGTTCCACCCAGGTTGCTGCAAATGCCGTTATTTCTTTCCTTTTTTATGGCTGAGTAGTCATGCATATTTCTTTAAAGGATGCAAGGTACTTAAAGAACTCTGGCCTGGGAACCTGGGAACTGCGTTTTAGTTCTTCTCATAGGATATTACCAGGTAACCACAGACAATTCACTCAAACTACAAATTTGAGTGGCCATAAGACTCATTTGGGATGATGATTGCTTTTAAAAAGTAATACAGATTCTTTGGCTTATCTTCAGATTATTAAATTAGAATCTCCAAGGGATAAGCCTAGGACCCTGTACGTTTAACAAGTGATTCAGGTGATGCTTGCAATCAGATATGTTTGCAAAATGCTGGCCCCAGGATCTCTGTGTCCCCCAGCATCTCACACTTAACAATATATGGAAGCGCTACTGCATAAGTGGTCTGTATTCCACCTGTTTTAGGTTACTTGTAGGGTTTGCTAAAGATGCAAATTCCCAAGCTATCTTGAAGACATGCTGAATCAGAATCCTTGGGAATATAACACTTGCGCTTTTATAAAAGATTCTTAAGGTGAATTTATCTACACCAAAATTTGGGAACCACTAATAGAATTTATTTCTATAGTTTATCATATTTGGAAGTATTATCAACATTTTAAGGCAATTGTGAGGACTGCAAGAAATAAAGTATTTGGCATAGTTTCTGCCATGGGTAAGTTCTTGATAAATGTTAGTAACACAAAAAAGTGTTTTGCACATTTCTTGGGCAAGAATTGCGTCTTATACTTCTGATATCCAAATCAAGGTAGAAGGGAACACGGTATCTGTTCAATACATTCTTATTGATCAAAGCTGCTTTTCTATTTCAGAGTTTATGCTGTCTTTTCTTTTTTGGTTCTTTCTTCTAATGTCTATTTTTGGACTGGAAACATCTCAGGGAAATGAGAACTCCACCTTGACCAAAGCTGCTTGGGTCACTGTGAAATGTTTCATTTGGAGTATCTTAAGCAGTGTTTTCTGAGATAAGTAGAGTGGCTATGATTAGTCTGGTTTCATGTATGAAAATACAGATCAGAAAACAAAAGGTGACCTTGTACAGATGCTTTCTTGGTTAAAATTAAAAAACAAACAAACGAAAAACAAAAGACTAGAACTCAAATGCTCCATATTTCATTAGAATCTTTTCCACTTCACTATACTGCTTTTCACAGATATCAGTACAGCACCATAAATAAATTCAATCTTTTCCCCATAGGTCTTCATCTCTCCTCTTCTTGTCTTTGTTCTCTGTATTCACCCTTCAGAGATTCCATTTTTCCACATTGTTCTTATCTTCAGCTAATATGTGATAAATTAATCACATCAAAGTGCTAGACACAAAGGAAATTCATTCCTTTGTCCCTTGTGACTGCTTTTGAAAAAAGAGCAATACAAACGGAAGGTCCTTGATCCAAGCCATAATCAAGGAATTTCAGACACCATGGCACCTGAAGAGATCAAAGGGAGTCATGTGGAAGTTCTTCCCTTCAAATCACAATTCTGAATGCACCTTCCTTCTCTGTAAATGTTCTAAGGCTGCTACTGACAACACAATTATAAAGCTATCTTTTTTGTAATAAGGGATCTCCAATCTTATAAACTTTAATTCTACTTAGATAAAAGCACAGATTCCACAGACCATTGAATATCTTGAGGGTCATTTAAGACCCATGCTCCTTTCTGAGTACCAGTGTGAGGATAATGTCGGGAGCAGGCATTGGAGTAGAGACCCCATTAGGAGATCAGGCCCAGCTCAGAAACCAGTACCCTGATACCAGCCCTGATATCTTGCCTTGGGCCTCTAGACAGAGAGGTCCACCCAATGGCTGAATTTGTATAACCTCCTTCTAGTGTTTCATAGGGTGGAATGTTCACGCATCCTTTTCTGGGACAGTGTTTCTATTTGGAATTTTGTAATATTATTTAATTTGTACTTCACATTTAACTACATAAATTTATAGCCATTCAATTGCTCTTATCATTCTGATTAATTAAAATGCATTTCTTCATTATTTTGTATGAACTACTCTTAGTTATTTTCTCACTACGAATAATAGTCATCACCTCTTGAGGGACTACCCCGTCGTCTGTTCTTCCTACTCTTCTTATTTGTGCTTCATTTTTTTTCTGGAAGTTGTCATCTCTGTTGTATAGAGCAATACATTAAAACAAACTAAGTGTTAAACATACAAATGCACATATTTTTAATATTAACATATAGGAATTTGGAGTCTTCCAGTGGTCAATGGTGTTTGATTCAACTTCCTCCACTTCCATCATTTTACATTATGTGTTCTCGAGGCTGTGTTGAGACAATCAATATTATTTTATCTGGCATACTACCCTCTTTTGGCACCTCTCATTTCACACACAGATTCAGGCTACAGCTAGCAGAAAAGTTGCACCTTTTGGTAAAAACCAAAGTCAGTGATGGTTACATGAGCCCTCACTGCTCTTCCTAAGATGCAGTTCAAATCTTTGAATGTTCTAAAGGTTGTCCTAGTGCTATGTCTTCATTCCCCAGTGGAAGACTGCTCCAAATTCAGATAGACTAGGCTGGGGGTGTGGGCAGTGGAGCTTCCCTGAGCAGCCTCCTGGAAAGGTAGCCTTTTAGGAGATGAACTATCTCAGGTGTAAAAGCTGAATCTTGAGACAATGCCTCAGTGACACAGAGGGCATTATTTTGTGTATCACAAAGGCCGTGGCCAACTGATAACTGGCACATGCTGTTTCTGGTTGTAACTCTAATCAAAATGTGTGTAAATCTTTTAAAATTTTCTAGCCGTGGTGATAAAACACATATTGAATGCCTTAGTCTGCTCTGATAGTCATAACAAAATATCGTAGATTGGGTGGCTTAAGCAACAGATATTTCTCACAGAGTAGTAGGCTGGGAAGTCTGAGACCAACGTGTTAACAGGTTAGGCCTCTGTTAAGGGCCCTCTTCCTGGCTTCCAGATGACTGCCTTTTCGATATGACCTTACTTGGCCTTTCCTGGATGTGTTTGTGTGAGAAAACACTGAGATTTCTCTCTTTTTCTCATTGTATGTGAGCACTAACCTCATCATGACAGACTCATTCTCGTGATTTAATCTAATTACTTTCCAAAGGCCTCACCTCTAAATACTCCCATATTGGGGATTATTAGGGCTTTGACATATGAATTTCAGGAAGACAAAAACATTTGATCCATAAAGTTGAATAAGAAAAAGAAAATGTACTATACTCTTGTTACAGGAGAAATATTATACAATTTTAAAGATTTTGTACCAGAAACAAAAAATACTTCAAAGATATTTCCTTTGTTTTCTCAAAGAAGAACAAGAAAATGTTAACTCTGAAACAACATTTAAAAAAAATAGGAAAAAATAACACACATTGAATTGAAGACAATGATGCCTGATAATCAGACTGACTTGGAAAAGGAGCTGAAGAAGTAAAAGGGAGCTTGAAATTAAAAACTGAATAGTAAAATTTGAATTGGTATTGGAAACAGCAAGTGTAAGAACTGATAATGCAGAAATCAATCATCATTTTTGGATAACAAAGTTGACTAGAGAAAAATGGTTAAGGAGATGAAAATCATGACTGAGAAGATGACAGATGTAGAAGACTAGCAATAAAGATGCAATCTACAGGGCAGATGTCGGGGCTCACACCTGTAATCCTAGCACTTTAGGAAGCCAAGGTGAGCAGATAGTTTGAACCTAAAAGTTCAACACCAACATGGTGAAACCCTATCTCTACAATAAATTGAAAAATTAGCTGGGCATGATGGTGCGCTACTGTAGTCCCTGCTACTTGAAAGGCTGATGCGGAAGGATCTCTCGAGCCCGGGGAGGTAGAGTCTGCAGTGAGCCAAGATTGAGCCACTGTACTATAGTCTGGGTGGTGACAAAGTGAGATCTGTCTCAAAAAAATTTTTTAAAAAAAGAGGGTGAGAATAACAATTAAGATATAAGTAAAGAGAACTTTCCTGATCTCAGAATGCCTATATTTATTGGTCAAGAATATTTGTTGAATATCAAGAAAAAAATTTAAAATGCAAACACCTAAACATTGTTGAATATTTCCAATATTTTATTATTAAACATTTCCAACATATAAGACAATTGAAGGAATGTTACAGCAAACACCAAATACACATCACCTTGATTAAATTATTAGCAAGAAAATTAATTGGAAGGCCCTAAGCTTTAGGTTGCTAGTAAGTAAACTGAAACCCAATGTAAGCAGTAAAACAAAATTAGAGTCTTTACAATTAGAAATTAACAACCAACCTCTCAACAGGGACTTTCCACTCTAACCAGTCAGTTATGTTTTCTTGTTCTTGCTTCCTCAAATATCTTATAAAAGTTTCCTCTTCCAGTAGTGCACTAAACTGCTTGCTGACTGGTCCCTCAAGATTCATGATTTATTGAATGCTCAAATAAACTTTTTAAAATTTTAACATGACTACATTTATTTTTAACACTATGAATTGGTATTTTATTTGTTTATTGCATATCTATCCATCTATTCCTCTCCCCATCCATACGTCAATCTGTCTTATTTTTGATGCATTTCAAAGTAAATTGCAGACATTTGTGCACTCCCCACTAAATACTTCAGAATGTATATTATTAACTAGGGTTCAAATTTTAGTAAGAATGTTTTTATCTTTAGATATGCAGTTTAGCTTCAATATAATGAGAAAATCTTACTATACATTCACTGGGTTTTGACAAACACACATATCTATTTTTACCCTATGCCATACTTTCCTTAATCACTACCGTCATCCCCCATCCGAGGTAATTACCATTCTGATTTTTGCAGACTACATTAGTTTCACCTGTTCTGTAATTTTATAAATGGAACCACATATATGGACTCTGTTGTGGGGGTCTTCTTTCATTCCCCAAATGTTTTGAGATTCCTCCTTGTGAGTGCTTGTATCACTGTATGTTTCTTCTTATTGCTGAGTGGCATTCTGTTGTTCTAATGTAGCAGTTTTTGTCCAGTCCCTTAATTTCAGTTTTTGTCTATGAATGAATAAAACTTCTATGAGCATTTGTGTAAAACTCTTGCTTGTGTGGTTGTGAAAGTATGTTTATATTCCTCTTGGACAAATGTCTAAGAAGGGAATTAGTAAGCCATAGAGTAGTTGCGTATTTGATTTTATGAAAACTATAGAACTTTTCCCTAAGTGGTTATACAATTTCACATTCCCTCTAATAATGGATGATAGTTCGAGTTGCTCCTCGTCTTTGCAAAATTGTAGTGTTATGTCTTTTTAAATTTAAACATTTTGATACTTGTGTAATGGTATCATATAGTGGCTTTCATTTGAAGTTCACTTATGACTAATGGTGATAAGCAGATTTTCATGTGTTCATCGGCCATTTATATATCTTCCTTTATGGAGGGCTCATTAAAATATTTTGCCATTTTTTAAACTGGGTAATTAGACTTCTTAATATTGAGTTTTGGAGTTTCTTAGTAATCTTGTAAACCAGTCTTTAGTATGGTACATGTTTTGCAAATATTTGTTTCCAAGTCCAAGTCTTTCTATTATTTTTCTTAGTATATTGTGATGAGCAGATATTTTAAATTTTGATGAAATATGATTTACATTTTTTCTTTAATGAATATTATTTTTTATGTCGTCATACATAAACTTTCTTATGCTAAGTTGTGAAGATTGTTTCACTGTTCTCTGGGTGTCCAGGCTGTGTATCCAAGGACAAAAGGCAGATAAATGTCTGTCAGGGAAGAGACCACTGCATGATATGATGATATGGAGAACAGACAAAGCACACACCAGCATCAAGTGATATGGCATTTATCTACAGCAAGAGGGTAGACAGTGTGTGCACAAGATCCAGCCCCTGGCAATGCATTGGTCTCCCATGGCCAAGGGATCACTCTGAAGCAGATGAGGTGATATGGCTGCATGCACCTTGTTTCATGCTGCAGCAGAAGAGCTTCTCCCCCTCTGCCGCCAGAATCTAAAATACAGAAACTGGCATTTGTGTTACTGCCAACAAGAAAGTGTTATTTCTTTTTTTCACTAGCTGACAACTCAGGGCATGCTTAAGGGCCATCGACACATGCACTTAAGCAGGATAAAGGATTATGTATCAAGCATGGACCAGGGAAAGATGTTCCCTCATGAGAGACCAGCCTAGCACTGATGATGAGGACACTTTATCTGCCAGTAAAGGAAAGTTACACACCCAAGACCACTTTTATGGGACAGTGCAGGTGGCAAGCACTGCACAGAACTGCCTTTCCCAACAGTCAATCCTCTAACTCATGCCTGGCCCCTGAAATAGCAGACAAAGCACATCCAATCTGGGAGGATAACTGTTTACACTGAATCTGGAGGCAGAGCTGGGTCAGATGGGGACCATGAACAAACCTTATGGATGCTGTGGATGAGATTTTCTTTTTTTGCAGAATACCTCTGTCATTTTGAGATAGCGCCTTACCAGGGTCACCAGGAGAACCAGTCCCAGAAGGATGTTCAGTTCTCACTGGAGGATAGTCTTCAACTGGAAGCCTCAAACTCAATGAAAGAGTCTAAAACAAGAGTCTAAGAGAAACTGCAGACATATAGCTGACAATCACTCTGCCTGAGCTTAGATCTTCTCCAGTTGGGTTTCTACCTTCCTCCAATTGTTAATGCATACACATCTATGTCACCAATAATATAAATGCCCTCTTCTTTCACCAGCAAACAACTGAGGGCTATCTGGTTGTCCATCACCACCTTGGCTAGTGAGTTTTGTGAGTTCTGTTGCCCTTGGAGCTTGAGGAAAAAAGTCATTCTGTGTAGGCCAGGTCATTATAATGGGAGTGTGGGACCAGAGGGACTTCATGCTGGGATGACAAATCTAGCTTTGTTTCAGTTCTCTGCTGCACATGACTGTGCTGATTCTTATCAGGGTATGGTCCTGCTTTGGAAGGCAAAAGCTTCTGTAGGAATGAAAAGATGAAAGATTAATGTTTCCACTCTCCTCCCACTCCATGAACCTCCCAAGGCCAGAGATGCTTTCATCTATCACTTTTCCCATTGTTCTTGTTACTTGATCCAAACTTTTCAGTCCTCATCATCCAACCAGGGTAAAGAATTTCCATTGTGAACAAACTCCCCATACCTATAACATCACCCACTTGTAACATCATCCCTTTCTACAGGATTGGGAATCTTTAGTGGGACCAGGGGAACCCTAGTGCCCCAATGTCTATCATCCCTTCCCCATCAAATTGGGGTCCCACTGTTGGGACACTCCCAAAGGTAGCATTGCCTCTTAGTTTGAATTGGGAGGTTCTACTGCTGGTATCATTGAGGCCTGGACCACAAACCACAACCCCCGGGAGTATATTTCAGCAAAAAATAAAAATAAAGGAAAGAATAGTTGGCTATACTGAGACTAGGGATTCTGCAAGAACAGCCTAATTAGGTGACTACCTGGTCCTCCACCTCTTCCAAGCATAGTAGTGCCCAACTTATGTGGGGGTGCTGTTTCTCTTCCACTGGGTATAATGATTGATGTCCAAGTGGCTTTTGGTAGTAGGCCTAACACCAGGTAAGTTGTTCTTCTCTTGGCCATTGCAAAGTTGCTGCTTGAGTTGTCCATTCCTGCATTCTATCACCCCATTTGCCTGGGGGTTATGGGGAGCAAGAAGGATCCATGTTATGCCATGGGAGTGCACCCTTTGTTGAATTGTCTGGGTTTTATATGTGGTGATTTCATCACATTGGGATCTTAAAACTATGTGTTCGTGGCAGAGGGGCACCACTAGAATCTGTGGCAGCCACTGGCAGTCAAGTGTGGTCAATTTGTCACGTTTGCACTGGGCCTATACACAGGTTGATGAGGCCTAACTCACCATGCTGCATGCCCCAGGTTTGGTGGCAGAAGTCAGAAGACTGTGCCCCATTCTTGGCTTCTTTTTCTTGTAGAGTTAGTCCTTGTGATTTAGTCCATTTTTGCACCTGAGGTGCATTTCTATGTCTCATTCTGTCATGGACCCAGCAGGCAATCATGGTGATTTACTGAACACATACTAGGTCAACATGCAAGTTCAATCCATATTCCCTTTTGAATGGTCATTTGCCACAGGTGTCAATATGAGTGACAAAAAGGTCTCCTTACCAGTTTTCAAACCACTACCATAGTTCCTGTTCTTACACAGGGAGGCTATTAATTGTCCAGTAATTAATCTGCAAGTCACTGGGCCATGCAATTAGCCAGTGGCTCATGAGTCTATAATATGCAGCTGGAAAATGCTGTTGGAGTGGACTGAAAATTCATCATAACTGCACATAAGTCTCAGTCAAAAGGTAGGAACCGTTAGAGTGAATGGCCACAGTGGCCTTGGGGACTCCATCAGCTTTGGTTTTTGCAGACCCATCCATGAACCACATCAAACCACTTGTTCTAACCTTGGGCCCCATTGGCTAATGGAGGACAAAAAGCATTCCTTATATTTTTTCTCTGATGTCTTCATAATTTTAGCTTTTGTGTTCTGATATTTTATCAAATTGCAAATTGAATTTTGAGTATTGTGGGAGGTAAGGGTCTAGGTTTATTTTTTTCTGTATAAATATCCAGTTGTCCTGGTACTATTTGCTAAACAGTTTTCTTTTCCTCTTTTGACTGCTTTAGCACCTTGTCAAATATTGAAATTATTTTGGATGTGTGAGTCTATTTCTGTGTTCTTTGCAATGTTTAACTGATGTCTTTGTCAATTTATATACCAATATTACACAGTCTTGATTACTACAGCTTTATCATAAGTCTTGAAATCAGGTAATTTAAGTTCTAATTATTTTCTTATTTTACAAGATTGTTTTAAATATAGTAGATCCTTTGCATTTTATAGAATATTTAGAATTGCCTTGTTTGCTTCATTAAAAAAAATGAGCCTTACTGGAAGTATAATAGGACTTGCATTTAATTTATAAATAAATCTGGAGATAACTGACAAATTCAGTCTTCCAATCCATGATCATAATATGTATCTCTCCATTTATATGGGATGTATTTAAGTTCTCTAAGGAATGTTACCTTGTTTATAGCAAAGGGAACTTGTAAATTCACTGTACATAATTATAATAGGTACATTAAATTTATTGTGTGTGAATTCTAATGTCTGAAGCAATTTTTAAGTTGTTTTCCTTGTTTCTTTTGATCATGTGTTCTTATTTTTTCATGTATTGAAAAATTTTAGATTGTATATATAGCATTTCAAATATTATGGTCTAAAGACTGTATTCTGTTATATACCTCCAAAGAGTTTTGATTTTTTGTTGTTGTTGCTTTAGTAGTCAATTAACTTAATTAGAGTTAAATTTAAAACTTTGTCTTTTCAGCAGCATCTCATATCTCAGTTCAATTCTTTCATTTTTAATTAGAAAGCTTTGAGTTTGCCTTACACATGCATATTTCAAGGTTTAGTCAGAAATTTCAATAGAGTTTAGACACAGAGTTTGAGTCATTCCTCTCTTGCTTTCTCATTTCTCATGCTTCTTTCTTACTTTGTGGCAGCTGTGTTAACTCTAAATTCTTTCTATTTATTAGTTCTTCAAGACAAAAATACTGCAATCTTCTGTCTGAGATTTAGCTGTCCCCAAATGACCACTGCAGTCTACCCTCACACCAAAAGTCATAAACAAGGGCAGCTAATCTCATGCCATTGCCTTTTTCCAATTGCTGATGCTTGTCCAGAATTTTCTACTTTTTTTTTTTTTTTAACTCTCCAGTATTTTCAGGTGTAGTAATTTGTGTTGTGTCTGTTGTTTACAGTTTTACCCATGGAATGGTCAATTTATCAGGGATGTATTTTTCCATATCAGAAGGGCACAAAACACAACTGAATTGTATTTTATGTAAGAATTAAATGCAAATCTGCCTGAATTCTAGAAGGAAAAGAACAAGACACAGTTATAGAAAGTTTTATGCAAAGTAATAATTAATCTTATTTTATATTTCTTGTCTGCAATATGAAACTAGAATACATTGAATAAGTAGATGCAATTTTGAGTAAAAGGATTCTTTAAAAATAATCAAAATTACAAAATCAAGAAGTAATTTTAGAGGCTTGGTGGTATATATTGAAATGTTTACTCATAGGTTGTAAATTTAAATGCAAATAATAGTAATATATGAAAATGAAATAAGTGTACATATATTAAAATATTGGCCAGGCGCGGTGGCTCACGCTTGTAATGCCAGCACTTTGGGAGGCTGAGGCAGGCAGATCATGAGGTCAGGAGATCGAGGCCATCCTGGCTAACATGGTGAAACCCCGTCTCTACTAAAAAATACAAAAAATTAGCCAGGCGTGGTGGCAGGCTCCTGTAGTCCCAGCTACTCGGGCGGCTGAGGCAGGAGAATGGCGTGAACCCAGGAGGCGGGGCTTGCAGTGAGCCGAGATCAGGCCACTGCACTCCAGCCTGGGTGACAGAGAGAGACTCCATCTCACACACACACACACAAAAATATATATATATATATATATATATATATATATATGTATATATATGTATATATGTGTATATATGTATATATATGTGTATATAGATATATATATATAAAATGTATTTGATACTGTCTAAATATTTTTTAATTTAAAATGAAGTTAATAAAATTGAAATAACTTGTTTTTAACTTCCTAACTGTACATTATATCAATGATTAAGTTGGATTCATAGAGATAATTTTTTCCTGGACTTTGATAACAGGCAAAGACTGAAAAGCATTTTTAAAGCAAAGAACATCCACTAGTAGAAGTAAAAACTGGTTGTGTAGTTTCAAAATCACTACTGTAAGAAGGATAGATAAAGGCAAGATAAAATGCAGAGTCTATAATATTGAGAAAAATATGTCATAATCATTATAAAATGTTGCTGTGGTTATTTCCCTGTGGTAGTAGAGGGGAGATGTCATATGGGAATTTTGTGTCCCTTCTATCTTTTTATATTGCTCAAATTCTTAGTGCTTAGCATTAATAATTGTAATAAAAATGAAACATTCTGTTTAAAAACTTGGAAAAAATGGAAAAAAAGTAATTTATGTTTTGAACAAACTCTATGACATGATTTAATTCACTTACAAGATTATCCTCATAAAAAGTATTACTTAATCTGTAGAAAATCGTACTCTGCACTTCACCATTGCCCACGGAAAATTCACTATAAGCCCCGTAGCATTTCTTATATTTACTTACGGTACTGTTTTACAGAATGAGCATCATACCTAATGAACACCAAATAATACATATTCTAGATTTGTTAGAAAAACATAAAACTTTAAAGCATTAAAAAATCCTTCAATATATTCACATACCACAACAACTTGGGGAAGATACATATTTACATATAAATTCAAATTCAAAGGACTGTGTTGGGAATCATCTCTTTAGAATCTTGTACTCAGCTTTAGACTAAGATGGCAACTTTCGAAAGCAGAACCCATTACAAGGGAAGCAAAATGTATCATTGTTAAAAGGGCAAGGTCAGCAATAGTTACATGGGCCTTGACTGTTGTTCTAAGATGCATTTAGAATTTTTGAAGTTCTAAAGAATATCCTAGTGCTGTGTCCTCATTCTGTGATGGGTGACTGCTGCAGCTTCAGGTAGACTAGGTTTGGATGGCCAGTGAGATTTTCTTGAGAGGCCTTCTAAGAAGGCAACCTTTTAGGAGATGAGCTATCCCAGGTGCAAAAGGTGAGTTTGGAGACAATGCCTCAATGTCAGAGAGGACATCATTTTGCATATTGCAAAGGCTGTGCTGGTCATCATACTAGTTTTCCCACAAAGGACTAGGAAAGGGCAAGGTAAGGATACATATGTGACCAACAAACTCTCTAAGCCTTTAGGAGCCAAAGGCAATGCTGCTTCTCTGACAATGTATTAAGTGAAATAGGGAAAAATGAGGAGCAAGAACATGTTCTTTATATGATCATCTTTGGGGCACACTAGACTATGCTGTAGGAACACTTGACATTGGCCTGCACTGAGAGGTGAATCAGATGATTTTGGAGGAAGGGATCAGGAAAGCCGTATGTCTAAATTTGGTTGATTATGCAAGGGTTCGTCAGAGCTGTACTGGTGGACTGCATGAAGGGAGCAGGAGAGACATTCCCAGTAACATCCTCATCTGGTTGGAAAGAATTGATGGGGAAGTGAAGTTGGGAGTTCTTCAATCTTTTGTGCTAAATGTGAATGACAAAAGGTAGACTTCTTTAGAAGGAAATTGCTCCTGTAATTTCTCTACCTTATAGGGAAGGGCATAAAAGACATATTACTTCTCTCTGTTCCCCAAAGCAGGATGAGTAAATAATCTGACATGCGTTGGGATGCATTCTAGAGAATAGAAACGCTGTGGAAAGGTCATGCTCTTGGCCCTCTGACCACTCGTACTGGCCTGAAGCCAGACTGAGTGGATACTCACATCATTTTGCCTTCTTGCTTGCTTTTAAATTTTCTTTTTCTGTATGTTATATTCATCTGGCCTGTCAAGGCTTCCAGGATCTCTGCAACTTTGCAACATTTTACTGGTGTAGACATTTTGTAAAACATGCTGTGCACCTAGGGGCATTGAAGTTGGAGGTGAAAATTGCTTTTTGTTTTCTTGTTCAAGGATTGTCCTGTGATAAAGTGTATCAGAAACTATGTATTTGGGAGTGATTATGCTTTTGTTGAAACATTAATAAAGCTGAGACCTTCAACTCTACTTGATACTGATTCCTATCTTGGTTTGTTGGTTAGAATTTCAGTGGGAAACAGGGTTGAGCTTGTTCCCATCCCAAATCTCCAGCAATATTTTAAAGATAGAGTATTAATATCTCTTTCTTAATAAAGATATATTTTGAAATTTAATCAATTGAAGTATAGTAAATGTATTAACATTAGAGCATAGATAACTAAGCAGAATGAAAGTTTTAATTATTTAATAAGAACACTTAGTGTCTCTCAAAACATTGCATTTAATATGATATCAGTTGTTAGCCACTAACTATATATTCCAGATGTGGTGAGAACCTACTGATGTGCTTATCCTGAATGGCATCTACTTCTTCTGTGAATTGCTTCTTTGAAAAGTTTTCAAAAAAATACGCCCTTTTCTATCTCCTTGTCCAGCATGACTATATCTGATGCAAGACAGATCAGTAAGAATTCTTTCCCAGAGTTTTTCATACTGGAGTTACAGGAGAAGAGACTTTTCCTTTGATATATTGATATCATGTTAGTGTGAGCCGTTAAGCTGTCTGTGACCACATATGCCTTGCTATATGGAAAAGCCAGTTTGTAGTAGGGGAATACGGGATCAACATGCCCCCCAAAAGAAGAGTGGAGGTTGTAAAAGAGAAGGTACTCTTTTCAGTCCTGTGATCTCCATCCTGCTCTGGCTTCTGCTTTGTGGAAGTTTGGTTGTTCAACCCATCTGTGTGATATTCCTGTATCCTTCTAATAAATCCTCTTGTCAATTTGTTTGAATTGTGTTGCTGTCTATTGCAACCAGAAATACTGATTAAATATACCAGGTAGTTTAAGTTAATTTCTGCTGTATTTGTGAAATTTCTACCAGATAGATATTTATTCCATTTATATATGAGGAAAATGAAGTTAAATCACCTGTATCATTTCAAAGTCTATGTTATTTTCACTCCAGCTTTCTGCTTTTCTTTCTTTTTTTTTTTATTATACTTTAGGTTTTAGGGTACATGTGCACAATGTGCAGGTTTGTTACATATGTATCCATGTGCCATGTTGATTTCCTGCACCCATTAACTCATCATTTAGCATTAGGTATATCTCCTAATGCTGTCCCTCCCCCCTCCCCCCACCCCACAACAGTCCCCGGAGTGTGATGTTCCCCTTCCTGTGTCCATGAGTTCTCATTGTTCAATTCCCACCTATGAGTGAGAACATGCGGTGTTTGGTTTTTTTGTCCTTGCGATAGTTTACTGAGAATGATGTTTTCCAGTTTCATCCACGTCCCTACAAAGAACATGAACTCATCATTTTTTATGGTATTTCTAGTTTTAGATCCCTGAGGAATCGCCACACTGACTTCCACAATGGTTGAACTAGTTTACAGTCCCACCAACAGTGTAGAAGTGTTCCTATTTCTCCACATCCTCTCCAGCACCTGTTGTTTCCTGCTTTTTTAATGACGGCCATTCTAACTGGTGTGAGATGGTATCTCACTGTGGTTTTTCTAATGAGTTTTGGAAGTCCTTTTACTGAAGATAACATAATAAAGGAAGCAGTTGATCACAGGCTAAGATGACTGATTAACCTGAAGCCTTACGGTAGAAAGACAGTAGTTATCAAAATCCACGTATTCTATCTACTAGCTACTATCTTGGATTCTATCTCTGCTATGCATTTTTAGTATCACAGTTCTAATTATTATTATTATTATCATTGCTTTTAGATAGGATCTGGCTCTATCACCCAGGCTTGAGTGCAGTGGGATGATCTCAAGTAGCTGGGATGACAGGCATGCACCACCACACCTGGCTAATTTTTGTATTTTTAGTAGAAACGGGGTTTCACTGTGTTGCCCGTGCTGGTCTTGAACTCCTGGGTCTTTGCACATACTGTTCTCCATTCCTTGAATGGGCCCTCCTCCCTTCTTGTATTCCTGGCAGTCTCATATATATTTCAAGCTGCACATCCGACATGATATTCTATCTGACCTTTGAAACAGTGAACTGCTCCTGTTGGGGATTTAAGAGACTCAATAAATAACATCCATTTTTCTCTTTTGAGTTCAAAATATAAATTCTAGAATCCTCATTTCAGAGTTCAAAATATCAGACAATGATGTGCCAGAGCTGGCTTCTGCCAAGTAGTAAAAGGTGATTGTTTTCACCTTCACTCGGTACTATGGTCAGTAACTTTTTTTTTTTTTTTTTGAGGCGGGGGTCTCAGTTGCTCAGGCTGGATTGCAGTAGTGCGATCTCAACTCACTTCAACCTCTGCTTCCCGGGTTCAAGAAATTCTCCTGTCTTAGCCTCCCAACTAGCTGGAGTCACAGGCGCACACCACTACACCCTGCTAATTTTTGTATTGTTAGTAGAGACAGGATTTCACATATTGGTCAGGCTGGTCTTGAACTCCTGACCTCTGCCTTCCTCAGCCTCCCAAAGTGCTGGGATTATAGGTGTGACCCACTGCGCCCGGCCCTGTGGTCAATAACTTTTTGCTAGTAAGTTGAAATCAACCATGGTGGAGAAATTTACACCAAATAAATCTTCAAATTCTGTAAATCATCCTTTTTTCCCTCCCACAGAGAAATTGCTAAGCATTTACTGGCTCACCAGAGATATAAGGGAAATAGTGATTAAAATATCATCTATTTTATTATCATTATTATTATTTTTTAGAGGCAGGGCTCTTGCTTTGTCACCCAGGCTGGAATCCTAGCTCACTGCTACTTTGAATTCCTGGGCTCAGTGATCCTCCAGCCTTAGCCCTCCAAGGAGCTGGGATCACAGGTGGGCACTATCACGCACAGCTAAATTTTTATTTGTTTGTAGAGATGAGGGTCTTGTTATCTTCCCCAGGCTGGTCTCAGACTCCTGAACTCAAAGTAATCCTTCCACCTCGACCACCCAAAAATGCTGGGATTACAGTATAAGCTACCACACCTGGCCAAGAACTTTTCAATAACAGATCTTGTGTCCTAATGTCATCCTCAAAATTAGGTAGACTAACCCACCCATTTGTGAGCAGACCAGTGTTGAGGAACCACAGACCTTTCTGTAGGAGCCCAGGACTTTATCAACAGATTATCACAAGCAGAACAGAAAACATGATATCATTCTGTGAGGACAAAACTTACTCAGTGTCTCTTCTCAGCTCTGCAACCAGTCAGACCTCTTGGAGAGGATTGAGGACTGGGAGATGAGACACCATGAGTCTTTACAAATGGATATTTCCTCTTCATCTTCACAGAGGCACTCAAGAGAAAGAAAAGAAAAGGAAATTTCCTTTATTTTTCTCCAAACCAGTCTGCACCTTCTATAATTATACAATTCATTGCACTTCTTGCAACTTGGTTTACCTACCTGTCTCTCCTACTTGACTGCAGTTGTCTTGATGACAGATCCATTTGCATCGCAGGAATCAAAAGCAGTTTCAGGAACCTAGTACATGCTCAGTAATTGTTGAATAGATGATAAGGTCAATCAATGATGGGCTCATGAAAATGTGGAAATTTACCTGAGCCCTATGATCCCGGAGGGCTTAAATGGGTAAATCAATCCCTCTACCTTTTGTGTTCTTTTTCTCCCCTCTTGCATCAATCTTTTAAAAATGAAGTCTCTCCTTACATAAGACTGGATTTGTTTTTATTTGACGCTCATCACACAGGTGATTTTTATATTTAATAATAGGAGCCACAAATATAACACTCTTTTAATTCCTGTGATGAAGGGCAGAATCTGTTACAAGATTCTGAGCAGGGAATATCTAAGGCCCAAAGAAGAGGGGAGGGAGCAAGGCAGGTGAGTAACAGAAATTGAATTTATAGCTGTGATTTTCAGAAATACCATGGAACATTAATCAACACCCCTACCCCAGACCTACCACATCAGAATCCTCAGGCTGGGGACCAGGAATCCATATTTTAAAGTTGATTCCCAAGTGATTTACATTCACAATCAGTTGAAGGAAACTTTAAAACTTTTACTCCTTCATTTGAATCCTCTTTATTGAAACTGCCAGTGTTTCAAAATACGCACTTCAATATTAACAGAATTGAGCTGTGCAATTTAAATTTCTAATCCCCAAACATTTATAACCAGGCATTAATTTCCAACTTGTGCCCCCCTCCTTTGAATGTGACCTTTATTTTAATAGTGATGAAATTTATGAAGCATGCTTCATTTGCTTGATTTACTATAACATAGCTAAATTCATTTTGGAAATGATTGGGCTGTGGCTCCATATTAAATCCTTAATATATACACACAAGTGAATTATTGGTTCTCGTAGTCCACCCAGTTAAAAACACAGATAATGGAAATCAAATGTCCAGTCAAATTTCCCCTTTGTACAACTCAACAGAGCTTGTCATCACCATTCAAAATCCATGAACAGATAAAGGAAAGATGACAATAATTGTCGGATTCTTGATGGCAAATGAGCAGTGTGAGAGATTCTCTTTCGGTGTGGATGGGTTGTTTTGGCACACTACAGATGCAGCCTCAGGCTACCTAAAATGAGTGACCGATTCCAGTAGATGATTTGGCCCCTAATTTATGTTTTCCTTGTTCCATATTGCTTGCCAGCATGGTAGGCAGTGAAATAAAGTGGGAAGATTATGAAGCCAAATAATAAAACAAAATACTGGAACACCTCTTGGGGTCAATTTCGAATCCATAAAGTGCTGTTAAAGTTTCCAATATTTATTCCAAAGAATGTTAGTGGTCATGATGGCATACCCGAGTCTCCTCTAGAGGGAATAAAGAAGGACAAAAGTAAAAAATGGTGAGGTGGCATATATTTTCTTATGGAAAATGAATTCCAAAAATACAGTCTCAAACAATTATATAGAGGGGAGACGGAATTGGAATGACTGAGTATTGACTATACATACATTTTTCATCAAGTCTTTGATTTAATCCTCACAAAATCTTGCAAAGAAGGTGTTACAACTCATAATACAGATGAGGAAACCGAGGTTGAGAGACCTACGGAGACTTGCCCATAATTACAAATTAAGAAGGTTATAGGGCTCAGAGTCACAGCAGGATCATAAGATTCCAAAGTCTACTACTTATCCGCTCAACTACAATACCTGCTGGAATGTGCAGGGGACTTCTGCACACACATCCTCATTTGGCTTTGCAAAATGGTAGATAACGGCCGTGCAAAAATGGGAAGGTCATTACTGAAAGAAAAGAGAGCAAATAAATGTCTTCCCCTATTCTACGTTACCTCCCTAGAAGAATATGTTTATACTTACTACATTTTTATTTCTCTCAAGTTTATACAGTCCAGGTATACATTTCATATATCTCATCATCCACATAGCACTGTAGCAGCCTGCCTCAAAAGAGAGCAGACTTTGGAAGGAGAAGATCTGGATGTGAATCTCAGTTCTGTCTCCTACTGTTTATTAAGTGTGGTTGTTTCCCTATGAGATTCAGAGGTGCATTTCATAGTTCCTGGCATAATTTGGGTGCCTGCAAAGTACATATTTTAAACATGACAGGGACTTTGGTCAGGCTCAAACTGGTTGGGAGCCAGAGTGATGAGAAAAAGGGCTGTTGTGTTGGCTGCATCCTAAGACTGGATGGGAAACCGGGAATGAAGAACATGGGTTTAGACAAGGGTGTGGTAGAAGCTGTGTCCTAGCAAGGACTGTCTCTTCTGAATTGTTTTTTCTGAGGCAATATTTTTCTTTTGACACATCTTTGGACCTACCTATTATAGCTTCTTCACTCTGGGCATGGACCTTGGCCACTCTATCCATCACTTTTGTTGACAGAACAGCACCAGCTTCTTCTAACAAGAAGAGCATGGTATTGCTTTCTCCTTCCTACCTGGCTGGGGCTTTTGGACCTTTCCAAGCTTAAAAAAGAAAAAAAATAAGAAAGCGAGTTCAATAAAATATATTTCATTACCCTGGTAATATTTTGAACCAACATTCATTGCAAATAACTGGCTTACTTCTTTAAGTAGAATTTGAGAAGAAGTCATATTTAGCTATTTATTGTACAATAACATTTTAAAATTTATTTTTATTCATGTGATATTAGAAATATTATTATGTAAATGAAGGTAAGTAACATGTACCAGAAAGCCACTACTATGGATAAGGTACTGTGCTTAAGACATTGTATTAGTTTGTTCAAGCTACCATAATGAAGTACCATAGACTGGATGGCTTAAGCAACAGAAATTTATTTTCTCATAATTTTGGGATCAAGCTAGCATCAGGGTTGGTTTCTTCTGAGGCCTCTCTCCTTGTCTTATAGACTGTCATCTTCTACCTCTGTCTTCATAGAGATGGTCCTGTCTCTGACTCTGCCTGCATCTTAATCTCTTCTTATGAAGACACCAGGCATATTGGAATGGGGCTACCCCTATGACCTCATTTTAACTTACTTAGCTATTTAAAGACTTTGTCCCAAATACAGTCCCATTCTGAGGTTCTGGGGTTTGGGACTTCAATGTGTGAATTTTGAAGAAACACAGTTCACTCCATAACGTTGATGTGGATTATTTTATATTATTATTTATAAATTTCATATAACTGGTTACATTTTAGGATGAAAACTGAGCATCAAATATGTTAAATGTCTTTCCCAAAGAGCTGAAAAATGACATAACTAGAATTTAGAGCTCTGTCTGGGAAACTTCAAAGCTCATAGTAACTATTCCAGTGTTTTGTTCACCCTCTGTCATATCTTATTTCAAGGTGCTCCCTCTGAATATACATTAATATTCATCTCTCTCTCCATGCTCCTGCACTAGCTGACTCATTGTAATTGTTGCTATAGCCTGATAACATCTTGCTCAAGTGATGCTAAATTTTGCTAGATCAATGGACAGTTCCCTTCAGGCATTAGGCAGCAGCTGTCTTCACTAATTTGATAGTATGTGATGAAAGTGGAACTTAGAAGTGTGTTTAGTTCAATTTCACAAAGTTTGAAGTAGTTTTAGGTTCAATACAAGCTGCCTGATTAAATGATGCTGAATTGTTGTTGGTTCATTTCTTAGCCAGGACTGCTATAACAAAATTACCATAGACTGAGTGGCTTAAACAACACAACAGAAATTTATTTCTCATAGTTCTGGAGGCTGGAACATCCAAGACCAAGATGTTGGCTGATTTGGTTCCTGGTAAGGCCACTCTTCCTGATTTGTGGATGGATGACTTTTTGCCTTATCATCTCGTGGAGAAAAGAGAGAGAAGAAGTGAGCTCTTTCATGTCTCTTTTCATGAAAGCACTAATCTCATCATGAGGGCCCCATCTTCATGACCTACTTACCTCCCAGATGTCTCATCTCCAAATATCATTACATTGGGATAAGAGTTTCAACACACGAACTTTAAGGGGACACAGACAGTCCACAGCAACTCATGAAAAAGGGGCGCTTTTGATAAATGCATGGCATCACACTTTCACATGGGCTGCCTTATCTGATCTCATCACAAAAATGTTCTAAGATAGAAAACACCAGTATTGTTACTGCTTACTTAATTTTTTTCTTTTTTTTTAAAACTAGTTCATTTTGTGTTATATCCCCTTCCAAGTATCTCAATGCAGTGATCATACCAAACTTACAGGTGGTTAGAGGACAGATAAGGAGATGACCATGCCAGGATATAAAAGCCTAGCAGTGGCAAGCCAGGTTAATGGCCAAGGGGTTTGGGGGGTGGTAGTGAGGAAAGATGAAGAGAACAGCAAGAAAGGGAGGTGAATTGATGACCCCAGTTTTGGAAACGGGGCTTTCAAGAGTGTATTTTTGACCATGTTTATGGGCACACCTCACTTGTGTAGGATCCTGTTGGCTTCCATCGAGGCTTTTTATAAAGACATAGGCCCCAACCTCAGAGAGAACTTTATTAGAGAAGATTAGACAGTTGTGCACAGACCTACAATAGAGGTAGGCATGCAATCTAATTATAGTGAATGTTTAATTTCCTGTAGAAGTGTTTTAATTGTGTTCTACTTCTGTAGATGGAGCTGGAGTCAATTTTATCTAAAGTGGTCAGTTGTGGCAAAGAGAAATTTGACTGAAACCTGAAGGGTATTAAGGGAAGGTTATGAATTCAAGAGGTGAGAATGAGAGAGAAGGATTCTGTGATGAGTACATAATAGAAAAACTCGTGGCACAACATGAGTTAGAAAATGGCAAATTATAGAGAAAGATACGTCAGGAACTAGAAAGTGATAGAATTGGCCACAGGTGTTGTTTAACATAGTTTATTTTGGGATGAAGGAGAGAGCTTCCTTTGCAGATTAAGGAATTATGGCTTTATTCAGAAGGAAGTAGGGATTCTGTTTACCTTTCACAACACAATAATGTCTCTTTTCTGGAAAATCACATATGATTCTGGAATAAAATTACTGTCATTCATCTTCTTCACCTTCCAAATTTTACATCGAACTTTTATCCCACAGCACTTGAAACACAATTTTATTTTAAAACAAAATCTAAGATTATTCATAAAGAATTAAAATTTGTCTTTGCTTAAATATTTAATAGACACTTTTATGGAACTGAGCAGAAACAAGAAAGCTAAAATACAGATAAAGATGGTCTGTTGGTGGGACTGTAAACTAGTTCAACCATTGTGGAAGTCAGTGTGGCGATTCCTCAGGGATCTAGAACTAGAAATACCATTTGACCCAGCCATCCCATTACTGCGTATATACCCAGAGGACTATAAATCATGCTGCTATAAAGACACATGCACACGTATGTTTATTGTGGCACTATTCACAATAGCAAAGACTTGGAACCAACCCAAATGTCCAACAACGATAGACTGGATTAAGAAAATGTGGCACATATACACCATGGAATACTATGCAGCCATAAAAAAGGATGAGTTCATATCCTTTGTAGGGACATGGATGAAACTGGAAAACATCATTCTCAGTAAACTATCGCAAGGACAAAAAACCAAACACCGCATGTTCTCACTCATAGGTGGGAATTGAACAATGAGAACACATGGACACAGGAAGGGGAACATCACACTCCGGGGACTGTTGTGGGGTTGGGGGAGGGGGGAGGGACAGCATTAGGAGATATACCTAATGCTAAATGACGAGTTAATGGGTGCAGGAAATCAACGTGGCACATGGATACATATGTAACAAACCTGCACGTTGTGCACATGTACCCTAAAACCTAAAGTATAATAAAAAAAAAAAGAAAAAAAAAAAAGATGGTCATCATAGCAGTATTATCTATAACAGTGAAAAATTAGAAATGCTTTATTAGGGGAATAGTTAAGCAAATTATGATAGCCCCGTACAATGAGATATGATGCATCCATTTATAAGATTTTGATAATATGTATAAAATTGGAAGAAAGTTCAACAAAATATTAATAATAATTTTCTTCAAGTACAAGATTCTGGGATGTTTTTAAAATACATTCCTTTATGAATTTATTTTTCAAGTTTCACAAACTGATCATGTATTTATTAGATAATCAGAATAAAAATTAAAGTATGGCAGTATCTTTGGAATAGTCTATGGCAAACTTGGGATCTTTGAAGAGGACATTGGTCATCAGCACAGGTACATTCTAGTCACCTAACCATCTAATCCCTTGACTTGTGTTTGGCTAATGTTATCTCTAAATGTTTATGAAAAAGAGAAGTTATATCCTATGGCCCCATTTTGGCTTTCTGGTTGGAGGCTAATGTGAAGATCTGATTTATCCTTACACCTCGGAATCTAGAACTGTGCTTGACATATTGTAGATATCAAGACATTACTATTTATTGTACACGAGATCTGGTCAAAACATTTGTTCTTGTCACAAATAGTGTACGGTTAATCTCAGAATTTTGGCCATATTTTTCTTGGGGTTTTTCCCTATCACATATTAAGTGTATCTGTTTATGTTCTATTGTATGCATTTGGCCGAAATTTCCTTGTATATGTGTGAGGGGGTTGGGGGCGGGTTCCAGCTATACTCTTTACTGACTTTAAGGCTGTGGACAGTAAATTAGTTTATCTTTATTTTTTTTTTCAAAGGATGGGCTTTAGGGTTAAGCTAAAAATTATATGTAGAAATACCTAGGAGTGGGACAACAGAAGTAGTAAATGAAGATTACTTGAGCTTGAGTTGACTGCCACATGGTAAACATGATTGACTGCAAGTTGTTTTGAAGAAGCTCTGAGCTGGGGAAAAGACAGACTTAGCATTCATTATTGCAATCTACAATAATGAGAGGAGGGGATGTAGACCTGACTACCCTTAGTATCAGGAAAAAAGTCATAGCTGGTTATAGGACCCACCATCTGCCTCCCAAGCATGTCAGCACAGTAAGAAGCAATATGTCACTTTTGAGAGGCAGGTGCAATCTCAAACATAAAGGGACATTTCTAGTGTTGGCTAATTCCTGACAGTTCAAGAAGTACCAGGAATGGACAGTAAAATCTGGATACATTTACAAAGTAATGTTCTCAGCATATTCTGCAAATGTTTCATTGTCCATTTTAAAATGCTGTGAAGGCAGAAAAAAAGGGAGATTAATATACATGTATCTCAAGGCCACAGATTGTGGGTAATATCAATTCTAACAATGCCCCTTGGGAAATGAGCCCCAGACACCCAGGCGCATAGGAGAATGAGTCCTTTGCTTTAGATCTTCTGTGGATTATAGAGACATCACCATCTAGTGGACAGAGCAAGAATTCAGGAATAGGAAGATGAGAATCTTTAACATCTCATTTTTTTCATCTGTAAAATGTGATTAGTCACATTTCTTAAAGGAATGTACACTTTATATCAAGTAAATTACATGCACCATGTATGTATTATATCATGATATTATATATGTTTAAATAACCCTCACATTACATGAGAAAGCTGAAGTTTAGGGAAATGAAGCAACTTGCCCAGTATTACACACTTCTAAGTGGTACAGTTGGATTTGCAGCCACGTCTGGTGGACATTCAAAGCACAAGAGAACACTCTTTATTCCACGATGCCACACACGTGGTGAATACCAGATGCAGAGAATGCAGTGGCCTGGCTGCTTAGAGCTGGGATTGATTTTTGGCTCTGATGCTTACCAGCTGGGTGATCTTGCACAATTCATTTAATTTCTGTAACCTTTGAGGTTATTCCTAAATAAAAAGTAAATATTAAACAAGATCATCTGTTTAAGTACTTTATAAATTCTAAATGTTTTGCTTTATCATTATAATTGTAGTCATCTCTATTTTGGATTCTTTGACTCTTTGGTTGAGAAGCTCAACCACCTAAAACTACCTCCACCAGTACAATCATCATAACATTACAATGAGAACTTAACCATAAACTTATTGAATCCCTTGCCCCCAAAAGATTAGCACTCTTTTTCTGGCCATTAATGAGAACCTAAAATTATTTTCCAATTTTTTAAATATATGACTAGGGGCTTGGCTTTTATTTTTTTAAGATCTATAGAATGTTCAAACTCTTAGCCAATCTCTTTCTTTCTTCTATTCTCCAGACCACATCATTTTAGATAATCATTAATGACTAAACAAAGATGTGCTATAGATTTGTACATTCAAGGCCTCAGAAAGCACCTCTGTAGACACTCTCTGAGATTAAAGAAAAAATGGAAGTAATACTTCACTGGGACCAGTGACTTCAGTAGTGAAAAAGACAGTTTTTGTGACACAGAGATGAAGAACAAGGTAGTTTGGAATCCAATAGTAGCAAAAAGAAAGACAACGCTAAATACAAATCCCCTAAGTTCAAATACAAGATCTCCCTTTCCATGGCTGTGTGACTTTTGACAAGTTATATAGTCTCTCTGTGCCTCAGTGTCTTCATCTATAAAAAGGAGTTAAATAATACCTATTTCATAGGTTTGCTATAAGGTTTAAGTGTGGTCATATGCGTAGGGTACTTAGATCTGAGACTGATGCCTGGTAGGTGTTACGGAAGTGTTGGCTATTTTCTTCTTGGTGCTACCAAAACTTCATATGTGGTGTGTGTCGTCCTGTATTTTGATTTCTCATCATTGTCATTTGCTCTTCTGTTTTTCTCACAAAACTATGATTTTCCAAAAGGGAATGAAACACTATGGCCCATGCTTGAAATCTGTCCTGCAGACTACTGTTTTATAATCCGTGAGCTGAGCATGATTTTTTTTTACCTTTTAAAAATATTGTTAGACATAAGAATATGCAAGTGAGACCATGTGTGGTTCACAAAGACTAAACTATTTAACATCTGGCTCTTTTTTTTTTTTTTTTTTTTTTGAGGCGGAGTCTCGCTCTGCCGCCCAGGCTGGAGTGCAGTGGCGCGATCTCGGCTCACTGCAAGCTCCGCCTCCCGGGTTCACGCCATTCTCCTGCCTCAGCCTCTCCGAGTAGCTGGGACTACAGGCGCCTGCCACCACGCCTGGCTGATTTTTTTTATATTTTTAGTAGAGACAGGGTTTCACTGTGGTCTCGATCTCCTGACCTCGTGATCCGCCCTCCTCGGCCTCCCGAAGTGCTGGGATTACAAGCGTGAGCCACCGCGCCCGGCCTAACATCTGGCTCTTAATGGAAAAATACGTCAAAACTTGTTCTAGAGAAAGAGACCATATTTCATTAATTGTTACATTAAATGTGTGTTTGATAAAGCAAAAAAAAAGGATAAAGAATAGAAAAGCTAGAAGATGTCCAAGAAAAATACATGTAAATACTATGGAAGGAGCAATTAATTCTGTTCATGCACATTAAGGAAGGATTCTAGTAGATCTTTAAAGATGGCGGTAATCTCAATGAAGGAGGATGTTTTGATACACTGCTGTTTGGAACTCAGAAGTATTTCACAGAGGTTACTGAAATATATAATGATAATTTTATAAATTTAGTAAATCCAAATATTCTCTAGGTTGAGCAGGGTCAAATCCTAGGTAAGAAAAATGTCCCTTGGGTCTCATTATTATCCTGTAGGGTAGAAACTATTGCTCTATTTTTTTATAGAAGAAGAAACTGAGGCTCAAGAGTTTGAGTTACTCACGGTTTCATAGCTCACAAATGGCAAGATAGAGACTCAAAATCAGATGTGGTCAACCAAACTATCTCCATCCTCATTTATCTACCACATAGCTCACCTTCAAAGGTGAGATCTCATAACCCCGTCTGGCTCAGTACCCTCCCTCTGATTAGGAGGACTGTTAAACAGACATGACTCTGGCTTAAAGGGTCAACATCAGTCATGCTCTGGACTTAGAGCTAGTAACTAGAACTTAGCCCTGAACTAGTTAGACAGTTTGTGTTTTTGCTCCAGTCACAACTTCCTTGTCCTCTTTCTATAATGCTCTGCATAGCATCCATTCCCTAGTGCCTGCCCTGAATGACTTTCCAGTACCCCACATCCTGAGCAGCTGGTGTGGTAAGTTTCCCTACACAATCCTGGGCCTGTAGTCCCATCTGTGAGTCCACTGCTCATGATTTGATCTCATCTTACTGCCAAGAGTCTTCTCTTTTAGATCTGGATCTCTGCCTCAAGTCTATTGCCAGTGTTCATTTAACTCTGACTCCCTACCTCTGCCAAAAACAGTGCTTTTAACAGTTTTCTTGTTGAAGCATTGCCTTTTATTTTTCTATTGCCTACTCTGCCCCTAAGATTATATCTGTTAATTCATTCCTCTTTGTCTTGACCATTTTACTGCATATAGTCCTCATTGGTGGCAATGCAATGGAGGATTAAGCAAAAGCATCAAATAGTGATGTTTCTGATTGTGTAAGTAAATCATTGTTAATATTTGATGTTGTGTGGTGTTTCTTTGCGGGGAGTAAATGTGCATGTGTGTGTGTGCATGTGTGTGTGTGTATATATATGTGTGTGTGTGTGAGATCTTGCTCTATGATAGAGGAGCCCCAGCTATATTGGTTCAAAGAATGCTTCATTTTACAGTAATGTTTTTCATGGCACTTCCAGGACAAAATAAATGTCTAAAGTTTTCATTTATCAAATACTTACATAGTTATTAAATATATTAACTTCTAGAGTCAATTTGAAAAATAATGCACATAAGTAAAAACAAAAATAATATTTTAATTTGATTTATAAATAATAACAATTATTCACTAATGAGATTTGTCTATATGCTAACACTGCATAGTTTTGTAATACTGGAAATAAAATTGGATACGACCACCCTGATTTCCTGTTTCATACTGGTTACAAATAACTTGCTTTTAATCATAGCAACTATTAAAAACCCAAATTTATAAACATATGTCATTATCAAGAGGAATGTAACATGGACTATTGTTGACAATGTGAACTACCTTGAGCTAGTAGTTTATGTAGTATTCAACAGATTTTGACTAGGACTGTATTTCTATCAAAAAGGCACAATATCCTGCAGTACTGAGAGTTTGCTGTGGTAGTTCAGGTAACTTTTTCTTTTAGTCAGAGCCTCACTCTGTCACCCATGCTAGAGTGCAATCAGGGCTCACTGCAGCCTCTACCTCCAACCTCTAGGGCTTAAGTGATCCTTCTGCCTCAGTCCCCTGAGTAGCTGGGACTACAGGTATGTGTCACCACTCCTGGCTATATATTTTTTTTTTATTTTAGTGGAGAGGATGTCTCGCTAAATGTTGCCTAGGCTGGTCTTGAACTCCTGAGCTCAAGTGATCCTCTCACCTCAGCCTCCAAAAGTTCTGAGATTACAGGCATGAACCACCATGCTTAGCCTCAGGTAACTTTAAAAACAGTTTAGGAACAATGGTTATATGGGGTTTTGAAATTTGCTATTGTTACTGATGGCACATAATATTAAAAACATTCAGAAAACCATTTTATTGTCTCATTTAAAAAGTGAATCTTTTTCAGTGATGTAAATTTTTAAAGAATAATGAGTTTTATCAGATGCCCTATGCCCTCTTGGCTGTATAACCTACCAATATTTGTATGCCCTGATTGAGATAATATGGTTTCAGAATGTTTGAACCCTGCTTTTGTTCACTTAGTATCCTGTCTCACTTTTCCAGCAAGGAGTAACAGGGACAGGATTTGCCCTCTAGCCCAAAGGTACTGAAAAAATTAAACAAAAAATAATACGGGGCAGTTTGTTTTCAAAACGCTGAACATAAAGCAGGATAAAAGAATAGTGATCAATGAGAAATAGAAAACATGAGTTGAACCCTATGATTTTTCCATATTCCTGGCCTTGAAGAAATCTCCAGTCCATGACCTGGGGAGAGGAAACTGTGATAGAGCTGAGAGTCTATGAAAGCAAAGGTGGCTAGAGTTTGCAGGACAGAATATCAGAAAAGAGATAACTGCAATCCTTCTGAAGAGGGTTCCATTCTGCAGAAAATTGATCAGAGTATGTGTATGATGAAACTGTCTGAGGCTGGAGAAAGGCTGTTCAAAGGGTAATTGAGAAGAGTGCCTGACACTCATACTAGACCGAAAATACTGCCTATTCTTACCAGTCATATTGGAAAAGTTTATATTCATCTCAGCAGTAGAAAACATTAGCCTTAGTTTGAGCACTCTCTAAGGCCTTCCTAACATGAGATATAAACAAATCCAAAAGTACCAAAAGTTTCAAAGTAACTTACCCACATTATAGTACAAAGCTCAAGATTATGTATAAGGCTACATACAATATAGAATGAATATAGTTGGATCTTGCTTTTCTGAAGATCCAATTTGACAATCTCTGCCTTTTACTTGAGGTATTTAGAACATTTATATTTAATGTGATAATTTATATAGTTAGATTAGGTCTATCAATAATTTTGCTCTTTGTTTTCTATTTTCTCCATTTTTCTCTTTGTTATTTTTTTACCTTGTTTTAGATTATTCTTATTTCACTTTGTCATATTTGTTGGTATACTAGCTATATAACAATTAAACTACCCACCTAAACATATATTCCTCATTGGCAGCCAGGTGGTGAGTGATTCAGCTCAAAACCCATCTTAGCTTCCACTTTCATGAATCACTACTGAAACCAAATATCTCGTGTTAGATTTCTCAGAAGGCAGATTCTGAGGTAGGCCAAGGTTCCCGGAAGCTGTGTCAGCAAATTTTTTTTACTGAAGGCAGATGTGGGCCACATATTACAGTGCCTATAACAGTATTTTAAATTAGAACTTCTCAATCTATTTATTTATATGACTTACCTTTCCTTTCTCATGATTTTTACCTATTTATTTGTCTGTGTTATTTTCTTGGTGAATTTCTCTTTAATGCCTCATAATTTACTTCTTCTCTCAGACTGGAGAAGTATCCCAGAAGTATCGAATTACTTTTTAAGAAAATTATTTAAAAAATTGTGGATACATTTTTGAACTACTAAATTTTTTTATATTCACCTTCATTTGCTTCCAATTATTTCTGTTACTTTTTGTTTGAATGCTTTATTCATCTCGTTCACACTTTGGAATATAACTGTTTTTAAGTCCTTTGAAGATTGTACTATTTTTTCATTTCCTCAAAGTATTTTTTTTGTCTTGGGTTTGTTGAAATTTGTGGACCTCATAAATTTTGAAATTTTATTTCAACTTGAGGGAAGAGAGTAGTATTAATTTTTATTTTTAACTTCATGCTTACTTCTGCATGTAGTGGTTTTATGCTTTTCACCTTTTCATTGATTTCCTCAGTTGGAACTAGATCTCTTATTGGTGGCTTTAGCTTTGTTTCACAGCATTGCATGTAACTATTGCTCTTTAACAAACCACTTTAATATTTGGTAGCCTAAACAACAATCATTTATTTCTCCTGATCCTCCAGTTTTAACCCGGCTGTTGCTTATTTTTGCTCATGTGATATAAGATGAAGATATGTATTTGCATCCAGCAAGGAGCACAGTGGAGCCTTCCCAGCTGGAACAACCAAGGAGGTTGTTCACTACATGTCTGACTTTGGGGCTGGTTATCAGTGGGAGGACTCTGGTTCTTCTCTAGGTAGCCTAGTGGAGACTACTGTGTGGATGTTAGCAATCCACCCAAGTTTGCTTACATTATAGAAAAAGGAAGAGAAAGAATTGTTGGTAATTATCTTTAAAGATAATTTACCACACAGAGGAATGCAATATAATTAACTGTGAGTCAATACACCTTCAGCAATTTTTTGATGATAGGACTGTTGTTTCACTTTCCTACAACCTACAACCCCAGACATCCAACCCATTATTGTCTACTCTTGGACAGAGGTTTCTGCAATTATCGGTATCTTTTTCTAGCTACTTCAGGCCCCTATTTCACACAGCAATCCTATTGCTGATCTTTTATCATGTGGAACTGTTTTGAATCCTTGTTACTCTTTGTATTGCAGGGTAAGCGTTCATCACCTTCTCTTATATTGCCCAGAAGTCCAAGAAGGGTTCTAATAATTAGAAAAAAAAAAAAACATAAGGGGGTCTATTTAAGATACTGAATCATCAACTATTGATAGCATTCAGGCAGAATTGTACAGCTATGTTTTGGGCCTTCTTGTCTAGGAATAAGGGCTAAGGCTAGGTAATTTTTTAGTTTTCTGTTATTTTATTTTATTTTGCCTAACATTTAGACTTTCTTTTTATTTTCTAAAAACATAACATTGATTTGAAGAAAGTTACATTAAAAACAGGGCTTAGAGGAAGAAAGTCTGGAAACTTTCCTATTTTACCCTTCATGGCTGAGAAAATTCTATATAGATAACTGCAGTGGTCTGTGGTTGTCACCGGCTGTGCCAGTCCCACTTGGAATGTGCTCTGTGTCATGTCTGGCTTGATTTGTGAATGAATGTTCCTATTAGCAATGTAAAACTCTCTCAATTTTGACTATAAGTAGGACAGAAAAAAGAACACAAATCATGAAGCTCTTTAGTGTTCATTGACATAAAGGCTCATGGCAGATAATTTCTTTCACCTTCACTCTTGTCTGAGAAATATGTCAGATGCCTTTTGACATGGCTATGCCCTATGTAGAAACAAGTCTACACTTCTAGCATTTTAATAGCATCATTTTCCTCAAATGAACATTTTATGTAGACTCATAATACATTAGCAGTAGAAAGAATTTTGAATATAACTTACTCTAAAGCGTTCATCTCACAGATGGGGTTATGTTGCTTAGTTGAGAGGTTATGAAGATCCTTTATGGCAATGGTAGAGAATTATAATAATGATGATTATGGCAATTCTCATTACTGAGCTCCTGGTATGTCCCAGACAGTATACTCTCAATGGTTAAGAAAAATTAGCTCTTAATACTTACCATAAACCTCTGAGGCTAACCCCATTTCACATGAAGAAACTGAGGCTTGAACAGAATAATATACCAAAGGTTATAGTTGTGAAGCAGCACTGGGGTTCAGTAAGACCTCATATGTAGAGAGAGTGCGGTTTTGCCAGCTAAAAAACATGGAGACACAGATATATTAAAGGCCCAGTGTAGAACAAGGAGAAGACCACTGGCTTTGGATCCAGAAAGAGTTGATATTGAAAACTACTTTGCTTATGCTGTGTGATCTTGAAAAAGTTACTTAACCTCTGTGAACTTCAATTTCATCATCCATCAAAGGGTGATAGTGAACATTTCTATTTTAACAGGCTCTTGAAATAACTAAAGATAATATACTGTATGTAAAGTTCTTAGAACCATACTATAAAATAAGAACCACACTTACTATACAATAAGCACTAAAGCTGGAAAAATAACACACGTGTGTGTGTGTAGCATTATTATGATCATACACACATACACATGTACACTATTAACCCTTGAACAACTTGGGTTTGAACTGCACAGGCCCACCTAAGTGTGCATTTTTTTTCAATAATACACTTAATTTATCCCCCTCTCCTGCCTCCTGTTACACTTCTTCCACCTCTTCAGTCTCTGCCACCCCTGAGACAGCAAGACTGACCCCTCCTCCTCTTCTACCATCTCCTCCTCCTCTCACTCCTCCTCTTTCTCCTCCTTCTTCTTATCCTCTTCCTCCCCCTCCTCCTCCTCCTCAGCCAACTCAATGTGAAGACAAAGGTAATGAAGACCTTTATGATGACCCACTTCCACTTAATAAATAGTAAATATATTTTCTCCTCCGTTTAATTTTCTTAATAGCATTTTCTTTAGCATAACTTATTGTAAGACTACAGTATATAACGTATATAATACATATAACACCCAAAATATGTGTTCATTGACGTTTATATTATTGGTAAGGCTTTTTGGTCAAGAGTAGGCTACCAAGAGTTAGGTTTTTGGGGAGTAAAAACTAATACACAGATTCTCGACTGAAGTAGGGGGTCAGCGCCCTTAACTTCAGTGTTGCTCAGGGGTCAACTGTGTGTTATTACTTTCAGGTTTTTGCCTAAATATTGCTGCTCGGTGAGCCCTTCTCTGGACACCATATTGAATGTGGCAGACTAAGTTCCCTTCCAGCACTTGCCACTCCCTTCCTGACTGGACTTTTCTCCATATAATTTATTAATATCAACCATGCCTCTTATTTATTGTTTATTATTTACCTTCCTACATTGGCTTACTAGAATGGTCCCTTTTATCTGTTTTATTCACTGCTCAATTTCTAGAACTATAGTTTGCTCAATAAATATTTGCGGAATAAACTATTAATATTATTATATTTATTATTTTTGTTATCCAATAATTAATCTCTTTTCTTCAAAGGTAATTATTATGGGCAGAATTAATATGTTTTTGGAAAATTCATGTGCTGAAGCCCTAACCCCTAAGACCTCAGAACGTAACTGTATTTGGAGACAAGGTCTTTAAAGACATAATTAAGTTAAAATGAGGTGTCTTTGTCAGTTTGCACTGTCATAATAGAAATATTATACATTGGGTGGTTTAAACAACATAAATTTATTTCTCATAGTTCTAGAAGCTAGGAAGTGTGAGGAGATTAAGATGCCATCCCATCTGGTGTCTGGTAAAGACTCATTTCCTAGTTTCCCAGGCCATCTTTTTGTATTCTCATATGGCAGAGAACAGAGGGGTGGGGGCAAGCTCTCACATCTTTTCTTAAAAGGGCACTAATCCCATTCATGAGGGTTCCAGCCCCATTTTCTAATTATCTCCCAAAGGCCTGATCTCCTAACTATCACATTGAAGGTTAGGATTTCAACATGTGCATTTTGGGAAGACAAAAATATTCAGTCCATAGCATGAGTTCATTACGGTGGGCCCTTCTCTAATATGACTGGGGTTCTTGTAAGAACTGAATATTTGGTCGTAGATGCACACAGAGGTAAGACCATGTGAGGACACTGAGAAGCCAGACATCTAAAAGACAAGCAGAGAGTCCACAGAAGGAGCCAACCTTGCAAACACTGTGGTCTTGTTGTTTTTCCAGAACTGGGAGAAAATAATTTCTGTTGTGTAGGCCACCCAGTCTGTGGTGCTTTGTCATTTATGTCAGCCCCAGAAAACTATTATAATAAAGTCACTTTTCTCTGGTGTAGTTTGGAAATATGAGATTTGTGCCCCATCTGCTCCTGAGTTGTGTGCTTTAAATCTGCTCATATGAAATGCACACTATTGTGACTAATGCTCAGTTCCACAGCGTCCAAGTTCACTGTGGTTATGGCAACAATACACTCCAGTGTGTCTAGAAGTGCCCTAGTTGAGAATGCTTTGCCTTTGTACAATGGTTAATATCACAGCCATTTATTTTCTAAAATGCACCTGTTTGCACAATAAATTAATAATATAATGGACAACTGCTCTTTTATTAATTTTAATTTTAAGTTCTGAGGTACATGTGCAGGACGTACAGGTTTGTTACACGGGTAAACGTGTGCCATGGTGGTTTTCTGAACCTATCAACCCATCACCTAGGAATTAAGCCCAGGATGCATTAACTATTGTTCCTAATACTTTCCCTACCCCCACCCCACCCTGCAACAGGCTCCAGTGTGTGTTTTTCCCCTCTCTGTATCAATGTGTTCAGTTCCCACTTATAAGTGGGAATGTGGGTGATTCCTCAATGATCTAGAACCAGAAATACCATTTGGCAACTGCTCTTTGATCCATGTGAAAGTTTGAGATTTGAGCTCCTCTTCATACATAGCCTTTGGTAAAGAGATGATTGTTAAGGAAGGCTCATTGCTTTATTTCATTTTATTTGTTTGCTTCCCTATACTTTTACTCCCTATACGGAAAAGCTGGCTGTACATACACAGTAGACTTCTATCAATGCTTAACGCAATCAGGGCATTTACAATACAGCAACACAAGTTAAAATGGAATATTAGACATGCTTGTCCTTGAAAATTCCCTGTCCTTTCTTCACCATAATGTTGTCAGGAGTCACCCTTCTCCATAGAAGAAAGACCTTGGCCTTTTTCTCCTATCTGAGTTCTTCCTCTTTTCTGTTTATCCTCCTGCCCTTTATTCCAAAATTATCATGATATTTATTCCAAAATATAATGAGTTTTATGCAGCTCAACATAACTCCTTTTTTGTTTGCATTATCTTTCTAAATCTTGGCCCTCTAATTCTTTTGCTGAGAACTTTAATGTCAGTCAACATAACTCTTTTTTTTTAATTGTTTTCTTTTATCCCACTATTTTACTATTAATGAGCCAGCAAGAACCCCTGCTGACATAGCAGAGGTTTAATTCTCTCAGCTCCCACCTAGATTCCTGACTACTCTTTAGTGACTTCTTGTTCACTAGAGTGTAGACCATTGTTACTTCAGGAGTGATCCTAGTAGCATCAGCATCTTCTTGGAACTTAAAGAAAACAAAATTCTCTAACCCATCAAAACCTACTGAACCAGAATATTTGGGGATGGATTCCAGTATTCTGTTTTAACAGGGCCCCTAGGTAAGTATAATATACTGCATAGGAAAAATTGCCATGTTCTACTATAGGCTGTCCACAATCCCTCAGTGAAGCTGGTTTTGTCTAGCTGTAAGTACTGTAGAAGGGTAAGGATCATGTCTCATGCTCTTAGTTTATATGCAAGGACCTGATCCAGGGTTGAGAAGTTGAAGACTTATAAAAATTGAAGACATAATTTAAAAATAAATATAAAAATTATAAGTGAGGCCAGGCATGGTGACTCACTCCTGTAATCCCAGCACTTTGGGAGGCTGAGGTGGGTGGATCACCTGAGGTCAGGAATTTGAGACCAGCCTGGCCAACACGGTGAAACCCCATCTCTACTAAAAATACAAAAATTAGCTGGGCGTGGTGGCAGGCACTTGTAATCCCATCTACTCGGAAGGCTGAGGCAGGAGAATGGCCTGAACCTAGGAGGCGGAGGTTGCAGTGAGCCAAGATAGCACCATTGCACTCCTGCCTGGGCAACAAGAGCAAAACTCCATCTCAAAAAAAAATTATAAACGTAAAATTAGGTACAAAGATAAATATTTAATGAAAAGGAGAAAAACTGACAAAAGTCACATTTAAACAATGATAAATACTGTCATCATCAAAAAGTTTAGGAAGATAACTGCTACGGTCTGAATGTTTATGTCCCCACCAAGTCCATATTTTGAAACCTAATTTTCATTATGATAGTATTAAGAGATGGGGCCTATTTGGAGGTAATTAAGCCATGAAGGAGGGGCCTTAATGAATGGGTTTAGTGCCCTTATTAAAGAGGTCCCAGAAAGATACCTTGTTTCTTCTACCATGTGAGGTCACAGGAAGAAGACACCATCTATAAAGAATGAGAGAGCTATCACCAGACAAATCTTCCAGCACTTTGATTTTGTACTCCCTAGCCTCCATGCTGTGAGAGATAAATGTTGTTTATAAGCCACAAAGTTTATGGTGGTTTTATTAGAGCAGCCCAAATGGACTAAGGTAATAGCATATTATTTTCACTCATTAATGTCCTGACATATCTCTTATAATACTTTTTTCCCAAATTTTTGGCTCCATACTAATCACCACATTATATGACAAAAATTCAGTCGTATAATTTCCATGAAAAGAATAAAAAAAGATAATTCAATATTTTCTTACTACCATCGTTGTTCAACATTCGGCATCTCCATGAATGATTATGTAGAAATACTTCAGACTAACAACATAGCAGAGGTATTATTCTGTGTGTGTGTGTGTATATATGCATATATATGCACATATATACATGTATATGCACATGTGCATATATGTATATATGTATATTTGTGTATATATGTATATATGTGTATATATGTATATATAGATTTTTAAATATGTAAAAAAAGATTTTTAAAATTTACAGTGCATTTTTAATTATATATGCTGCATTATTTAATATATTTATGGCAGTAGTAAATCTGTTTTGACAAGCCAACAATGAAAATAAAATCTGCTTACAAATTCATTTATCTGATGATTGGAAGAATTTTTCACAGACTGAATTCTGCCTCTGTAAATTACAGTTATTTCTCTTACATTACCAATGTACTCCTGGTTCTGGGTACTACAAGACACATTTATCATGGTAAGAATTTCTTGCCCTTAATTATCGTGTTATGTATTCATGTGATAGGCAGTAGAGAAGTAGGATTATTTCTGAAAGCCATTTCCTAATTGATACCATGGAATTGGTTGACATAAATGGATCCAACTAATTTAAAAATAGATGAATCCTGGCTGGGCGTGGTGGCTCACACCTGTAATCTCAACACTTTGGGAGGCCAAAGAAGGCAAATCGTTTGAGGCCAGAGTTGAAGATTAGCCTGGCCAAGATGGTGAAACCCCTTCTCTTCAAAAACACAAAAATTAGCCAGGTGTGGTGGCATGCACCTGTAATCCCAGCAACTCTGGAGGCTGAGACAAGAGAATCACTTGAACCTGGGAGGTGAAGGTTGCAGTCAGCCAAGATTGCGCCACTGCACTCCAGCCTGGGAGACAGAGCAAGATTCTGTCTCTAAATAAATAAATAGGCCAGTCGCGGTGGCTCACTCCTGTAATCCCAGCACTTTGGGAGGCAGGAGGATCACCTGAGGTCAGGGGTTCGAGACCAGCCTGGCCAACATGGTGAAATCCCATCTCTATTAAAGTTACAAAATTTAGCCAGACATGGTGGCACACGCCTGTAGTCCCAGCTACTCAGGAGGCTGAAGCAGGAGAATCACTTGAACTTGGGAGGCAGAGGTTGCAGTGAACAAAGATCGTGCCACTGCACTCCAGCCTGGGTGACAGAGTGAGACTTTGTCTCAAAAAATATATGTATATATAAATAAATAAATATCAATCCTCAACAACATGTCCTCTTTATATGAAGTCCAAAAATATCCAAGTTTACCTACACTCATCCAATATGAGGAAAATGTGACAGAAGCAAAGTCAAAGAAGGTGACTTCTTTTCATGCAATTAAACGTATTAATTTTGAAAAAAAATCCAGAAGCATAATCAATGTTACCTCACGTGCAAGGTTCTTCCCAGAGTGTTTTAAGAAACCAACACAAGAGGCCAGGCACAGTGGCTCATGCCTGTAATCCCAGCACTTTGGGAGGCCGAGGTGGGCGGATCATGAGGTCAGGAGATCGAGACCATCCTGGCTAACACAGTGAAACCCCATGTCTACTAAAACAAAACAAAACGAAACAAATGAAAAATACAAAAAATTAGCCAGGCATGGTGGCAGGCACCTGTATAGTCCCAGCTACTCGGGAGGCTGAGGCAGGAGAATGGCCTGAACCTGGGAGGAGGAGCTTGCAGTGAGCCAAGATTGTGCTACTGCACCCCAGCCTGGGCGACAGAGTGAGACTCCATCTCAAAAAAAAAAAAAGAAAAGAAACCCACACAAGAAACAAGAAGCCCTGAAATGAACCTTCACCATCTTGCGATACATCAACTCCTGTCCACATGAAACTTATCTTGCTTGATTGAGCCAGATTGGCATAAGGACAATATAAACAGTAAACCCATTTAGCAGCTGTGATCTTTGAGGAAACATAGTAACATAAAGAGGGAAGCTTTATGCTCTGGCTCGCAGACATAAGAAATTATACTGATGTCATCTCTGCCATCTCATATAAGCAAGACAGTGCACATATTCAATCTAGTTCCAATATATTCATTTAAACAACAATCATATAAGATAAAAACAAAATAAACTAAGACATCCCATCTTCCCCTGCAAGGTTGTCTAATCTTTTCATAATTTGGGTCACTTTTTACCCCATAATCACTGATGAGGTATTGGGAAAGGGATCAGCCCATTATGCCAGCTTTTGTCCCTGGTCCAGACAAGGTTTGTTCTCAGAGGTATCTTTCTTGTAACACCTTGGCATCTTTTGCTTTTTTGTACCTGCTTATGAACACAAGAGTTTTTGGGCTCTTCTCAACAGCTTGGCACCAGAAATAAGGCTTGACCTTTCTCTCATTTCTAGAATGAATAGATGAGAAAAAAATCCAAAATTACATGCCTCCTAAATATCAATTAGGGGAAAAGTGAAGGCATGACTTTCCAAGACAAATGAAGGTTGAGTTATAACAGCATTGTCCTATTTAATAAAAAGAAAATGAAGGGTGACAGAGGGCTTTAACACTGTATCAAACTGAAGACCACAGGGAGGGATAAATAGCTAAAGAAGCTGTAATTTTACATATTGATGCTTAAGAGAGGAGGGCAATACATTTTCCTTCATTTTGAAAGAAATGATTAGCAAAGGGTGGTATATTGAAAAGAGGCTTGAATAGAAGGTAAGAAAGTATGGCTTCTAGTCTAAATTGTGTAACAAGATGGGTAATGATATGGCTTGGATGTTTGTAATCCCCAGTGTTGGAGGTGGGGCCTGGTAGGAGGTGTCTGGATCATGGGGTTTGATCCCTCATTAATGGCTTAGCACCAGTCCCTTGGTGATGAGTGAGTTCTTGCTCAGAGTTTATGTAAGATATGGCTATTTAAAAGCATATGGCACCTCCCCTCTCTCTTGCTTCCTCTCTCTCTATGTGATGTGCTTGCTCCCACTTTGCTTTCTGTCATGATTGTAAGCTTTCTGCAGCCTCACCAGAAGCAAATGCTAGAGCTATGCTTGTACTACCTGCAGAGATATAAGCCAATTAAACCTCTTTTCTTTATAAATTATGCAGCCTCAAGTGTTCCTCTATATCAATGCAAAAATAGATTAGCACAAGTAATAATGGAATAATCACCATTGTCTGTTTGTGTTAGAATTGTGTATGAAATGGGGTTTTTACTAAGCAATACTTAAGGGGATAAAAGATAGGGACATCAAAACTAAAAATATGAACACTAGTATTGCATGAGTAGAGGGTGTAGGAATAGATGAAGAAGCTATCTTAAAGAAAGTCCCAAAGGTTCCAAGAAAGTAATATTATCTTACCACGTAAATGCGTTTTCTCTAAAATGTATCAAACACTCCGACAGGCCACTTTTGCTAAGTTCTCACAGGGACTTGAGGGAATTGGAAGTTAGTCTCAACTCGCCACCCTGCTCTGGGTAACCATAAACAAGTTATAACAACTATTGTGTCTTCAATTTCCCCAAAATGAAGGTCTCAGACTTGCTGACCCTCAAATTCATCTTTAAGAACTAGCCAGAAAATGACAATAGAGCTGATAAAATCTGTGTTTCTGCAGTTTTTATTCAGACTTCAAATATATTATTGTGGGATAATACAGACTTTCCTGATGCCAGGAAATTAATGTGTCTGTGACTTTATGGGGAGAGAAAAATGGATGGTTTGAGGTTGGTACTTTTCCTGGACTCTGTCCTGTAAGTCTCATCTCTTGGCTGATTTTGATCTGCATTCTTTCTCTCTAATGAACTATACCTGTGAATATAATAACTTTCAGCAAAATCTATGAATCTTTCTAGGAAATTATAGAACCTGGGATAGTTTGAGGAACCATCAGAACTTGCAATTGGTGTCAGAAGTGAGAGCAGTCTCGTGTAGACTCTGTTGCTTAACTTTGCAGTTGGCTACAACTCCTGCAGGGCTTTCAAAGCTCTGCCTCAGGGGACTAACTACATTAGAACACAGCTTGGAGAATTCTATGCCTAATGGCGTCATAAGAGAAAAAAAATCATACACACACAATGGAGAGCTTGGTAGAGAACACCATTGACTGGTGGAAGCTATTAGCTCCATGATCCAAGCAAAACAGCAGACCAGCCAGAAGTCCAATAGAGAGAAGCAAGGAAAGAGAAAGCTAAGAAAACCTTTTCTGGGTTGAGAGTCTACATTGGAGTTCAGAAAGTTTGTGCACACATGTTAGGCTGCATAGATTCAGGAGGAATCCTTGTAAAATATGGGACAGACTTGAGTGCTTCCCCAAGCCACACATATAGACTCCAATCACCGCAGGCCAGAAGCCTCAATGGCACAATCTCTGACCAAACACTAAGAGAACAATTGGCTACTCTGGTCCAGGGAGGACTTCTAAGGACCTGAACATAAAAATAAAATCACATTTATCCTTGGATGTCTGGAAGGACGATGTGCATGATAGCTTTATTCTGTCACAAGTGATTGGCAAAGGAAATGTCAAGTTACTCATAAGTTTCTGGCTTAATGTGAGATAAAAACTGTTAACCCCTGAACTGTGATAATAGTCTTGAGCCACACACACATCCAATAACTAAGATGTCAAATGAAAGACAAGTGTTGTAGAAATTGGAACACTTATGCACTGCTGGTGGGAATGTAAAATTGTGCAGCTGCTTGGAAAACAGTAGTTTTTCAAAATGTCAAACATAGAATTACCATCAGGTCCAGCAGTTCCATTCCTAGGTATATACCTACCCAGTAGAAATGAAAACATACCTTCCTACAAAAAATTACATATGAATGTTCATAGCAACATTATTCACAATAGCCAACAAGTGGAAATAACTCAAACATCCATCAGTGATGTATGGTTAAATACAATGTGGCATATTCATACAATGGAATATCATGTGACAATAAAAAAGCCAGTCATGAAACACTATATGTTATAGGATTCTAGTTCTATGAAGACTCTGGGATTGTCACATCTAGAGAAAGTGAAAATAGAATACTGTTTTCCAGGGGCAAAGTTAAGAGTTTGGGAGTGAAGGGTAATAGTAAGTGAATACTAATTAATATAAGGGTTTCTTTTCTTATTTTTTTCCTTCCTTCCTTCATCCCTCTCTCCCTCCCTCCGTCTCTCTCTCTCTCTCATTCCCTCCCTCTCTCCTTCCCTTCCTTTTTTCTTTTCTTTCTTCCTTTTTTTCTGTTTTTCTTTATCCCTCTCTTTCTCTCCTTCTCCCTTTCTTCCTTCTTTCCTTTCTTGATGATATCCAAGAGAAAGAAAATGAATGCAGTTGAATGAGGATAAAAGAGACAAAGAGCAGGTTTGTGCTGAAGGGTAAAATGTACCCATATATCCAAAGGGAGGCTTTAAAAATAACAGAAATATTTAGGAACTTAAGGGGCAACTGTTCATGAATTTTTTTTCTGCTGTGAGTGATGAAAATTGTTTCCTCATCTTTCTTATGGAATGTACAGAGAAATGTTTGTTGCTCATTGATATAGCTATTTTTCTTCTTTTTTGTGTTGCCTGTAAAATTATTCCATCTAATTTTAAAGTTTTGTGGCAAAAAATATTATCAATCCACCATGGAGAGCCACAGTACGGTTTCTATCACATCAAATAATAACAGAGTGCCTAACACTCAGAACTGTGTAGCAATACATCTAAGTGCTTCAAGGTAGTCAAGAAGACACTAAAAAACTATCCCTTAAAAAGCTGCAACAAATATATCCTAGATTCATTAGGTGATTTCAATTTCAAAATGATTCCAATTGCTGTAAATCCTAACCCTCAAGGTGATAGTATTAGGAGGTAGGGTTTTGGGAAGGTATTAGGTTATGACGGTGGAGTCTTCCCAATTGGGATTAGTGCCTGTATTAGTCTGTTTTCACACTGCTGATAAAGACATACTCGAGACTGGGCAATTTACAAAATAAAGAGATTTAATGGACTTACTCATTATCATGGTGGAAGGCAAGGAAGAGCAAGTCACATCTTATATGGATGACAGCAGGCAGAGAGAGCTTGTGCAGGGAAACTCCCGTTTTTACAACCATCAGATCTTGGGAGACTCATTCACTACCAAGAGAACAGTGCAGGAAAAACCCTCCCCCATAATTCAATCACCTCCCACTGGGTTCCTCCCATGATATATAGGAATGGTGGGAGTTACAATTCAAGATGAGATTTGGGTGGGGACACAGCCAAACCATATCAGTGCCCTTATCAAAGAGACCCCAGAGAGCTCCCTAACCCTTTCTACTGTGTTAGTAACACAGTAAGAAGGTGCTAGGAAACAAGACCTCCACAGACATTGAATCTGCTGGTGACTTCATCTTTAAACTTCTCAGCCTCTAGAACCGTAAAAAAAAAAAAAAAAGCTTATCATCTATAAAGTAACCACTTTGTAGTAACTTGTTACAGAAGTGCAAACAGACTAAAACATTATTTCTTAAACTCCGAGACAGTCCTTGTAAAATTAAAGCTTTGGCCTTTGACTATCATTACCTTGAATCGAAAGACAGCATTTCATACATTTTAGTTATATCTGGCCTCTCTTACTCATAGTGCGTTAGAGTATTTAAATATAACTTTGAATGAATGATTGCAGAGGATTAGAAGTTGAATTGATGATCTACAAATATAGGATATTAGGCTTTTTCTAGAGTCTCCATGGTCTAGGAAATGTTATTTCAATTTGGAGAAATGTTACCTTCCCTGTTTTTCCAAGACCTCTACCTTATTGATTCTAATCATTGCTCATCTGATTGAAATCCTATTATTTGACAATCTCACTATTCTCTGAATACAATTAAGAGCACGGGAGAAAATGGCCCCTGGGCTGACAGATAGTTGTTACAAAGAGGAAATCTTCTGAAATACACCTCACACAGCAGCCTAGGGGGTTAGGCACTGCCATGATTACTACTTGGTTTTGAGACTTTGATGTAGTTTAGGATTATTCCAGAAAATACTCTCACTGTTCAGATTGTGTAACCACAGCACATCCTGCTGTTTTAATCAGAACAAGGCCGCAGTGTGTGTTGGACCCCTGAGTTGGGGTTACCTGGTTTTATTTTTAATGCACTATGTCTAGTTCCCTGAAGGATTTAGCAAACATCATGTGCTAAAATTTTTGAACTTTTAGTTTACAAAAGAAAATGGTCAGCTCAGACATAGGATTATGTATCTACAATGAAGCCCAGGTGTCAGAAACACTTATGCAACCTATAAAACTCCCTGATGAGGGTTTCTTCCCCTAGCATCACAGAGAGTTCAGTTTGTGTTTACGCAAATGAGAAAACAAATCAGTAGTTAACAGGAACACTGCTGTGCTGACACATTAACATTCACTTTATAAGCAGAGGATGTCAATGAGTGCAGGTTAGCCCAGTGGGGACCCTGCCAGGCAGAGGAATGTGCAGAGTGTTCCCCTCCTGCTGGGATGGCAAAAATAGATTCATCTTTGTCAGCCCAAATCAACACAAAAGTGGAGTGGCTTTGTGCATGTGGATTGATGTAATATATTACATGCATATGGATGATTGGATATAAAGTTATGCACAAGTAGCAAAGATCCCAGCATTAGTCTAACTGTATGTATTAGTTTCCTGAGGTCGCTGTAACAAACTGTCACAAATTGGGTGGCCTAAAACAATAGATGCTTATTCTCTTCTGTTAAAGGAGGCCAGAAATCTAAATCAAGCAGGGTTGGTCCTTTCCAGAGGCTCTGAGGGAAAAATTCTTCCAGGTCCCTCTCCTAGCTTCTGGTGGCCACGGGCTATCCCTAGCATTCGTTGGCTCAAGGCAATGTAATTTAAAACTCGGCCTCTACTTACACATGGCTGTATTCCTTTTGTTTGTGTCTGTGTCCACATTCTTCTCTTCTAATAAGGACATCAGGTATTGGATTAGGTTGCACCTGAATTCAATATGACCTCATCTTGAATTAATTACATCTGTAAAAATTCTATTTCCAAAAAGCTTACCTTCACAGGCCCCTGGGTCTAAGACTTCACAACAACATTTATTCTAGAATCTGATCACCTTGAACACATATGAGAGCTGATGAAAAAAGGGCTCACATTCTATGCCTTGTGAAAGAGTAGCAGGGAGGGGTAGTGTGTGAGGCATAAAGAAAGCACTTGGGTAGAGCTAGGAGGAGCCCAAAGAAGGCCTATATCTGCATGAGGCTGGCCCAAGGTTGGGAAGTCAGTCAATAAATCTGCATTAAATTTCACCATAAGTCAGACACTGTGGTGTGTATTGGTAATACCATTGTGCACAAGATATACAGATCTCTGGTCCCAAGTGGGATAGGAGAAGAGAGGCTGATTTCATGTATAGCATGGAGTCTGGTATGCACATTGTCTCTGGTCCATTTTCCCCTTTGATTTATGCTAAGACTCAAAGACACTGAGCTAGGAGTGAAATCAGAAACAGTGAAATGTGAACATGCACAATGTGTAAAACTTCAGAAGCAAAGGACAACAGTTTTCTAGGTTACAAAAGGCCAGGAAAGTTTTGATACATTTTGCTTCAAACCAACACATAGGTGAAGCATGTTAGTACAACCCCTGTGACAATGAAACTGGCCAAGAGGCACTTGGAAAGTGCAGGCTGGAAACAGCACTGTATTACTTCCCTATTGCTGCAGTGACACATTGCCACAAACAGTGGCTTAAAACAACATGCATTTAGTATCTCACAATTTTGGAGGTCAGAAGTCTGAAATAGGTCATGCAGGATAAAAATAAGATATTATCAGAGCTGTGGTCTGGATCCTCTAGAGGATAATCTATTCCTTGACTTTTCTAACTTCTAGGAGTGGCCCACATTCCTTGACTTGAGGCCACATCCCTTGGACTTCTGCCACTGTCGTCACTTCTTAATCTGCCTCTGCCTCTTCTGCCTCCCTTTTTCACTTGTAAGGACCCTAGTCATCTCAGTGGATACATGGAGATAATTTAGGATCATCTCCTCTGGATCATCTCAGGATTCTTAAGTTTATCACATCTTCCAAGTCTCCTTTTCCATGTAAACTAACATATGTATAGGTTTAGGGATTAGGATATGGACATCTTTGCATGCCCCTTCTTCTACCTACCAAAAGCACTTTCAGTCAACATTATCTGAAACCTGGACAGCAGAGGCCTCAGCTGGACTGGTTGCTAAAATTAGCAATCATTTGATCAGGAAAGGCTCTGGACTTTGGTCCCCTTTATCCTTGAAAGCCTCTTTGTGTTCAGGTAAATATTAATTTACAATAGATACTTGTGGCTGGTATTGTTGATTGTGTGTGTATAAGCTCCTGAGAGTGGAGACAGGGAATGCTTTCAGGCCCTCTTTTCAGGAATATTCAACTCTAATCTTAGTGCAGCCATCATGTTTAGGTTTCTGCATATACAACCCATGCCCAGTTCAAATTTAATTCTGCCAAAATTCCCTGACACACATACAAAATATAGGAACACATTCTGCATATCATGTAATTAATATATAAAAATGTTTATATTCAATATGATTGATATATTTATCATTGAAATTGTTATATATAATCTGTATAATGGATATATTTTATAATCATTGCAATTTATAATGTGAATATTGCTGTGCTGATACTAAGAATACTATTATTTATATACATATATATTTATAGAACTATATTAAATATATATAACATATATGTATAATTTTCTTAATACAGCTTTTTACATTCCTTTCCTAGGATGATCAAAGTGGATTGAACAGACAATAGTATAAAAAGAATAACAGACTTTACAGTAGGCTGTGGAGCACAATGTAAAATTACAGACAAGAAGCATCATGCGTTGAGAAATTGCTTTATATCTTATATTGCATTGTTTAATCCTCTTCTAATTGTATGGGATGGTTAAATCATAATTATGTCCATTTTACATATGATAAAACTGTAACTGAGAAGCCAGTGGCTTCTCTATGATCAGACAGCCAAGCATCTGTCAGAATGTGAGCTGAATTCCAGATTTTCCCATTAATCCAACTCTGTCACTTAACAGCACTCTAAACTTGGTGCATTTGTGCAACTGTGAATAGAGGTGTTGGTGATAATAGCTCATGCATAGAGACTGGTAAGGGTTAAAGTCATAAAATGAGATAATACATGGAAGATTTGATCAATTGTAAAACACCATGCAATTTTTTGTTAGAGAGCTTGCCACCGAGTGGATATAATGCTGTGTTAAATTGGGTGGAACAAGCTATTCCATTTATAGAAGTTCAGAAAGGGATAACGTCAACGTATTACGGAAGAGATTGTTGCCAATGCAAAATAATCTGCTTTGATTAATTTAATTTCATACTCACAAATTTCTCATTTTGTTATTGATTCCATTGTAGAGTTGAAAAGCCAGAGTTCAGCAAGGATAAATAATCTTTTTTGATAGTGACTGGGTTCAAAATTAGAATGTCTCTAGAAGCTATATTCTTTTGGCTACTCTCCACTCACTTTCAACAATGTGCATGTCCTCAGTGGGGAAAAGATGCCTTTGCATTTGTTAGCACTCTGGAGTACTCACCCATTATTTGAAGGGAGGCGTGGTCCTGCAGGTAAAAAGGAGATGGACTCATATTCAGATGATTATAACATAAAATACTAATTATTTAAATAAATAAAGCCTTATCAAATTGACTTCTTAAGGCTCTCAACCATCTGTATTTTCGTTTTTTCCTGCAAGTGTAGTCTAGCTTTTCAAAATTCTGGCAGTGGTTGCGGGGAAATCCGGGAGTATTGAAAAGAGAAGAAAGTTCTTTTAAGGCCTCAGGGCAAGCTCTGAGTTCTCTAGATGGATTTGCTTCACATTCTTTGGTGAAACCTCTGTGCATATCAAAATCTCTTGCAAGACACCATTCCCTGTCCCTTCAGATGCGTAGTTTAGTGATGAATGTTGACCATTTCTCCACTTCCGTGTGCATATTTGTAACATTCAGATCTCCAACCTCTAAAATAACAAATACAGGTTTGCAAATTTTCAATTTTTTTTTTGTTTTTCTTGAGACAGAAAGTATTATTTTTTAATCACTTGAGTTTACATTAAATTTTAATTTATTTAATTCCCAAGAATCTGCCTGCCACAAGCACCTGGAATGCATTCTTTTCTGGTCTGGAATATAGATGCTTCAGCCACTTCTCCACCCAGGTGCCTTTTGTAACACCTACTCATTGTAAATGGTTACTCTGTTACCCCACTCAGAAAGTCTGCCCAGATGACCTTTTCTCCCAGAATGAGTTGGTTATGTTTTGTTTTTACAGAGAACCCTGAACTTATCAAAAACATTGAGCAAATAGAGGTGGAAGGTTTGTATTTAAATCTCTAATGCCTCCCACAGAATTTGAATCAAAGAGATAATTACTTTAAAAAATAGATTAAATTATTATCAGTAAACAAATGGAGAGCCAACAGAACAATCGACAGCCCAAATGGAACATTGTCATGAATCACATGAGTTTTACACTGAAAAAAGTTGTCGTGCTGACCTTAAACAATTAGGTAACACCCTTTCAGTATGTTGGACTCTAGTTCTGTTCTCCAGTATTTTCAGTTTTCTTCCTCTGGGCATAGGGCCAGATTTTAGTTCGCCCGTGCAGTCCAGTTTAGACATGACCAGGATACTTATTTAGGTCAAGGAAGCGCATGAGTCTCCTTTGGGCAAAATAAGAGCTAGTATGTGATTCTCCATATTGCCTTTTCCTGTGATATGGAGCCATGTGATCTTCCAAATTGGTGAGACCATATCCAAGCCTGAACTCTGATTAAGTCAGATACAGAGTAAACTCCCATCCCTGCCAACCTGCAATGGCTTGTGAACAATAAACACATTTTTTATTACTTTAAGCCACTGAGATTTGGGGATTATGGCAGCAAAGACTACTTTTTTTTCTGAGTAACATGATTAATATTGTTTATAAAATTGACATTTTAATGTAATCATCTTGGTGTAAATTGATAATCTTTCATTGTTCTTATTCATAGTGAATGCTAGAAGATATTTGGATAACTCTTCTTCTTGGAGTCTCACACATTTTGCCACCAAGTGCAGTGGCTCAAGCCTGTAATCCCATCCCAGTACACTGGGAGGCAGAGGCGGTATTGCAGGGCTTTTCCTTAGTTCACATATAGACGGGTCCTTATCACACAGCTGTGAAAATGTAGGCTTGCAGACAATTTGAAGGTTGAATAAGGCAAGGTTTCATTGGGTAAAAAAGAAGAAAAAGGAAGCAGAGACCCTCCACAAAGCCAGAGTCCCTGCTGGGTGCCCTTCCTACCTCGCCGATTGAATCTCAGATTCCACACAGGAAGAAGAGGGGCCAGACTCCTCCCAGCTGCAAACAGTGTGAAGTTCTGTGGCTCCACCCCAGTGTGCATTCTTCCCAGTACATAGGCCAGCTGAGTTTTGCCAGGAAGCCCTTCCCACCTTTGTGGCTCAGTGAGAGAATCACATGAGAGTGGGAGTTTGAGACGAGATGGGGCAACATAGTCAGACCCTGTCTCTACAGAAAATTCTGAAAAAAATTAGATGGGCCGGGTGCCATGGCTCACGCCTGTAATCCCAGCATTTTAGGAGGCTGAGGTGGGTGGATCACCTGAGGTCAGGAGTTCTAGACCAGCCTGGCCAACATGGTGAAACCCCATCTCTACTAAAAATACAAAAATTACCTGGGTACAGTCATGAATGCCTGTAATCCCAGCTACTTGGGAGCCTGAGACAGGAGAATCACTTGAATCCGGGAGGCGGAGGTGGCAGTGAGCCGAGATCACACCACTGCACTCCAGCCTGGGCAACAAAGAGCAAAACTCCGTCTCAAAAAAAAAAAAAAGATGGGCATGGTGTACACCTGTAGTCCCAGCTACACGGGAGGCTGAGAGGGGATGATGGCTTGACTGCAGGAGTTTGAGCCTGCAGTGAGATAGAATGGTGCCGCTACACTCCAGCCTGGGTAACAGAGGAAGACTTTGTCTCTAAAAAATAAAAATACATTTCCTCCCTCATCTGTGACCAAATGCAGATGGGAGCTCATCTTGATGTGTGCATTCTATAACAAAAGGAAAGTCCATTTCATTCACTTGAGATTTTTAAAAAATAATAGAAGGCTATGTTTATATAGTGTACTGTGCCTTGAAAAGTTTTGCTTGCTTTGGTTTGTAGAATCTCTGCTAGAGTCTCTCAAAAGCCCAAATATGTGTGTTCTAAATGAGAAAGGAGTAACCATAACTGAATTTCATCACTTTGGTCATCTCAGGAATAAAGTAGCAAGAGGAGAAGTGGTCATTTCAATAATTAGAAGTGATGACTGGGTGTTGTACACTGTGCTTGACTGTGGATAATAAACTCCCCAGAACCCCCACCCCCAAATTCTCAATATATGTGGAATAGAAATTCTGCTAAAATCATTAACATTGTTTAAGAAGAAAAATCTCATGAGCTGAGGGCCAAAGAATCAGTCAAATCTGTGATCTAGTTGTTGTTTAATGTTATTGTATTAATCCGTTTTTACACTGCTATAAAGAGTTCTCAGAGACCGGGTAATTTATGAAGGAAAGAGGTTTAATTGACTCATAGTTCTGTATGGCTGGGGAAGCCTCAGAAAACTTAGAATCATGGTAGAAGGGAAAGCAAGCATCTTCTTCACAAGGTTGCAGGAGAGAGAGAGAAGCAAGGAGGAACTTCCAAACACTTATAAAACCATCAGATCTCATGAGAACTCACTCACTATCATGAGAATAGCCTGGAGAAACTGCCTCCATGATCCAATCACTTTCCTCCCTTGACAAGTAGGCATTACAGGTCCCTCCCTTGACACGTGGGGATTACAGTTCGAGATGAGATTTGGGTGGGAACACAGAACCAAACCATATCAGCTACTTTGGTGAAAATAGATATTTTGTTAAAATGCTTCTGAATTGCCTTTAAGACTTCTGAGTTTTCTCTCACTGACCCAGTAAAAACAAAGTAATACATATTTGGATCTACTTATTTCCCCTTCCCCAGAGAACGGCTTCTTTTCTAATTTTAGCTAAAAATTCCTCTAAAACAAGGAGGTAGCATACAAAGATGAAAAGGCCTTCAAGTTTTGACACTGAAGAGGAGGTTCTAGAAGTAGTTACACTGACTGTGAAAAAGTGTTAGACAGGCGAGACTTGGCTATAAAAACAAAAACACTGGAATGGCATAGTACAGAGGTTAATTGTCTTCTGTGAAAGAAGACTGCCTCATGGCAATTATTATGGTAATAATAGCTAACACTTTTTGTGTGTCAGTAACTAAGAGCTAGATATGTTGATTAATACTCAACAGTGTAAAATATTAGCCCATTTTACAGATTCACAAATCCAGACACCGAGATAAGGTAAGTTGTTCATGGTCATATACATATGGCCAGTAAGTGCTGGAGCTAGGATTCAAATACAGACATAGACCTCATGCTATTATTAGAGTAAAATTCATCAATAAATATTCATGATATTAAGAAATTATGACAACTTTAAAAGGTGTTCAGGGTAATATTTTCAAAGTTAGAAGGTATGCAACATTTTAGCTATATTTCTATCTAGTATTTTTTGTTTGTTATTTAAACTGTAAGTACTTAGCTTTTTATTCAACTCAGCCTTTCACAGACATAGATACACACACATATACACATATATGTACACACACATAAGTATATGTGTGTATATATAAATGCAGCTATACATATATGTGCTTTATAACTTTATTCCATTTGTATATATGTGTGTATGTGTATATGTGTATATATACATATATGTATCTGTGTATATATATACATATATACATATACACACATATATACATATATACATATATACACATACACACATATATATACATGCAAATATGTGTGTATGTGTATATATACACATATGTATATGTATATACGTATATACACACTGTGTGTATATACGTATATACACACTGTGTGTATATACGTTTATACACACAGTGTGTATATACGGTTATACACACGTGTGTATATACGGTTATACACACACGTGTGTATATATATACACACACATATATGTGTATAAATATACAACATCAAATATATGTATTCAAATATATGTATTTGAAATACATATGTGTATATATATAGCTTCTGTGAAATATATATACACACACACATATATATATTTCCCGCTCAGAGGCTATGTATAGACTAAGTTCAGAGACATTGAGAAATTAAAGGTCACAAAATCTCAGGGATTAGAAACACCAAAGTTTGTTCCTTGTTCAAATATTTATTGGTTAATTGTGGCTGTGGTCAACGTTCCTTCTTCATTCTTTGATCCAGACTGAAGAAAGAACTTCTAGTTATGAGTCCTTCTTTTTTTTTTTTTGCAACAAAGAGAAAAGAATAGGTGTGGAAACGAATAGTGATTTTAAAAGATTGTGTTCATTTGGATGTCATGTTCCATTGACCAAGTGAGTCACATGGCCAACCAGGCATTAACATGGTGGAATTTTTGTTTTTCTATAGGAGGGGCACCAAGGAGGTCTTGAATGAGTGGATGAGGTAGAGACAAGTAAATATTTTGAACAAATAATACAATCCCCTGTGCATAGAAAGTTGGCAGCAAAACTGTCTCTCAACCTCAGAACCTCTAATTTCAAGTGTAGTTTTAATTTGCCCGTGAGCTGACAAGCAACCAATTTGATAACAGCAGTCTCAGAAAACAAAACAACTGCTGTTGGAGAGCTTAGAGTATTGCTTTGCCTAGTATGCACTGAGATCTCTTATATATTTCCCAGTTCACTGTGAAAAAATTCAATCTCAACAAAAAGATAATTATTATCCTTGAATAAATAATATGATGTCAAATATTAGGTAGACCCTTAAGTCTGTGTTGATCTATTTGCTAGAGGTTTTTCATTCCTTTTTTCCCAGATACACTCATGAGAAACATTTGTCTTAAAATTTCCCTGATTCCCATAGTAATAAATTCATATTGGTTTACTCAAACTCGGTATTACACTCAATCTCACTTTCTGTCACTTAAGGCTGCTCCCTCAGTGGAAATAGAATAACTTTAAGGATGTCTTAGCTGTTCCCCTTTTCTGAACCATGCCAACAATGTACTATATACATAAGCCTGCTATTGACTTGGGACTTAGCCTTCTTTATCCAGTTTGAACATGACAAAATCCTTAAGAGGAAACTGAGGGATATTTTCCCGGCCTTTTAATCATTATTCTTTTTCTCCGTGGGAGTCTTGCCAAATCTTAGCTCTGGGTCTGACCCTACATATCTGAAGGCATTTTCAAATTTAAGTCCCTCTGTGGTCTCTTTCCTGAATTTATCCCAGATTCCAAAATGGAACTTAAAAATAAAAAAAGTAAAGAGCAAAAAAAGGAATCAGTGTTATGCATTCCACTCATTCTTCTTTTTTAGACTTTTAAATATGCACAGATTACAGTCTTTTCTTATTCTTGTCACGTGGCCAAGATTTGCAATACATACGAAACTCATTGCTGTTATACTTTTTCATTCTGAATCAGTCTTTCTACTCACCTGCGCTGTTATTCCTGGAGCTGCTTGTTGGGCTCTTTCAATGTACAAAGTTCAACATATTATTCCAAGTGTGTAGCTTTGTCAGTGTCAAAGAGGAAACACAACATCCATGTAGGAACACAGTGAGCCTTGGGACAGAAGGTGAAGATGACAAGGGTTTCTTAGTGCCTGTATGAGTCAGATTTCTCCAGATAAACAGAACCTATAGGATATACATAGACATATAAGAGGGATTTGTTATGGGAAATGACTCACATAATTATGAAGGCTAAGAAGTCCCATGTCACTTGTAAGTTGAAGAATCAGAAAAGCCAGTGATGAAGTTTAGCCTCAGCACAAAGGCTTGAGAACCAGGAATTCTGTTGTCAGAAGGCGAGAGAAAATGGATTTCTAGCCCCAGAAGACAGAGTGAATTTACCTGTCTTTCAACTTTCTATCTGGGCCCTCAATAGATTGGCTGATGCCCACGCTCACTGGTGAGGATGACCTCCTTTACTCAGACTCCTGATACAAATGCTTATCTTTTCCAAAGACACACCCCAAAATAATGTTTACCGGGTATCTGGGCACCTCTTAATTCAGTAAAGTTGTCACATCCAATTAACTATTACTGTGTCTGAGCTAAAATTGATGACTGATTGCTACCTGAAGATTCTCCTTCCCATCCATTCACAGAATTTATCTTTGTTCATTAAGTATAAGAGGCAATATGCCCCAGTAGTTAAGGGTCCAGTTGGGGAACCCAGCCCACCTGGGTTTGAATTCTTAGTTGCTTGACTGGTCTTGATTAAGTTATGTAGCTGTTTTAATCTTCAGCTTTCATTTTTTAATAAAGGGGTGCATAACAGTATTTACATCTTAAGGTTATTATCTGTATTAAATAAAACAAAAAATAAACATTTTGTATTATGCTTGGCACATAATGAATTCTTATTAAATGGTAAGTATCATGGATAGCAACTTGGATTAGGACACTGGCCTTCCTTTCTTTCCCTGCTCTGTTATAGCTGTTTTGATACTATAATTTTATTTTTATTTTTTAATGATTTCATTTAAATGCTGTATTAATCAATTTTCATGCTGCTATGAAGAAATACCCAAGACTGGGTCATTTATAAAGAAAAACCGGTTTAATGGGCTCACAATTCCACATGGCTGGGAAGGCCTCACAATCATGGCAGAAGGCGGAGGAGGAGAAAAGCCATGTCTAACATGGTGGCAGGCAAGAGAGTTTGCGTAGGGGAACTGCCCTTTATAAAACCATCAGATCTCATGAGACTCACTCACTATCATGAGGACAGCACAAGAAAAACCTACTCCCATGATTTAATTACCTCCCACCAGGTCCCTCCCAAGACATGTGGGGATTATGAGGGCTACCAATTCAAGATAAGATATGGGTGGGAACACAGCCAAATTATATCAGATGCCATTCAAGAAATCATGTTTGGCACATTATATTCACGTTATAGTCTCAAAATCCCTATAAGGGAGTAGACAGAATTGCTCCTACAGATACAAAAGCTGTATTCAGACAGGTTAGGTAACTTATAAGAGATTTAAGTGGCAAGGTTATTATTTTATTCTGAATCTGTTTTATTTTAGAGGATTCATACCCACTGCTATGGTTTGAATGCTTCCCCAAGGTTTGTGTGTTGGGAAATTTAAATTCCAAATTCACATGTTGATTGGAGGTGGGGCCTTTGGGAGGTAATTTGGACTAGATAAGGTCATCTGGGTTGGGGCCCTGTGTTGGGACTCGTGGCTTTATAAGAAGAGGAAGAGCAACTCAGCTGGCAGATACGCTCTTGATCTCTCATTATGCAATGCCTTCCACTATGTTTGGACACAGCAAGAATGCCCTCGCTGGATGTTGACTCCTCAATCTTGGACTTTCCAGCCACCAGAACATAAAAGATAATTTTTTTCTTTATCAGTTAGTCTTTGGTATTTTGTTATAGGAAGAGAAAATGGACTAAGACCCTCTCTTTCCACCATACCGCTTTACTTTTCAAAAAACAGCAACACAGGAATAACAGTTTTTTTTTTTTTTTTTTTTTTGTTTTTTTTTTGAGACGGAGTCTTGCTCTGTCGCCCAGGCTGGAGTGCAGTGGCGCAATCTCGGCTCACTGCAAGCTCCGCCTCCCGGGTTCACGCCATTCTCCTGCCTCAGCCTCTCCGAGTAGCTGGGACTACAGGCGCCCGCCACCATGCCCGGCTAATTTTTTGTATTTTTAGTAGAGAGGGGGTTTCACCGTGGTCTCGATCTCCTGACCTCGTGATCCGCCCGCCTCGGCCTCCCAAAGTGCTGGGATTACAAGCGTGAGCCACCGCACCCGGCCCAGGAATAACAGTTTTTTAATGAGGAGCTTCCTTTCCCATGCTTCTTGCTTCCATATGAAGGGAAACCCATTAGTGTGACTTTCCTTTCGTGTTCCCAGTTTCCACATCCTGAACCCATTGTTGATGACTTATGGAAAAAAATGGGAGCAATTTTGGCTCAGTTCTTCATTTTTCTCTCCTTTCAGGATCCTGCCCGTTAACAGTGAGGGTGTGGCTTGGTGTGCTGGAGGGCCTGGAATAAGTCTAGGTGTAAAGAACTCACCCCAGACAAGAGCTACTTAGGATTATTTGGGCAGGTATGCATAATTCTGGGAAGGCTTTTAGGAAACTCACTGTTCCTGTACAATTAACCACATCCACCTACACAGTTTTTAACAATAGCAGAGAAAGTATTTTCATTTCCCTTGACCTTATTTCTAACTCTATATCAGTTGGTTTTAAATTGAAACAGTGAAACACTCATTTTATTGAGTCCTTTCATAGGTGATTGTCAAGACTGGCCTTTTAAAGTGACTCAAAGGACAGATGGTTTCGTTGGTCATTTGGAAGGCAAAATAATTGTGAAAAGAGGTTTTACAAAAAGCCACAGTTCTCAATGTCATGTACAGGTTTGCTCAAATTTTTCCCCCAGCTTTTAGTGCTAGAGCTTTCAAACTTAGGGCTAACTTCATGAATATCTCCTGTCTCTGAGGTTATTAGCAAATAATTTTCAGATTATTTGATCCCTTTTTTTTTCTAAGTAAGTGCTTACCCAATTTGGGGGGTACAGAGATCTATTTTATAATCAACCAAAAACTATATATCTTGCATCTTCCAAGTGAAATAAAAAAGTAAAAGCAAAATCATAGTTAGTTTGCATATCTTCTATTTATATATTTAGCTGTCTTTTCACTGTTTGTGAAACTCCTGTTCTATGACAAGGGCTTTAATAGCACTGGTGATATAATGGTGAGTAGGTATAAAGGATTCTTATGGTCAGAGAATATAGGTAGGAAGTCTCTACGATACCAAATATCTGTTACTAGTTTATGTTACTTTATTTACAAAATCTGGCCCTAGTTACCTTCAGAAGAGAAGGAAAATATGTCGAGGACACTCAAATATCTGCTGGAATAGGTTAGGGATGTCAGTCACCTGGAAAGGAAAGAAACCAGGGAGACTCCAGGACATGGGACAGCTAAAGTGATTGGATTCTCTACCTGGAAAGCTATCATCAGTGTGATGAAGCTTTGATAACTTTCAGTCTCTCTATCTTTCCCTGCACTTGGTTGGATATTTGGGTGGATCAGACTGTGTTAGGTGCTTGTTTTTGATTCATTACCTATGGCCCCTATGGCATCTATGGCCATGAAGGGGTTGGTTATAAAAACAGTGCCATGGCCACGGCCATGTGAGAGCTACTGCCAGAAAGGGCGGAATCATTGTGACCTGAACAGCCACTTCAAGAAGACTATGAAACAGATGAAATGGCTATTTTGTAGGTCAAAATAGTAGACTACCATAAATTTCATACAGTACAACCTAAAACTGCATTTGGCATTTTGGGCTGAGCACATTTACACCCTCTTCTTTCGCATGTTCAAAGATGTTACCAACTAAAGTGATTCAACAATTCCACAGTAATCCTCAGGACTCCACAGGAATAGTGGTCATCCTACTTTCTACTTTATGTTTAAGAAACTATATGCTTACTTCTCATGGAGGAATGAGAATAGGAACTGCATGGATGATTTACTTCAGATGCCAGGTGGAATATATAAGCAGACTGCGTGGCTCAGTCACTGATCAAAGAATGTTCATTGAAGAATAGAGAATTTATTCAACAAACCAGTCACTCTTATTTGCTTGGTGCCAAGATGTTTCCAGTGTTAAAATTGGAAAGTTCTAGGTGAATTGGGGCAAGCTTGTCACCTATGGCTTAAGCCAGTACGTACGGTACGTATAGTTATCTTATTACACACAATTTGGGAGAGGAAATTAACTACAACTAGCAGAGGAGTAAAAATAAATGCATTATGCTTCAAGGACCCATGATAGTGGCTGACACACAGTTGCTATTTGATAGATGAGATTCATAATAAAAATAAAATTAATATATCTTTCAAACATATTATATATGATACGTTGCATTAAAAGAAGTAAACATGCCATCTCAGGTTATCCTTTAATCACCCCTTCTATTACCATTTCTCAGATGAGAAAGTTGACTTAATCTCATACAAATTAATCTAAGAGAGAGTATGTAACCTAACAAGGGTCATGGAGTTTATAAGCAGTGACACTAGGATATTAACTGAAATTTCTGTGACTCAAATCTTGTCTTTTAAGGAGACCTGTCTGTGTTCTTTCCTCCTGTTATTTTGGTTGCTTCCCCTTGTTTTTTTCCTGACCTTGAGTCTTGACTCTTGATTCGTGGCATTTTTCTGTCTTGAGTATTGTTCATAATTTTCTAGCTTCTAATTTGTCTGCCCATGTGACTCTCATTACACTCTGTATTCAATCACTGATTTTCATTACTTATTAATTTATTCAATTATTCTACCAATCTTTAATGCATGTCTAGTTTGTGTATAAGTCAGGAAAATCGACCCCTATCCTCCTAGTAGTAGGATAATCTTCATGTGTTGTAGGGGAATTTCACTGTATTCAGTATTACAACTTCAATCATATTCTAACAGTCTATATAAGATTAATACCTCCTAGGAAAAGATTCTACTTATTCTCCAAGGACTAGATCTTTATTCTGTTGACTCAAGACTCAGGGTTCAAAGCTTAGGTCTTACTGTCCATGTTAGTATGTTCTCACACTGCTATAAAGATACACCATAGACTGGGTAATTTCTAAAGGAAAAATTTTCTCCCATTCTGTAGGTTGCCTGTTCACTCTGATGGTAGTTTCTTTTGCTGTGCAGAAGCTCTTTAGTTTAATTAGATCCCATTTGTCAATTTTGGCTTTTGTTGCCATTGCTTTTGGTGTTTTAGACATGAAGTCCTTGCCCATGCCTATGTCCTGAATGGTATTGCCTAGGTTTTCTTGTAGGATTTTAATGGTTTTAGGTCTAACATTTAAGTCTTTAATCCATCTTGAATTAATTTTTGTATAAGGTGTAAGGAAGGGATCCAGTTTCAGCTTTCTACATATGGCTAGCCAGTTTTCCCAGCACCATTTATTAAATAGGGAATCCTTTCCCCATTTCTTGTTTTTGTCAGGTTTGTCAAAGATCAGATAGTTGTAGATATGCGGCATCATTTCTGAGGGCTCTGTTCTGTTCCATTGATCTATATCTCTGTTGTGGTACCAGTACCATTCTGTTTTGGTTACTGTAGCCTTGTAGTATAGTTTGAAGTCAGGTAGCATCATGCACCATGGAATACTATGCAGCCATAAAAAATGATGAGTTCGTGTCCTTTGTAGGGACATGTATGAAACTGGAAAACATCATTCTCAGTAAACTATCGCAAGGACAAAAAACCAAACACCACATGTTCTCACTCATAGGTGGGAATTGAACAATGAGAACTCATGGACACAGGAAGGGGAACATCACATTCCGGGGACTGTTGTGGGTGGGGGGAGGGGGGAGGGATAGCATTAGGAGATATACCTAATGCTAAATGAAGAGTTAATAGGTACAGGAAATCAACATGGCACATGGATACATATGTAACAAACCTGCACATTGTGCACATGTACCCTAAAACCTAAAGTATAATTAAAAAAAAAAAAAACAGTGAAAGAGAACCATAAAAAAAAAAAATTTCTAAAGGAAAGAGGTTTGGTTTAATCAACTCACAGTTCTGCATAGCTGGGGAGGCCTCAGGAAACTTACAATCATGATGGAAGGGGAAGCAGTCACCCTCTTCACAAGGCAGCAGGATAGGCTGTGTATGAGCACAGGGAAAACTTCCATTTATAAAACCACCAGATCTCATGAGAATTCACTCAATATCATGAGAACAGCTTGGGGGAAACATCTCCCATAATCCAATATCTTCTCCTCCTTGATATGTAGGGACTACAATTGGAGATGAGATTCGGGTGGGGACACAGAGCCAAATTATATCACTGTCTAACCTGTTTTCCTCTGTTGTACTGGAAGGTAATTTTTTTTTTTTTACAAAAGATTAATACAGCTACAGGCAAAACTCTCACACTGAATGGTTATTTTGTTCTTTTTAGAAAACAAATACCACTTGTACAACCCATCCATATACAACCATGACAGTCTTTGAATAATCAGTAATAAAAGAGACACAGGCTCAATGTTCCATGGCATGACTGTAAAGTGTAGAATAATAAAAAACGTGATCTGGAAAAATGTTCGCTGAGAGGAAAGTCATTCTGTTGTCTGGGGCTTTGTTTTCAAGTTCATTTTCACTGAAAATGAACTAGGGTTGTGGGCTGTGACTTCTTCATTCCAGTCTGTTACCAGCCTTGGCTGGGAAGAAATTCTCACTTTGGATTTCTCACTGGCTAAATGGGACCACAGAGACAAAGACCCAGTAGAAAGTGCTGTTCTCAGAAGCCAGGTGTAAAAAATCCAACACAATATTTGGAGGCCTAAATATTTAGTTACTTCTTTCATGGCAAATATAATTTTGATACATTGTACCAGTAAATTTGTGTTTCTGTTTATCTTCAAATACCCTCCAAAAATATACAGTATGACATATTTTTGAAAGCCTAATATTTCCAAGAGGTATTTATTGCAGTGAGTATTTGAGGAGGCAGAATGGGCTGAGGCAGAGCTCCCACTTCATCTGACTCCCAAGTCTCTGGGTGTGACTCACTCTTTCTAGGCTGATCCTAAGTTGGATCTTGTTCCTCTTGATCACCATCATGCCTGAATCTGTGGCCACAAGAGACCTATTTCTCAAGCAGTAGTCACTGAAGCAGTTAGGTGTTCATCCCCATAGTTGTGCTCATTGCAGAGGACAGGCAGTCTTTGGAGTCACTTTGGGGAAAATGCAGGTCATCCATGAGAGCTTCTCCATCTTGGCAAAGCAGACTTGCTCTGAAAGGGGCAGGTCATTGCAGTGAGCAGTTAGATTTCAGATCAACCCAGGGATTAGTCTACGTTTGGTGAGAACACTTGGATTGCCACAAAGCTTGCTTCCGTCATTGGGAATGACTCCACTGGGGTCATGAGTCAAGATGTTGTGGTTGTACTTGAAGTATTAAGCAAAGCACTCATCTCAGGCAGCATTGGTTGCTGGGGAGATGAGGTAAACATGATCGCTGGAGGGGATTTACAGCCCGTTATGGATGATCAAGGGCATCCTTTCACCTTCTGCAACAGACATGGTGGTACCTTGGGCAGCAGCAATGCTGAAACTCTTTCTCTAGCTGTGTAAAAATGTGCATCTGCCTCTGATAGGGGCCAGTGACTGGGTGGTTATGGAACATAGAAAACTTTTGTCTCAGCATTCATCAATGTGGGCACCCATGAAAGAAGGGTAATGTAAGCCCAAGGAAATGTCAATGGGAGGCTGTGGCAAGAATAGAGATAGTGGTTTGGCTGTAGGTGGGGAGATGTTTCAGCAAAGCAACAGAGTTGTCATTGCCAGCAGCACCAGTGGCTTGTGTTTTTTCATAAACTTGGACCACAGAACTGAATCAGGCTACCTCCTTTGACAATCTCTTCATAGTCCGGCTAGTTGATGCATCATCAGTAGAAGCAGTAGCAGCAACAATAAGAGACAACACTCTGGAAAGGAAGGTGGGAAGAGCTAGTCTGGGACAAGCTGAAAAGCTCACAGGCCATTTGTCGTGAACTGGAAAGCATGTCTAGCTCACATTATCTGGGGAGGCTATTGGGAAATACCGTCCAGTTAGCTGGTCTATTCTAAACCAGGGGTCCACTCGACTTAGGGAGGACTGGTGTCTTCCTCTGCTCAGTTAGGAACATGGTGCCCTCTTTACCCAGTAAAGCAACTCCACTTCTTTCTATAGGAAGATGTAGAGTGGTGGGCACCTCTCCTTAGGGGAGAAAGCCTTCTTTGCAGGGAGAGGTTTCTACTTCCTTTTGTTCCACAGATAGTTTTCGGGAAGGCCAGTCCATAACTTTCCAGTCTTCTAAGGAAGAGTCTTTATAGGAGAAATTCACTTTACACTATTTTTTTAGAGAGAGGGGCAGACTGAAAGATCTATGGTGACCTGCAGGGAGGGCACAACAACCAGGGGAGGAGAGAAAAGAGAAAGAAGCTGCTGCTCAGGGAGCATCTTCAGGTCGTGGGAGACATTTCTTTTTCCACACCCGCTTTGCCTTGGAAGCCATGCCTCCTTCAGAAACGGTTATGGTCAAACAGGCCAAGACCAAGACTGCTCTGGACAAGGTCCCTACCTTTGCAGAGGCTTGGTTCAAGATGGCCCAGGAGGTTGGATTCCCTCTGAAATTCAAGGACTGGGAGGTTGGCAGCCTCCTTCTCTGGATGTGAATACTGTTCTTTGTCAAAAATGCATTATTTTAGCCAGGCATGGTAGCTCAAACCTATAATCCTAGCACTTTGGGAGGCTGAAGCAGGAGGATCACTTGAGTCCACAAGTTCGAGGCTGTAGGGAGCTATGATAGCACCCTTGCATTCCAGCCTGGGTAACAGAGTGCGACCCTGACTTTCAAAAAAATAAAAGTACTTTGTGTCTTCAATCACATGGAATTCCATATCAGACAAGAGTAAAGGAAATGAAGACCACAAGTATTTATTAATCAGATATGATATGCCAAACATACCATTCCATGACATATGGTTTCATTAAGCCTTACGTTTACCCAGGGAGTTAAGTCTTTGTACCCCACTTTACAGATGGGTACTTTGAGCACAACCTAGGCTCCTGAACTTAGAGGGGTTTGAATTCAGATATCACTTGTTAGGGGCAGACTCTTCAAATGGATTAGATACTTATAGCTCTTTTTCTCTTGGGGTGACAAATTTCATGGACTCCAAGTCATTTTAAATGAGAGCACCTATTATTTAAAATAAAAATAACCTCTTATAGTCTTCTAAAAAGCACATGAGGGTAGTCAATGGGTTTATTTCATCATGATTTATGAGTATCACTTATGACAGAGGCAAGAGGAAATAATTTACCTAAGGACTTCAGCTTTTGTTTAATGAAATACTAGTCTTTTGAAATTTTCTTCTGCATCTCAGTGTGTCTCTCTTTTTACTTTATCTTGCTCCTTTTTGTTGGTTTGGGCTTATGAATCAGCCAGACCTGTGTTTGGATTTGAGCTTCACTACTCCTAGGCTACATGGCCTTGTGAAATACTGATCCTTGTTGCTTCAACTAATTGCCACTCTTAAGAAAAGCCCTTAAAAACAGAACTGCTGTTTGATCCGGCAATCCCATTACTGAGTATATACTCAAAGGAATATAAATTGTTCTGTCATAAAGATACATGCACACATGTTCATTACAGTACTATTCACAATAGCAAAGACATGAAATCAATCTAAATGCTCATCAATATTAGACTGGATAAAGAAAATGTGGTACATACACACCATGGAATACTATGCAGCCATAAAAAAGAATGAGATTATATCCTTTGCAGGAACATAGATGGAGTTGGAGGTCATTATCCTTTGCAAGCTAATGCAGGAACAGAAAAACCAAATACCACATGTTCTCACTTTTAAGTGTGAGCTAAATGATGAGAAAACATGGACATATACAGGGGCATACAACACACCGGGGCCTTTTGGAGAGTGTAGGGTGGGAGGAGGGAGAGGATCAGGAAAAAGAACTAATGGGTACTAAGCTTAATACCTGGGTGACGAAGTAATCTGTACAACAAACCCGCATGGCACAAGTTTACCTATATAACAAACCTGCACATGTACCCTGATATGGTTCAGCTCTATGTTCCCACCCTAATCTTATCTCGAATGGTAACTCTCACAATTCTCACGTGTCATGGGAGAAACCTAGAGGAACATAATTCCTCTAGGTTTTTGAATCACGCAATTGAATCATGGGTGTGGGCCTTCCCCATAATAGTGAATAAGTCTTATGAGATCTGATGGTTTAAAAATGGGCATTTCCCTGCACAACTCTCTCTTTGCCTGCTGCCATCCATGTAAGATGTGACGCTCCTCCTTGTCTTCTGCTATGACTGTGAGGCTTCCCCAGCCCTGTGGAACTCTAAGTCCATTAAACCTTTTACCTGTGTAAATTACCCAGTCTCAGGTATGTCTTTATCAGCAGCATGAAAACAGACTAATATATACCCCGAACTTAAAAGTTTTACAAAAAGAAAAGGTCTAATGATGCCTTCCCTATATTGTGGCTCTGAGAATTAAGCCAGGCGAGCTCTGTGATGTGCCATCCACACAGTAGGCTCATCACCAGTGGATCTATTCCTATATGCCTAGTAAAGGTCAATACAGTCATACTTAACCGACTATAGCACAACTGAAAAAGCCATTTTTCAAAGGGCTTTTACAAAATATCACAAATGTGTGTTTCTGAAATTAAAAAATATTTTGTATAGTGTGCCACACGACCCCATCCCTGGGTATACACCTGAGGAATTCAGTGGAATCTTCAAAAGAAGAGCATGTCAGTGTATTCCAGTTCCATAGAGGTAAACTGAGTCTTGAAAAACTTAGGGAAACTGATTATTGGTGACAAGGCTGATATGGCAGCAATAGCACTGAAAATTAGCTTTCCTGATAACTTGGGCATTCTTCTTTGCTAGAGCAGTTTTCTGCTCTTCCCTTTACTCTTTCTTATTTATTTCACTTTATTTATTTTTAGTTAGTTGTACATGGGACTTTATCACCTCAAAGAGATGTGAACAGAGTTTTAGACGGTGACATCATTGTAGAGCTCAGATGTGTTCATTGCTATAAGCAGAAAGCTTCTGGCAGGCTGCAGTTTAATGAGGCAATCTCAAAGCCGCTTAGACCATTGTTTGCCTTTTTCCTTTGTTTGCAAATTCAGCACAAATTCATGAAATCTGCCAGAAAATGACAAGACTCTAGCAAAATTACTCATAACTCAAGGGACTGGGTGAAACCAAACTGTCATTGCCGCTTTCTGTGGCAGTTTGAGACAGCCAATGAGACAGGCAGCTGCGTGGTGTTTACAAGGTCAGGATAACAGCAACTTGGTGTGGACACCGTCCTCAGCAATTGTACCTTTGAGACCCAGGATCCTGGATTCCACAGAAGTTATTGAAAAATCTCTGCTGCCCAGAAAATTGCCTCTGAAAGTCACTTTCTGAAAATAGCCCTGGAAAATAGGGTCTCAGTGAAAGTGAAGATTAGCGCTAAGTTTCCAAATTAAAAAAAAGAACTAGCCTATTTTTTCTTAGACATATAGCAAATTACAATAGGAAGGGAGGAAAGAAGGAAGGAAGGAAAGGAAGGAAGGAAGGAAGGAAGGAAGGAAGGAAGGAAGGAAGGAAGGAAGGAAGGAAGGAAGGAAGGGTATTAAGTAGTTAAAAAGAGAACAGAACTCTATAAGGGGGGCTCTAAGGCCTCACATGATTTGGTCCCCTCCTGCCACTTCAACCTCATCTTGTTCTGCTCCACCTTCTTCCACTGTGCCTCAAGCACACTGAACTCTAACATTCCCTTGAGCAATAAACATCTCAACATTTCAGAGCTTTGCAGTTTCACTTCCTTAATCTAGAAATCTTCTTCCAGCAATGCCAGGAAGGATACCTTCTCATCCTTTTTATCAATTCTCCGAAAAGGACTTTATTGATGACTTTATCTAAAATATTCCACTCTCAACCCAATCTCAGTATTTGGTGTGTTTCCTTCATAACTCTAGTTATAGCCTGTAATTAAGCTGTTTCCTTAAAAGTAGTAACTAATATATACTCGCGTTTACTATTTATATATGCCTGATACTGTTTAATGTAATGAAACTTAGTTATCACAGCAACCTTAAGACATAGAGACCATTGCTATCCCCTTTTAGCATATGGCAGAAAATTGAGGCATAAAGAAGTTAGGTAACTTGTCCACAGTCACGTGGTTAGGAAGTGGTGGGCCCAGAACTGAAACCCCAGCCCTCTTGCTAGGTTACCTTGCTGTCCTGTCTCTCCTGCTTTGTGTCCTCTCTCCCTACCCAAGAAGGGACATTCCCAAGGGCAGAGACCTCTCCAGATTTCACTATTGCATCTCTAGCGCATGGAACAGTGTGCAGCACATATTCTGTGCTCATATATTTGTTGAAAAATTGAATTAAAGAAAAAGGGAACATTTCAGAAGAAGAAACATGAGGGGTTAGGTCTGCAAACACACACACACAAACAAACAAACAAACAAAAACCTACAAAAGACTCACATAACAGATACGAGGGATAAAACCTTTCTTCTATACTCCTGGTTGTAATTCTGGGCTTTGTGCTTACCTGACTCATGCTTTATTTTTCTCAGTGTTATAACTATTGTAGTTTATGGCGAGCACCTAGCAGGATACAGCAGACCTTCAGTATATGGCAGTAACTGTGATGAAGAAGGAGAGGAAGAGGGAAGAAAGACAAAAAAAGAAAAGAGAAAGACAAAGCTGTTTCATTTTTGGGACACTATGCATGCATAAAAGTTTTTTTTTTTTAAACTATGGATTGCTATATAAACCTTACCTAGACTTTCCCTTAACTCTTGGGTAGTGTGGTTTATTAGAAGAAGATGCCTTTTAAAATCAAATATTCTTAAACTTTTATCTTTGCATCTTAACCAGTGGTGTGCTGGCATATGTTTAACAACCAGGCAGGTACAGGGACTTCTTTGCAGCAATTGCTCATTGATGTGCTGTAAATAATTCTACCGTGGCTGACTTCAAGCTTCCAACATGACATTACTGAATGAAGAGTTGCCAGTGTGAGCTCATTCCAGTGCATCCCTGTACCTCCCACAGCGTGACCTTGCAGAAATAATCTCTCTGAGACTCAGTTTCATGGTGCATAAAAGGGGTCTGCCAATAAGTGTCTTCTAAGGCTGGACCTGTCGGACAGATTAAATGTGAAAATTCACAGAAATGCCAAGCACAGTACCTGCCACACAGCAGTGCCCCATAAGCATTGCTGCCTTATTTTTAAAGATAATTAAGTTTAAACATCCGAAAGGTTTCTTCAAGTTTGTGTTGGTGGGGGAGAAGTTGGGAGAGAAACTGGGTCTCTTAGGCAAAACAATATTAATCTTACTTTTCCACTTTTATATTCTCTCTCTTACAATGATTTTATCTAAACATTTTTTTCTTGGTTCTCATTTTGTCTGACTTAAGCTAGATGGTCAATCTCCAAAAGAACAAAATAAATGCGAAGTAATAACTGTGGCCTTGCTGTCACGTTTACTTTCTAAATGGAATGAATCTTTCAGAACATTTTGCCTGATAAAATGACATAGATGGGGACCTGAAGCTGAACTCACAAGATCCTTAACATACAGATTTAAGGATTTTAATAAAAAGTATTAATCCCTTTATTTATTGCAGAAGTTTTAAAACAACCAACTAAACACGTATGCTTAGATATATGCACACACTCACATACATTACAGTCTAATGTAGGTAATGTTTACTGTGCACCTGCTGTGGGGCAGACGCTGTGCTCAACATGTATACATATGTATATATCTATGTTAGACTACAATTTTCCTTCATAAATTTATATGTAATTTAGAACCAGGTGACTCAAAAATAATAAGTTTTTGATTGATTTACTTATTCATTTATTTATTCATTCCCTTAAGCACTCATGCATCAAATCTTTGTAGAATACCTGCCATGTGTCAAACCCTGCTCTAGGCAAGAGCGTATACATAGATGAATCATATGGGTCCCCTGCACCGCGTGAGTTAGTTGGCTCTTGGGGAAGACACACGTATACAGAGATAATCACAAACTGAAGGAGGACAAGGCACCATGATGATAATAAAAGTGGAAGACACACAAAGCTCTTCATTTTCAATTTTGTAAAATAAGAATTATACAGAGGAAAGTGTGAAGGGAAGTGTCACCTGTTATCTATTAATAGTTATAATTATTTGATTATATTTTTACATTGAATAATAATTCAACATAGAACAGTCTCTTCGAGATCACGTCACTGAGCATCATCCCCCAAGGCTTCTTAAATTCAAGGTCTACGGGCACCTATGTGGCAATACACATTGTGGCCTGTAGATGGCAGGCGTCGCTCACTGTTTCGATGGATCTCATCCACCCCTGAGGGATGATGCAGCCTTAAGCTTTGGGCCACAGTCGTCTCGCAGGTCTGCCTACCGCTGTCCACAAGTGCAGAGCTACATATTTATTTACTTAGTTCATCTTAAAATCTTGTGATGTAACACATTTTTCATGTCAGAGATTTTTAATGTTCCTAAACATTTTGTGAGCAGAACTTAATGCTTGTGGGAAGGGCTTCAACTTGAATGACTTTTGATCTTTGGATGTAAATAAAGAATTATTTAAGAAAAAAAAAGTCGATACTGTAGAATAATCAAGTAAATTAAAAATAGAGGCCACTAACCCTACATATAAATGTGCCTGCTAAGCGCAGACACTATTTGCAATACCCCACCACTTCCTTCTCCGAGATCATGGCAATGTTAGCACCTTGGCCCCAGGGCTAGAATTATTTCCACTAAGCAAGAATCTATTGGCTTCCTATTATGTGCAGGACGCTGCATTGGGTGATAAGGGGATATATAGTTGAATAAGCATAAAACCTGGCCTTATAGGACTTATAATTCGGGGAAGACAGCTAACAACAATGCAGAAATTCTAGCAAGTCGCTGTAAGAGTGGAGTTGTGGAGGATATTACACCCAATAATGGGCAGAATAATTGAGGAGAAAATGAAATTAGAGTCAGCTGTGGGGTTACCCAGTGAAACTTCACAGGCAGTTTTGAGGAGAAGGCACCTCAAATATTTTGATCAGTTTAGGCAAAACTATATTTTACAAGCCCCCTGGAAATAGAAATTGCATACCTGTTTTTCTTTTTAAATTTGTGTCCACTTCTTGTAACACATAAAGAATTACATGTGATGATAAATGGAATCTGATTTTAGATTTCACAGCCAACAAATCTATATAATCCCCAAATAAATGAGTCTATGTCCTCTGTGCAATTTACTCTATATCTTGAAATAATTGTGTATTTATATCACATTAAAACCTAACCGGCAACTTTATAATTTTAACATATGCTAATCATTTTTAAAATTGCAAAGTTCAGAAAAATATAGACAGTAATGAAAATAACCTGTAATCTCAACTTCCCAATAAAGCTATGCCTACTATTTCTGTGTTAAACAAAATCTTAATGATTACGTAAGTATTCTAATAGCAAAATGTTTATAAAAAGCTAGTAAAATCAGACTAAACTTATTGATGCTTAAAGCTAGTCATGAGCATAATGACATTTTCCTGCCTTGTTAAGAATTGTAAGCAATCAATGAAAACGATTTACATTTTAAAACTGGAAAAAAAAAACTAGTCTCCACTTTGGCCTTTATATCGAACAGATTTGAGTTTAAGTCCCAGCTAAATTGAGTTTTTTATCGCGTAGTAATTTCTCTTTCTGAGGTCCTATTTCCTTTTTTGTAAAATGGAGTTACAATATCTACCCTTGGTTGTGAGGTTTAAGAAGAGTCATGTGCTAGACCTGGCACATGGCAGGTGCTTAGTTGATGTAACTTTTCCCCAACTCTTAATGTCAAGGAAGTTCCTTTTCTCTCTACTGTTGAGAATCCCTGAGAAGCTTGTAAACAGCACCCTAGTCCAGGATTCCTTAACCGAAGGGCTACGGGCCTTTGGGGTCTGACAGATCTTCGTTATGGGAACTACAAGGTGTTTGATGGCATCTATGTTCCCTATTCAATAGATGCCAGTGGCAACCCCCCTATTTGTGGCAACTCCCCTATTTTTGGCAACCAAAAATGTTTTCAATCATGGCCAAAATCATCTCCTCGGGGCAAAATCTCCTCTACATGAGAACCACTGCCCTAGTTCTTAAAGAATGACCACAAAATTGATATCACTGGATGGGAAAGACTTCTTTCCAGCGTGCCCATGCTGTACACCACAGACTGCACAGCTGCAAGTCTGGTTGACTTGCAGGCACTGCTACCCTTTCCTGCCTTTGCAGTTATCACCTTGGTCCTGGGAAGTCCTGGACACAGCAGCTTGTGTCTTAGCATCTTTTTTTTCCCAAAACATCTCATGGAATCTATGACGCTCTGTTTTGCCATATGTCCATTATCTGATTTGCCTTGAGTGAATGCTTCCCTCATTTTATCACAGCCTCCCCAACTGCATGACTGCCAGATCTGCTCAAACAGTCTTCTGCCTTTGTCCTGCTTAGTAGTCTGTTTTCCCACCGGCATATTGCCCCCATCCCCAGGTCACTTGGCTGAGGCTGGGGCATCTTTCCTAGTTTGCAGTAATCACCCAGGAACCTGGACCAAAGATCCATATATCCTCTGTGGCTGACACAGAACACGATCCTTGAGAAAAAGGGTCATATTTTAATATATCATGGTGGATATCTCTATAAGACAATGGGAATGAAGTAGAATTGGAATTTAAGTTAAACCTCACTATTTATACTTGTCCTTTACTTTTATTTTCTGTCTTCATTATTTTTATCTGCCATTTTATGATTTTACAGAGTATACATGATTGTGGTTTATCTTATCTTCATTTTTGTAGCTGTTTTCATGCATCCTTGGCAGTTCTACCATGTTTTTGACTATAAGAGCTTCTGCTGCATACAAAGGCAAGAGGCTCTGCAAAACTTCTAGTGAACATTCATCTCTTCTTTGCAGTGCTATGATTATCACGCTTGGCTGGACTTTCAATAGACAGCTTTTAGACAGCTAAAAACTGTCTGACTTCAAGACTTAACTCATTGGTACCCCAAATTATAGACATCATCTCAACAAGACCTCCTTATTTTAGTACTTTAGTACCCACCAATTCTATTGGGGTATCCTTGGGTTTCAAATGCAGTGCAAATAGAGCCAAAATGCTTACCCCTCTATCTACTGAACTTCTAGAATGGCCTCCACTCCAGGCAAACTTTCTAGCCATATAAAATCCCTTTCTCTAGGTTTTTTTCTAGATTCTATCTTCATTTTTTCTCCCATGAGTTCTAGGTCAGAATGTTAGTAAAGATTTCTCAAAAATTAGAATCTTAGGCAATGGCTTGCATCACCTAGTTTATCTGAGGAAGTAATTCCAAAGAGAAGAATGGAAAAATAGGTAAAATGAAACAAGGAAGAAAGCAAAGAATATCTTAAATGTGTTATTGGGATTGTCACTGGCACAGACCTCTTGAGCTAAACCCTACTGGGAAACTTTTGAGCCATGAGTCATGTAGAATGCTCTTTGAACTTTTCCACATGAAGGACAGGAGAGGGCTGGATTTATCCACTGGCTCCAATCTCCCATTGGACAAGAGTTGTCCCATAGAGTGTTGACATGGTTCAGCTCTGTGTCCCTACCCAAATCTCATGCTGAATTGTGATCCCCAGTGTTGGAGGAGGGGCCTGGTGGGAAGTGATTAAATCACGTGTGCGGCCTCCATGCTTGCTGTTCTCATGATAGAGTTCCCAGGAGATATGATTGTTTGAAAGTGTGTATTGCCTCCCTCTTCACTCTCTCCCTCTCCTGCTGGTCATGTAAAGAAGTGCATTCCTCTTCATCATCTTCCACCATGATCATAAGTTTCCTGAGGCCTCCCCAGAAGTAGAAGCCTGTATAACCCACAGAACCATGAGCCAATTAAACCTTTTTTCTTTGTAAATTACCCAGTTTCAGTTATGTCTTTATAGCAGTGTGAAAATGGACTAATACAAGTATTAACTCCATCATAATTCCATATTTGGCTATGTGTCAAAATGGCTTAACTCATTGTCACAAGTGACTCATGTGGCAGCATGAGATGTTTGGTGCAAAAGAGGGGTCATACCATAAGATTCTACCTACTTGCAACTGATTGCTCTAGCAATGGCTGGAGCAGAACTATGAGCAGAGAGCATATGAGCAGGACACAACTATCTCATATACCTGGAAGGTCCAAATTTCTTCAGGCCATGAGGTCATGTGCCTGGGTAAGAGCCAGAGTATGTTACCAGTGCCAAAACTCTTGTATTAGTGATACTGGTTGCTAGATTACTGGGTGACTACAGAGTTGTGGCTTCATCTGGTAAGCAGTAACTCAAGAAAATGTATTATCCAGATAAAGTCAAAATTATTGAAGAAAGACAAAGTCTCAAGATGACCTCAAATGTGCATATTTTTATTCAAGATTCAGATTATAATAAGCCTGTGGTCCTACATTGGTTTTGCAATCTTTTGTTTTGTATTTAATCTCAGTTCATGTTGAACTGGAAGAGGAAAGGGCCTTCTTCCAGTTTAACATAGTAAACTCCTATATGGTGGGTGGTAACATTATTAAAAGAGAAAGGTTAAATCATTTTGTTACCATTATCTTCACCTTCTGTCACAGAAACTTTTGTATCATTGCAATCACTACAGAAGCTGAACTTTTTGGTGGATTCTACTTATATGTCCAGATAAAAAGCAACATTATATAGATCCCACTTATGGTTTTATGAACTATGGAAGGAATTGTGATAAGTGGCTTGAAATCATGATTTTGGGGCACCACTGAGGGGTTCTCTTTTATAGACAAGGAAATTCAAAAGGTCAACTCTACATTAATTAATATGGAGCATTTATGACTTCAGCTCTTTTCCCCAAATTGCTGAAGCTTCCCAAAATGTATCAGCATTTAACATTGTCTGCCAACCCTCTGTGTGAACCTGTGTCAGAACATTGTCTCAAATAATTTTGTAGTGAAGTACCACAAGATGAATGTGTACACATTTTGTGTGTGTGTGTGTGTGCGCGTGTGTGTGTGTATGTGTGTGTGTTGGATAAATGCAGAAGTTACATGATGTTATGGGTTAAAGGAGGAAGGATCATCTTAAGTTGTCTTCCTCCATAGCTGAGTAGGAGGCAATGATTTAGATGCAAGCAGTGTCTTGGGTGATCCCGGGAAACACTGGTAGGGAGCAAGGAAATGAAACAAAGAAGGGAAGGAAGCTATGTTATTCCAGGTCCTCTGAGAAGCAAAACATCAAGGAAGGATTACATGTATAAGGATTTTATTAGGTGGAAATACCTGAATAAAAGAAAATGGGAGGGAGCAGGAGATGCTAGGGGAGCAGTCAGATTGCAGCTGAGGTCTAATCCTTAGTAAAGGGAGAAGGAAGAAGGGACTGTTGGGTGGAAGCATCTTAAATTGCTAAGGAAAGTTTGTTAAAGCCTACAGACCATCCTTGGGCAATGGTAAGTCATCAGAGGAATGCCACCTCTGCCTTAGTATACCTGCTTCTCTCAGTCTTTGACTCGGAAAGGTCCCTGGAAAGTATGGTCTCAGTCCAAATGCAGTGTTGGATTTAAGAACAAAGCATTTTAATGGGCCAGGTGCAGTGGCTTATGCCTGTAATCTCAGCACTTTGGGAGGCCGAGGTGGGTGAATCACAAGGTCAGGAGATCGAGACCATCCTGGCTAACACAGTGAAACCCCATCTCTACTAAAAAGAAATACAAAAAATTAGCCGGGTGTGGTGGCAGGCACCTGTAGTCCCAGCTACTTGGGAGGCTGGGGCAGGAGAATGGCGTGAACCTGGGAGGTGGAGCTTGCAGTAAGCGGAGGTCATGCCACTGCACTCCAGCCTGGGTGACAGAGCGAGACTCTGTCCCAAAAAAAAAAAAGAAAAGGAAAGCATTTTAACGTTAAAATGGCCATACTGCCCAAAGCAATCTACAGACTCAACACTATTCTTATCAAACTACTAATGTCATTTTTCACAGAATTAGATAAAATTATTGTATATTTTCATATGAAACAAAAAAAGAGCCCAAATAGCCAAAGTAATCCTCAGCAAATGAACAAAACCAGAGTCATCACATTACCTGACTTCAGACTATACTGTAAGGCTACAGTAACCAAAACAGCATGGTACTGGTACAAAAACAGACACATAGATCAATGAAACAGAATAGAGAATCTGGAATTAAAGCTGCACACCTACAACCATCTGATCATTGACAAAGTCAACAAAAATAAGCAATGGGGAAAAGACTCTCTATTCAATAAATGGTTCTGTGATAACTGGCTAGCCATATGCAGAAGAATGAAACTGGACCCCTACCTTACACTATGTACAAAAATTATCTCAAGACAGATTAAAGATTTCAATGTAAGATCTCAAACCATAAAAATCCTAGAAGAGGCCAGGTGCAGTGGCTTATGCCTGTAATCCCAGCACTTTGGGAGGCCAAGGTGGGTGGATCACAAGGTTAAGAGTTTGAAACCAGCCTGACCAACATGGTGAAACTTTGTCTCTACTAAAAATACAAAAATTAGCTGGGTGTGGTGGAGCACACCTATAATCCAAGCTACTCGGGGAAGTTGAGTTAGGAGAATCATTTGAACCCAGGAGGCAAAGGTTGCAGTGAGCTGAGATTGTGCCACTGCATTCCAGCCTGGGTGACAGAGCGAGACTCCATCTCAAAAAAAAAAAAAAAAATCCTAGAAGAAAACTTAGGAAATACCTCTCTCAACATCAGCTTTGGCAAATAATTTATGGCTAAGTCCCCAAAAAGCAATTGTAACAAAAACAAAAATTGACAAGTGGGATCTAATTAGACCAAAGAGCTTCTGCACAGCAAAATAAACTATCAACAGAGTAAACAGACAACCTACAGAATGGGAGAAAATATTCTCAAACCTTGTCTCCAACAGAGGTCTAATATCCAGCATCTACAAGAATGTAATTATATTGTTTGTAACATAAAGGATAAATGCATGAGGGGATGGATACCCCATTCTTCAGGATGTGATTATTTTGCATATATGTTTGTATCAAAATATCTCATGTGCTTCATAAATATATGCAGCTACTATGTACACACAAAAAATAAAGGCAAAAAATTAAAATAAGATATACAAGCTGCCAACAAACATATGAACAAATTCTCATCATCACTATTTATTAGATAAATGCAAATCAAAACCACAATGAGATACCATCTCACACCAGTCTGAATGGCTATTATTAAAAAGTCAAAAAACAAAAACAAGAACAGATGATGGTGAGGCTATGGACAATAGGGAATGCTTATGTACTGTTGATGAGGTTGTAAGTCAGTTCAGCCACTGTGGAAAGCAGTGTGGAGCCTTCTCAAAACTCTTAAAACAGAACTGCCATTTGACCCAGCAATCCCATCACTGGGCACAGACACAAAGGAAAATAGATCATTATACCAAAAAGAAACATGCACTCATATGTTCATCACAGAACTATTTATAATAACAAAGGCATGTAGTCAACCTGGGTGCCTATCAAGGATGGATTGGATAAGGAAAATATGGTACATATGCACCATGGAATAATATGCAGCCATAAAAATGAATGCAATCATGTCTTTTACAGCAGCATTAATGCAGCTAGAGGTCATGATCCTAAACCAACTAACATAGGAACAGAAAACAAAATACTGCATGGTCTTATGTGTAAGCAGGAGTTAAACATTGAATACACATGGAGACAAAGGTGGGAACAATAGTAGACACTAGGGACTACTAGTGTGGGGAGAGTGGGAGGCCTCGGCTAAAAAGTTACCTATTGGATGCTATGCTCACTACTTGGTGACAGAAGCATTTGTACTCAAAAGCTCAGCATTATGCAATATACCCATGCAACAAACCTGCAGCTGTACCCCCGATCCAGAATAAAACTTGAAAAACAAAAATATTAAAATTATTTTAAAAAAAGAGCAGAGCAGCTGGAGCTCTCAGTCAATCTGCAGTCAGAGATCTGGCAGGTGTATTCTCAAAGCCATAACAGATGCCAATACGAAGTGCATTTAAGAATGTATTACTGAGTCTGGGCGAGGTGGATCATGCCTGTAATCCCAGCACTTTGGGAGGCTGAGGCAGGTGGAACACGAGGTCAGGAGATGGAGACCATCCTGGCTAACACGGTGAAAGCCCGTCTCTACTAAAAATACAAAAAAATTAGCTGGGCCTGGTGGCGGCACCTGTAGTCCCAGCTACTCAGGAGGCTGAGGCAGGAGAATGGTGTGAAGCTGGGAGGCGGAGCTTGCAGTGAGCTGAGATCGCACCACTGCAGTCCAGCCTGGGCAACAGAGCGAGACTCCTCAAAAAAAAAAAAAAAAGAATGTATTACTGAGATAGGCACTGGGGCTCAATCTTCTTCAGGACCTGTGGAGGCCATGAAGAACAGACTTTGAAGATTTCCTGCTGCAGGGATCAGGAAACTGAGATGCTTACCCATCACTTGCCATGTGGCATTACCTAAGGACTGCTTTCAGGATCATCAGCTACCTCGTATCTCTGGCCTGCCTCATGCTCAGCAGAGAAAATCTGAGCAGAAAATGTCAGGTGCTTTTGGCAGAAGGCATTGGCATACATGGGGTGGTAAGTATAATATCAATGGGATATTGGCAGAGCACAAGCAAAGAGTCCAGTACAGTGAGATAAGGAAAAAGAGAAGCAAATTCTTCTTAACGCCAATTATTTCTTCTCCAGCCTATCTAAGATTCACAAGATTTGGGAGCAGTCAAGTAGCATTTTCTTTCTGATTATGATTTCCCTCTGAGACTATCATTGCTTTAGGCAAATGCATTCATGTGAAAAATCATTTTTCTCCATGTCTGAACCTGTAATAAATGTCAACCCTTTTTTGGCAACTGCAACTAATGCTGTAGACCTACCATTACTAAAAATGAAATTACACATGTTAGGACCCTAGATCAATTTATTTCAAGGGACGTTTAAGATCACTCTGGACAGGCAACGGAATCTCTCCACCTCTGTAGCTATGAGCCTCCTTCTGGAAAAAAAGATAAATTTTTTTACTTGATTTTTTTTTCTCTTTCTCTTAGTGCTTGGATCAAGCAAAAAAAATGCAAATGAAATTTCTAGCCTTGTTAATTCCCCTCAAATCTAGCATCCTCTCTAAAATACTTGGTAAAACTAAGCACTCAGGAAACAAAGTTTAAAGTCTTTAAGGTGTGTTCAGTGTAGCCTGTAAGCTGTTTAATAAATAGCCCTTAAATTTGCATAGGAATCAGGCTATTGGAGCAAAAAGTAGGCTCATTCAGTGTCACAGAAAATGCTTCATTTTACACGTGAGAGAAATGAATCCTAGAGAGGAGAATTGGTTTGCACAAAACTACACATCCATTTATTGGCACAGCAAAGACCAGAATTAAGGTGGTCTGACACTCACTCCAATAATTTTCAATACTGTTTCATTACCATAAATTTGAAAATAATAAAATAAAAATACATGCTTTTTTATGTTTTAAGCTTTGATAGAAAGACTTTTATGTATGATCTCATTTAAAGAAACTAACGAGATGCTAAGTCATTTACAAGTCAGTCATCTGGGTAAGAGCAGGGGATCCTCTGGGATCTGAATGCTTGGGTTCAAATTCCAGCTCCAACATGTGTCACCTGCATGACCCTGAATGATCTTTCTGTGCTTCCCTTTTCTCCATGGTAAGCAATGACATCTATCTCAGTACCCTTAAAAGGATTGCATGAAATACTGATAAGCAATGACAACTGTCTCAGTACCCTTGAAAGGAGTGCATGAAATGCTACAAACAAGTGTCTAGAGAGTGCCTGGACCACAGTTAGTACTCCATAAATGTGAAAAGACATGATGTGTGTCATCTTCACAATAGCTCTCAAACGTAGGTGTTATCATCCTCATTCTACAAATGAAGAAACAGAAATTTACCAATGTGTCTCAGTAGCAAGTGGCAGAGCTGTAACTCAAACTTGGGAGGAAATTCCCTAAAGCTTTAACCACTGGAGATTTACCACTTTTGCTTTTCTTTTTTTAATGTTAATTTTTATTTTAAGTTCTGGGTACATGTGCAGTATGTGCAGGTTTGTTACATAGGTAAACCTGTGCCATGGTGGTTTGTTGTACCTATCAATCCATCACCTATGTATTAAGCCCAGCATGCATTAGCTGTTTTTCCTAATGCTCTCCTTCTCCCCACTGCCCCCCACCCCTGACAGGCTGCAGTATGTGTTGTTTCCTTCCCTATGTCTACTTGTTCTCATTGCTCAGCTCCCACTTATAAGTGAGAACATGTGGTGTTTGGTTTTCTGTTCCTGTGTTAGTTTGCTGAGGATAATGGCTTCCAGCTTCATCCATGTCCCTCCAAAGGACATGATCTCATTCATTTTTATGGCTGCGTAGTATTTCATTGTGTATATGTACCACATTTTCTTCATCCAGTCTATCATTGGTGGGCATTTGGGTTGATTCCATGTCTTTGCTATTGTGAATAGTGCTGCAATGAACATACATGAGCATGTATCTTTGTAATACAATGATTTCTATCCCTTTGGGTATATACCCAGCAGTGGGATTGTTGAGTCCAGTGGCATTTCTAGTCCTAGATCTTTGAGTTGCCACACCGTTATTTATCTATCGATCGATCGATCGATCTATCTATCTATCTATCTATCTATCTATCTATCTATCATCTATCTATCTATCTGAGACAAAGTCTCTCTCTGTCAAACAGGTTGGAAGAGTTCTCACTATCTTGCCCAGGCTGGTCTCAAACTACCAGTAGTTTGAGACTCAAGCAGTCCTCTCTCCTCAGCCTCCCAAACTCCTGGAATTAGAGGCTTGAGCCACTTCACCTGACCTCTTTTTCTTTTTAATTGCAGATACTCATGCAGTGATGATACATGTCAATCATTTGACATCAAATGTATTTTTCATTCCACCTGGCAAATCATATCCCTCTTCTTGAATGGAATTCTTCTGTCACTCTGGGTCTTTCAATTCACCTTGAAGTGTCCAATGAGTACTGTTCTCATTTCATACCTTCACTGGTTTGGTATAGGCATGGATCGAGGACAATATTATTCCTTTTCAAAAATATTGCATCTGCAATTCCTCAAATTTCAACATAATGATATGATTTCTTATTAATGACATTTTAAGACAATTTTTTGCCTTTTTGCATGTTCTCTACAAAATGCCTACCACTAGCTGCTCCTTTACATTTTGCCTTATGTAGGGTATTAACTTCCCTCTAGGTCTCTACTCAACTGGCCCTAAATTTTGTTCCTGTCATCAAAGAGTTCATAATTTAAGAGAAAAACTTTGGGCATATACAAAAATATCTACAATAAGGCAAATGTCAATGGAGTAAAACATGTTACAAACTTACATATAGATAATAAAATGGGAAATAATAAAATGTAACATACATTTTATTTATTTAAGGATAATTTTAAGATTAAAGCTAGAAATTATAGAGTGTCAGTGCTTTTTCTAACCCAAAATATGTAGCTTGGAATAGAGGGAAATTAAGCTGTAAGACAACATATAAAAGACAATGCAGACAATTGTAAAATGTCCTGAAATGGACAGTGGTTCCTGTGACAACAAGATGTAACAGTAACATTTCTGAACATATTAATATACTTACAAAGCAATGTCTCAATCAGAATGAGGTTGGATATGGCAGGTAACACAGAAAGAGAAGAATGAGAGAAATTAATGTTAGCAGTGTCCAATCAATCACTTGCCATTGGCAAGGACTTGCTGTAGATATGTAGCTCAATTACCATTGATTATGGAATTCTAACTTTTTATGGGGTCCTTGTTCTTTCTGTATTTGCCAAGGGGTATCAGGAAGATATTGCACTAATGACAAAGATTTTAAATGTTGCTACTCCCTGTCATAATGATTTCTCATAGTTAATTAATAACAGTTCCTAGTTACGGGTTCCCAAGTTCATCGGCCACAGAAGAAGAAAAGATGCATAAGAGATCTGAATATCTCTGGCCAACAAGATAGTTACATTTATCATCATAAATTGATACTCTGAGAACATACCAGTTTTTTATTGTGTGTTCAGTGAGTCATTATCTCAGTGCCTTATTGTGCCTAGGTGCTGGTAAAAGTTTGAGCCTTTAAAGTAGAGTCAGACCCAGCAAGACTCTCTCTTAGAAGTCATCAATATCAGGTTCATGTCTGTCTTCTATTGGTATCTATACTTTAAAGGCAAAATATTATTTTACAAGTCCTATCAGTGTTCCTTGGAGGAAATCAATTGCCCTTGATGGCCACATTGATGTTGAAGTTGAGGGTTGAGAACATGATGTAGAAGACACAAACTTGGCATGTGAAATCAACATAGATTTAAGATTGATGGGGAGAGAGTCATGACAGAATGCAGGTATAGAAGATTTAAAGGTGCTCATTATCATGGAGGAAATCTGAATCTCTATTGGCACGAATGGCCAATAAAATTTTTTTATTTCAATGATACATTAGAAGCCTTGTTAGTCTTCTAGGCAAATAAAGGCTAATAGAGAGCTATGTTGCTGTTATTGTTGTTGCTGGACTTGAGAAGGGAGCTACATATCAGATTTGTTTTGACATGAGCCTAAATAGAGACATCAAATGCAAGGTAACTCACAAACAAAATTAGTTCAGAGGAAGCAGAAACTGATCATCCCTAAGTCACACCCCCACCATTCTAGAATTCCTGGAATGCTTGGGGAGGGTGATTTTTCTACTGCTTTTGAATTTGAAAGCACAGGATGTTCAGTTGACCTTTGAATTTTTTCGGGTAAAAAAATACTCTTTTACTTGTAATCACAGGAATGTATTAATAATAGAAAGGAGGTATCATATCCTATTGAGGAAATCAGAGAACATCTCATGGATGATGCAGCAGCCAAGTGAGGCTTTGAATTATAAGCCATATTTGATAAGCAAAATAGATATGGGTGGTTAAATAGAGGAGGTGGGAAAATAAACTTCTAGAAAGATAGTTCTGAGCATTTGTAAAAATAAAAGAACTGCTTGGTGATTATAGGGAAGACCATTTAGTTGAAGGAAGAGCTACTAGCTATGGAGCTAAAACCAAGAGGTCCTAAACCCATATCATATTTGAGAAATCATCATAAGGCAATTAATAGAACCTGTGAGCCACTGAAAAACTATAAAACTGGAAGCCAGAAATTGTGTGTGAACTCAGGGTCAGGGGGAAAGCAAACGTGAACCTCTCTGGGGCTTTCTCTTGAGTATCAATGGAAGATGGGCCCAAACCACTGAAGATGGGCCCAAAACACTGAAGGCTGCTTCACTGGTGTACATGGTATAGCTCAGGAGGGTGGGTGAATAAATGACTGCAAGGGAATTCCTTACTACTGGGGAATGGGAGTCAGGAAGTGGATGCTCTCCTTCCATCATTCAGAGAGACACTGCTGAAGCTCATTCTGGCAGGTTCCACAGAAAGTTCCCAGGAGCTCCAAGCCCCAGGCATTCACCATAAGAGCCTGGTTTATAATGCACATTTCCCTTTCCATGTCTCGATCTTCCTATTCCCTCAGCCCTGTTTCCAGAGGTCACCTCCCAAATAAGTCTGCTCATGCATCCTTGTCTAAAGATCTGTTTTCTGATATGTATAAATTATGAAAAGATTTGAGAGGACTGGGTGCTGTGAGATGCAGACAGGGTAAACTATAATATTCTGTATCCTAATCAGCTAATGGTGCTTAAGGAAAGGGTAGATTCTTGGGGAGTCAGGGAAATGAGTCTTTATGAATAAGTTGGAATCAGAATGCAAAGGGTCTAGATCCCTAGATTAAGACTTTGAAAATTTAAACCATGGAACCCACTAAAATTGGGAGGGAGAGGGCTCAGATCTAACAGGATACCTTTTCGTTTTAGGGGGAAGATTCACATGCTTAGAGTTGAGAGATAAATTTAGAAAGACTCAGAGAGCAAAGAGACAAAAATCTCTTGCCATAGTAATAAAAAATGGATGACATTTTTTCATTATCCCCTCTCAGTTTAAATTCTCTATGGCATTAAGGTATTTACATTTGTAGTCTTAGGCTAAATAATCAATTTTCCTTCAATGAAAAAAAATTCCTTTTCCTTCCTGGGTGTATATATTATATATGTCTTTGTAATCCTCTTACTAACACAACAAATCCTTAATATGCCTTTGATTTTGGACTGAAGTTCTAGCAGTTGATTTTGGGAGAAGGCATTTGAAAACCCTCTCAGATTCTCCTGGCTCATTAGATTACTTAAATTGTACTAGTTAGATTATTTGTATACCACCAGTTAGATTTTTATACTAGTTATTTGATGAAAGGTGAAGAGTAGCCTCTTCTTTGGAGGACTTGCCTCCACAATGGTGAAACACATGAAAATGGGAAATGTTTTAGCTTAGAATCGCTGAACACAGGATCAATATTTATCATGGAGTTTGCCGACATCCCATTAAGAGAGGTTCAACTCCAATTTGGAGAAATGCATTTGGTAGGGTTGAGAGGGAAATCGGCTTTCCATTGAATGCAGAAGGCAATTCATAATGAAATTTAAAATTGAGTAAAATTGGTCCAATCTAAAAACCCAGGAAAGAAATTTAAGTCTTTTTAGAAGAACTCAGTCAAGTTTCAAATCAATAGGAGCTGATTTATTATTTGAGGCATATAATAAAAAAACAAATTTCTGCTGGGCTTCAAAGTGCCTGTGCAATTAGAATTTCTGAGCTTCGGCAGAACCTGGAAGCAGAGACATAAATAAATAGAAAAGCAGGAACAAACATCACTAAAAATTAGTTTGAAGAATTTTTAATGTCTTCCAGCTCCTTGCCCTGGAATCCAAAGCCCACAGGTCTGATCCTTAGCAGATGTTTTTAACTGAGTGACAGGATTTAAAATAACACTTTTTTTTGGGTCTTCTCTGAGGCATCTAAAAGCCAAGAACAGAACAAAGAATGGAGGAACAAGAGCTCCTGCATTCCGCTATTGGCTTCCTGTCCTTTAGACCTCAAGATTTGTCTTTGACAAGCCAGGTAGAAACATTTCCTTAGAGATACTGAGTTCCAGAGTGTTCTCCTTCCTTTCACGGTGGTGACAAAAATTATGCTTTTCCTCTCACTTCAACTCAAATGAGCAGAGATTTAAGGGGACTCCTTGCAGAACTATAAGCTGAGGGCCACAGAGACAGAGTGGAGTGTGAGAGAGACCTGGTTGTAAAAGAAGCTAATTATACCCTCACTCATGGCATGGGGACAGGAAGCACAGGTTCTCCACATGGGTCACTGGGAGAGATGGCAAGCAGAGCCACTCTTGTTTCTAACTTCAGGTTCCTTATCCCATGTATTCTAACCAGGGACACTGCAACATATATACGATTCTGAGTCAAAATGGCAAAATATGTGATATGGAAAGTGGATCCTGTAATCAGGGGTCCACACAAAATTTCCCTTGAGGCCTTGCAGGAAGGGAAGGAAAACCAATAACTAAACCCAGAATACATGTGTATTCATTTGTCTCCTCTTGCCAAGATGAATCACTGACTTCTATGGGCTGGGTAGAATCCAATGTAGATATATTGCTATCAAGTGGCCACTTGGTATCCTCAAGAAATGGTGACATATGGAGACTAAGAATTGGACTCTTGATGATAGGTTAAACTCTGGCCATGGCAACAGCTAGACCAGCTTTGGCTAACAGCAGGGCTGGGGGTCCATGCTGTGGGGCCCATGTACATCCTTCCTCTCTGTCACCATGGCCTCTTCATTTATACTCCAATTCTTCCAGAACTGGGGTGGCCAGTATAGAAGCTGGCTTACCCCATGTGGCCAAGGTATTTTTCTCCTCAATTGGTTAGTGCCTCTTTCATGGCAAATACTCACTGATGAAAATCAACATATAAAGACTTCCTGCTTGGTGCTCTCCTCCACCTTCTTGTCTGTCCACATCCCTCTACCCTAGACCTACTTGTTACTGAACTTCCCATCTTTTTTCTTCCACACTCCTGCCATCCAACCAGGTCATTTGCCACTCTCTAAATTTCATATATAATCTGACCTCAGGGAACTTCTTTTGTGATATAAAGTAGATAACCAAATGCACCACCTGATATGGTTTGGATCTGTGTTCCTGCCCAAATGTCATGTTCAATTGTAATCCCCAGTGTTGGAGATGGGGCCTGGTGGGAGGTGACTGGATCATGGGGACAGATTTCTCATGAATGGTTAATGCCATTCCTCGTGGTACTGTCCTCACAACAGTGAGTGAGTTCTCATGTGAGCTGATCATTAGTGGCTCACACTTGTAATCTCAGCACTTTGGGAGGCCGAGGCGGGTGGATCACCTGAGGTCAGGAGTTCGAGACCAGCCTGGCCAACATAGTGAAACCCCGTGTCTACAAAAAATACAAAAACATTAGCCAGGCATGGCACTGTACACCTGTAATCCCAGCTATTTGGGAGGCTGAGGCAGGAGAATTTCTTGAACCCGGGAGGCAGAGGTTGCAGTGAGCCAAGATCATGCCACTGCCCTCCAGCCTGGGTGACAGTGCAAGACTCTATCTCAAAAAAAAAAAAAAAAAAAAAGAAAAAATGTGTATAGCACCTCTCCACTTGCGCTCTTCCTCTTGCTCTGGCCATGTGATGTGCCTTCCCCTTCTGCCTTGATTGTAACTTTCCTGAGGCCTCCCCAGAAGTGGAGCAGGTGTCAGCATCATGCTTCCCATACAGTCTGCGGAACCGTGAGCCAATTAAACCTCTTTTCTTTATAAATTACACAGTCTCAAGTATTTCTTGTGATGCAAGAATGGAATAAGACACCACCCAAATCTCTGCTCAGTGGGATAAATTTCCCTCACAACTATCTATCAAGGCCATCCCTGAATAGGTGTCATTCATTCACATCCCTTATAGGCTTATATTCATACAGTGAAAGCTTACCCACTATCAACTTATATGCGTACTAGTAAACCTCAATTTCCTGATCTGCTAGCTTTATACTCACCTCCCTTCATTCAGTCACCAGATGCAAGCTGCCTTGCGAAGGACATGGCCTTCATGAAACAGAGGTCTCCCCAGCAGGGGCAGACTCTGGAGAATATAGCAGCTGGAGACTCTCACTGGACCACACTCCCTAGGGCTGGACAATGCAGCCTTAATGAAGGGGATCTGAGCAGTGCGTCTCCAGGCCCACTGCAGAACTCTGCTGTGCACATCCATACTCATCTATCCATGTGCATTCAGGGAACAGTTCCACCAGAATTCTGGTGGCCTCTCCTCTTGAAGGGAAGCTGTAAGATGAAAGTTAGAGGAGTGAACAGTACCCTTCTAGCTCCAGTGTGTCCTTCAGGGCTATGATTGATACTGGTCACCTCCCTCCTTCATTGTCCATTCTAGGCTCCTTCTCTCCCCAGCTACCATCACCTCTGGCCACGAGGGCTTACAAACCCAGACCCTCATCCCTGACAGACCGACTGCCTGAGTATTGTGTGCTTCTCAGTCAGGGGCTGCTCTGCCTATTTTTTTTTACCCCAATAATTAGAGAAGAGAATACCAAGAGGTGCTCCAGTGAGTCACAGGGAGTCCTCATGGATCTCATGGATTCCTTTCTGCCTGCCTGAGGGCACGGATCAGACCTGCAGCTATATCCTTTATGCAGTGCCAGGCACATAATCAACAAATATCTGTGCAATGAGTAACGATCTTCTTGTATTTATGAGTACTGGTACCTTCACCTGTAATTCATGCTCACACCAAATTCCTAGTCAGTATAACTATTACTTAAATTGCAGCCCGGAAGATCTGTATTATTAATATTACTAATAAAGAGAAGGCACAATATAAACTATGACTCAAAAGAGTTTTCCACTAGTTCCTGAAGGCTACGTTCTCTCATCTCCTTTTAGCTCCAGATTAATTAGTACACCTCCATGCAAAGATGTTGCAAAGCAACTATCCTTATTTATATCTCATGGCTTATTAAAATTAATTTCTGCACATGAAACTATTTGAGACTATTCCCTTATAAACTTTTAGAAAGACTAGCAGGAGCTACAGCTTCATTCAATTAATACATTAAACACCATATTATCAGTAACTTATTATCTCCTCAGCTGGATTGGGGAATTGGAGGAATAATAAATAAAAAGTGACCTCTTTCTGTAGCATACAGTACCTGCAGAAGGATAGAGTAGGTGCCATTATAGAATATGCTACAGAAAAAGACTCAAGGAGAGAGTTATCAACTGAGCCAGCAGGAGGTATGGAGCTCAGCACACAGGAAGGGAGGATTCCCAGAGGATGAGTGACCTGGTCTGGAATGATGATCAGCTTGAGGAGAAGATTTCAGGCAGAGTGAAAGCACAGAAGCCTTGAGAAAGAAGTAGCACACCATCACCAGGGAACCGTGGGTAGTTTGATACTGTGTGTATAGGGAAGAACACAGACCATGGGGTGCCTTCAGTGACGCGCTGAAGAATTGTGAATTAGAGCATGAATGATGACGTCAGAGTGTTTGAAGCAGAGCAACTCCATCGTGAATAGAAGGTGGGTAAAATGAGGCTGAGACCTGCTGGGCTGCATTCCCAGGCAGTTAAGGCATTCTGAGTCATAGGATGAGATAAGAAGTCAGCACAAGATACAAGTCATAAAGACCTTGCTGATAAAACAGGTTTCAGTGAAGAAGCTGGGTAAAACTCACCAAAACCCAAATGGTCACAAGAGTAACCTCTGGTCGTCCTCACTGCTACACTCACTCCCACCGGCACCATGACAGTTTACAAATGCCATGGCAATGTCAGGAAGTTACTCTATATAGTTGTCAAAGGAGAGGCATGAATAATCTACCCCTTGCTTAGCATATCATTAAGAAATAACCATAAAAATGGGCAACCAGCAGCCCTCGGGGCTACTCTGTCTATGGAGTAGCCATTCTTTTGTTCCTTTACTTTCCTAATAAACTTGCTTTCACTTTCTGGACTCTCCCTAAATTCTTTACTGTGCAAGATCCAAGAACCCTCTCTTAGGGCCTGGATTGAGACCCCTTTCCTGCAACAATAATACTTAAAGGCTTTAAGCAAAGATTCAATGGAATATATCATTATAGTGAAAATGTGAAAGAAGAACGGAATGAAAATTGTGGAAGTGATGAGGCACTAGAGGGGAAACAAAGAAAGAACGAAAAGAAGAAAGAAAAGAAGGAAAGGAAAGGAAAAGAAAGGAAGAAAGAAAGAAGAAAGAGAGGAAAGGAAGGAAGGAAGGAAGGAAGGAAAACAAGATCCATAGAATTTAATGCTGGATAGAGATAAAAACTAAAACGAATCTACTGGAATTTGTGGTGAGATGTTCCCATTATATATGGGAAGTGGTGAATGCAGAATGCACTGCAATGGACTGGAAACAAACTAGGCCCAGTGAGCCTATGCTTGTCTTTTTAGAAACTTCTATTTTCTCCACAAATGCTGAGCATCCACAATGTGTTAGGCATTATGCTTAAGTTAGAGAAATAATGTAATATTTTCCCAGCAAAAATTCAGGATCCAGTATTCTCTCAGGGGACCATTTTAGCTAACTAAACTAAAGCTTATTAAGTGCTTATTATTATTACTGAGATCTGTGCTAGACATTTGTTGTATTTTATCCCATTCATTTGAAGTAGGTATTGCTGTCCTAGTCTTACAGATAAGGAAGTGGGGAGTCTGCAAAACTGAGAGAAACTGATAAATTTCCCCATGATATTTTAATACTACTTGTACCTGGTGTAACCAGAGTAGGTTACAAATCTGGTGTTTTTCCACTATTCTGTTAGGTGCATACCTTTATTATGTTTCCCTCTAAGCCCTAGATAATTGGGAAGTGAAAAAGGAAAAAAAAATGCAGAATAAATATATGTATGGGCCTCAGGTGTATTTTAGCTCTAGGCGATAAAGTAAGATATTTCTGTATGGCTCATACCCTCTATCAAAGGCATGGGTGTCCACAAAATGATTAGTGTTCGGCTCAAGTGAAATGTCTGCAAATATTAAAAATTCTGGTTTGGGCTAAGCTTTATGTGTAGCTTAACCCAAACTAGAGTTTTTAATACTTTCAGAAAATAAAACCTCCCCAATGTAGTCTATTTCTCCAATAGACATTTATTGGGCACTTGCTATGTGACAGCCCTCTCTCCCACCTGTAGGCAATGGAGTTCTCTGTTGCCTCCTGTGCTTGCCTTGATAAATGAGTTCAAACATTTTTCATTGCAGCTTACAAAAATTCAATCCAAACTAACTTAAGTTAAATTTAATTTCAGTTAAAGTGGACTATTTAATTAAAATACAAAGTCAAGAGGCTGACTAAATTTAGGCCTGACCTCACAGAAATGTTCCTGCAGTGTCTTTGAAATTCGATCTCTGTTTTGCTAGCTCAATTCTTCCTTCACAGATATTGATTTCATTATTAGGTGGACTCTCCTTGTGTGGTCGAAAGATAGCTCCCTGCAGATCTAGGCTTATATTCTACCACCCAGACAACTCTAGAGGGAAGAAACTCTCACTTGCCTATTAGTTCCTAGCAAAGGCCCAGGAGTAAATTTAAATATCTTGTTCAGCATATGCACATCCTGAGGACAAAGCTTTGGGGTCAGGCTACCTGAACCAGTGGTGCCAAAAGTGGAGGGGAAAGTCTGATTCTTCAAGCAAGTAAGAAAAATATAATTGAATGCTTCAAAGACAAAGCCATAGCTGTCCATCCCGTTTCACAACATTGATCACACTAATCACGCTGTATTTCTGTCGTCTATCTCCCTCATTCGACCCAAGCCCAGCAGGTTACATTCATACATCTCTTCATCATTTATTTCTCCAATAGACATTTATTGGGCACTTGCTATGTGACAGAAACTCTACTAAGTTCTGAGGACACAGTGATAAATAAGGTGAACAGTTTCTCTGGCCTCACAGAACCTACAGTCTAGTGTGGAGGTAGACACTGAAAAAGGGTGACAAGTCTTATGAAAGAAGAACTATGAAGTCCTAGAGTCCTCTGGTAGACTAGAACAGAGAGATTTATATTACTCTAAGAAGTCAGGCAGGCTTTCCCAAGTAAGAAATAGATGTAAATATAATTATAGCTATAGATCTCAATAGATGTTTCCTAAATAAGAAAATAATTGAACATGTGGGTACTATCTTATTTTTTTAATTTAATTTAATTTTAAGTTCTGGGATACATGTGCAGGATGTGCAAGTTTGTTACATAGGTAAACATGTGCCACGGTAATTTGCTACACCTATCAACGCATCACCTAAGTATTAAGCCCCACACATGTTATCTATTTATCCTGATACTCTCCCCCCACACCACAGGGCCTAGTGTGTGTTGTTCCCCTCTTTGTGTCCATGTGGTCTCATTGTTCACTTCCCACTTATAAATGAGAACATACGATGTTTAGTTTTCTGTTCCTGGGTTAGTTTGCTGAGGATAATGGCTTCCAGCTCCATGCATGTCCCTTCAAAGGACATGATCTCATTCGTTTTTAGGGCTGCATAGTATACCATGGTGTATATGTTCCACATTTTCTTTATCCAGTCTATCATTGATGGGCATTTGGGTTGATTGCATGTCTTGCTATTGTGAATAGTGCTGCAGTAAATATACATGTGCATGTATCTTTAAAATAGAATGATTTATATTCTTTGGGTATATGCCCAGTAATAGGATTGCTGGCTCAAATGGTATTTCTGGTTCTAGGACTTTGAGGAATTGTCACACTGCCTTCCACAATGGTTAGACTAATTTACATTTGGGGCACTATTTTAAATGGCTATAATAATGTCTCATGTAAGCTATTTCATTTTGCAAAAGACCTAACATTTGCTCATACACTATGCACAATGCATAGGAAATATGCATATATGTGTGTATATTTATCTACTGTTCATTACATATTTGTTTTGAGTAAGTGTAAAAGACCAATGATACAAGCGTGTACACAGTAGGGAGAGTGGGTCCTGATGAGGCTGGAGAACTGAACAGGGACCCTATCATAGGATCATGTGACAAAACTAAAGGTTTGCGATACCAGGAGCCCTTGAAAGGTTTTAAGTTAGGGAACACCAGATTTGCCTTTTGGAAAGGTCATTTGGCTACAATGTGGAGAGTAAATTGCTAGGGAAGGTTGGGTATTAGGAGTGGAAATGAGATCATTATCCTCCCAATAGACTCCCCCTGAAAAAATGAACGCATGGCACTTTTGGCCCTACCATTCTGTATGGATTATAAATGGCTGACATGCTATCTTATTTAGGGATTTCATTTTCTATCACACCTTCACCTGTATTTACTCACTTACTTCAGATCGATAATGTTGAGAAAGAGTCTAGCAATTTTTTTCAAAGCCGCAAGACTAGGAATGCCCAGGTGCCTGACATCGTTTACAGTCCCAGGAGACCTGGGCACTAGACCTGAAACTCACAGTCCTCCTATGTGCAGTCAAGGCAGCTTGAGACAGCAGAACTTGAGGCACTCCTTCTGCCATTGTCTTCATTCGTAATCTTTGTAATTCATGCTCCTGAGTGTTTGTGCTCCCTCCCTTCCATAAAAGTGGGGTACGAATACAATTTTCTGTGCTTTCACTCAGCAGGATAATTGTACTCATCAAATGGGAAAAGGTGTGTGCAAGTGCTTTGTGAATTCATTCATTCTTTTAACAATTTATTAAGTGCCTATTATACATCACAAGCTGAGCCACATATTTATAATACACATTCAAATAAGAGAACAAAACAGAAATAAAAGCAATAATTAAATTACAGTGTATCAGTTTTTATAAAAAAAAAATAAGCAGAGAATGCTCTCACAGATACACACCATCAGGAGAAGCCCTTCGTCCATTTCATATGGGTGCGGGGCATGATTGGAGAAGGATGCCTACAGGAAGGCATACTCAAGCTTAATTTTGAAAACACTGAATATTTATTGATATTTTCAATGATTTTTTTATCCTGAATTAATATTTAAAAGTACTATTTGTCTTATTAGCCACATGAAAGAGGACTTTAGAAGAGTCTGTTTAGATTCTTTTAGCACGCAGGTATGGAGAAATTTCCTCAGAGTGGGTCTTCCTACTCCTATGCAGATGGTTCCCAGTGAGAGGGCAAATTCCTTTCCAGAGGGAACCTCAATGCAGCAGCTGGCACTTCTGATGTACTTGCATAACTGTCAATTTCTACCCCAAATTTGTTTCCTCTGTGTACATGCTATAAATCACCTGGATTTTATTAAGGAGGGCTTGTATTTCTTAACAAGGTAACATCTTTGGGAGGCAAGTCTGTTTGCCTGGGCCATGAGTAAATAACATTTAAAACAATGTCCTCCGAGCTGGTACTCTGGTGAGATCAAATAGATTGAAATACAGGACGAAGTTTCTTTTATAAACCAAACCTCATCTTTTATGACTCTCATGCTTGCATCTGGACTCTGAAAGATTCTAGGCTTGAAATAATCAAAGCAATAAGGGGTATTTTCTACTTCAAAGGAAAGTTTTAGTTTATTTGCTTATTTTCCCCCCTTTTCTTTTCCTTTCTTTTTTCCTTCTTTTTTTATGCCAGAGCCTATAAACATACAGATAAGTTAACTAAGAGAAACAATAACTTGGATAAAAGCAACCTGTTGACATAGGACTAAACTAATGGATGAGTGCTCTTAGGAAAAATAACATACGCTGAATTTAAAGCTAATGGATTTGGAGATCAGGGAGGGAGACTGAGAAAGAAATTGTTGTAGATTAATTTGCCTTTTTATTTTGAAATACTAAAATGATAACCATAATAGTGGTTATGAAGAAGATGATGATGATGGTGATTAGAATGACTGATTATATGGGGTGTAACACATAATAAAATGATGACAGCAAAATTAGAGTATGGAGTGTTTCTGGTATATCATATTCCATCTTCAAATGTATCTTTCTAATCTTTAAGAAATTTTCTGCTCATTCATTCCATTCTGGATAACTCTAGAAAGTGTGGATTATAGGAGATTTGAAAATTATGTTATTTATTATTACCTTTTAAAAATTATGCTTATACAAATTTAAGGACAGTTCCCGCTCTAAATTATATATAGTGAGTATGTATGTATGTGTGTGTGTGTGTGTGTGTGTATACACACACTTCATGTGTATAATTTAACATATATATGAAATACTTAATCTCCGTGATTATGTGCTTCTAAAACAGCATGTGTTTTGTGACCCGAATTTACTAAAACCACCCTTCCTAATATTTATCCTGAGTAATTACAGAAATTTAAAAAATCTTAAGCAGTTTAAGCCTCAAATTATAACAGAATTTGCAGAATGGAGGCTAGCCAAACATGGCTGGAGAGAAATGTGAGTTAGAACAGGAATCCAATATACACTCACTTTTGAGAATCAAGCTTAGAAAGCTACCGGTCTAAATGAGAACACTAAACCTATACACTACAAAGAAGTGTGGAAAAGATCCCAACTACTAGAATTAGGAGGTAGACAATAAAAATGAGATAATTGAGAAACATATTTTTGTTTTCTTTCTAATTTCAACAATCCCAAAATTAAAACAAAATGAAATAAACACTGTTTTGTTGCTGTGAACCTTTAGGGATCAATCTTTGACAAAACACAGGAGACAGAATAATGTCTAGAGGGCTGAAAATAGATGCTATACATTTTTACAGTGCAAAAGTCAAGTTATAGCTGCCAGGGATTGGAGGCAGCAGAAGGAAGGTGAAGCAGAGAGAAGAGGAAGGTCTGTTCCTATTTCCATCCAAACACTGTAATGGGAAGTCATAAAGATAGCATACTATCAATGGATTAGGAACGAAGTGGAAATTATACAATTAAAATATTTAAAAACAACCATCACAGGAAATGAAGTAATTATCAAATAGTTATTCTCTTCCTAAGAACAGAGGGCAAAATAAAAATTAAATTCTTACCTGTCATGGCTAAAGCCAACAAATAATGCCTTAAAAAAATAGTAGTAGTGTCATTGTAGAAGTAACAACCAGAAGACAAAACAAAACTATTTAAAAGTGGAAACTGAAAGGGAGAAGGAAGGATAGAGAAGATGAGGGGGCAGTGGGAGCCTGGGTAAGGTGGAGAAAGCTTCTAGGGGAAATGGGGTTGTTGGCTCTCAGGGAACAGTGAGTGATACCTGGAAGAAGCATAGGATCAAAAGATAATCATGGTTTGTTTGTTTCTTTACATTAAGAAATATTCAAGAGTTTATTTTTTATTATTTATTCACATATATTTTTAGAGACAGGGCCTCACTGTCACCCAGGCTAGAGTACAGGCATAATTACATCTCACCGCAACCTCAAACTCCTGGGCTCAAGGAATCCTCCTGCTTCAGCCTCCCGAGTAGCTAGGATCACAGGCATACACCGCCACACCTGGCTATTATATATATATATATATATATATATATATATATTTTATTTTTTTTTTTTTGAGAGATGGGGGTCTCACTATGTTGCCCAGGCTGTTCTCAAAATTCTGGCATCAAGCAGTCCTCCCATCTTGGCCTCCTGATGTGCTAGGATTACAGGCATGGGCCACTGTGACCAGCCTAAGATTCAAATGTTTTAAATCCTTTATGGAACAAATCAGTTAAAATAATGGTGAAGATACTGGAAGAAAAGGATGTAACTGATCAGCAACATCCCCAAGGACAGAGAGTTGTTAGAAACCAATGCCCAAATAGAAGGTTAATTTTTACATGTAGAAAGGGATCTCATGGATTGAGATCTAAGAAAGAGTGACACGATTGGGTTCTGATGTTAGCAGCACTATCACTTCCTTCTTCTCTCTTAACGTTTTTTTCATTAACCTAAATCACAATGTTTTTGGAATTGGTGGGTTCTTGGTCTCATTGACTTCAAGAATGAAGCCACAGACCCTCATCGCTGTGAGTGTTACAGTTCTTAAAGGCAGCGTGTCCGGAGTTAGTTCCTTCTGATGTTCGGATGTGTTCTGAGTTTCTTCCTTCTGATGGGTTCGTGGTCTCGCTGGCTCAGGAGTGAAGCTGCGGACCTTCGTGGTGAGTGTTACCGCTCTTAAGGCCGCACGTCTGGAGTTGTTCATTCCTCTTGATGGGTTTGTGGTCTCGCTGGCTTCAGAAGTGAAACTGCAGACCTTCACGGTGAGTGTTACAGCTCCTAAAGGCAGTGTGGACCCAAACAGTGAGCAACAGCAAGATTTATTGCAAAGAGCAAAAGAACAAAGCTCCCACAGTGTGGAAGGGGACTCCAGTGGGTTGCCAGGGCTGGCTCTGGCAGCCTGCTTTTATTCTCTTATCTGGCCCCACCCACATCCTGCTGATTGGTCCATTTTACAGAGAGCGATTGCTTTATTTTACAGAGAGCTCATTGGTCCATTTTGACAGGGTGCTGATTGGTGCGTTTACAATCCCGAAGCTAGACACAAAAGTTCTCCAGGTCCCCGCTAGATTAGCTAGATACAGAGTGCCCATTGGTGCATTCACAAACCCTGAGCTAGACACACGGTGCTGACTGGTATGTTTACAAACCTTGAGCTAGATACAGAGTGCTGATTGATGCATTTACAATCCCTTAGCTAGACATAAAGGTTCTCCAAGTCCCCACCAGACTCAGGAGCCCAGCTGGCTTCACCCAGTGGATCCCGCACTGGGGCCGCAGGTGGAGCCGCCTGCCAGTCCTGCGCCGTGCACGCCTGCACTTCTCAGCCCTTGGGTGGTTGATGGGACTGGGCGCTGTGGAGCAGGGAGGCTCGCGCTGCGCAGGAGCCCACGGCAAGGGGAGGGAGGGGAGGCTCAGGCAGGGCGGGCTGCAGGTCCCGAGCCCTGCTCTGCGGGGAGGCAGCTAAGGCCCGGCGAGAAATCGAGAAATCGAGCACAGCAGCTGCTGGCCCAGGTGCTAAGCCTCTCACTGCCTGGGGCTTGCAGGCGGGTCGGCTGCTCCGAGGGCTGGCCCGCGGAGCCCACGCCCACCCGGAACTCGCGCTGGCTCACAAGCGCTGCGCAGCCCGGGATCCCGCCCTCGCCTCGCCCTTGCTTCTCCCTCCACACCTCCCCGCAAGCTGAGGGAGCCGGCTCCGGCCTTGGCCAGCCCAGAAAAGGGCTCCCACAGTGCAGCCACGGGCTGAAGGTCTCCTCAAGCGCGGCCAGAGTGGGCGCCAAGGCCGAGGGGGCGCGGAGAGCGAGCTGGGGCTGTGAGCACTGCCAGCATGCTGTCACCTCTCAACAACGCCATTGACATTTTGTGCAGCTGAAGGCAGCAGGCCAGATGGACAACGTGACTAATGTGGAGTCACACTCCAGAAGGAGTCAGATGCATGCATTCTGCTTCCTAGGTCAGTGTTCTTCCCTTTCGTATTGCTTTTATCTTCATTTTTGTGACTGAGTGCAAACTGCTAGCATACTTAAGTGCTTAGTGCATACTGGCTTTTTGGTTATTTTCCTTTGTGGTAATATCTCCTCAGGGATTCATCTGAGTCTTTGAAATCAACCTACCTACATGTTAAAATGCAGTGAAGAATGCTATATTCTATGCCTATATTCTATTCTAGAGACAATTTTAGAATGAAAGGAAACTATCTCTGTTAGAGCCTTCGGGGAGCTTAGATTTCTGATATACAAATGGGAACGCAGTTTTCCTCTATCTCCCATTTTAGGACTTCAGCTTCTATTATTTTATTGCTGGCAACCTAGAAAAGGGAAAAAGGAAAATAAAACCGTGCCATTCTAGAAATAGTGACCTAATTTCAGCCTTAGAAAAAAGTAAGAGTCAGAGGAAAAAAAAAAAATCCTCAGGAAGAACAGGAATATCATGGTTCAGAATTAAGGTATGTAAACAACATTCTCTTATGGCAGAGGCCAAAATGGTAAGATAGAGAAGAGATTATTTGACCTGCGTACAAGCATCTGGCCAGATTTGGGAAGGAGACCTGACAGCACTCAGTTTATTGGACCTGTATCTTGCCTTTAGCCAAACCATGTTAATCAAAAGTTAGCAAATGAATGTTGGGAACTCGAGTTCTAAACACAGTTCTAAACTTGGGAATCTCTTAATAAGGACCACTGGCTCTGCCTTTGGAGGCATCAGGCCCAAAAGCAAGCCCCATGAAGTCTAGAAACCAGAGAAAGAAACTGTTTATCAATCTGTAGTCACAAAAACATTAAGCAAAGACAGGTGTCTCTTCCTAGGTGAAGAAAACACAGAGTCAAAAGAGAAAAGCAATTGCTGCATTAATAGGTAAAAAGGAAACAAATAGAAGGATTTTTCTTTAGAACGGCTGCATGGGATTTTCTTTGGTGACGTAATCTGTATTATATACGGGTTCACATAAGAATGAACTCCTTGGAGTTTGTCTCTGGATCTCAGGCAATTTGGAGGGTAAGGTCAGTTCCACAGGCTTAAGGCAAATTTCCTCATCTGTAAAATGGAATAGGAGGATCTTTCTTGCAGAGTTTATGAGGATCGAGTGGGTTACACTAAGGTCTTTGTGCAATGCCTAGTACAGATATGACAGTTAACAAGTTACTTCTCTTCCTTCCATTAATGATGGCAAAACATGTAAAGTTTTGCCAGAATGCTGGACAATTGTTAGAGAGATAAAGGTGGATACAGAAAGAAAGATCAGGGGAAAAAAGAACAACCTGAGAAGATTAGAAAACGAAATATAACAAGTTTTATGTTTTTACACTTCTGATAAGAGTTATCCTTTTATTAGGGCTTTGCAAGTAGGGACCGGGTATTATTTCCCAAAATGGTGAGTAAGGAAGCAACTAGATGCATTTGAGCTTTCAAAAAGGTAAAGACAACTGACCACATGTTAAGATTTTATTTTTGAAAAGTTTTTAGAAAATTCGTAAAAAGCTTGCCATGGACTGTGGTTGTAATTGCCAAATTTCACGTGTAGTTGCTCTCAACTTCTATATCCCATTCAAATTCTTGATCATTTGTTCGACTTTTCTCTTTCTCCGTAACTTTTAATTCATCACTTGCCTGTGTACTTGGGAAGTTCCTCATTTTGGCCTCTCTCAGGAGACCTCTCTCCATGCTAGGCAGGCATACACTGTGATGTGTTTCTTAGCCCCCCCGTTTTCCTTTTAAGGAGCCCCTGAGAATGGTAATATTATTATCCCTATTTTACAGAAGAGTTGGCTTACATTTAAAAGCAGTAGTAGTGAACCCCAGAGGCACCTTGCCTGGCTTTAAATTTTGGTCCCCTATTTACTAGCTGTGTGATTTTGAGTAAGTTGCTTAACCTCTCTGTGTCTCAGATTCCTCATCTGTTAAAGAGAATAATATTTTGCATTATGGTTATTGTAAGCCGATAATGCATGCTACGTGTTTAGCAGAGTACCTTGCACTAAGCGAGTTTAGAATAAATATTAGCCATCATTATTGTTATTAGACAGGTTAAGTATCCCGCTCCTAGAAATATCAGCAGCCCCTGTAAAAGGCATGTCAGCCTGTTTCTGGAGCCAATGTTCTCCACCACTAGGGTGTATGCACCTCATGCGTTGTGTTATTTTATGAATCGAATTGAAGGCCAAGTACTATAGTCTTTGGAAAAAATTTATTACAGCTTAAAAAAGATCAGAAAAATTTATTTTAGAAATTTGAAGGTATCAGAACATTGTACATACTTGATTCATCCTATAACTGAAATTGAAGGACGGATATATATGATTTGCAAATAAAATAAAAGTACACATAAAGTGATTTAGCTTGAGTATCTCCAATAATGGAAATAGCAAGAAAGTGGCCTTTCTAGCAAGGATAATGAACAATTTACAAAAGAAGTAAATACAATCTGTAGCTCATTAAAGTCAGCAAGAAGCACCTGTGGTAAAAAGAAACTTATTAGGGCTTGAATGAGGGCTAGACTAGGTGTGATGATGGATGATGCTAAGAGTTTTATGTGGAGGGTGGAGGGGCAATTCAAGAGGAACAAAGTAATATAATGGTAATAGGCTTCCTCTTTCTGTGGTTCTGAACAGAAGATGAAAGAGCCATTTAGGAGAGGGAACTGGCCAGCTTCCCTTCTCTGAAGGCAGATGCCTCAAGGATGCCCTACTTAGCACTGACATTGCAGAATGTTCTCCTGTTTCTCCGATTTTTTTTTGAACAAAAAGATTTAAGATATTTGAGCCCCTAGATGAGATCCTGCTTATTCGTCAGCTCTTTCTTGACTGTATCTCACCCTTTCTAAGGAGCTCAGAGTCTGAGCTTGATTTTAAAATCTGTGTAACTGTGTGATATTATAACAATCACTTCTCTGGAAAAATGTTGAGCACAATGGAAAAACAGAGGAAAAGCAACAACTCTGTCTGGGGTTGTGAGAAACAAGATCACTTCCCCAAGGTTCTTGTCATATGCGTAGGAATTTGTTAGGTAGAGGAGAGAAAAGGAACTGCATGTGAAAGGGAATGGTGAGAAGTGCATTTGGGGGAGGTGGCCGGGAAAAAACACGTTTATTATCTCCTCTTTGAAATGTGAGGGTCCAAGCCATATGTGCTTGAAAATTTTGAATTTTTCAGATTTTTGAGAGAACTTTGTTCAGTCCCTCCAAGTTTAACTGTTCTTCTCCCATTAAGACAATTTTTTTTTTCTATGAGCACTGGCCCAAATGAGCGCTTCCTCAGGTTATATCTTTTATGAATCATTACATTTTTCTCATCTCTGTGGGAATTGGCCTCTCCCCAATTTCCTGCGTTGGTCTATAGTTTTCCTTAAGAACTTGAAAAGCAAAAAGTAGACTTTGTTGTATAGAATAAGTGGTGGATGAGCGCATGCACCAGAAATCAACATAAGAACAGTCCTTTTGAGTGTTCGTAACTGCTATATTATTTGTGACTCAGACTCCTTAAATTTTGTTTCCATGTAGCAATTTACTTTAGAATTCAGTATTCATATGTTCAAACAATTTTTTGTCCCCTCTGTGTTCTCTCCAACCCCCACTCCCATCCTATTAACAAGCACTTCCCAAAGACCCGATTTTATTGTACGCATCTAATTGATAAGTGTGCTCAACTTCTATCAGTGACAGTTTAGCATATTTTAGAAAATTTTACATTACATGATTTCATGAATTGGAACAAGACAGGGTCCATTCAGCATTGCACAAATGAACAAGGGGTGGGTGTATATGTGTGTTGCTCACATTACTAAACTATTACAGTGTTATTCAAACTTGAACATGCATCAAGCTCACCTAGAGGTTCTTATTTCCAGAGCTTATCATGCAGGAGGTCTGGGATAGGGCCCGATAATCTGTATTTCTAACAAGCTTCCAGGCGATACTGCTGCTGCTGTGCCAGGGACCACACTTTGAGAACCACCAGGCTTTAGCAATCTGGGGGGATAATTCACTAGTGGGAGTGAAGGAGGCTCCACCAGCTGGCTGTTGACATTCAGTGAAGGAAGGGAGGGATAATAGGCCTGAATGCTCAGCAGATGAATGAAATAAGAAGGATGGTGAACAGATGCGGAATTAAGAAATATGTCTTAGACCCTTCTGAAGCACAAGTAGATGACTTCTTGGGGCTGGGACGCAGTGCAAGGCAGGAGGCAGAAATGGAGCAACTGAAGTTCAGTTATGACTTCTTGATGAGGACATTATAGGGAAGCAGGAGAAGGAAGGGTATAGAGATCAAACTTCCACACACAACAGCCCTTATTTCAAATCCAGGGTCTTCCAGTTTACCCAGGTGTTTCGATGTTTTTATGAGTTAACCTCCCTGACTCTCAATTGTCTTCTCTGTGAAGTGTGGGCAGTTGTGGTGACCTCTTGGAGACTAAAAGTGTATCAGACACTTAGCACATACTAGCTACAAAATAGAATATTAAAATACTTCTGTTAGTCGTAATGAGAGGATCAGCTAATGACGATCACAGTTCTGGACCCATGGATCACATTTGATATGTATTTGTGTCCAAGCAGAACTTATAATGATTGGATTAACATGATAAACTTGAGGCATAGCAGATAATTAAAAACTGCAGAAGAGCCAGGTCCCTCATCCTCTATTACTGGGAATGGAGAAGAGTTATGGTTGAACTAAAGCAAAGAAAAAAAAACAATAATAAAGACAATAACAGCAATGGATATTTATTGAATTCCTTCTGAATTTCTATGAGCTATGCCACCACAATTTTAAAATGTGTATATATACACACTCGTGTGTGTATGTATGTGTTTGTACAATCCTTCACAGAACTCTATAATAAAATAGGCATTATTGGCAGTCCAACTTACTTTGAGAAAAACTGAGATATAGGCAAGGTACAGACCATATAAGAAATACCCCAGAGCATAAAAGTTAACATTTAGCATTAAATAAGTTCAAAGCTATTGAGCTTTCCTTGAGCCCTATGTATCTTGCCCTGTCTTTGTTTGTTCCATAGTATCTCTTTATTGTTCCAAGATCTTAAATATTCCATTAAAAATTTCCATAGCAATCCATTTGCTATGTTCACAATCCCTCACCATGTTTCTGACATTTTCTCTCCATTCCTAGCAAGCTGCTTTTTTCTAAATGTATGATTAATGGTAACCTCCAAGGACCAAGGTTGGTGCAACTAGTTGTGGCTGTGCTCGTTTCCTTTCCATATCCAATCATGAAGGGCAGGGCATAATACAATTATCAGCCATCCTGTGGGAGAGTGGAGGTCAACACGATGTCCCTGGCTAGTCAGATTGACTTTTTCAGAAAGAGTTACCAACCTAGTTTCCATCAGTGGAGCAGGCTTCAAAGGGAACACTAGCCTGGCCCACTCACAGAGACTGCTCTGCTTTCAGAGAGAGGAAAGTTGACAACCAAACACCCTTGCTATTAATCACCTCCTAACTCAAACTCTGACTCCTGAGCTGGCTTAGCATCTCATTATCTAGCTATGTCTTCCTGCCTTTCATTCTTTCTCCTTACCTCCATCCCTAGCTTCAGGAGACTCTCCACCTTTTTCACCTGTACCCTGTTGAGAATGAGCAATGTTCTAGTCTAGAACACCAGAAAACGTAAGAATTTAGTAACTAAGACATATTATTCTAAGGGGATCAAGTCAGTATAGTTTGTTGCTTTAAGCTAAAAGGCTATAAGAGATAATTGGCACCCTATATTGAAATAGAAAAGTTGCCACTATTTGTAGAGGTTGTTATGTGGGTGAAATTGCTTAAACTTCAAAATTAAAGTCAGTTTGAAATTTATAATTTTATGGCTTAGGGCTTTTTAGTGATACTGTTAGCAAACAATAACATTCTCACCTTGCAGGAGCATTTTTAAAGATATAATAGATATCCTATTTTTTTGGATATGAATATAGAACAAAGATTCCCCTTATTTAGGGTATCTTCCTGTTTTTTTTTTTTCTTTTTTCTTTTTTTTTTTTTTTTTTTTTTTTGAGATGAAGTCTCGCTCCTGTCCCCCAGGCTGGAGTGTGATGGCGCAATCTTGGCTCACTGCAAGCGATTCTCCTGCCTCTGCCTCCCAAGTAGCTGAGATCAAGCAATTCTCCTGCCTCGGCCTCCCAAGTAGCTGGGATTACAGGCGCCTGCCACCATGCCCAGCTGATTTTTGTATTTTTAGTAGAGATGGGGTTTCGCCATGTTGGCCAGGCTGGTCTAGAACTCCTGATCTCAGGTGATCCACCTGTCTCAGCCTCCCAAAGTGCTGGGATTACAGGCGTCAGCCACCGTGCCCGGTCCCCTCTCCTGTTTTCATAGCTTTCAATGCCTATCTTTATTACTGAGCTTATGATAATACACTGAAATAATCTACTTACAGCTACTTCTCACATCAGCCTATGAGTTAGTGGGACCTTATCTTATTCATAACTGTATCCTCAGCATCTAACTCAGGGCTTGAGGCATAAAATGTGTCTTAAAGAATGTTTGTCAAGTAGAACTCAATTGAGGTGGGACTAAAGACATTGGTAGGAGGGGTTGTTCTCAGATTAAGGGATATTATGAATACTTGTGGTAATACAGCTGTGATAGTTAATTTTAATTTTATGTGTCAGTTTGACTAGATCATAGAATGGCTAGATATACAATTAAATAATAATATATCTGTGCAAAAGTAATTGTGGTTTTTGCCATTGAAAGCAATGGCAAAAACCACAATTACTTTTGTACCGATGATATGGTTTGGCTGTGTCCCCATCCAAATCTCATCTTGAATTGTAACTCCCACAATCCCCATGTGTCATGAGAAGAACCCGGTGGGAGGTAATTGGATTATGGGGGTGGGTCTTTCCTGTGCTGTTCTCATGGTAGTAAATGAGTCTCATGATATCTGATGGTTTTAAAAATGGGAGTTTACCTGCACAAGTTCTCTCTCTTGTCCCTGCCACGTAAGAAGTGCCTTTTGCCTTCCACCATGATTGTCAGGCCTCCCTAGCCACATGGACCTATAAGTCCATTTTTAAACCTCTTTCTTCTGTAAATTGCCCAGTCTCAGCTATGTCTTTATCAGCAGCAAGAAAATGAACTAATACAACTGATCTAATATTTCTGAGTCTCTTTGTGAGGATGTTTCTAGAAGACATTAGCTTTTGAATTGATAAGACTGAGTAAAATGGATTATCTTCTCCAGTGTTAGTGGGCATCATCTAATCCATTGAGGGCCTGAATAGAACAATAAGATGAAGGAAGAGAGGATTTGCTGGCTCTCTGCCTGACTGTTTGAGCTGACACATCAATCCTTTCCTGCCCTTGGACTGACACCTAAACCATTGGCTTTCATGCTTTCAGGCCTTTGAATTATGCCACTCTCCTGTGTGTGTCTCTCATTCATAGATGACAGAATTTGGAACTTATTAGCCTCCATAATCTCATGAACCAATACCGTATAAATATATGTGTGTGTTTGTGTGTCTGTGTGTATGTGTGAATATATGTGTATATACATGGTATTTTTAAAAATCCTATGTATGGTAAATATTGTACATTTTTAAATATATATATATATGCCATATACATACCAAATATGGTATTTATGGTGTGTGTATATATATGGTATTTTAAAAAATAAGAGATATAGAATCTCCTATTATATGTGTATCCCCTATTAGTTATGTTTTATTTTATTTTACTCTATTAAGTTCTGGGGAATATGTGCAGGATGTGCATGTATGTTACATAGGTAAAGGTGCTCCGTGGTGGTTTGCTGCACCTATCAACCCATCACCTAGATATTAAGCCCAGCATGTGTTAGCTATTTTTCCTAATGCTCTCCCACAACCCCCATTCTCCCTTGACAGGCCCCAGTGTCTGTTGTTCCCCTCCCTGTGTCCATGTGTTCTCATTGTTCAGCTTCCACTTATAAGTGAGAACATGCAGTGTTTGGTTTTCTGTTCCTGTGTTAGTTTACTGAGAATAATGACTTCCAGCTCCATCCGTGTCCCTGCAAATGAGAGGACATGATCTCATTCTTTTGTATGGCTGCATAGTATACCATGGTGTATATGTACCACGTTTTTAAAATCCAGTCTACTATTAAGGGCATTTGAGTTGATTGCATGTCTTTGCTATTGTAAATAGTGCTGCAATGAATATATGGGTGCATGTGTCTTTATAATAGAATGATTTATATTCCTTTGGGTATATACCCAGTAATGGGATTGCTGGGTCAAATAGTATTTCTGGTTCTAAATCTTTGAGGAATCACCACACTTTCTTCCACACTGGTTGAACTAATTTACATTCCCACCAACAGTGTAAAAGTGTTGCTATTCCTTTGCAACCTTGCCAGTATGTGTTGTTTCTTGACTTTTTAATAATCATCATTTTGACTGGTGGTGTATGATGGTATCTCATTGTGATTTTGATTTGCATTTCTCTAAGGATTAGTGATGTTCAGCTTTTTTTCATATGTTTTTTGGCTGCATGTATGTCTTCTTTTGAGAAGTACTAGTTCGTGTCCTTAGCTCACTTATTAATGGTTTTTTTTTTTTTCTCAGAAATTTGCTTAAGTTTCTCGTAGATTCTGGATATTAGACCTTTGTTAGATAGATAGATTACAAAACTTTTCTCCAATTCCGTAGGTTGTCTGTTTGCTCTGATGATAGTTTCTTTTGCTGCACAGAACCTCTTTAGTTTAATTAGGTCCCATTCGTCAATTTTTGTTTTTGTTGGAATTGCTTTTGGCAATTTCATCATCAAAATATTTGCCCATGCCTACGTCCTGAATGGTATTGCCTAGATTTTCTCCTAGAGTTTTTATAGTTTTGGGTTTACATTTAAATCTTTAATCCATCTTGAGTTAATTTTTGTATAAGGTGTAAGTTGGGGTCCAGTTTCAATTTTCTGCATATAGTTAGCCAGTTCTCCCAGCACCATTTGTTAAATAGGGAATCCTTTTCCCATTGCTCGTTTTTGTCAGGTTTGTCAAAGATCAGATGGTTATAGATGTGCAGTTTTATTTCTGAGTTCTCTATTCTTTTCCATTGATCTATGTGCCTGTTTATGTTTCAGTACCATGCTGTTGTGGTTACTGTAGCCTTATAGTATATTTTGAAGTCAGATAGCATGATGCCTCCAGCTTTGGTCTTTTTGCTTAGGATTGTCCTGGGTATACAAGCTCTTTTTTGGTTGCATATGAATTTTTTAAAAGTTTTTCTTGATTATGAAAGAATTTAAAAAGAAGGTCAATGGTGTTTAATAGGAATAGCATTGAATCTAAAGATTGCTCTGGGCAGTATGGCCATTTTCACAATATTGATTCTTTCTATCCATGAGCATGGAATGTTTTTTCATCTGCTTGTGTCCTCTCTGATTTCCTTGAGCAGTGGTTGCTAGTTTTCCTTGAAGAGGCCCTTCACCTTCCTTGTTAGCTGTATTCCTGGGTATTTCATTCTTTTTGTGGCAACTGGGAATGGGAGTTCACTCATGGTTTGGCTCTCAGCTTGTCTGTTGTTGGTATATAAGAATGCTTGTGATTTCCCCACATTGATTTTGCATCCTGAGACTATGCTGAAATTGCTTATCAGCTTAAAAAGCTTTTGGGCTGAGTTGATGAGGTTTTCTAGATATAGGATCATGCATCTGCAAACAGGGACAATTTGACTTCCTCTCTTCCTATTTGAATACCATTTATTTCTTTCTCTTGCCTGATTGCCCTGGCAAGAACTTCCAATACTATGTTGAATAAGAGTGGTGAGAGAGGGCATCCTTGTCTTGTGCCAGTTTTCAAGGGGAATGCTTCCAGCTTTTGCCCGTCCAGCATGATATTGGCTGTGGGTTTGTCATAAATTGCTCTTATTATTTTGAGGTATGTTCCTTCAATATCTAGTTTATTGAGGGTTTTTAATATGAAGGGATGTTGAATTTTATTGAAGACCTTTTCTGTATCTATTGAAATAATCATGTGGTTTTTGTCTTTAGTTGCATTTATAGGATTAGGATGAATTATGTTTATGGATTTAAACGTGTTGAACCAGCCTTGCATCCCAGGGATGAAGCTGACTCAATTGTGGTGGATAAGCTTTTTGATGTGCTGCTGGGTTTGGTTTGCCTGTATTTTGTTAAGGATTTTCGCATCAATGTTCATCAGGGATATTCGCCTGAAGTTTTCTTTATCTGCTGTATCTCTGCCAGGTTTTGGTGTCAGGATAATGCTAGCCTCATAAAATGAATTTGGGAGGAGTTTCTCCTTTTCAATTGTTTGGAATAGTTTTAGAAGAAAAAGTACCAGCTCTTCTTTGTTCCTCTGGTAGAATTCAGCTATAAATCCATCTGTTTCTATGCTTTTTTTGATTGGTAGGCTATTTATTACTGCCTTAATTTCAGAACTTGTTCCTGGTCTATTCAGGGGTTCAACTTCTTCCTGGTTCAGTCTTGGAAGGGTGTGTGTGTCCAGGAATTTATCCATGTCTTCCAGATTTTCTAGCTTATTTGCATAGAGATGTTTACAGTATTCTCTGATGGTTGTTTGTATTTTTGTGCGGTCAGTGGTGGTATCCCCCTTATTATTTCTCATTATGTTTATTTGAATCTCCTTTTCTTCATTAGTCTAGTTATCAATCTATTTATTTTATTGATTATTTTCAAAAAAGCCAGCTCCTGGATTCATTGATTTTTTTGAAGGGTTTTTCGTGTCTGTAGCTTCTCCAGTTCCACTCTAATCTTGGTTATTTCTTGTATTCTGCTAGCTCTGGTGTTTGTTTGCTCTTTCTCCTCTAGTTCTTTGAGCTGTAATATTAGAGTGTCAATTTGAGATCTTCCTAGCCTTTTGATGTGGGCATTTAATGCTATAAATTTTCCTCTTAACACTGTTTTAGCTATGCCCCAGACATTCTGGTACATTGTTTCTTTGTTCTCTTTAGTTTCAAAGAACTTCTTGATTTCTGCCTTAATCTTATTATTTACCCAGAAGTTATTCAGGAGCAGGTTGTTCAATTTCCATGTAGTAGAGTTGTTTTGAGTGGATTTCTTAATCTTGAGTTCTAATTTGATTGTGCTGTGGTCTGATACATTGTTTGTTATGATTTCAGTTATTTTGCACTTGCTGAGGAGTGTTTTACTTCCAATTATGTGATCAATTTTAGAGTAAGTGCCATGTGTCGCTGAGAAAAATGTATATTCTCTTATTTGGGGGTGGGGAGTTCTATAGATATCTATCAGGTCCGCTTGATCCAGAGCTGAGTTGAAGTCCTGAAAATCTTTGTTAATTTTCCGCCTCAATGATCTGTGTAATACTGACAGCAGGGTATTAAAGTCTCTCAGTATAATTGTGTGGGGTTCTAAATCTCTTTGTAGTCTTTAAGAACTTATTTTATGAATCTGGGTGCCTCTGTATTGGGAGCATATACATTTGGAATAGTTAGCTCTTCTTGTTGAATTGAAGCCTTTACCATTATGTAATGCCCTTCTTCGTCTTTTTTTACCTTTGCTTGTTTAAAGTCTATTTTGTTAGAAACTACAATGGCTACCCCTGATTTTTTTCTGCTTTTCATTTGCATGGTAAACTTTCTTCTTTCCCTTTATTTTGAGCCTTTGTGTGTCTTTGCATGTGAGATTTTTTTTTTTTTTTTAATACAGCACACCAGTGGGTCTTGTCTGTTTATCCAGCTTGCTATTCTGTGTCTTTTACTGGGGCATTTAGCCCATTTACATTTAACGTTAATATTGTTATGTGTGAATTTGATCCTGTCATCGTGATGCTGGTTGGATAATTCTGTAGGTTTGTTAATGTAGTTGCTTCATAGTGTCGTTGGTCTGTGTACTTCAGTGTGTTGTTGCAGTGGCTGACATTGGTTGTTCCTTCCCATTTTTAGTGCTTCTGTCAGGAGCTCTTGCAAGGCAGGCCTGGTGGTGACAATATCCTTTGGCATTTGCTTGTGTGAAAAGGATTTTATTTCTCTTTCACTTATGAAGCTTAGTTTGGCTGGTGTTTTAATGTGTTCTCACACTGGTAATAAAGAAATACCTGAGATTGGGTAATTCATAAAGAAAAAGTGGTTTAGCAGGCTCACAGTTCCATGTGGCTGGGGAGGCCTCACAATTATGGTGGAAGGCAAAAGGCACGTCCTACGTGGTGACAGACAAGCGATAATGAGAGCCAAGTGAAAGGGGAAAGCCGCTTGTAAAACTATCATATCTCATGAAACTTATTCACTGCCACCAGAACAGTAGAGGGGAAACTGTCCCCATGATTCAATTACCTTCCACCGGGTCCCTGCCATGACAAAGGAAGGTTGTGGGAGCTACAATCAAGATGATATTTGGGTGGGGACACAGCCAAATCCTTATCAGCCATATATGAAATTCTGGGTTGGAAATTCTTTTCTTTAAGAATGTTGAATATTGGACCCCAATCTCTTCTGGCTTGTAGGGTTTCCACGGAGAGGTCTGCTATTAGTCTGATGCACTTCCCTTTGTAAGTGACCTGGCCTTTCCCTCTGGCTGCCCTTAACAATTTTCCTTCATTTCAACCTTGGAGAATCTGATGATTACGTGTCTTGGGGTTGATCTTCTCGTGGAGTATCTTACTGGGGTTCTCTGGATTTCCTGAATTTGAATGACAGCCTGTCTTGCTACGTTGGGAAGGTTCTCCTGGATGATATCCTGAAGTGTGTTTTCCAACTTGGTTCCATTCTCCTCATCTCTTTCAGGTACTCTAATCAGTCATAGATTTGGTCTTTTTACATAGTCCTATAATTTTCAAAGGTTTTGTTTCTTCTTTCTTCTTTTTCTCTAATATTGTCTGCCTGCCTTATTTCGGCAAGATAGTCTTTAAGCTCTGATATTCCTTCTGCCACTTGGTTGATTCAGCTATTGATACTTGTGTATGCTTCATAAAGTTCTCATGCTGTGTTCCTCAGCTCCATCAGGCCATTTATATTCCTCTCTAAACTGGTTATTCTAGTTAACGGTTCCTGTAACCTTTTATCATGGTTATTAGCTTCTTTGCATTGGGTTAGAATATAATCCTTCAGCTCAGAGAAATTCACTATTACCCACTTTGTGAAGCCATCCACCTCAGCTTCAGCCCCACTCTGACCCCCTGCTGGAGAAGTGTTGCAATCGTTTTGAGGAAAAGAGGCCATTCTGGCTTTGGGAATTTTCAGTGTTTTTGCCATGGTTTTTCCTCCTCTTCATGGATTTATCTACCTTTGCTCTTTGAGGCTGTTGACCTTTAGATGGGTTTTGTGTGGTGTCTCTTTTTGTTGATGCTGTTATTGTTGCTTTCTGTTTGTTTCTTTTTCTGCTAATAGGCCCCTCTTCTTTAGGTCTGCTGCAGTTTGCTGGGGGTCCACTCCAGACCCTGTTCACCAGGATATCACCAGTGGAGGCTGCAGAACAGCAAAGATTGCTGCCTGCCCCTTCCTCGGGAAGTTTCGTCCCAGAGGGGAACCAACCTGACGCCAGCCGGAGCTCTCCTGTATGGGGTGTCTGGCTACCCCTGTTGGGAGAAGTCACCCAGTCAGGAGGCATGGGATCAGGGACCCGCTTAAAGAAGCAGTCCGGTTGCCCTTTAGTGGAGCTGGTGCGCTGAGCTGGAGGAATCCCCCTTGTCGGGATCACCCAGACTCTTCAGAGCCAGCAGGCCAGAAAGATTAAGTCCACTAAACCTGAGACTGCAGCTGCCCCTCCCCAGAGGTGCTCTGTCCCAGGGAGATGAGAGTTTTGTCTGTGTATCCCTGGCTGCAGTTTCTGGAATTCCTGCAGGGAGGCTCTGCCTGGTGAGGAGGGATGGATCCAGGTCCCACTTAAGGAAGGAGTCTGGCCACGATCTGTCACAGCCACTGTGCTGTGCTGTGGGGAATACTGCCCAGTCCAAACCACCCAGCCTCCCGAGCACTGGCAGGGGAAAACCGCTGACTAGATCCTCAGTAATGGCAATGATCCCTTCCCCAAGGAACTCAGTCATCCCAGGCAGACTCCAGGCTGTTGTGCCGGCCAGCGGGGATTCCAAGTCAGTGGGTCTTATCTTGTGGGGTTTCATGGGAATGGGACCCGCTGAGTGAGGCTGCTTGGCTCCCTGGCTTCAGCCCCCTTTCCACGTGAGTGGACAGCTCTCCTGCCTCCCTGGAGTACCGAGAGCTACTACAGTATGTAAAAACTCCTGCAGCTCGGTGCCTGCCTGAATGGCCACCGACCAGAGCAACTGCTGTGGGTCTGCCAGTTTCGTTCTTGGGACCCAAGGCCCTGGTGGTGTAAGCACAAGAGGGAATCTTCTGATCTGCAGATTCCAAAAATCCATGGGAAAAGCGTAGAACCCCAGGTGGGTAGCACAGTCCCGCACCACTTCCTTTGCCTTAGGTAGGGAGGTCCCTTTGTCTCGGGCAGCTCCTGGACGAGCCATCGCCCAAACCTGCTTTTCCTTGCTCTCCATGGGTCACATCAACCACCTAGTCAGTCTCAATGAGATAATCTGGGTACCTCAGTTGGAAATGCAGAAATCACGCCGCCTTTTGCATATGTCTCAGTGGAAGCTGCAGACCAGGGCTGTTTCTACTCGGCCATCTTTGCCCATCCCCCAAGTTTTTTTTTTTTTTTTAAACCCTGACTAATACGCCAGCTCTCACTAAGTCATAAAAGCTAGGGTAGATCTGTTAATAGGCATAGTTCTTACTACTTATGCCTAATGACTGCAATGTCATCTGATATAAACACTCAAATTTCAGTCTTCCAGGACCATGCTAATGGGTCTATAAATTCTCTGTGTGATGCCTTTCCCATTCAAGATGGGTCATTATTAAAAACCTCTAATTAATACTATATCTCCTACTTCCAACATACGGTTTATTTTACCCTGCTTCATCCATCTCCGTATGTTTGTTTAAATCAAGAAACTCAGGCAGGGTGTGATATAAAGAAACAGACTTTAGGCTTGGCTTTTCAAGATCATTGGGGTTTTAGGGGGATGACATTGGCATTTTAGCTGGAGTTAGGATGTGGTCAAAGGGAGATATGGAGGCCTTCACTGAGTGGGGCCTCTCCATGATTTTCCTTCTATAAGCTTTGTGAAGACAGATGACAAGTCTGCCTTTGGAAAGTTCTTAGATGGAAAAGAGAGGATGTCAAGGCAATTAGGCCCACAGCTAGCAGGCAGTGGAGAGCTGTTAAAATAAGATCAGGCCTAGTCCCCTCTTAGTCATCTCAGCAGCACACCCTCCATCATGATTTTGTGCTATCCATGTCCATGATCTCTTTCACTTCTGGATTATCTGAGAGTTGACTTTCACTTTTGCTACAAACTCCAACATTCCTTGATAGGCAAGGTATATTTTCTAATATGCAAATTAGATACCTGGGAGATCATTTTCTCCTTGACTTTTGAAAAGTGCATCTCTTTTCCTTCAAAGACAAAACATTAAGGACACACTCAAAACTGTCAAGTCTGATCCAAATTTTTTTCTTGACCCCCTGATGAGACTAAATTCAAAACCAATTAGCTGTTTCATGACTTTCACTTTTGATGGATGGCAATAGTTACTTTTCTCACCCCATGAGTAAAAATAAGAATCAGAGAGCTGAAAAGGATAAAACAGCTTTTGAGTCAGAAATCTTCAGGGTGTACTTATTTTAGTGATTACCCAGGGCAAAATTGTAGCATTTTTCTGGTTGATAATGGACACAGACAGTAAGTAGCCCCAGCATCTACTGTAAAGATAAGAGAGCCGTTTCAGTGTGTTAGAAGACCTGTTCCAGGTGACTGATTCAACTGTGGCTAAAATAGAAATCTCAGGATTCTCTATTCTACATGTTTTTTTAACAGACTGAGTTTTCTCCAGAGCCAGTGCCTCCTTGGTGGGTCGCACACAGAATTTGTTCTTTGGCATGGGGGAACAGTGTTTGGTATTGAATTTCAAAGTTGTGAATATTTACTCTGAAGCCCTGGTGAGTCATTTTCAGTGCTCACTGTTGTCTCTTTCATTTGCAACTCTCAAATGATGCAGAAGACACCTTTTCAACAGGTAATTCTCCCAGAAATGGGTCACCATAAGCATGTTTACCATAGAAATGTTCTAATCACCCCTCTCTCCGTATTTCTATCAGTCTTTGCTCAAGATACTTACTCTAAGGCTGCCTGGAATTCTCCTGCTGCTCTCATTCTTTAGAACTAAATCAAATGCCACCTATTCTATTAAGACTTCCTAAATATATGTAACCTCAAGCCCCTGTAACTCTTGAGGTTGTGGTTTATTGACATTTGTAGAACACCCCTGCTAACATGATATCTAGGAATGGTTGATTGGTGCTTCAGAGGAAGCGTCAGGCTTAGCAGTGAACTGAGTCAACATACTCCAATGTTGCATGACTGCCCATTGATCATTTATGAAGTAGAACATGCTGCTGTGTCAGGCTCTGTGATGAGCACTTATTGTATGTAATTGTAGTAGTCTGTTTTCACACTGCTGCTAAAGACATGCTTTAGATTGGGCAATTTACAAAAAAAAAATGTTTATTGGACTTACAGTTCCACTTGGCTGAGGAGGCCTCACAATCATGTTGGAAGGTGAAGGGCATGTCTCACATGGATGGCAGCAGGCAAAGAGAGAGAGAGAGAGATTGTGCAGGGAAACTCCTGTTTTTAAAACTATCAGATCTTGTGAGACTTATTCACTGTCACAAGAACAGCATGGGAAAGACCCACTCCCGTGATTCAATTACCTCCCACTGGGTTTCTCCCACGACACGTGGGAATTATGGGAGTTACAATTCAAGATGAGACTTGGGTGGGGACACAGCCAAGCCATATCAATAATTATTTAACATTATAGCAGTCATGAAAATGTGACTTGAAGACCTCCAATTATAAAGTGCTTACTTGTCTAGGTCAGACACCTGTTGGCTCTGTAATCTGTCATCACATTTGTATGGAGGCCACTCTTCCCATGGCCATGTTCTTAGCCAGTGACTGAGTTTGGCAGGGATACTAAGGCAGGTCCATTCCAGGAAACGTGTACGTTGACCATGGATAACTGTGACTCTGGGAACCCCAGACAGTGGACTTTGATCTTGCTGAACCCTCTTTAGGCTGCATGCTGGTCTGGGATGCTTCCAGAAATGTTTCCCCTCTCGTCTTCACTAGCGTCAGGCTTGTTTCCCAGCCTATCCAGCTTCGTATTTTCTTTCTCAGGCTTCTCCCCTATTACATATTTGGACATTTATTGCAGTCCTGGCATTTGTATCTTGGAGAATATGAACTAATACAAATGCTTAGAATAAGTACGTGAGGCAAGTGCTGTTTTCCTCATATTTAGATAAGGAAAAAACTAAACCCTAAGAACCTCCTGATGTCCTACTGGCCTGTTACTAGAGGATAGCAGATCTGTAGTTAAAACCCAGGTCAGGATGACTCCAAACCCCACAATTTGAATGACCACTCTGTGTTTTCTTAGCATACCTAGAGGTGAACAGCACTCAAAAACAAGCAGAACAAAACTTCCTAGATGGGCTAAAAGTGACTAGATAGGGCTGAAGAAAATACTTATAAATTAGATGATAAATCAGGGAAAAATTATCAAGAACGAAGCTTAAAACGATAGAGATATAATGTAATACTTGACATATAGCTTACTGAAGTTGCAAAGGGAAAGGATAGAAAGAATGGGGGTAAGAAAGAATTTGAGGAAGGAGTGACTCCTTTTTTTTTTTTTTTTGAGACTGAGTCTCACTCTGTCACCCAGGCTGGAGTGCAGTGGCACTATCGCAGCTCACTGCAACCCCTGCCTCCCGGGTTCACGCCATTCTCCTGCCTCAGCCTGCCGAGTAGCTGGGACTACAGGCATCCGCCACCATGCCCGGCTAATTTTTTTGTATTTTTAGTAGAGGGTTTCACCACGTTAGCCAGGATGGTCTCAATCTCCTGACCTCGGGATCCGCCCGCCTTGGCCTCTCAAAGTGCTGGGATTACAGGCGTGAGCCACCGCACCTGGCCAGGAGTGACTACTTTTAAATGAGTTCTTAGAAACTGTGACTAAGAACGTTTAAGAATTTAGCTAAGGGAAATAGCTGAGATGCATCTCTGGATTTTTCTGAGTCTGTAGCCAGGCCCTTTTCCAACACATTTGCAGCCAATTGGCTCTTCAAGTCATTTTCACAAGCTCAGTAATTAAACCTTGTTTTTCATGTTGGATGTTTAATCAGTTTGGTGTTAACCTCTTATCCTGACACCTGTTTTTGTTTGTTTGTTTGCCTGCTTTCTAATATTTTCTTACAAAATCCATTTTATAGTTAACCCATTTTTTCAACGTATTGATCTAATTTTTGGATATTAATCTGTTGTTAAATATATTTGGACTTCTTTCTAGCTTTATAGCATCCCCTAATAGGTTGGGTTAACATTCTGAAACAAGGTCAGTATTTGAAAAGTCACTAAGATTATGCCAATTGTCTATCACTAAGTTTATATTATACAGTTTTACTGTTTACCAAACTGTGCTAATCACTTTGAGATTGTAAAAGATAATTATATGTCATGGTTCCTACCTGAAAAAGTATGTCATGTTGAATCTACAAAATGGTCAAACAATAAGCTAATTCATTGATTTGGGAAATATGTAAGTCCCACTTTTATATAGGTTAATTAAAAAATACTATTTTTAGAAATATTTCATTGATAGAAGACTTAATTATTTTTTCATTTTTTAAAGTCCAATCAAACTGCTTTCTTACCTGTTACCTTTGATTTTTTCCACTCATATATTACAGATACATTTTTAATTTTTAAAAATTAAAATACACTTCATATACATTTACTCTTTTAAAGCATACAATCCGTGATTTTTAGTATATTGACAGTCTTAAAACTATCACCATAACTAATTATAGAACATTTTCATCACTTCAAAATAAAACCTAATTCCTGTTAACATTATGAACCATTCTTCCTCTCTCCCAGCCCTAGAGAACCACTCACTAATCTAATTTGTTTTCAAGGTTCACACTAATAAAATTTTAATTGTAAACTTCCCTTTCATCAATCTTTGTCATAGAAAAGTAGACATGTTTCCAACTGTAAACATTATTTTTATATTATTTACCTTGAATTCAAATCCAAGTAAATAACAAACCAGTGTACAAATTCAAATTAATAGTGGTTACAGTCATCAGTCTTTAACTCAGAAAACTAATTTCACCTTTTCCACTTCAGTTCAACTTTTATTGGCTGGCTGGGGAGGAAAGATGAAAGAATCACTGATGGTAATTACAAAGAGTGAAATATTTGTATAAAATATGAGGCTGGTCATATCTTCCATTTTGCTCTAGGCTTCAAGAGGTTCAAAATAAAATTTATATCTATATTTAGCATTCAGTTAAGGCTTTGTAACTAGTACCTTAAAATTCTTTATCTTTCTCAGATTTTGGCTACTTATTAATGTTTTCATTATTATTACCATAATTACTATTATTGCTAAATTATCTTAACTTTATTGGATTTTTTTCTATATTTTACATTATAAAAACATTATATAGGTTTTATAAGCTACCTGTGATACTCTGAATCCTGAGGTATGCTATACAAACTTCACTAAAAACATTTATTGAGTGGTGAATTTGTACTATAAAAAAGTAATATTCTGTGCCTATACGTGTTATGGAAAATTATTTATTTTTAATGATTTTATTTTTCTTACCTAAGGTTCTTTTATTGAGTTTTTGGTGAATGCGAATGAGAGATGGGAAACTTAAGAAAATGGACAGAAAAGAGCGATCTATTTGGAGCTGGGACCTCATTTTAATCACTTGCTTATTTTCAGGAGCTGTCATTGCCCCAGACCATGGGAAAGGATCAGTCAATATTTATAGGAGATAGAATATCAGGTTTCAGTTTGGGGTCTGAATTGAGACTGTATGGATTGCAGAGAAGGTTTTTATTTTCTTATTTATTTTCTTCTTCTTTTCGATGGCCCTATTCGTTTTTTTCTACCTCTAAACTTGGTTATCATCTTTGCTGACTATATTTTCTTTCAAGGTTAGTTGAGTGTTGGCTGTGCTAACAGCTTCAAGCGGCTCGTAACTCGGGGTCATTTTCTCCCAGGGCACACTTGCCGATGTCTGGAGACAATTTGGTTGTCACAATTGGAGAGCAGGGAGTGCTACTGGCATCTCATGGGTAGAAGCCAGGAATAATGCTAAATATTCTATAATGCATTGGATGGTTCCCCACAACAAATAATTATTCTGGCCCAACATGTCAATAGTGCCAAGACAGAGACACTCTAGTTAAATACTGATTATACTGATTATATGAATAATTTGAAAGAAATAATCGTTATAGTAGTCTGTCTTACTTTCTCTCGCATCATTTGCTTTGGAGAAATCCATGTTATAAGGCATTAAAACAGTCCTGTGGAATGGCCCACATTGGAAGTCCTACCAACCACTGGCCAGTAGTGCCATCCATGTGGTTGAGTCAGCATGGAAGTGCATTCTTTCTCTTCATCAAGGCAAGCCTTTAGCTGAGTCAAGTCTGGCCAGTATCTTGACTTCAAGCTCATGAAAAGCCCTGAGACAGAAATGCTCAGCTAAAGGAACTCCCAATGCCTGATGCACAGACTCTACTTGTGATAATGAAACATATTTGGCTTCGGTCCTCCATGTTTTGAAGTACATTTTTATGCAACACTTGGTAGTTAATATATTGCTGCTGACCTGCCATGTTTTCAATACCCACTCAATTTCATTTACTATCTCTGGGAGGCAGTGATTGTTTAAGATTTCTTCTGAAGTGTGACATTTGGAATCTATGCAACAAATTCTCTACAACCAGAGGGAGTTAAAAGGGGGATGGAAAGAGTGGAGTTTACTCCAAGGATAATAATTTAATCAGTTCAGAGAACTGAGTCCATTGTTTTTCTCAAAAACATCTAATATGGTGGACTATTGGATTATTAGCTAACTCTTTTCAGTCTACAGGCCCAATCAACCTATGTCATGGAAAAATCCTGTTTTATAGAAAAGATCAAATTCTGTTACACCAGTAAAGGTTAGCTCTTTACCTTTTCCCTAGTGGATTTGTATGGTTTGAACAGAATACCAAACTCAGAGATATTTCATTATTTCTGAAATTGTGTTACTGCAAAAGCACTTTTTGTTCTCACAGAACTTCATCTGTCTAGAAAAAGTGTTTCTATTTCTCTTTCTAATCTCAACCAGAGAGTACATTAATTCAGATGACTAGTTCTTATTTTAATCACATTCAAATGAGCCCTTCTGGGATATGACACACTGTTAACATTTATAGTGTAAATTATTATTTAACAACCAACAACTTGGTAATAACTGAAATGTGTTGGTGTTAACATGATAATAGTGATTTGATGAACACTGTGATGATAAGCTGAGGGTTTTTTTTAAAGCTAACAGATCAGTTTGGAAAACAATAAACATAGCGATAAGGAAATGATTGTCTTGTATGAGCTACAAAGGACAGCTGTCTGACAATAAAATCAAGTGTGTTTACCATAAGACACAACTAAAGAATTTTGGCAGGAAGGTAAATTTTTTAGAATTCCTTTGGACATTCTACAGTGAAAATAATTTCATTCAAAATTCTCTGAATTGGAATATAGAAAGCCCTGCAATTGAATTTCTGGTAAAATATTAAGACTGTCAGATTCCAGGTCCATGTTAGGATCACCAGCCTGGACATTATGTATTAAGGTTAATCTAACTCCTTGTTCAAGTATGTCTATCTTACAGTTAACTCTGGGTCCCTGAATGACACGCAGAATGCATTATTCATCTTCTGTTTATGCTGCATTGTTGGCCAAGTAGAAGGCACTCAACCAATGTTAGTTAAAGTTAGAAATAAGGGCGGGAAGAGGGAGAAAGAGAATGTCATAAAATAAAACATAAAATGGTCCACTCAGTAATGGATCTTGAGAATGTTCTGTCATTGATTTATAAATATTCACTGAACATTTACAGTTTCAGAACCCAGGTAACAAAGAGAACATTCCCTAGTCCCAGCCTTAAGTAGTTTATAGGCAGAGGTAACATCATAAGGCATATAGTTAATATTATAATAGGGGCTTAGGGAATACAATTATGGAAAGACAAAGAAGGTACTAAATACCTTCATCAGGGAAATGAATTTTCCTAAAAGTTGTCAGGTAGCAAAGGGCAGAAGGGTATTAGAAAGAGGAATAGTGTCTGCCAGGCAGAGAAGTATGTAAGAGACTGATTCTTTTGGACTTTTGGAGACAATAGCACATTTGTGGCATTTTTTGTTTGTTTTCTTTACTGGTTTCTCTTCTTTCTGTGAGATAATTTGCAATTCCAAGTGTTTCTATGTGACTTCTGGTGCCTCAGTCTAGTAGATGTAGACAGCTGCACACCACTGATGTCAAGGTTGGCCCTGTGACTTGTGTTTAGTGGAGGGGCAATGGAAGTGACCTTGTCGTACCCAAACAGAAGTTTTCAGAACCCTCGCCTGGTGTGGATATTGTTTTCTTTTCCTTGTGCCGTGAGACTGACTCAAAGGTTGGTTTTTAAAGCTTGATTGCAGAGTGGAAAGAGACTGGGAAGAATACAGCAAACTATGGCACCTAAGATGTAATACAGGAAAGAAACTTTTGTTGCTGGAAGTAACTGAAATAGAGGAGTCGTTGTTTATTATCATAGCATAATCTAATGAAAGCTTACTAAAGCAGTGATCAACGTTATAAACCTTGCACATTGCCAATGGCTGTGGCCATTCTAAGTGTATAATTATGCTGACTGTGGTCATAATTGTGAGTATAAGCACACACAAACACAACATTCAAATTGATGTGCAATTAAAGTGCAAACCAAATGTCTTGAATAATTCATGCAGATATCTCACTGGAATCTCACATTTAAATGTCTTTGCCAGTTATGGCCTGTATCTGTAAATCTCACAGAAATTGTTTCTGTTTTATTAATAAAAATCACAGATAATCATGAATATACTGATTTTAAATTTAATTTCAATCAGCTATCATGAATTATAATATAATTATGAGTTAGAATATAAGGACATCTATTTTAGGTTTAAGATTGTAGATTATAAGATACCTTGAGTGCATAAAATAACAGCTGGGGTGTATTGTATCATTTAGTTAAGAAGGAGCTGGGATGTATCCAGGATTGACTGTAATGGCTTATGATGGTCATCCAGGTTCGTGGAAGACAATAGGGTTAAAGCATAAGGCCAAGCTGACTCCAACAAGAAAGATCTCACCCGCTTATGTTCGTGCTTTGAACAATTGAAAGTTTCTTAATATTTGTAATTGAAATACCTTTTCTCTAGACAGTTCATTGTGTACCCAGTAATGTGTATCTACATTGTGCATCCTATAAGCAAATGACATGCACTTTCATGAATGTCTGTTGAAAGCCCAAAGCTGAGTAAAGCAAGAAGAGGAGAGGACATCTAGTTGCAGCATCATATGGCAGACTTCATGGGGGTATCCATGGCATTTTTAGAATACTTTAAACATAAAGCAGATCCCCTTTTCCTTTTTATTTTAATTCACATATAAAACAACTCTACTTTTTAAAGGGGACAACTCAGTGGCTCTTAGAATGTTCACGAAGTTTTGCAGTCATCACGATAATCTAATTCCAGAACATTTTCATTGTCCCGGAAAGAGATGCTGTACTCAGGCCTGGCTCAGTGGCTCACACCTGTAATCCCAGCACTTTGGGAGACCAAGGTGATCACCTGAGGTCAGGAGTTCAAGACCAGCTTAACCAACATGGCAAAACCCCGTCTCTACTAAAAATACAAAATTTAGCCGGGCATGCTGGCACACTCCTATAGTCCCAGCTACTCGGGAGGCTGAGACACAAGAATCGCTTGAACCTGGAGGGCCGAGGTTGTAGTGAGCTGAATTGCACCACTACACTCTAGCCTGGGGCACAGAGTGAAACTCCATCTCAAAAAAGAAAAAAAGAAAAAAAAGCCGTCCTCATTAATGTCGCACTCCATTACTTCCCAGCCTCTGCAAAACCACTAATCTACTTTCTGTCACAAAGGATTTACCTATTCAGAAGAGTTTATATGAACGAAATCATACAATATGTGACCTTTCATGTCTGGTTTTTTCATTTATAATAATGCTCTCATGGTTCATACATGTTATAGCATTCATCAGTACTTCATTATTTTTAAGACTGAATAATATTCTATTTTATGGATGTTTGTTTATGCATTCATCCTTTGATAAACATTACTTAGGCTTGTTTCTGTTTTTAGCCATTATGAATGATACTGATCTGAATATTTGTGTATGAGTTTTTTATGAATGAATGCTTTAACTTCTTTTGTGTATACATGAACAATTGCAATTGCTGGGTCATGTAGTAACTCTATGGATAATATTTTGAGGAACTTTTGAACTGTTGCCCAAAGTGACTGCACATTTTTTTTTTATTTCAACCAGGAATGTATACGGGCTCCAAATTCTCTACATCCTGTCTATAATAACACATGTCATTGTCCACCTTTTTGATTATGGCCACCCTACTATGTGTGAAATGGTATCTCATTTCAGCTTTGATTTGCATTTCCATGATGACTAATGATATTAAGCTTCCTTACCTGTGCTTCTTGGCCATTAGTATATTTTCTTTGGTGAAATATCTATCTAAACATTCACATTTAAAAAAAAACTGGGTAATTTGTCTCTTTATTTTTTTAATTGCATTTTTAAAGATTTTATTTTTTAATAAAAGCTTCTGGCTCACAGCAAAATTGAGAGGAAGGTACAGAGATTTCCTGTATATCCTGTTCCCACACATGGATTGTCTCCCCTGTTAGCAACACCCCAAAAGGCGTGTAATGTTTATTCCGACTGACAAACCTGCATTGACACATGGTTGTCAGCCAGAGTCCACAGTTCACGTTACAGTTCACTCTTGGTGTTGTACATTCTATGGTTTTGGACAAGTGTATAATGACATATACTCACCCTTATAGTATTCAGAATATTTTTACTTCCCTAAAAATTTTGTGAGCTCCGCTAATTCATTCCTCACTCCCCATTAGCCCCTGGCAACCACTGCTCTTTGTACTAGCTCTACTAGTTTTGCCTTTTTCACAAAGTGATATAGTTGTAATGTCTTTTATTCTCATATTGTAAAGGTTATTTAAATATTCTGGACACTAGACCCTTATTAAATATATGATTTGCAAATTCAGTCTTCAATTTTATGATATATTTTTACTTTCTTGATGTCATCCTTTGAAGCAAATTTTTTTTTAAACTTGGTTTCTATTTCTTTTTTCCCATTTTTGCTGTTGGCTTTGGTGTCATAACCAAAATTTAGTTTGCAATCCAAGGTCACATATGCTTATTCACCTTTGTTTTAAAAAAATTAATTGTGTAGTTTTGGTTCTTACATTTAGGCCTGTGATTGCTTTTGATTAAGTTTTTGTGTGTAGTATGAGGTGGAGGTCCAACTTCATTTCTCTGCACATGAATATTCAGTTGTGCCTGCACCATTTGTTAAAAAGACTTTTCTTTCCCCCATTGAATTGTCTTAAAACCTTTATCAAAAATCAATTCACCCTAAATATATCAGCTTAATATGGACTCTGAATTCTATTACATCAGTCATGCAAACATTATTTTTGGAAGGAGGGATGGGAAAGAGCCACTGTTTCTCACTGAAGTGGTTTCATGACAGTAGAAAGTGGGAGGATTTGAGTAGTTGCTGTAATCAAGTATTGGTGGCCAGTACACAGAGGTGATTTCCTCTCTTCCTTTCCTTTAGTTATTCCCACAGGGTGAGTTCATCACTGAAAGGCATTTCTTAAAGTGTGAGCACATATTTCCTCAAAAAATGTAGCAGACACATAAAATGTTCATAACTGTCATGGCAGTGGGCAGAGCACCACACAAAAAACATAGAAAGATTATTCAAACAGAATATTACCTGGGACACAGTTTGAATTATTTGGGATGACATAAATCGCTTTGTAGACAAAAGATAAAACAAAAAGTAACACATTTTGTACCCATGATAATATATTTTATTTTTATAGTGTTGTTACGTTAAAATACAGTAAGACTATATTCAGATTATAAAAATTTATAAAATACCAGAAAAGTAAATATGAACATTTAAATATATGCATAATTTAACTGTCAGTGTGCTGTTGTCTTTTATTTTATCCCATGTTATTTTATGTTACCTTATAACCAGGCATTATATGCACATTTTTACTTTTATTTATATGTGCATTTATAATTTAATAAAATTGACATCATATTATTTATATATTATTTTCTATCTACTACATTATTTGAATATGTCTAGATCACTTAATATTCTTGAAAAATGTTATTCTATAGTTATCTTTAGCTTACTAAATTATTGCTTGTTCAATCTTTCCCTCTTTGAGGGATTATGAATTGTTTCCTTTTTTAATTTTGCTAATATAATAAAAGCAGAAATATTTATCACTTTAAGATAAGTTAGCCAAGTTTTGAATTTTTAATGGCATATTCTTTAAAGTGGTTTTTATCTTTTGGATGTTATTTAAAATATTTTATTAATCTGGGGAACTAGTCCCATTGCTAGCAAAACTGTTTTATCAATCACACTGGAAATTATAAAATATTCTATTTACACTTTAGCTTTTATGTCATCATTATTTTTCTCCTAGTGTCACTGTACACTGTGCATTTTCAGTATTTTTTTCAGATCTTTAAATATTAAAATGTTCTAAGTCTTGGTTCATAAACTGTTCTTTGTCAGCTTTTACTCTAGGTCATCTCATCATCTGAATGTGCTTATGTGCTGCTTTAACCCTGATGACTCCAAAATGTGTATCTTAAGTCCTGATTGTTCTCATGAGCTGACACTCATGTATCTAGTGGTCTCTGATAATCTATTCAATGTCTAATACACATCTCAAACTTCACATCCAAAATTCAAGTCTTCTTTCCTACCTGCACTCAAATCTACTCCTATCTCAGTTATCTCCATCTCAGAAAATGGAGAATCCTAACTTTTAGGTTTACAAGGCAAAAACTTAAAATCATTTCGGTCTAATTTCCCTCCCAATATTTATAGATAATTCATCACATAGTGAATGCTCTTAGCTTTGCCCTCAGCTATCTCCTCGCTGATCAATTTCCATAATCTTCACTGTCACCTCCCAAGAAAAAACAGCACCACTGCTTAAGTGTATTCTGCTGTAATCGCAAGCTAGCTGTTGCTTTGCTTCAGTCCTGATTGCCCCTCTCACAACATAACACACAAACTATTTTCCACATAGCCTCATGACTGAGCTTTTTAAAAACAATCACATCTGCAGCAATCATCTGATGTTATCTTTTCTCACTAAGAGGAAAGTCAAAGTTCTTAAAATGTTCTACAAGGTCCCAAGTTTTGGGAGCTCCCCTTTGTTCTCTCCACCCCCACTGAAATAATCTTCTTGCTACATTACATACTTCCTCAGCCTATTTCAGTGTTTCAGAAAGTAATATTATGGGATCTCAGTGGCTACAGAGATTAATTTGTAGAGTTTTAGCATCTTTACATTATTGAACTTTCTCCTTCAATGAATGAGTTATATATTTTTCTCTCTTTTTTCTAAACACATCCTAGAATGATGTTTTATTAAGTGTTCAATAAAGAGCCTGCCCATTTTTATTGTATTTGTCTTTATGTACTTTATAGCTTTTGTTGTTATTGTTAATGGGTACTCATTTTTTTCCAATTATACTTTTTAATTAATTACTATCTGTCTGTATCAGGGTTTTCCAACTTTGACACAAGTGACATTTTGAGCCAGGTAATTAATTGTTGTGAGGGGCTCTCCTGTGCATTGTAGGATGTTTAAAAGCATTCCTGGCCTCTACATGCTAGATACCAATAGCATTACTGCAGTTGTGATAACTTCAAAAACCAAAATGTCCACAAATATGGCCAAATATCCTGTGAAGCATAAAATTGTCCCTGGTTGAGAAGAATTCATCTTTATGAAAGTACTGATAGTTTTTTTTAAAGCCACAAAAAGCCTATTCTTGTTTGTTCTAAATATTTCCCGTGTTCACTTTCATCTTAATCAGGTCTTAATTGAAGATCTTACGGTAGCTGACATATTGTCTGTAACAGAGAGACATGCCAAGTGATTTCCTCAGGGTCTCACGTAGATTAAGTCTGATTCCCGGTAATCATAAACTCACTAGTTTATGTGATGTAGGAAGCACTACGTAATAGGAAGTACATACACATTGGGGACAAATAGCCTGGGTGTGGCTCTCAACTCACTTATTGCAGGTATACAGTTTCACAAACATAATTTAACCTTTTTACGTCTCGGTTTTCTGATCTATAAAAAGCAAGTGGAGGCAGCTACTTTTCATTGATATTGTGAAGTTTAATATTGATGTGTATGGTCAGTAGTACACATTAGAAAATATGTGATTTTGGCTCTTATTAGTTCCCTAAAATCAACCAATTAGCAATTGGGAGCTCTTCATAAGACCTGAAGGAGGGGCTGCAGGGGTGGAAAATACATGGTATTTGATCAAGCTTCACTGGACAACATATTTTTTGCCAGGAACATTTATTGAGTGCTCTGTCTAGGGATTATGCAAGAAACTATCTTCAAATGTGTGAGATCAAAACTCTGTCTTAAGAACTTCACTAACAAAAAACAAACAAACTGAAACCAAAAAAGTAATAATGACAATACAAGGTGTCATGTTACCATAAATTACTGAATTTGACCAGCACAGGGAACAGAATCAGAGGAGCAATATTTCTGAAAGGCTTCATCTTAAGTTTCAGAACTGATGTGATTAATTAATTAAAAGGAATTAATCCATGTATCACATTTATATGAAAATATTAATTTGATAAAATAATGATTGGTTTATATAATTCCAAACTTCCTGTCAATAGACTAAGTCTCTGGAAATTTGCTTTTGGGCTTGGCTACTTGAGCTATTTAATAGGTCCTCTCCCCCAAACTCCAGAAATACCTTGGAGGGAATCATACAAGAGTTTTTTTCTGAGGCTACAAAATTGTACAAAGTAATTAATTAGAGAGGAGATATTTGTGGCCATTTGGTGAAGTTAGAATTAGCAGGAGATAAAATGAAAATAAATAATAGCCTGCTGAATGTTGAAGTCTGGTCTTGATAAGGAGAAAGATCTATAATATACAGCTGAGAACAGGGATAGATTTATCCTCCCAATAATCAGTATTTTAATCATTAGAAACACTTCAAAATGCTTCATATAATACTTTTGTTGATATTTTATTAAAAGGAAGCATCTCTATGCTAATTCTCAAATTAAAAAAAATCAGAGTCCAGGAAAAGGAAAAATAGTAATGCTATGTAAATACATCACCTGTTCCAAGTTCCCAATTTTTAAGAGAGACCAGGTGATAAAGTGACTTGCTCAAGGTCACACAGATATCTTTATTCAAAGCTAAAGTGAGACTATATTTCTCCCAAAACTTAGCCCATGATTTTTTTCCCTATACTTTGCTCCCTCTCCACGTACTTTACTGTCATCTTCTTCAAATGAATGTGCTTGGATAAGTTTCAAAGACAAACGCACCTTCAGCTTCATTTCAAGAGTTTGTCCTATAATTGTCACACCTGATCTCTATCCCCATGCCTGAACCCAATCACAAGGGATAATTTGAATCCACTGAAATGCCTGGAGTCTGTGTGTGCTGCCATTGACTCTCCTCATTCAAACTATGCCATTGTAATAGCCAAGGTTGGTCACTGCCACTTTAAATTAGTGGTTTATCTTGAGTCCTGGAGAATGGAAGTCGTTTCAGGGGGAAAGGATGATGAATCACATGGCAGGGAACAAATGTAACTGTGATTAATGGGACATTACACAACAACAAAAAATTGAGCCAACTGTGTGCAGAGATAACTGGAACCACGAAGACCAACTTATTGTCTAAGGTAATGTAATTAACTTCCAGCCCCTCCATAGCTTGGATGGCTGATTCTAGCGTGCCTGGTTCCATTGTGCTAATAATAATGACAAGGTTGTGGCTTCTTATTTTTAATACTACCCTATTAAGGAGCATTTTTCTCCAATGCATGGCAATGATAAAATGTCAAAGACTAAGATTTGGCCATTTGACGTAGCACAATTATAGGCAACTGCTCAGATTCATTCAACTTTCTCTTTTTCCCAAGGAAGACAGTAGAAGAAAACACCAAACGTTAGACTTATGATATATGAGCTTCTTCAAATGTGTAAGAAGGGCTCACTGATTATCATTTTTTGGTTGTTCTTTGGTTAAAAAAAGTTTTCAGAAAATGTATTATTACAGTAACTATGATAAAAAAAGATTTATTTTTGCCTGTCTCTTGTCAGCACCTGGTAGGACAACCTGTCTAATTCATGAAGGTACATTTCTCTCATTCTTAAGAAATAAGTAATTGCTTTGTCGATTAGAAGGAATAGTTCATTCGGGTACTTATGACAGTCTTACGAGTTCAGAAATTATTCTGCACATTTTAAGTAAAGAAAATCATTATTGTGAGCATTTTCATCAATTGCAAACTTGTCTACATTCTTCAGGTAGCAAAGTTGGATAGAGAGTCCACATTTAAAAAGCTTGCCAACTCCTTTTGTGAAATTTGGAGGCTTTTCAAATATTTGATGCCTGCTTCAAATGTTTTTGGAATCGTTTAGATACTTTCGCAAGCAAACATAATAGCAAAACATTCCTCCAAAATTATGAGAAATGATATATTTGGAATCCCAAATTGCTTCCCAAATGTCAGGTTTGCTTTTCTCTTCCTGACTTTGAAATAATATTAACATCTTATATTTTGTAGCATGTTTATTTTTTTAAATAACACTAACCCATTTGGTACTACCGGGATGGCTTTTAGAGAGTAGAGATGTGCTGTAAGTGAAACGGCAGGAACTTTGGGGTCACCTGTAATGGTGTGACTTTCAGCTTATTTAATTATTTATGAGTATGAGGTGATATATTTGCTCTCTCTGGATCTCATTTTTTTATTCATTAAAACAAGATAAAAATATTTACTTCATAGAAGTGTGTAAAGACTGAAAATGACACTGCATGCATGGTATGCTATGAAAGCACTCAATAACTATTCCTTTCCTCTACTGTCACCCCTTTCATATAAGCTACTGGAAGAAAGCATTATGTTTGTTACCATTGTGTTTCTCAAGAAGGACATGTATATATAGTTTTTATCAAGAACATACCATGATTCAACCTCTGTTGTAGCTCATTTTATATACATTAGATTATTCAAAAGATACTGCCTTATTTTTTTCAAATAAGAATACCAATGTTTGGGACATGTAATAAGTGGTCTAAGATAATAAAGTGCCCAGGCCAGTGCCTCACATTTTTTAAAATACTTTTTGAAATAAAACTTGAAATGCAAGTGTGACATCCGAGACACTATGGGTGAAATTCTCCAGTCTGTGTCTCTATCAGGTGCCGTGCTGCCCCTCCAAACAGGCACCAAGCCCTGCCTAAAGAGGCAGCTCTAGCACACAGGTAGAGTTCCAGCCTCAGCTCTACCTGAATCCTATCTACCCACCACTCTTTTTTTTCCTTGAATCCAATTCCACTCTGCTACTGTTCCCAGTGTCATCAGTCTTGTTCCTCATTCTTCAATTTCCACACTTTTCGGGCCATTTGCTCTTAATAATGATGACTATTCCCCAAGCAATAACTTTTATTCCTATTATATTCCTTTTATTCCTTCACCAAACTCCCTGTATCAATGACTACTGTAGACAAACATCTTTCCAGATTTGACTTGCTTTGATAATCGTCTTTGTCATTACTTACCAGTTTGATAAAACTCACAGCTAACACATCTTGGTCATGTAAAAGGGCACTAGACAGATGAAGAAATGGAGTGTAACAAAACTGGTTTGTCTCAGGTCACCCCATTCATTGTGATGGAGCTAGATCTGTTACCTGCTGCAGCCTGGTCTATTCTATTTCCACTAGATCAATGGTTTTTTTTTTTTTTTTTTAAGATTGGAGTCTCACTATGTTGCCGAGGCTGGTCTCGAACTCCTGGGTTCAAGCGATCCTCCTGCCTTGGCCTCCCAAAGTGCTAGGATTATAGGCATGGACCACCACACCCAGCCCCAGTGTTTCTTAATTGGGAATGATTTTTGTCCCCCAGAGGACATTTGGCAATATTTGCAGACATTTTTTAGTTGTAATGTTACTAGGATCTAGTGGATAGAGATCAGAAATGTCGTTAAACATACTGCAATGCATAGAACCCTTCCCCTTTCAACAAAGAACCATCTGGACCCATATTTTAACAGTGCCACAGTTGAGAAATCCTACACTAAATTAAGGTGCTGCATCATGAGGAAGCAGGAAGAAGTCTCCTTCAAGTGATTTTATTGTTTTTTATGCATGTGAGAACAACTTTGCAGAGCCATGTAAAAATGCAAGTCAGGAATCTTGAGTTCTATTTATGTATTTTCCGTTGATTTACTTTGTGCCTTCTTGTTCATCACTTCACTTCCAACAACAAACATTTGCTGAGAAGTTTATTTGTGCAACTATAAAGATGGCATCAGGAAACAGGCTTTTCCTATCAGCACTGACCAGTTGTAAACTTGCAAACATTACCCACCTCACTGTTTATCTGCCCTTTTAGATATAAGAGAAAATATAAATTCTCTAATTTCCCACTAATATTATAGCTGTAAGAGTCACAAAGACAGCACATAAGTACTATATGTGCTGTTGGCCATGTATTTAATAATGCAGTGTAAATTAACAATGTATTATAATGAAATATTCTTGATCAACATTATATTTATACTCATTTATTAAGCTTTTTTGCTTGCCTGCTTTATTTTTTTCTTCTTCTACCCTTTTGGCCCAAGTGTCATACTAATTACTTGCCAAATTTTAGTTAATATCTATCACTTCTTTCTAGCTTGTATTTCTTCTCTTCTCTTAGTCCTGGTTTTTCTTTTTTCTAAAGTCGATTTTTGTTTTGTTGTGTCTTTCATCTCTTCTTTACTTAGCCCCTTTTCTCTCCCTTTCCATTAAATATTTTCTGCTTTCTTAAATGTATTTTTTTTCTAAGAGAAGTTATAAAATAAAAGAGGGACATGTTAAAAGGGAAGATGACTGTCAGTCTTACAGCTACTTTCTTTAGTTCTCATCCTCAAAATTGCCGATCATATTTTTAGGAACTAGACAAGTGTGACAACCTGACAGCCCATACCAGAGAGAGTAGGAGAAACTTACACAAGCTCTATTTCCTCAGAACATGGAGCGTAAGCCTGTCAGGCTGTTAGATAGCAAATGTCTTTGAGATCAATTCCACATTTACACAGGAACATGTAAATATGGAAGCTAATTTTGCCACTGCTGGGCTACTTGCTGCCTGAAGAATAAGGCCGTTTAAAGTTTGATTTTTACCTCTTTATTATCATCATCTATGTCTTGGAACCAAATGCTCCTCTCTGCAGCTGGCCTGAGACCCACGATGTTCCCTGATTATACCACGCAGGTTTCATGTCTTTATGTCTTCACACCTAATGTTTTCCTCTGCTAGGACTCCCTTTTCCTGGTTCTCTGCCTAGAACATCTCTGCTCATCCTGCAGTTTTAATTTGGTCGAAGTGTTCTTTGGATATGGCTGACTCTTTTATGCCATTTCTTATTTGGGATGTTATCTGATGTATTTCTGTCATTTCTTTTAATTCCAGTTTTCTTGGTCTACATGATGACTCATCATTTCTGCCACTTACAACTTAACTCTCAGGCCCTTTCTTGCCATCATCCCTTCCATTGGTTGGGATTACTTTATTCCTCCAGGCTGCCCTTTTTGGTGGGCTCAATACTGCCCTTTCTACCTCCTTTCTGCAGGGTCCATATTTGATCTGACTGGAAATGCTTTGCCAGACTCTGTTATTACATGATATTCTCAATGAAGACTGTCTCCTTTATGCTGCTGATAGTGAGGAATTCTCAAAGCAGGTGTCAATTGCTGTTTTCTATATTCCTCACCCTCTTGGAAATACACATCAAGGTCTCTAAATGGTCAGTGGGCCTGATTAAGGTAAGCATCTCTCATCTGATTATTCACTTTTGTATTGACTGATGAGTCACAGCACTCTAGCAATGAACTTCAAGGAAATCTTGTTATAAGTTATTGTGTTTTTTTTCCCTTGAGTGAAATGGATGTTTTCTTATTAGTGATTTTACTTCTTAATTCTACACTGGGATGACCTGGTTGAAACAAATCATACTATGCTTGCGACCAGAGAGGAGAATATTTTGTATTTTTAGTAGCACTAACATAGGATTTCAGCCTAAGCTGCCACTGACATCTTAGAAAGGCAATGCCCCTCTTTTTAGGTTTTAGCTGGATAGAGCCTGATAGAGTTTAGATGTTTGTCCTCTCCAAATCTCATGTTGAAAGTCGATTCTCAATGTTGCAGTAGGGCCTAATGGAAGGTGTTCGCACTGTGAGGGCAAGTGCCTCATGAATAGCTTGGGGCCCTCACCGGGTGGGGTAATTTGTCATCTTAGCTCATGAAAGAACTGGCTATTAAAGAGAGTCTGGCACCTCCCTCCTCACTCTCTTCTTCCTTGCTCTTGCCATGTGATGTCTTATTTCCTTCCCCTTCTACCATAAGTGAAAGCTTCCTGAGGCCCTTGCTGGAAGCAGATGCTGTCTCCATGTTTCTCATACATTCTGCAGAATTGTGAACAAAATAAACCTCTTTTCTTTATAAATTACCCAGCCTGAGGTATTCCTTCACAGCAATGCAAATGAGGACTGAGATAGAGCCTCATGAATCAGAAAGGTGATCAATGATCCATGGCAAACAGTAACTTTTTACAAAATTAGTCATGAAAAAGACCAAGTATATGTTAGCTTTTGCTACATAACAAACTCCCTTAAAAGTTACAGTTGAACAAAATAACCACTTATTGGGCTTATGATTCTTCACATTGGCAATTTGGACTGGGCATGACTGGGTAGTCCATCTCACCTCTGTTGGATTCACTCATGTAACTGTGAATAGTTACCAGTTTTGCTAGAGCATTGCTGGTGGGATGACTTATCTCTGCTCCACATGATCTTGCAACTCACTAGACTCAAATTTCTCACATGATAGTGACATGCATCGAAGAGAAAGAAGAAAGAAAGTAGATGCGTGCGCATTTCTAGAAGCAAGATTCAAAGCTGGCATATTGCATTCTCTTGCCAAAGCAAGTGGCAAGATTGACTTGGGATTTAGGAGTATGGAAATAGATTTCCCTTTGTGAAAGGACAGGGATACGGGAAGGGAAATGATTGCAGCCATACTGTAAGCAATCGATTAGACTGTCACAGATTGTGCAAGATACCTTTTCTTATCCTATCTTGATTTCCAAACTTCTCTTTATCACTGAATGTGAAATCTACTAGCCAGAAATTATAAATGGATGAGTAATGTTTTCACATATGAGATGTAAAATTTACTCAGATTATTTCGGAACCAGGTAAACAAAATAGGGAGGTAAAAGCCAACAGTCTCTGATGGTCTGTGGCTGTGCTTTATGTGAGTTCAGTTTTGAAACGATTAATTTTTGAATTTTATTTTACGGTTATTATAGATTGGTCTCTTTTCATCTCTGTGTCTAAAATTGGAGAATTTCCCTATAATTCTCAAATTATGAGAATCGGTTTTATAAGCCCTGCCCTAATAAAATGTTCAACATATTGTAACTAATGAATAAGAGGTATAAACCTATCTATGGAGTTTAGCAACTGAAATGTGATTTTCCTGGAGACTAACTGTTTGTTGGTCTTTATACTTTAGATTGGAAAATCCCAGAAGACATGATCTTATACTCATTTTGCCCTGATTTCCCTTTTGATCAGGAAGTTTAGTATATGCATCTTACATATCCTGAATTCTTCTACAATAATCCATTACCAATAAGCCACTTACTACCAATATTACTGTAGTTTAGTTATTGCAGGTTTAATCATCAGATTGTGAACATGACTTATGAATTATTTACAAAGTATGCCTATTTGGAGGAAGAAATCTAAATGCAGGCAATGCAAAACTATGTATGAGTTTAATATAATGCAGTTCAATATTTGTGGAGCCTATATTTTAAATATACGACAGTTAACATGACTTTTTACTGTATCACATATCTGGCATTTTCCTTATATTACAAAAAGTGTCTTTAGAATTCAAATTGTGATAAAATATTGACAAGTAATATGGAACTTGTAAGTACATTGAGTATTATTTTTCCTATTAGCAAACCTTTTCAAAGTGAGGTAGCTTAAAATAAATAGTGCTATACTTTAAGAGGAAGAGGAATACGTTGTCAGAATACGGAAATACAGATCAAATGCCTAAGAAAGCCCCTGATATTTTGTTTGCATTGAGGGTTCACAAATAAACAGCACCCATCTTTTCTATCAGGGTTATGAATAAACTGAGAAATAAGGTAAATGATTCAACAGAGAGAGGAAGGTATATTGCCTTTACTGCTACCAAAGGCTAGAATGAAAATATATCTTATATTTCTAGGCAATTAGCCCTGCTAAGATTGAAGTCCAAAATTAGACACTCTTATCAAACCCATCATAGGCATAGCCAGAGCTTTTTTTATGTAAGATTGGAGGAAAAGGCAAGAATTTATAACAACTCAGGGGGCCATCACATCAAGGTTAACTCAGCTATGAAGCATGGTCAAGCAGTGCAAAGGATGAACACTTAGCTCACACCTGCAGCTCTGCTTTGAATCAAGCCATAATAGGATGAGATATCCCCATAGCAGATGCCAGGAAAGGAGAAGGCTGCATGGGTGAAATACCAGATAATTACATCTACACTCTTGCACTCTTGCAGAATAGACTCTAGTGTAAATGCAAGCAAAGCCAACAGGGACAGGTAGCTGCATGCAAAATCATGGGGAGAGAGTAACTCTTTGAGAGGCTACACATTTTCTAAGAGTGTGAACATAAAATATATAGGACATGTTCACATGATCAAATTGCCTTGTACTTTATAATAGATTGAATAATTATTTTTAACCCCTCCAAGATGCAGGTGAGCAGCTCGGAATGAAAAAAAATAGAGAGGTAAAATAAACAAAACAATCCACATTTATAAGAACAACAAATTTGAAATATGAGTTAAAGTTTTTAACTACATTAAGTTTGTGGAAATAGAGTTAGGTTAGAAACCAGGAGTCTTATGTTTAAAATTTGGTATATCTACCAAGTAGTTGTGTGATCTTGAGAAACAACCTTAGCCATTCATTCCGAAGTTTGTTCCTCTCTTTTTTCTTAAGGGGTTGTCCCAAATGACCTTTAAGGATGTATTCTAGCCTATGATCCTAGATATTATTTTTAATACATCTCTAATGTGAACTAATGCCATAATAATAAACATTAGCACGTTTCTATTCACATAAATGCCTCTGTTTATTAACTTTGACCTCTCTTTATATCTAATTCACAGTGGCTCATTTTCAAATGAATGTCATTTTCTAAATAGGTGACAGATATGTATTTCTGCATGTATTTCATCTTGGAAAGATCTCTTTAAAATGGTGAAAGAAAGCATGCCAAAATAGAAACCAAAAGAACTTGTTCTTATTTTTCACAAAATTACTTTTATTCAATCACTCATAAATCAACTTGTGCTTCTAGTCATGCTTACACCTCTAATCATAATCATACTATCCTGTCCAATGTCCATGCACTTAGGAGGACCAAATCACCAAGAAACATCTATTAGGAAGCAGAAAAGAGGACAGAAAGAGTACCAGCTATAAAGGCAAAGCTCAATTGGATGCTATTGATTGTGTTTGGTGTTTCTTTGATAATTTTAGTATTGTTTATTACTTTCTGCCTCAACCTCAAACAACTGTTGCAAATCTCAAACATTTCCTGACCACTAAGGTTTAGAACATTGCCTTCATGTGTAAGTGCTGATTAGCTCTTCAAGGGTTCTGAAGATCTTAGTACCATTTGTTGCATGATGCTGTTGGAATCTAGGTGGCTGTCAAGAAATAATGCCCCCATCTTCTTCTCCCAGATTCAATCCAGTTGAGCAGTTGTCTGAAGGTAGAATTCTTCACAGGTCCTGGAACTCAGAAATGTTACTGATTAGCGGTGAAAGATGAAGATAATACACAAAGGTCTTTCTTGTAATCCCTACCAGGTCTATAAATAAACCATTTCATTCAACAGTTTCTTCAAGAGGATGGAGTATTCCCAGCCATTTTTACAAGTCTTACTGGAATGGGAACAAACTTTTTGCTTTCAATGAATATATGGCTTTCTTTTGCCTTGCTTAGGATACCAAAGAATGCATTCCATAATCCATTCACACACACATACACACACGCAAATAATAATAAATAATAATAATAATAAATAAGATTGCAAAACAAATGATTTTGAACAAGGGGTTTGCAAATCAATTTTCCTTCTCTAATGTTTATGTGGAAAGGTCTCAGCAACTCTGGCATTTATTCCTAAACACCGGACTTCGCAATTTATATGTCTTATTTGGTATTGGGAAAGGGCACAATCATTACATGGTGAGAGGTATGAGGTTTCATTCGAGTACTTTTCCAGAGATTACTCTGTAATATAATATTAAGATAGAATTTCTTTCTACACAGATGTTGCTTCTTATTCATATACAATGTGCGGTATTTTCCCCTTTAGATACTTTGAGGCATTAATGTGATAACTCAAGCAACTTTGTGCTTTTGATAGCTCCTCTTTAATTCTGGTTTTGGAGGAATCTTTGACTTCATCACAGAGAAATCCAATAAAACTTAGATACAATTAGGACTATTAGCACTAAAAAGGTCCACAGAATTCTCAGCATTCTATTAATCCAACAATAACAACAACAAAACCCTTACAAGTCTACAAGGGCATTTTTCTCTAAAAGCATTAGATAATTAGGTTGCATCATTTAGATAAAGGAATCATTTAATTATGCATAAGGACATTTACTAAGTTATTGCAACTATCAGTATAGACACATTGATGAGATAAGACATTTGCTATCCAGGAGTTCACTGACAAATTAAGAAAAAAAATCCTTATATATGTATTGTTAATTCTAGGTAGCTAGAGATATGATAATTAAATAAAACCTCTCTTTTCAACTATAATAGTCTGACTCTGTTTTTTGATGACAGCTTTTACATCTAACCCCCTCTTTTCCCCTGTCCCTCATATCTGGGCTAGCTAAGATTAAAGCTTAGGTGATACCTTATTTGGTGCCCATGAAAAATTAAAACCCATGCAAGCTTTTGCCTACATGTGAGGACCCTCACCCTAGCCCCACCCTGAAATCACAATAAAAGCCAGAGTCAGTCTCCTTTTCTGTTTCTCTCAAGGCATTACAAGATTTGAGAGGCTTGCCCAGCCCTTCCCAGGACCTCAAAAAAGTAAATAATAAACATTTTCATAACTCTTCTGGTGTGTGTCACATCATCAGTCTCAACATTCAAACCAAACTTTGAGTGCAGGTCTATCCTGCCTTTGGGAGGGAAACACATCCACTCAGGTTTGAAACCAGTTGAAATGTCGCAGGAGTCAGACTCATGGAAATCCAAATGACAGCTATTCTACAGATAAAATGATGAGATGAAGGACATTTTTAGACATGACTATATGAAGTAATTCCTCATTCTCTATCCCATGCATCAATCAAAATAGTCTAGGTTACACTGGGGTAACAAATATTTCTAAAATATATACCTGGCAGTTAATTCCCCCTAATTACAAGTACAGCTGGAAAATCACAGGTTTCTGTCGTAGCAGTATCCTCACCTAATAAAGAGCAGGGCAGAATATGGGTGTGTGTGGGAGAGAGAGAGAGAGAAAGAGAGAGAAAGGGAGGTAAGAGAGGGGAAGAGTTACATAAAAGAGAAGACTTATCTCTTCTAAACCTACCAATCCTAGCTTGGTGCAATGGTGCCACCTGTAGACCCAGCTACTCAGAAGGCTGAGATGGAAGGATTTTTTGAGCCCAAGAGTTGAAGTCTGCAGTTATCTATGATCACATCACTGCACTCCAGCCTGGGCAACAGAGCAAGACCCCATTTTAAAACCTACTAATTACCCTGTAGGGAGGATTAGGAGAACTGAGTGGTATGAGAGCAAAAGTGTCACCAGTAGAAATGTCAGCAAACCCTCGACCAAATCTAGCTGCAATCAGCTTTTGTAAATAAAGTTTTATTCAAATGTAGTCATGCCCAATCATATATAAATCATCGCTGCTTTCATGCAACAACAACACAATTTAGTAGTCCTGAGAGAGACCCTAGGCCTGCAAAGCCAACAATATTTAACCTCTGACCCTTTACAGGAAAAGTTCACTGACCCCTTTTCTAGATATCAATCTATAAGGACATTCAAGGACAGATAATTGAAGACAAGCAGTAAAATCAAAATATGAGAAAAAAAGAAAACAGGAAAATGGTATTTCTCTTATTATTATAATCTGCGTAAAACTTTGGCCAGGATGAGTCAGGGAAGGATATTATGGGCAAATCATGGACCTACAGCTTGAACAAGAGACAAGAGGAGAGAAGGATCAGCCTTCTAGTAGGAACCCTGATTATCACAGTATGGCAAAGGAAGAGCACAAAGGAAGCAAAGGTGGGAAGCTAGAAATACAAGTCAAAGAGAGTAGTAGTTATGGTACAGAACTTGAAACCATGTCACCGAAGTTGCTAATGAAAATATTGGGCATCTCTGCCCTGGAGGAAAGACTAAGGGGAAATGACCTAATGACATTGTTTTTTTCAAATTGAATTTGAAAAGCGGATAAAGAGAAGTATGATATCCTTAAACTGTTTGACTTAAGTGGCTCCTGGGTTTTGGAATTTGTGAATCATTAATGAGAAATGAAATGGGAGACTGAAAAATTGTTGCCAGCATTAACTTTTGCCAAGCAATTACATATATGGTCATATATATGTGTGTGTGTATATATATAAACATATATAAATACATATACATATATAAAAATATACATATATATACTCACACACATATATATCTGATAATCTGGCATTATGTTATAAATTATAAGTCATTTTAATATGAATGGATAACAATTACATAACCTTGGAATAAAAGAAAGCCTTTTTAATTGAACATGCTTTTATTTATTAGAAAATAAATAATTTTTAGTTCCATTCTTTTAATGACTAATGACGGTTTTATCACAGACCTGCGTCAAACTCCTAACGACAATTGAAGACATATTTATAAGTACAGAAGACAATCATGGAACCAGGTGAAAGGAAGATAAACTTCGATTACGTAGAAGAAATTGATTATTTCTTAGATAAGAATGAACCCTCCTCTTTGAAAAAAAGATCAGATTATTAAAAAGTGCTGCCTTATCTTAGGGTAGTCTCCCTAACACAGGACAATTCAATAAAATGCTGTATAATGAACTCTGAAATACCCAGGGGAGTGTGAGAGAATAGCAGCATTCAGTAGATGCCTTTCAGGTATCAGACACAGTACTAGGTCCTGCATATTTATAAGCTCCATTAGTGCTAAGAGAAGCTGATGAATTTGCCCAAGATCATACAGCATGTAAATGGAAGACATGAAATTAAAACCTGGGCCCAACTGCGTCTTACCATTTCTTCATTTTCCTTCGTGTGTTGTACCCGAGTATGGCTGGGAAATCGGACAGAATCCTCACAAATATCTCTACCAGTGTGAAAGTTCTAGATGTTGCCAACCCACACTCTGCCAATCATAGAGAAGAGAGTGAATGTATCAAAAGACAACTGAGCCAAACCCACTCTAACCAGAGAATATGTGACAGAGGTCCACCTAACACATATTTAATATTGTGTAGCTAATTGAAGACATCTATGAATCCAAGTCATTGCATAATCCAGGGTGGCAATGAGAGAACTGCATAGTATAACAATCAGGTCAGCTAGGAAGGCAGCCAGAAGATGGACTGGAAGTATTATGGGACGATCCCTGTAAGAGACACAGCAGGGTTCATGAAGTATAGGAACAATTTGGTCAATAGGTGACGAACCTGGAAGGAATTACATTTTCTTCTCTCCAGTCCCTGTTCACATTACAACACAGCTCACATGTAGCTTTCCTCTTGAAACATGTCTCCAATCTCATTCTTTCTCTTTCAGAATTACATGTCTTCCACTTTGCAACTACTATAGTTGCTACTTGTGGACACCTATGTCTTAGCTGTCATCTATTATATTTCTCTGTCTTCCACTATAGTCATAATTGTTACTTCCTTAAGGAAAATGATCACATCAATTACAGAAATGTGTTTGTGTAGGTGTATGTGTACTTGCATTTGCAATAAATAGCAGAGTACTCGACTTGTGATGGGAGTTTAACACTGTTTTCATGGCTTGAACAAAGGAAAACCTTTCACAGGATGAAAAGAAAGAAAACCTTTCATAGGATGAAAAGAAAGCATTTGTTGAACATAGGATTGGACCAGATACTGATTTAGGCAATTCCACACCTAAGAGGTTGCAGTCTCCACTCAATCCTTTTACAGATGAGAAAATCAAGACCCATAGAGTGTAAGTTGCCTGCCCAAGTTAGGACAACTGGTAAACAGCAAGACAAATAATTTTATTTAGGTTTGTGAATCTCAGGTCCTTTCAGTTGTATCACCCTTGTGGGTCTGCTGACTGCATGATTGGTCTGTGGAATAGAAGAAAGTAGTTTAACTGTGGTATTTGAGCCCATCTTGGAGTTGCCCTGCTCCTCCCTTAAATCATCTTGATCCTTTTCTTTCTCAGTGGAATTGGGGTCAGCAGGTACTTTTTGTTTCTGTGCAAAGTTCCACCACCCCACCAATCTTCCTGCTCCTTTTCTCATGGCAAAGCTCCTCTTTTCTCTATACATAGCTAATGCCCCTGGAGTCATGCTGTAGATTACCCACGGAGCTGAAATGCAATCATTCTATGTCCTTAAGGGCTCTTAACTTTACACTCTTTATTCATATTCTTCCAAGTCACAGCCTCGGTTTTTGTGGAATGAAATTTTCAGGCTACTTTACAAACGTCAGTCCCATTCCATTTTCTTATCAGTTTAATACGAAGATAGCAGAACCAGAATCTGCCACTCAGATTGCATTTTGTTTCTACTGAGGGCACAGATTTGAAATAAGCAAAATAAAATTTTCTTTCCCATTTAGAAAGAAAACTTGGGGAATAAAATAGAATGAGGAAACAAAGAATGAGTTTTAGTGACTATTGTGTCCTATAAATTCTTTAGAAAATCAAAAGAAAAAGAAGCAAATCCTAAAAATTATCCATATATTGGAAATATAATTAAAAATAAAAACAAGTATAATCATGAACATAGATATGTTATGTATATATTTTAAAAACATTATGTATACAGCATATATTTTATATATCGTATGACTTTCTGATTATGCAGGTTGTACATATATATGTATGTTTTTATATATATTTGCATCTATAATCCTACTAACTAGAACAGCTTCCCAAGAGTAGGCTGCAGATCACCTGCATCTGAAGCCCCTGAGAGACTTGTTTAAAAATGTAGATTGTTCCCGAGCCCCTCTCCAGATTCACCGAATCAGAGATTTTAGGCCTCTAGACCAGAAATCTACATTCAGACAACCTCCTTAGCTGCACCCAAGTTTAAGAATGCATAACGTAAAAATATCCATTTAAAAATGTATCTTGGAGCGTTTCTGTCTGAGCTCTTTTATGCATACTTTTTCAGCTAGATCCTGTGTGTATCACCTAGCATTGCATAAAAATTATTATCACACAACTTTGGCACATATTTGTAAACATCATTTTTAATGGCTGTATAATATAACCTGTAAAGATACTCTAATTTACTTGTCATGTTTTTCAACATTTAGATTACTTCTATGTTTTTGCTTTATAAAAAATATTGGTATGAATCTCTTCAGACATACAATTTTCCCCCATGTGTATCTATTCATCTCTGTGACTGCTGTACTGTACGTAGTTTCCAGCACTGAGTTATCACAATTTCTCTAATAATTTAAACTTGAGAGTCAAATTTATATGATTTTTGACTTGACATCTTTAAATGATTGCACAGTGCTGAATATGATTATAACTATTATTTCCTATTTTATGAAGTATCTGTGAACCTTACCATTAGTATTTCCTGTTTATTTTTCCCACTGAACAACTTATCTAAAGAGCTATTTATTAAGAATATTATGTCTTTAATGCAGCTGTTGCACGCTTATTTGCTATTTTTTGCCTTTGAATTTTACTCATTATAGATCTTGCAAAACACATTCACTTTAGTTCTTTTGAACTTAACATTTTAGAACATTTCTGTTTCTTTCTTTTTAAAAATACATTTTTATTGTGCATATCAGAGCTATAAAGCATAATTTTTTTTACATTTATTCTTAACTCCTGATTAGATCCAAGATTTGACAATTAGTAATTTACTTAATCTTCTAGACATTTTGTGTGTGATTTTTATGTTTTGTTGTATTCTTTGGGATTTATTTTTATGCATATTTGGGGGAGATGACTAGCTCATCAGCCCTATTGTGATGGGCTTGGGATCCCATGGGAAAAATATTGATTTGATTGTGTGTTACCGAGAACAACATTTAACAAGCCACCTCCTAGAACCAGGGCCCCCACCTCTGGGCCAGGCTGATCCCAAAGGCGCAAGTACTGGAGCTCCTACACGTGTATTAGCCAGACATGTGGAAAAGGTAAAGGGTCAGAGAGCTCTCCTGAGAGAAGAAACCCCACATGGGAGTTTAGATTCAAGGGAGGCATGCTACTGTCTACCCCAGAAGGTCTCAGCCTTTGGAAAGACTCAAACAAATTTTTGAGGAAGGGTCTGGAGGTACAGGCTTGCTTTGTTTAAAGATAGAACTGCAGAGGCAGAGAATCAGGCACAGGAGCAATGGTCAGTGGTGAGGCGCTTTACTGGTGTGCTTCTTATTAGGTTTGTTTTAGTAGAAAATCATAACCTAAAAGAGTGTCTCTGGCTTCCTTGAATCAAATTCATTGGGCATCAGCAAGAACCTCACTTTTATCAACCGGGATATTTTCATAAAGAAGATATTTATCAATAGTATGCATCATTCAAGAATATGATTGAAAGGGACTAAAGAAGGTTAACAGTAGGTATCTTTCCAGCAGTATGTAAAATTATGCATGCAAGCATATCTTCTCAAACATTTATCTTAGCCCAATTTTTGGTTCATGATAAGCACCTGAAATTATTTAACTTCCTCCCAGCCCCTTTGGGCACACCACCCAACATCCATCCTAGTGGAATGCCAGTTGGTACTCATTTTCCCACCCACTGTGTAGTAAACATCATTTCTTTTCACCAAGAATAAAATATTGAGTCTGTTGTAAGTAAGTTAATCTATGTAGAACAGGATAAATAATGTATTTCATTATTTAACTGAACTTTCTGAATTATGACGTATACAAATATTTCATGACCATTTTAAAGAGTGTTATATTAAAAGATGTATATTTTCATACATGAAGAAAAATAGACATCAAAGTAACTATGTTTGGGTGATGAGAATATGGGTAATTACTTTCTTCCTTATTTTCCCAATAATTTGATACCATTTATGACACTTTATTAAATGGAAAAGTTAAAAAAAATGAAAATGTAACATGTTATAGAGATATTTCAATGTATCACCTTTTGCAAAAGTCAAAGAGGATTTTCTGTCTCTAATTTAGTGAAATTCATAGCCAACTATCCCAGCAATTCTACCTTTTCTTTTTGTGAATTTCCTTGTTCCCATAATCTTCTGCACCAACAGCAGACCTCCTCTTTTTTTTTTTTATGACAACAGAAGTTTGTTTTTTGTTTTTTTTTTCCTGGAGTAAGCTGACAAAAAGACCATTTTGTACTTTAAATTTTATCTCTATTTTCTCATTTTAATAGTTTACTTTCCCATCACTCATGAAGGTTTCTAAGTTAATGTCTGCTGCTGGATTTTAAAATGACTACAGTTTGCCAGACTTTTGAAAGGGAGTCACATGCAGGATTTATAATTAAGTGATGGCAGAGAGGTCCTCCCTCAGAAGGAATAAAAGCAAGTCTCAGCATGAAGCTGTGCAGTTGGGGAGAATAAAAGATTGATACTGCCAAGAGTAAAGGGTGTGAAATTAGGGACTCTCAAAATTCGTTCTGTAAACCCTTTGGAGCAATCTCCAGAGATTACTGAAGTTGCAAGGTACTGGCTCACTCAGACCTTCATCCTCATCTGTGAAATGGCAAGTGATTCTTTGTTCAGTCTAACCCACATGACTGTTGTGAGAGGTGAAGATAAAACATTTAAAATAGCACTGAGATCGCTTAAGGGCTTCAAAATGAAGGGCATAGATTTTTTCATTCTATCTACCCACAAAGCGTGTAGCCAGCATACTGAAATGCACGTTGGTTGAAGGTTAAGGACTTCTACAACTATCTCTGCTCAGCTGAAAGGAGATAATGAACAAGAACATCAATTTGTGCAACAAGCTTTTGACTAGGAGATAAAGTCTTGGAATCAGTTTTGTGGGGGCAGGTGAGCCAGCTGATGCTGCTACCAAATCTAATTAATTATAGTGTTGATTTCTTTATCAACAAATAAAAATGACATCTTGAAGCCCAGCTTTATGTCCCTAAGAAATATGTCTGTTTTACAATGCATAAACACCATAGAATACTTACTTTATCTAAGCCAAACTGTGCCAAAATCAGCCTTTAAAAAATGCTATCGTTGTTGGTAAAATTATAGTTGTTGATGTTGGCAAAATTAGAGCTATGTGAGCAAAGCTGTCTGCTATAGAGAACTTGGGAAATTGTAAAATCCCGGTTTTCTTTCTGTGTATTTAAAATATCTAGCAATCCTATTGTTTTTCATATGTAAACAAAGTATTGGTTTCAATGAAGAAATCAAATATACTGTGCTAGTAGTCAGTACGTTTTGGTTAACTGCTTGCTTGATAAATTAAATGGCATCATTAGTTATTAGCTTCATAAAGCTGACATACAATAGCCAGAGCTATTCCTCCACCTAAAGTCTTGTATAGAATTTTTGAAAAATAAAATTGACTCAGGTATATAATTTGAGAGTTAAATGGTAAGAAGTTACTGGCATGTTTGTCCTATAATAACATGGCCTTATGATAGATGTGAGGTGGGGTGGGGTGGGGGAATGGCTGTATTTTTTCTTCTTCCAACACCTATTAGGAACCTTGGTTGTATCAGGCATTGAGACCTGTTCTGGAATATTTGATAAGGGCTTGTTATTTTACTACATCTCAGAATTGCATTTTATACCATTCATTCAGTTGCCATTTAAAAACTCTTTATTGAATACACTATGTTTATATATTTATTAGAAGTAGAAGTTTTGTCAATTTTTTGAAGACAGAACTGTGATTGTTCCCCTTGCAACTTCTGCAGCAAACAGCAAAAGTCCTTTGTACATAATAGACATTTAGTGTTTATTAGTTTAATTAAATTAACAGAGAGAGTTTGATTGGACTTAGATGTTAGACAGGTTCTTTTTGTAAGAAATATTGTGATTTCATAAGACAAGGAGAGTTGCAATCTGTCATCCATCAAAAAGTATGCCCATAGAAAAATATATCTTAACTCTAAAAGGCAATAATGGGTGGAGTACAGTGTATGGAGCTAGAGGTAGAGAAGAAGGAGGAATAACTGACATTTGTTGAGTGCCTCCTACGTCATGGACCCTGGATGGCATTGAGATTAGTATCCATGTTTCTAGCCCTTGGCTGGTTCATTCTTTGGTCACACCAAACCCCTCACTTTGGAAACTTTATTTAGCACATGTTTATATAAATACTGTTTGGTTTCATCATGTCACATGCTCTGTGTGACCTGACCCTTCATTATTTCTCTATCTTTATTCTTTATCATGTTGTGCCTATTTGACATAATTAGAATATTTGTCCCCACCCAAGTATCATGTTGGATTGAAATCTCCCAATGTTGGAGGTGAGGCTTGGTGGATGGTGTTTAGATCGTGCGGGTGGAGTCTTCGTGAATGGCTTGGGCCAACCCCTTGTGATAAGTGAGCTCTTACTCTGAGTTCACATGAGGTCTCGTTGTGTAAAAGTGTGTGGCACCTGACCCCCACTTTCTCCTACTCTCACCGTGTGAGACGCCTGCCCCGATTCACCTTCCGCTACAATTGTAAGCTCTCTAAGGCCTCCCAGAGGCAGATGCTAGAGCTATGCTTCCTGTACAGCCTGCAGAACTGTGAGACAATTTAACCTCTTTTCTTATAAATTACCCAGTCTCAGGTATTTGTTTATAGCAATGCAAGAGCAGCCTAACATACCATCTCAATTTAATTGGCTGCCCCTGTCATTTTGGCCACTTTCTCAAATACGCCAAGTTGTTGTCCATGCTAGGACATTGAACGTGCTATTTCCTTTACTTGGAACGTAAATACACAGCTCTTTGAGTAGCTGCTTTCTAATGTTTAGATTTCAACTAAAATGTAATTTTCCATCAAAGTGATCTTTCATTACTATCATAAATAATTCCCCATTATTCTTTATCTCAGTCACTAATTTCATGCCTTCATCAAACTTACTGAGCAGAAATATTTATCTTGTCTGTCAGTTTAATTGTTTTTGACTGATATCCACTTGGACCACACTCATCCCTCAGAATGCAGGCACCAGAAGTATAGAAGATACAGAAGACTTGATGGCACATGTATTTCAGGGGAAAACCTGGCACATGATGGGTAATTTGTAAAGGAAATAGGTTTATTTGACTCACAGTTGTGCATGGCTAGCGAGGCCTCCGGAAACTTACAATTATGGTGGAAGGGGAAGCAACCACATCCTTCTTCACGTGGTGGCAGCAAGAAGAAATGCCAAACAAAAGAGGGAAAAGCCCCTTAAAACTATCATATCTTGTGAGAACTCACTATCACAAGAACAGCATGAGAGTAACTGCCCCTTGATTCAACTACCTCCCACAGGTTCCCTCCCATGACATGTGGGGATTATGGGAATTACAATTCAAGATAAGATTTGGGTGGGGACACAGCCAAACCATATCAACCTTCTTCACAGCCTTCTTCACAGAATGAAGCATGTTATGAGGTAATATATGTAACAAGCACATAGTATGTACTCTAGAATTTTGTTATTCATAATGTACAAGCAGAATATTGCTTACAGTCTTTTAAACAATTGAATCTTAATGAATGTACCTTTGCCTTTTATTTTAGTTGTGGATTAATAACTTCTTAGCCCATAACTAAAGTGGATATAAACTATGATGCTATTTGACCATTTTATAAAATCAAGTTACATTCATTCTCAAGCATAAACGTCTCAATACTAGAGTAGGCTTCCAATGGATGAGGCACAGTTAACATGCAGTTACAGCCTTTCTCCTGGTTTTCTTGAAAGATTGTCACAGTCAAGGCTTTCGTGTAAAACATTTGCTGAAAATTAAGAATTGGGCAAAACCTTGAATAGAATCCATGAGAATATTAGGATTCGCATTATGTTAGGGATTTCCACAGCTCTTTCTTTATTAGTAGGAAACATGCACCCTCCTTCCCCATCTCTCAGTTAATTGTTTTTTATTCTCTAGGGTTTGGTTAAAATGCTATGGTTTTTCTGAAATTTCCCCTGACCTCCTTAACAATGGTCAGTCAGGTCGAGTTAATGGCTCATGCCTCACAATCTCACTCTACATTTAACTGAATGACTGATTTCACACTTATGAACTAGGCTGCAGGCTCCTTGAGGTAAGTTATTCTATTTTTTTCTCTATATGTATACATGTGCTAATGAACATGTATATGTATGTTTACAAATAAAAGGTCGATGTGGCTGTTTAGTGAATGACAAAGAAAATGTAGGAAGAGGTCAGAAGACAGGTTGTGGTGCACATGTTGGCCAGAGTAAACAGGGTTAAAGCCCTTAAACTTTTTTTAAACAGAGAAGTAGAGCAAGGAGAAGGGTTATTTGGACCTCTGGAGTGGGTTGAAGGGTGTCCGCCAAAGATACATCCACATCAAATCCCTGATGCCTCCACATATTACAGTCATGTGTTGCTTAATGACAGAGATACATAAAGCTCAAAAAACTGGACTGAGTGACTCAGGCAAGTGAGTTCATAACAGAGCTCTGCAATGCCTTTCGTCATGTGGCATTTCCGTCTCTATGTACCCACAGGGTTCAACTCGATGTTGTGAATTTAGTATGTTCTCAATAAATGCTTAGGAAATTCAACTGATTTTAAATTGTGCTGATCCTCCCAACCCAGGTATTTTGATGTCATTTATATTCATATTTATTTATATATTCTGAAGATTGATCAAAAGTGCTTTGCAGTCTTACCACATCCATGCAAATGTATTAAAAATAGGGACTCTCAGTCAATCTCCAGATCTCCAGTCACACTTGACATTTACATTGTCACAATAGTTGTCTTATTCCTTTAGGTTGTATAGATATTTCATCTTTTTAAAAAAAATTTAAAATAAACCCAATAACATACAATCAAGATATAATCTGTCTATTTGAAAACAAGGTCTTATAGTTGTAAAGTGTGCTGTTTTTGGCCACTTATTCTCACTTTTGAAGTTATACCATTAAATTTCAGAGTCCTGAACAAAAGATTAAGGAATAGAAAAAAAAAAGCTTAAAGTTACAGCATGTTACAGAGAGTACTTTTATAAATAACAAATTAGAAATTTGGTAGAGGAAAACAAAGGCCAAGATGGAGATTCTACCTATAATAAGAGTTGTAGAGAAATTAAGAAAAAAAAACTTTAAATCTCAAAGATTGAGATTCCATCTGTAATCAGAGTTGTGGAGAAATTAAGAAAAAAAGTTTAAAAAGCACCTTTGCAAATCAATGTACTAAGTCATGAATTAATAACACAGTATTCTTTACTCACAACAATTGTAAATAGCTAAATGTTTGTAATTGTATTTTAATAACAAGAAGGATTAATGAATTTAAGTAACATTCAAGGCATACAACTATTCATCATTCATTCCTTTATTTTTCATTCTTCAACAAATTATTGAATATCTACCATATACTAGACATTATTAATTTATGCAAGGATAATTTTGTTTTCTTGCTGTTGTTGTTTAGAGAATGTTGTTAGAGAATGTTGTTGTTTAGAAAATGGGTACATATGCTATAAGTGGAATTTAATACAGAGATCAACACTGGAAATTGTGCTGAGTGTGCCAGTTTGATTAGGGACTTGAGATGGATGGATCACTGGTCCCAGTTCTTCACGCTTCCCTGCATCACTCCACTGCTGTGGCCTCATCCTGGGTATAGCATATTCCCACCTCTTGACTCTGGATGTGGCCAAGTGACTTCCTTTGTTAAATAGCACAGGGGTGGATGTGACAGTGTGCCAGGTAGGAGTCTAGGTCTTAAGCGGCGTTGTGTGTTTTCATCTTCTCTCTCCGTTGTGCTTCTGCTATTGCCTTGAAAAGAGTTTTCTCTGTCATTTCTGTCCTTTCAGCCTGGGCCCCAAGATCAGCCTACATGGAGTAGGGTCACCTCATTCAGGCATAGCCAAACCTGCAGGTTGAGGCAAAGTCACTCAACTGAGGTCAGCCTGGATCATTCAATACTCATCTGAGATTCAGATGCATGCGAATAAGTGATTGCTATTTTTGGCCACTGAGTTTGCATGAGTTTTGTTTGATTCAGTGTTTCAGTGGACATCTCTTAGCCTAATACTTTTGACCTCTTCCCATCCTATCACTTCCTCCTCCCTATTAGTGAGGAACTTCTTGATTGGTGAGTTTGGAAGAAGAAATTGGAGATGCATAGTCAAGCCGTTCCTTCTTCCGTTATGCTTGGATATAAGATCCCTTCAGGACTATATGTTCTGCTCTACTTCTTGTTGTCATAAGTTCTACAGGATGAAACACACAGATACACACATGTACACACATGAAACGTGTAGAGAGACCTGTTCCAGGTAGGGGTGGTCACACTGGGTGGGTAAATTCCTTAAATTTAAGCGTCAGTATTTCAAAGCCTAAAGGAACACAAATATAAGCCACCTTCACTAACATTAGCTTTCTCAGTAATAAAGTTGGTATTTTAGTCTCATCTGCCTTACTTACCTTATTTCTTATCTTATTTCTCTGTTCAGAACTAAGAGAAGTGAGAGGGATGCCAAATCATTGAGCCTCTTCATACCCCAACTTAAGGAGTATGGGCCAGAAGGAGTGGGGCAGATGGTACCATGCAGTAAGCTGTAAAAGTAAAGCTGAAGGAGTAAAGCCTCTTTCTCTAAGATATTGGTGATGGCAGTGAAGGATCTGAGGTCTGAGCGGTGACCTCGTTTCATTGGGTGAATTCATCTGGGGACTTTGATAAATAGACTATGATTAATTAATTAATGTATCTATGTATGCATGCATGTACGTATGTGTGTGTGTAATATACTTAACAAATACTCATAAAGAACTATGTGCATTACATAAATGAACTCGTTTAATCTTCATCACAATGCTGTATCGTAATGCTTATCATAGTCTATTCAGGCTACTGTAACAAATTACCATAGACCGGGTAGCTTATAAACAACAGAAATGGATTTTACATGTGGAGGCTGGTAAGCTCAAGATCATTGCACTAGCAGATTTGAGATACGGTAAGAGCCTGCATCCTGTTTTCCTAGATGGCTGTCTTCTTGCTATGTCTTCACGTGGTAGAAGGGGAAACTGTGGTCTCTTCAGTCCCTTGTGAGAGTAGCAATACACAAAAAATCTACTGTCATGACCTAATCACTTCTTAAGACCTTACTTCCTAATACCAGCTCATGGAGATTAGGTTTCATCATATTAATTTTGTGGAGACACCATCATTCATTCTATAGCAATGTTATCATACAATATAATGTTACTGTATTAGGGTGTTATCCTTATTACAGTGAAGAGGATTTTTAAGTGCAGATAAAGGAGGCAAGCTGCCTAATGTCACATACCTAGTAAATGGCAGAGCAAGGATTCCAGCCCTGGCATTATGTCTACAATATTAATATCCTTAACATTAATCTTTTTGGGGGTCAGCATATCTTATGTTGGTCCTATTGTGTGGGTATGGCATTTTAAGCCTCATGATTCATACAGGCTCATGCTGAAATACAAGGCTACTTTTTTTCCATTGGATTTTATCTAGTGCTTTGTGAGCACCAGGCTTAGACCTCAGAGCACATGAGACATAGAACTTAATTGATTTCTGTAATTTAGGGCAACTTTGTGCAAAGACAAGATGTTTGTTTTGTAGAAGCAAGAGCGTATATACAAGCCCTTATGCAATAGGATCCTTGACTTTATTTCTTTTAAGAAAGGGGAAACCTTAGGAGAGGCGTGGGCCTCAGGACTCAGGAAAAGGATAGACATTGGAATCAGTAGTGGAATAGAAGTCCTGGGATGGAACAAAATCATGGAGGATATGGTCTGAGATGCAAATATTGGGCATGTTAGCCTCAGCAAAAATGAAGACTTCAGTAAAGCTGAGGACTGCCTGCTCAATTTGTGGGAACCACCCAGTAGCTCTTAGACTTTGATCACAAATTCCAAAAGCTTTGCACTTAGTACCCTGCCGACGACACTGGCCACAGCAGTTACTTGCTCCATAAAGCCTAACCACAAACACAGACTAGACTACAACTGGCCTCAGCAGATGGTGGGCCAAGCTGCTGCAACTTGATCTTGAGCTGTGACTCAGCTTTACCCAAATAGCTTTAGCCCAGGCAAACATTTCACAATAAGGTGAAAAGTCTTCTAGGCCTTTTAGACATTCAGGGATAGAGTAATATTGTCTGCCTTCCAATTTTAGATGCATGAGTTGTTCATGAACTGCACTGAAATACTGGGGCCTTGGCTTCAAATTATTTCAAAAGTAGGCAGGTAGGGTTAAGTCAGGTGCTCCTGATGCCAATCTTCTTCCAGGGACAGGAACGAACCTTGGATTCACAGACAGACTTCTGAAGATGTGTGCTGAAGCTAAGAAACACAAACTCCTTTCTAGGCCTCTCTGAGAGTTTTCAGCAATGTATTCATAAGGTCATATATTTTGTAAAATTGCCAAAAGTAAGACATTGTAGCCACAATTGGTTGTGACGACTGCTTATTTGGACTCCATCTTCCCCTTCATCTCTCTTCCCCAGTAGAAGGTTGGGAAGGGAACAGACATGGACATTTCTGGGATCCAACTAACGGGAAATTAAACTAGACACAGTTTTAGTTTGAGTTGAGTGGGATATATCTATGTGGCTTGTGATTACTTTCATGAAGGGTCATGTGTTGCTGGACATTCTGGTGTAGGCATGGCTTCTGAGAATACCCCTTCCATTCTCTGTGCTGACCCACCCAAAGGCATTGTACAAAGGAGCAGGACAATGTTCATAGCTGATTTTGTTATCATTTTATATTGTTTGATGTGTGTGTGGCAGAGGATGTGTCAAATGGTATAAACTTCATGCCCCATGGGCCCTGAATTTGACCCTATCCATAAGCTTATCCCTGCCAGATGGCTTTGGATTAAATAATTTTTCATAGGGAAAAAGAATTTGGTCTAGGAGATAATTCCACAGTAAAGATCAGTAGAAAGGCAGGGCGCGGTGGCTCATGCCTATAATCCCAACACTTTGGGAGGCCCTGGTGGGTGGATCACGAGATCAGAAGAAGACCATCCTGGTTAACACGGTGAAACCCCATCTCTACTAAAACTACAAAAATTAGCTGGGCATGGTAGTGTGCACCTGTAGTCCCAGCTACTCGGGAGGCTGACACAGGAGAATAACTTGAACCCGGGAGGCAGAGGTTATAGTGAGCTGAGATTGCGCCACTGCACTCCAGCCTGGCGACAGGGCGAGACTCCGTAAAAACAAACAAAAAACACAAAAAAACAGTAAAAGGAGGCATTGGGCCAAAGGACTTAAAAAGTCTGAACAGGAAAGACTGGGCATTATGTCGCTGGAAAATATCTGCGTGTTGGCGATTGTTTTCAAGGATAAAAGAAAAATGACGGATGGATATAGACACAGGTATAAGTATGGAAGAATATATGTTCATGCGTGTGTGTGTGCATGCACATATAATACAAGAAGAAAAATTATTTAAATATTTAACATGATCTGGCCTGCCAATGTTGCACATTTCTAAACTTTGTGAGAAGGTAGAAATATCTCAAGTGACACTATCTGTCAGACAGCACTATGCAATATTGTAAATTCTATTTGGACTTTTTAAGAAATAAGACATTTTCCATGGATCTAAAACAAAGAGTTAGGAAAAGAGGGAAAGAAAGAAAGAGAAAGAGAGAGAGAAAGGAATCCCGAGGAAACTGAGCCCATTCAAGAAGTTGAAAGAGTGAATTTTAGACTTGAATTTTCTTAAACTTTAATAAACAAAAAAGAAAAATTTTATTTTAAACATTAATTCCTTTGCTTAACTTTCTAAGTTTCATAACTTGTGAAGTTATTATTGTTTTAATTTTTGGACTTTAACTTCTTCCAGAAATTTTGGGATGCAGTTTAATTTGAATTTAAGAACATCTTTACATCATTTGCATTTTGGGCATTCTATAGCATTTAATCTTATTGTAGAATCACTAATAAGATGCATACAACATGGCTGGACATAATTTGAAATGAAAAACTAGCAAACAATGTGAATTTTAAATTTCAGGTTCTGATCATGATGGAATGAAATAGTCCAAAAATGCTCTCTTGCAATGTTAAACTAAATAGATATGGACAGAATATAGAAAATAACTATTTCAAAACATTGGACAACATGCAGCAAAAAAAAGTGACTCCTGAAAAAAGGAAAGAAAACAAGATGAGTCTCAGGATTGCTGTAGCTTTTGATTGGAGGAAATTACTGAATGAGGGGGAGGCAGCAGAAACCAACCAGATACCAGCAATCTTGCTAAATAAAGGAGGCCTGGGTCAGAGTTAAAGGAGGACAAAGCAGGTAGACTGTGTTGGAGGGAGTGTTCCAAACAAGGGAGATGTGTAGAAACGGAGTTCCAGATATTTTCACATGGGTCCTTGTGAACCTTTATTTGAATATAATCTGCTCATATATTACTGGATAATTTTGCCTGGCCTAGTTTAGTGGATCTTCAGTTTATGCTATCTGGTGTTCTGTTTAGGTATAGAATTAAAACCCACATGGTCAGACAAGGAAAGTTCCCAAGAAAAGAAACATTACAATCCAAAAGATTATTGCAGATAGCATTAAATTGTGTATCTTTAGGTGTCCAGCAGAGACCCTGTGGAATAAGCAGTGCCATCAGTAGTGACAACAGGGGAGCCACGTGCTTAGTGTTCTTAGGGGGTGTTAATATTTTTTAGAATAAATACTATTCTAACTTCTCTTGTCCATCACCACCACAAAATACTCTTAAAAAACAACTGTCAAAATTATTAATGTAACACAAAAATAACTAAATTACCTGCCAGCTAAAGCCCAATACTTTTTAACAGAATGAAATAAAACCTAGCAATAAGGAACTTAAGATTCGCAAAGTATAGCATTGAGTTAAAGAACATTAGTCTATGAAAAAAGACATTAAAAATGTAACGCATTGGAGAAAAATTTTCTTGTAAAAACCCAATCTTAAAATGACAGAGATGATCACTAGCAGTAGATGACCAACAGTAGTTTAGACACTTATAAAGAACAGATTAACAACATGAAGACAGTGCCGGAGAAATTATCTAAAATGAACCATGAAGAAAATGAATACTATATGATAGAGATAGAGGGATACAGATATAGATAGATACAGGTAATTTCAAAATAAAATCATATTCACTTAATAATGTGATTTTTAATGTACTTATTGATTTTTGAAAATTATATATATAATTTGTATTTTATATTATAATTTACTTGTATAAATTATAATAAAATAAAATGAATTATGATTAAAATAAAAAGTATAATTATATGTGAATTATATATTTAATTAAAAGCTATAATTAAAAGCATTTACATATAATACATCTTTATACATATATACTATATAGCAAATATCATATATTTATATATGATATTTTATATGTAATAAAATTATCTTTATACACTTAATAGTCATAATATATACTATCTATGTATAATCAGTGGGACAACATTAAGTGATGTAGCATGCATATAACTGGAGTGTCAGGAAAGAAGAGGGAAGGGAAAAAATTGAAATAAATTAGCGGCAAAATAAGTGATAAAGAATAATCTTTAGGCATCCAGAGAAATAACATACATTTAATACAGAGAAACAAAAATATAGAGCCAACTTCCTACTTCTTTGTCTTATATCTCATTCTGCTTCAGAATGCAGCCACAGAACCAGACTCTATTAAATTTTCTTAAATCTGGCCAAGTTAAATGTCAAACACAAGAGGCATACTAGTAAAGCAGTAAAACTTCAAAAGTAGAGAATTTGATCTCCTCCCTTGTTTATTTTCGTTTTTCTTATTGTGGCATCAGGTACTTTAGGCTGGCATCGTTCATGGATTTTCAGTGTATATTATTCAGTTTATGTGAACTAATTGTCACATGATTTAAAAAAAATGGCTTAGAAATCCCAGCCAAGAATCTAGCAGAGTTCATGTTTGTCCTCCTGCAAATACAAGTTCATCTTTAGCAACAATGTATCTGTAAAATAATGATGATATTATCTGATGTAAGAAGCTACCAAGTAATTTTAAAAATGTCCAGAAAAAATTATTTGAAATAGAGATTTATATACTTGTTTCCTAACAGGCTGGCTGCTATAATACAATACTGGGTGCCTTAAGCAGCAGACATTGATTTATTACAATTCTGGAGGTTGGAAGTCCAGGATTAGGGTGCCAGAATGTGAATTTCTGGAGAGGATTCTTTCTGGCTTGTAGATATCTGTGTTCTTGCCTCATATGGTGGAGAAAGAGAGAGCAAGCTCTGTGGTGTCTCTTCTTATAAGGGCACTAATCCCACCATAAGGGCCCCAGCCTCATGACTTCTCTAACCTTAATCACCTCCCAAAGTTTCTCTTCTAAACACCATCGTGATGAGCTTTAAGGCTTCAACATATGAATTTTGAAGGTACACAAAATTCAGTCCATAACACTAGGGATTGTACCCACTGTCTTAATTATGTTTAGAGTTTATTGATGATTATGAGTTTTCATGGGATTTATGTATGCATATTTTATGCACACATATGGGTTGCGTAAAATAAATAAATAAATTTGGAACCCAGTGATTTTTATGTCTTGTTTGAAATCAGATATTACTGTGTTCAAATCCTGGTAGAGACACATACTAACTGAGTTGTGCAAATTCCTTAATCTTGTACTCCTATATTCCTATTTGTAGATTAGGAATAATAAAACATCACTCAGAGTTAGTTAACACATGTATATATACAATTATACACATATATGCACTCATGTATGTGTTTAGTACTAGTACAGTATCTGGCACACAGTGCTCAGATATCTTTTATTGCAAATAGTAATAGCATACCATTTAAAAATAAAAAACGATGCATTTTTTATACTGTTCTTTTTTACTTAATACATAAGATATTTTTCCAAGTTTCCAAATACATTTACCAGTCACATTTTTATATAGACTAAGATAATTTCATTGTTCGGATTTACCATAAATTAACTAATCCCCTATTTTTAATTACCTTTAGGTATTTTCCAAGATTTCAAAAAATATAAATGATGTTTCACATTTCATTTCTGTATCCTGATATTTCTATCTATCCCTTTGGGATAAATAAATATTCCATGTTTTAATAGTACAATATATAAGAAAATATTAGAGACCTACCCTATGGCAAAAGTGTGCTGACTGCTATACTTGCTTATAAAGGTACTTGCTCCTCTATTGTTAAATGTCATTCACTCTCTTTTATTCACACACTAGAACAACATAATATTATTTTTTACTTTTGAAAATTTTTACTGACGATTCAATAAAATATTTATTGCCTATTTATGTTACTCCATTTACTTATTTAATAATATACTTTACCTATTATGTATTGATGTTTTTAAATTTTTTTATTCATCTTAGATTTTAATCTCTCCAACATTTAGCTAGCAAATCTTCCCTATCATGTGTGAAAAGTATTTTTTAAATTCTATGTACTACATTTTTATTTTATGATACCCTATTAATTATCAACATTTTTAAAAGTGAGAAGATCAGTCCCAGAGAACAGCCTCTAAGACTCAGATTTAAATCTTATCATCAAGTGGTAGAGATGGAGTTTGAATATAGGTGTTCCAATTATAACATTTTTGCTCTTAGTTTCCATAATACTTGATGGTTCTACACAACTCAGTTAGTTTCTGTGAATTTCTTCATGTGAGGTAGAGATATTAATATGTGTCTTCTAGGGATTGTGAGATGTAACAAATATATAAAGCACTGAACACACGGTAAGTACTGAACAAATATAAGTATTCTATAGTCAACAATAATACATTAACACTCCAAAACAGCTAGAAGAGAGAATTTAATGTTCTTACAAAACACGATGTGTTTGAGATCACAGATATGCTAATCACTTTGATCATTCTACAATGCACATATGCATCAAAACATCACACTCTACCCCATAAATATGTACAATTATTATTTGAACTAAAAGCAACATAAAACATATGAAAATATTTTAAAATTAACATATATTTTTGAAAAACTCAAATTAACTCTGTAATCATAAAAAGCATACTGTTACCCAGTAAATTTATATAACTTAAAATTTCAGTTAGGATGACCTCATGCTTATTTCTTCCTCCCTCAATATCTGAAGGGCCTGATCATAAATATAGCAGGAATCAGACGTGGAACCATTTTTAAACGTCTCCGAGAGCTGTGAAAGAGAGATTCTCCATTTGGTGAAGGAAAAATCTTTCATTAGAGGCAGATAATGGCATTCTTTATAAAGCATTTCACATTAACCAGCTCTACAAAACAAACTCCTGTGGATGCAGTCACATTATCTGAGCCACTAAGTCTCCTGTGAAGCTGGTTTTATATACTCGGGGAAGCACCAAGCCCAAGCCGTTTTGAATACCAGTGGAAAAACAAGACTCTCAGCAGTTCCAGGAAAAATAAATTATTAAAATTGAAAGAGATGGTAGAACAATTCATCCCCCAAATGTACAAAGGAATTCATGAGAGAGAGGGAGGCAAAATGCTTTTTTCTTTCAGCCAATGCCGTTAAAAATAAAATTTACATTTTACTTTAGAAAACTGGCTTTCCAAGTTGAAGATTGTGACATTTGGCCACACACCTTTACTCGTACAAATAAACACACCTCAATGGAACTATTAATTTGCTTCTTTTGTATTAGTGCCAACCTCAGAATGTGCCCTCAATGCCTGATTTTAAGGAAAACAGGATGTTAAAATTGGGTGAGATGAGGCTTGCATGTTAATGTAATTATTTGGAGTTAATGTTAGAAAATTGCTCTTCTATTTAAGGTAGTACCTGATATGAGAGTTTTGCATAGTTTTTCAGAAGACTGTTTTATAAGTTTAGGTTGCCAAGAGTTTCCCTCTTTAGGAGTTTCCCTCCCTGATACTCTTTGAGGGAATAGTCACTGCTTCTATCTGATTCCTGTGATAAATTTCATGAATACTCTATTGTATGCTACGGGGCTTTCAGGAGAGAAGATGCCATTTTACTTGAGGTTAGGGACAGATCTCCTAAGAAGGGTCAGTCGTTAGTGATGCCAGTTTGTTGGGGAGATTCTTGCTTCTCATACTAGAAAGCAAAACTAAGAAATACTTCTGCATAGGAGTGACATTCTTGATCTTGATGTGGAAGGGGACAAGATGACCAGAAGGGTAATAAAGACAGGCTTTAGGTGCTACTTATAGATTGGGAGGCTGCACTCAAATATGTGTGCCTACTAAGGTTCATGTTTCTTTTGATGTCTCCATCCATGTGCAGAGGGCAAAAAACAAATTCTGGGAAGTTCCAAAGGTTATACTTTTCAATTAGGTTGTTTATATTCCATAATAGAGACACCAAAGTCACATATTCAAGGCCACAGAGCTTAGAGAAAAGAGCCAGTGAATCCATGAATCGTAGCTCCTTGGCTTAGCATTATTCCTCGTAGACCATGTTGCCTTTTCTACTATTTCTTTGGCCCCACTTGGTCAAAGTTCAATTTTCCAGCATGTTGCTTTTTTTCTCTTCTCAGCAAGAAGGAATTACATGTATAATTAGTATTCAGTGAGTAATCCCTTCATTCTCAATCTGCTCCTTTGTTTTTCAGAAGTTCACAAGGAAAGCTTCTAGCATTGACAAATTGAGGTTGACATTAAAATAAAATTTGTATGTCAGGCTTTCAATGCAGGCAGAACAACAAACAAAGGGCAAACAGGCAGACTTAGCAAAAATCCTTGGGCGCACTGGAGCAGGTAAATGTACTTGAGAAACAGAAAACACGCACTACCTCTGAGGGTCCCTACCGAAGTTTGGAGCTGAATAAGAACTAATAAAACCAACATATCTTCCACTAGCGGTTCCTTTGGTGAAAAAGGGATATAGACAGTAGAAATACAGATTCATTTGTCACAGCCGAGTGAAAAATTCAATGTAGAATAAAGAATGTAGGCATTGGAATTATATTGATATTTATTAGAACACTGCCCCCTCTATATCTCAGCTTAGCCCTAATTTAGCCCCAGTCCCCTAATCAGTATACTGGGGTTAAAAATAATACCATAGAGCTGAGAAGGCTATCAGCTAAACCAAACCAGCGGCCATCAAATTACAGCCCATGGCCAAATCTAGACACTGGCTTTTCTTATTTTTGTAAATAAAGTTTTATTAAAACATAGTAGCCCAACTTGTTTGCATGTCATCTGTGGCTGTGTTTCTGCTGTAATAGCAGAGTTGGGTAGTTGTGACAGAGATCATATGTCCTGAATTTCAAAATGTTTACCATCTGGCTCTTTACAGAAAAATGTTGCCAACTCTTGGATTAAACTGTGTAAAACTTTCATTAAAAGTACCTGGCACATAAAGTGCTGCTCACTTTTGGGTAGCAATTGTTGACTTGTTCATGATCATTATTATCTCTGGATAGAGACTCTGTTTTGTATTAGCCAGCTGATGAAAGCAAATGTTATTGTGTTAATCATGACTTAAATCCTAAATCCTAAATCATAGAGAGCTGCATTAGCTTTCTGTCCTTTTTGCTAAGTCTATAAGCCACTTAGACATAAGGACCAATCATATTATTTATTACAATTTACTATGCAGTTCCTGGATCCTATTCGTTTCCCATCCTGTGAAACAATTCCAGACCATGTACTGGCATTCAGAATATGATTTCTTCCTTCAACAAAATGTTGAGATTTCAGGTCAATCTGAAACCCCTTTTGCTCTATTTTCTACCTGTTTCTTTGGAACTTTTCTCTCCAACTGTGAGAAAATTTTCCCTCCAATCAGTGAGAGCAGGAATCCCTTTAAGCACTCCCCAAATCCCCGGACACTCACTCTGGTTCTGCTTAGGCATTGCAAACAGTACTCAAGTACCTAGAGTTAGTCTGGATCTTAGTTTTAGCCAGGGTTATCCAGAGGGAAACATGTACATTGAGAGAGAGAGAAGTGAGAGATGGGATTTATTAGGGGAATTGATTCACTCACGTATGATGGCAGGAAAGTCCCAGGATAGGTTGTCAGCAAACTGGAGAATCAGAGAAACCAATACAATGGTTTAATCCATGTTTGAAGGCCTTAAAACCAGGAAAGATGATGATGTAACTCAGTTCAAAGCCTAAGGTCTGCGAAACTGTTGGCCACTGGTGAGAATCCTGGAGTTCAAGAGCTGAAGACTCTGGAGTGTTTGAGGAACAGTTATGAGGTCATTGTGGTTGGATTACAGTGGATGAGAGAGTAGCTCAATAAGAGATGAGAGGGAAGAGGGGCAAGCATGCACTGTTTTATAATTCACTGTTAGTTGGATTTTGAGTAAAATGGGAGTCATTACAGATTTTGCAAGAGTGTTAAGTGATCTGACTTAACTTGGCTACTATTTGCAAATAGATTGAAAGGGTCAAATGCAGAGCATGTCATTACCCTGTGGGAAAGGGAAACATAAATCAAAACTCCAGTTGGCTTAAAAGACTGTCCCATATGGCCCCAAAATACCTTTCCAGCTTCGTCTCTTCCCAGTCCCTCTATGACCTTTACTACAGCCACATCATCTTCAGACTTCCCTAAAGGATTCCGGGCAAAGTGCTACTCCCTCCATGTGGATTTCCTTATCCATCTTCTCAGAAAAAAACAATGTCTACATAGCTTTTCAAACCCAGCCCAATGAATCTGGACTGTTCTGCCGGAAGCCCTTTTCAGCTCTCTTGCATATGGTGACTTTTCTGTAGGATCTCCTGCATCACTTTGGGCATGCTTCAACTCCTAAGCTGGCTCAGTGAGTTAATTATCATTTATTCAAGTGGCCACTTGTGCAGCCAGACTCTGACCATATAGGCAACCAGTCCCTGGGTGGGAGTCGGTGCTCAGTGTATGTAAATGAATGAATAAATAATTTAAAAACATAATTAATGAGGTCAAAGTACATCCTTTTCAACCATCATGTTCCCTATCCCCATGACAGCGATGTTCTTAAAGTCCAGCATGGCAATGGTACTCCAGGGTCCCATTTTTTTTTTTTCACCCACCTCTACTCCTAATGGCCTTGACTGGGGAGCCTCAGCCAATAAGCCTTTGCCAAAATGTTTTGCAAAAATATGAAAGACAGAGATTACATGTGAAAGAACTGTTTGCATTACCAATATGTAATGTGACTTTTCTTGAAGAAATTTGAACACCTCTGCTAAGGTCGATATGTTTTTTTGTCTCTTGAGAGTCTTTTATTTGTTTATTTTAAGTACATTTCTGAGATGTCATATTTATTTCCCTCAAAGGAAGATGGCAGCCTCCCACAAAGAGGGAAAAGAGAAAAATGAAAAAAAAATCAAAACGCATTAGCTAATAGCTTATACAGGTCCTCTGCCCTGGGCCCTTAATTACAACCTGTGGAAATGTCCCTTTTTCCCTCTGTTTCAATCAAGTCATCTTTACTCCAAGCTACCTAATACAGTTTTTGTATAATTTTTCTAAGTACCATGAGGTCATGAGACCATAGAGGAGCAGAAGTAAAATTACATGAAGAGTGGAGGGGGGAAAAAAAGAAATGAAAGGTTATTTGGTTTGATAAAGGTCAGTCTAGCTGGGCCCCCACACATTGATTTTCTTAGCTGCTACAGTTAAACAAGTCTCAAAAATAAATGTATTATAGGTAATGGTATGTTTGCAGCCATCAAGTTGAGCTTTAATTCCAGAATGTAATCAATAAGTCTTTGTGTTTCCATAACAGAACATGAGCAAAAAACCTGTGATTGGGGCATATGTGTTTGTATAGTTGCTGGTATTTCAGGCCAATGACTGCTTTGACAAATGATACCTTGCTTTCAATCAATAACTCATAAGCCACAATTTACTTTTTCCTTACCTTAAACTATAGCTAAAAGAGGCACACGTCATTATAATTTCCACTTAAAACATGGGTAATAGGGTAAGAGTTGATTGTGGGTATGTGCGTATACGTGTGCATGTCTATGGCTCAAAGGGCAAAACAACCACCAAGAGCAGTGGATTCTGCTGTTAGGAACAGTTTGAAGTCTCTTTTAATTGGGGAAGAAATACTGCCAGAGAAATTTGGCAATATATATTAATATTCTTCTGTACCTCATGTCCTTTGAATCAGAATCCCATTTTGTCTGAATGTGTCCAATGTAAATATCCACTCCCTGGGATAAGGGAAGATTATATACAAAGATGTTTATCGTGGCATTATTTATCATTGGAAAAAATAGAAGCAAGACAATTTTACAACAATAGTCATGGTGAGTGTCCCTGGTTTGGTAGTAGACAGCCGGCACTAATGAAATGGGAAAATGTTAACGGAAAAAATTGAAAGAGAAAATTGTAAACTTGGCATTATTAAAAATATGCAGAAAAATATACATATGAAAATATGGGGGAGAAATACCCTGAAACATGTTTATTGATGATTTTAAGGTTTGAAGAATAGGAAGTTTCAGGTTTTGTTCCCCATCACTATACATTTTCTATATGTATTATGAGTAGAATTTTTCTTAAAGTAAAATTTTTTACTGAATAACTTGGTATCTTAAATTAGTGTACTGGCATCAAAGGAAGACACAGAATAAAAGGATAATAAATTTACTTTCTAAACATTGAATAAGGACAATTTCCTGTGCCCCAAAATGCTGTAAATAAAACTACAAGTCAAATGGCACACTGCAGGTGGGACATGGAATAAATGTTAATTTTATTAATATTTGTTAATATTCTTAAAAGCAAATATTCTTAATGTATTAAAAAGCAGTGAAACAATAGACATATCAGTATAGGAATTAAGCATAAGCTTTCCAAAATGTGAAATACATACATGTATATATTTACATATACATACATAAATATATATCTTCAGAATATTTACATTTTCAAATTTTAAATAAATTTTCAAGATTATTAAAAAGTAAAACAATTTAAATAAAAATAGCTACTATGATTTGCCTAAAATAGTCGCAACTATATTTTTAATTGCAATTCTCAGGATTGAAAAAGTAGCGTATGCTAGTGTCTGATGGATCTCACTGGCCAAAGTCCTCCTATCATGTGTTCTTCTGTGGTCAGGTGTTATGTCTCTTAAGGCCTAGCAGGACACTAGTGGCTGTTTTTTGAATGGTAGATAACTCTGATGCAAATGGCATGGCCTTGCCTTGGAACCCTAGAGGTATCCATTATAATTCTCTTATTGTGGTTTGTTATAAATGTTACACAACATCTTTTGTGACTACAGATGCATTTAGTCCTACCGTGTCTGCTGGGTCCTATGGCTCAAATGGCAGAGCTGCTTGTGCTGCAGTCTGGACCTGCTGCAAGAGCCTTTTCCTGCTCTGGGACCCACTCAGAACTGGCAGACCTCCATGTCACAGGGACAATGGGTGTAGCAGCATTGCCAAGTGTTAGAATAATGCCGCAAGAACCCAAAGAATCTTACAGGCACTGTGCTTCTTTCCTGATGGTGGGAGGTATAAGATGCAACAATTTGTTCTTTATTTTATAGTGGATGTTCCAGTCTTCCCAGCCCAGTATATCCCTAAAGTATTTACTGACATGTCAGGACCCTGAATCTTTGAGTGTATTGCCTACCATATGGAGTACATAAATCTTAGGAAGGCCTCCAACACACTTGTCATTTGTTGCTCATCCAGTTCACTTAACATGATGTCATTGATTCAGTAGAGCAGTATCTTATTTTTCAGAATGTTAGTCTCTCCAGGCGCTTTCAGCTATATTATAATAAAGGTGGAGGAATTAACATTGTGGGGTAAGAGCATATCTGTGTATTCTTTTCCACCACATGAACATGTGATATAGTTCTGAGTCTCCTTCTTATAAGAAATGGAATAAAACGCACTCATTTGCTTGGTCATCTGAGGCTAATCTGCTTTAGTGATTTTGGAGAAATTATCTTACAGAGCTGGTTAAATCTAATGCATCTTGTTGAGTATATTAATAAAGAAAAATAAAGTAAAAGCTTGAGGAGTATTATTAATAATTGCCAAATTGAAACAAAATGTAAAAGCAGGGAGCCTCTTTGGTGACATGTTAATATATACCCATTTCATACAGCCAAAAGGTAGATACAGCTGAGCGTCAGGCCAAGGAATTAATTATAAGGATAAAAGAACTCCTGACAAGATGACATTCTCAACCGCAGAAAGTCTGATAGACAAAGATCAGGAACAGAGGGATATCCAGAGTAAGGATCTCTGAGAGAATGCATTTAAGAACCTTAAAATCCAATATTCTCCTGAACCCTCTGGGCTTGCAGAAGTGGTCCACTTCTTCCTATTCATGGCTAACACTGTCCACTTGCTTAAAGACAAGAGAGGTCTTTGCCTTAGAAAGCAGCGTACACCTCCCTGAGGATCTATCCCTAACTCCTCACGGGGCCATCAGACTAATAATGCATAGAAAACATGGCCTGAGAAATGATGAACCTGCTAAGTAAAGAAAGGGATTCATTGACTTTTACAGTTAAAGAAACATACATACAGGCACTGATTTTCACACTCAGAATTGTTACAACATAATTTTATATGGTGAAAGAGATAAATCTTGGTTTTTATATTAAATTCTAAATTGCTGAGCTAATAGTACACTACTTCAATTTATAGGAGAAAGACACATACCACTCTTAAAAGTATCAACAGAATAATTTGAAGTTTTATGTTCTCTTTTTTAAATTTCTTGTTATGAACTGTTATGGAATACACCCAGATTTTTATTTATGGCATTTCTATGCCATAAATAATTAAGTGTTGAATTTCTAAAGGAATTCAAGATAATGATGTTAAACTTTCAACAGACAATTGCAATTCTAGAATCCGGTCATGTATTATTTTTCTCTCTAAACATAAAGAGGTTACAGTAAATCCGAAAACAGTATAAAACAGGTGGGAAGGGAAATTTAGTCAGTATTCATAATGAATCACATTTATTGTACCTTAAATTATTTTTCATTTTACTGTGATTGTTTTTCCTACAGCTGGGTGGCTCATATGTCCTTCATGTTTCTCAGTAAATTCTGTCACCTAGCATAGCACTTCTAATATGAAAGAGCTTCTATTGATTTTTGTCCTTTGGGCCGGATTAGTGACTTGAAGTTCAAGGTACTTTTTTTTTTTTTTTTTTTTTTGACAGAGTCTCGCTCTGTTGCCCAGGCTGCAGTGTAGTGGTGCTGTCTGGGCTCACTGCAACCTCTGCCTTCTGGGTTCAATAATTCTCCTGCTTCAGCCTCCCGAGTAGCTTGAACTACAGGCATGCGCCACCATGCCTGGTTAATTTTTGTATTTTTAGTAGAGACGGGGTTTCATCATGTTGGCCAAGCTGATCTAGAACTCCTGACCTCAAGTGAGCCACTTGTCTTGGCCTCCCAAAGTACTAGGATTACAGGTGTGAGCCACCATGCCAGGCTTCAAGGTACATTAAAAGTCATTCAATGGGCTGGGCGCGGTGGCTCACACCTGTAATCCCAGCACTTTGAGAGGCCGAGGCAGGCAGATTATGCAGTCAGGAGATCGAGACCATCCTGGTTAACACGGTGAAACTCCATCTCTACTAAAAATACAAAAAATTAGCCGGGCGTGGTGGCGGGCTCCTTTAGTTCCAGCTACCTGGGAGGCTGAGGCAGAATAGCGTGAACCCGGGAGGCAGAGCTTGCAGTGAGCCGAGATTGTGCCGCTGCACTCCAGCCTGGGCAACCGAACAAGACTCCGTCTTAAAAAAAAAAAAAAATGTCATTCAGTGTACATTGTGGAGTGCAAGTTCTGAGACCTTCATTTATTATGCGAGATGTACTGAGGTCCTGCTCTATGCCAAGCAACCTGCTGGCCACTCCACAAGCTGGGTTGATTAAAGCAAGATCTCTGCTGTCGAGGAACTCACCTCTTGTAGGTAAAATGTACTTTAATGCCTTGAAATTGATGCATGCAACAACAAACATACTTGATGGAAAAGATCCTCTATGAAGACTGACTCTTGGTGAGTAATGGTAATTTTTAGCTTCCCAGATAAAATCAGTGGTCTGGTGTTAAAATTAGAATTAGATTTCATTTAATCAGATTTCATCACAATTCATTATGACATTGTTATTGCAAACAATTCCAAAAAATACTATTATATCTCAGGGTAATTTATAAAGGAAAGAGGTTTAATTGACTCACAGTTAAGCATGGCTGGGAAGGCCTGCTGAGCCCTACTATTTTTAGTTCTTATTGCCATGGATGTTTCCAGGATACAGCGGAGAGATGCAAGGCCCTGGAGGAGACTTGTAGTCTCCGTAAATTGAGGAGATAGAGTCGAGAATCTGGGGAGTCTAAGATAGCTAGTTTACATTATGGAATACTGAGAGGAGAAAGTTGCACACAGAGAAAGAGAGCTTTGGACGATGGAACACAGTTCTGCTTGAGTTTTCAGCAGATGAGCACATGAATGTGAGCAAATGACCTGAGGCGATCGGGGGAAAAAAAGAGACCTGAAAAGATCAGAGAGCCAGGAACAGTGCCTGTTGCCACCAGTGAGACCAGAGAAACCTTGTGATTCCTGGGACATTGTGTCTTGTTTTAAAGAAGGGCCTCTCGCCAAAGGGTCTTGCATCAATGATGGGTAATAATTAATCCTCGACTGAGAACTGTTCAGGTAATACCTAATGAATTTTAAAACAACTGCAAAGGATCAAACCATTTCCAAGATACTATACCATGTACAAAAATAACACTAAAATGCATTCATACAAGCAAAAATACAATGTTTGGCGTCTGTTAAAATATCACCAGAAATAAAAACCAGTAGAAAATTATGAACCATAATTAGGAGGAAAATAAATTAAAAATTGATCTTGATATGACTCAGATGCACATCAGAAATTGGCAGATAAGCACATAGAAATATTTATTTTAAATGTATTCTGTATGTTTAAAAGATAAGTGGAGACATATTAGATATAAAAAAACTCAGATTGAAATTCTAGAGATAAAACTTACAATGTATAATTTAAAAATACATTGGATAAAATTATTGACAGAATAAACATTGCAGATAAAACCTTAGTGAACTCGAAGACAGAGCAGTAGAAGTTATCCAAGATGGAATTGGGAGAAAAAAGAGAAAAACAAAAACAAAAACAAAATCAACTGAATACAAGTCACCTGTGGACAAATGAAGCAACCTAAAATATGTATAATTACAGTCAATGAAGCAACCTAAAATGCATATAATTGCAGTCCTAAAGAAGAAAAAAATAAAAAAATATATATTTTTAAAATTTGTGTGCTGTTCTCAAGTCGATAAAAATATTAACTTAAACACCCAAGAAACTTAATGAATCCAACCATGTGCACACACACAAACGCACAAATCATTAAGAGCACTAGTATATGTACACCATAATCAAATTGCCCAAAATCAATGATAAATAAAACTTTCAAACCAATCATTGAAAATAGACAAGTCACAGACAGGAAAAAGGATAAAGGTGGTATTATATTCCTTATTCAAAACAATGCAAACTAGAAGACAGTGGTCCTATATCTTTTATTATTAATATTATTATTATTATTTTGTTGGTTGTTGCACCTACTTTAATAAGAACTTCAAAAAAGAAACATCTATCTGGTTCTAAATGTCTTTATAAACACAAAGGCTGAAGTCCTTGGCGGGTTTCTGAGGCAGCCCTGAGCATCCCGCAGGCGGCCGGCCACAATGGGACAACACCACGCCGTTTGCTTAAAGCTAAAACAGTCCTAAGGAGAAAGAAAGAACTGGTGAGCCAGCAGGTCAAGCGTGTTGACAAAGCTTCCAGTCAATAAGCAGGCAGTTTGCACGGTTGCAAGGAGGTGCGTGATCCCCGTGCGGAAATTCTCCAGGGCGTACAGAAGCTCAGGCATGTTTAACGCCAGACTTGGACAGAGCCCCACATCTACGTGGGAGCTGTAGGAAGCAAGGCAGGCATCAGCTGCTTCATGAAGATCTGGCATGGTTCCTTTATAAAAGTGCCTTCTCCAAAAAGCAAACTACATAGTTGCCTTTGAAAGATGAATACAATACAAACTTAGAATACATATAGTTGTAACATTGTGTGCAAAGAACTGTCAAGGTGACTTTCTGTAAACCTTCTTGGGTTTGGAAAGATACTTCAAGTATTAACTGGATTAATTTTAGAAAAAGTGTGACTTTAGGTTAAACACACCTTTACAAAAGAACAGCGATTCACTCGGGAGTTGAAGGCGCAGTCTGATCTTAGTGAACTAGTCTCCTGGCTGCTTTTGAATGAGCTTTAAAAAAAATTGATTAAATTTTAAAATACAAAATTTGACACCAAATGTAAGTATATTTGCGACGGCAGGCATTCGAGATACTGGGTACCTCCCTGTATTCAGCAGCCTACACAAGTCAAGCAAATGGTGTGGTGATCTTGGAGGTCTCCTCCTCATGGAGACGTACACGGGACTGATGGCTTTCACTGACAAGAGGCTAAACTGGGCTATTCCAGGACCAAGGACAAAATAGGCTTTTAGCCTCTAAGAAGGACAAGGAATGTGGGGGCCGGGGGCCTGTCTGTCTTCATGCAGCCCAGCTGCTGTCTGGAAGGATGGGGTTCTTTTACCTTTGGGATCTCAGTACAATTAGAACAGTAAAGTAAACTACATATTTAATTGAATATCAGACTCTGCTAATACAAGCTAGAGACAAAAGCAAAAATAATCTAGCTGCGATTGTGCTGCTGTAATTCATTTTCTGTAACTTCAGTTCTGGGGTTTTTCCTCTAGTGGATCTACTTGGCTTCTCATGGTTCTTCTCACCCCAACCACTCCAGCCTGCTAAGACACTGCAGCACACCCCTGGACCTATATCTTTTAAATCCTGGTAAAAGAAAAATTCAACCTAGAATTCTATACCCAGAGAAGATATCTTTACAAAATAAAAGTTAAAAGGCATTGTAGACAAACAAAGGCTGAAGAAAGTTCACCACCAGGAAACCCACGCTATATGAAATATTAAAGGAAGCTCTTTATGAGGGAGAAAAAATGATACTAGATGGGAGCATGGATGCACATAAAGGAATAGAGAGCAAAGACAGCATACCTACACGGTTAAATGTATTGGATACTTTTATTTTTATTTAAGCCACTTCAATGGTAATTGAGTGTTTACAAATACTAATCTGTCTGTATGACAGCAATGACGCTAATATTGAGAATAATAAGTACCAAATAGAATAACATAGTATTAATGCTATGGTTATTTTATGTAAAGTAGAATATCTCTTGAATGTAGAGAACAATAAGGTAAAGATGTAAAGCTTAATAAACCAGTAAAATAACAAAACAAAATGTTACAGTCTACTCAAGCCAACATAGCTACAATGTAATAATGAAAAATTTTGGATTAAAAAGAAGGAAGGAAGGTCAAAGTGAATAGACAGAAAATAGGATAAATTTAAAACAAATACTATAGTATACTATCCAAATACTACAAGTTTCTGTATTTAAAGCTAACATGATTAATTATCACATTAAAAGTACATAGTCTTTATAACACAATTAATAAATAGGATGTCAGGTTGGATAAAAAAGGACAGCCCAACAACATGATGCCTACAAATAAACACACTTTAAAAATAAAGGAAAAGATAAGTAAAAATAAGAATAAAAGGATGAAAAATAATATGTCTGGCTAACACTAAACAAGAAACACTAAAGAAGCTAAGTCAATATGGGAAAGTGAATTTCATAGCAAAGAATAATGCCAGGTTAAACAAGGTCATTTCATAATAATGAGGTCAATTCAAGAAGAGAATATATTCCTAAATATTTATACCCCTAATAACAAAGCCCTAATACATATATTACTAACTAATAGAATTAAAGGAGAAATAATTAACTCTCTTTACTCACAGTGGGAGATTTCACACTTCTTTCTCAATAATTGATGAAATAAATATAAAATTAATTATATCAAAGATATGAAGAGCACAATCAACAAACTTGACTTGTAGAAATCACCTTAAATTATAAAAATTTATATGCTGCTCATTGGTTCATTGGTAGAAAGATTCAATATTCTTTTTTTTTTGTTTTTTTTTTGAGACATAGTCTTGCTCTGTCGCCCAGGCTAGAGTGCAGTGGTGCCATCTCGGCTGACTGCAAGCTCTGCCTCCCAGGTTCACACCATCCTCCTGCCTCAGCCTCCCAAGTATCTGGGATTACAGGCACCCACCACCACACCCAGCTATTTTTTTTTGTATTTTTAGTAGAGACGGGGTTTCACTGTGTTAACCAGGATGGTCTCGATCTCCTGACCTCATGATCTGCCTCCCTCGGCCTCCCAAAGTGCTGGGATTACAGGCCTGAGCCACTGTGCCCGGCCAGAAAGAGTCAATATTCTTAAGCTATCAGATCTCCCCTAATTGATCTGTGATTTCAACACAATCATAATGAAAACCCCAACAGACTTTCTGTACAAATTGGTAAGATAATGCTAAAATATATATGGAAATGCAAAAGTCCCAAAATAATCAAAACAACTGAGAAAAAAATGGCAAAGTTGGAAGTCTCTACTCTATTTCAAATGTTATTATAAAGTTATAGCAATGGAGACAATGTGTTATCATCAACATGGTATTGGTTAGTAGAACAGATTAGAGAATCTATAAATAGAATTAAATATACATGAACTACAGATTTTTGACGAAGGTGCAAAAGTAATTCAGTGGACAAAGTATAGTTTTTCAACAAATAATCCTAGAATAGTTGTATATTCATATGTAAAAATGAACTTTAGTGTGTATTTATAGGTCATCTACAAAAATTAAATACAGTGTATAATATACCTACATGAAAACCTAAGATACAAATCTTTTAGCAAAAAATCATCGTAACTTTGGTTTAGGCAAACATTGCTTAACTTTAACATTGAAAGCATTATTCATAAACAATCAAATTGAAAAATTAGACATCATCAAAATAAAAAAACCTGCTATTTAAAACACAATGTTAAAAGAATAAAAAGGCAAGTCACAGACTGAGAGAAAATATTTGTTAACCATGTCTGTTAAAGTATTTGTATCAGAATAGATGATGAATTATCAAAACTCAATAAAAAATCCACTAAATACACCATTAAAAATGGAGAATAGATTTTAGCATACTATTCTTCACCAAAAAGATACATGGTCAGCAAATCTACACATGAAAGTGTGCAAGTATGATCAGTCCTTAGGAAATGCAAATGAAATATGTAATGAAATACCACTACACACATATTAGAATGACAAAAATTAAGAAGGCTAAGCATTTGTATGTAAATGCTCATAGCAACCTTATGATAGCCCTTAACTGGAAACAACCCAAATGTTAATAAACAAATGAGTGGGCAAACAGTATTCCTCAAAATTAAAATGATTGGAAATTACTCAGTAATACAAAGGTGTGATTTACTGATCCGTACTACAACATGGATGAATCTCAAAATAATTTGAAATAATGGAAGCCACACAAAGGAAAATATCATACCCTATGGTTCAAGTTATATAATTTCAAGAAAATATGAAGCAATCTACAGTGACAGAAGGCAGCAGTGGCTCCCTGGGCAAGTGTGGAGGTGTGGCCAAAGGGATTAGTGAGAGGAGTGCATAGTACATAATGAAACTTTTGGGGGTGATTAATACATTTATTACCTTGATTGTGTTCAAGGCTTCCCAGATGTTTAAATATGCCAAAACATATCAAATTATACACTTCAGATATGTACGATTTCTTGTATATTAATTTACTGGAATAACATTGTTAAAAATAAAAGGAAAATGTAGTAAAGAACCAATATAGGTTTTAGAATGGGTGAAGAGAGAGGTTTCTGAAGGCTTCCTCTGGGCTCTTTCATTTATTTAATTATGTAATAAAGTACAATAAAAAAATTTCAGAAGAAAATATGAATTATTGTATTAAAAATGTGAAACCTGGCTATATATAAAAAATGAAACTGAAAATTAACAAAACAAATGAAACTTAAAGTACAACAAAATAAATTACAGATAGAGTACAGGTAATATGTTATAATAAAATATAGGTAAATAAATAAAGATTCCATAAAGTAACAATTGCTTTCTAAGATTAAAAGCAAACAATGGAAAATAATGAAGATTTTAACAGAGAAGAATTAAAAACATTTGCAAGTCATAATCATCATAATCAAAACTATATGCCAAATAATGTTGGAATACTAGGAACAATTATTCACAAAATTAATTCATTTTATATAGAAATAGCAATACAGGTAGGTTTATAAGAAATATAATAACATAAATTTTAAAATGAGTAAATTAGATCAGTTTTATTTTAGAAAATTAACAAAATTAAATGGCTAGTTAATTAACTCAAAATATTCAGCCTTAGCACTAATAAAGGAAGTAAAAAATTGAGTATTCTTTAAAAAATAGTATTCACTAATCGATTGATCAAATATTAACAATAATAATAATGATAAAAATATGAGAGAGAGCCATTCATATGATTAGCAATGGAAGTGCAAACTGATGCATCCTATCTGAAAAACAATTTGTCAATCTGCATAAAAAGTCCCAAGGTTTTTCAAATCAATGCCAAAGTGCTAATCTCAAATTTAGATGAATATTAATGCAAGTGTCTTCTTAATTTTTATAATAGCAATCTTTTTTTGGAGATGGAGTTTTTCTCATCACCTAGGCTGGAGTGCAATGGTGCGATCTCAGCTCACTGCAACCTCCACCTCCCGGGTTCAAGCAGTTCTCTTGCCTCAACCTCCCAAGTAGCTGAGATTACAGGAGCCTGCCACCATGCCATTTTTTGAATTTTTAGTAGAGATGGGGTCTCGCCATGTTGGCCATGCTGGTCTCAAACTCCTGACCTCAGGTGATCCACCAGCTTCGGCCTCCCAAAGTGCTGGGATTACAGATGTGAGCCACCGCACCCAGCTGCAAAATTTTTAAAACAATATAATGTCCAAAAATAGGTCTAATTTATGGCAAATATCTTAATATTTTCAAAGAATATTAAATATGAGAAATGCCCATGGTTATGTTCCATAGAATAAAATGAATAAATGTAAATGTATTAATTGCTTGTGGTATGAAATGTATATATTTAAGAAATAAAGGATAACATGGTAGAAAAAAGTGTTAATTAGGTATATTGATTTGCATATTATCTATTATATAGATAAATTTATTAATGTATAACAAGGAGGACTAGAAGAATGAATGACAAACTTGCATAATTCCCTAAAACGAAGGAAAGGTATTGATCATTGGGAAGAATGGGAGAGGCTATTTAGAAGATGGACTTTGAAATTTTACAATGTGAAAGTCTGTAAAGTTTAGCTTTTTAACAATATGAATGCATTTGCACATTACCTCCATAAAATGCAAATACTTCTGTATATGCTGGACTGCCACATCAGTTTGTGTCACCTTGACCTGTTTCTTAGCTCCAAATTTATTTATAGTTCATGAAGAGATATGAGTAATCACTGTACAATATATATTTTCAATACTTTACCGAGAAATTGTCATTGTGATGCACACACTGTGTAGACACACATACACTTGCAGAATGGTCTAGGAACAAACCCATTAGAATAAATTTATTTTGCAAGTAAGCTAACATGGTACATTTTGGATATTGTTTACTATATCAGTATGTTTCCCTTATTTACACTGTCTGGGAACTCCCTGGGCTTTTAATGTCAAAAAAAAAAAAAATGGTACTGAGCACTTCACTGTTAATGGAAAGGGGTAAAATGACAAGGGAGCCTCAATAATTTTGCACTTTAGTTGGAGTCAAAGATAATGAAGAAATGCTTAGAAGCAAGTTCTCTTTGGACAATATCGAGAATATCTTGCTTGAGTTTTTGCTGTTAAGGAGACATAGTATTACTGATAAAAATCAAAACAAAGCCATTGGCGATTAATTGGTATGAAATATTTGGCATGGGAATTTTACCTAATTTAAAATTGCAATGGATATTTTGGAAAATCTTTTTATTACTACTATTAGTAAGCCTCCAATCATTCTATTAACATTTATTGAGGGTTGGCACTTGAGCTGTTGCAATTACCCCTGCTCTTAGAAAATTTTATTTTTCAAAACATTTATAGCTCTGCATTGTATAAATAAGCTTCAAGTACTTAAAGAAAGAACACATAAAACCCAGATATTCTGTGAGTAAAGGGTTATTATTGCCATGTAATAATGTATAACATGTTTCATATTAATATCTGTGGTTTTCTTCCCTAACATTTATTTACTCTATACCCTTGTGGTTTTACCCTAATTCAGTGCGGGAGAATCACATTACCATTCACTTGTCAGTCTTGAGCCTGGGGCCTCTGAAAGTAGGCAGATCTTGTTCGAGGCTGGGAGCCCAGTGGGACCTGGTAGGAGGAAAGTGAGAGTCACTAACTTTGAGGTGTCCTAAGGCTCCTTAGGGATGACTCTGCTGTGGGACACAAAGCTACCTCGCCACCAGGAAAAGGCCAAGGAACATATGGGGCCAGTCCCTGTGCTTACTTAACCTAGATTCTGTGCCTAATGGGTGTCCTAAGGGACTTGGTGGGGAGATCATGATTATCTTGGTAATAATCCCCCCTGAATTATATGTGCATGAGAAATAAACTCCATCAAAGCCCAAAAGTACTTCAGAGTTGCTAAGTGTGTGACTTTGGGCAGGACGCTCAGCCCTCCGAGAATCTGCCCCCACCTGCCAAAGGAAGCTAATGATACCTGCCCTACCCTCTTCTCTGATGTGCAGCAGCGCTCTAACTCATTAATTAAGCAGATATGAATTACGACTTAGTATGTTCCTTGATTCCGTGAAAGGCAGCAAGGTCACAAACATGAATAAAACATATCCCCACTCAACAGTGGCTCACAGTCCATCAGGGAGACAAATAGGTAAGTAACTCATAGTGCCAGAGCATGGGGGTGCCATGATGAAACCACAGGCTATATGTGATGTGAGGCTTAAATGAGGAAATAATGTGGTTGTGAGAGGGAGGAGTATGTGCAAAGGCTTTATAGAAAGGATGGTATTTTTAGAGTCATCATAAGAAATGAGTAGGAGTTTGCCATTGAGAAGCGTTGAAGGACGTTGCACAAGGTGAAGAACATCAGAAAAGATGAAGTGATGTAAAGAAGAGAGGCACATGGAGAAAATGTACTTTTCTTGATCTTTTCACAGGTTCCTTGTTATCTGCAAAGTGGTTTACATGTGCAAGGTGACATCATTATCAATACAACATTGAAATTATTAGAGAGCAGAATTCATCTATGTACCTTTCTGTACCTTCGATGCAACTACTGGTCTGGTCTTCGTGGCTTCTCTTCCCATGTTATTTCACTAAATTGTGTTCTTATCAAAGTTAACATATGTACCTAGTTTTAAAAAGTCAAGTAGCACTATAAGTCTTAAAACACCCTACTCCCAGCTCTCATTCTCCAAAGGTGACTACTTCTAATTATTATAGCTATTCTTTCTGGTATTTCTAAATAATGTATCTATACTGTTTGTTTGTTTTCACTTTGATACATTATATCTGTTAACTTCTCAATGGGAAAAATACAACTTTAGCCCTGTTTCCTCATCACTCACTATTTACATTTGCTAACCCTATGGATCCAAGATAAATTTTTGTATCTCATATGTGACAATTATTGCTTAAGTAATTATAAATAATCACTTAAGCTCTCATCGCTTGAACCCGGGAGGCAGAGGTTGCAATGAGCTGAGATTGCACCTTCGCACTCCAGCCTGGGCAACAACAGCGAAACTCCATCTCCAAAAAAAAAAAAAATTTGCTATCATAAAAGCTAAGAAGATACTTGCATTAACATGCATCTCATTCTCCAAAGGTGACTACTTCTAATTATTATAGCTATTCTTTCTGGTATTTCTAAATAATGCATCTATACTGTTTGTTTTCACTTTGACACATTATTAAATTCTCAATATGAAAAATACAACTTTAGCCCTGTTTCCTCATCACTCACCATTTACATTTGCTAACCCTATGCATCCAAGATAAATTTTTGTATCTCATATGTGACAATTATTCCTTAAGTAATTATTTATACATATAAATTATGGCTAAATTAATATTATTCAATACTAAGCCTTGTGTGCTGCTGTGTATTATGATGAATCATTTCCTTGTTGTGTGATGCTACTTATTTTCTCATTTCCAAATTGTCTTGATTATTTTGGCTTAGTTTGGCTTAGTTTTTTTATGTATTTATCCTTAATTATTCCTGACACAAATATTTAACAAAAGTGTGAAACTCCTTTCAATACTGAAAAACACAGAAACATTCAGTCTTTTTCTTCATCTTTTTTTTATTGGGGAAGACACAAATCTTCCTATTTCAATTTGTACTGATTACTCATACTCCTTCTTAACCCCTGTTTAAATAAAAATCTACTTCAGTATTTTCTTATTTTTTTGTAATTTATTTTAAGTTCAGGGGTACATGGGCAGGTTTTCTATATAGGTAAACTTTTGTCATGGGGTTTGTCGTACAGATTATTTCATCACCCAGGTATCAAACCTAGTACTCACTAGTTATTTTTCTTGATCCTCTCTCTCCTCCCATTCTGCACCCTCCAAGAGGTCACAGTATCTATAGTTCCTTTCTATGTGTCCATGTGTTCTCATCATTTATAAGTTTCTACTTATAAGTGAGAATATGTGATACTTGCTTTTCCGTCTCTGCATTAGTTTGCTAAAAATAATGGCCTCCATCTCTATCCATGTTCCTGCAAAGAACAGGATCTCATTCTTATTTATATCTGTGTAGTGTTCGAAGGTGTGTATGTACCACATTTTCTTTATCCAGTCTATTATTGATGGGCATTTAGGTTGATTTCATTTATTTTTGCTATTGTCAATAGTGCTGCAATGAACATACGTGTGCATGTGTCTTTATAATAGAAGGATTTATATTCCTTTGGGTACATACCAAATACCCATTTGTTTAAGTTCCTTAAACAAATGCTGGATGTTAGACCTTTGTCAGATGCATAGTTTGCAAAAATTTTCTTATTCTGTAGGTTGTCTGTTCACTCTGTTAATAGTTCATTTTGCTATGCAGAAGCTCTTTAGTTTAATTAAATCTCATTAGTCAATTACTGCTTTTGTTAAAATTGCTTTTTGTGATTTTGTCATGAAATATTTTCATGTTCCTATGTTCACAATGGTATTGCCTAGGTTGTCGTTCAAAAATTTTGCAATTTTGAGTTTTATATGTAAAACCATCTTGAGACAATTTTTTGTATGATATAGGAAAGGGATCCAGTTTCAATCTTCTGCATATGACTAGCCAGTTATCCTGGCACCATTTATTGAATAGGGAATCCGTTCCCCATTTTTTTTTTTGGTCAGATTTGTTGAAGATCAGATGATTGTAAGTATGCAGTCTTATTTCTGGGTTCTCTATTCTGTTCCATTTGTCTATGTGTCTATTTTTGTACTAGTACCATGCTGTTTTGTTACTGTAGCCCTGTGGTATAGTTTGAAGTGAGGTAACATGATGCCACTAGCTTTGTTCTTTCTGTTCAGGATTGCCTTGGGTATTCAGACTCTTTTTTGGTTCTATAGGAATTTAAAAATAGTCTTTTCTAATTCTGTGAAAAATGTCAATGGTAGTTTAGTAGGAATAAGATTGAATCTATAAATTGCTTTGGGCAGTATGGCCATTTTAAGGATGTTGATTTTTCCTATCCATAAGCATGGGAAGTTTTTCCATTTGTTTGTGTCATATTTGATTTCTCTGAGCCATGTTTTGTAGTAGTTCTCCTTGTAGAGATCTTTCACCTCCCCAGTTAGCTGTATTTCTAGGTGTTTTATTCTTTTTTGGTAATTGTAAATGGGATTGTGCTCCTGATTTGGCTCTTGGCTTGACTATTGTTGGTCTATAGGAATGTTCGTTGTTTTTGCAAATTGATCTTGTGTCCTGGGACTTCGTGAAAGATGCTTATCAGCTTAAGGTGCTTTTTGGCTGAGACTATGGGGTTTCCTGATATTGGATTGTGTCCTCTGCAAACGGGGATACTTTGACTTCCTCTATTTATATTTGGATGCCCTTTATTTCTTTTTTTTGTCTTGTTTCCCTAGACAAGACTTCAAATAATATATTAAATAGAAGTGGTGAGAGAGGGCATCCTTGTCTTGTGCCAGTTTGCAAGGGGAATGCTTCCAGCTTTTGCCCATTCAGTATGATGTTGGCTGTGGGTTTGCTAGAGACAGCTCTTATTATTTTGAGGCATGTTCCTTCAATACCTAGTTTATTGAGAGATTTTAGCATGAAGGGGTATTGAATTTTATTGAAAGCCTCCTCTACATCTATTGAGATTATTACGTGTTTTCTTGTCTTAAGTTCTGTTTATGTGATGAATCACATTTATTGATTTGTGTGCATTGTACCAACCTTGCATCCTAATGATGAAGCCCGGTTGATCATGTTGGATAAGCTTTTTGATGTGCTATTGGATCTGATTTGCCAGTATTTTGTTGCATCAATGTTCTTCAAGGATATTAGCCTGAAGTTTTCTTTTTTATTGTTGTTGTGTCTCTGCTAGGTTTTGGTATCAGGATGATGCTGGCCTCATAGGATAAGTTAGAAAGGAGTCCCTCCTTTCAATTTTTTTGAATAGTTTAAGCAGAAAGCAGAAACGGTCCCAGCACTCTGTACATCTGGTAGAATTCAGCTGTGAATCCGTATGGTCCTGCACTTTCTTTCGCTTGGTAGGCTATTCATTACTGACTCGATTTCAGAGCTCATTACTGGTCCGTTCAGGGATTCAATTTCTTCCCAGTTACATCTTGAGAGGTTAATGGACCCAGGAATTTGTTCATTTTTTTCTAGATTTTCTAATTTATGTGCATAGAGGTATTCATAATGTTTTTCAATGATTGTTTGTATGTCTGTGGGGTTAGTGGTAGTATCCCCCTGGTTGTGCCTGATTGTGTTTTTGACTCTTCTCTCTTTTCTTTTTTATTAATCTAGCTAGTGGTCTATTTTATTAATTTTTTCACAAACCAGCTCCCAGACTCAATCTTTAAATGGTTTTTGTGGCTTAATCTCCTTAAGTTCAGCTCTTTTGGCTATTTCTTGTCTTATACTAGCTTGCTATTTGTTTGCTCTTGGTTCTCTAGTTCTTTTAGTAATAATGTTAGGTTTTTAATCTGAGATTTTTTTTCTTTTTATTTTTTGTGATGTGGGCATTTAGTGCTATAAATTTCCTGCTTAACACTGTCTTACCTGTGTCCCAGAGATTCTGGTATGTTGTATCTTTGTTCTCATTAACTTCAAAAAACTTCTTGATTTCTGCCTTAATTTCATTAATCACCCAAAAGTCATTCAGGGGCAGGTTATTCAGTTCTCATGTTATTGTATGGTTTTGAGTTAATCTCTTAGTCTTGATTTCTAATATGATTGTGCTGTAGTCCAAGGTCATTTGTTATAATTTCAGTTCTTTTGCATTTGCTGAGGAGTGTTTTTACTTCCAATTATGTGGTTTATTTTAGAGTATGTGCCATGTGATGATGAGAAGAATGTATATTTTGGGTTTTTTTGGGGGGCGGGGGAGGCAGCAGTGGTGATTTCTGTAGATGTCTATCAGGTCCATTTGATCCAGTGTGGAGTTAGGGTCCTGAATATCTTTGTTAATTCTCTGTCTCAGTGATCTGTCTAATATTGTCAGAGGGATGTTAAAGTCTCCCACTATTATTGTGTTGGAGTCTAAGTCTCTTTGAAGGTCCCTAAGAACTTGCTTTATGAATCCAGGTCCTCCTGTGTTGGGTACATATATGTTTAGTACAGTTATATCTTCTCGTTGAATTGAGCATGTTACCATTATGTAATGCCCTTCTTTGTCTTTTATGGTTTTTATTGGTTTAAAGCCTGTTTTACCTGGAACTACTATAGCAACTCCCGCTTTTTTCTGCTTTCCATTTGCTTGATAGATTTTTCTTCATCCTTATATTTTCAGTCTATGTGCATCACTGCATGTAAGATGGATCTCTTGACGGCAGCATACAAATGGGTCTTGGTTCTTTATCCAGCTTGCCACTGTGTCTTTTAATTGAAGCATTTAGGCCATTTACATTCAAGGTTAGTATTGATATATGTGGATTAGATCCTGCCATCATGATGTTGACTGATTATTTTGCAGATTTTTTATTTGGTTGCTTTATAGCGTTACTGGTCTGTGTACTGCAGAGTGTTTTTGTAGTGGCTGGTAAAAATCTTTGCTTTCTGTATTTAGTGCTTCTTTCAGGATATCTTGTAAGGCAGGTCTGGTGGTAACAAATTCCCTCAGCATTTGCTTTTCTGAAAAGGATCTTATTTCTCCTTCACTTATAATGCTTAGTGTGGCCAAATATGGAATTCTGGGTTGAAATTTTTTTCTTTAAGAATGTTGAGTATTGGCCCCCAATCTTTTCTGCCATGTGAGTTTCTTCTGACAGGTCCACTTTTAGTCTGTTGCATTTTCCTTTGTAGGTGACTGACCTATCTCTCCAGCTACCTTTACCAATTTTTTTTTTTATTTTGACCTTGGAAAATCTGATAACTGTGGGTCTTCAGGATGATCTCCGTGTGAAGTATCTTACTAGGTTTTCTGCATTTCCTGAGTTTGACTGTTGGCCTCTCTAGGCAAGTTCAGGAAGTTCTCATGGATGATATCCTGAAATATGTTTTCCAAGTTAGTTCCATTCTTCCCATCTCTTTCAGTGACAGAAATGAGTTGTAGATTTGTTCTCTTTACATAATCAAATATTTCTTGGAACTTTTGTTCATTTTTTTCATTGTTTTTTTCTGTATTATTGTCTGTCTTATTTCAGAAAGTTAGTCTTTAAGCTCTGAGATTCTTTTTTCTGCTTGTCTATTCTGCTATTAATACTTGTGATTGCATTATTACATTCTGTGAGTGTGTTTTTCAGCTCTGTCAGATCAGTTATGTTATTTTCTATACTGGCTATTTTGTCTGTCAGCTCTTGCATTGTTTTATCATGATTATTAGCTTCCTTAGATTGGATTTCAACATAGTCCTCTAGCTCAATGATCTTTGTTTCTATCCATATTCTGAATCCTATTTCTGTCATTTTAGCCATCTCAGCCCGGTTCAGAACCCTTGCTGAACAGGTAAAATGGTCATTTGGAGGAAAGAAGGCACACTGTTTTTTTGAGTTTTCAGGTTTCTTGCACTGTTTCTTTCTCATCTTTGTGGGCTTATCTACCTTCAATCTTTGACGTTGTTGATCTTTGTGTTTTTTTTTCTTTTATCCTATTTGATGACCTGAGGGTTTGATTTTGATGTACAGTAGATTCAGCTAAATGGCTTCATTTCTGGAAGATTTTACAGGGCAAACACAAAGCTCCCAACTCCTGGACTGTGTGCTCTGACTCTAGGGGACTTGTATTGGGCCCCAATTTTGTTCTCTGTCCTTCAAGAGTCCACTGCAGTGGGATGGCCAAGGTGTAGCAGCTGTGGCAGAGTGCTGGTGGGGCCTGGGTGCCTGACTCCCTGGGGGCATTCACCATGGTGGTGGAGGCAATGCAGCTTGGCAGGGAACGGGCCTAGCTGCTGAGGATTGTCTGTACAGTCATGCTGGAGGTAGTGTTGGCTTGTAGTGGGGAACTTTTGGGCAGAGGACTATGTGCCTTCTGTGTGTCCCACAAGCAAGAGTGATTGCTCAGGGTAGGGGAGGATCTGCTGTTCTCTGTAGTGATAGGACAAGGGCTGGGCACTGTTGCAGGCAGGGCTGGATGGCTCTGTGCCTGCCAAGGCTCTGTCTGAAATGGTGGTTGGTAGGGGGAGGGAAGGCAGACTGCACTCCTGCATGCTGGTGGGGCAAGAAAGGCAAAACTCACCCATGCAGACACACATCAGCAAGAGTGAGTTGGGTAGTTTCTGTGGGCCTGAGAGAAGCTGCAATATGGGTAGCAAGTGGGTGGGCTGGTTTATGGCCATAGGGGCCACATGGTCCTGGTTAGGCACAATCCACTAGCGTAAGCTATGGTGCAGGTCCCTAGGGCACCCAAGACTTCCCTGCAAACAGGTGTGGCCAGGCTGGGGCCCCAGGAGAGGCCAGCAGACCAAGGTCTGCTCAGGTCAACCTAGCCCTGTCTGATGGGCAAGACTGCCCTGCAGAGATTGGGTCTGACAGTTGCCCTAAAGATAAAATCTCCAATGGGAGTGAGTGAAGCCTAAGAGGATGGCTGTCCCTAGGCATGCTCTGCTACAGACACTCCCACACCAAACCCTCTGGGGTCCAAATCAGCTGGCTTGCTGCCCCTACCACTTCTCTAAGCAGCTCTCTCTGCCAATTTGGGTGTTCATGGTGGTCAAGGGGCATCCTCCTGCTGGGGTTCTGGAGGCCCGTGGTGAGAGTCAGTTATTACTCATTAGTTCAACTCACCTGTTCTCCCAGAGCCAGGAATGAGTCCAGTGTGCATTAGGCCCATACAGGGTTCCCAGATTTCTTTGCCTTCAGTCCAGATTCTGTGTCCTCCCTCCAACCATTCTCAGTGTTTTCCTTCTAAAGATCTGTTAAGAGCATGCCAGTTGTCTCAGTACCTCGGTAGGAGCTGTTCCACCTGGCTGCATCAGTTGGCCATGTTGTCCTTCCCTATTTCAGCATTTTTCTTATATCAAATGCCTCATTTCCTGGATCCTATAACTTCCTACTTCTTTGTTGACTCCTGTTAATTTTAGTTGTCAACTTGACTGGATTAAAGAATACCTGGAGAACTCATAAAGCATTACTTCTGGCTGTGTCTGTGAGGTTGTTTTCAGAGGAGATTGGTGTATGAATCGTGGACTGAGCAAGGAAGATCTGCCCTCATTGTGGCTGGGCATTATCTAATCAACTGGGGTCTGGAATGAAACAAAAAAAGCAAGGAAATAAAAGGTGTTTTTCTCTCTCTCTTCTGAAGCTGGAACACTCTTTTCCTATCCTTAGTCAACAGAACTTCAGGCTTTCTCACCTTTAGATTTCAAAACTTACACCAATGGTCCCTTGGGTTCTCAGGCTTGTGGTCTGATAATTATACCATTTTTTTCCTATGGTTCAGGGGCTTTGGGACTTGAACTGAGCCACTAATGGCTTGGACTGGGACACTACCAGCATCCCAGGTTCTCAAGCTTGTAGGCAGTCTTTTATGGGATTTCTCAGGGTTCATAACTAAATAAATCAATTATCATATCAATTTGTCTCTCATATATCCACATACCTGTATGTCTATATTTATCTTATTGGTTCTGTCTTTCTGGAGAAGCTTAAATAATACAACTGTGTTGTGTAAAAAAACTAATACTATGTACAACAATAGACAGAGATATTAGAGAGAGAGAGTCAATAGAGAGAGAGAGTCAGTGAATTAGTTTGGGTGGATCCAATTGTTTCTCAAGCCTAGCTATGTATATGTCCTTTACATTATTCATATCTTTTCCTTCTTAAGTCATCTACTTCTTATTTAATTAAATAAGCCATAAAACGTTATGTTTACTTAAATTATTTGGGTTTTGTTTCTAACATTTGGTAAAGAAGGATTCCTCACATATATTCCCTGGGACTATTATCTACTTTGTAAAATGTGATGCTAGTAACACAATTATTATGGTTAATGAATTAATAAAATACCTTATGTGAAGCACATAGCGTAGTACCTAATGCTCACCAGCTGCTAATTTCCTTTATTACTTTCTACTTCAAAAATTTATACGATAAAATATAACCTCAAATTAATATGCTTACTATTAATTTCAGCAGAACAGTGTCGAGTCATGAATAAGAAAATATACATAGCATTTTGTTATAGTAGAAATAAAAGATTTTAAAGAAAAAAAGATTTTAAAGAAATGGTATATTAACCTAAGTCCATAACTTTCTGAATGTATGATGTGGAGCAATTTGCTTAACAATTCTGTGTCTCAATTCCCTTATGCATAAAGAAGAAATGCTAGTTCTCATTTCAAATAACTGATGTGAGATGCAAATGAGAGGGCACATGTAGGAAGTACTTAAATGATTTTACTTTCCTATTCTCCCTGAAACTTCACATCTATTCATACATAGGATATAATTCCAGCTGTGATTTGAAGCCCATGAATGTAATTTGATAGAGTGATTCATGGTGCCTGACATGAAGTTGATATAACATATCTTCAGATGAAACAACCAATCATCAAAAAGAAAGAAAGAAACTTAGAAGATATGATATAATCTACCTCTATTCTATTTTAATAATAGAAAAAGAATAATTCAATTCTTTATTTTGTGGCATGGTTGCAGCTTCCACCTGAAAAGAATGAGGACATTATTATCTGTTTCCACTTCTTTCTATTTTCTCTTTAAGTCATGAAGTTGAATTGGTTAAGGATATAGATGCAGGAGGTAAGAAGAAGTTTCAGGTCTAGATAGAATGGTATCTTTTACTAAAGTTGATAATTCAGAGAAGTTTATTTGATTAAGGCAGAGCACTGAGGGGAATGGGATTTTCAGTTTTGAAGAATGTACTTTGATGTGCCCCTGTGAGAATGAGAAGCCCAAGTGGACATGATTGGAACTTCAAGCCCAGGGTTGAGCTGGTGACATGGACTCTGAAGTTGGTGATACTCCTTGAGAAGAATACATGGGGTCTGAGAGCAAAAGGCCTAAAACAGATCCTGAGGGACACTGAGTCTAGAAACAGGGAAAAGAAGGAAGGCTTTCCAAGGTGTCTGAAAAAATAAGAGAGAAAAACAAAGAACAAGTAGAGCTTGGGATAACCTGAAGATGTATAAATCAAAAGATTGATGACTCTTGAAAATAGGGATGAAATCCACAATAGAACTGAACTATTAGCGTTGAATCATCTCTTTTTTTAATCACGAGAGAAAGATACACATATGAGTGCAAATAAAGACAAGTTTGTATGTTTGTGACATCTTAAAACTAAGATATATAAAACAACACTACTGATATTTTCTTCCAAACCAGCTTCCTTGTATAGTCTTTCCATCTCATTTAGGAAAAACTCAATTCTTCCAGTTTTTAAGAGCAAACACATTGGTGTCTGATATGGTTTGGCTGTGTCCCCACCCAAATCTCATCTTGAATTGTAGCTTCCATAATTCCTAAGTGTTGTGGGAGGGACCCGGTGGGAGATAATTGAATCATGAGGCAGTTACCCCCATATTGTTCTTGTGGTAGTGAATAAGTCTCACAAGATCTGATGGTTTTATAAGGGAAAACCCCTTTCAATTCATTCTAATTCTATCTTGCCTGCCACCATGAAAGACGGCACCTTCCACCATGATTGTGAGGCCTCCCCAGCCACATGGAGTTGTGAGTGCATTAAACCTCTTTTTCTTTATAAATTACTCAGCCTCAAATATGTCTTTATCAGCAGCATGAAAACAAATACAGTGTCTTATTAAAAATATACATATTTTTATTGAGACAAGGTCCCACTCTGTTGCCCAGATTTGAGCAGAGGCTACAATTGCTACAAGATTTGCTGTTTCTAGTTTCAATTGTTCTCTTTATATGGTTTTCTTTACTGTCACTGCAGACCAACTATCCTTATATATGGTAAGAATCATGGCTAACTGCTGCTTTCAAATATCACACAATAATTTTTTACATAAATTGAAACAAAATGACTTACAGAGGGCAAAAAATCATAGTACTAGAGAAATTGAATGTTGGTAGAATTTAATCATAATTTGGCTGTAGTTGTGTCATAAACACATTGAATATGTGATGACAGAAGGAAAACATCGTTTAAAAATAAGAAAGTATTTACATTTCTATATTCAAATTTTTACACTTAGTATTATAATGATTCTACTATTACTTAGTTTCTACAATCATAATTTAAAATAACTGCAAAATATTCAATATGGTATATGTCATTATTTGTAAAATAATGTTTCTATTATTGCACATTTATTTTATGTTGCTATAGCCAATATAAATTATAATCAATTTGTTTATTGGATTATTAAATAAATTCATTAAGTATTCACTGAAAAATGTAAAATATCATCAGAAATAATTGTTTCAAATACATTTAGATGTTATGATCTTTTCAGTTATTTTTGTTTAATAAACATTTTTTACTGTAGGGCATTGGTGTTCATACATGGCAATGTTTGTTTCTTCATCTCCAGGTTTCCAACTTTGAATTTAAACGTGATAGATTTCATTTAGGGAACAAATTATAACAACATAAAGAAATTTTGACACATAGCTGATGAATCCTGTGTTTTCTAAGTTGAACAAAATTATTTATAGAGTCGAAGGGCATCAGTAAACAGGTGGATCTGAAAGCTGCTAAAATTTATAAATAATTTGACTGTGAATTACATTTTTATAGTTGTACCTAAACTCAATAAAAATTAGAGGGTTCAATAAATAAATGCTCAAAATTCTAAAACCAGAGGTCTAAGATCTCTCTCAATGAGAGGAGTTTCACAAGACATTTTAATCTAATTGTCTGTGGCATCTCATTAAAAGCATTTTCTACAGAACCATATTTAATTCTATAAGATGCAAAGCTGTGTGATATAAGCATGCTTTATATTTTAGATTTCTAAGGATCAATTTTCTCATTTGTAAAATTCAGGAAATACTCATTTCCAAGAATTATATTTAAAATACCAATAACTGGTACACCAGAGGCACTGACCCCTCCTTTTAAAGGATGCTGGTTCCAGCACTGGTATAGTTAATTAGTGCACCCAACTGGGACAAATGGTCCCTGTTATTTGCTGGATTGCAAGGAGCTGTGAAGAATGCTAAGGAAAAGCACAGCTGAGGTGCTGAACAGGACGCCACCAGGGAAATGGAGAAGTGGCTATTTACTCTCTCTCATGGAAATAATTCAATATTTTAACAGCCAGTATGTCTGTCTCTGTGTGTATGGCCGACCATCTGCCCTATTTAATAATGTTTTCATGAGCATTGAATGAGAAAATGCATTTGAAACATTTTATATTGTTTGTACTATCCTAAGAATTTGATAAATAGTAATAGTAGCATTGGGAAACTATATCAATTTCATTGTCATAATTCACAATTAAAAGATTGTGATAAAAGAATAGCTTTGGAGGATATTTGGAAAAAGAAAAGAGAAATATTTCTGGAAGCATCTCTTTTTGCTTTTTCTACAACAAATTCTTGAGAAACTTCAGCCCATTCACAAGCAATGGAGTCAAATGCGGCTACCATCCATGTGGCCTGACAATGGGCATAGCCTCTGAACAGGCCAAAACATACACTTGTAGGAATTTAATCTCGAAAGGAAGTGACACAGAATATTGTTGAAATGCTCAATATCATAAACATGCCATTCTCTCTTTATTAATTCTTTGAAATTTTTCCAAATTATACTTTAACATCAAATTTATCATGTGTCTAAATATTATATTAAAAATGAAAGTTCAAAATTAGCTATGATAATTCTAGAAGAAAGGAGAGTACAGGAAAAGTGGATTTACATTATCAAGCAAAAAGATGTTTAAAGCTATCTTTTTCAAGGCAGAGTAGTATTCTCAAAGTAAAAAATAGAAATGGAGAGAAGAGCCTAGAATCGGAATGAAAGCATTTATGGTGATTTGAAATCTGCTAGAAATACCTTACACATCAGCAGAGAAAACAAAAACTATACCATTTGTTTAATACAGTCATTCTCCTTAATCTCCATGTACCTGGCTATCTTTAGAAAGTGCTGGTCATTGCTCTTGAAATAATCGTTTTTGAATTTTCATGAAGCCTGGGGTAAATTTGTCCTCCTCTGGATCTCTGTGTTTGCTTCTGTCAGGTGCCTGGGAACACTACCATTAGATGATCGCTTTAAACCAAAGCCACGACTTGATGTTTCCTGACCCACCCAGATGACATACATGCACCACCCATGCAATGCACATAAAGGCTGGTCTGTGGATGGAACTTCTCAGGAAGGATAATTTTTCTATTTCCCCTTTTTGTTCCTTGCTTTAATCAGCATTATAGCAAGCTGCTCTATATTATACTGGGCTTAAATTAGCATTGTTTTATTGAGGTTTGCCTTTATCCTGAGGATGAAACCTACGGGATCCAAATAAAGCTGTTTCTTATGGCTTTTACATTTTATATACTGCATAATTTCAGGAGTCACAAATTACACTGTAATGTAACAGAATGCCTACCCAGCTCCCCTTGCCATCCCAATTCCCCCCACATTGTTTTACAATGTGCAGTTGTACTTACCGGCCCTGGTCTCAGCTTAACGTTTGAAGAGTAGCTGTATGGTTATCTCCACTGGACCCTCAATGCAACTGAAATTCTGTCATCACCCCAGTAAATCATCAAATTCTGTCTTCATCACCTCAGTAAATCACAACCTTAAGTTCAAATGTGTGGCATTTGTAAACCCTATTTAAATATCTTTGCTGCTCTAGTAATCTGGTTATCTACCTGGGTTTAAACATTTCTCCAAAATTTGGCCTGGCAGTTTTTATGCTATCTTTTCAGCTCTTCAAAGGTTTTGTGGCAATTAGCAAATACGTTAGTCTGGTGTTTTAAATTGTGCTTAGTAGGAGAGTCAATTTATACAAGCTGATATAACTGGAGTCCATTGGTGTAAGATTACTCTTGACAGCTCTGTGAGGATGAGAGAAGATCAAGAGTGGAAGCAGGGAGACAACTAGGGCCTGTTGCAATAATTTAAGCAATAGCCTGGACCAAGGTAACTCAGGTATGGGTGGTGATAACAAATTTTATACCGAGAGAAGTTCAGTAAAATGCTTCTGGGAATTTTGCCCATCCTAGTGAGTATCTGAATGATTATTTTTATACCTTCAAGGTTGTGATATCGGGCTTCAGCTTGATCCATGCTACTGAAGGAAAGATAAATTGTTTGTGGTGTACTCAGGCATATCTGAATACAAATTGTCTTCCATATCGAGTGTGATTAACTTTGTGTCTATATGTTTTAGAGTGTTATTTACAGGGAGAGAAATGATGGATGAAATAATCCATTTTGGCCCATCAATCATCAGATTTGTCATGTAATCAGTCTAATTTGATTTGCAAAGATGTAAACTGATAAGTAAATCAGCCCAATGGGTTTTTTTCCCTGAAAATTATGCACTGAAATAACATCTTCTCATTTTTGCTATAAATATTAATAATCGTTGCTCATCTTTATTACTTATTTTAAACATTTATAGATAAGTTCTTATAGTACTTTCAGGTTAAGATCTCTGACTCTTGCTTCTGCCATGGAAAACACTACCAATTTTCAAAGGGTTACCCTTGCTTACCTAGTCTGTCCACTTTAGTTCCAGAATCTGGCTGAAATGTACTGATACGTAACTCTTAACATGCATGTAAAAAGTTTCATTAACAAGGGGCAAAGAGAGTTTTGTGCATTTGAAATTAAAGCATAACCAATTTTACATTTTGCTTTTAGCCACTTATTATATAAAATCCTTGAGCTATGTTATAACCGTATTTTGAAGGTGCTATATTGTGTTTATAATTATCAAATTAAATAACAGAAAATCATTTCATAGAGTTAATGTACCAACTCAGCAATTATCCTTTATTTGGATAATAAGAAATGTAGTCTGTGAGTGACCTGAATGGGTTCACAGCTAATTTAGGCATAAATGGAGGTAAAACCCAGTCTCCTAATTTTCTAACAAAGTAGCCTTGCTAGTGAATCAAATCACAGGGAATTGGTGTCAGAGTAAATTTGGAAGCATACGTAAAAGACATAAAAGTATCTCAATGAAGATTGTTTGTAAGCCAAAAAAGTCTCAATTAGCAAACTTCTAAAGGTTTATTTCACCAATTGAGAAGTATTCTCTCAGATATATATATATAAAATTATATATAATATATAATATATAATATATGATATATTATATATTATATATTATATATAAATATTATTTATATAAATATTTTATTTATATAAATATTTATATAATATTTATATATATTATATATAATTATATAATAGATTATATATAATTATATAGATATAAAAAAACTGGTAAATATATTCTGAAATCTTGAAGTCCACTTGAGAATGACCCGCAATTTTAGACTGCATAGTGAGAGCTGTTTTAAAATACATTTTTTTCCTTGTTGTATGGGGAATTTAGATGTAATCTCCAAGGGCTATGAGATTATATGTTCAAGAACCTTGGATCTAGCCTGTGATCTGGTCTGGCTTCTTTGGAATTTTTGTTTTGGGCCACAGAGCAGATGGACAGGCTGACCTGGTGACAATCCACATGTGTTTGAGCAAACTAAATTCACAGCCAAGAACAAGTAGAGACCATATTAATACCCTGGCAAGGACTGTTAACTACTGGTTGGGTGGTCTGCTGACTGGATGTGAACAGTCTCAAGTCAATTAGGGCCGCAGGTCAGACATTTCCAAACAAACCAGAAGCATTCAGGAAATTATAGCTTTAAATTATAATGAAAAGAGTTTATTTTCACTTAAAAATCAACTTGTGTATATAGAAAAGCCTTTAATAGAAACAGCAAAAAATGCTGGGAATAATGCTGCTAATTCACCTTCCCTTATTCTATTTCCACTTCAACTCCATCTTATGTTTTCACAGTAAATGTGAGCTTTATCTCTAGAAACTAATTGTGGTGAAGGCCTGTTATGTAATAGAGGCAATGCCAAAAACAACTGTATTCATCCTTTTTCACACTGTTATAAAGGAATACCAGAGACTATGTAATTTATAAAGGAAAGAGGGTTTAATTGACTCCCAGATCTGCATGGCTAGGGTGGCCTCAGGAAACTTACAATCATGGCAGAAGGGGAAGCAAGGCACATCTTACATGGCAGCAGGAGAGACAGACAGAGAGAGAGAGAGAGAGAGAGAAGGGGGCAGCACTAGACACTTAACAAACAACCAGATCTCATGAGAACCCACTCACTATCAGGAGAACAGTAAGAGGAAAATCCACCCCAAAGATCTAATCACCTCCTACCAAGTCTCTCACTCACCTGGGGATTACAATTAGAAATGAGATTTGGGTGGATACACAGAGCAAAACCATGTTATTGGGCCCATGGTGCTTCCCAAATCTCATGTCCTTTTCACATTTCAAAATCAATCATGCTTTCCTAACATTCCCCAAAAGTCTTAACTTATTCCAGCATTGACTCAAAAGTCCAAGTCCAAAGTCTCATCTGAGACAAGGCAAGTCCGTTGTGCCTATGAGCCTATAAAATCAAAGGCAAGTTAGTTCCTTCTAAGATACAATGGGGGTACATTTATTGGGCAAATTTTCCCATTCCAAATGGAAGTAATTGGCCAAAACAAAGGGGCCACAGGGCCCATGCATGTCTAAAACCTGGCAGGAGAGTCATTAAATCTTAAAGCTCCCAAATCTCCATTGATTCTATGTCTCACATCTAGGGCATGTTGATGCAAGGGGTGGGCTCCTAAAGCCTTCAGCAGCTCCCCCCACTGTAGCTCTGCAGGGTACAGCCCCTGCAGCTGCTTTCATAGGCTAGCAATGAGTGTCTGTGGCTTTTCCAGGCACACAGTGCAAACTGTTGGTGGATCTACTTTTCTTGGGTCTGGAGTATGGTGGCTCTCTTCTCACAGCTCCACTAGGCAGTGCCCCAGTGGAAACTCTGTGTAGGGGCTCTAGCTCCACATTTCCCTTCCGTGCTGCCCTAGTAGAGGTTCTCCATGAGGGCTCCGCCCCTGCAGCAGACTTATGGCTGGACATCCAGGCATTTCCATCCATCCTCTGAAATCTAGGCAGAGGCTCTTAAAGTTCAACTCTTGTCTTCTGTGTACCTACAGGCCCAACACCATATGGAAGCTACCAAAAATTGGGGCTTGCACCTTCTGAAGCAGTGGCCTGAGCTGTACCTTGGCCTCTTTTAGCCACAGCTAGAGCTGGAGTGGCTGGGACATAGGGCACCAAGTCTCAGTGCTGTACAGAGCAGTAGGGCTCTGGGCCCAGCCCATGAAGCCAATTTTCTCTCCTAGGCCTCTGGGCCTGTGATGCAAGGGACTGCTGTGAACACCTCTGGCATGCCCTGGAGACATTTTCCCCATTGTCTTGGCTATTAACATTCGGCTCCTCATAACTTATGAAAATTTCTGCAACCAGCTTGAATTTCTCCCCAGAAAATGGATTTTTATTTTCTACCTCATGGTCAGGCTGCAAATTTTCCAAACTTTCATGCTCTGCTTCCCTTTTAAACATACTTTCCAATTCTAAATCATCTCTTTGTGAATGCATATTATGGTACACTTTCAGTAAAAGTCACATCTTGAATGCTTTGCTGCTTAGAAATTTCTTCTGCCAGATACCCTAAATCATCTCTCTCAATTTCAAAGTTCTACAGCTCTCTAGGGCAGGGACAAAATGCCACCAGTCTCTTTTTGCTCTAATTCCCAATAAGTTCCTCATCTCCATCAGAGACCACCTCAGCCTGGACTTAATTGTCCATATCACTATCAGCATTTTGGTCAAAACCATTCAAAAAGTGTCTAGGAAGTTCCATACATTCCCACATCTTCCTGTCATCTTCTGAGCCTCCAAACAGTTCCAACCTCTGTCTGTTACCCAGTTCCCAAGTCACTTCCACATTTTCAGGTTATCTTTATAGCAGCACCCAACTTTCAGTACCAATTCTCTGCATTCATTCATATTCACACTGCTATAAAGAAATATCTGAGACTTGGTAATTTATAAAGGAAAGAGGGTTTAATTGACTCACAGTTCTGCATGGTGGGGGGAGGTGGGTTTAGTAAACACAATTATGGTGGAAGGGGAAGCAAGGCATGTCTTACATGGTGGTGAGAGAGAGGGAGAGAGAGAGAGAAGTGGGAAGCACCAGACACATATCAAACAACCAGATCTCATGAGAACTCACTCTCTATCATAGGAACAGCAAGGGGAAATCTGCCACTGTGACCCAATCACCTCTGACCAGGTCCCTCCCTCAGGATGTGGGGATACAATTCAAGATGAGATTTGAGTGGGAACAGAGAACCAAACCTTATCAACACTTACTTCATAATCCTTGGTTGAAATATCACATAGGCTACTAAATTATACTTATTTATTTCCAAGAATATGTTCATTCAAGAGGACTGGGATATGAAAATTGACTTTAATGATTTTGATCATTTAGAAGAATTCAGGAGAATTTGCTTAGTCACTGTCTGTGCGTATAAGATTTTATTGTTTGTGGAACACTTTTCTCTTACGATACCTCACTTAATCACCACAAAGATTATTCTTTTTATTTTTTAAAAGCAAATAGGAACAGGAGAAATGAAGCTCAGGAAATTAATGTCAGCAAGTTCAAAATGTTCACTGTGTTTAGTATATGAAAGTTCCTACCCTAGAATTCCAGTTTTCTGCAAATCAGGCATTGTTGTTGGATCCATAAAAGTCACATAGCAAAGGTTAGAGAGCAACTCACTTCCTGGGCTCACTTCCTGGTCTCACTTCCCAAAATGACTCATTCAATGTAATCCTTTCCAAACACTCTTTATAGTTTAATACACATCCTAACCAGACACTTTCTCAGAAGTATCCATATATTCCATTGACCAAGACCTATGTAGGGCCATCTTATAATTTTGCATGAGCAATATAATAATATTTGGCCATTATAAGAAGGTGACCACTTGCTTAGCCAAAATGCAACAAAGGAAAGACTCATGACTAGTCTCTGATGCTAGTTTTGACATTTTTTTAAATTAAGATTAACTTTACCTACCTAACTTCAAGATGTACTATACAGCTTCAGTAGTCAAGGCAGTATGGTTTTGGTGAAATAATAGATAAATAGATCATTGGAATGGAATAGAGAGCCCCAAAATAGACCCACCTAAATACATTAAACAGATTGACAAAGAAGCAAGGACAATACAATGAAGCAAAGATAGTCTTCTCAACCAATGCCACTGGAACAACTAGGCAACCACATGTAACACCATGAATTTAAACACAGAACTTATACCCTTCACAAAAATTAACTCAAAATGAATCATAGGCCCAAATGTGAAATGCAAAACTATGAAACTCCCAGAAAACAACACAGGAGAAACTCTAATCTTGGGTGTGATGATATCTGTTAACTACAACACCAAAGACAATACATAAAAGAAAAACGTTGGTAAGTTGGACTTCATTAAAATTAAAAAAAAAAAAAAAAACTTCTGTTCTGTGAAGGACATTGTCAAGAGAATGAAAAAACAAGCCACAGACTATGGGAAAATAGTTGCAAAATGCATGTCTGTTAAGGGAGTGTTATTCAGAACATAAAAATAACTCAAAATTCAACAGCAGGGAAAGAAATACCCTAGCATCAAAGTGGTCAAAGACCTGAAGAGACAGCTCACAAAAAATATATAAATGCAAATAAAAATATAAAAAATTCTGAATATCATATGTCAGTAGAAAATTGCAAATTAATAAAGCAATGATACCACTACACACATATTAAGATGGTTAAAACTTAAAATACTGACAATACCAAATTCTGGCAAGGAGGTAGAGCAATAGAAACTCTCATTTATTAATGATGTGAATGTAAAATGATGCATCCACTGTGGAAGACAGTTTGGCAGTTTCCTGTAAGACTAAATATACTCTTACTATAGCATCCAGCAATTGTGCTCCTTGGTATTTATGGGAATGAATTGAAAACATAACCACACAAAAGCCTGCACATGGTTATTTATCGCAGATTTATTGCTAATTGACATAATTTGAAAGCATCTAAAATGTCCTTCAGTAAGTGAATGGATAAATAGACTATGGTGCATCCAGGCAATGGAATATTATTCAGTTCTAAAAAGAAATAATCTATCAGGCCTTGAGAAAATGTGGAGGAAACTTAAATGTGTATTACAAAGTGAAAGAAGTCAATCTGAAAAGGCTACATACAGTATTATTCCAACTGTATATTTGAAAAAAGGAAAACTACAGAGACAGTAAAAGGATCAGAGATTGACAGACATCAAAGGGGAGGGAGGATTCAATAGATGGAGAACAGAGGAATTTTAGAGCAGTAAAATTATTCTTCATGATGCTGTAATGATGAATGTGTATCATTATAGATTTGTCCAAACCCACAGAATGTACAATACAAAGTAGAAACCCTAATGTAAAGTGTAGGCTCTGGTTAAGAATAATATGTAAGTTCAATTGTAACAGATGTACCACTTTGGTTGGGATTGTTGATAGTGGAGAAGACGGCGCATATGTGAGGGCCAGGAATATATAGGAAACCTCTGTACCTTCTGCTCAATTTTGTTATGAACATGAAACTACACTAAAAAAAAGTTTCTTTTTTAAATGTTGATATGTGCTTTTGCAGTTATTCTTTGTCAGGCTGAGAAATTTCTTTTGTTTCCAGTTTGCTGAAAGCTTTTCGTCAAAAATAGGTGTTAAAATTTGCCAAAAGCTTTTGCTGAGGGTATTGTGTTTATCATATGGTTTTCTTGATTGTTTATTCAATATGTTAAGTTACCTTAATTTTAATATATAAACCAACTTCCATTGTTGCAATATATCCTACTTGGTCATGAAACAAATAATAACTTTATCCATTCAATTTGCTGATATGTGACAACTGTTCTCTTCTGTATTTTCTTTCATGCTGCACTTAAAAAAATAAAGTAATATATGCATATGTGTAAGATATCCAACAATATATAGAATGAAAAAAATAGGTCTCTATTTCAGTCTACCACATCTCCATTCCATATCTCACAAAAATATGTGTATGCTATTTTAATTATTACTTTTTGATGTTTTTCTACTGAATTTCTATTATAATGGAAAAAGATTTCCCACATATGCTCTCTCACTCTCCTGTTACAGAGCAAATCAAATTATATTCACTTCCTCTACTGTTTAACTCTGCAAATTCAAATAGTGTGCTTAAACCTACAGTTCTAGTCCATTAACAATACATGGTATGTCAGGAATCTTCACTATGTCAGATGAGGACAGTAGCTCACCTGTATCTACTTGAACCTCCCAGCCTTAGGTTTTTTATTTTCTTTCATCTGCATGTATATTTTCATTATTCCATTCTGTAATTGTAGGTAAGTCTTCTATAGTTTATGTGTATATTGATTCTAACAATGGAAAAGTAATATAAAGCATAGCTTAGAAATTGCTGTTACTACATACTTTTTTCTTTACTTTTCCTTTTTTTTTTGACTGCAAAGCCAAATCTCCTAGGACAATTGTGGGCAGCTGTTGCATGGAAGAAAATTAGTGTTTTACCACCAGAACCATCATCATTACTACACAATTGAAAAAAAGCATAATGTGCAGCCAATTCACAGAAGGAAAATCCAAGAGGCCAGTAAACATATAAAAACATACCCACCCTTAAGAATAAACAGGGCAGTTAAAATTAAAACAACAGTGATAATATCTGATAATATCCTCAGATTGCCAAACTTGTTAAGTCTGACAATAGCATATAATGGCAATATGTGGGAACACAGAAACTCTTATTCATGGCTAAAGGTAGTCTAATTAGAGCTACTTTGAAGAGAAATTTGGCCCTATCCATTTGAAAATACACATTTCCTGTGTCCTGGCAGTTTCTCTTTTTCATAGATAGTTGAGGGGAGCTCTTACATATTTGCTGAAGGAAACCAATAAAGGGATGCTGATTGCAGCATTGTCTCTGAAGTAATTAAAAAAAATAAAAAAGTCCTAAACATCTGTGAGTATGGGTAAACAAAATGCAACAGATTCATGTTAGAGAACATTATATGTCAGTTAAAAAGAACATAGATCTTTTCTTCTAGTAGACCAAAACCAATGTTAAATTTAAAAAATCAAAAGTGATGAATACTATGTTTATGAAATTAAGCATAAATTATAATAAGAACTAATATTTATTGAATATGTATGTGTTTGTGTTTACTGCTATGTGTGTAAATTAAAAATTTTAATGAACGCTTCTGGTAAGGAAGAAGAAATAGAGCCAAGGCTGGCCACCTAAAGGGATTGTAATGCTAACTTTTATTTATAGTTGATTTTTTAATAAAAGGAAACAAAAAGAAAAATATTATCAAACATAGATACTGGATGACTGCATAACAAAATCATACATTTAATTTATTTCCTTAAATAGTTCAATAAGTACTCTTTTACACATACAAGCTTTTAATAAGTATCTAAAATATAATGCATATCAGCTTTTTGTTTTCTATAGATGTATGACATGAACCACCAAGATAACAGCTAATTAACATTCTAGATTTTCTAAGTGTTTATACCTGAAAAGCTGGCGTTTACCTGTTATTTCCTTGGGCTGGTTTAACAATAAATGCAGATGTGAAAAAGATCAATATGTTGACAATTGAGCAAAACAAAAGGCATATGTTTCTCTCACATGGATATAAACAAAGGGATGCCTTAATTTTTCTCTAGGAAAATGCATGAATTAAAAAAAATAAATATCCCTCACATGTCCATTGCTAGCAGATTCTGAGACTTGTTTACACATCTGCTTTGGTGTTCTAAATCAAGCTACTGCAATATTTCTGTTGTTTTTAATATGTTGTGAGCAATTTTCTCAGTATGACCAAGTTAGAGCAGCTGGTTATGTCCGAGGAATTGAACCTATCCAGGTTAACATTTACTGAGCACTGACACTGGTGGTGTTAGACAATCAAATATGAATAAGGCATGACCCTTACATATTTGCAGTTCAAAATAGATTAGAAGATCCTTTTAAGACCATGTATAATGATAAGTTATTCCACTGTAACAGAAGTGCTCTCAGATTGCTCTGGGGCTACAGAATGATGGGCTTTCTCTTCTGTCCTTCTAATTAGGACTTGTAGATATTTCATTGCAACTGTTCTTGGAATGTTGCATAAGATCTGAGTGATAGAGAACGAGATAACTCCAGACAAAGGGAATCTCCATACGTACATTTTTATTGCATTTTAATCTACACTATTGTTAGTGATAGGGCAATTTAGTGACTGTACTCATAACAAATTTTGTATATTACCATGACTGTAATTATTGGCTAATAGGTATGAGTCATTAACATATACCAGAAGTGGACTAACATTTCAATATGTCTTAGTTCATTTAATCAACAAATGCAGGTATATATTATCATTTCCATTTTGTAGTAGAGGAAACTGAAACACAAAAATATTAAGCAACAGCTATATTTGACGTTCCTGGGTTTCAAACCCTAGTCTATTGATTTGAAGATTGGGTTTTTCTCAGATTAACTCTAAGATTTGAGGAAACTACTAAGTAACACAGCTTAACTTCCATCTTAAGAAAAGTCTGGCTCCAGAGACTTTGCTCTTTCTCCTCATATTGTAGTCTCACCACACTGGCAAGACATGGATAGACATAGTTTTTGACTGGCAGGGTGCAAGTCCTTAAAGCAAGAAAATATCCGCATTGTATTAGTTCATTTACACACTGCTATACTGCTATAAAAAACTGCCCAAGACTGAGTAATTTATAAAGAAAAGAGGTTCAATTGGCTCACTGTTCTTCATGGCTGGGGAGGCCTCAGGAAACTTACAATTATGGCAGAAAACAAAGGGGAAGCAGGTAGCTTCTTCACAAGGCAGCAGGAGTGAGAAAAGAGTGAAGGAGGGGCTGGGGACAAGGCTCACACCTGTAATCCCAGCGCTTTGGGAGGACAAGGCAGGTGCATAGGAGTTAGAGACCAGCCTGTCCAACATGGTGAAACCCCATCTCTACTAAAAATACAAAAATTATTTGGGCTGGTGGTGGGCACCTGTAATTCCAGCTACTTGGGAGGCTGAGGCAGTAGAATCGCTTGAACCTGGGAGGCAGTGGTTGCAGTGAGCCAAGATCACACCACTGCACTCCAGCCTGCATGACAGAGTGAGACTCCATCAAAAAAAAAAAAAAAAAAAAAAAGTGAAGGAGGAAGAGCCCCTTATCAAACCATCAGAAGTCGTGAGAACCCACTATCATGAGAACAGCATGGGGAAAGCCACCCCAACGATCCAATAACCTCACACCAGGTTTCTCCCTCAACACAGGGGAATTATGGGGATTATTATTTGAGATGAGATTTTGGTGGGGACATGAGCCAAATCATATCACCCATGAAAATAATTTTCAAATTTCCTGATTTACATAATAAATAGAGTGCCTGATCTCTGAGCACTGAAAATTTCCATGTGAACGTCCACTGATGCCTCAACATTTATACTCCCCCAAATAACTGACTGAATCCCTTTTCATGATTCTTAAAAGGGTGCCACATTTATATTGTCATGCATCTCAGAACTGGGAAGCTAGTTTTGATTCTTTTCTTTGTTGATTTTACATATACATTGTTGCCCAAATGGTACTGGTTTTATTTTCTAAATATATATAAAATGTGTCCCCTCTGCCCCATTCCTGCAAAACTCAATTCCATCAGGTCCTTATCATTATTTGTCTGTGGCCATCTAATAAGACTTCTTCCCAAATCTGTTATCAACACCCTTGCCAGAATTACCCTATTTAAAACAAGCTGATTCTCACTTTTGTGGTTAAATCCTTGAATCTTTAACACATCATACAAAATCCTTACTACTGTCCATCTGGTCACCTTATAGCCTGGCCATTAAAGGTCAGGATTCTAGAATCAGGTTGCCAGTGTTCCAATCCTGGCTCTGATACTTACTAGCTGTGTGACCTTGGACAATTTATTTACCCTTTTAGATTCTGTTTTCTCATCTTGGAAATGCTGATAATGTTATGTACCTAACAGAATAGTTGCACGGATTAAATGAGTTGATACAGGTAAAATGCTAACATCAGTGTCAGTAATCACTATTAGGTGTTTGCTGTAATTATTATTCTATTACACATTTGCATCCATGTACTTTGGATACACCATTGATATGGTTTGGCTCTGTCGCAACCCAAATCTCATCTTGTATTGTAGTTCCCGTAATCCCCCTGTGTCGTGGGAGAGACCCTGTCAGGGGTAATTGAATCATTGGAACAGTTACATGTTCTCATGACACTGAGTGAATTCTCATGAGGTCTAGATCTGATGGTTTTATAAGGGGCTTCCCCCCTTTGCTCAGCACTTCTTGTTGCCATCATATGAAGAAGGATGTGTTTGTTTTCCCTTCCAAGGGAAGGGTTTGATTGTAAATTTCCTGAGGCCTCCCCAGCCACGATGAACTGTGAGTCAACTAAATCTCTTTCTTTTGTAAATTGCCAGGTCTCAGGTATGTCTTTATTAGCAGTGCAAGAAGAGACTAATACAGTAAATTGGTACCATGGGGGTTGGGGGATGCTGTTATAAAAATACCCAAAAATGTGGAATCAACTTTGGAATTAGGTAACAGGCAGAGGCTGCAACAGTTTGAAGTGTTGATAGGAGGACAGGAAGATGTCAGAAAGTTTGAAACTTCCTAGAGACTTTTTGAATGGCTTTGACCAAAATATTTACAGTAATATGGACAATGAAGTCCAGGCTGAGGTGGCTTCTGATGAAGATGAGGAACTTGTTGGGAACTGGATAAAGGTGACTCTTGCTATGCTTTAGAAAAGAGACTGGTGGCATTTTGCCCATACCCTGGAGATCTGTGAAACTTTGAACTTGAGAGAGATGATTTAGGCTATCTGAGGGTATCTAATTGAGGGTATCTAAGTGGCAAAGCATTCAAGAGGAAGCACATCATAAAACTTTGAAAAATTTGCAGCCTGATGATGCAATAGAAAAGAGAAACTCATTTTCTGAAGAGAAATTCAAGCTGGCTGAAGAAATTTGCATTAGTAATGAGGAGCCGAATGTTGATCACCAAGACAATGGGGAAAATGTCTCCAGGGCATGTCATATACCTTCACAGCAGCCCCTCCCATCACAGGCCTAGGAAGAAAAAATGGTTTCCTGTGTTGGGACCAGGGCCCCCCTGCTCTGTCCAGCCTTGGGCCTGGTGCCCTGCCTCCCATCTGCTTCAGCTCTAGTTGTGGCTAAAAGGGTCCAAATTACAGCTCAGGCCATTGCTTTAGGGGGTGCAAGCTTCAAGCCTAGGCAGCTTACACATGGTGTTGGTCCTGTGGGTACACAGAAGACAAGGATTGAGGTTTGGAAACCTCTCCCTAGATTTCAGAGGATGTATGGAAATGCCTGGATGTCCAGGTAGAAGTTTGCTGCAGAAGCAGAGCCTTCATGGAGAACCTCTGGTAGGGCAGTGTGGAAGGGAAATATGGGGTTGGAACCCCTACACAGAGTCCCCACTAGAGAACTCTCTAGTGGAACTGTGAGAAGAAGATCCCCATCCCCCAGACCCCAGAATGGTCGATCTACCGACACCTTGCACCATGCACCTGAAAAAAACCACAGACACTCAATGCCAGCTTAAAAAGCAGCCAGGAGAAGGGGGCTGTACCCTGAAAAGCCACGGGGCAGAGCTCCCCAAGACCATGGGAAACCACTTCTTGCATCAGTGTGATCTTGATATGAGACATGGAGTCAAAGGAGATCATTTTGGAACTTTAAGATTTAATGACTGTCCTGCTGGATTTTGGACTTGCATGAGGCTTGCAGTCCCTTCATTTTGCTCAATTTCTCTCATTTGGAATGTGTGTATTTACCCAATGCCTGTACCTTCATTGTGTCTAGGAAGTAAATAACTTGCTTTTGATTTTATAGGCTCATAAGTGAAAGGGGCTTGCTTAGTCTCAGAAGAGATTTGAACCTGGACTTTTGAGTTAATGCTGGAATGAGTTAAGACTTTGAGGGACTGTTGGAAAGGCATGAATGTGTTTTGAAATGTGAAGACATGAGATTTGGGAGGGGCCAGGAGTAGAATAATATGATTTGGCTGTGTCCCCACCCAAATCTCATCTTGAATTGTAGTTCCATAATTGCCATGTGTCATGGGAAGGACACAGTCGGGGGTAATTGAACCATGGGGGCAGTTACCCCCATGCTGTTCTCATGATAGTGAGTACTCACAAGATCTGATGGTTTTATAAGGGGCTTTTCCCCCTTTGCTCAGCACTTCTCCTTTCTGCTGCCATGTGAAGAAGTATGTCTTTGCTTCTGCCTCTGCCATGACTATACATTTCCTGAGGCCTCTCCAGCCATGCTGAAGTGTGTCAATCAAACCTCTATTCTTTATAAATTACCCAGTCTGGGATATGTCTTTTAGCAGCCTGAGAACAGATTAATACAACCATGTTCCTTCAGGCTGCTGGACCTATGCCTACAATACTCACTCTTATTTTCTAATTGGCAAACTCTTTTTATTCTTTAGCAACCCAATAAGAATGTTCCTGATACTGTGATGTCTACCTTGTTTATCTTATAATTAGTAATTAATAATAGTTAATTCATAGTCTAAAATTCATAATTTCTTTCTCAGTGTTTGGATAGAAGTTTGTTCAGACTGTGATTATAGCATGTATAACTGTTGTAAACCTCTGTTTAAGTGACAGCAAACCACATCAAGCTCTCTCCATGCCTGAACTTAGGTTTTATTCAGCTCTGTTTTTCAGCAGCAAAGACAGGACCTAGAGAAGAGTAACATGAGCATTAATTAGAAAAGGTTACTCTGGCAGGAGGAGAAATGAATGGGAAGAGGAAATCTAGGGGCTGGATAACTGGCTTGGAGGTTAGGCATAGTGTAAACAATGAATAATAAAATATATGGCCATGAAATAGTCAATTCTAAGGGATTGGAGAGGGTGAATTGAAAATCGTAACTAACAGGGCAATAGAGAAAAGCTATAACAAATATAATGCTTTTGCTGGATATAAAGTGTCATAACTTGTTTTTATGTTGTGTTATCAGTCTTCTTTTGCCTTGTCTTCCCCTTCCTCCTCCTCCTCCTGCTTTTTCTTCTTTGTTCTCCTTCCCCTTCTCCTTTTCTTTGTCTTCCTTCTTCTCCTCCTTTCTCTTCTTCCTTGATTCAAAGGTCTGTTATGTTTATCTTATATAAAGCAAAGGATTGGAGCATATTTGAATGACATAATTACCCTGATGACTTTGAAAGTATAAATCAACATATAAAATGTGGCATAGTCTATTGAAAAGACAGTGAGACAAAATTTCTGGGTGCTTGTCCTAATGTCAGTGTTTATTAGTTGTGTGACTCTTTGGTCTTCTAACCACTGGATAAGGTTTTGTCAGTGTTATTATAAGATGCAAATGATGAAAATGTGCAAATCTGTTTTGAAAATTATAAAAAGCTCCACAAATAAGATGTATTACTTTTCTTAACATCAGAGTGTTGTAACAGTTTCCACATAATGTGTTTAATTACGTCTTGCTTCTAGGGAACGTATGACCTCTATGTAGATTGCATTTGTATAATCTGATTGAAGTTTCTAGCATATTATTCAAACTTCAACAATATTTGCCAAAACTTAGTAACTAGATTTGCTACAATGTCCTTTATAATTGAAAATATTCAGGTACTGTATTTATATGTGAAGAAAATATGCTTACATATACATTTTAAAAATTTTAGTCAAAAAAATAAAATAGCTAGGGTCATTTCTTTGCATTACTTTTGACTATTTATCTTCTAACAGGCCAACAAAGTCAATAGCCTTTTCAAATTGACATAAACCTTAGCCTGCACTCTGCTCTTGCTCCACTGGGTGAAGGGCATGTGATGTACTATAAATAATTTTTGGAGACCTAAAGGCAGGAAGGATTTACAAGAAAATATTTTGGATGTTGTTTTTTAATATATTGTTAAAAATATGTTTTATTTACATCTTATGTGTGAAACTTTTTTGTCATGTTTCCCAATCTATAATGACATGTAGTGCCCTAATAGTAAATGTCACTAGATGTTTAATACAAGGCATCAGGACTACAGCAGCCTACAACAAAATAATTGCAAAGTAACTTGTAAAGTGTCCTTTCCTAGACTAATATATAGAGATAAATTTAAGGATACATATCCAGAAATTATGTAATAATGTTCCAAAAACTTCTAACATTTAAAGACTTTTTAAAAATCTATGTTCCAACATCTAAAGATATTTTATAGTAGTATGATTGTAATTATTATTATTATGATGATGCTAAAAATTGAAAGAACTGTGCAGTGTCTGAGTGAGCTATTCAGTATTTTATGGGTGCTGGTAGAAGACATGAGACTTCTGTTTCAAAGGTGAAGGAGGATTTTATTACTTATGGCAATAGCAGTAGCTGGAATATCAACATTTTGTGCTGATTCCCTGAGACTCAATTCCCATAAGGTGATGTGAAGAGGCCAGCTGACAGCTACATATACAGTGAGTTGCATTAAAAGGAAAGGAACCTTGAAGTTAGGAAAAGCAAATACTTTCTAATGGGGGAAAAAAACCATGCCTGTTCTTTGCTCCAGAGAGAGACAATAAACGTGCGTTTCCCAACTGCAAGAAAATGTGCCCTTTGCTCTGGAGGGAAACACTCTTTGTTATCTCCTGAGGCTGTGGATCCTTGAAAAGATTGTCTGCAGAAACAGATAGTTAATGGAGAAACAGATAATTGTCTGGAGAAACAGATAGTTAATGCTTCACCTACAAGACATGTAGAAATACCAGAGATCCCTTGAAAATTATTATCTCCCCAAAGAGAGACAGTACTCCTTGAACATGAGCAAATCTTGCCTGGATTTGAATATTGCCTCTAGCAGTTTGTTACCTTGTAGCCTTAGACAATTCACTTATTATAGTTATTTAAGTTTCCGCATATGTAAATGGAGATAATAACAATCCCTATCATAGTTATTGTAAAGACTAAATGAGTTAATGCATAAAAAGCCTTTAGAACTGTGTATACACTGTAAACATTACAGAAATACTACCTATTCTAGATATATTATAAACTATTGGTTGCTTTTTCTTATTTTAAAGCATTGCTTATTTTGCAAAAATATATAAAAAGGTTATGCCAGAGATTCATTTTTGCAGTTAAAAATTTTCACTTATATTTATTATTAGAGTTTTTAACATTTGAAAATAAAAAATACACATTTTAAGTATCTCTTCAACAGATATATAAACTATCAATCTTTCTATGTTCCTGTACTAATTCCTATAATTATATTATTGCATTTCATTTTCATGGAAAACTTTGAGGTAGATGGCTTTAGCCCAGGAAGTATAACAGATTTTAAACCCAGTTCTGGGTGTGCCCTTAATTTATACACCTTTTCCCATTCAATATAAAGCACTGTTTTAAGGGATATGTCTCAACATGTGAAAGCATGCCAGCACCATGAACAATGCCTATGTGATAATAATCTCACATGTCTAGTGTTCTGTCATTACAAAGCACTTAATTTGATTATCTTGTTGTATATATTTCCCTGATTTTCTGTTAAAGAATCTAGCTTTGGAGATAGTTAAGTGCTTAACACAATGTCAGAGCTTGAATATAGAGGTGGGCTTTAGTGCATATATTCTAACTTAAACCTTTCCAGGAAGAACACCCTCTTCTGCTGTACAGAATTGTTCCCTCCTATCTACTAATGGGAGCAAATGCTATTGCTTGACACTTTGGAAATGCTGGTCTGCCTAAATGAAATACCCTCTGGTACAACGGAATGGTCATGCAACTCAAGAATTGCTGCTAGTAATCCTGCTATAGGTTATCCGGTTCTTATTTTCTAGAGGGAACTTTCCTTTCTCCAGTACACTAAAAGTACCTTAATTTGGGCAAACTCTACCACCTGAGCTGTGGGCCCCAGGAACACAAGGTGGTGTAAAAGAGGAAAAGGACAGTGTTACTGAATGAGAGGTCCTAGAATTCCAGCCTTTTTCAACATGGACTCATGAATCCCTCAACTATTCTACTGCAGTATCCACATGGGCATGTTAAATCTTTCATGTGGTATCAGCAGCAAGAATCCAGAGACAGGTGTGGAAAATGAGATTAAATTTCACTACCAAGGCCCCTAGGTTGCTTCAATGTTGCCACGAACTGCAACCAACCTTTTACACCAAAAAAAAAAAGACAATGAAAACAAAAGTAATGCTATTTTTAAATGGGCTTGTGGCATATCCTGTTATGTGCTGCATAATAATGTTTTGCTCAATGACAAAATAATATATAAATGGTGGTACCATAAGATTATAATGGAGCTGATCAATTCCTATTGCCAAGTGGCATTGTAGCTGTTGTAATGTTGTAGAACAACACATTATCTTTTCAATATTTAGACATATCTAGATACATAAGTACTTACCATTGTGTTACAATTGCCAGCACACAGTATAGTCACATGGTTTACAGGTTTGCAACCTAGGAGCAGTAGGTGGTAACATACGGCCTAGGTATGTAGTAGGCTGTACCATCTAGGTTTGCGTAAGTACACTCTGTGGTGTTTGTACAAGAACAAAATCATCCAGCAGCACATTTCTCAGAATGTATCCTGGTCATTAACCCACACAACTGTATTTATACATAGGTGAATTAGACTAAGGCGAGTCAGCTAAGAAACCATCAGAATCATCTTTATGGCAGACCTGGGGTTTTATAATACTCTAATAGTCAATGGCTTTAACGACAGATAGCAGGATTATATCCCCATACAGAAAGAAATAAGATGTAGACAAGAAGTCAGGATGTAGACAAGAAGATGTAGATAACAAGAAGAATGGGATTCTGTAGCAGTGCTTTAGTTATAATAGGTGGAGTTTTAGGCTTGCAAACCAAAGGTGAGCCCAATGAGGGAGGAGAGCTTGATCCTACCAAGTTCAGACAGCGACTAGATGCAGTTCAATAGATAAATAGGTGTCCTGAGTTCTTGGGCTGCAAAACTCAGTTTGAATCTAATTCACTTATGGGTCATGTTTAGCTTCAAACAGAAGTCAGCAAAGGTAACTCCACACACACACACACACACACACACACACACACACACACACACACACTTCCAAAGTAGGCATCTTGAGACTGTGTACAAATGGAAAGTCCCAAGAGATCCTAAGGTTAGGTTACCAAATGAGAAGTCTGAAAGTCGATCTACAGTGGGCCAATATTTTAACTAGAAAGACAGTGTTAGGCTTCTCATCTTAAAGAGAAAGCAATATGCAAAATAGATGAAAGGGCAGCGAATTCATAGACCAGGAGCATTAAGAGAAGTATCAAACACAGAGCTAGAAGAAAATAAGGGTAAGTTATTTAGAACCACTGTGTCCGTGGTAAGAAAATCCTGGTATTTTCCTCTTCAGGGGAGTGTCTTTTGGATACATGAGATGTTATATCTTGGGCAGAAAAATTTATTTTAGATCCATTATTTGGAAGTGGAAGCTAACAATATGCTCCCCACTCTGGGAAGGACTGGAACATATAATGGAAAGGTTAAGGCTACTTATAGATGGACAACTCAAGGGACTCCAGATAGGTAGAGGAAGCAAAAGATGACAGCACCTTGTCACACAGTGAGATAAGAGAAAATAAAGATGGTTCCTACACGTAATGAGGTCCTGAAATTCTAGCTGTATAGTAATTTGTGCCCAGTTCATTAAAGCTGAGCAAAGAAAAATTTGATTTTCACCTCGGTTATTAAATAAGTTTAGAACAAACAATCCATTTTTCACCTCTCAGAGCCATGAGACATACTTGAACTTTGCCAGTAAACAAAGGTATGGAAGGCATGCTTTAATTAGAATTTTCCCAACATGGGCACTATTAGAGACACTTTATTTTCACCCATATATATGCATTGATTTGTTCTAGCCATTTATTGAGCCAGAAGCATCTTTATTTTTTTAGGCTTATAGGAACCCCCCAAAGCAGAAATTGAACTGAAGGGCATATACTCCAAGCCTGTTTGTTACAATGAGATACTATCAGATCTATCCCACCTAGAACACAACTACCTCTTTTGCTTTTATTATCTGTTTAGTTTTTCTTGACACTAGCCCTATGCTAGCTTATCCAGAGCAAGCATAGTCACAAGATTGCAGCATTTGTGTCTGAGGGTATTAAGCCTGCATAGCTCCAATGCCTGGACACATCATCAAACAGCTGTACTCTGGTTTGGTGTGATGCCTTCGCATACTAATATTTCTCTCTTCTCTTTCCAGTGTATTAACTGTTTACCATATTCCTATTTTCTGCTTTATACTATTAATTAAATGGCTCCTGTCATATCCCTTTAGAGCAGTTCTCTACTACCCTCAATGCCCAGAATCTTTTTTTACTTTTTCAGCTACTCCCGAGTCAGATCTGGATGTTGAATAGTCAGATCTTCTCTCATGGGGATCTGCAACTAGAATTACTGTCCTACAACTCTAGAAGGTTCTGCTAGCTCCTTGTTCCTAGCTGCTCTATTAAAGAAGATTTACAATAAGATTCAAAGTCTCAGCCCCACTCTATTTCACAACAATTATTGACCAGAACAGAAGTTATAACAGTGTTTCTCAGACTTCAAGTAAGAGATGTCTGGAATTATTCTTGCTCTCTGATACGTAGAACCTGGAATGTCTGTGGAATAATCCTTACTATGTACCTTCTGATGCTAAGGGTCTACCCAACCCTTGCTATACTTTGCCTGTCCAACAGAATATGCCTTCACTTTACTGTTCAGCTAGAACTGTAATCCTGCCTTGACTGAAATCTAATTTGACTTCTAGAGGTCGTTTTACTCACTTGCCTTTGCTAGACCTTCAATATCTCAGATGGTCGAACTCTGACCAGAATTCCTAAGGATTAGCTGAATGAAGTTCCACTGGAAAATTCTTCCGAACTCCATTGTCTGGCTGCAAATGTCACTGCCTGTATACTCCTATAGCCTTGCTTCTACCCTCTAGAGCAGGCACTCAGATATGCCAACGCAGAGAAAATGTGAGCTCTCCATGGTCCTTTGGGCACTATACTTTGAGTCGCTTTCCTTTTGTTTAATGAAGTCAGGTGTTGCAAACTTAATTCAGGCAGGTATCAACATAAGTTACATATGCAGGCCCCTATGAGAGGACAATTTCTGACATTATTAAGGATACCCTAGCAACAGTCTGGTGCCACTTTATAGTGGATTCTTTCTTAGTTCACTCAACTTTCAGCCCCAGGGAGTCAACAACAGAGGGCAGTAGCAGAGATAAGAGGTCAGCTCTTAAGCTTTTCTTGTTCTCATTAGCAAACTACCTGCTAAGCTTCAAGAATACATTCTCACAGAGCTGTTTAACATGTGTTATCCAAACCTAGCCCCAGTTTTGTGGGTCATGCTGTTTAGGAACTTACAAACATCTTGAACCTTTGCAGTCAACAAGAGCTTCCAGGTAACCTCAACACAAGACCAGATAAGCACAAGAATTGATAAAGACTCAACATGATCATCTCAATTTTTAAAAGCCAAAAAATAGATTAGTTTGACATGAATTCTGAAAAGTAATTTATATGCTAAAAAAGATGAATAACCTTTTGAAATTAGGCATAAATTATGAAAGGGTGCATCTTTGTATAAAATAATATAAAGTTAATTGTGATTTTTATGACTTCCAAAAAAAGTTTTATGTCAGAAGACAGATTTGTGTGTAAATGTATTGATTTTTTTTACATTTGAGAAAGAGGAGAAGACCTCTAGAATAATTATATGTAAGAAATGTGCATTCCACTGTTTGCTGCTATCAATTGTAGCTCTACTTGGTAAAGGTGAGAATTTGGCTTTCCTGCCTTCTGTCTCTGAGTCTTTATTAAATTATTTATAATTATGTATCAATACAAGCTTTAATATATCAAACCTGTGAAATAATATGGACAAATCAGTGTTTTGTTTATGTATTTCAGGCGTGATAATTACTAGTTTTCAATACTGGTAAATTTCTTCCCAGAGGAACATTGGCTTCAAATGAATGGATATTTTTCTCCTTAACATATTTAAGGAGAATAGGATCCCATGTTAGGAAGGTTATCTAGATGAATTTTGCATAAATGCTTTCAATGTGATTTTTCTTGCTAGCTAACATTAAGAAATGGAAGATCCTTGCTTTTATTTTTCTCAGTTATCACAAAATTATTTCTTTAGAGATATCTAGTCTATTCTCTTCTACTCACAGAGATTGTCAGGGTAGAAAGCTTAAGAATGTGTGAAAAAAGAGAAAAGATGAGTTGAGTGAGAACATCTTATAATTTATCATGGTATGAATATTGGCAACACACTAAAAAGTAGAAGTAAAATTTTGTACTAAATATAAAAGTGCATAAACACTCTTATGGATATAGGTCAATAAAAATCTTCACTTCCGTAGTGTTTCAAAATGAGCCTAAGAAGTACTGTGAAAATATAAAACTGAATAAACAATTCCCTTTGTATGACATATTTTAAGAGTAAGTAATTATTAATTAAATAAGACAACTGTGAGTATTAACAGATGGTTTCAGTAGTCCACATAAATATTGGATACAACACAAGTATTACAGCCTTTCTTTGGACCATTGATCTATTATGTATTACATCCTATTCATGGTTTTTAAGAAATGTGCATTCCACTGTTTGCTGCTATCAACTTCAGAACCAACTAAAGTCCTTGAGATTCCATTTAATTATTGTTCTTAAAATCAGCAAGAGCAATAGAGGGTTATAACAGATGATGTAATTATGCCACCTACAGAACAAACAAGGAAACCCTGGTAAGAGTTGTCAGTTCTGGCTGAGGGTCATAAACATCAGTGGTCAGAGGTAAACAGGTGTTTCATGAGCTGAGTTATGAAAAACAAACATAGGAAGTTAGGGTGGTATGAGATATATTGGGGTAGATGGCAAGGAAAACTTCACAATGAAGGGACCAAATGTACAAAGACAAAACAAGAACTACTGTGGAATTTTCAGGCAACAGGCCATTCTGGGGTGGTTGTGGTGTTGTATTCAAAAGAATGTGGTTCCAGGGAAGGAGGTGCTAGGAATGGCAGGTGGCAGTCAAGCAACAGAAGATCTGGTAGGCCACACCAAGTGTTCGGACTTTATCCTGTAAACAACAAGACAGTGTCAAGACATTTTGATAAGAGTGTCACATCATTAATTCTTTGAGTGTAAGTCATAATTCATCAGGTTTTGAGAGACATAAAAAGAAACACGAATACCATATTCAGTTATCAAAGAGTGGGACTCAAAAGGCTGCAAAACCCCTCTTGATATAATTCTGGAATACATATTTTCTCAGCTTTCCCATAAGTCCAGGGGAGTTCCATTAAAAACAAATTGAAATTTAAGTTTTCTATATGTATGACATTATTTTGACCTACTTTCTTCTAATACCCATTAAAATAAGAATAAGATTCACTTGAAATATTGTTTGACAAGTTCTCAGAACTACTTTTGGTAGTTCTGACAACATTTTATTTTTTCCTATAAACATAACAGCAATAGTAATTCATATTGTTTATTAAGTATCTACTAATAACCAAGGACTTTATGTCAATTAATATTTTCAACCTATACAACATACCATAAAAACCTATGGAATATTGTGGTATATTCATTCAATCGACTCTTACACAGCTATGAGAATGAACTAACTGCAAGCACATGCAAAATACAGATGACTCTCTCACAAATATAATGTGAAATTTTTAAAAAAGTAGGCAAACATATTTGCTGTAGGATTCCACTTATATAAATCACAGAACCAAGCAAAGCTAATCCATGGTGATTAAAAAAAATAGAGCAGTGATTTATTTTGTTGGCAAAGAATAGATTAATTGGATTCTGACTGCAGGAGTATGTTTAGTTTTTGAAGATTCATTGTGTAGTACAGTTTTGATATGACAACTTTCCTGATTTTATGGTATATAATTCAATAAAGAGTTTTAGAAAATCACTTTCTAATGCATTGAGAATGTATTATTATTATTATTTGTTCTTTTTCTTTTTTTTATTATACTTTAAGTTTTAGGGTATGTGTGCACAACGTGCAGGTTTGTTACATATGTATACGTGTGCCATGTTGGTGTGCTGCACCCAGTAACTCGTCATTTAACGTTAGGTATATCTCCAAATGCTATCCCTCCCCACTCCCCTAACCCCACAACAGGCCCAGGTGTGTGATGTTCCCCTTCCTGTGTCCATGTGTTCTTGTTCAATTCCCACCTATGAGTGAGAACATGCGGTGTTTGGTTTTTTGCCCTTGCGGTAGTTTGCTGAGATTGATGGTTTCCAGCTTCATCCATGTCCCTACAAAGGACATGAACTCATCATTTTTTATGGCTGCATAGTATTCCATGGTGTATATGTGCCACATTTTCTTTATCCAGTCCATCATTGTTGGACATTTGGGTTGGTTCCAAGTCTTTGCTATTGTGAATAGTGCTGCAGTAAACATACGTGTGCATGTGTCTTTATAGCAGCATGATTTATAATCCTTTGTGTATATACCCAGTAATGGCATTGCTGGGTCAAATGGTATTACTAGTTCTAGATCCCTGAGGAATCGCCACACTGACTTCCACAATGGTTGAACTAGTTGACAGTCCCACCAACAGTGAAAAAGTGTTCCTATTTCTCCACATCCTCTCCAGCACCTGTTGTTTCCTGACTTTTTAATGATGGCCGTTCTAACTGGTGAGAGATGGTATCTCATTGTGGTTTTGATTTGCATTTCTCTGATGGCCAGCGATGATGAGCATTTTTTCATATGTCTTTTGGCTGCATAAATATCTTCTTTTGAGAAGTGTCTGTTCATATCCTTCACCCACTTTTTGATGGGGTTGTTTGTTTTTTTTCTTGTAAATTTGTTTGAGTTCATTGTAGATTCTGGATATTAGCCCTTTGTCAGATGAGTAGATTGCAAAAATTTTCTCCCATTCTGTAGGTTGCCTGTTCACTCTGATGGTAGTTTCTTTTGCTGTGGAGAAGCTCTTTAGTTTAATTAGATCCCATTTGTCAATTTTGGCTTTTGTTGCCATTGCAACTAATTTTGGTGTTTTAGACATGAAGTCCTTGCCCATGCCTATGTCCTGAATGGTATTGCCTAGGTTTTCTTGTAGGGTTTTTATGGTTTTAGGTCTAACATGTAAGTCTTTAATCCATCTTGAATTAATTTTTGTATGAGGTGTAAGGAAGGGATCCAGTTTCAGCTTTCTATATATGGCTAGCCAGTTTTCCCAACACCATTTATTAAATATGGAATCATTTCCCCATTTCTTGTTTTTGGCAGTTTTGTCAAAGATCAGATAGTTGTAGATATGCGGCATTATTTCTGAGGGCTCTGTTCTGTTCCATTGGTCTATATCTCTGTTTAGGTACCAGTACCATGCTGTTTTGGTTACTGTAGCCTTGTAGTATAGTTTGAAGTCAGGTAGCATGATGCCTCCAGCTTTGTTCTTTTGGCTTAGGATTGACTTGGCGATGTGGGCTCTTTTTTGGTTCCATATGAACTTTAAAGTAGAGAATGTATTATTAAAGGGCAAGTGTGGGATAAATGAGACCAGTTAGTAAGGCATTGAAATTGCATGTGGAAGAGAGAATGATGACATAAGTTTGGGCCAGAGATGTGAAGACTGAGAGAAATAAAATCATTTAGGACATAATTTGGTGGAAAAGCCAATACTTAATTATGAGTTAAATATTGAAGGATGATGATATAGAAGAATCAAGAATGATTGATATAGGTTTCTGTCTTAAAATTCCAAGCTATTTATTGGTTGGGGAAGATTGACAAAAAAGGGGTTCACAGTACATTGGAGAGTTATAGTCATAAGAGTTACTAAGTAACACATATGCTAAGTGTGAGACATCCAAGTGGAAATGTCAAGAAGTCAGTTGAATATAGATGAGAGGAGATATGGGTGGAGTGGGAATTGAGAAACATCTGCTCAAAGATTAGCTTCAGGACTCCATGAGCTCAACCAAGGAAAGCATGTGGGGAGAGAAGAGAAGAGAATTCAGAATATAGTGTGGGGGGAGGGTGTTATTAATTTTGTTTGTTTTTTAGTATATATGTGTCCAATATTTCATGGGACATACTTATTCTTTAAACAACACAAAATAAGTTTTTGGTTTGTTTTTAATCTGTAATTCAAATTTAAAGAGACATCTGTATTTTTATTTGCTAAATCTAGCAATCATAATCCAAGAGCCAATCTTGGGGTGCACTGACATGTAGAGATTGAGCAGAATAAGAGCAGGAAGCAAAGGAATCTAAGAAAGGTCCATCATTGAAATGGGTGAAAACCAGCAAGCTGTAATGTTTTGAAAGGCAGGAAAGAAACAAAAACATAAAGCAAGGGCTTAATTGATAAAGCATCATTGATGTAGAGAGCTTGAGACTAGGACCAAATTAATTTCTTGTTCAGTCCATTAAAGTATGTACAGACATTTATTCTGAAAGGTGTTTATCCCATCATTATCTCTCTTTGCCAGATTGTCTACACTCTACTGGACAGAAATAAAAAAGTAGATTTGTTTGATAAAAAGGAAATAGGGTATATTTTTAATATCACTAAAAGAAAAGGTCTCAGTCTTTATTTTACCCAATACAAACAATAACAGCATAAGCATGGAGGCCTAGAGGATCTTTTTCAATGCAAAGATACATAATGTTCCAGGTATTTAACTCTGTAAAAGCTACTTATTTCTCTGAAGCCCCAAAATATTTTTTTATAAACTGATAATAGTGTGTAATAGTATAATTGTTTTTATTAGTATCACAAATAATCTGTTTACTTGTATGGGTCTTTGGGTTTATGTTTACTTCAGCACCCACAGAGCAGCGCTGGCTAAAGTTTCATTTCAATGTGTACCTTTCTGGAGTTAGCTCTTCCTGGACATAAAGGTCTGTTGAGCACTTTTCGAGTACCTAAGCTTTTGCATGTTGGAATGAAATGTGTGAGCAGTGAACGGAGAAGAGGCCTGCCACTCCTAGACTGTTGTCTCTTGGCCTTATCTGCTAGTGCTTTCCCTGGCTCTGGCTCTGGCACTGTGAATGCCTCACAGTGCATCCCAGGGTAGGTGCTGTAAAGGCCTAAATTAGAAGTGTCTCCGCAGCAGAATGTCAGCTCTGACACCAGCACATCTGGGGTTGGAAGCATCTGGATCTGTCTTTAATCAATGACAAGGCACAGCAGCACTTCAGGCACTTGTCAGAGAATTCAGCCATGAGCCAGCTCTAATCAAGCACTGCCAAAAGGCTGCCAGGATCATCACTTTTTTTGTTGTTGTTGTTTTTTGAGACAGAGTCTTGCTCTGTCACCCAGGCTGGAGTGCAGTGGTGCAATTTCAGCTCACTGCAACCTCCGCCTCCCGGGTTCAAGCAATTCTCCTGCCTCAGCCTCCTGAGTAGCTGGGATTACAGGCACATGCCACCATGACTGGAAAGTTTTTGTATTTTTTTAGTAGAGATGGGGTTTCAGCATGTTAGCCAGGCTGGTCTCAAACTCCTGACCTTGTAATCCACCTGCCTCAGCCTCCCAAAGTGCTGGGATTACAGGCGTGAGCCACCATGCCCGGCTGAATCATCATTTTTAAAACAGTGCATCTCAAACTAGCTGTGATGAAAGACTGAAGACTTTCTTACTTACTTTTTAATTTCCAGTCCTGTGATGCATAACTAGTAAGTAGCTCATGCCACAAGTGAGTTCCCTGCTGTGTTCAGCGTCAGCAAGTCTGCTAGTTATGTGCTTGGTCATCTTAACAATGGTAAATGACTACAGAAATTTGTGTATCTCTTAATTTCTGTATTTAACTCATTGTGGACTTGCCCTAGTCTGCTAACCATACCTTCAATGGCACTGTTCTAAAACTCAAACTATGGCTTTCCCACTTAGAAATATTCATTGGTTCCCTTTTCCTAATAGGATAATGTTCAAAATGATCAGTAATGTTGTGTTCCATTGCATTTTACTTAATTCACTATTATAACTCCCTATCATGTTTTATCAACATTTTTTGGTAAATCTGCCAGTTAACTGGGTCAACTTTGTGCTTCTGGAGGGCACATACAAGGTCATACACGTATGTGCATCCCGGTAACTAGCATCAGGCTTAATCAATAAGTAGACCTCAATAAGGACATTTGAACACTTAGAACATATTTATTTAGTACCCTCTATGAGGCAAGCCCCATTATGGGCATTAAGAATATAGCAATGAACAAAACCGTTAAATATCCCTCTCCTTGAGAGGAAGTGAAGCAAAATGCCTGAATAGAAGCCTCCAGCAATTGTCTCCCCCACAGGAATACCAAATTGAACAACTCTCCACACAAAAAAGCACCCTTGTAAGAACCGAAAATCACATGAGTGATCATACTATCTTGTTTTGACATCATATTAAAGAAAGAGGCACTGAATAGGGTAGGAAAGACAGATTTGAATCACCTACACCAATCTTTCCTCATTCCCCAGTAGTGGCCACGTGGCACAAAGAAAGAAACTGCATTTGGGGAAGAGAACATGGTGATTGTGAGACTTTGCATTGGAACTCAGGGTTGCCTGTTATAGCCGTAAGCATCACTGGAAAGAACTCAGCTGGTGTCCATGGAGGGAGCATTTGGACCATCCCTACTCAGAGGCATATCATCCATCCCAGCAGTCAGAACTGCCACTGTGGGCTAAAGGGCTCTGGGCCCCTAAATAAACTTAAAAGTTAGTCTAGTTTAGAAGGACTGCAATTCCTGGGCTCAGAGCCAGTAGACTAGGAGCACGTTCATACCAGTGAGAAACCAGCCAAAGCTGCCAAAGGAGTGCTCATGTCATCCCTCCTCCAACCCCAGGCAGTACAGCTCACAACTCCAGGAGAGACTCCTTCTCTCTCCTTGAAAAGCAAAAGAACAGTAAAAAGGACTTTGTCTTGCAACTTGGATACCAGCTCAGCTAGAGTACAATAGTAGAATAGGGCACCAGGCAGAGTCCTGAGTTTCCCATTCCAGGCCCTAGGTCCTGGACAATATTTCTAAACACACCCTGGGCCAGGAAGGAACCCACTTCCTTGAAGGAAAAGACCCAGGCCTGGCAGAGTTCATCACTTGCTGACATGCTGACTTAAGAGCCCTTGAGCCCTGAATAATCAGCAGTGGGAGCCAGGCAGTACTTGCCAAAAGGCTTGTGTAAAACCCAGGTGTGACCCAGTGTATTCCCAGCTGTGGTGGCTATGGAGAGAGATGCCTTCTGATTGAGGAAAGCAGAAGGAAGAGTAAAGGGTACTTTTTCTTGCACATTGGCACTAGCTTGGTCATAGTGGAGTAGAGCATCAAGCAGGATCCTTGTGGATCCCCCCATTTCTAGGCATTGGCTTCTAGATGGCACTTTGGTACATATCCTGAGTCACAGAAGAGCCACCAGGCCTGGAGGGAGAGAGTCTAAACATACAGCGTTCAGCACAAGATGAGTTAAAAGCCCTCGGACCTTGAGTGAACATTGGTGGAAACCAGGCAGTACTTGCCATGGGCCTCAGTTGGTGGTAGCCACAGAGAGAGACTCCTCTGCTTGAGGAAAGGGGAGAAAAGGGTGGGAAAGACTTTATCTTGTGGTGTGGGTGCCAGCTGAGCCACAGTATAATAAAGTAGCAAGTAGATTTTTAAGATTCCTGGACAGTATCTTTGGACCTGTGTGGGCCTAGGGGGAAATTACTAGCTTAAAGGAAAGACACAAGCCTGGCTATATTTGCTACCTACTAAATGTAGAGCCTTTGGGCCTTCAGTGAATATAGGTGGTATCCAGGCAGTGGTTAATGTGGGCCTTGGTCACGCTGGCTCTGAGTCTGACCCAATACAGGCCACAAGAGTTCTTGTATCATCTCTCCCTTAGCTCTAGGCAGCTCAGCACTGAGCGACAGGCTCTATTTGTTTGGTGGAAAATAAGGGAAGAGGACAAAAGTCTCTGCCTAGTAATTCCCCTGGGTCTTACCCAAGACCACCAAGGGGGTCCCTCTACAAATATATGAGAGCGACAGTGTGGGCTTTAGGGGGCTTTGGGTGCCCCCTAAAGCAGATATGGCTGCAGTGACCAAAGACTTAGATCACTACAGCTAAGTCCCTTCAAATACCTGGACAGCCTTCCCAAGGACAGGTAAAAACAGGCTCAGACTGTGAAGATTAAAATACATACCTAACTATTCAATGCCAGACACCAGTGAAAATCTGTAAACATCAAGACCATCCAGGATAACACAACCCTACCAAATAAACTAAATAAATCACCAGTGACTAATCCCAGGGAGACATAGATATGTGGCCATTCACACAGATAATTCAAAATAGCTATGTTGAGGTAGCACAATGAAATCCAACAGATAAGTAATTTAGAACCCTTCTCTGTAAATTTAATAATTTAAATTTAATAAAATTTTCAAGTAGATTTAATAAAGAGATTGAAATAAAAAGAATCAAGCAGAAATTCTGGAGCTGAAAAATGCAGTTGACATATGCAAGAAAGCATCAGAGTCTCAACAGCAGAATTGATCAGGCAGAAGAAAGAATTAGTGAGCTTAAAGACAGGCTATCTGAGAATATACTGAGAGGAGACAAAAGAGAAAAAGAGTGAAAAACAAGGATCTCTTCAAAGCCTAGAAAATGGCCTCAAGAAAGAAAATCTAAGAGTTCTTGGCCTTAAAAAGAAGGAAGACAGACAGATTGGAATACAAAGCTTATTCAAAGGCATAACAGAGAACATCTCAAACCTGCAGAAGATATCAATATCCAAGTACAAGAGGGTTACAGAACACCAAGCCAATTTTACTTCAATAAGCCTGCCTCAAGACATTTAATAATCAAACTGCCAAAGGTCAATGATAAAAAAAGGATCCTCAAAGCAATAAGAGAAAAAAAAAAACAAACAACATACAACGGAGCTCTAATATGTCTTCCAGCAGACTTTATAGTGGTAAACTTACAGGCCAGGAGAGAGTGGCATGACATATTTAAAGTGCTGAAGTAGAAAAACTTTTATACTAGAAAAGTATATTCAGTAAAAATATCTTTCAAACATGAAGGAGAAATAAATACCTCCCCAGACAAACAAAAGTTGAGGTATTTTATCAACACTAGACTTGTGCTACAAGAAATGCTTCTCGGAAAATCTACAAGAGAGATCTTCAGTGTGAAAGAAAAGAACATTAATGAGCAATAAGAAATCATCTGAAGGAACGAAAAAACTGGTAATAGTAAATACACACACAAAAAACACGATATTATAACATTGTTTTTGTGGTGTGTAAACCACTCATATCTTGAGTAGAAAGACTAAAAGATGAACCTATCAAAAATAACTACAGCTTTTCAAGACAGACAATAAAATAAGATATAAATAGAAACAACAAAAAGTTAAAAAATGGGGAAATGAAGTTAAACTGTAGAGTGCTTATTATTTTTCTCTTTACTTGTTTCTTTGTTAATGTCATCACTACTGTCACCAGTTAAAAATAATGGGCTATATATTATTATTTGCAAGGTTCATAGTAATCTCAAATCAAAAACATATAACAGATACACAAAAGGTAAAAAGCAAAAAATTAACACATATCACCTGACAAAATCACCTTAACTAAAATGGAAGACAGGAAGGAATTAAAGAAAGAAGAGAAGACCACAAAACAAGCAGGAACCAAATAACAACACAGTCAAAGTAAGTCCTTACTTATCAACAATAAGATTGACTATAAATGGAATACACTCATCAATCAAAAGACAGAGAGTGGCGGAATAGATTTAAAAAAATACCTAATGATCTGCTGCCTATAAAATATACATTTTACCTATAAATACACAAATAAAATGAAAATAAAGGGATGAAAATACATATTCCATGAAAATGGAAACGAAGAAAGGGTCAAAATACCTATACTTATATCAGACAAAATAGATTTCCAGACAAAAACTATAAACAGAGACAAAGAAGGTTGTTATATAGTTATAAAGGTGTCTGTTCAGCAAGAGGATATAACAATTTTAAATATATATGCACCCAACACTGGAGCACCCAAGTACATAAAGCAAATATTATTAGAGGTAAGGAGAGAGATAGATTCCAATACAATAATAGTTCAAGACTTTCACTCCCTACTTTCAACATTGGGCAGGTTATCCAGACAGAAAATCAAGAGACAAACATGGAACTTAATCTATACTATAGGTCAAATTGACCTAATAGATATTTACAGAACATTTTATCCAATAGATGCAGAATACCTATTATTCTCCTTAGCACTAGATCGTTCTCAAGGATACGTTATATGTTAAGCCACAAAATAAGTTTTAAAAAATTCAAAAAAGTTGAAATCATATTCCTTGTGTTCTCTGACCACAGTGGAATAATAAAACTAGAAATCAGTACAATGAGAAATTTTGGAAACTATGTAAACACATGAAAATTAAACAATATGCTCCTGAATGAAAACTGGGTCAATAAAAAATTAAGATGGAGATTGAAAATTTTCTTGAAAAAAATAATAGAAATGCAACATACCAAAACCTATGGAATACAGCAAAAGTGATACTGAAAGGAATGTTTATAGCAAGAAGTGCCTACACCAAAAAAGTAGTAAAACTTTAAATAAACAAGTTAACAATGCACCTTAAATAATTAGAAAAGCAAGAGCAAACCAAACCAAAAATTGGTAGATGAAAAAAGTAATAAAAATAAGAGCAGAAATAAATGAAATTTAAATTTAAAAATAACACAAAATATCAATAAAATAAAAAGTTGTTTTTTGAAAAGATAAATAAAGATAACAAACCTTTAGCCAGACTAAGAAAAAAAGAAATAAGACTCAAATAAATAAAAGATCATAAAAAGATATTATGGCTGATACCACAGAAATTCAAAGAATCATTAGAAGCTGCTATGAGCTATCATAAGCCAATAAATTGAAAAACCTAGAACAAAAATGGATGAATTCCTAGACACATACAACCTACCAAGATTGAACCATGAGAAAATCCAAAACCTGAACAGACCAATGAGAAGAAATGTGATCAAAGCCATAGTAAAAAGTCTCCCAGCAAAGAAAGGACAAGGACCTGATGGCTTCACTTTTCATTTTGAAGAACACTGAAAGAAGAAATAATGTCAATTCTACTCAAACTATTATAAGAAATACAGAAGGAGAAAATACATCCAAAATCATTCTACAAGGTCAGTATTATTCTGATACCCAAACCAGATAAATGTGATGTGTTTTCTTTAAAAATAAGAAAACAAACAAGAATGAAAACAAAAACAAAACTACAGGCCAATATCGGTGATGAACACTGATGCAAAAATTCTTAAGAAAATACCAACAAACCAAATTCAACAACGTATTTATAAGATCATTCATCATGACCAAGTGGGATTTATCCTAGGGGTGCAAGGATAGTTCAACATATCAAAAGAATGGAGGACAAAGACAATATGATCATTTTAATAGATACTGAAAAAATATTTGTTAAAGATCAACATGGCTTCCTGATTAAAAGAAAACCCTAAAAAAACTGGATATAGAAGAAATATACCTCAACAAATAAAAACAATACATGAGAGACACATAGCTAGTATTATACTGAATGAGGAAAAACTGAAAGCCCTTCCTTTAAGATTGGGAACAATGTAAGTATGCTCCCTTTTACCACTGTTATTTTTTATAGTCCTAGAAGTCCTACCAAAGGCAATATGACATAAAGGGATTCTGAATTGGAAAGAAAGAAGTAAACTATCCTTGCTTGCAGGTGATATGATTTTACATTTGGAAAAACCTGAAAACTCTACAAAAGAAAACTATTAGAACTGATAAACAAATTCAGTAAAGTTGCAAGATATAAAATAAATAAACAAAAACCATAGCATTTTTTATGTCAATAGTGAACAATCTGAAAAGGAAATCAAGAAAGTAATCCTATTTACAATAGATGCAAATAAAATAAAATACATTGGAATAAACATAACTAAAGAAGTGAAATATCTCTACAATGAAATTATAAAACATTAATGCAAGAAATTGAAAAGGACACAAAAATATGGATATTCCATGTTTATAGATTGGAAGAATCATTATTAAAATGTGTACACTACCCAAAGTAATAAACATATTCAATGCAATCCCAATCAAAAGGCCAATGGCATGCTTCAGAGAAATAGGAGAAACAACCCTAAAATATATATAAAATTACAAAATGCCTAGAATGGCCAAAGCTATGCTGAGGAAAATAAAAAACCTGAAGGAATCACATTACCTGACTTCAAATTATACTTCAGAGTCCTAGTAACCAAAACAGCATGGTACTGGCATAAAAACAGACATGAAGAGCAATGAACGGAATAGAGATCCCTGAAATAAACCCATACATCTACAGTGAACTTGTTGACAAAGATGTCAAGAAAATACATTTGAGAATTGTTTAGTCTCTTCAATAAATTATGCTTTAAAAACTAGATAACCATGTGCAGACAAATGAATCTAGACTGCTATCTCTCAACATATACAAAAGACAAATCAAAATGGATTAAAGACTTAAATCTAAGACTTCAAACTATGAAACTACTAAAAGAATACCTTGGGGAAACCTCTCCAGAATATTGGTCTGTGCAAAGCTTTCTTGAGTAATACCCTACAAGCACAACAAGCAAAGAAAAGGTGAACTAATGGGATCACATCAAGTTAAAAAGCTTCTGTAAAGTAAAGTAAACAATTAACAAAGTGAAAGAGACAACACACAGAATGGGAGAAAATATTTGCAAACTACCCATCTGAAAAGGGGTTAATAACCAGGACACATAAGGAGCTCAAAAAAACTTAATAGGAAAAGATCTAATAATCTGATTTTAAAAATGGAAAAAGATCTGAAAAGACATTTCTCAAAAGAAGGCATATAAATGGCAAACAGCTATATGAAAAGGTGCTCAGTACCACTGATCTTCAGAAATATGCAAATCAAAACTATAATAAGATACCTTTTTACCCCAGTTAAAATGGATTTTCTTCCAAAAGACAGAAAATGCATAGTGTTGGCAAAGATGTGGATGAAAGGAAATCCTCATACACTGTTCCCAACTGTTGCTGGGAATGCAAATTAGTACAATCACTGATACAGTGTGTATATTTGTCCCCACCCAAATCTCATGTTGAATTGTAATCCCTCATGCTGGGGTGATGCCTTGTGGGAGGTGTTTGGATCGGGGTGGATCCCTCATTGTTTGGTTTTGTCTTTTTGATAGTGAGTTCTCACAAGCTTTGGTTGTGTAAAGGTGTGTGGAACCTCCTCCTCCATTCTCTCTCTCTCTTGCTCCCATTCTCACCATGTGATGTGCTTGCTCCTGCTTTTGTCTTCTGTCATGATTGGAAGCTCCCTGAGGCCTTCCCAACAGCAAATGACACTATGCTTTCTGTGCAGCCTGTAGAAATATGAGCCAATTAAATCCCTTTTCTCATAAATTACTAGTCTCAAGTTTTTTTTTATAGCAGTGCCAGAAAGGCCTAATACAGAAAATCAGTACTGAGGAGTTGAACATTGTTATAAAGATACCTGAAAATGTGTAAGCAAGTTTGGAACTGGGTAACAGGCAGAGGCTGGAAACATTTGGAGGGCTCAGAAGAAGACAGAAAGGTGTGTGAAAGTTTGGAACTTGTTAAGGATTGGTTGAATGGTTGTGACCAAAATGCAGATAGTGACATAGATGATGAAATCCAGGCTGCTGAGGTGTCAAATGGAAATTAGAAACTTATTGGGAACTGGAGCAAAGGTCATGTGTGTTATGCCTTAGCAAAGAATTTGGCTGCATTCAGTTCACAACCTAGGGATCTGTGAAAGTTTGAACTTCCTAGTCATGATTTACCCTATCTTGCAGCATAAATTTCTAAGTAGCAATGCATTCAAGAGGTGGACTTTGTAACAACATGTACTCAGGAGCAGAAGCAAAGAAATACCTTAACATTGGAACTTATATTTAAAAGAGAAGCAGAGCATAAAATTTTTAAAAAAATTTTCAGCCTAGTCATGTGACAGAGAAAGAAAAAGCTTTTTCAGGAGAGAAATTCAAGTAGGCTGTAAGCAACCACTTGCTAGAAAAATTTGCATAACTAAAAGGGAGCCAAAAGCTAATATCCAAGACAATGGGAAAAAGGCCTGGAAGGCATTTCAGAGACCTTCCAAGCAGCTCCTTCCATCACAGGCCCAGAGGCCCAGGAGGACAGAATGGATTTATAGGCCATGTCCAGAGCCCCGCTGTCCTGCATGGTCTCAAAACACTGATGTCTAGATCCTGACTACTCCAGCTCCAGTATCGACTCAAAAGGCTCCAGATACTGCTCGCACCACTGCTCTGGAAAGCACAAACCACCATAAGCCTTGGCAGCTTCTATGTATATTTAAACCTGCAGGTTCACAAAGCACAAGAATAATTGAGGCTTGGAAGCCTCCACCTAGATTTCAGAGCATGTATGGAAAAGCCTGGTAGCCCAGGCAGAAGCTTGCTGCAGGGGCAGAGCTTACACACAGAACCTGTACTAGGGTAGTACAGAGAAGAAATGTGGGGTTTGAGACTCCACATGGAATCCCCACTGGGGCACTGTCTAGTGGAGCTGTGAGAAAGGGGTCACCACCTTCCAGACCCAAAAATAATAGTTCCACCAATAGCTTGCACTCTGTCCCTAGAAAAGTCACAGGGACTCAACAACATTTTGGGGCAGCCTAAGGGACTGAACCCTGCAAAGCCACAGGGTTGAACCTGTCCAAGGCCTTGGGAGCCCACTTCTTGCAACAGTGTGTTCTGGATGTGGAACATGAAGTCAAAGGAGATTATTTTGGAGCTTTAAGATTTAATGACTGCCCTGCTGGGTTTTGAACTTGCATGGGGCCTGTAGTCCCTTTCTTTTGGTAGATTTTTCCCTTTAAGAATAGAAATGGTTACCCAATGTCTATATCCCCATTGTATCTTGGAAGTAAACAACTTGGTTTTGGTATTATAGGCTCATAGGTAAAAGGAATATGCCTTGTTTCAGATAAGACTTTTTTACTATATATATATATATATGTACGTATTTTTTTTAAGTTCAGGGATACATGTGCAGAATGTGCAGGTTTCTTACATAGGTATACATGTGTCATAGTGGTTTGCTGCACCCATCAACTCATCATCTACATTAGGTATTTCTCCTAATGCTATCCCTCCCCCAGTCCCCCACTCCCCAACAGGCCCCAGTTTGTGATATTCCACTCCCTGTGTCTGTGGTCTCATTGTTCAACTCCCACTTGTGAGTGAGAACATGCAGTGTTTGGTTTTCTGTTCTTGTGTTAGTTTGCTGAGAATGATGGTTTCCAGCTTCACCCATGTCCCTGCAAAGGACATGAACTCATCCTTTTTTATGCCTGCATAGTATTCCATGGTGTATACGTGCCACATTTTCTTTATCCAGGCCATCATTGATGGGTATTTGGGTTGGTTCAAAGTCTTTGCTATTGTGAATAGTGCTGCAATAAACATACATGTGCATGTGTCTTTATAGTAGAATGATTTATAAACTTTTGGGTATATACCCAGTAATGGGATTGCTGGGTCAAATGGTATTTCTGGTTCTAGATTCTTGAGGAATCTCCACACTGTCTTCCACAATGGTTGAACTAATTTACACTCTCACCACCAGTGTAAAAGCATTCTATTTCTCCACATCCTCTCCAACATCTGTTGTTTCCTGACTTTTTAATGATCACCATTCTAACTGACATGAGATGGTATCTCACTGCAGTTTTGATTTGCATTTCTTTAATGACCAGTGATGATGAGCTTTTTTTCATATATTTGTTGGCTGCATAAATGTCTTCTTTTGAGAAGTCCCTGTTCATATCAGTCACCCACTTTTTGATGGGGTTGTTTGTTTTTTTTCTTGCAAATTTGTTTAAGTGTGTTGTAGATTCTGGATATTAGCCTTTTGTCAGATGGACACATTGCAAAAATTTTCTCCCATTCTGCAGGTTGCCTGTTCACTCTGCTGATAGTTTTTTTTTGCTGTGCAGAAGCTCTTTAGTTTAAATAGATCCCCTTTGTCAATTTTGACTTTCGTTGACATTGCTTTTGGTGTTTTAGTCATGAAGTCTTTACCTGTGCCTATATCCTGAATAGTAATGACTAAGTTTTCTTCTAGGGTTTTTATGGTTTTAGGTCTTATGTTTAAGTCTTTAATCCATCTTGAGTTAATTTTTCTATAAGGTGTAAGGAAGGGGTCCAGTTTCAGTTTTCTGCATATGGCTAGGCTTTGGACTTCTAATGCTGGGACAATTCAAGACTTTGGAGGACTCTTGAGGAGGCAAGGTTGTATTTTGCAATGAGAGAAGGACATGAGATTTGAGAGGAGCCAAGGACAGAATGCTATAGTTTGTGTATTTCTTCCCACCCAAGTCTCATGTTGAATTGTAATCCCCAATGCTGAAGGCAGGGCTTTTGGGAAGTGTTTGGATCATCGGGTTGGATACCTCATAGTTTGGTGCTATCTTCATAATAATGAGTTCTCATGAGATATGGTTATGTAAAATTTTATGGCATCTCCCCAGCCCCCACCCACCTTGCTCCCATTCTTGCCATGTGGTGTGCCTTCTCCCCCTTTGCCTTCTATCATGATTGAAAATTTCCTGAGGCCTCCCCAGAAGCAGATGCCACTATGCCTCCTGTACAGCCAGCTGAACTGTGAGCCAACTAAATCTCTTTTGTATTAATTATCCAGTCTCAAGTATTTTTTTTTTTTTTGAGACAGAGTCTCACTCTGTTGCCTGGGCTGTAGTGCAGTGGCAAGACCTCAGCTCACTGCAACCTCTGCCTCCTGGGTTCAAGTCATTCTCCTGCCTCAGCCTCCTGAGTAGCTGGGATTACAGGTGCCCGCCACTATGCCCAGCTAATTTTTTTTGTTTGTTTTTTGTATTTTGAGTAAAGACAGGGTTTTACCATGTTGGCCAGGCTGGTCTCGAACTCCTGACCTCATGATTCGCCTGCCTCGGCCTCCCAAAGTGCTATTACAGGCGTGAGCCAACACACTTGGTCTCAAATATTTCTTTATAACAGTGCAAGAATGGCCTAATACAACCACTTATGGAGAACAGTTTAGAGGTTCCTCAAAAAACTAAAAATAGAGCTAGCATATGATCAAGCAATACTCACAAAAATTAAAAATTAAAAAATAAATACTCTAGCCAGCCCTCTCCCTCCCCAACCCCTCCAAAAGAAACCTCACTCAGAGCCAGTGACCTAGTTCAAATACTGTTTTCACTGCTTGGAGAATTAGTGTTTCCCTTTTTTAGCCCTTAAAGTGGGGACAGCAATTCAGTTTTTGAAAAATTGCACATGCTGATTCATGTAGCATCAAGCTCATGTCTGCAACATAGCAAGCCCTATATGATATTAGTAATTTATTATTAATAATAATGAGAAGTTGTAATGTCACCTCCCCTGTGAATCTCTTTTGGATTCTCTCAACCAGAAGTACCCACTTCTTTGTGTAGGCAGTCCCAACAGTCACACTCTCTTTCTTTTTTCCCTACATGAGGTTGATGACTTTAAGAATGAGGTAGGGACAGCCATCTTAGAAACATTAATGCCTGTTGAAGAAGGTGGCACACAGTAAGTCTTCAATCAGCCTTAAAGACATCTTAAAGCTGGGGGAAAATCTAGATGTCAGAGTTTTCAAACTCTATTTTTCTGAAACAGAGTGCTCTTCAAAAGAAATCTTCAGCAGACACCTGTTGTATGAAAACATAAGAGGAGCTTTTTTGATTTGAAGTTTTCAGAACCCTCCCCCTGCACCATACCCTCTACTTAGTAGTCTTTAGGAAATTCAAGAGGGTCCCTAGAGATCTTCAAGGAACATTTAGGGGGAAAATAACATTTGCATGCATGCACGCACACACACACACACACACACACGAAACTGTAAAAAGAGAAATAATTTGCTCAACTCCAAAAATAGTGACTGTCACTTACTCTGTGCTGATTCTGTGCCACACAGTGTGCAAACACTTCCCAGGCATTATCTTTAATCCATGTGGAAATTCTGAGTTAGGCATAGCAGATACCCAATTTACAGAGGAAACAACTGACCATTCGCTCACACAGCTGATGTGGCAGAGCTGGGATATTATTGCAGGGCCTCTGATTCTGAAGCTCCAAATCTGAGCCAATGTTATATCTTTGTTTTATTAAATCAGTGTCAGAAAAACAACAACAATCTCTCTAATCATGGAACTTTGTTTTTTTGGGGAAGACAGATAATAAGCAAGATTTTTTTTTTTTCTGAAGTGAAATATGCAATTGGTTGGTTGTGGTAATTAATAAGGAAAAAAGCAGGGACAGAGAGTTGTTGAAATTTTATAAATGCCTTCTGGATGACTGAAAATAGAGGTGAATCAAACTCCTTCATCACTTGATTTAAATAATATCCTTCTAGTCTCATCTTTCACTTCTGCCACCACACACAGTGAAATGCTCACGGAACCTGAGTCCTTCCTTGAATCCATTATTTCTTTCTAGAAAGCGTCCCTCCTTTTCTACCTAGAAAATGCCAGCTTACCCAGGTCAAATTTTATCTCTGAGAAACCGTCTGGGATGCAATGGGAAGGTGTTAGTTTGCTACTCTTGAGGCTTTCTCAACATCACCGTAGGCTGGGAATTAGCACTTTGACTTTTGATTATTTGCTTGTGATGAGCTGTCAGCAAGAATCTGCAAGAGTCAAAAGGCAAAGACCTTGTTTGTTTCCCTTCTGAAATGCCAGCAGCCAGTGTGGGGCTTAGATATCAGGGAAGCTCAATAAATACCTGTTGAAATAAATTCACAGTAAAATGATTTGGGAGAAACTATCTAAGGGATATGGGAGCCTCATCTTGTTGGTATTGTGAGTTTTGTCCTGAACAGTTAATAGTACACTTTGGCTCATTCTACATGTCCATCACAGGGTGGAGAGATAGGCAGGAAGCTGATCATTTTACTTTTTCAGGGTCCCTGGTTGATGAAACTGCCACAGTCCTGAAACTTACCAGTCACTTTGGCAGAAGGAAATGACAATGCAGAGAAGCATGACATGGCCCCAAAGTGACATGTGCCACTTCCCTCTTGGTTCATCAGCCCCAAATAGTCACAGGGCCTCTCCAAACTTCAAGTAGGCAAGGAAATATCATACTACTATGTGCCCAGAATGAAAGAGTGAGGAAAAGAGCCAAAAAAAATTAGAAACAGCCTTCATGATATCATTTCTGCCCTACCATTTGATATCGTGAGAATCAAATAAATATGTGAAAAGATTTTGCAAATTGTAAAGAACTATAAAAATATAAGAGAGAGTAATGTTACAATAAATGCATTTATTAAAAAATTAGAATGTCGAATATGGGATGCCAGATTAGATTTTACTTACTGAGAACTTGAAATATTTATGGACTCAGCAGTGTTAATTAATACCAGAGTACCTCATAGACTTGTGGTCCTAGATTTTTATCTTGAGACAGATAAACTTTCTGTTCTAACTTCCACACTTAGTAGTAACTCATGTTCATATTCCCATTCCTCAAATTAATTAGGACCCACAACTGCGAAAACAGTTTTCTGTCAGTGGTTCCATCATGAGAGCTGCATAATATTGATTATAACAGCTGGCATTTTATCATTTGTTTCACTTTTCAATTTTTACTTTCTAATTGCATACATTTTCTCACATATGTTGATATAAAGCTGACATAGAAAAAGAAGAACAAATGAAAAACAAGGTTAAGTCTATAAGAGTTGATTTTCCCAAGGTTACTAATAGTATGAGATTATGAGAAAGTTCAAAAGTCACTGGAATTTTATTTCTTCCGAAGAATATCAGAAAAGTATGTTATTATTACAAAGCTATCACCATGCTGAAAAGCTCAACTTATTAAGTAGATTACTCAAAAGTATGAGTCATAGAGTAATTTGGAAATCTTTTGTGATTTTTCAAATATACTATATTTTTACACATATAGGAGAGACAGGAGAGAGATGAAAGAATGGGTATATTCTTTGATACTCTCAAATTATAATCTATACTTTTTGTGCAGCTTACTCGTATTTATTCTCTCTGATATTTGCTGCTTCTGACAACACTTTCCTACTTTTTTGAGCTAGCCTGAATGGTTTTCTTTACTTTTTTCCTATAACCCATCAAAAAATTAAGAGAGTTTCTACTATAGATTCTTAGTTTCTGGAGATGTCCCTCTGTTTGATTCTCAACCTGTCATATAAAAGTAATTCAATTCTCATACTTTACTGGACATTATCTTAAATTCATAGACAAATATGTATTAGATTCCTACTTTGCTCATATACTGCCTAGTCCCTTAGACTAACAAAAAAACAAACAATTATCCTACCGTGTTTGGGATAATGCAAGGGTATAATAAGATACTAGTTGTAATAATACAATCAGCTACCTTTTTCAAGCACTGACTGTATATTCCAAATGATGTTAAGCAATTTTGCTCTCTGTATTTCAATTAGGTTTCATAATGACTAACAGGAGCAATAACATTATCCTCTTTAGTTTTTAAGGATGAAGACAACTGCTATAGTTTGTATATTTATGGCACACTGCCCCCCAAAAAATTAGTCATCAAAATCTAATCACCAACATTAAGGCATTAGGAGGTGGGACCTTTGGGAGATGATTAGGTCATGAGGATGGGCCCTCATGAATGAAATTTGTGCCCTTACAAAAGAGGCCCCAGAGACACCGCTTGCCCTTTTCACCATGTGAGGACACAGTGAGAAGGCACTGACAATGAACCAGGAAAATAGCCCTCATCAGACACAAAATCTCCTGAACTCTGATTATAGTCTTCTCAGCATTCAGAACTGTGAAAAATAGAGTTCTGTTGTTTATAATCTACCCAAATTGTGCATTTTTTCATTATAGTAACTCATATGGACCAAGACAGAAAATTAATACCAAGAAGTGCAGTGCTGTTATATTATCTAAAACTGTGAAAGAAACCTTGGAACTGGGTAATGGGTAGATACTGAAAGAGTTTCGAGGTGAATGCTAGAAAAAAAATCTACATTGTTGTGAATGAACCTTGCAGAGTGATTCTGGTTAGGGCTCAGAAGGAGAAGAGGAGAACTGCAGAGAAAACCTCAATCTTCTTAAAGAATACCTAAATGGACATGAAGAGAATGTTGGTAGAAATATGGACCATGAAGTCCATTCTGAGGATGTCTGATGGAAATGAGGAACATGTGATTAGACAATGGAGGAAAGTCCATTCTTGTTATAAAGCAGCAAAGAACTTGGCTGAATTGTGTATATGCCCTTGTGTTTGTAGCAGGTAGAACATGTAAGCAATGAAATTGAATATTTGGCTGAGGAAATTTCTAAGCAAAATGTTGAAGATATAGCTTAGCTTTTCTCAATGACTTATAGTAAAATTCAAGAAGAGAGATATGATTCAAAGACAGAATTCTTAATCAAAAGAGATGCAGAATTTAAAAATTTGGAACAATTTTAGCATATCCATACTGAAAAGGAAGAGAAAGCATGTTCAGGAGAGAACACCAAGGGTATGGGCAAATGACTATCTGATAAGAAGATTGGTCAACCAGGACCTATTTCTCAAGACAGTGGTAGAATGACCTTGCAAGCAATTCAGAAATCATCAGGGCTGCCACTCCCATCACAGGCCCAGTGTGCAAAGTTCACAATGAGTATGGGACTATTGCAGAGACCTCACTTTAATATAATACTCAGTGGATCCATAGGGGTGCTACTGGCACATAATTCCAGCCCAGGGAAGCCACAGGTGCATGACCTAGGTACAGAGTGGCTACAGAGGTGGGGTCACGACTGAGAACCATTGTGAGGGTGGGCCCAGGCACAGAGGAGGTGCAAGGGTGTTTTTGTTTGTTTGTTTCTTGTTTTTCCTATTTCTTCCTCTTGGAATGGGAATTTCTGTCCTATGTCTGTCTCACAATTGCACTTTAGAAGTACATACTTGTTTGATTTCATAGGTTCACCATTGGAGGAGAATTGGCCTCAGGGTGAATAGTATCCTGAGTTTTGCTCAGATCTGATTTAAATAATTTTTAGATGAGACTTTGGACTGTTATTTGAAAGTTGATGCTGGACTGAGTTAATACTTTTGGGGGTTATTGAGATGGAGTGAATGTATTTTGTTTGTGAGAAGAACATGGATCTTGGGGAGCCAGAGGAAAAATGCTGTGGTCTGAATGTTTGCATCCCCACAAAACTTATGTGCTGAAACCAAATGACCAATGTGATAGTTACAGGTGGTGGAGCCTTTTGGAGGTGATGGAGTCATGAGGGAAGAGCCCCAAAATAGAACTAGCTTCCTCTTAAAAGAGGTCCCAGGGATACTGCTCACACCCTTCACCATATGAGAACACAATAAGATGCCCTCTCTACGAATCAGGAGATCAACCCTCACCAGACACCAAATCTGCCAATACTTTAATATTTGACTTCACAGGCTTCAGAACTGTGAGAAAGAAATTTCTGTTGTTTATAAGCTACACATTTTATGGTATTTTGATATAGCAGCCTGAATGTACTGAGACAACATCCATGTTTGAATTGCTTCATAAAGTTGCCCTAAATTATACATCATTACATGACAGAACCTTGACACCAGTTCCATCTGATTCCAGATTTGAAGCTAATACAAAGCATGGAAGATGAACATTCTTGAGTTAGAAAAAAAGTGTTCATACATTATGAGCAAACAGGGAAGTACTAAAGGACAGTTGAATGCAATAATATTAGAGGCATCACAGTTTGTAATTGACAAACATACAGTGAAAACAATAAACGGTATTGCTTGTCCAAAGAGAAGAGAGAAATAACCATGATCTGAAATTTGCTAAACAGCCTTTAGTTATGAGGATTTTATTTAACTTTTCATTAGTGGTTCCATCACTGAAGTGAATGAGGCACATACACAGGGAATATGTCAGTTTCAGGAGACCTGGTTTTTTTATTTTCTCCTTCAGTTCTCTGTTTTTCAACTTTGCAAGTTATTTATGCGATCTGTACCTGTATTTCCTTTTTTTTTTTGCAATATAGTAATCGTATACAATTAGAAATAATATAGCTTACTCTACCTATGGCACATATTTGATGAGATAATAGATGTAAAAACTAGAAAACATTTAAACTGGTATTGAGTTGAGTTTTAACAAATTGATAAAATGGCAAAGATTTGTAGGGAAGTTGCATGTTGTTTACATTATGTCATTTTATTTTCCAGAAAGGCAAAGGTGGATTTGATATTATGAAACAGCAATTCTAAAACTCAGGAGATTTATTGGTGTTTCTGAGCTCTTACTCCAGTGTCTACTTGTCCATAGAATCACCTTTCACTTCCGGGGTCAGAAGGTAAGCTTTAAATATAAATCTGATTGGCGGAACTCTGGAGTCTGGTTGGGAAACTGTATTTTGCACTCCAGTTGCCAGAACTGCTTCCAGCATACAGTTGCTTATTTAATCTTGAATGACTGAATGAATGAATATAGGTATGTATAAATGACTAGAAAGATGGAAGAACAGTTGGCTGTCTGGCTGAAGGACATGGAAAGATGTTTAAGTGAATGATACGATGGATGGTTTAGATACAGAAGCTAAGTCCATGCCTTATTCCTTCCTTCTTTCCTTCATTCATTAAAAGGTGTTTATTGTTTAGCCCAAGGAAGCCATCATAATAGATAGAATGACACGTATGACATAGTGCTTGCTTCAAAATATTTAAATGCCAGCACAGAAAAACATGTAATTCAAGACATAATGACAGGTGGGTCTTGAGAGAGGTTTGGATAAATGCGAATAAAAATTCACAAGAGTTACAGATTTTATAAAGCAGGGGGTGATTCATGGAAAATTTTGTGAAAAGATTATTTTACTTGACAGAATGCTGCAAGTTCAAAGGTGTGGGAAGGGAAGGCAAAATCATATTGATCGATATCTACTTGTGGTGAAGCAGATATTTGGCAGTGTGTATAAAGTTTCCTTGCTCAAATTTGATCTTTCTTGCCTTTCTCCTAGACAGCTCCTGGAATGATCTCCCATCTTATGGCAAAAAGGTAAGAGAAATTGGCTGGGCGCAGTGGATCACGCGTGTAATTCAAGCATTTTGTGAGGATGAGGCAGGCGGATCACTTGAGGTGAGGAGTTCGAGATCAGCCTGGCCAATATGGTAAAACCCGTCTCTACTAGAAATACAAAAAATTATCTGAGCATAGTAGTGCGTGCCTGTAGTCGCAGCTGCTTGGGAGGCTAAGGCATGAGGATCACTTGAATTCGGGAGGTGGAGGTTGCAGTGAGCCAAGATCATGTCACTGCACTCCAGCCTGGGCAACAGTGAGACCCTGTCTCAAAAGAAAAAAAGAAAAGAAAAGTAAAAAAAAGAGGTAAAAGAACTTAGTCTTTAGTCTTGATTCTATTACTAATCACACAATGTTTCATATGCAAATTACTTAATCCGTCTAACCCTCACCAGACCCACCTATACAAAGGGAATGACAGTGCCAGGCTTGAAGTTAAAGCTCTAGAGGTGTCTGCCTAATGAATAAATGGGTACCATGAATGAAATTCAAGAACTGGTGGAGGTCAATGTGCATACAGGGGTATTAGAGAAACTCTGAAGTTTTTTTCAGCCTTTTGTTTCTGATTAGAGTTACCTTTTAAAATTGTGTTGTGCAATATGAGAATATTGTAACATTTGAGAGAAAGGGGGAGGAGGGATAAAGTAGAGAAGCAGGTTCTATAAAATGGCAACATTAAGTTACTCTGACGTAGCACCTGAGAGTTTACTTGAGTATCTCCCCCAATTCAGTATTTTATATCAACCTCACAATACCCTTCCACTGGGAGACTCATGTACTAGAAACAGTGCAGCAACTTCACTGAGCAGATAAAATTCCATACTGTGGTTTTACGTCAAAGTACACATTTTCAGAAATATCACTCTTTAATATATTTAGCAATTGCATGGATGATCTACTATCCCTGAACTAAAATTACTCTCTCTATAAATAATCTGCAATTTGGCAGGATTTTGCGCAGATGCCTCAGTGCCCTCCTCATTATATGCGTGTGTGTGTGAATTTATTTTTTGACATTTGCATTTTTTATTGACTCTTCACGACTTTGGCAAGGTGAAAGGCTTGTGGTGGTTAGGGACCATGTGCTAGTATTGCAAGTGGTTTGAATATAATGCCTTTGCCAGTGAGCAACCCACACTGTTTAGTTTCTGAGTGCCATTCTCCAGTGGATTCCTATTGACTCTAAAAACATGCTTGGCTAGTCGAGGAAATTATTTGAACTATGTTGGAGACTTCAGTCAATGGTTCAGTAATCACACTCGTCCTTTCATTCTAAATGATCCATCTCGAATGACTTTATCACATGGAGTTCTCTGTTATGTGATTTATCCCAATAAGACAGGGTACCCACTGAGAATCATCATTGTATTATAGGCACAGTTTACATACCACCTCTCACTGTGTGCTATGATCTCCAGGGAGAAACATCAGTCTTCCACTATAAAGCTAGCATTAGGCTCTACCTAAGGAAGCTCAGCATTCTTCTATGAGAGTGTTCATGTCAGAATCAACTAGAATTTATTTCACATTATTGAGATTTTGGTGCTCCCTTTGAGGCAAACAGTTAAATATAAAAATGTGAAGAGCTCTGACATGAATCTGGTGTAATGATCATAAATAAATAACTAGATCCCACGAGCATTTTCTTTTTTTAATGGCTAAATATAATTTTCATGTGTTTTTTAAAATAAAATCACCATTAAAATTTAGCTATTTTAATTATTACTGAATAAGTCCATTTTTTATTCCTTGTATATGTTCACAATATAATAATATGGTCTTCACATACATGTGCATAGCTGTGTATGCTTTTATATATGCGTGTATGTATAAAATAAGAAGAATAGAGCATCCTAAAATGCCTAACTTCAAAATTTGGTTTGTTACTTCATTGGCCGTATATTTTACACCTAATCTGACATAATCACAATTTTATGTAGAATTTAAAGGTAAAAAAAATGTAAATAAATTGATACCTGCACAGTTCCCAATCTTAAAAAAAATAGTAGAATAAATATTTACATGTCAAAATGTATTCGAGAATTGTTTCTTGTTTTAACACCATCATGAGAGTTACAATTCTGTTAGTATACCAAGTGCTCTGAGGTGTCTTGCCATAGAGACAAACTTTTAGTGTTGTTTCGTTGGGAATGGGAGGCTCTCAAAATTATTTGATAGCTTTTTTCCATGAACATACATAAAAGCATTAGGTTCTTGCAGAATTGGTGCTCTACTGTTCTTATTTTCAAAAATATTGAATTAGAAACTTTATATACATTTTCTAATGTACTCTTACTTTTCCATGGGTTTTTGTAGGGGATATTTGTTATTTTATTTATCTAAGACCTTTCTTCTAGCTGACCAATATCTTAAATTTACTGTGGAGAAAAAAATCACTCTTATCTACCTTCACCATTAACTGTAGAGGGAGGCCCTGGATGATTAAATGAACAACTCATTCATTAATTTATTGATTCATTAATTTATTCATTCAACAAAATATATGGAGCTTTATCTGACATGCCAGGCATTTTTACAGGTACTTAAGATACAGCTTAAAACAAGACAGGCAAATCACTGCACTGATAGATGTACAAACAGACAAATACATCAGTGAAATGTAGAGAAGATCAGAGGTAAAGAATGCTATGGAGAAAAACCTAAATAGGGAAGGGGCATTGAACACTGGAGGTGGGACGTGGTGGCTTCCTTGCCCATCGTAATTTATGGAGAGGAAAATGGATGATCCCAGAGCCCTGTGCTCTGTGGTGGCTAAATTAATATAATTAAAATAATGATATTGGTTTGGAGATATTCACTCAGTAAATGCTTCAGCGCGTCAGTGTGACGAGACCACCAAATAGGCTTTTTGTGAGCACTAAAGCTTTTTTATTTTTGAGACGGAATCTCGCTCTATCGCCCAGGCTGGAGTGCAGTGGCGCGATCTCAGCTCACTGCAAGCTCTGTCTCCTGGGTTCACGCCCTTCTCTTGTGAGCACTAAAGCTTTTTATCACTGGGGTGCTGGTGGGCTGAGTCTGAAAAGAGAGTCAGCGAAGGGAGATGGGGTGGGGCCGTTTTATAGGATTTGGGTAGGTAATGGAAAATTACAGACAAGGCATGACAACACCAGGAGGTCAAGGTAAAGAAGAAGATCCAGCACAAGGGACTGGAAAACAATAATCAGGGAGGTAGGATACAAACCAGAAGAGTGTGACCTCCTGAACACCAAGTGAAGAGCGCCTATCAAGGAAAAGGGAGGTGCCAACTATTTCTAATGGTGCTCAGAGGTCAGCAGGAGGCCTGAGAATAGAACTTTGGATTTAGTAACATGGCAACATCAACATCCTGGATGTTTACAAGGATGATTTCAATGGATAAAGAGTGAGAAAAGTTCTTAGTGGATCCAAGAGAGGTAATAGGATTAAATAATTATATCAGGGCAGATTTTAGCTTGAGCCTGTGATTTGTGGAGGAAATTGTGGGGCCTTTCCAGGAATGCTCAGAGTTTGGTATTCTCCATTCAAAGTTATTCTCAAAGGTAACATGGAGGCTGGAGAAACTTTACATTATCTAAATAGTTATAGGATTCTGAGGTTTTTTTTTTTTTTTTTTTTTTTTTAAATGACTCCTGCCTTGAGGAAATAAGACTGGAAAGGGGTGGCCTTATCTAGAACTTTCACACAAAACTCACTGACTTGCTCTTGGTTCTTACTGATAGTGAGGCATAGGCTGCAGGTAGTGTTACCGGGGGTCCTTGCTCCCAGAGCTCCCAAGATGGTGGTGGGCCACTTCCAAGATGGTGGCAAGCCTCGTGTTCCCTGACCTGGTGTTCTTGGCCTCAAGGATTCCAAGGAATAGAATCTTGGGCCATGTGATGGGTGTTACAGCTCTATTAGAAGTGGGTCACAGAAGAGAACCGTGGAACCCAGTGACTAGCGTTCAGCTCTATTAGGATGAACCCAGGCACTTAGCCATGCAGGAACAATGGCAAGCCTTTAGCCTGATCGGGAGTGGTAATGGGTGCCTCGCTGGATCAGGAGCACAGAGGACACCCTGCTGGTTCCGGAGGGATGGAAGTCAGCGGTGGGTCTGCAACGGTGGCAAACAGCAGTGGTGGACGCGAGCCAAAGCTCAGCTCCAGCCATAGCAAACATGGACCAGAAGAGTGAAGTTGCAAGATTTAATAGAGTGAAATAGAGTGAAAAGAGGGCTCCCATACAAAGGAAGGGGACCCAAAGGGGATTGCCGTTGGCTCGAATACCTGGGTTTATATCCTGATCTTTGTCCCTCTCACTGTGCTCTCAGGCAATAGATGATTGGCTATTTCTTTACCTCTTGTTTTTGCCTAATTAGCATTTTAGTGAGCTCTCTGATTGGTTGGGTGTGAGCTAAGTTGCAAGCCCTGTGTTTAAAGGTGGATGCGGTCACCTTCCCAGCTAGGCTTAGGGATTCTTAGTCGGCCTAGGAAATCCAGCTAGTCCTGTCTCTCAGTAGGGTCAACTTACCAGGAGCACTGGAGAATTGTAGATAAGCTAATTAATATATTTCATATCTCCAGTACAATGGCTGGATAAGGAGTGACCCAATGCAAATCAATGAGAGTTAGGTTCCCATTTTTTGGTTTATCTGCTGGAGGAAGAAAGATCTGTAGCTGCTGGATTTGAACCCTGGGGTGTGCAGGAGATTTTTAATTGGGACACTTGTTTTGTACCTGGGCAGGTAGAGCCTAGAGCTAGCAGAGACTGTTAGTGGATCCGCAATAGAGCTGAGAGATGGAGAGCAGCTGAGCCTTCTTGCCAACACTAATTCCTAAGTCAAGCCATGCCTGCAGCTTTCCCTAGCTCTGACCATTTTATTCACCTAAGCTAACATTAGTCACTTTTTAGGCTTAAGCTGATTCATGCCAGATTTTCTATTGAGGTTTCTACCTGATCCAGATAGGTTCTACTATCACCACCCCAGTACAGGTGAGAAAACCAAAACTTATTTCTCACTGAATGACTAATTGTTCTGGCTCACACAACTGATGAATGAAACCAGGTATATCTCAGGACCATCTACTTTCCCCTTTCTACTGAGAGGGATAAATCAGTGAGTTAGAAACAAAAAAAGCAGAAATAAAGAGAGTCTATAATTAGAAGAGATTTTCATGATCATTTTTCTGATAACCTTAGGAGAAACTTGTACCTTAAAGAGGAAAATACTTGGTTTCTGATTCTGCACCCAAGCTTTAAGCTTTTTTCAATTCCAAATGATGCTATTAACAAGATAAACAAAAATACATAAATACATAAAAATCAGAAAGTTAGACATTAGAGGGGATGAAAAAAGAGTAGGGTTTAAATGGGACTTAAAAAGAAAATTTAATTAGAAGCAAAGGTGGCTCTGATATCTTCTCTACATTAGTGTTAAGAAGGTAGAGGAAATTATAAGTATTTCGGTAAATAGCTGAGGATAGTATATGCCATGGGAATTTGGGGTCTTATTAAGAAAGCCAATGAGGGGTAAATTCTATTTAATACTGTTTCCTAAAGAACAGCAAGTGCAAAAGGAACAAACTAGGGAGAGAAGGCTACGGATCACCACATCCTTAGCTAATGAGTTCATGGCCATTTTGGTGTGGGGCGACAGGAAAAATAGGCAGGTAAGCAGTATGAAGTGAATGTGAAAGTTTAGTTAATAGAAGCATAGTTTTGAGTATCCACTGTCTGCTAGTATTTTGAGATTTTTATAATTTTTACAAAGAATCATGTTAATCTGTCCTATGCCTCAAAAAGTAAAAAATAAATAAAGCGACAAAGAAGAGGAGCTCATAGTTATCTAATGTAAAGAGATCAATCAGGTCTTATTGCTTATAACTCACGTCACATAGCAGTGGCTACACAGTACTGTACTGAAAAATATATGGTGGGTGGGTCTAAACTAACAGAAAAATAATTCTTGATCACTGGCACTGTCTGTCCTGGTGATCCCAGAGTGATGTGGGCATACCTGTGCTATATGCTGCCTCCAAGATCTAGTACCCTTGATTGATGGTCCATACAAACTGTACCATTGGGTCCTCATAACCCTCCTGCAATGATCAGCTATTGTTTCTTCTGCTAAGCAAGCCTCCTTTCATTTCAGAAGGGTATCCCTACTTTTGGTAAATTCCTCCAGCCCCTACTTCAACTTAATAGCTCTAGAGTAAATTGTATATTATTGCACACCGCTCACCATAAGGAGTGGGGAAGTAAGACAAATTGGGCCAGAAATCTTCCCTAGGATTTTTAAGATACAACTAATAGAAGAGTGACTATTGCTTAGTAAGATGAGAGATGTGAACACTGAAGCTGCTAGCTGCTTATCTGGACTTCCAGTCCCCTAGTTTAGAAAAAGTTTGTCTAAAAATCAGAGATGTGCAACCCACATGCAGAGAGAAGCAATGATAAGAGATGTAGTCTGACAGTCCTAAAGGCCTTTTGGCCACTGACTCAGGTTGTCTGCGTAGCTGGTTTCATCTGATATTCTGTGGCTTGGAATACATGAGCCTATAAAATCCATCCTTGCCCTAAGAGAGTTGTTTCAGTTTTTGTCATTTCCAATCATGAGAGATATGGCCTTTTCTGTGCTGAGTGTAGAAAACAAGGCTTAGAAAGGCTAGTTAACCTGCCTAAAGTCACACCGCGACCAGCTGTTGCATGAGAAGCTGTTAGTTCTTTTTCCTTTTATATTTACAGGCATCAATCCAGCTCCTCACATGATCACCTCCTCCAGTTTATTGATGAATCTCCTGAAGTAACTTCTTCTGAGTGGATATCTACGATCACTCTATTTAAAATAGTACCCTTTATTCCTCATCTTTTACATTCAATTTTTTCTTTTTTCTTTCAATTGCTTCTCATGCCTTTCCCTAGACTATGAACTTAATGTGAAGTTTGTCATACTTACCATGATATCCCCAGAACCTAGAATAAGTATATGTCCATACATATTTTTGAATACCTGAATAAGCATTTGTTTTTTTAATGGTAGAATATTTTACCATGATCTGCTACTTCTGTTTTCGCTTCATAACAATTGGAGATTTCTAATTTATTATAATTAAGAGTATACCATTATGTGAATGTAACATAATACAGTTAATAATATTCTTTTTTTTTAAATAGAGTGTTGGTGGGGGACACGTGTGCATGTGCTACTTGGTTACATTGTGTAGTGGTGGCATCTGGGCTTCCAGTGTACCCATCACTCAAACAGTGACTATTATATTTTCTAATCTTTCATTGTCAGTGGTGAAAGTTGCAATAAATCTCCTTTTTGAACCCTTTTTAAAAATTATACGTGAGTCTAACTGTAGATTAAATTGCTAAAAAAAAAAAAAAAAGAACTGAGTCAGAAAGAATGCCCATTTGATATGTGTTGTCATTTTGTTCTCTAGTTGAGAATATAACAGCTTATCCTCTAATCAGTGACAGGGGATATACTTATCCCCTTTCTACTTGTAATTATACTGTGTTTTCACACTTTTTGCTCTTTCTCAATCTGGTAGATGAAAAATTATGTATTATTGTAGCCCTGTTTTGCATTTCACTCATGAGTGAGATTAATCCTACTTTTATGTTTTATGCCCAGCTGTGTTTTCTGTGAAATGTGTATTTTGTTGATTATTTTCCTGAGCCGTTAGTATTAATTTTTATTAACTATTATATTAAGAAACTATGACTTTCGCTCATGACATACGCCTTTTGTTTGAACTCTCATTTTATTTTTCATGTTGAAGTAAATTTTTAGTTTATACTTTCCATATTGTCATTTTTAAACATTTGATGACATCTGGTTTTTATTATTGTTAAAGATGTGTTATTCATAAGAATTTATTTATCATCCTCCCACATTCTTACCTTTTTTAAAGCATTTGTAGTTTTTATTTATTCTGGATTTTGTTTTATTTTTACTTATATATGGGACATCATACACATGTAGCTTTGCACCATGAATCTTGAAAGAAAGATAGTCTGTCTTTTCAGGGATTGGTATTCAAAGACATCAAGTATACCAAACAAGGGGTAGATTTTTTACGTTGTTCCTTATATGCTTCTATGTCAAGCATTGAGAAAAGTGAATTTGGTTTTTATAATAATTTATTTTGATCTATTTTCCCTGCAAAATGTTAGTTTTCCTATATTAGTATTGATTATGTATTCTTAGCTACACAAACACACAAACACATTTAAAACCACTTGATCTCTATTTAAATTTATAAGCTTTATCTGTAAATGATTCTTATTTTCTTAACATGCCCTCGAATTACCTTAGCATTTATGCTTTGTCTACAGTTTCTCTCTAGAAAATTATCCACATTTCTATTTTTCAACCTCTCTGAGTCAATTTACAGTTATAGATATTTTTGCTTTGTAATCCAGTCTTATATTTTTGTACCTAAATAGGTGATTTTAATTTATTTTGATTTATTGGTATAAAATATACATTTGGTCTTAATTCTGTCTCATGTTTTATGCGATGCTTTCTGCTTTTATTCTTTACTATGTGAAGCATATTTCTTTGGTATTTGTGTGTATGTTCCTAGATAATTTAGAATTATGTTCCACTAATGACTTTTCTTAATGTTGCTTTATAACTAAGACTTTACATAAAATACTGGCTATTTTATATAACACTTGCTATTCTATTGATTTAGACAGCAAGTGTTAAATACTGCGAGCAAGTATACAGTTGTGACAGGGGTGTCTTTGCTTAGGTTCTTCCAAAAGCAGACCTTGAGACAAACAGTCGAATGTAAGAGTATAAGTCCTTTATTGGGGAAGTAATAGTAGGGAAGTAGGAAAAGAAGAAACCGATAACGTGGCCTCATCAAGCAAGGTCCTTCCATAGAAGACTGCAGTGAAATCCTGCTGGGAAGCTGTGGGTCCCGCACAAAACACCATCCTCAGAATCATCTCAGGTGCAGGTGAGGGAGCTGGGGTGATTGATGATACACCAACCCACACTAGGAATTTATGGAGGGCTGCTTTCTGAGGCGTTAATTTCCCTGCAATTTTGGCCTTTTTCACAGTCACAAAATGTGAAATCAATGGCAGAGAATGCCTATGACAAAGAAATGCGGGTGCTAGAATTTTGATTTCAAGCTATTCTACCCTAAAATGGGCAAGGCACTCACGGTAATTCTCTTATACCACTCAGATCCACCATTCTGTATATGAAAGTCCTGCAAGCAGTTATTTGAGACAATGGCCTATTTAAATATCTTAAAAAAAGGAAAACTTGCAAAAGGACAAGCTCTAGTCCCCACTGCCAGAGCTGGTCCTAGTAGCTTAATAGATACAAATCACCTCCTTCCTCTGCTACACAGTCTAGATTACCCCATCAGCATTTCTGCCAGCCATTTACAGTTATTAAGGGATATAGAGGCATAAAATTTTCCCCCTAAAATTTCTTGTATTTCATACTTACTACTCCCTATCACCACTATGAGGCAGCCAAACTATCTTGTTACGATTATTGGGGTCTTTTACACCACCAATTACAATCATTCTTTTCTTTGACTCCTAGTCTACTGGCATGAAAAGCCTATGGTGAGAAATGTAGAATAATTCCTACTTCATTCCTGGTAACAGCATCCCCCAGCTCTGAAACCAGACTTCTAGTTTAGCAAAACCCAGAGCTATAGGCATAGGAAGGATACATCCCTACACCCCAAGTTTCACTAAAAGTGATTATGAGTAATTATCCTATTGCTAACTTTTGTATTCTCAAGCTTATTCATCTCCTGCACAGTCAACACCATATGATGGCTATTGGTTAAAGTATACATCAAATATGGAAGGACATCACTTCAGACTCAAAGGATGCCATACCTAACCTGGCATCTTAGCTGCATTTTGAAGATCCCATCCCAATGTTCTTGACAGATGACAGCATGTATATGATGGAGTACATGGGAGAACCAGTGTATCCCATGCTCATGTGCCAATTGCCACATCTCCTTGCTGCTTTAACTGAGCCCCTTGGTGATATAGTTCAGATATTTGTCCCTCCAAATCTTATGTTCAAATATGATCCTCAGTGTTGGGGGTGTCCCTAGTAGGAGGTGTTTGGATCATGGGAGTGGATTTCTCACGAATGGCTAGGTGCTGTCTTTGAAGTGATGAGTGAGTTCTCATTCTATTATTTCACCAGGTAGCTGGTTGTTTAAAGCAGCATGGCACCCTTTCTCTTTCTGTCTCTTGCTCCCACTCTCATTATGTGGCACACTAGCTCCCATTCCCCTTCTGCCATGATTGAAAACTTCCTGAGGTCCTTACCAGAAGCAGATCCTAGTGCCATGCTTCCTGTACAGTCTGTAGAACCATGAGCCAAATAAACCTCTTCTTTATAAATTACCCAGCCTCAGGTATTACTTTATAGAAATGCAAAGCAAACAAAGACACTTGGTCTAAGGTAATATTATGCAAAATCTCATGGCATAAACTGCATGCTTAGTGACCCTCTGGATAACCATACTGTCCAAAAACACTCAGAGCAGGGAATACAGATCCACTCCCAGTATAATCCCAATTCCAGTAATTATAAAAGAGGCCTCCTCCAGGTAAAAGGGACATCGTGAAATCAACTTGCTTCCCAGTGACTCATTAGTTTTCTTGACAAAATGATGCCATATCATAGGCTCAGCGTCCTTTGTTGCCTCTTCCAGTTTGGACATTCAGTAGTAGCAGTAACTAAGTTAGTTTTGGTGACCTGGAGCCCAGAGTGCTGGCTTACTTCTACTGGACCAGGACAACTCTCTTCTTGGTTATTCAGTGCTTTCACTACCCTGGCTGCTTTTAGGTGGGTGATGTGGGGAACCCAAATATCTACATGTTTTGTCTGTTCACCATTGTAGAACCAGCCTTAGGTCTCTTGTTCTAACGTCATTTTCTTGAATCTTCTAATCCTGCTCTTTCCAAGACAAGCCATTTGTCACTGTCCAGGGATTCCATGCACGTTCTTTACTCAGGCTACTTTTCTCTGTGGACCAAGTTGATGACTAGTGGTTTAATGATTGTAGCTCTGCCCAGTAGGATTTCCCTCATAGTAACTTTCAAAGCCTTTGCTGAGCGAAGCTGTAGTACAATAGCTTGAGGGCTGATCTGAAGGGATTTTCATTCCCTGGCACTAATGGTTGATATTTGTGTGGGCAAAATGATTTCCTTGCAACAGAAGGCCCTCATGCAAAACAATTATCAAGTGCTGTGAGTTGTAACTTGTGCTGACATGCACTGTAGTTGACAGACTGAGGGGAAGTGGGTGGGACACTGATGATGTCTGGCATAAATTGGTTGTTTTTTCTTAGTAAAATGATGGATTTTTCTTAATAACTAACGTTATAACTTTATATATAAATTGCATCCTTATAACTAAATTTATCTACTTTACATTATATAATTTTGAAGGCTTGGTTACAATAAATCAGGAAATAAGTCTTCTTAAACTACCTCTTACAATCTTCCTTTCCTTCCTTTGCTATTTACCACCATATCTACATGTCTATGTTAATAACATTTCAATTTTTTCAAGTAAATATCTTGTATCTCAAGTGTCTTAATCTTGTCCCTATAGATATATGAATTCAATATTCACCATTATTCCCCTCCAGAAAGATTTTCTATTCATGTTTAGGTTTTCTGAAGTGTATCCCCTAGTACTTTTAAAATAAAGACTTTTATAAAATATGTGATTCTTTTTATGCTAAAAATGTTGTATTATATGTACAACAACTGATTTAGCTTCTCTCCCTGGATTTTTCGTAGGTCTCCCAAACTGCACAAGTTCTGAATGGGCTTCTGATCTTTTCCCTACCCAATCCCAAATCTGTTCATTTCAGAGTACAAGCTAAAATCCTTAAAACACTCAGCACTCCTTTTCACATTACCTTCCTCACCTCATCCCATTCTCATTGCCTCCTCCTCACTGTTCCAGCCATCCTGACCCCATTCTTTACCACTTAGCATTCCTGGCTCCCGACACACTCCTGCCTCAAGGCCTTAGTCCTAGCTATCTCAATGCTTAGAATGCCCTTTCTCTGGATGACTGCAAGGCTTACTCCTTTAATCACTAAAATGTTTACTCAAATGTCCCCTCCGAAAATCTCAAAGCTAGGGACAAGCAATGATGGTGATGACAATCCTAATCAATAAAAAGGGGGGAGATGTGGGTGAAGGATTACCTAGGTCCCGAGGCAAGAGACTGAAGGCACAAACTGTTTCAGCGTAATAAAGAAAATAGAATAAGAATAGTTATAATACAAATTAGATATAGAGATGATCATGGACATTATCAATCATTAGTATAATCATTATTAATCATTAGCTTTTAAATTACTTTTTGTTGTATTACTAATGTAATCAAGGAATAACTGGCTGATATAGGGTCAGATGCTGAAGGGACATTGTGAGAAGTGAGCTAGAAGCCCTCTGTCACGCCCACATAAGGGCCACTTGAGGGCTTCTTGGTCAAGCGGTAACACCAGTGCCTGGGAAGGCACCCATTACTTAGCAGACAGTGAAAGGAAGTCTCCTTTCCTTGAAAGAGTCAGGGAACACTCTGCTCCACCAGCTTCTTGTGGGAGGCTGGATGTTATCCAGACCTGCTTGCAGTCATCTGGAGGCCTAAACCCCTCCCTGTGGTGCTGTGCTTCAGTGGTCACGCCCCTTATCAACTTTCATGTTCCGCCCATACTCCTGGTTTCTCTTTGAAGTTCACAGTAGATAGCGGTAGAAGAAATAGTGAAAGTCTTAAAGTCATTTGATCTTTCTTATAAGTGCATAGAAGAAAACGCTGACGTATGCTGCCTTGCCTCTCTGCTTTGGCTACCTAAAAGGGAAGGGCCCCCTATCCCATGATCACATGACTTGCTTGACCTTACCAATCACCTGGACGACTCACCCTCCTTACCCTGCCCCCCTTGTCTTGTATGCAATAAATATCAGCGCACCCAGCCATTTGGGGCCACTACCGGTTTCCGCGCGTCTTGGTGGTAGTGGTTCCCTGGGCCCAGCTGTTTTCTCTTTATCTCTTTTCTTGTGTCTTCATTTCTTACAATCTCTCATCTCCACACCTGGGGAGAACACCTGCTAAGCTCCATAGGGCTGGATCCTACAGGCTTCTTATCTTTTCCCTACCCAATCCCAATCTGTTCACTTCAGAGTACAAGCTAAAATCCTTAAAACACTCAACAGTCCTTTTCACATTACCTTCCTCACCTCATCCCATTCTCATTGCCTCCTCCTCACTGTTCCAGCCATCCTGACCCCATTCTTTACCACTTAGCATTCCTGGCTCCTGGCACACTCCTGCCTCAAGGCCTTAGTCCTAGCTATCTCAATGCTTAGAATGCCCTTTCTCTGGATGACTGCAAGGCTTACTTCTTTACTCACTAAAATGTTTACTCAAATATCCCCTCTCATTCAAGCCTTCCATGGTCTTCCTCTCTAAAGTGATAATGCTTTCGACAATCCCTATTGACTTTCTAGGTTTTATTTTTCCTTTGAGTAATCAATGATCATCTCTTTACACACTACATATTTTACTCTTCATCTCACTCATTGCTCTTTTTGCATTCTAATTAGAATATAAGTAGAATGGGCCAGGTGCAGTGGCTCATGCCTGTAATCCCAAAATTTTGGGAGGCCAAGGCAGGTGGATCAGAGTTCAGAAGTTTGAGACGAGCTTGGCCAACATGGTGAAACCAGGTCTCTACTAAAAAATACAAAAATTAGCCAGTCATGATGGCACATGCCTGTAGTCCCAGCTACTTAAGAGGCTGAGGCAGGAGAATCACTTGAGCCTAGGAGGTGGAGGCTGTAGTGAGCCAAGATCACACCACTGGACTTCAGCCTGAGTGACAGAGAAAGATACTGAGTGACAGAGAAAGACTACATGTATATATATATATATACATATATATATATATGTAGAATGAGAGCAGAGATATGTGTCTGCTTGTTATGGTTGTTGTTGTTGTTGTATCCTCTGTACCAATAATGCTTGAAAATAATAAGCACTCAATAAATAGTTTCTAAACAAGTGGATGAACACTGACTTTATAGTTAGAATAAACTTTGGTGGGGCTAAACGTCTTGTTTCCTTGAGGATGTTATGCTCACTTGCTTCATAGTCTTCTATCCTTGAATGTTGCTGTGAATCATTTTGAATCTAGCCTGATATTTTTTGCATGTGGATGATTTAATCATTTTGCCTAGATGCACAGTGTAATCTTTATCATAGAAGACTAGTAACTTTAACTGTTCAGCATTTCCTTTAATTTTTGGAGCTACCTATTATATGTGAAGCCCTTTTTTCTTTCCTATGTTACATAGCTGCCATCAGCATTTTAAAAATGCTTTGATCATTTTTCTTTCGTTTTTTTTTCTCACTCCAGTCTTTCATGGCCTTAATGTATCTTGAACAGCTTCTATTTTTTTTATGCTGCTTCCAATGCAGACATGATTTTGTAGATGATGTTCTTTCTTTTTTCTTTCCACTTATTTCCCAAGTTCTGCCAGCTCATGTTTCATCTCTTTTAGTTAACTTGACATATCTTACCAGTGCACTTTTTTTTTTAACAGTATTTTTAAAATTTTATTTATGGCTTATGTTTGCTCATACTTTACATCTTTTCTGTGGTAATATTTTTCTGGTGAGGCTTAGTCATCTTTCACATGTTTCCATTCCTTTTTTTCTTATTTCTTGTAGTATCTTTGTATGAATCCATGCATCCAGGGCTGCTTCCTTTTTATTTTAAGAGACAGAGTCTCACTCTGTGGCCCAGGATGGAGTGCAATGATGCAATCATACCTCACTGCAGCATCAAACTCTTGGGCTCAAGTGATCCTCCTGCCTCAGCCACCTGAGTGGCTGGGACCACAGGTACACACCACCACAGCTGTCTAATTTTTAAGTATTTTTGTAGAGATAGTGTCTCGCTATATTGCCCAGCCGTCTGATCTTGAACTCCTGGCCTCAAGTATTTTTCCAACCTTGGACTTTTAACGTGCGTGAACCACTGCACCCACCCTGTGCTACTTCCTTTTTAACAATGGTTCATCTTTGAATGAAACTGGTTCTCACAGTACCATCTATTTTCAAAAGATTTGAGTTATGCTGGAGCCAGAACTGATTTCTGCACTAACAGAAGCTTTCTTCTGTTACAGAGTGTGACAGCTTATTTGGCAGTATTGTGAGACTACACAAGTCGTTGGAGCCTTTGCTTTTTCCCGGAAGGCAAAGATGGATAGCAGTCAAATCTCTCTAAGAAACTGCTATAAGATTTCTTGAAACCACCCTGTCCATATTTCCCTGTTGTAGAACAGAATAGGGGCTGCTCCTCTGGCCAGTCTGTGTCTCCTGTTCTAGTTATTACATATGTGAGCATTGGATTTGCCCTTTATGTATTATACCTCCTTTTGAAAGTTTTTCGTTTTGTTTTATTTTGTTGCTAACTTTATTTTATAGATTTGTCATTATCAACATCTTTTTTAACAAGTGTCTTTTTGACCCTTATTGCATTTGGGCAGCTTTTTCTCATGTATTGTTATTCAAGGTTATAGATGTTATTAAATTTGTATTTTCTTCAAGACAGGGTCTCCATCTGTCACCCAGGCTAGCATGCATTGGCACCATCATGGCACACTACAGCTTGGAACTTTTGCGTCCAAGTGATCCTCTCACTGCAGCCGCCCGAGTAGCTGGGACCACAGGCGTGCACCATCATGCTTGGGTATTTATTTTTATTATTATTGTTTGTAGAGCCAGGGATTTTGCCATGGTACCCAGGCTGGTCTCAAAGTCCTGGGCTCAAGCAATCCTCCTGCCTTGACCTTCCAAACTGCTCAGATTTTAGGCATGAGACTTATCTGTTATTAAATCTTTAAAGATAAATTTAATTCTTTTAACTTTCCATTATATCCTACAACCTCTTAGAACTTTTATTTTACTTAAATTTATACAATAAGAGAAAAAGAGAGCCAGACATGAGCACTTGAGAAACAACACTATTTAAGGGAGGAGAAGAGCAGAATTTCAGGAGAGAGGGCAAACAGGAGGCTGCAGAGGGTGCTGATGTATCTGCTGGGTGAATGCTGGTGACATCTGCTCAGATACAAAATTGAGCAGAGGGAGACGAGTTAGGAAAGAAGACAATGAGCTCTGATTTACACATTTTAAAAGCCATTTGGAAGCTATCCTGGTAGAAAACTCTAGCACTCATTGAATATTACATGATGAAGCTTGTGAGGAGGATGAGTTTGAGGACGAAATTTGAAAGTTACTACTGCAAATGGTAATCAGAAAAAAAAAGTCTATATGAAATCGTTGAGATAAAGTTTGTATTATTAGAAAAGCAGAGGGTGGTGTGCTGGATCTTGTAGGGCTGGGACTATGGGAAGTAGCCCTGTGAAGAGGCAGAGAGGAAGGCCAAGAGAGGCACAAGAAGAACTTTTATTCTCTGCAAGAAATGTTGAGTTGGATTATTTTATCAGTGACATTTAATGGTATTGTTTTTGTTGCTCCAATACAAAATGTCTATTGGTATCTACTGACTTACGTAAAACATACTTATTCAGCCTCTTTTATGTGCCATTTCATGCCCTGGAGAAAGAGTGATGGATAAGTCACATCCTCAGCTTTGATTATGATTCTTTATAGTAAGAATAAAGAGTTCTTTCTTCACTTTTCTTTTTTTCTTTTGGCTTGGAATAGAAGATCCAAATGCAAATGTTCAAGGACATAATTCATCAGTTCGGCAAATACTTATTGAGTGTCTCTTATGTGTCTGATACTTATCTAGGTACTGGAAATTAACCCATAAATCACATAGAAAGAAATCTCAACCTTCATGGAATTTCACTGGAAAATTGCTGGTTCTCCCCCTGGGGGTTGGGGGAGGCACTTACGAATATAACATGATTTCTTCTTGTATAAACTTCAGGAGATCACCAACCAAGTGTTTGTAGTTATATATTATGAATAGCTGATTTAGTGCCAGACTATCTAGATCATTTTACAGACAATAGTTAAAAGAAAGATTAAAGCATACAATAATTGTGAGTACCGAAAAGTTTACACTAACAATTCTCTGAGAAACAAAATTCAGTGAGGTGTTATCAGCCCCATTTTATATGCAAGCAATCTGAATCTCAGAGTTTAAAGCACCTTGCCCCAGTCCACAAGTACTCAGTAAAGAGATTGTTGTTCTGGCCCAGGCTCCGTGACTTATTGCACTTTTCACTCCATTGTCCATGAAATTATTGCCCACTTATATTCCAGGAGTGTAGCTTTAGCCTGAAGAAGTAAATCCACTCTGTTACTCTGTTTTTGTTCTCCAGCTCCAGCTGTTTTTGCATAAGATGAGGAAAACAGCATGCCCTTTCTACATTTTCTCCTACTCACATGCCCCGAAATATGTGTTAATATAAAAAAGATGCTTAGATTTTTAAACATCTGCCAGGCATACAAATGTGGAGACTTGGAACAACAGCCTTTCTTCTTTCCTTGCCAGTGATCTGCAGACTTTTAGAGGTGATTATAGGTGCTAGATGCACTAAACAGATACAATTTGTGACACAACATGTCAAAACTAAACAACCATGAAGAGCTTCTTCAGAGTAAATGGTGCTAAAAAACAGCTAACAGCTATTGAAGGTAGTATCTTTTTACATAAAAGAAATATTAGTTTGATTAAATGTTCCAAAACATTGTTATGTAAACATAACTCAAGTACCCTGAATGGCAAAAAACAAAAAGAGATAAATGTGGAAGATAAAGCTGTTCACAGTGAAGTATATTAATGCTAGAAAGTGTGGACATTCCTTTCTTTACTCTGCATTTTATAGTCTTTGTTCAGAGCAAAAACAGCTGCCCTTTCCAACTTCACTTCAGAAACTTGTCTTCAGTCTCTTGCATTGGGCAGTGAGTGTATGTGCATGTGTGTGTGCGTGTGTATGTTTGGGCAAGCTCATGTGCGTGTTTAACTGTATGAGTTCATGTATTTAAGCACATCTGTCTGAGAAATTATGTCTCTGTGTCCTCTGAGTGCATGATCTTGTGAGTGCTGGCTTTGCAGTGTGTGAATGAGCCTGTGGACAATCAGAAGGGCACACAGGGGTCTATCAGCATGCATGCATATGTGTGCTTTTGCAGATGTTAGGACAGTTGTGTCTATGGATTTGTGAAATGATGCATGTGTGACTAAATGAATGCACTTAAATTCTTAAGGGTAAGTGTGTATTTGTGTGTGTACATGAACACCTATATGAAAGGGAAATGAGTGCCTCCATGCACAATCCCCTTGATTTGTGTGTATGTCTGAATGTGCAAGTTCAGATGTACATTCTTATTTGTAAGAATGTGTGCATGCATATGTGTTTGTATAGTAAGTCTTGGGAAAGTAAGGAGTCTGTCAGCAGTGTCGAAGAATGACAAAGTGTTACTGGAGATGCTGTTTCTCAACTGCCATGCTTCGCTGTCAGTGTGGAAGCTGTTTCCAGAATCAGCTGCTGATTTGTTGTGCTGTTAATTGATGTCAAAGCTATGTCTGCTGGGTCTGGCACTCATGCAGTAAAGTGAAATTTCCAAACAAGTCCAGACCCCGGCAGCTGGTCCTGAGTTTACAAGGTGATAGAAAACATGCATTTTTAGGAAAACAAAAACAAAAAGATTACATTTCTATTGGTACTTCATCTAGAGAGCCAGTTTGACAGGTCTGTGTGTAACACACTGGGGGTGGGTTAGTGAGGGTGAGGACCCCATGGGAGTTGGGGGCAGGAAAACTAGGAAGAGATAGCCAGCCAAGCTCCCACTGAGACAGCTTCTCAGGGCGTTTTCCTAGATTCTGAGCAGCTGTTCACCACCTTAGGGTTTTCCTCACAAAGAGTAAGATCCTAGAATTGAGTGAAAGGCCATACAGCAGATCCTAATTTGTTTAGATTTTAAGAAATTGAGGCCCAGAGGGGAAACTACTTTCCTGTTACAGTAAGAGGCTGATATGGTTTGGCTGTATCCCCACCCAATTTTCATCTTGAACTATAGTTTCCATAATCCTCACGTGTCGTGGGAGGGAGCTGGTGGGAAGTAATTGAATCATGGGGGCAGTTACCCTTATGCTGTCCTGCTGATAGTGAGTGAGTTTTCACAAGATCTGATGGTTTTATACGAGGTTATTCCCCTTTTGCTCGGCACTTTTTCTTGCTGCTACCGTGTGCAGAAGGATGTGTTTGTTTCCCCTTCTGCCGTGATTATAAGTTTCCTGAGGCTTCCCCAGCCCTGCAGAACTGTGAATCAATTGATATGGCTTGGTTTGGCTGTGTCCCCACCCAAATCTCATCTTGAATTCCCACATGTTGTGGGAGAGACCCAGTGGGAGGTAATGGAATCATGGGGGCAGGTCTTTCCCATGCTGTTCTCATGGTAGTGAATAAGTCTCATGAGATCTGATGGTTTCGTAAGGTTAAGTTTCCCTGCACAAGCTCTCTTTGCCTGCTGCCATGTGTGTAAGATGTATCTTTGCTCCTCCTTGCCTTCTGCCATGATTGTGAGGCCTCTCCAGCCATGTGGAAGTGTGAATCCATTCAACCTTTTTTCTGTACACATTACCCAGTCTTGGGTATGTCTTTATTAGCAGCATGAAAATGGCCAGGCACGGTGGCTCACGCTTGTAATCCCAGCACTTTGGGAGGCCAAGGCGGGCAGATCACGAGGTCAGGAGATCGAGACCATGGTGAAAACCCATCTCTACTAAAAATACAAAAAAAAAATTAGCCGGGCGTGGTGGTGGCCACCTGTAGTCCCAGCTACTCGGAGAGGCTGAGGCAGGAGAATGGCATGAACCTGGGAGGTGGAGCTTGCAGTGAGCTGAGATTGTGCCACTGCACTCCAGCCTGGGGGACAGAGCAAGACTCTGTCTCAAAAAAAAAAAAAAAAAAAAAAGAAGAAAATGGACTAATAAGGCCAGGCACAGTGGCTCACACCTGTAATCCCAGCACTTTGGGAGGCCAAGGAGGGCAGACCATGAGGTCAAGAGATTGAGACCATCCTGGCCAATATGGTGAAACCTCACTCTACTAAAAATACAAAAATTTGCTGGGCATGGTGGTATACACCTGTAGTCCCAGCTACTGGGAGGCTGAGGCAGGAGAATGGCTTGAACACGGGACGTGGAGGTTGCAGTGAGCTGAGATTGCGCCACTGCACTCCAGCCTGCCGACAGAGTGAGACTCCGTCTCAAAAAAAAAAAAAAAGAAAATGGACTAATACATCAGTTAAACCTCTTTCCTTTATAAATCACCTGGTCTTGGACAGTTTTTTATAGCAGCATGAGGACAGACTAATACAGAGGCAGACTTCAGATTATAACCCAAATCAACACAATATGAAAACTATTTGTGGAATGCAGATTTTTTTCAGTGTGATGGAAATATTTTATTTTATATAGTACCATTATCAGGTTTTTTTTTATTTTTAGTTGATACATAATAGTTATACATTTTAATGGGGTACACATAATATTTGATACAGGTATACAATGTGAAATCATCAAACCAAGGCATTTGAAATATCCATCACCTAGGACATTTATCATTTCTTTGTGATGGGAACATTTCAAGTCTTCTCTTAGCTATTTTGAAATACACAATATATTGTTGTTAACTACAGTTATTCTGGTGTGTCACTGAACACTAGAATTTCTTCCTTCTATCTAACTGTGTGTTTGTACCCATTAACCAACCTCTCTTCATTCTTCCGGCCCCATACTTTGCCTAGCCTCTGGTAACTAACAGAGATTTGAAATGTATGTTTTTTCCTAATATTCTTTTTTTTTCCATCAATGTTTATTTAAAAATTCATATTCCAACAGAATGGGTACTGTGCAACCCCTGATTTAGTCAGGGTGGCAAGAAAGGAGGGCTATATGGCAGCAGGGTTCATGGCTGATCCTTTCTTTCCATGAATTTCTGCTTAAATCCTTTGATCTAAAATTGAAACAAACACAGATTCTTTTTTTTCCTTCTCATTAGGTAGTTTAGGATATTGGTATAGCACATAACTACCTCTTCCCAGAAGGCACTTTTAATTTTCTTCTTACCTATAATGCCCATTTTAGATGAACATCACTTTTCTCAACTGATGCTATAAGTAAATAAATTTAATCAATCACATATATACTTACATTTGTGAAATTCACAATAAGGGTAAAAATGCAAACTTATACATGGCAATTAGGATAAAATATTTTTACTACTCACTATCTATAATGCCAGTATTACTAGGATACTTACACTTCTGGAAGGAGATCAGCTTACTCTCCCCACTCCTAAGAATATGACTCTTCCAAGTTCTTAGATAATAAAGTTCCAGTTTGTTCAGCAAATACATTGGGTACTTTTAGGACCTCTTTGGAAGTTGTATATTCTTTTCCTCCTTGAATTGTCTCTCTTGGCCTACGGCCTTTTGGTAATGCCTCAGCTTTTCCCCAGTTTCCCATGGGACTAGTGCACCGTGTCAGGTCCACAATTGCCTCCTATGGGACAGCTCCTTGATGGGGCAGCCCAGGTAAAAGGAGGCTGTTTAGACCATCTGTACACTGAGTAAGAAGCATCCTTCTTCCCTCAGCCTTCAGAACACTGAGAACACAACAGCTCATGGTCAGAATAGGTGCTAAAAAATCATATCCAAGGAGGATACTTCACTTGAATTGGGATGTGCAATTTAGATCTATGATCACATATGATATAGTTTGGCTCTGTCTCCACCCAAATCTTTTTTTTTTTTTTTTTTCTTGAGACGGAGTCTCGCTCTGTCGCCCAGGCTGGAGTGCAGTGGCGCAATCTCAGCTCACTGTAAGCTCCGCCTCCCGGGTTCACGCCATTCTCCTGCCTCAGCCTCTCCGAGTAGCTGGGACTACAGGCGCCCGCCACCACGCCCGGCTAATTTTTTGTATTTTTAGTAGAGACGGGGTTTCACCGCGGTCTCGAGCTCCCGACCTCGTGATCCGCCCGCCTCGGCCTCCCAAAGTGCTGGGATTACAAGCGTGAGCCACCGCGCCCGGCCTGTCTCCACCCAAATCTTATCTTGAATTGTAGTTCCCATAATCCCCACATGTCATGGGAGGGACCAGGTAGGAGGTAATTGAATCATGGTGGGGGGGGGCGGGGATTCCCGTGCTATTCTCATGATAGTGAATAAGTCTTATGAGATCTGATGGTTTTATAAAGGGCAGTTCTGCACACGCTCTCTTGCCTGCCACCACGTTAAGAAGTGCTTTTGCTCCTGCTTCACATTCTGCCATGATTCTGAGGCCTCCCCAGCCATGTGGAACTGTAAGTCCATTAAACCCCTTTTTCTTTTTCAATTACCCAGTTGTAGGTATTTCTTCATAGCAGTATGAAAATGGACTAATGCAACATAGGCTTTTAATGTTTTACTTTCATAGTCCAGAGATCTGTGGCTCTCAACTGTAGCTAGAAGAGTTTTCTTAAAATCTCAATGCTGAGGCTTATTTCAAAGGATTCTGATGTAGCTGGTCAGCAGGCAGTTGAGGTCATAGGCTAGAAAGAGTAAAGAAATTGAGGTTCATATGTAGATAAGCCTAGATTACATGGAAGAAGACAAACTAAAGACTTACGGCTAAAGCCCTATTATAATACAATTTAAATCTTCACCTGGAGTGACACCTACATATCATCCTCTGGGATCTGTGATATTAAAAATTAGTAGGGATTCAGAGATTCAAGGACCTGGATACTTTCTTTCTATGAAAGACAAGGTTAACATCAAGCAATTTATGATGAGCTAGGTTAAGATAAAACATTCTTGTCCCCTCTCCACATTCTTCCCTGAGCCAAACCTCTTGGAAGGATTGGTGAAATGGCTTGTGTACTTCCCCCTGCTTCTTCACTCATTTGTTACAAAGTAGTGACTTGTAGTATTAGTGTAATTGGGAAAAATAATTGCTGCTCCTCTGTAGCTCAAGCCTTTTGTAGCCTCTTATGAATCTTTCTACTGAAACAACATGGTCGTTATGCTTTGCCTCTGTTTTCATGTCAAAAGCATACTGGAGTCAGGGCCAGTTAGTTCTGTCTTTAACAATAGATGATTTTTTGCTATTGTAAATAGCACTGTGATAATTTATGGGTAAATGCGTCCTTTGGTGAACAATTTATTTTCCTTTGGGTATTTACCCAGTAATGGGAATCAACCCAGGTGCTCATCAACAGTGGATTTGATAAAGAAAATATAGTATATATAATCTATGGAATACTATACAGCCACGATAAAGAAAATATGGTATATATAATCTACGGAATACTATACAGCCATAATAAAGAAAATATAGTATATATGATCTACAGAATACTATACAGCCATGATAAAGAAAATATAGTATATATAATCTATGGAATACCATACAGCCATGCAAAATAATGAAATCATGTCCTTTTCAGTACCATGGATGCAGCTGAAGGCCAATTATCCTATGTGAACCAACACATAAACAGAAAACCAAATACCGCATGTTCTCACTTGTAAGTGGGAGCTAAGCATTGGGCACACGTGGACATAAAGATGGAAATATAGACCCTGGGGACTGAATTTTTAGAATCTCTTCACATGAATATGGAACCAAAATCGAGTGGCCAGCAGCAAAGTACTTAAAAGCCTATTTTAAACACTGACATAGGTTAGTTACAAACTCGATTTCAGATATTCCGTCAATAAAATCAATATTTTGACTTTCATCCAAATGATTTCACCGTCTATATTCTAATTTTTACCTCTTAACATATAGGGATAAAAACTAGGTGCTTTACACTGTCTCTTTTAAATATCAGCAAATTATTAGGTCCCATTGGAAATCTCATATTTTATTGAAGAAAAACTGTAAGCCTAGACTGAGACACTGGGTGGATATTCACATTCTCTAGCACTCGTACATGATTCTCAAGGTTAATTAGAAATGTAAGAAGAGGGTAAAATGTTGCTGCTCCTCCTAGTATCATTCCTCCAACATTCTCAGAGCTTCCTCCACTTACATAGACGCTCCCTGGGTCCTTCCTTTTACTGTCTGCATGGTTTCTCTGAGTAGCTATTTATGCCTTATTTTACCTCTCCTATTTCTCTTTGGGCAGGCTGGGTGGAGGGGTACTTGTCAAATGAATAGGCATTTTGAAACTTTAATTCTTTCTGGGCTGAGGAAGAAAATGTACAATGTTGATGGAGTTAAAATCATCATTAAAGAAGGGGATGGTGGACAAGTTTTGAAAGTCTTCTAAACCACCTCTTTTTGCATTTTATAACAGTCATCTGTTCTTACTACATAAAACAAAGATCACAATCTAGCAGCATCTGGGAAAAATTGGACCTACATATAAGTTTTAAAACATTTGAATTAGCTGCTGAAAGTTAGAAATTGAGAGATCTCATATAAGTTTTAGACTTCTGATGTCTCATAGACAATGGAAAAAAACTGACAATATATGTTCCTAGTTCAAAGCCTTTCTCCACCACTTAGCAGTTAGAAAACCTTGAAGCAAGTTATATAACTGTTGGGGACCTCAATTTCCTTGTAAGATAGGAATAAATATATTTACTTACCTCCTGTGGTGGTTGTGAAAATTAAACGGGTTAATATACGTAACTCCCCTGCACATTTTCTGACTTTTAGTGAAATCTCAGTATGAACATTAGTATCATTAATATTATTTTTCAATAAATTACAAATAATATACAGGCAAAAAATGCAAAAATTATGATGTTAAATACCAAGATTATCTCATTGTTTATTGTAAAGCAGTGTACTTGTCGATTTTTAAAGTGTTGTCTCTATTCCGATCTATTTTGAGCATTTTTAAAACTTGCTATCATCTTTTTTCATCATTAACTATCAATTGATTTTGTTCCCTTAAAAGTTGTACAGATTATATTTGGATTATTCAGGAACCCATAAGCTCTGAACAAAATACCTTTTGGCCTGCTTAGTGTGGGAGAACATATAGACTTTTCTAGTTTCAGAGATACTGAGAGACACTCCACATCACCTCAGTGTAAACAAGTGGTTCAAATCTCTGCTGTGAATATAGGCAGCTTTGGCTAAAATCCTGTTTTGTTTTGTTTTCTTTTTTGTTTTACAATAACTTAGTAACTTACTGGTAAATTTTTATTACTTTAAGCCTGCCATATGTAGTATCAAACACATTGATATGTTTGACCAATCCTAATATGATATTTAGAACATGAACCAAAGAAGAGTCTGCAGTCTTAGAAATAAAAATGTATTGATGACCATTACGTGTCTGACCCTGAATTGGGCAGTAGAACATAGAGGCCCAAGAAAACCTTAAAAAGCTTACTTTGTTTTCCACAAATCCCATTCTGGCTGTGTTTTTCTGGTGTGAGAGCTTGACTTTTCTGCCAAATTAAAATTGAAATTGTAATTTGACATATTCAGCTTGTAATTTTTCTTGTAGGAATGAATAATATCCACTGAGTAAAGTCAGCTATGATGCCCAGGCTTGTTTATAACCACCAGTGATTTCACTGAAACACAGCTGCAGGATTAAAAACACAATAATATTTAGAGTTTTTCAACATTTTCACATCTTTTATCTCATCCAATTTTTAAATCAACTCCCTAAGACTGTAAATGAAGTTAATTAGTTAACATAGACTAGGTTATTCTCTGCTAATGAACAAGCTTTAAAAGTCAACGGCTTAAAAAAAAAAAAGCTAATTTCTTGCCCACACAATTTCTTGTTTCCTAAAATTCCAGGTGACTCATAAATCCTGACTTTTTTTGTGTATTATAATGCTACCATCTCAACATGTGGTCTCTAAACTGGTCATGAGGAAGTGAGTTAGAGCAGTACTCTGAGATAGAAATAGAATGCTACCACAGATGGAAGCTGCTTTGTATGAAAAAGACAGTGTGGTGTTATGGATCAAAGTGTAAGGACCCGGGTTCTGGGCCCAGCTTCCCTTTACCAACAGTGGGCTTTGGCCACTATTTGAGAGTCATTAGCCCTAGTAGCCTCTTTAGTAAATTGGAAATAGCAATAGTTGCTTTGCATTTAAAGAGATAGTGTATTAAGTGCTCTTTGAAAATTATAAAATGGTAAACAAAAATTAATTACTTTATGACCACCTCTCATCCATCAATATATCCTTTTCTTCAGATTCTTGAGTCTCTTACATTCTGCACTATTTTTTTTTCATGTGGCTGTTGTTGGATAGCTGACCCTTCTGGTATGGATGAGCCTTCGTACATACAAACAACCTGAATGAGGTACAGGTTTTCGGCTTATTCTCTTAATTTAAAATCATTCAAATCCCAGTTCTGCTGCCATTTATGTAACTTTGGACTAGTGACAATATATATAGCTCTTAAATTCTTCTCTGTGAAACAGATGGCTTAGATGGCTTTTAAGTCACTTTCCAAATCTAATATTCACTCATTATTTTAAGAATTATCTTTTCTGGAACTATTATATGCCAGGAGGTCATCTCAGCTGGTGGATGTAATGGCCAAAAATCCTGAGACAGTATTTAAGAGAGGATCTTAACAGGAATTATATACATAATTAGTGTCAATTTAAATATACACACACAGACAAACACAGAAACACGTACATAGGAGACACATAAAATCACTTCATATATTGTTTCACGTGTGATGGGAGTCAATGAAAAAATGTCCCCTCGTTCTTACTCCTGCCCTCCCACTGTCCTTTTTACTACTCTGTGGGAACTATCAATGTAGATATGCTCTGGCACATCAGCCGTCATCCTAAATCCAGAGATGGTGCGTTACCTGTCTAAAAGGCACCAAATGAGACTCTTTGCCAAGCCCTCACTCTCTATATCACTGCTTCATCCTTCATCATCTTATAGAGACAGATTCACAATTCTCAGGAGTTCCACAGACTGAAAGCATTGCTATTATTTACATTTAGTCTCTTCCTACCTGCTCTGAAAAAAATAATAACGGTGTGTAGTCAAACAGAAGGGAAACAAAAATTTGCATGCTCTATCAATCTTCCTGTCTCCTTATACTGTGAGATTTATAAGAGCAGAAGGCAGTAGTAGAAAGATCACCAGAAAGGAAGCTGGAAGACTGGTTTCTAAGTTAAAGGAAATGATTTAAGAAGTGCTTTGAGTGAAAAGTCCTACATACATTTTAGGCACCCTCATTCTTATTTTATTATTAAATATAATAATATTTATATATATTATTATATATAATAATATATTTAAATATATTTTTATATATAATAATACATTGTATGTGTTATATCTAATAATATATTATTAGCTATTACATTATTATGTATAATGTAATACATTAGCTATTACATTATTATACATTATATTATTATAATCGATACACAGTTTTGTATTAAAATATAACCAATATCATGTTAAAATAGTACTATTTCATTCTTATTATTATAATGTGGGTTTCTTTGCCATGACATGTATATGTACTTCAGAGTGGCCTTTAGGCCCTCAGTTTAACTTCCTTTAGAATGGTAGGTTTAAACGACACATTATTACCAGTCTAATATTCAGCCCAAAAACGTCTGTTTATTTAAAAACATAATTGCCTTTTAATTTTGGTTAACACATTGTATCCAGTACTAATAATAGGACTATCTAGTGGCACTAGAGAGAAGGGAAAGTACAACTAATAGAATACTAATTGAAGTACACATTAATGGGAAATTATTGTGCTAAACAAGATGGGTAAAAGGCATATTTTTTGTTGTTATTTGAATTTTGAACCTCATCCTTGATATCAAAAATTACTTTTCACACTCTTTGCTCTTGATAGTGTAGCTTTTCCCATGGGGCAAAATCTAACCCTGGTTCCAATGTGGCTACAGTGCTTCCAGACATCACACCTGGAAGCCAGAATCAGAGATCATCGCCCTCCCCCCATTCTCTCAAAAGACTCATTTTCTGATGAGACAAAAATCATTCTCAGAAGTGTCCTCAGTGGATTTTCTCTTGGGTTGCGTGCTGGAATTATGTGACCGCTAGTCATTGGCTAGGGAGGAAAAATACCAGGAATGTTCTAATCCAATTAAAATTCACATTTCGGTTTGGGGAGAACAAACGCTCCTGAAGCCAAGCCTGGCTGATAAACACTGGGGCTAGAGTAATAAAGAAAGCAGGCAATCAATGGTGTCAGCAACACTTCCTCCTGCATCCCGCTCCCCCCATCCCCCGCCCCCCACCTCGCTCCCTCTGTCCACCTTTCCCGCCCCCCAACCCCAGGCTCTCAGACCATTCTTTCACCTGTCTTGTTCAAGTCATTGCACGTCTATTTCTAAAAAAATAAATAAATAAATGGAGTCACAACTCATCTACTCGAACTGTCCAAACACGATTTGGAAAGGGAAAAACTTAGCAGAGCAAATGAAAATATACATAGACACATGCACACATCTAATCCATATAAATGCATACGGAGGCATATACCAATTAGACAGGTATAAAATTTATAAATTAGCTATAAATATTGAAATAATATACCTATCAATAGTTGGCGTAGAAAATGAATATCCTATATTATCATAGAAATATTTTAAAAATAATTATTGTCATTACATATCTCTATTTGAGTGAGAGTATACATATTCACTTAATTGCGTATCATACAGGTAACATATATGTGAATATATATACACACACAAACACACATATGTGTATATATACACACACAAACACACATGTGTGTATGGGATGTGAGAGTCAGAGAAAAAAATGCTTTTTGGTTTTCTTTAAGCTCTAGTCAGTTCTTCCAGTGGAATATTTTTTCTGCTTACTTCTCATTGCAACTTCAAAACTATTTCTTCACTAGCTATAAAAAAAAAAGCTCCTTTTAAGTTTCTGTCATTAAATTTTATCACCCATTTTTCTCTTCTTTTTTGTTGCTGTCATCCACTTCTCACTAGTCAGTAACCCTTATTCATTGAAGTCTTTAGCATCTGGCTGACTATCTTTCTCTACCAATAACTCCTGCTTACGTTATTGGTGGTCTTAACCACAACCATGATGATATAATCCAATACCCTGGACTATATTTTCTAGACATTCCAGCTCCAATGACCTTGTCTCTTCTCATTCCCATTTTCTCATGTGCACTCACATAGTCTTACACTGGATTCTGTTCCATCTGTAACTGCTCAGCCTCTAAGATATCTATTTTAAGTATCCCATTCTCCAACAATCATCTTGTTCTAAATAAGAAACCATGCTTTCTAAATAAGTTTATTTTGTCCTTTCCCAGAAAACTGTTTCACATATTTGTCTCCCCACTAAAAACATCAGCATTCTCTATGCCTACACACAATGGTAATCAATGGCCACAGCTAACATTGCATGATGGCTGTAAGCATGACTTTATCTTCCTGCCATCAAGATTCTGGCTTACATCCATCTGTACTCATGTTCTCATTCTTCCATCCTGTTAAAACATATGGACTTTCTCTTTTTTTCTATTACTGACCTTTCTACTCTCCCCTAATCAATTTGTTCACAACTAAAATTATTCATTATCTTCTTTGTATTCTGCATTATTTTATATGTTATTCTAAAAAAATCATCTTCCTCCACTGTCCACTTTTACAGTTTCCTCCCTTTGCTTGGCACTTCATTACCCCAAACTGCTAGTCTGGTGGGTTGAGCCTAACCCTTATACCTGAATACCTGAGCCTTTTATTTCTTTGCCTTGTCAGGCTGTTTGCTGCAATTGCCTATTTACTATTATCCCTAAGCCTCTACTATCTCAAGACACCTAATGATACCCCAGTGACTTCCCTGAGGTTTAAAAATACTCCCCACTTTTTCCATTGCACAGCAGACACCCAAGATCCTCATCAGATTCAGGGTCCAATACTCCCATTATTATAATAAAACTTCTCTCTTGCTTGATGTTTGACTGCCGTTAGGACTAAAATTACCAAGTGTTAGTGTACCTTCAGGTTCAGTAGAACCTTTACTGGTTTAACCTTTACCCCCACACCCAACTTCTTGGAACACAGTAATCTAACCTATCAGAACCTAAAGTTGTGGGGAACTAATCACACATGCACTTGACTTCTTGGTTTTCAGATCTACATATTCTACCTAATAGGGACACAGAACCATAAGTTAGCCACAATTTCAGTGGTTCTACTGTATCCTGGAAGAGCACATGCCAAACACACAACATGCCATTCCAAAGCTAGCATCTTAATCAAGACATTAATAGGCCTCTGCATTATTCTTTTAGGTGAGCTATTTTTGGATATTATGGTAATATAGGTTAGAATCAGTGGATCATAGGGTATTAGAACAATTGTTTCAAATTGTTGCTGAGAAAATGAGTGTGGGGGAATTATATATGGTGGTCCATGGTATTAATTCAGTCATTTATGAATAACTTATAGTAATTCTAACAAAGATCAGGCAGGAAGGAAAGAATCAATTAATATTTGGAGTATTTGTTAAGTCTAGTAGAGATTTAATGCAGTCTCCTCCAGAATGAAAGGAATCCAATAAACTTAACTTGTATTATGTGTCCAGTTGCTCTACTCAAGGGATGGCTCCATGCTCTTTGCTGACAGATTGGCATTTAGCAGCAGCTGCTGGATCAGCTTTGATAAAAAGAATCCCATGCTCCATCCTGACCCTATGGTTACTCCTTTCTTGGGTTTATTGCTCAAGTTAATGACAGTGGTTGGCTATAATCCACTGGGTAGGTCATCTCCTTCTTCTGATTGACATTTTTTTTCTCTGATGTGGATACTCTAGTTGGCAATGATGTGAGTACCCAAAATCTGCATGCTTTGTCCTCACTCCTTTAGATTCATGTTCCAAACATGAATGTTTGAAACTGCCTTCTTCCAGATCCCTGACCAACCAGAGAAGCTATTCACCACAGACCAGGAATCCATATATATTCTTACTTCAAGCCACTCCTGCATCCTTAAAAAGTGAGCAGCTGGATGCTCTGCCTGTACACCCACCTACACACTCCCATTGGAAAGATTTGTCCTTACCTTTGTCCTTGGAGCTATGCTAGGCAGGGATATGCTGAAGCAGAGATCCATTTTTGGTTTCTGTCAAATCAACGAACCAGGCCTGAGTTTTTCTTCTTCTATCAGCCCATTGCAAGGAATTCTTTATGATACCACAGGTGTGAGGTGAAGGACAGGCATCTGTGAAACAGGTGGGTATTATAAGCATCAGGACCATCTGCTAAGTCCCAATTTCAAATACACCATTTTCAGTACATAAGGATGGTGTGTGCTGAACCAAACTTATGACTTGGTCAGCCTGAAAACACCAGGCTTATGATAGACAGCTGTGTTTTCTCAGTCACTTGATTTCTTATGGTCAGGCACAGAGTCTCTACCAGAGCCTCTTGGCATGACATGGGCTGCATTTCAAGTATCGAATGCAGATCAGTAGTCTGTGTTGTGACTCTCCTCCTGAAGCTTGTGAGAGCTCCAGTAGAGCACCTTTAGCTACCAGACATATCTGTAGCACCAGCAGAGCTTGCAGTTGTTTCTCCTGAGCTCCAGAGCAGCTTTCACTGCAGCCTCAGAATCCCAAGCTCAATGGATACTCCCACTCTATCTCCCTGAGTAGCTGGGATTACAGGCCAGCGCCAACACACCTGGCTAATTTTTTGTATTTTTTGTAGAGAAGTGGTTTTGCCATGTTGTCCATGCTGGCTTCAAACTCCAGGGTTCAAACAATCTACCTGCCTCAGCCTCCCAAAGTGCTGGAATTACAGATGTGAACCACTGCACCAGGTCAGTTGCCCAACTTTGTTAATCCTGGAAACTGAATCCTAATAACAAACAGGATTTTTTTAGGCAATGTGGGGTGTGAGACAGCAGATAAGTGGGTAGAGAAAATGGCATGAGCAAAGACAGGGAAGTAAATGAATAGATGTTGAGTTCTGTGAGGTTGAAAGAGTTTGCTATGCTGAGAACTGGTATGTGAGAAGATTTAGAGAAGTAAGTGGATAAGATGAGTGCAACTGTAAACAGAAAACAGTAACAGAAAGAAGGTCAGTATGGTTATAACCTGGCTGATACAAGCTCAGCAGCAACCACAAGTGAGTTCTGTAAAGTTTGCATATTCTGGATTCATCTGAGTTCACATGGATTTCTAAGATGGTGAGGCAGCAATTCTGAGACAAACACAAGAGAAATTGAGTGTCTAGATCTGCATAACCATTCTGTGAAAAAGGCTCTCACTCATAGGGTAAACTTGGATTAAACTGGATTAAACAGAAGTAAGCAGTTCCAGGTGACATTGCTTTCTGCTCAGATCTTTACTATGCAAAAGTATTTATGAACTCTGAAAAGGAGCTGTTGTAACCAGCACCCCTGTAAATATACCCTACAAATTTCCATTATTTTATTTTAATTGGAGCAACAATTTACAGATCTTCTTACACTCTTGTTCTGAGGACTGATTTGGAAAGTAGTGGTTTGGTGAAATTGTGGGTTGGGTTGACTTTGTGATCCCAGAATATCTGAGACAAGCCTCAGTTAACTTAGAAAGATTATTTTGCCAAGATTAAGGATATGACTGTGACACAGCCTCAGGAGATGCTGATGACATGTGCCCAAGGTGGCCAGGGCATAGCTTGGTTTTATACATTTCAGGGAGACAGGATACATCAATCAATAAGTGTCTCGACCAAAAGAGTCAAACTCTGTAAAATATCTGATGAGATTTATTCTGAGCCAAATATAAATGACCATGGCCCATGACAGAGCCCTCAGGGGGTCCTGAGAGCATGTGCCCAGGGTGGTCAGGGTGCAGCTTGGTTTTATCCATTTTAGAGAGGCATGAGATATTAATCTAATACATTGAAGAAATACATTAGTTTGGTCCAGAAAGGCGGAACAACTCAAAGCAGGGGGTTCCAGGCTATAGGTTAATTTAAATATTTTCTGGTTGACAATTCGTTGAGTTTGTCTAAAGACCTGGGATCATTAGAAAGGGAATGTTCAGGTTAAGATAAAGATTGTGAGACCAAAGTTCTTTTGAAGTCTTACACTTACAGACAATAGATGACAAATGTTTCCTATTCAGACCTTAGTTAATCTCTTTAGGATTGGGAGGGTCTAGAAGGAAAATGTCTAGCTATCTTAAAAAAGATTCTTTAAAGGTACAAAGTTTCCCCCACAAAGAACAGCTGTGCAGGGACATTTCAAAATATGGCAAAGAAACATGTTTTAGGGTAAAATATTTTTATCTTCTTTGTCTCGTAATGTTATGCCAGAGTCAGGATATATAGCGTTAAATAAAACCTATCTGATGAGAATTTATGATTTGTAGGGCATAATTCCCCAGGCCCCTTACATAGGAATTTGGGCAAAATTAAAAAAAAAAAATCAGAGTTTAGTCCTCACATGTAAGACATACATTGGTTTGGTTTAGAAAGACAACTTCGAGCAGGGAAGGGGCTTCCAGATCATAGGTAGATAAGAGACAAATGGTTGCATTCATTTGAGTTTCTGATTAGCCTTTCACTGAATACAGGGTTTATAGGCATAGTCACTTGTGCCTTAGTCTGGCTGAGTGAAACAGTAGGATAAAGAAAGCAATCAGATATGCACGTGTCTCACTTAACCAAAGGGATGACTTGGAGTTTTGTTTCTCCTTTGTCCACAAGGAATTTCCTTGTGGGCAAATTATGGGGGAGGTATGTAGCTTTTTTTGTCTTCATAGCTATCTTATTTAGGAATAGAATGAGAGTCAGATATGCACATCAGTACCCAGCTTGACTTTTCCCTTTGCTTTAGTGATTTTGGGCTCCTGAGATTTATTTTCCTTCCACATTTCTTCCCTTTTCTTTTTAAAATCTTTCAGAGAAAGCATTTTAGAAGTAAATGAGTCTCTGGTCTCAGATTTTGTCTGATCTCTCGTGGCCAGGATGGTTTATTCTAATACATGTAGGTCCTATGTTAGCAGGAAAGCTCAATTTTAGCAGGTGGTGAAGTCTCACATCCTACAGGAGGGAGGAAGAAGAACAACAACAAACAAAAAATGAAGAACAATACTGGAAAATCAATATACGTCATGTTAGATATGAGTTCTAAATTTCTCTTCAAAGAATCAATATGTCAGTATGTTCAATTCTTTGCCTTCTACTTTTAAACTTCCTCGTAAAGCAAACTTTTTCGATTACTTGCTCCACCCTGACTCATTCTGATTACCTACCCCACCCTGACTCATTCCAATTACCTGCTCATTCTCTACCCTGACTCATTCCGATTTCCTGCTCTGCCATAACCATTTTTCCTGCCAAACCACTCACCCCCCAATCACTTGCTTTAAATTAGTCAATTGGAATTAGTTTAGCCTGTAGAGTCTAACACTAGCCAATAGGGGAACAACACAGCAGCAGGGGCCACATACATCAGGGATAAGAACCCCTTCCCCTCCCTTGTCCAAGTGTGCGCTCACCATTGCTCCATCTGTAAGGGTGTACCCTTCTATAGAAGTACATTACCTTGCTGAGAATTAAAAAGAAAATTTTATATTCGAGTGCTATTTCTTTTGCAGCACCAAATCTTTATTTGTAATAATTTGGGTGCTCGCCCATGACTACATCCCCCTCTGGGGGTGGTCTCTAGTTCTCTCTCAGGAGGAGGCATGCCCCACCCACTTGTGGCTGCCTCAGGGCTGAGAAATCAGGACCCACTTAGTGCGAGGAATAACCCAAGCTCTCAGCAACACAGAAAGAAACAGGCCAGCAAACTAGCTTAAATGATCCTCACATACTGTGGTGACAACTCTGTGCACAGACCAAGGAAGGAGAAGCCGCAGGAGCCCATCGTTGGTGGTCAAATTCTGGAGGGCTAAATGTGTGCGCGCATGAATGATCACAAACAGCCCTACTTGCGGTGTTGTTCATGTGGATGGTGACAAGTCCTACTGCTGGACAGAGTCAGTGGGTCCTCTCCACCGTTCTGTAGCTACCTCATTTGGCTTAGGGCGGATCCTGCCATGGGATTTATACCAGCATGCCAACACTAAGAGGGGCCTAATTCTCCCTTGGTGGAGCAGCCGGGGATGACAACATGAGTGGGAAGTGTGCAAGGGACCTTAAGAGGGGGAAAGGGAGGAAACAGGTCAACCTCCCAGAGCAGCAAAACAAGACACCCCCTGTTTTGAGGGGTTGAGGCTTCTGGGACAGGCAAGCAGAGACATTCCTGGTTTGAGGGGTTGAGCCTTCCAGGGTAGGCAAGGCGAGACAACCCTGGTTTGAGGGGTTGAGACTTCTGCAAATTTCAGGGGGTTGAACCTCACACAAATCTCCCGTAGTAAGAAAAATATTCAGAACTCCCCTCTCCTTTCTTCTTGGGTAAGGGGAAGGAGAGGAGAGAACAGCAGCATAAGCGGCTGGCAGAGGCAGGGAAAGACCAGCAAAGAGGAAAGAAACTGCGAGAGGAAGTCAGAGAGAAAGAGAGAAAAAGACAGTCAGAGAGAGAGAGAAAGAGAGAGACAGTCACAGAGAAAGAGAGAGAGAGAGAGAAAAGAGAGATAGAGGTAGTAAAGAAAAAAAGTGTATCCTATTCCTTTAAAAGCCAGGGTAAATTTAAAACCTGTAATTAATAATGAAAGGTTTTCTTTGTGACCCTGTAACACTCCAATACCACCATGTTGTCAGTGTAAACAAGGGCATAGCCCAAAAGCACTAAAGCCACTGACAACCCATAGCCTTCCTAGTCAAAAATCCTTAAGCCAGTAACCCATGGATGGTACAAATGCATTCAATCTGTAGTGGCAACTGCCTTGCTAACAGAAGAAAGTAGAAAAATAACTTTTAGAAGAAACCTCATTGTGAGCACACCTCATCAGGTCAGGTCAGAACTATCCTATGTCCAAAAAAAAAGCAAAAATGTAGCTTACTGACTCAAGAACCTTGAAGTATGAGGCTATTCTGTTAGAAAAAGATGATTTAACATTAACCACTGAAAATTCCCTTAACCCAGCCGGTTTCCTAACAAGAGATCTAAATCTTAATTACCGTACAAAGGTCCAGCCAGACCTAGGAGGAATTCCCTTCAGGACAGGTTCCTCCCGGGTGATTGAGGGAAAAAGACACAATGGGTATTCAGTAAGTGATAAGGAAACTCTTGTAGAAGCAGAATTAGGAAAAGGAAAATTGCATAATAATTGGTCTGCTCCAATGGGTGAGCTGTTTCCACTCAGCCAAGCCTTAATATACTTACAGAACAGGAGGGGGGGGGGGGTAATCCAGCTTGGGGGGGGGGGGCAGGTCAGGATCGACCCGGCCCGTCTCTACAAATAGCGGGGGGGGGGCCTGTGTCCCACTCGGAGGGCAGGAGGCGAACCGGGGCAGCTTGCAGGAGCGAGATTGCCACTGCACTCCAGCTGGGACAGAGACTCCGCCAAAAAAAAAAAAAAAAAAAAAAAAAAAAAAAAAAAAGAACCATCTATACAAATTCTCAGTTAATTTGGACTAAACAAGGTCTTATTAACAGCAAAGGATAATTAAAATCCCAAATTTACAAGGTTTTCAACACAAGTAAAGTTTGCTAAAAGTTAACCGTGTAACATGTATTATCCTAACTTCTAATCTTATGGCCTTAGGCAGTCTAGTCCACAGACATGAAGGAAGTTTGCTTTGGAAAAGAATGGTTATCATCTTTAGGAAAAAAAAGGTGGGGGGAAGAATTTATGTAAAAAGGAATGTTATATGGTAAATTCTTGTCCTAAAATAAATTAACTGGTTGTTTAAAGAAAGGGATGTTTGCAACAAGTCAGAAAGTTGAGGTATGTTGAAGAATTGTCTGTAAAAGTTGTGGAAAAAAAATGTTATAAAAGGGAATTTATGCAAGAAATGTTGTATAATTTAAAAGTAATGGCCGGGCGTGGTGGCTCATGCCTGTAATCCCAGCACTTTGGGAGGCCCAGGCGGGGGCAGATCATGAGGTCAGGAGATTGAGACCCTCCTGGCTAACATGGTGAAACCCCATCTCTACTAAAAATACAAAAAAAAAAATTAGCCAGGTGTGGTGGCGGGTGCCTGTAGTCCCAGATACTCAGGAGGCTGAGGCAGGAGAATGGCGTGAACGCGGGACGTGGAGCTTGCAGTGAGCCGAGATTGCACCACTGCACTCCAGCCTGGGTGACAGAGCGAGACTCCATCACAAAAAATACATAAACAAATAAAATAAAATAAAATTAGGCCTCCTGAATGTAAAACTATTGAAGAAACAGTTTATGTGCAAAGTGTGTAAGGAAAGTAAAATATACCTTTGGTAAAAGGACTATGAGGAGTCATAAGAATGTGGATTTTTACCTACATTTAAAGGTTAAAAAATATTTTGTTTTAAAGGTTTAAGCAAGTTTTGAAATGTTAATTGTAAAGGAAATTCTGTGTGTAAACATATTGGTTAAGTTTAAAGGGGTATCATCCAGTTTTTCTGTGAACTGGACATTAAAATAAAAGCACAACAGGTTTTTCTTAAAGCACTAGCCTGCTCTCTAACAAAAATTATAAAAGGCTAAAAAGAGTCTATAAAAATCTTACCTTATGGTCAAACAATAAAAATTAGATAAATATGTCTACAAAGTTTTATTAAAATTAAGTTTTAACATACTAATATAAAGGTGAAAGCTCATCTGATATAAACATTATCCAGGAAGCATTGTCAAATATAAAATGGTGTTTGGCTTTATTTGATCTAAAAACTAATAAAAATAGGTGCTAAAGGAAATTTCTCAGTAAGACGGCACCAAGGACTATAAAGACCACTGCTGATGTCCCCACATTTAAAACAAAAGATCAATTTCTTAGAAATTATATACTTGGTTTATCTTCCACTTTCCTTTCACTCAAAACTAAAAGTCTTTTAGCACAGGTACCACCCCTAGAATTTCTGGTAAACCAGCACCAGCCTGAGGATCACATTCTCATCAAAGGGTGGAAAGAAGGAAAACTCGAGCCAGCCTGGGAAGACCCTACCTTGTGTTGCTAACCACCGAGACTGCTATTCATATAGCGGAAGGGGGATAGACTATCACACCCGAGTCAAGAAAGCGCTGACCCTTCCAAAGTCATGGGCCATAGTCCCAGGGGAAAACCCTACCAAATTAAAGCTTAGAAAAATCTAACTCTCTTTTATCTGTTCTATTACTCTTCTTTCCTCACTCTATTGCTGACCATCTAGTTATTAACATAACCAAGTCAATTTTGCCTCAAACTATTGCATTTGATGCTCGCCTTGTTATACCCTGTGGGGACTTGCTAAGTCAAAGACAGCTCTCTATCTCAGAAAAGTACCTCTGTCCCTCCTGACTCTCCTCAGACTGGGCATTAGTGAATTGGGACCATTTAATCTGGGGATATTTCAATAAAGATCCAGGGTCAACCAGAAGTCTTGCCCCTGATGTAGAGCTTTTATACTGTAGTTGGCCCAACATTCTGTGGACCACTAAAGAGCAAGGATGGAATGGCCCAACCAGTTTTTGTAATTTCCTAAAACCATACATTCATTTTACTAGAGGGACAGCCCTCCCCCACCACACACACACTGTCAGCTAAACCAGTACAAAGCTATACAGGTTGTTATCTTGAACCCTCAAAGTTCTTCTTCCCCTTTTCTAAGCCGATTCCCTTCTTTAAGCTGGTTTTATGGTGTGGGGGTCTGAGGTTTCAGGGACAGACCTTACTGGATTCTTTGAAATGTGTTTCTTTGATCCCCCACGACCTGCACCTTCCTCTTCTTCCAAAACCTCTCACAACGGAACAATTGCTTCTCCATTTAACGACAAGAGCAAGATAGCTATCGTAGAAGTTAAAGACATAAAACAAATTTTGGCAATTAAGACAGGATACCAAGATGCAAATGCCTGGTTAAAATGGATCAAATATTCTGTCCACACATTAAACAAAAGCACATGGCAGGCCAGAGGCCCAGATTGTCCCCTTTCCACTAGGGTGGTCCTCCAGTTGACCAGGCATGGGCTCCATGGTAGCTCTTTTCCAGAATTCTACAGCCTGGAGTAACAAGTCATGCCACACTCTCTCTCTGCTATATCCCAAAGTCTGGTACCCTGTGTGTCAGCCCCCAAGGGCCATCTAGCTTCCGTCTCCCAACACTAAGTTCACTTTGTGTCTCTCACGACAGGGAGGAAACTTAGCGTTCCTTGGAGACCGGAAGAGATGCAGTGAGCTTAAGAATTTTCAAGAGCTTATCAATCAGTCAGCCCTTGTTCATCCCCAAGCAGGTGTGTGGTGGTGTTGCGGTGGACCTTTACTGGACACTCTGCTGAATAACTGGAGTGGCACTTGTGCTTTAGTCTAATTGGCTATCCCTTTCACCCTGGCGTTTCATCAACCAGAGGTAGGAAAAATAAGACATCATAAAGCAAGAGAAGACCTTTATGGGTCTTTTGACTCTCATGTCTATTTAAATGCAGTTGGAATCCCATGGGGTGTACCAGATCAATTTAAACCCAAAAATCAAATAGCTGCAGGATTTGAGTCAATATTTTGGTGGGTGACAATTAATAAAAATGTAGATTGGATAAACTACATCTACTACAACCAAAAACAATTTATTAACTACACTAGATATGCTATTAAATGAATAGCTGAGCAATTAGGGGCTACTAGCCAGATGGCTTGGGTAAATAGGATAGCCTTAGACATGATATTAGCAGAAAGAGGAGGAGTTTGCATCCTGATTAAAACTCAATGTTGTACCTTCATCCCAAACAACACCACCCCTGATGGAAGTATAACAAAGGCATTGCAAGGTCTGACTGCTGTGTCCGGTGAGTTAGCCAACAACTCAGGGGTAAATGACCCCTTTACAGGATGGCTAGAAAAGTGGTTCAGTAAATGGAAAAGAATAATAGCCTCAATTCTTACTTCCCTCGCAGCCATAATGGGTGTACTTATTCTTGTTGGGTGCTGTGTCACACCATGCATCTGTGGGTTGGTGCAGAGGCTCATAAAAATGGCACTTACTCAAACCTCCCGTAACTATCCTCCACCTTATCCAGAGAAGCTTCTTCTTTTGGAAAATCAAGCAGGACAACTAAGCCAAGACATGTTAAAGAAGTTTGAAGAGAAAGAATTGTAAGGAAATGCGAGAGGAGGGGTCCTTAGATATGAGTTCTAAATTTCTCTTCAAAGAACCAATATGTCAGTTTGTTCAATTCTTTACCTTCTACTTTTAAACTTAACTTCCTCATAAAGCAACCTTTTTCAATTACCTGCTCCACCCTGACTACATTCCAATTACCTACTCCACCCTGACTCATTCCGATTACCTGCTCTACCCTGACTCATTCTGATTACCTCTTCATTCTCCACCCAGACTCAATCCGATTTCCTGCTCTGCCATAACCATTTTTCCCGCCAAACCACTCACCCCGTCACTCTCTTTAAATTAGCCAATCAGAATTAGTTTATCCTGTGCAGCGTAACCCTAGCCAATAAGGAAACGAAACAGCAGTAGGGGCCACATGCGTCAGGGATAAGAACCCCTTCCCCTCCCTTACCCAAGTGTGCACTCACCATTGCTCCATTTTTAAGGGTGCACCCTTCTATAGAAGTACATTGCCTGGCTGAGAATTTAAAAAAAAAATTTATATTAAAGTGCTATTTCTTTGCAGCAATGAAACTTTATTTGTAACAGTCATATTATTCTGAAGTCCATACATCAGTAGGAAGTATAAGAGTGGCTTATGTAGGTAAATAGGTGGCCGTTATTTTCTTCTGAAGTTTAAGTTGTATAGCTTCAGTTTGCAGGGCTTTAAGAAAGCACAGCCTAATTTTTAGTGATGTAAAATCAGGAAAAATGGGTTAAAAAAAACAAAATGAAAGAAGAAAAAAATGGAAACATTATTTTGGAGACTTGTAGCCAGGAAAAATATTAGAATTCAGTTCAAACTGGAGAAAATAATAAAAATTGAAAAACATTAGGCAAGACTAGAATCTAACAACAGGTGCACTATAATGTATTTTGAAATACAGTTTTTTCTCTCTCCAGTCCTATTTTCACTAAAGACAAATTATAGGACAAATCCACTTGCAAAATAAGTTTTAGTCTTATTATTCTTGGCCATAGTATTTGTATAAAGTCAGCAAGAATAATTATTTGCCATAATGGCTCCTGTATTTTTGTTTATATACTGGCTTTGCAGGAACATTATTCCATAAGGAATCTTAGATTCAACTTTAATGCCTTAAGTCCAACCAATTTCTGTGAACACTGGTATTAACTGGATGAATGCCTTACTTTGAAGTCCCAAGAAAATCTGGGGCTCCTGGGCCTGTTAGAGAGTGACATTCTTTACTTACTATAGGCCAGGAACCTGTATAGGGACTGTGTAGATAAGGTGTGAGGCCAGGTTTACCAAGGTGCTTTTGTTAACTCTATAAGTTAATTTAATTCCTTCAAGGAGCCTGTATCTGAAAGCATGTCATTCTAGTGAAAACTTCAGTAAAATAACCAATTGTGTCCTGTTACAAGATAAAACGATTCTTATTGCACTTATGCAAATAACTATATTACCATAGTTAAGAATACCCATAACTAGATTCCAAATTTTGGAGAAATCAGGTAGAGAGAAATATGCTTCAAATTTTGTTTATAGAAGTATACTTAATTGCTAAAAGCTATAAATAACTCAAAATAAAAGTTTCCTTGGCCCTGAAAAACAAAGGATCAGGAACATTTTAAGCAAAAAGTCATGAAAAGATTATTTCTGTCTTCTATAATTTCAGTCCACACAGTTAACTCTTGTTCTCCTTGATATTCATGGACATTTCAGCTCTCCATGGGAGTCATCAAAGTTTTTTCTCTGTTCTAGTGTCACAATCTCCAAAGTTATCAGATACCTGCATTCAGGAGCACCTGCCAGAGTCCTATGCTGATTATAAAACCACTTTTTGAAAAGAATAAAAGTAAAACAACTGTAGATGACAAAAGTCTTGGAACAGGCATAAAGATACAACTGATAAGAATATTCGGTTACTTCTGTGGCATACAACAGTTTTACCTAATAAGCATAATTACTACTAATAACATATGCTAAGGCATGTCAGAATCATTGGAAAATCATACAATTCTGGAACACATGCTAATAACATATTTAATTCAAAGAAGGTTAAACACTGTTACATATGTGGCAAGATTTTCTATATTATTTTATTATATATCAGATAAGCCAGATAAGCCAGATATGTATTTTTGGGACATCAGGAGACAAATATCAAAAATTAGTGAGGACCTAAGTAAGAATTTGATTTTCAAAGTTTTCCAGATATAAAACCTTTAAAACATTTGATATCACAAAATAGAATCATGGGTCATTTTAAAATAAGTCATTCATTTAGCTAAAGTGATAAAGATTTCCAAAACAAGGTGAAAAACTTTATTCTTTGAGATAGGAGACTTAATTTCTCAAAAAATAAGCCCTAATAAAGACAGCATGAGGCCAATTAAATTTGTTTTTAAATTTTTATAAACAATCTTTAAAATTTTAATCATCTTGACCATATGATACAATTTTGTAAGCCTTTTTATAATCTTTAGAACCTTTTACTAAGGAGTGGGTTGATGCTTTAAGAAAACCTTGTTAATCTGACACAGGCACTCATATGCTGGCTTGCATCAGTGTGCCTTTGACACTAACAGTTAATTTGTAGACACATTGAACTAACTTTATCTCTTAAAATCATCTGTTATAATCTTACATGCCCACTTCTGCAATAGTCTTTGGACCTTGAGGAGTTAAATAGTTTTAATTTCTTGCCCTGTGTCTCACAAACACAGTTTATTTTGATTGGCATTTTCTAGCAGGTATGAAGATGAGGCTTTAACCACTGTCACTGTTTAAGATTTAGCAGGACTAGTTGTCCTTTATAGACCCAGGAGCAAAGCCCTGTAACTTAATGGCACAGTGACTTTAAAAGCATATATAGAAAGTTACAAAAATGTAATAACCTTAATTAATTTTTTATTCTCATTTTTTTTCTAAGCAAAGTAAAAGCTAATAATAATGGCATAGGAATTATTTTGATAAAGCATAAATCTGTTATTAGGCCAGGTACCCAAAGGCAAAAGAAAAGACCTTCAGCAGTACTACTGCTCTTCCCTATGGGTAGTCCACTTAAATAATCTGCAAATCAAAACTTATGAAAATGATATTTGAATTAGTTAGACAGAGGAAGAGTGTTTCCTGGGTCATAAGCGCAAATTTTCAGATTCATAGAACAAATTAAGCCAAAAGCAAATAATATTATGTTAGAACAAAACATTTCCTTTAGACCTTTAAGATAAAACATTTTTGGCATCAGGCTACAGCAAGCAGTTAGAACCCAAAGTGGGGAAAAAATACTTACAGGAGCTGAAAATGAGTTGAAGGGTAGAATTATTATTTCAGACATTTTGTAAGGGGAGAGAAAGCTGAAACAGATAAATTTGAACTTTGCATTAAAAAATAATATCCAGTAAATTTTTTAAGAATAAAGCACTACCTTAAGAAAATTGCTTTGTTCTAACCAATTCTTTATTGTATACATGTTCTTTTAATAGCAAACCCAATCTCTAGAAAGACCATTATAATTTCCCTTTAATTATAGACAACTTGATCATATAAGTTTTTTTTCCCTAAAGTTCCCTTATTATGATTTATACAAACTGTTTATTACATGCTTGGACTTTCTGGTTTGTTCTGAACATCCCTCTTTCTTAAACAACCAGTCATTTTATTCTAGGACAAAAATTTACCTTATGAGATGCTTTCTCATATAAATTATTTTTCTTTAAACTTTCTTAACAAAAATACCTCTGTATTTCTATAAAGTTCTTTACATCTCTCTTTTTTCCTGGTTCCTTTTACCTTGTTTTATATATAACATTTGAATACGCTTTGAAGTAGACAAACAATATTCACCTTTTAACAAGACCACATATTTTTTAAGAAAGAATGTTTTCCTACATGTATACATTTTTCAATTGAAAAATATCCATTTAATGAAATGTCTATTATTTAATTGAATATAAGTTTAGATTCTATATTATGATATTTGTCTAAAAGTACTTATTTTGTTACATTTCCATAATTATTTTATTTTAATAGTTTACCTAGATTATTTATGAAACCTGCAATAGTTATCATTTAATGTTACTTTCCTTTCAACTATTTAATAGCTTGTGGATTTCAGGTGTTTACCTAAGTGAGAACCTTAAGTTTAGATATAGGATTATTTTACAAAATAATTCAAGTTTTAGCTATTTTCATTAAACCAATATTAATGTCTTATTTATCAAAAATTACACAAGCAAAGGTCATTCTGTTTTGGTCTGGGTTTATATTTTAATAACCCTTATTTCAAATTTTGACCCCTTATAGTATTTGGTAGAGATAAGTATGAAGTCTTTTGACTCCAGAAAAGGAGTTGTACAGCAAAACATTGGATCTCAACTAAATTAGGGAGATTAAAGATTCTCTGGAGAAAGTGGGGGCTCCCAGGCTTCAGCAATTTGTCCTATTGATTTGAGCCATGAAGATAGCTCAAGTTGGTACCAAGCACTGATAGGAGATTTGCCAAAGGTTAGGGCCACCTCCACTCAGAGTTTCTTCCATTTGTCACCAATTTGTGAACCCAAAATGTCTGAGACAAGTCTCAGTCAATTTAGAAATTTTATTTTGCCAAGATTAAGGTGGTGTTAGAAACAAATGCTTGTTCCTTGGTGCCAAAAAGAAGAACTAGTGCCCCAAGAATTTTTCTCAACAAGGCAACTTTACTTCTATAGAAGGGTGTGACTTGCGGATGGAACAATGGAAAGAGAATACCTGCACAAGGGAGGGGAGGGGGTTCTTATTCCTGATGCAGGTAGCCCCTACTGCTGTGTTGTTCCCCTATTGGCTAGGGTTGGACCACACAGTCTAAGCTAATTACGATTGGTTATTTTAAAGAGAGAGGGGTATGAGTCAGAGTGGTGGGGTGAGTAGTTTGGCAGGAAGGACAGTTATAAAACAGGTGACTCAGGATGAGTCAGAATGGAGCAGGTGACCAGGGGTGATTCAAGTCAAAGCAGGTGACCAGGGGAACAAATGTGATTACTGATTGGAACTGGCGGGAAAGTTGTTTACTGAAAGTAGAGGCAAGAGGACGAAGAAAACCAGGAAGTTAAACTTTAAAATGGAGAACAAAGAATAAGAGAGCTGAACATACTGACATACTGATTCTGTGAAGATAAACTTGGAATTCACTATATGTAACAGTGGTAAGGACACAGCTTGCTTTACTTATATTTTAGGGAGACATGAGACATCAATCAATATATGTAAGATGTACATTGGTTCTGTCTGGAATGGAGGGACAAGTTGAAGCAGGGAGGGAGCTTCCAAATCATAGGTAGAAAATAGATGAATGGTTGCATTCTTTTGAGTTTCTGATTAGCCTTTAGCTGAATACACAATTTACAGGAATAGCCACTTGTGCCATAGTCTAGCTTAGTGAAACAATAGGGTGAAGGAAGCAATTGGATATGCATTTGTCTCACGTGAGCAGAGGGATGACTTAGAGTTCTGTCAGTCCTTTGTCCACAAGGAATTTACTTGTGGGCTAATTGTGAGAGAGATATGTAGGTTCGTTCCTTCCTTCCTTCCTTCCTTCCTTCCTTCCTTCCTTCCTTCCTTCCTTCCTTCCCTTTCTTTCTTTCTCTTTTCTTTTCTTTACTTTTCTTTTCTTTCTTTTCTTTTCTATCTTTGTAGCCATCTTATTTAGGAATAGAATGAGAGGCAGGTTTGCCAAGGGCAGTTCCCAGGCTGACTTTTCCTTTTGGCTTGATGATTTGGGGGTCCTGAGATTTCTTTTCCTTTCACATCTTCAAGTCACAGAGTCAGAGCAGTTTGATGTGGCTCAGAGAGTGAGTTGGACCAGGTAAACCCAAATTACCTTTCTTGCACCTAAATTCTACAGAATCGCATGAGTAACCTCTGCTTCTTCTATAAAACTTTCCTGCTATTGAGGCTCTATTGATGACTCAATCCTCAGCCTAAAAAGCAGTGCATGGTTCATTGTCAAATACTCAATTCTGTATTTTATTCAATCATTCACTGTTGCTGTGTTAGTGAGACTCCTGTATCTTCCTCTAAATGGCAAGGGGTTTTGTCTTTTGAAGGCCTGGATATTGGCTTTGTTGACCAGATATAAATGGTTGTATATGTTATTTTTTTTTATAAAGGGCATTTTCAATTGAATATTGTCAGCAGCACTCTGATAATTGGTTTCAGCTGCATTGTTTATTTTCTGTCACCCTTAAATTGTTGTTTTTTTAAATCTGTTTTTGTCCTCAGAATACTTACAGAATCTTAGAACTCTCTCCCTTGCTAGTAACACCCATACAGTGGTTTGTTTAAACATTTAGCAATTGCTAGGGAGATGGCAACATCCTTACATCTCAAAGAATCTCACAGTAAAGGGTCTGTTAGTGTCTTGCATCCTCATCATTAGATTCTTCCAGTTAAAAATCAAACCTAAAAGGTACTTCCCACTTTGCAGGAGTTCTAGGAGGAAATCCCGTTGAGACCATGTTGATAGCAAGAGTAAGTTTCAGATAATTTGTTCACTTCTTGTTGTGTGTGGTTTTTTTTTTTTAGATTTTATAGGCCTTTTATATTTTCATGTCTTTTAAAACATATGCAGGCCACACTGATAATAAGATGTATTCACAGACCCTGAACTCTGGCAGACCTGGCCCTCATTCTGGTACTTCCACTTACTAGCTTAGTGACCTTGACAGGGCCCTTAGTATCTTTGAACATCACTTTTCTTTTTTTTTTTTTTTTTTTTTTTTTTTTTTGAGACGGAGTCTCGCTCTGTCGCCCAGGCTGGAGTGCAGTGGCGCAATCTCGGCTCACTGCAAGCTCCGCCTCCCGGGTTCACGCCATTCTCCTGCCTCAGCCTCTCCGAGTAGCTGGGACTACAGGCGCCTGCCACCACGCCCGGCTAATTTTTTGTATTTTTAGTAGAGACAGGGTTTCACTGTGGTCTCGATCTCCTGACCTCGTGATCCACCCGCCTCGGCCTCCCAAAGTGCTGGGATTACAAGCGTGAGCCACCGCGCCCGGCCGAGAACATCACTTTTCTAATCTGTTAAAAATGCGAAGAACAATAGCACAATCTAGCAGAATTGTCATGCATATTCAGTGAGCGGGTGTGTATTCTCTTTGTATTCAGTGAGCATGTGAAGTGCTCAGTGCAAACTTAGAATTAAAAAACCAATGAATGATGGCAATTTGTATTATGACCATCATCATATAGGAAATCGAAATTAAGAAAATTTGTCTATACACAATATTTCTGTATACCCAAAGATGACTATTACTATGTTGTTTATAAAGTTAAATAGTAAATAAAAATCCAACTGACCAGTGTTAGAATGAAGAATATACAAGACAAGATTGTGTATTAAAAATTATATCTATAAATACTTAGAAATAATATACAAGTGTAGTTTCCCTTTGCAGTTAAGTCAACAAAACAGAAGATAAGATTTAATATGTAGCTTGAGGCTAACAAAGTACAGACATATCTTCCACACATATAAGCATGGCATATACAAGCTGCTGGTGATGGCAGGAATAAAGCTACGTGACCTGGAGGCTTTGCTGACAGCACTAGCAGAAGAGAAGCAGCAGAGAGTGGCTTACCTGAGCATTTGCATATCAGCACATTGAGAAGAGAGGAAAAATATATGAAACAGTGAAGATGCAGGCCTCAGCCTAATGGTCAGGAGCCATTAGTACCACTTCTTTATCTTGCTAAGGCATTTTGGGCAAGCCCAAATAGGTTCCTTAATGGACCCATTTTCTCTTCTGTAGAAAAAAGGTCACATTAGATTAAAGAGCATGAATGAAGGTGATAGCAACCAGACTTTCCTAAGAGCCTACTAAGTGTCATGTAAGTTTCATATTTTGCCTGAAAGGTGGCTGCCATGATTCCCTTTTTATAGATGAGAAAGACTCAGAAAAGTCAGGAAAATGTCTAGGTTTGCACAGCTAATATTTTGGAGAGCTGAGATTTGCACGTAGTTGTATTACATCCCAAAATTTACAGTCTTTTTTTCAGATCATATTACTGTGAATATAGGAATCTCAGAATGAGGGAGCAGGATAGAAGAGGATATATTACTTAGCTAAACACTTAGGGAAAGAAAACCAGTACAAAGCAAAGGAAGATATTAAAGAACCACATGCTTTCTTATGGATCTTTCTTTCCCGAGTTCTCTTGCCTCTCTTCCTGCTGTATTCTAACCTGTACCTGAGGCCTGAGCAAACGTTCTCAACCAAGGTCCTGGTCATCTCACTACCTTGCTCTAAAATTTCCCCATTACTCACGAGGAAATTTCTTAGAGTAGCATTCAGTATCCCCTCACTCTGGTGTTACCACATACCCCTCCCAGCATTAACCCCCTTAGTTTTAGACCCAAATCCCTCCTCTTGGCCTGACTGGTCCTCCAACATACCCCAGCATGTGACATTTGACTATATTCTCTTTTTTGCTAAGGCTTTTACCTGTAACATCTTTCCACCCTCACCACCACCCTTTGAACGTATGCCCTTTTTCTGCAAGCTTCAAAAGTTTAGATTTTAATCAAAAAGCCCTCCTAGTTCTTCTCTGTAAAAATAAGAAAGGAACCAGGATCCCATAAATGTGGATGTGTCAATAACTAGGAGATACAGAGAGTCTTTGACTTCAAGAGGCTTATAGGTTTGAAAGCCAAAAAAAAAAAAAAGAAAAGAAAAAATGCTGAAAGCATCAAAGAAACACAGCAGGTTAGAAGATGTATAGACAAATTTTATTATGGGGTTGAATACTTCAAACTGCTGTTGTTAGTTACAGTGTATTGCTTATAATGGTGATGTATAATGATATATAAATTTATGTTAATTAATTTCATAAATCTATTGATTCATGTGTATGTTTTTAATGTATAAACTATTAGTACATTTGTGTTTATGTGGTTTTACAGCTTGTAGACATGAATAATACATGATTTTAATTTGAATCTTGTTTTAATACTACGAAAATACTTTTTATCTAGGGAATATACCATAATAAGAGTGATTCTTTATATTTTAAAAGCTCTTTATATGTATTAATTTTTTTAAGTTTATTATCTTATTTGATACTTGAAGTACTGCTTAGAAACACTTAAGGTAGTAAAAAAATTCGAGGTTCAGAGAAGTTAAGTGATTTTTCCTAAGCTGCACAGTATCCAAGGCCCAAGATCAGAATATCTGATAAGCAGTTCCATTACCTCTCTATAGGTCACAATATTTCTTTTATAAGAAGAAAGTGGATGATTTAAAGTTTAAAGCTTTGATGTTTGTCAGTCTATTCCTAGAAGGTGGGAGGTGGGGGGTGGGGCTCCTTTTCTTGCTTATTGAATTTATTATTTTTGTTATTCTAAATTATGTAATAAGAATAGAATTTTTCTTCACTGGTTCCCTTTCTTCTTGGTGAAAGTTCATTCTATATTAAGCAGACATTTTTTCGATAACTGTGCCATTTGGTTATATATTCCTTTTAGTTATATTTATATTCCTAAAAGCCAAATTTATCAACAGCTACAAATAAAATCACCATCATTGTCATTCACAATGTTACTTTCACCAAGTGAAAAATACAAGCAATGGCTTGGCTGAAACATATTGATCATATTTCTTTGGAAAATCATGAAACTTCCTCTGAGATACACTATTTGTCATAACTGTATTTTTAGCCAAGAATAATGAATAACTGATAAAATGAAATATGGTAGGACATAATTGGCAAATGGAGAGCATTTTGCAGAAATCACTCAAAGTATGTTGAATTTCATTTCTTGTCATGGTTTATTTAACACTAGCTGAGTGCTTAGAGTCATGCACAAAAGATTGATGATCTTTTAGAGCAATTCGTAAGTGTAATATTATGTCTTAAAGAATTATGTCACTCTCTTTAAGGGTGCTGAGAAAGATGTTAGGAGGCATCAATAACAATTCAAGAATTACTAACCATCTGCATTTTGTAAATCAAGTAGACAGAGGGTTTCCTCACATATTCCCTAAAGGAATTACATGATCCCGAAAGACATTTACTAAAGTATTTGTATAACTGTACAGTTTGTTATTGAAAGGTAATGACATTGTAAATAACCCAATAGGTCCCAAGAAGAAGAATGAAATAGAAATAATACAAGGATCTACACAGGGGAGAATTTTTAACTTTGATGCTGACATTGATGTTTCAGTTGCTGTTTCCTGAAGAATCATTTTTTTTTTCTAGATGGGGAAGTCATAAATGTTCTGTCTACTAAGTGTTGTTGTAAATAGTTCTCCTGTGTCCTAACAAAATGTATGAGACTCTCTCAGTACATATGTTACCTCTAGGAAAAGATTTAGTCATTGAGATGCTTTAGCTCTTAGAAATTTGAGGAGAATTTAATATTTGTCTTAAGTGTCCTGCCTGCTTTCTATAAAGGGTTCTCATCATCCTTTCCTTTTTTTTTTTCTTTCTTCCTTCTTTTCTTTTTGTTTGTTTTCTTTATTTGTTTTTTTCAGGCAGTATAGTATTGTGAAATTAGTACAGGTTTAAAGTCAGAAAACTTGATTGGGGTCCCAGATCTAGGATTCATTAGCTTTGAAGCTATGGCAAAGTTAGTTGGCCTCTCTGTGTCTCCGCATTTTTATGGATAAAATGGGGAGGGTAAGAGTACCTATGAGCAGTGCTTAAAAAATGATACAGAATAAGCCCTCATGAGAAGTCAGATATTATTAAACTTCTTTATTTGTCTGAATCAGAGACTCCTCTTGAAAAATAGGAAAATATATGAGGATGTTCCATGACTTATGGTGGCATTACATCACAATAAGCTTATTGTAAATTTAAAATATTATATATTGAAAATGCATTTAATACACCTAACCTACAGAACATCATAGCTTAGCTTTATCTATCTTAAATGTGCTCGGGCCACTTACATTAGCCTACAGTTGGGGAAAATAACCTAAGATGAAGCCCATATTACAGTACATTGTTGAATGTCTTATATAATATATTAAATACTGTATTGAAAGTGAAAAACAGAATGGTTTTACAGATACTTGAAGTATGGTTTCTACCAAATATACATTATTTTAACATTATTGTAAAGTTGAATAATTGTAAGTTGAGCCACTATAAGTTGGGGATTGTCTGTACTCCTAAGCTTACCTAGTTGCTATTGCATCTAATCAAAAAAGAGAAAGAAGCCTGAAGTGTTTTGGTAAAATAGTTTTATCTTTTTGGGGAGGAGTTTGGTTTAGTGTATTGACTTCAGAGAAATTGAGTTTGAATCCAGACCAAAAAAAAAAAGAAAAAGAAATAAATTTATCTCTGAACAAACTATTTGACCCAGTTGAAATGCTCTGAGAATTACAACAATAACTTTTATTTATCAGGGTCCCTGTGGAACTCCAAATGACGTAGTTTGTGTAACTTTACCACTTTTTAGAATGGCAAAGGGGTATTTTAATGTTAGTGGTATCACATTTACTAAGAGAAAAACATTTTCATTTGTCTCATTTTTATTTGTTTTTAGGAAAAAAGTACAGATATTATGCTTACCTTTCCAGACACTTACTTGGAAATGGTGCTTTTTTTCTAATGAAATGGACTTAAAGGCTCAACTCTATTGCATACAAAAAGACGAATCATAATTCAGGAGGTAGTAGTCTACCAATCTGTCTCTTAACTGCTGTGGAGGTCACAGGCTAGAGACGTACGTGGATCCTTTCTTCAAGGATTGAAAAGTGTTGAGGGAGAAATAAGTCTACATGCACACACACACACACACACACGCTCTGTCTCTCTCTCTCTCTATAACATCATCTTCAATAAGGTATGCACCTAGCTAAAAGAAAGTTACAGATAGTTGTTAGAGGAGCTCAGAGAAGAGGAAAATGTCAGTATATGGTAGAAAGGTCTCATGACATTTGAACTGTGAGGTAAATACTAATTGGATTGAATCTTGTGACAATGGGAGAAAGACAAGCAGAAAAGTATTCAGAAAATTATGGTAAAAGTGTTGGAGGGTGTTGACTGAAAAGGGAACATATAGGATAAAGAAAAAATTTTATTAGACTAGAATCATATATATTGTTGGAAAATTGAGTAAGTTTAAAAATAGATAGGCCTAGGAAGCTGGACTTTTTCCAGAAGACATGGGAGAGCTTCTATAAATATTAAAGCCAGGGTGTGACATCAGAACTGTGCTTTAACAAGATGTCCTGTTTTTATCCAAGTTCTAGTATAACCTTTGGAGCTGTTGGTGACTCTCAAATAAGAATCAGCCTGTCATGACAGCCTTCTTCTGTGAAGAAAGAGCCCTGGGCTCTCCTACTCCTTTCCTTCCCCTGCATTCCTCTGCACACAAGACTCCTTGCCTTTCCCTCTTCCCACTTTTCTTCCCACTCTTGTTCTTCTGTTTCTTTCTATACCATCCACCAAGAATATCCTTAGCCATCTCACAACCTTCACAGCTCAGCTCCGTGCTCTGCAATGCCTTCTCAGATTCTCAAGAGAGATCCCTCTGCCTACTCACTTGCGTTGGCCTGAAGCTGTTCCCAAAACTCTGCAGTAGCAAGGGACACATTATAGGCAGTGCACCGACTTGTTTGCACACCTGTTTCCCCCAAACTAGTGTGAGGTCCTCAATGAACCATTTTTACCCTTTCTTGTAAAGCTACGTTACTTCCTTTTATCACTAACACTCTCAATCTTATAGTCATGAGGTATAATGTTGCTGAAATTGAGCGTCAGAAAGTCTTATTTGAAATAATTGCTAAGATGCTGTATCCTTTTAAGGTCTTTGGGTTCATACTATGGTATCCTTTAAATCTACCGATGCTATGTTGCTATAATTTCATACCATATTAATTTATTTTTAAGTAAATATTTAATGAAAGGAAGTCAGATCGTGTGAAAAAAACATATCCTGAGATGAATATCAGTAGACCTAGGCTCTGGTACCAGTTCTTCCTCTAAGTCAATCTATGACCTTAGGCAAGTCATTGAACATTTTCAGGCCTCAGTTCTCTAGCTATGAACCATGGCTGTGATTGTGTGCTCCCATGGTTTCTTTCAGCAATAACATGCTATAATATGCATTGTGCTACATATAACCGCGTTCTTATGCCTATCCAATTAAAGATAAAAACTGTTGAAGTTTGGAGAAACCTAATAATCTTTCTTCTCTACCCACCAGATTATGGAACATTTGGCACAGAGGAACTACATAAAGATAAAAATACAAAATCCACTTTATTTCTTTTATATCTCAATTAGAAAATGCAGCCTTGACATGAAATAAGAGTTGGGATTCTTACCACCTCTTCTGTAAATTGAGTCTCATTATGGATGGAAGGTCAAGAGAACTGTGGGAAGTTTATTACTCCATCGTAGGAGTAGATTGGGAAATGTATTCAGCTCGTGAGTAGACTCCTTTAGAGAAAGCCAAAGGCAGAAACATACGCTACTTCTAACTCTGATCAGCAATATAACCAACAAATATCTATCTTTCATACATACCAATAACTTTGCCCTTGCTGCAGAAAATAGTGAGTGATGGGTAGCAAGAAGAGAGAAAGGATCCAACCCAGTATTGGCTGGAAAGGTAAAATAATTGAGAGGAATTTCTATTTACAGGCAAAAAAGAGCACAAGGTGGATAAAACCCTCCCCTGACACCATCCTGAACACACACATACACACAAGAACTTTTCAAAAGAGAGCACACAATAAGGTTGATTTTAACAAAAATTATAAAAAATGTGTTGTTCTTTACAATCTAGAATCAAAAGATGTCATTGAGATTTAGGAGTTATAGATACGCATTTGCCACTTGAAGCATTAATCTTCTGCTCTCATTCCGACCTCATAAAATTTTTATTATTAAAAAAATCCAACATGTTCAAAAGTATATTCATTGGTTCCACTTTGAGAACTCATTTATCTTCTAGTAGAAGTGTTGACTGAACATGACTCCAAGGCAGAAAATTACATATTAAAATAATAAATCCTTCAATGCCTCCTCTCTGTTCCTAAATAAAGAGAACAATGGCGTGATTTCCCTCTATTTATCCAGACAACACCTCTATGAATTTTTTCCTATATATTCCTTTTTTAGTATATAATGTTCTTCCTTATCTTGTCAGCCTATAAGTCCTCAAAGCAAAAGCAACCTTCTCACTCATTGATACAAATCTCTCACAGCCTCAAATATGGTATTTTTCCTGACACTTGAGCTAAGTAAAGTGTGGTCTCTCTCTCCCTCTCTGTCTCCTTTCTTTTTTCCTCTCTCCCCATCCTATCATTATATCTTCTAGAATTTTTTGTTAAAGATTAATCGTGCTGTATTCTAATTTTAATATATTTGTTTCTCAAATCGATAGTTCCTGGATAGTTTAAGACAAGAGGTATATATTATACACATATTAGGTATCTAATAGTTCTTTGTTAAGTGGATGAATATTTTGAAAGAAATTTTATAGATTCAATTAAGTAGTTCGTCTTTATGAACAATGTTATAAATCCACAATGTATTAGGGTTGATTTTATTTTTTGAGACAGAGTTTTGCTGTTGTCACCCTGGCTGGAGTGCAATGGCACAATCTCGGCTCACTGCAACCTCCGCCTCCCAGGTTCCAGCAATTATCCTGCCTCAGCCTCCCAGGTAGCTGGGATTACAGGCTCCCGCCACCACACCTAGCTAATTTTTGTATTTTTAGTAGAGATGGGATTTCTCCATGTTTGCCAGACTGGTCTCAAATTCCTGACCTCAGGAATTCCACCTGCCTCAGCTTCCCAAAGTGCTGGGATCACAGGCATGAGCCACCATGCCCAGCCAGGATTGAAATTATTGAGAAGACACTGAGACAAAGATTTGAATTCAAGTGGTTTATTTTTGGAAGTAGTCCCAGTAATCATGGAAGGAATGTGGAGAAGTGTGAAAAGAAAGGGAATGAAGTCACTAAAACGTGTGTTAATTAATTGGTTACTATTTTGGGTCACAGGGCATCCATCTTGCTAGAGACCTCTGGAAAACTGCAAAGAATAAACCACAGAATTCTCCCATCCAAGAAGCAAGGAAGCTGAAGATTCTAAGCACGCAACTCCTATTAATCATTGATTGAGTGCTGCTTCTGCCATGCTATATCACTGGTATTTATAGTCTGTCTGCTGCTGAGGCCAAGCCTATTTCAGTGGCTAGATAAAATGCCCAGGAAAGAATTTCCAGGTTCTTATAGGAAGCTACCAAGTCAGTAATGCACAGGAGCATTGAATGCAAAGATGTGTTTGGCATCTCAACGGCATTTTCAAGGAAGTCAAACTCCAGCTGCAGAAAACATAGCAATTTTTATAGAAAAAAGTTATTAATCTTGTGCAGGTGATAGAGTTCTTATGTAATCAACTTGTCCATAAGTGGCTCACTGATCTTCTTCAATAGTACCATAGTAAAGGCTCAGTTTCTGACTTTGCTGGTGGCATGTATGACATCAGCAATACAGTATTTACCACATAATTGGTGAAGCAAGCCCATAATGTTGGACTCACAAATAGCTTTCATTTCTACGACCATGGCTACTCAATTTATGGGCATGTTGTGCAACCACTGGAGTGGAAAAGACAAGAAGCTGGCTGGCATCCATGGAATAAGTCCCTCCTGTTTATCTGGTTGTTCAGGGTTTCTGTTCAGGTGAATGCTCTTTTTGGATGGGATTGACCTAACAGAAAAAGATCATGACTTTTTGATCATGATTCAATTGGTCCATCCCCAAGCATCTTCCCAGTGACTTTTTAATTTCATTGTACTCCACATCCAGTTTCTTCCAGGCCATTAGGTGCCACTATTTGTATTCCTATCTATGACCACTTTACCCACTAAGTAGATGAACAGAAGTACTGCTCAGGATTTGCCCATATCTTAGCCCATTTTCACACTGTAGCTAAAGACATACCTGAGACTAGGTAATTTATAAAGAAAAAAAGGTTTAATGGACTCACAGTTCCATGTGGCTGGGGTGGCCTCACCATCATGGTGGAAGGTGAAAGGCACGTTTCACATGGTGGCAGACAAGAGAGAAAAATGAGAGCCAAGCAAAAGGGAAACACTTTATAAAACTATCAGTTCTCGTGAGATTTATTCACTACCACAGGAACAGTATGGGGGAAACCACCCCCATGATTCAATTATCTCCCACTAAGTCACTCCCAGAACACATGGGAATTATGGGAGCTACAATTCAAGATGAGATTTGGGTGGGGACACAGCCAAACCATATCAGCCCACTAGGGAGGAGTAGCCATCACCATTGAATTTTTATGGATATCCCTAATGAGGGTTGTACTGTAGCAACTGTCGGTTTTCTGCTCATATCAATATATCGAGTTGACCTATTCATAAATCAGTCTCAGGTTATTCCAGTGTCAGATAGTCCTAGGAAATACCCAACAAGGCCATAGGCATGAGCTAAGAGAGGCATTGCTAAAGAAGACTACAGTAACATAGGAATCTGGACGACACATTTGTATAAATTATTTTACCCCCTCTTGCCCAGTTCTCAAACTACTATTTCCGTCGTATGATGGATTGCTTTAGTGCTGTCCTGACAATGTTTCGCTCATAATAGGCGCATTCCATTGTATAGACTCTAGATGTTTCATGGTTTAGTGCAGTTTTTCAAGAGCTGCTTTTCAAAAGTAAACAGTGAACTGGTGCAGAGAGCTCAGCCTTGCTTCAGAACCTTAGGGATTTGCAATGCAACTCTCCTTTTGAGGCTTTTCAGAGAGTCATCATGTAGTAAACCACCACAGATAAAACGTTAATACATTTATTTCATTGAAGGTACCCATTGGAAGCATTTTCTTAACTTACTGTAGAGGGCTCTATTGCTCCTACCTCCCTCAAAACTGAAAGTCTAATGAGTCAGATGATAAATGAGTCAGAGCTATATTGCTAAAAGTGGTACATACTGTCTTCTAAATCCAAAACACTCGTCCAAGCACTGTCCCAGTTTCCTAGTTGTAGGAAGTACAAAGTGAAATATCCTGAACTTTGAAAGAAATGTCCTAGTATTTTGGAAACTCTTAGACCCCTAAAAACTTCAAAGACATGTCAGGCCTCCCAAACTTTATAAGGTTTAATATCCCTCCCTGTGATATGTATGTGCCTTTTCAGCACTTTCAGAGAACTTGCCATTTTGTGGTCCCCAGGTAAAATTAACATGATGTCATCTGTATATTGCAGAGACATAAGAACTGTAATCTCTGGGCCAAATGCAGCCTCCCATCTGAATTAGCATATTACATTTTATTAGGGCAAGGTGCGGTGGCTCATACCTGTAATCCCAGCACTTAGAGAGGCCAAGACAGGTGGATCACCTGAGGTCAGGAGTTTGAGAACAGCCTGGCTAACATGGTGAAACCCCATCTCTACTGAAAATACAAAAACATTAGCCAGGCATGGTGGCAGGTGCCTGTAATCGCAGCTACTGAGGAGGGTGAGGCACTTGAACCTGGGAGGAGGAGGTTGCAGTGAGCTGAGATCACACCATTGCCCTCCAGCCTGGGCAACAAGAGTGAAACTCCATCTCAAAAAAAAAAAAAGAATTTATCAGGAAACAGCCACATCCATTAATTTATATAATATCTATGTAAGCTCAATGGCAAAGTTTAATAGTTTTAACAAATACTCTATGGCCTGAAAAGTGTTAAACAGTTCCTATTTGTCTCTTTACAGTAAAAGTTTTTTAAACCCTGTTACAGTGGAATACAATAATACATGGCAACATGTTTAGATGATAAAGGTCCCTTTTGTTTACCTTGTGACAGAGAGTAGAATAGTTAACGTAGCCCTCAGACAAGAGTGTGAAAGTGTACTACTGTCTTTCCAAGTGAATGCTATCGATGCCATCCTTCCTGATTTCATCCTTCCTGGATTAAAAAATGTCATTTTTTTTTCAGATCAATAGAAACACATCGATAGCCAGCAAGATAGGGTGGTTTCTTCTACATAACTCCAACACAGAACATATTATTGGGGCTACCACTTTGTGACATTCTTTGCTGCAATTATAAAAGATTATCATCATCTATCAAGATCCATCTTTTTAATTTTATTTTATCTTTGACACCACATCATCAAATTAAGTGGGAATATAATGAGTCACACCAGTTTCATGTCCTTTAAGTTTTTAAGGGTAGCATTAATCTCTGCCACTTTTCAGTACTCTTGTGATTTACTGTAAATGGGGAATGGGACAGTTTCACAAGCTTCCACTTTGCCCTTTATAGCGTAATAACTCTTCATCCACAGATGAGGGAACGAGGTGATGGTACTGAAAGCTGCTAAATATATCCATGATTATTTTGCTCTTAAAGGCTGGAAGAATGACCCCATCATTATGCACTTGAAAGCTGAGGTGAGATATATTTGGATTAGGAGGCTTATTATTACATATGTTTTCTACATCTATAATCTAAAAGATGGGCTGTACATATTCCTCTATTAACAGTAGTAGTTCAGAACCTATAACCTATGTTCAATAATTTTCCAAACAGGTAGATAGTCCTTTTTCTCCAGTGAACACCTACATTTGTAAATGGCTGTATGTTGCTTTGAGAAGACATAGTTATTGTTCATTATTGCTGTGATATTACAGAGTCATTTATTTCAATCAATAGACTCTGAGTCCAACAAGTGATTTAAGTCTAGGAACCAGGGAAGAGTGATTTTCTGTTAAAGCTGCTGACATAGCCTTCTGCATGTCTGCTTTTATCTTTAATTATGTAAGTAAAACATTATTCTCATTAGCTGTCTGCGTATTTTGCACCTTGAATGCCATCACCAAACTCTCTTGTTGGCTTCTTGGACTTGCTGCCTGTAATGTTATATGTGTCCAACTTATCTTCAATAATTGTATGCACCATTTCACCTCAGTAATTCTCAAATTCTTCATCCCTATGTGTTAAAGCCATTTTGGCATCTCCTTCATTTACTTGTAGACAGTCATTCTTTCCAAGCCTCAAGGGCCTATTCCAAAAGCATGTTACGGTTGATGCAAAGCATCCTTGCAAAGTGTTGAATCCTAAAATACTGCAGAGTGTCCTCATATCAATACATTCCCCCATAGCCAGCATATTCTTCAGGACTCCAAGGCTACCCAAACATACTATCTCCATGATGGTATGTATTATCTACTTCTGTTCATGATACGCCCTTTAATTCTTGGACCATGCTGATACTCAGTATTGATTTAGAACAATAAAGAGAGTCAGGGCAGATCTTGAGAAGGGCAAGTATCCCATTGGTTGGTATTCATCTTACGCAAAGCCCATGTATGGTCTTCATGCAATGTGAGACTGTTCTTCTCTAGTAAATATTGGCGGGCTACTCTGTCCGCCTAGAGATTTAGAAAAGTCTTAAGATTCACGTTTCTCATTCATGCAAGGTCCGTGTTGTAGTCTTGGGTCTTAGTGTTCTCTCTTATTTTCTTTTATTTATTTATTTTTTTTGAGACAGAGTCTTGCACTGTCGCCCAGGCTAGAGTGCAGTGGCACAATCTCGGCTCACTGCAAGCTCCGCCTCCTGATTCACACAGTTCTCCTGCCTCAGCCTCCCGAGTAGCTGGGACTACAGGCACCCGCCACCACATCTAGCTAATTTTTTGTATTTTTAGTAGAGATGGGGTTTCACCGTGTTAGCCAGGATGGTCTCCATCTCCTGACCTCATGATCCGCCCACCTCAGACTCCCAAAGTGCTGGGATTACAGGCGTGAGCCACTGCTCCTGGCCTAGTGCTTTTTCTTCTTATCATGAGCCTCACTTTACTGTAGAAGACTTGTTGGAGCTCTGAATTCAGCTTTCATCCCAACTCCAAAACCCTGGTAATTAAACCTTGGATTTGATATCCAGCAACATCTGTCTTTCAGTTGTTGATGAAATCTTTTTAAACCGTGTTATTGAGGCTTACTTGGTTTTAAAATGTTCTCTAATAGTTATCAAAACCGAGACTAGAATTTTCTTCCTTCAGAGCTCTATGACAATCGTTAACAGCCAGAATCATTGAAATTTCCATTGCCCCATACGCCAGTACATCTTCTCACACCTATACCCCATCAAAATCCACCATGGTTGACAGTCTTATTAAACTGATTTGCCACCCACTTTGGTGCCATGTTATTACCTGGTCATTTAGCAATCTGATCCCAGAAACCAGTACCTATGGCTTGTAATCATACTCGCAATTACCACAAGCTGTTTTCCTCAAAGCAGATCCCAATACACAACTTTGAGTGCAAACAGTATATTCTGAGTGGATTACAAGTTGCTCTGTTAGGGGAATTAAAACTAGGAAGAAAAGAGTCTCGATACAGTGTGTGCTAATGAATGGTTATTACTGTGGCAAACTGGGAATCGGTACCACTGGAAACCTTGGAAAGCCTGCATAAAAATGCTTCAGAATTAAACACATACTATGTGGCAAATATTGAGCTGAATGTAAACAAACCAGAAAATATAATGCCCAATCCTTCAGGGAGAAATCAAAGTCTTTGCATTTAATAAGTATAACTGAAATGTGTGCCTATGAATAAGGGATTAAAATACTCACAATTGCTATTCCAGAGATAAGATCCAGGGTGAAAATATATATTAGAAATGTTACTTTTAAATATCAAATAGTGCATGACATTATAAAACATATAATATAGAAGGCCTTATGATGAAAAGTGTCAGTTTCTTATTCTGCCCCTCCTCATTACTCATCTTACACTTCAGAATTGTCTGCTATCAATAATTTGGTATTTAGTTTTTTTGGGGTTTTTTTTTTTTTTTTGAGATAGAGTCTCGCTCTGTTGCCCCTGGCTGCTAGAGTGCAGTGGCGCAGTCTCGGCTCACTGCAACCTCTGCCACCTTCTAGGTCCAAATGATTCTCCTGACTCAGCCTCCTGAGTAGCTGGGATTACAGTCACCTGCCACCACACCTAGCTAATTTTTGGATTTTTAGTAGAGACAGGGTTACACCATGTTGGCCAGGCTGGTCTGGAACTCCTTGTCTCAGGTGATCCGCCCTCCTCAGCCTCCCAAAGTGCTGGGATTATAGGTGACAGCCACCGCACCTGGCTGTATTCAGTTCTTATGGGAGTTATTTACATAAATGTACATTATCCTTACAAGTACTGTTTTAATATCAGCTATACTAAAATAATCCCATCACCTACCATCTTCTATTCTTTTTCCACCCAATGTTTGATAATATAAGTATTGTTTACTTCTTATATGTAGTTTCTTTTGCAATATAAAATATATTTATATAGCTATGCATATTATATAAATTGTAGATAGCCTATCTTGGGATGAGGGTAGTAATGCTCCTACCCTTCTCTCAGAGAAAAGCTGTTTGATTCAAGTTTTTTAATAACACACTTGGACTTACAGGATTAATCGGTTTGCATGTTGACAAACCAGTCTCTCATTCTATGTAACATCACGTGAATGAGTAGAAAAACAAACAAACAAAAAAGACAACAACGGCAATAAAAATAAAGAGAATAAACAGCAGCAAAAGAAAAAACAAAAAAAATTGTTTCATAACTAGCAAATATTCTGAGACAGCTGTGAGGTGTTATTTTTTAATCCTTTGCTTAACTTTGTGCCTTCTGTTCAAAGATTTTAATGTTTCCTATGTAGATCCTTCAATACTTATACTCTTTTCTTTGACTCTTACTGCTGGATATTAACCATACAGAGAATTACTCTAATGTATTAGACAGAATTCTTAACTTCAAACATTGACTTTCAAGTGAGAGTGACAACGGTGAATATGTGGTAGATACACGCTCAAAAACCTCAAATAAAGCTATTGATGCTTGAGAAAGGAAGAGTCTTCAAAGGATGTGAGTAGCTCTGGATTGTGATTCTGGATAACTGTACTCAGACTCTTGCTATTTTATTAAAATTAATTTTTTTTAAGAGAAGCGGTCTTGCTCTTTCACCCAGGCTGGAGTGCGATGGCACAGCCACAATTCACTGCAGCCTTGACCTCCTGGGTTCAAGGAATTGTCCAACTTCAGCCTCCCAAGTAGCTAGGACTGCAGGTGTACCCCATCATGCCTGGCTAATTTTTGTATATTTTGTAGTGATGGAGGTCCCCCCATGTATTAAAATTAATCTTAAAGTCTAAAATGAGGACCTAGTTCATGCTATCTTTGTGCTAACACCAAAACAGGGAAAGAGGCACAAATATTATACACTTGAAAATGAAAGTAAAGCTAATGTAAATATGTGATAAGTACAACAAATACCTAGAAAAGAATTGTCCACAGAAACACAGAGATGGGTACCTTATACCAGCTGTGTCATACTAGCAGGTTTTCAGGAGGCAAGGTGGGGTTTTTGAAAATAATTTAGTGGCATATGTGAAAAGGAAGAACATTTTGGGCAGAGATTATTCATTTTTACCTAATGATGAGACAAAGCATGATAACTTCCACAGCATTACATGTAATTCAGTGTATTTAAAGCAGGGATAATCAAACTTCTTTAAAAATATAAAACGAAGCAGTAAATATTTCAGGCTTTGAAACCCACCAATCTGTTGCAACTACTTTAGTTGTGGCAGAGAGGTAGGCATAGACAAGATGTAGACAAATACAGATGGCAATGCACTAATATAACATTATTTACAAAACCAGGCAGTGGGCAGGAATTTGCAAACTCTGAATTTACAGTGTAGAGGGTGGCCCGGCATGATGGCTCACGCCTGTAATCCCAGCACTTTGGGAGGCCAAGGCGGGCAGATCATGAGGTCAGGAGTTCGAGACCAGCCTGGCCAACATGGTGAAACCCGGCTCTACTAAAAATACAAAAATTAGCTAGGCATGGTGGTGGGTGCCTATAATCCCAGCTACTCAGGAGGCTGAGGCAGGAGAATCGCTTGAACCTGGGAGGCAGAGGTTGCAGGAAGCCGAGACCACGCCATTGCACTCTAGCCTGGGCAATAGAGCGAGACTCTGTCTCAAAAAAAAAAAAATGTAGAGGGCAAGGGAATTTCAAAAAATTTGGGGCTGTATCAGCAAGCAGGAGACTGACTATAAATGGCCTCGAATGTGAAGTTTTTAGGTCCTCCTTTCTCATTAATGAGAAATTATTGAAGGCTACAAGCAAGTCAAGATCATCAGATATGTAATGTCATCTTTCTCTTTCTGGTTGTAACATCACGAGTAGAAGAAAGAGGCAAGACTAAGAGCAAATAGAATAATTAGACAGGAGTTACAGTCACCAGATCAGATAAGAATGAGCTGAATTAAGTAGTAACAGTGAGAGCTGAGAGATGGGGATGTGTTTAGGGGATGTTTAAGAAGTGATTGATGAGTATGGAGGCAGTTGATGAAAAAGAAAATGAAGAAGATGTCAGAATTATGGCTTGCATAACTGAGTGGACGAGGAAGTCACTAATGAAGAATAGGGAGATGGAGCTGGAGGGAGGGCAAGTTTGAAGATAAAGATACCAAATTTGATTTTAAATTTGCTGACATAAGGGGATTCATGGTTCTTCAACTGGAACTCCCTAGTGTATAAGGTTGACAGGTAAAATACAAGGCACCCAAGAAAATTTGAATTTCATATAAGTAATGATATTATTAGTATGTCCAAAACATTTTATGGGGTATGCTTATATTAGACAATTATTTGTTGTTGCTGTTGTTGTTTCATCTGAAATTCCATTTAGCTGGACATCTGGATTTGTTTTTGGTAAATATGACAACTCTACAAGTTTATAATTGCTATAGGATTATAAAATTTGGAGAAAGAGACATGGATATAAAATATAAATTAGATGATACTGTACATAGAGTTGATGATGGAAGTCGTGCTGCTAACCAGCTCTCCAACCCTGGCCAAGTTAACCTCATCTTGTATTGGTGTAATTTAGGGATGGTATTAATGAATTTCTTTAGTATTTTCTATTTTAAGATAATATGTAACTATGAGTGCAGTTTTTAAAATATATGTTCTTGTTATTATTGTACTGTTAGTTGCTATGAACAAAATTTACTGTAATTTCATGGTGTTCTCTGCCATATTGAATTTTTAGAGTAGAGAAAGTTATCATTTACAGGCAAAATGTCTCTCACTCTGCTTTTTTCAATGCTTTTATAAAAATTAATGGCCAGCCATTCTCACATATAAATGTTTGTTTCTCTTATACCACTTTCTCATTTTCATTCAGCTTGGTCACAGTATGCCACATGTGGACCATAAATTTTAATTTATACACAAGTCACACTGAGGGGATATTGATTCGCTTGAACATATTTGAAACATTATATTTCTGAATGTTACAGTTGCCTACAAAACAGCAAAATTATTTCTCCCTATTTTTATTCTCAAGGGAACTTCATATTTGAGAAAACAATCACAAGCAATTTCCACTATAGGTTTAAAGCTCTATTCTAATAGCCAATCAGAAAAAGATGATCAAATCTTCTATACTACTACATAATGGAAGAGACCCAACCTCCACATTTTGAAGGATGATCATAAAGTAATTAAATTATATTTTGATTTAAATAATTAAATTACATTTTGATATAATTTAATAATTCTGATAGATATGACCACTTCATTGTGAAACATACAGTATTGTTATCACCATCACCACAGATTGTGAAATTGAAGCTCAAAATGGCTAAATTATTTATCATTTTCCCTTGCAAATAAACAAAATAACATTAAACATAGGTCTTCTGGTCTTGGAGTTTGTTCCTTTTCCATTGCACCACGCTCTTCTTCTTTGATTTAATGACCTTTCTTCACAAATAACTGGAGTCATTTTCAAGGAATTGTTAATAAAAAACATTAAGAAAAATCCAGGACACATTTAGAAAGGAAAAGCCAACTTTCTATGTCTCAGAGAGTTGGAATAGATAATCTGAGGACTTAGACATTCAGGAACGGCTGGAAACAAACAATAATTTAATATTATATATGATTGATTGAGCTTGTATTCTATTATGTTATTGATGAATTAGTATGCATCCAGATGGGTGCAATAGGAAATTTGAGAGGTCTGGAAAATAGCTGTGGAAACATTTGAATACATTTTAGACATTTAAATTGAAGAAGAGGATATGAGTGAGTTGAATTTTATGCAGAAGAAGGGAGACTAACTCTTTATGACCCCAAAGGGCAGAGCTAGGGCTATGGATTAATCAGGAAAGGATGAGCAGGCAGGGAGAAAAAAGGAGAGCATGAGTAAGACAGATAATATCTCGTAAGCATAGTAAGCACCTCCTGTGCCCAAGGAATTTGAACATGTAACCTCCATGCTTCTAGTAATTTACTCAGAGGTCTTGACTTGAGAATTTGCTGAATGTTACACTACATTCAGTATGCATTATTTCTGCTAGTCACTTCTGCACTACAAAGTACAAAAATGTGTGATTGTCCCAAAGAGTCACAGAACACAATGTAGATATGAAGCTGTCAAATTTATTTTTTGTTTCTCCATCTTACCAAGCACTTAGTCTTATGTTGACTGCAGATAAGAAATGTGGTGAACAATTCCTGGGTGTGGTTGCCCAGCTTCTCTCCCCTTTTCTTCTGTTACTAGCGTCTCCAAATTTCCTTGGTAATTCTTCCTTCCTCTAGATGCAACCAATGTGATATGGATGGTTTTGATCCCTCGCTATTCTAGGGGCAGTCATAATTGTATGTAATAGATTTAATTTGTGCCTTCCTGTGGCTATGTCATCATATGGGTCAAAAGAATGGGCTTACTAGCCAATTTGGGGCAGTGTCAGATTTAGGGTATCCTTTTGTTTCCCTTATTTTCTCCTTTCTTCCTTTTTCCTTCCTTTAATCTCCCCTCCTTCTGCCCCTCCCCTACCTTTCTATCCCCAGCTTCTTGTCCTTCTGCTTCTGTTTTCCTCCTCTTCCTCCTCCTGTCCTTCCTTTACTGGAGTCAATATTTTGAGAATGTGAGCCTGGAACTTCCAGAAACATCAGCTAGGATAACTAGAATATGGAAATATGAAACTATCCTAAAATGAATTATTATATGATATGGTTTGACTGTGCCCCCACCCAAATCTCAACTTGAATTGTACCTCCCAGAATTGCCATGTGTTATGAGAGGGTTGAATCATGGGGGCAAGTCTTTCCCATGCTATTGTCGTGATAGTGAATAAGTCTCACGAGATCTGATGGGTTTATCAGGGATTTCTGCTCTTGCTTCCTCCTTATTTTCTCTTGCCACTGCCGTGTAAGAAGTGCCTTTCACTTCCCACCATGATTCTGAGACCTCCCCAGCCATGTGGAACTGTAAGTTCAATTAAACCTCTTTTTGTTCCCAGTTTCAGTTATGTCTTTATCAGCAGTGTGAAAACGGACTAATACATCATATAAAGAAACAGAGCTTGAGGGGGGAGAATAGAATTTCAATTATTCAAATTTTTTCAAGCTCTTAAATGTAGCAAAGAGTGATTTCAGGAACACCTTTGAATTTTGTAGGTAGCTAAAAGTACTTCTTTTAAATGATTCTGGTTTGCAGATGCTTTTTGTTGTGTATAACTGATTAACATTAATTAGTTAACAGCCTCTCCTGGGAAATCTTCAGTTGAGTTGCCATTCCTTGTATCATTCCTTTTATTTCCCAACCTCCAGGATCAATCAACTCTAACCTGCAAATCATTGCAACCCTGTCATAATTGGTAAAATTGAATGGTTGTAATTATCTGCATGTAACAGTCAATGTAAACAAAACGCTGGCTCAAATCTCAAATTTACCGCTCCTTTAGCTGTGTGGTCGATATGGTTTGGCTCTGTGTCCCCACATGAATCTCATGTCAAATTTTAAAGAAGGGGCCTGGTGGAAGGTGACTGAATGATGGGGGCAGACTTCCCCTATGAATCAGTCACAAATCATGGGGAAAGTCTGTTCTCATGATAAGAGTTTTCACAAGATCTGGTTGTTTGAAAGTGTGTAGGACTTCTCCCTTCACTTTCTATCTCTCCTGCTCCCTTGTGAAAACATGCTTTCTTCCCCTTCACCCTTCTGTCATGATTTTAAGTTTCCTAAGGACTCCCCACAGCCCTGCATCCTCTCCAGCCTTTGGAACTGTGAATCAATTAAAACTCTTTTCTTTATAAATTACCCAGTCTCAGATAGTTCTTTATAGCAGTGTGAGAATGGACTAATCCAGTGATCTTCCTCTGTATTGCTCCAGAAATGTGTTTGTATAAATAGCTTAGTATATTGTTCTAGAGATAAAGAAAATTATTGTATTTTTTCAAAATGAAAGAGAATTTGCTAAAATCCAAATTGTATATCATTTTTATAATTTGAGGAGTAAAGGTTCTTAAATAGGCACATTTGTTTTTATAAGATACAATGGTAGTTTAACAGAGGTCACACTGGAGGAGAAAGAGAAAATCTGATTTATGAAATCCCTTCTGTTTCAAACCACTTTTGCGTTCCTAAGCAGTCATTCAGTCTCTAGAAAATTAAGTTTACTCATCTCTAAAATTGAGTTAATAATACTTATTTTCCATTGAGTAATATTGTGTATGTGGATTTTGTTTGAACAAAGATGTTGGAGAGCCTAATGCAAGAGATAAAATATACTGAAAGATCAATAAATTTGTTTCAGTTGAGTGCTTAGCTAAGATAGAATAAAACTAATGGTCTTTACAGAGGACATCATTACTTCAGTCAAGATTGTAAGTATTAGTCATGATTATCATTTCCTTGAATGTGGACATCAATATAATAAGAATCTCTTCTCTCATTTCCACCATTCACTCCCTAGTATTGGGCATAAGGGCTGGAACATAAGACATATTCAACCATTATTCCTTGAATGAATGAATGATTGAAGAAAAAAATTCAGAAAACAGTTCATTTGCACTATCCTCTAATTGTTGTACTAATTTTTATTCATAGTAATAGATAGGGAGAATTGATTACTGCTGTAGTATCAAAAGGCTGCGAAAGTTTCCAGTAAAATGACCTGTCGAGGAAGGGAAAATCAGGGGGGCCATAAGATCAGAGTAATGGGAGTATTCTCAGAAGTCAGCTAGTCCTCTTCAGGATGTCTACCTATTCCAGTTTGCCCAGAAGAATATGAACTTAAGTGTATTATGTAGAAGTAATTATAAATAAATGACACTTTTTTTTTACTTTGAAAGTTGTAATGGCTTGGATAATAAATTATATGAGATCCTAGCCCTATTGCTGTTACAAAATTTTTAAAAAGCCTTTTTCTAGAATTTGGCAGCATGAATCTTGCTAAGTAATGGAAAGCTCAGGAAGTCATGCCATGGCTTAGTCTATCATTGAACAATCCAAATACTAGAAAATCTTTCTGTGCGTCCTCATAATTGTCCATCAGCCACCCATTATTACCTAGAACTCTAACAGCAAGGAAAGACTGACTTCATTTTCCATGCCCTTAACATAGAAACCTGTGAATATTTGAAAAATACTATATATCCCCATTAGGTTTTCTCAATTTTACATAAGATATTTCTAGCTCCTCTATTTTTTTTTCATAATTTATTGTTTCCTAATTTCTTATTATTCTCGACACACTCTCCTGGATGCAGATTAAGTCGCCAATTAAAGCTCAGAATTTCAAGGCAAATTAAAATTTAAATTGCTAGAGTTGTCTTTCATTGTAGATTTTACCTCTTGCTTTTCTGTCTGTTTTTCACTCAATATCTCTTTCTCTTTTTTTTGTCACTTTTGTGTTCCCTTTCTCTATTTTGTTCTTACTCTCTTAACCTGTCATGTTCTTGAACTTTATCTCTATCACTGCTGTTCTGTTTCTCTATCTTTCTCTTGTGCTGCAGATCAATTCCTTGCTCTGTTCTCATTTTCACTTGCTGTCCTGTCTTCTGATTTCCCTCTCTTCTCTTTGTCTTTCTCCTATTTCTCTTTCTCTCTGCGCTGGCAGTGTCTCGCTAAGCATGGGCCTGCTATTAAGACAGTGCCACCTTTCTTCTTTGTCATTGACTAACTGGCAGTTCTGAACAACGTGAATAGCAAGGGAAGACTCAAAGTTGGAATCTGAACTGTCAAGGAAATGTCACATCTAAGAACAGGCCTTGTGTTTATCTGTATTCAGTTTCCATTTTCTTTTAGATCACATTGAATTTTAAAATTCTGTGAAACTATATTACAGATTTTCCTGTTATCATCATATCTAGCATTCAGCAGAGCTGATCCCTGAAAAAAAAATGAATAATGAGGTTTTGGTGAGATTCTAAGTGTGAAATTAACCCAAATAGAAAAAGTTTGTATTCTGAAAAAGCCCAAAAGAATAAGGCAGAATTGACCTGCCACATAGATAGGCAAGGCATTGTTTGGATGCTGAGAGGACAAATTTAGAGTTGAAGATGTCAAAACCCAGCAGATTTTTGAACTTAAAGAGTATTGCAATACATTTTTGATTAATTGGACAGAGCTGTTGAAGTTCTCACTGAAATATGGTTTTTCCAATTGGGCATGGAAGGTCATGCCTGTAATCCCAGCACTTTGGGAAGCTGAAGTAGGTAGATTGCTTGAGCACAGAAGTTTGAGACCAGCCTGGGTGACATGGTGAAACCCCATCTCTACCAAAAAAAAAAAAAAAAAAAAACACAGCCTGTTGTTGTGGCAGACACCTGTGGTCCCAGCTATTCGGAGGGCTGAGGCAGGAGGATCACCTGAGCCTGGGAGTTTGAGGCTGCAGTGAGCTCTGAGCACACCACTGCACTCCAGCCTGGGCAACAGAGTGAGACCTGTCTCCAAAATAAGTAAATAAAACTAAATAATAGAAATGTGGGCTTTCCAAATATGTATAAATTTTCACAGAGGTTTATTCATTGGATTTTAAAAGAGCTATTACATAGTTAGTGCTCAGTAACCTACTGGTACTGTGCTAGGCATTTTTACAAATTTTGGAAATTTTCACTCTAAGATAATTTCAGTCTTATAAAAGAGTTACAAAAACAATACAAAGAATTTCTTATCCCAGTGATTCTCAACTGAGGATGATTTTGTGCCTTCTACCCCTTTAAGGTAATGTATGAATTCATTTTTGGTCTTCACAACTTAACATAGAAATCTTGTTACTACAAGCGTGAGCCATCGTGCCCAGCACTTTGGGAGGCCGAGGCGGACGGATCACGAGGTCAGGAGATGGAGACCACGGTGAAACCCCGTCTCTACTAAAAATACAAAAAAAAATAGCCGGGCGTGGTGGCGGGCGCCTGTAGTCCCAGCTACTCAGAGAGGCTGAGGCAGGAGAATGGCGTGAACCCGGGAGGCGGAGCTTGCAGTGAGCCGAGATCGCGCCACTGCACTCCAGCCTGGTTGACAGAGCCAGACTCCGTCTTGAAAAAAAAAAAAAAAAAAAAAGAAATGTTGTTACTACTGATATCTAATTGGGTGGAGGCCTGGGATGCTGCTAAACATCCTGCAACACACGTAGTATCCCTTCACAACCAAGACAGTTACACAGCCAAAATCTTTACAGTGCTACCATTGAGAAATCCTGGCATATGACCCTCATTCAAATTTTTCAAATGTTCTTACATACGCATAGCATAGTGATTTTTTTAAATAATGAAAAATTAACATTGATGCATTACTATTATCTAATCTATAAATTTTATGCAAATCTTGCCAATAATCCCACTAATATTCTATTTCTGGTCTGGATCCAACACAGGATCCTGCATTTAGTTGAACTACACCCTTAAAAAGCCTTGAATTCCAACAGTTCTCAGTTTTTCTTTGTCTTTCATTACTTCAACACTTTTGAAGTCTACTGGCAAGGCATTTGTTAGAATTTCTCTCCATTTATGGAGTATCTCTTTATTTTAGAATTTAGATTGTATATTATTTGATAGCAACACCTCACAAATTATGTGTCAATCTTAATGAACAGCTGATGTTAGGTCGCGGTGATATTAACTTTGATCACTTAATTACCACGGTGTTTTCAGGTTTTTCTACTATAATGTTATTGTTTTCCCTTTTGTAATTAGTAAATGTTTTATGGGGATTACTTTTAGACATGTAAATTTCTCATGTATCATCATGTATTCACCCATTAAATTTAGTATTCATTAATGATTTTTGCCTAAAAATATATTACTTTAGAATTTTCCAAGTGGTGTTTTCCTATTTTCATCAATTCTTTTATATTTATTGTTTGGAATTCTCCCATGAAGACGAGCTTTCCCTTCCTCCATATATTTGTTTATTCAATTATTCATGTATCTTAGCATAGACTCAAGGATTGTAATTTTTTGGGGCTATGTCCCATCATTATCATCATCATCATCATCATCATCATCATTTGGCTCAACTTGTACCTTACTGACTATTGGAAACCCTCTCAAGTTACCGTTTGTGCACTTTTGAATTGTCCTCATCAGGTTTTGAGCATTTCATTCTTTTCTGAAACTACAATATGTTTCAGCTCTTTGACTCTCTTCCAGTTATGGATCTCTGCCTTTCCCTAAATCTCTCTCCATAACGTATAACCATGTCTTCTTCAGGGCTTAGCTTGCCTTACATGCTTTCTCTTAAATTGAATTAGTTCCTTAATGACTTTTCTGTCCATGTGTATGAATAGACATATATGTGTTAGTATGTGTCTATGTTTCATTCTGATTACCACTTCCCATTCAACAGATGTAAGTAATATTGTAGTGTTTATCATAGTGCATATTGACAGGGGGAAAGATATCAACATGTTATTAAAATGAAAAAAGTAAAGGGTTAAATTAAGGGAAGATTTTATAAGTAAACAAGTTTCATGACAGATTGATCTCATTAGTGGGCCAAATTCTTCACCTTTTGCTGTAATTGTGTTCTTTGCCATATGACTTTGAAAACAGTTTACTGTCAGACATGTGGATAATCCCAACCCCAGTGGAGGCATCGCCTGGATGACCATCCAGATGCTTGAGGAATAAATGCTTAATTTTGTTATGCTACTAATTTCTTGTAGTTATTTGTTATGCACCAGTAATATTGTAAATGTTTATTGATATAAAACCATGTGGAATGACATGCAGAGTTGGACCAAAAACAAAAGCTTTATAGTTGTGAAACATTGTTCTTGTGACCACAAGAGAGATGAGCCAAGAATATGGTGGGTGTTTCACTAAGTAGAGTGAAATTTAAGTACTGACTGAATTGCATATGCACTCTGCCCAGAAGTGTTAGCATAAGAATAGCACCTGATTACTGAGACATTTCTTTATGAAGCAAAGAGCCACATGGAACAGAAATCAATGGTAAGTGGAGGAGGAGCACCAAGCGAATTCAAGAGCCCCACATTGAAAGAAGGTAAGTAAAAAAAGTTTTTGACACAGAAAATAATAAGGCCTGGAGGACAAGAATTTGAGTTTAGTATAACATTTTAAAAGTGAGTCTTGGCCAGGCGTGGTGGCTCACGCTTGTAATCCCAGCACTTTGGGAGGCCGAGGCGGGCAGATCACGAGGTCAGGAGATCGAGACCACGGTGAAACCCCATCTCTACTAAAAATACAAAAAATTAGCCGGGCGTGGTGGCGGGCGCCTGTAGTTTCAGCTACTCGGAGAGGCTGAGGCAGGAGAATGGCGTGAACCCGGGAGGCGGAGCTTGCAGTGAGCCGAGATTGCGCCACTGCACTCCAGCCTGGGCGACAGAGCGAGACTCCATCTCAAAAAAAAAAAAGTGATTCTTAGTATCCAAGAGCTTCTGAGTATGGCATAGATGGAGCTTGTTTTCCTCTCGACATTGAGTTAAAATCCATGCTAATGTTAACATACACAACGGTCAAACACGCAGTGTTTCCTGTACCATTTAACAGCAAAGCTGTCTGAAAATAGCCCAGGGCCGAGTCTGTATAAAACCTTATTCTCTTAGTTATCTGACTATGAAAAACTCACTGCAAACTTGCAGTCACTGGCTTAAATATTTCTCTTGACTTAGGACCTTAAGCTCTTCTAGGAATAGAGGAAGAGAAACTAGGAGTAGAACAACAATAGTAATGATAATAATGTAAACATTTGTTGAGTTCTCCATGTCCCAGGGACAGTGAGTGCTAAGAAATTGACCTTCATCATATCAATAAATGGTCTCAACACACTCTAAGGAAAAGTATTACTAGTAAACTTATTAGTTCATAGTTAATGGAACTGAACCTTATGGAAGTCAAGTAATTAACCTAAGGCCATAGTGCTAGTAAGTGAAGGGAAAGAACCTTTAATAAAGTTTCAGAATAGCTTTAGTCTTCGCAGGAAAGGGGAAGAGATCAACAATTTTGGTGGTCAGAGAAGTCTTGGAAGAAAGATGTTTTTCTGGGTCTTTATGAATGTGTAGAAGAGTGCCAGGAATCAACAGGCACGTCATGGTAAAAAATAGTAGGCTATTCCTGGAAGAGAAGATAGCCTTTGCCAAGACATCAAGGCACATGCTAAGTGTAATATGTTCGAGATGGTGGGGAAGCAGTGCAATAGATCATATTGGAGAGCAGGCAAGGAAAAACGTGAAGGTTCTTTTTTGTTTGCCTTATTACAAGGTATGTGTTTCATTTTATAGGTCATAAGGAGTCACTGAAAGACTCTAGGCTAGAAAATTGTATGGTCAGATTTAGATTTCAGTGTGTTTACTTGCTCTGACTAAGCAGAGAATAGCCTGAGAATGAGTCAGACCAGTTTCATTTTCACACATTAGGAATAAAATCAGTTCAATGTAGATAAATTATCTTTAAGTATATTCAACAAAATTCTATTGATACAGTCACCCTTTGAAATATGCTAGACTGAGAATCAATAAAATGAGCTTAAGTAAATGCCCTAGCTTTTATGATTAGCCTAAGGGAACATATAGTGTTAGACATTAGGTCTATGAGAAATAAAAAGGTTTCACTTCTGCATTCCAACTGGCTTCACAGATGCAGCCTTTCCCTTCTAAAATTTTTCTTCTAAATTTCCCTTCTAGAAACAGTCATGTAACTTCTAATGAAAAAAATTATCTCAGTTGAATTCTGGATTAATGTTTCAAATTTCAAAATTCTTCACTTTCCCGTTTCACAACTATTACACAAATCAAATAGCCTCTTGATTGATCTCATTAGTGGGCTAAATTCTTCACCAAAATTCTTGGTTTTGTTTGAATGTAGGTTCTGAAAATTTTCTCAATGTACTTCTTTCCTGAGGAGTGGAATTAAGATGTTCCTTTAAAATTAAAACCACAAAACTCTGGCTTCATATATAAAACTAGGACCATATTACAAATCTTGCTTGTGTAATGAAATAATGAAATTATGCTTAACATATAAACACATACACATTTCAGTGGAATGTAATTTTTAAAAAGGCATGAACAGAACCAAAAACCATCAAATTTTGACATATATATAGCTATCCATTTGTGTAGCATCCACCCCTGCTGGGTCCTTCAGGACTATACATACATATAGTTATTAACATATATAAAGATATAATAATATATAAATTAAATATATAAAATATGTAACTTACATGTAATTTCTTACATGTAACACATAACATGCAATTTGCATAATGTTTGTATTTATAAAAATAAAACATAAAATGGTATGTATATACATATATATATCACACACATATGTGTATACACACATATATCACACAAAACACCTAAGAAGCCTTCATTTATTAATTTTATAACATATTTAGACATCTACTATGGGCCAGGTAATGTGCTAGGCATCTGGAATATTGCAGTTAATAATCAAAACTCAATTTCAGCTCCAGTAGATCATAGTGGCCCTGTACAGTTTAGTTAAAATATTAGTCCTGAATCCATCTCCGGTGAGCAGGACAGGTTTATATATCATCCTGGAAAATATCTACCCCCTTTAATTTAATGCCTAGACTTGAATCTACTGATATGACGTCTGCTCTGTACTCCCTTTCCTTTAGATCCTGTTTGGAGGACCAATAAAGAACAAACATTTTTCTTTGATTGAGTTAAAAACCAGTTGTTGAAAAGAGGGAGTCAGGCAGACAGTGATCAATATGGCAGGTAGTTGCTGACAGAGATGGTGATGAAGAGGGCGTAGGTATGTTAACCAGCCTGTGCAACATTCACATTCAGAAAGACTTTCACACCAAGTCACAGACAAAGCTAGATAATCTCAGCACTTTTTCTCATTCCCAATCTCATCAACACCAGTTCCTCACACTCCAAAAGGGAAATAGCTTTTACCAATAAGTTTGCCCCATGGTTTACAGTAGAAGAGTGTACATACTTTCCTAGCTAGTAGATGCCAGAGACAGAAGGAGAGGAAAAATAGAAAAACTGTGCAATCCCAATTCACGCTCCCATGTGATCTAGATAACTAGATCTAGATCTAGATCTAGTTATCTAGATCACATGGGATCTAATCTTCTGGAAAAAAATGAGTGAATAGGCAAACCCAGACAAAAATGTTACATTAATAGATGTACATTTACATGGACATATGAAGCAAGAGGGAGTGTCTCCTTCTCCAGGACACATATCTGTCCCCCACATTTTAGATGTTAACAGTCTAGTTCCAAATGAGGAGCCAAATAAGAGCTCTACCTCTGATGTAAGCTCCACCACAGGCTTTCTCTGCTTGGCATTCACTCCATTAGCTGCTTGATTTTTCTGGTCAAGGTACTTCCATCAAATCATAAGGAAGGTGCATATCAAAATCATTGGCAATTGATGACAAACCACAGAAAACTGAGCCAATGAGAGAGTTCCCAGGAAAAACACTGGAAGCTGTGTTCTTTGACAGGAAGAGATGGAAGGTGGTAATGCAGAAATATGCTACCCAGCATTTAATCTTACTGGGTAACACGTGCATTGGGATGGAATAGCAGTAACATAGCAAGGTAATCTCAAAACTATAGAGGCATGTAGTAGAAGATTGAAAGCTCTAGTTCTGCAGTTTTCACTGGAATATGGATTATGGCACTAGCACTGTCTAGTTGTTTGTTATCAGAAAGATATGAATGATTCAAACATTAAGTTTATGTCATCTGTACACTAAAGATACCAAAAATGTTAATGATGGTACCTAGTTCCATGAGGTCACACAATGGAAAGTATGATAAAGCCCTTAGTGTAATGCCTGGGACATACTGAAACCTCACTAAACATGAACTACTCTTAATGTTATTATAATTACGATTAATGACTGTCAAAATGACTATTTCTTTCACCAAAAGCTTCCATTTTTCCTCTTTTTTTAAAAAAACTGAGTTTTATAGAAATATCCATATATTATACAAGTTTACCATTGAAAGTATACAGTCTAGTGGTTTGTAATATATTCACCGGGTTGTGAACATTAAAACAAATGTTTTCTAATTCAGGAATATTTTAATCGCTTTTCCCATCAAAAAAAACATATCTGTTAGTGATGAGTTCCCATTCCCATCTCTCCAACACTGTCATCAGCCCTGCCTGCAACCACTAATCTAGTTTCTGTAGGTAAAGCACATAAAACACAACAAATTGCCTATCATGTAGTAAGTGGCCAACATTATTACTGTAAAAATATAAAACCAGCTAATTCTACATTTACTGTAACATCAATACAATGCCCTTGATGCAGTGCATCAGATTATATCTTTGTATATTTTGGATACATGATTACAGGAACTTGTGGTTGAATCTCAGCTATTTAACGTTGCAGCACCATGTGTTAGTATTAATTGAGATACAATTTACGTATCATAGCATTCATCATTTCAAAGTGTACTATTCAGTGTTTTTATTATATTCATAGCTATGCAACCATCCCTACTATATAATTCCAGAACATCTTCATAACAACAAAAAGAAAACCATATCCATAGCATTCATTGCCTGTCCTTCACTTTTCCAAGACCCTGGCAACCACTAGTATATTTCTGCTTCATTGAATTTGTATGTTCTAGTCATCTCATTAAATGGAATCACATGATATGTGTCCTTTTGTATCTCACTTCTTTTCCTTAGTGCACTGTTTGCGGGTTCATCCATGTTGTAGCATAAATGATTACCACATTCTCTTTTACTGCTAAATAATATTCCGCTGTATGGATATACAACACATCCTTTGCCATTTATCAGGTGATGGACATGTGGATCGTTTCTACTTTTTGGTTATTATGAATAATGCCATTGTAAAAATTAATGTACAAGTTTTTGGTTGATATATATCTTCTTTTATTTTGGGTATGTACCTAGGAGTGCAATTACTAGCACATATGATAATTCTTATATCTAAGATTTTGAGAACTGCCAAAGTGATTGCATCATTTTACATTTCATTTTCTCCACATTCTCATGAATACTTTTCGTTGTCTGCTTTTTAAAAATTTACCATCCTAGTAATATATCTCGTGTTTTGATTTGAATTTCCCTAATGACATATGATTTTGAGTGTCTTTTTTTGTGCTCATTGAAACTTTGTTATCTTTGGAGAGATGTCTATTCAAGCTCTTTGCCCATTTTTAAATTACTTTATTTTTTACGTTCCAGGGTACATGTGCAGGTTTATTACATTGTTAATAGTGAGTGTCAACTTGATTGTACTGAAGGATACAAAGTGTTGATTGAAGGTGTTGCCAAAGGAGATTAACATTTGAGTCAGTGAGCTTGGAAAGGCAGATCCACCTTTAACCTGAGTGGGCACAATCTAATCAGCTGCCAGCATGCCTAGAATATAAGCAGGCAGGAAAAATGTGAACTGGCATGACTGGCCCAGCCTCTCAGCCTACATCTTTCTCTCATGCTGGATGCTTCCTGCCCTTGAATATTGGACTCCAAGTTCTTCAGTTTTGGAACTCCGACTGGCTCTCCTTACTCTTCAGCTTGCACACAGCCTACTGTGGGACCTTGTGACCATGAGAGTAAGGATGGAGTTCTTTCATTGGTTTTGGGGTTCTCCGAGTTGGATGCTTAATATGATTAGACTAAAATTTCTCAAGACTCTACTTCTAATAGTATAGAGAACACTGACAGTCCTTGGCCAGAACTGTTTACAGAGTTATGCAAAATAAATGGATTTGACACTCCTGATTCACCGCTCATGTGAGGCAAAGAGTTCAATGACTCTAGACATAATACCGTTGACCATATATGGAGAGCCAAGGAACATAATGAAACTGGTTGGTGGCTCCTAAGTTCAGTGAACACATTGATGAAAGAAAATAATACATTTAGGGATTATATCTCCTGGCTTCAGGACAGATACTGAGCCTCGTATCTGCTAAGATTGCCCTGAGTGGGAGTCTTATCTCCTGTAGAAAAAGAGCTGAAATTGTGGAAAAACAGACACAAGCTCTTATCATGCAAGTGGCTGACTGCAACGAAAGGTGCATGCACAGCTTTGACAGGTGTCTACTATTAAAGTGAGGGCATTGATTGGAAAATAATGGGACCCTGCAACTTGAAATGCAGATGTGTGGGAGGACCCTGATGAAGCTAGGGACACTAAGTTTTTAAACTCTGATGAACCTTTTTTGCCAGAGGAAACAGCCTCCCCAGTCCATAGTGGCAACATCCCCTCCTCGACCCATGCTGCCATCAGCCTTTCCACCTTTGTCTGAGGAGATAAACCCTGTGCTGCCTGAGGCAACAGTCATGGTCTCCCCTGAGGCAGGTGCCAGGCACGATAATGTTGATTATCCTCAGGAGCTACCTCTAACACCCCTGTTTGTTTCTAGACCTATAACTAGACTAAAGTCCCAGTGGGTCCCTAGAGGTGAGGTTGAGAGTGTGACTCATGAAGAGGTGTGCTACACTCAAAAATAATTGCTTAAGTTTTCTAATTTATATAAATATAAATCTGGAGAATAGGCACGGGAATGGATATTAATGGTGTGGGATAATGGTGGAAGGAATATAGAGTTGGATCAGGCTGAATTTATTGATTTGGGCTTGCTAAGTAGGGACTCTGCATTTAATGTTGCAGTTCAGGGAGTTAAAAAAGGCGCTAATAGTTTGTTTGGTTAACTGAAACATGGATTAAAAGATGGCCCACTGTGAGTGAGCCGGATATGCCTGATCTCCCTTGGTTTAATGTACAGAAAGGGATCCAAAGGCTTAGGGAGATTGGGATGGTGGAGTAGATTAGTCACTTTAGACCTACTCATCCCAGCTGGGAGGGTTCAGAAGATATACGCTTAACTGATGTCTTGCAAAATAGATTTGTGAGGGCAACACCTGAATCTTTGAAGAGTCTATAATTGCTCTCCTTTATATGTCAGATCTAACAGTGGGAGCCACAGTCACTCAATACCAAATTGAAATACAATGGGAATAATTGGATCCCAAGGTGGCAGGGGCCAAGAGGAGGCACTCAGCCATCAAAGGCAAGGTAGGTGTAGCTACCGTAATGGACAGCAGAGGCAAAGCAGCAATCAGAACAGTCTGACTCACGTAGAGCTCTGACACTGGCTAATTAATCAGTATTCCTAGAAGTGAAATTGATAGGAAAACTACTGCATTCCTATTTAATTTATGCAAGCAGAAAAATTCTAGGTCTAATGGACAAAAGGCTAATTTGCATTATAAAAACAGAATCATGGCCCCTCAATCAATTTCCAGACTTGAATCAGTTTACAGACCCAGAACCCCTTGAATAAAGAGGAGGCAGGGTCTCCTTGAGGAAGGACCCCACTACATTACCAGACATTTATGCTGTTAATCTTTCTATCATCATTCCCCAAGGAGACCTCCAGTCTTTTACCAGGGTAACTTGCACTGGGAAAAGTGAAATTATCAGATATTTCAGGGGCTGCTGGACATTAGCTCTGAGCTGACATTGATTCCAGGGGACCCAAAATGTTATTGTGGTCCTCCAGTTAAAGTAGGGGCTTATGGAGGTCAGGTAATTAATGAAGTTTTAGCTCTGGTCTGACTTACAGTGGGTCCAGTGGGTCCCTGGACTCATCCTGTGGTCATTTCCCCACTGCCAGAGTGCATAATTAGCATAGACATACTTTGCAGCTGGCAGAACCCCTACATTGGCTCACTGACTGGTAGGGTGAAGGCCAAATGGACGCCATTAGAGCTGTGTCTACCTAGAAAAATAGTACATCAAAAACAATATCACATCCCTGGAGAGACTGTGGAGATAAGTGCCACCATCAAGAACTTGAAAGACAGAGGGGTGGTGATTCCCACCACATCCCTGTTCAGCTCTCCCATTTGGACTGCGCAGAAGAGAGATGGATCTTGGAGAATGACAGTGGATTATCATAAGCTTAACCAAGTGGTTACTCCAATGGCAGCTAGTGTACCAGATGTAGTTTTATTGCCTGAGCAAATTAACACATCTCCTGGGACCTGGTATACAGACATTGACTTGGCAAATGCCTTTTTCTCTATTCCTGTCCATAAGGCCTACCAGAAGCAATTTGCCTTCAGCTGGCAAGGCCAACCATATACCTTTATGGCCCTACCTTAGGGTTATATCAACTCTCTGGCTTTGTGTCATAATCTTATTTGGGGAGACGTTATTGGATTGTGCTTGCAGCTGCCAGTGTGGCTAGAATATAAGCAGGCAGGAAAAATGTGAACTGACGAGACTGGCCTAGCTGCTCAGCCTACATCTTTCACCCATGCTGGTTGCTTCCTGCCCTCAAACACTGGACTCTTAAGTTCTTCAGTTCTGGGACTCGGACTGGCCCTCTTTACTCCTCAGCTTGCAGACAGCCTATTGTGAGACCTTGTGATCATGTGACTTAAAACTTAATAAACTCCCCTTTATATATATATGTATATGATATACGTATCATATATGTGATATATACATATATGATATACATACATATATAGATACATATATATAATAGAATATATATATTCTATGTATAGAATATATATATCCTATGTATAGAATATATATATCCTATTAGAATATATATATAGAGTATGTATCCTATTAGGATATATATATATGTTCTATATATATATAGGATATATATATTCTATCATATTAGGATATATATATATCCTATCATATGAGGATATATATATATAGAATAGGATATATATATATAGAATAGGATATATATATTCTCTCTATATATAGACTATATATAAAGAATAGGATATATATATTCTCTCTCTCTATATATAGAATATATATATATATCCTATTCTGTCCCTCTAGAGAACCCTAATATATATATGTAAAATATAATATATATATATATCCTATTAGTTCTGTCCCCCTAGAGAACCCTGACTAATACAATAAGTAAAAATGTACCATGGTGGTTTGCCACACCTATCAACCCATCATCTAGGAATTAAGCCCAGTATGCATTAGCTCTTTTTGCTAATGCCCTCTCCTGACTGCCATCCCCTGACAAGCCCCAGTGTGTGCTGTTCCCCACCTGCCATCTCCATGTGTTCTCATTATTCAGCTCCCACTTATAAGTGAGACCATTCAGTGTTTGGTTTTCGTTCTTCTGTTAGTTTGCTGAGGATAATGGCTTCCTGTTTCATCTATGTTCCTGCAAAGGACATGATCTCATTCCTTTTTATGGTTGCATAGTATTCCATGGTGTATATGTACCACATTTTCTTTATCCAGTCTATCATTGATGGACATTTGGGTTGATTTCCTGTCTTTGCTGTTGTTAATAGTGCTGTAATGAACATACACATGCATGTACCTTTATAATAGGTTGATTTATATTCTTGTGGGTATATACCCAGCAATGAGGTTGCTGGGTCAAATGGTGTTTCTGGTTCTAAATCTTTACAGAATCACCACATTGTCTTCCACAATGATTGAACTAATTTATGTTCACACCAACAGTGTAAAAGTATTCCTATTTATTCTCAACTTTGCCAGCATCTATTGTTTCTTGACTTTTTAATAATTGCCATTCTGACTAGTGTCAGATGGTATCTGATTGTGCTTTTGATTTGCATTTCTCTAATGATCAGTGATGTAGAGCTTTTTCGTGTTTGTTGGCCACATGTGTTTTTTTTTTTTTTTTTGAGATGTATCTGTTCATGTCCTTTGCCAACTTTTTAATGAGGTCTTTTGTTTTTTTTGTCCTGTAAATTTGCCCATTTTAAAATTGCATTAGTTCTGTTTTTATTCTGATTGTAAAATATTTTTTAAAACAATGCTATTTTGGATACAAGTCTCTTATCCAACATATGACTTGTAAATATTTTGCCTTATTCTATGAGTTGTCATTTCAGGTTTTAATGATGTTCTTTGATGTACAAAGGGTGTTATCTTAATTTTGATGAAACTCTATTTATTTAAGTTTTATTTTGTCACTTGTCCTTTTGATGCTTTATCTCAAAAGCTGTCATCCAACCAAAGTAACACATACTTATATGTTTTCTTCTAAAACTTTTATAATTTTTGCTCTTACATGTAGGCCTATGATGCATTTTCTTATAATTTTTACATATGGTATAACATTGGGGTCCAACTTTATGCTTTTCATGTGGATGATGAATAGACAAGACCATTTATTGAAAAGAATATTTTTTTCATAGAAAAGTTGTGGCTCCACAGTAGAAGTCAATTGACTGTAAATGTAAAGGCTTATTTTTGGCATGTCAATTCTGTTTTATTAATATATGTATCTATTTCTATTCTGGTATCACACAAATGTTTACTAATATATTTGAAATCTTTTTATAGAGTCAACTTTTGGTTTTGCTATTTCTATTATTTTTCTGTTTTCTACATAATTTATTATTGTTCTAATATTTGTAATTTTCTGCCTTCCCCTTGATTTAGGTTTAGTTTGTTCTTCTATTTCTAGTTTCCAGTTGTGAAAGGTTAGATTATTTACCTGTGATCTTTCTTCTTATGTTAAACTTATGTGTTTATGGCTAAGAAATTATTTTAAAACTCTTCATTAGCTACATCCTATAGATTCAGTATGGTGTACTTTGCTGTTATTCGTCTCAAGAATTATTTTATTTCCTTTGTACTTTCTTTTCTGATGTTAATTCTGAATAGGTTTTTACATTTTCACATATTTTTGAATTTCCAAAATTTCCTTTGGTTAATATTTTCTAATTTAATTCCGTTATGATACTAAAGCATGCTTCGTGTAATTCCAATCTGTTTATAAATGCACTGAGGCTTACTTTATGGCTTTAACTATAGGGTATCCTGGAACGTGTACCATGTGCACTTTAGAAGAATGTGGGCTCTGTTGTTGTTTAGTGGAGTGTTTATAGATGTCTGTTAGATCTATGTGGTTTATAATGTTGTTCAACTTTCTATTATTTTGTTGATTTTCTGTACAATTCTGTATATTATTAAAAACTGAGTATTGAATTTTAAAAATGTTATTATTGCATTATTGTTTCTTCATTTAATTTTTTCAGTATTGTTGCTCTCCATTTTATAGTTCTGTTGCTATGTGAGTATGTAAATTTTTTTATGATGGTTTGACCTTTCTATTATAAAATATCCTTTTTAAATCTGTAATAATTTGATCTTAAATGTATTTTATTTTGTCTTATATTTGTTCAGTTACCTTCATTCTATTTTGGTTACTCTTAGTACGGTCAATATTTTTCATCTCTTTATCTTCAATCAATTTTAATCTTTGAAGTGTTACTCTTGTTAAAAATATAGAGTTGGATCATTTTTACTTTAATATTCTGCCAATCTTTGCCTTTGGATTATAGTGTTTAATTTATTTATGTTTATGTAATATTGATAATTAAAAATAACACCAGGGAGGAATTATATCTGTTCTTTTTTCTGTTTTCTGTATGTCTTATATAAATTCTCTGTTCCTTTAATTTTCTATCAGTGTCATCTTTTTTGTTAAATAAAACAAAACCACTGTACTTGTCTTTTTGTTTCTTTTACTCTATGTTTTGTTATTTTGCTAGTATTATTGCCCTGGGAATTATACCAACATCTTGACTGAGACAAACTAGTTTGTATTAATATAAATTTAATTTCAATAGGATACAAAAAAACTTTGTTCCAGTTTAGTTTCTTTTCCTTTCCTGTGCTCTTACTGCCACAGAAATTACACATTTGTACATTGTAACTTTATTAAGAATTGTTTTAATTATTAGTTTATGTGGTTATCTTTTAAATTATAACAGAAAAAGCTGTATAACCAAATATATATTTAGATTGTCTTTTATATTTTTTCATATAGTTAACATTACCCTTCGTCTTATTTTCTTAGTATGGATTTCAATTTCTGTCTAGTGTTCTTTGATTTGGCATGAAAGACTTTTACTATTTCTTGCAAGTCAAGTCTCTTAGCAACAAACTGTGCTTTTCTTTTTCAGATACTAACTTAATTTCTCCCCCGAATTTGAAGAATTGTTTTACTGAATAGAGAATTCTAGGTTGACATTCTTTTTTGTTCAGCATATTCAATATGTAATCCCACTGTCTTCTGGCCTTCATGGGTTCTGATGAGAAGTCAGTTGTTAATTTTTTTTAAAGAGACTTATATGTGATGTCATTTTTCTCTTGCTGCCTTCAAGTTTCTCTCTGAGTTTTTGGGTTTCAACATTTTGAGTATGGCAGGTCTAAGCGTGGATCTCTTTTGAATTCATTGGCTTTGATTCATGGAACTTCTTGGATGTGAAGGTTAGTATTTATGTATGTCATTAAATTGGAAAGTTATTGCTCATTACTTCTTCAAATATTATTTTTGCTTGTGTCTTTCTCCATTACATCTTGGACTTATTTGTATAGTGATATGTTTCATGTTGTTTCACAAATATTTGAGGCTTTGCTCATTTGTCTCCATTCATTTTTCTTTCTGCATAATGTCAGATAATGTCAAACTGAATAATATTAATAACGTTTTTCACATTTCTTTTTTTGTTGTAAACTGTAGATTTAAAATAATACATGTGACAAATATCGCAATCTGACAAACATACTCACATCTTTTGTTGCTGTTACTGTTTTGTAGTTATTGAAGTTGTTTATTCCTTTAGTGTCTTTTCTAAACTATTTCTGTAAAGTTTGAATTCCCTTTTATGTGCAGCCATAGTAATCTCTGTTTTATTGCCTTACTCATCTGTTGATAATTATGCATATATTTCCTTAAATGCTTTGAACAAATAAATCTTCTATTCTTTTGCAGTGATTTTCTGTGTGTTGTGGCATGCTATTAACATTCTAGAAGTTTACGATTTTTCTGAGCCTTTATTTGGTTTCCATAGGGCTTCAAGTTCAGAAAATCTCATAAATTAGTTTTTTTTTTTCATGTGTGTGGTCTTCTGGATCTTCAGAAATATAACGGAGCCATTCAAAGCCTCCTGATGTAGATAGATAGATAGATAGATAGATAGATAGATAGATAGATAGATAGATACATAGATAGATAGATAGATAGATAGATAGATAGATAGATAGATAGATAGATAATTTTTTGTACAGCCCCTTATTTTCACAGCTGGCATTGCCACTTCAGGTAGCTGCAAAATTAAATAATTGTCACTGATTGATTTTAACAGATATCCTGGGTATAGGACATTTCCCACTGAGTAAGCTCTTCATCAGGTCAAATAATGACAAGTCATGCAAATTTTTGTTTCTTTGTTTTGTTTTTGTGTCTGTTTGTGTTTTTTTTCTTCATTAAGCTGTCAGACAAGTTAAGTAGTAATAATTATCTGGTGATGGAGATCTTTTGGAAATTAGAAATCTATTATCCCCTCCAGGAGTTGCTAGTCTACTGATTTCATAGGCAACATGACTGTGAGACTCCTGGTTTTCAAGGTTACTTCAGCGATAAGGGGAAAAAGATGGAAATAGGATAAGTTTCAACACAGTAAAACTTACTATTCTTGCCCAGAATAAACTGTTTGTCTTCATAAATACTTCTAGCTTGTTTAAAGCTTTTATTAATATTAATAGTTTTAGAGAAGAAGTTGATTTTCATGAGTTCTTGCCAGTGTTATAAATTATTTTATGAAAAAAATGAATTTCAAAGCTCATTACCTCATTATTCTGGAAATGCCACCCTCTGGTGGTTTTCTATTATTTACATGGAATTAAAGTCCTCATGACAGAGATTAAAACCGTACTCTTTAGGATAACTTTCAAATCTCATCCAATTTTGATTTCAACTCAATTTTGAGCTTCTTGTACTTCAGAATTTCAAACTAAATGACCTGCTTGCTGCCCTATACCACTATAGAACCACTTGCAAAAGAGGAGTTATCTAATTGCCAGTGACAAAAAGTTGCAGTAAGGGTCATAGTCTTACAAATCAATGGAAATCTCATAGCATGTATGGGAAAAGGAGTTCCTCTAAGCTTCCAGCCTAGAGATTTTTATACAGCTACCTGGATAATACACCTAAAATACATTTAAATTCAGTGGGTGGTACGGTTTGCATATTTGTCCCTTCCAAATCTCATGCTGAAATGTGATCCCCAGTGTTAGAGATGGGGCCTGGTGGGAGATGTTTTCTTTATGGGGGTGGGTTCCTCATGAATGCTTGGTGCCTTTCCCATGGTAATGTGTGAACTCTCCCTCTGAATTCTTGGGAAATCTGTTTGTTTAAAGATCTTGGCACCTCCTCCGTTACTCTCTCTTGCTCTATCTCTTGCCATGTGACCAGGTTTGGTCCCCTTCACCTTATGATGTGATTGAAGCTTCCTGAGACCAACAAGGAGCAGACGCTGGTGTCATGCTGCCTGTACAGCCTGCAGAACCATGAGCCAAAGTAAATCTCATTTTTTATAAATTACCCAGTCTCAGACATCCCTTTATAGTGATGCAAATGGATGAATACAGTGGAAAACAAACACTCTGAGTGCTTACTAATGGCTGCCAGGACTAGGGAATTATCACCTTCTCTGACTCAAACACCTGGATATGTGGAAGTGAGAACTATTTGAGTCACTTAAAGTCAGTAGGAAATATAAGAGAAAGGCAGAAGCATAGTTCCCATAGCCTATTAAGATGTGAATAATAAGTATATATAATAAATATGTGTAAAAATTACATATGTTTTGGCCAGGGCATACTTAAAATGATAATGACATTCATGACCTTGGGCTAAGGACGCTATAGATGGGATGATGATGATAATGATGACGATGATGATGGATGATTCTATATTTCTAGCTTACAAATTTTCTGCCTTGAGAACTAGTCAGCAGAGTGATTAAAGTACATGATTTTGAAATCATAAAGAGCCAGATTTGAATTCTTCCCCAGCACTTAACTTTCTTAAGTTCAACATGACTTTACATTTCTTATCTTGCAGCACTGTTGCAAGATTTTAAAATAAGCTATGCAAAAAGTCTAGCGCAATGCCTGCCACATACTCTTCATGGGATAGTATATATCTGGGGGTCTAAGGACTGGATATTTTACACTGCAATTTTACATACACATGGTCTGCATATTGTTTGTAACTTCAGCAGCATGTGAGAGCCTCTTTAAATCACAAGAAAGTGTGCTTGTAAGACAGAGATTTACGTGAATGAGAAAAGGTGAAATGAAGGTAGGCAAGATAGTACAAAGAAAATAAAATATTAAAGTAGAAACTGAGTTTAAATTAGTACTAAAGTTGAGGCAACATTTTGATACTAATTGTGTGTGTGTGCATGTTCTGTGCTTGTGTTACATCCATACCTCCTGTTATAGATATAAAATCTTAGACATATACTAATTAGAGTAAAATTTTATGTTTGATGGTCCATAAGCCAGTGGGGAGAATCAACCCATCAGAGTGTACTCAAGTTGTAGGATGGAACTAGGTCCTGGAAGCCACTGCCATGCCAGGTATTATATCTTTGATTGCTTGTTTGCCAGACAGTCCGGTGATTTTCAGGGCAAGTCTGGGTATTCTTGGAGGTGGGGCACTGAGAGAATAACGGTCAGAGTTGTGCCTATGCAGCATTTTGTCTGAAAGTATTCTATTGTCCTGACAATCCTTATGATCAGTTAGTAGCTGAATATAATCCCTAAACCTGAGGAGCTTCTCAGGCAACACTGAATGAGATGACATAATCACTGTTCCCAAGAAGCTTTCTCTAAGGGCTTCAGACAACAAGCTGCTAACATGCAAGTTTAAAATTTTGACTTAAAAATAGCAGGGAGTGGTGTGACCAGAGGTAACCTCAGAGGGCAAAGATTCTGTAAAGCATTTTGATTTCATTTAAAAATACGAAACACTAATGGTAATGACAACAGCACAAATTAAATAACAATACATATGAAATATTGTTCTCACTAATGGGAGAACAGATTCAAGAGGCAGGTCAGCTGTTTATCAACCTTTGCTTGCTGTAGGACACTCATGTACTGGTGTGCTGGGCTGAGGTAGGGTAGGTGTTTGAGGTGTCTTGGTTCATAAACCAATAAAAATGGTTCAATGTGATCAATGCCAGAAGGAAGTTAAACATGCATAGATGTAGGTATGCTGGAGAAAATATCATGAGAGAGGAGAAATTTTCAGAGGGTTAGAATTGAAAGAACCAAAGTCAAGGAGAAAAATAAAAAATAAATTTTAAAGTAGAGTTCATTGATATTGAAGCCTCTTCTAGGAGGCAGTAGAATAGAGAAAGCAGAGCACAGGTGGGGGCAGTGATTCGTTTATATAGGAAAGGGTGTGCATCATTTGTTGAGACCAGAAATAATTAGTCAAGAATGATGAAGATGTAGATTTTTTGAACATTATATATATGCTTTCCTTCATTGAAAGTTGCTGTGCTGAAAGTAGGGATGACTTGGGGAAATTATTCTGCCAGTTTAAGCCTTAGTTTCCTTATCTAAAACCTGGGACAGGTAAAGCTTTTAGTGAGCTCTTTGGAGAATGAGAGTTGAGAGTTGAAGGCAGAGGATAAGTGGGCAGAGGTAGAGTGGGTGAAACATATTTCAAGTTCCAATACTGGAGAATGTAAAGACAGCAGGGCCGTCGTGGCTGGAGCCCAGTGAGTATGGGGAAGAAGGGTGGAGTAATAAAAAAGAAATCATTCCAGGAGGCAGGTAGGAGTCTATTAGAAGGCCATCACAGGCCAAGTTAAAGAGATTCTATTGTATTTTAGATGCATTAGGAATATATTGGAGACTATCAAGCAGAGTGTGAAATGTCCTGATTTATATTTTTAAGAAGTTTTGGAAAATGATAGTGGAGATGTTTGCACAACATCACAGTGACAACGATTATACACTTAAAGTGTATAAAATGGAAAATTGTATGTGTTTTACCACAATTTTAAAAACATGAAAGAAATATGGAATATCGTTAAGATGGAGAAGGCTCCTCATTAAGTCCTCATGAACACCATAATGTATTAGGAATTGTTTTCACTTGTGGAAGCTGAGAAACAGAGATATTCTGAGACTCCATAAGTTGAAAGATGTTCTGAAGAAAGCTTAGAGAGAAGCTGTCCCTTTTACCCCTAAATTTAAAAATGCAATTGTTTCCACATGCATGCCCCTCTGCCTCCTTGTTGCTCAATTTTGACATTTAAATAAAATTTGCTTTTCATTTTGAGGTGTCAGATATGAATTGTCTTTTTTCAACTATGCATGAAAATTCCCACCAACAGAAATATTAACAATTCTTATAACAGTGCAATAATGCCATATATAGCCACTATTATCACACATGCATTAAAATAGTCATCACATTGTCTGAAATTTCTGGCAAAAAGGCAATTAAGATATTTTTCCATTTAAGTATTAGTTATCCCATTTTTTGTCACATTTCCTATTAAATGTATGCATTTTGATTTTTGAAATTCAAAAAAATTACAGAGAACATATTTTAAGATTTTCAAATAATTTGTAAATTAAATAAAGATCTATTTTGTGGGATTCATGTAAGCCTCATTATTCTTTTTGCAAAATCTTATAGTAAGTAAAAAGAAATCTTTGCTACTTAAAGCTTTATAAGAGAAGATCGGCAAAGATAAGTATAATCAAAAGAAAAGTATATCAGAATTGAAGTACCTTTGACAATGCTCTAATCACACTGGGCAATTGAATGCATTTGACCAGAGAAAATGAATTCCAGTGACTAAGATTTAGGCATTTAGATATAACAACAACAAAAAAAATTGACCCACAAACTCACAGATCAGTTAAAATGGAATTGTCTTAAATTTGTAATAATAATTTCAATAATTGCACCATGAAGATAAAAGCAGGGCAGCACAGTATTAGAATAACTTTGATATGAACTTGTGATATCTCCATGGTGCAAAAATATATTTGATATTTATCTCAGAATGCCTAAAAGAAATTTTATCACTTGCATAGATAAGAATAATAATTAAACTCATGAAATGATTATTTCATATACAAAACTACCTCTGCAACTTTAATTCTAGAATGTTTCAGCAACATCTACCTGTTCAGGGCTTTCAATGTGCATTTAATTCCACCAACATTCATTATGAGTCTACTTTATGATATTCCTTGTGCTTCAGAATAAATATATAAGGATGAATAAGCTGAAATTTTAGCATGACGAGAAAAGAGAAAAATAGCTTTGAAGCCCTAAAGACTTGCTTGTACCACTTGCTAATCCTACAACCAAATAAGAGTCCTGTAATCTTACCCAATTTTGGTTTCCTAATCTATAAACAATGGGCATACATTTACCTCAAATCATTGTTAGGAGAAATAAGCAGAATAATTTATATAACATGCTTAGCACAGATTCTAGATCATAATATATGTGCCTTCTAAGGTAGCTTTCTTCTCTCCTGGACTAATAAATTCACACTGGTGAAAAAACTGAAGTTAAAAGAGAAAACAGTTAATGTACTGAATATATACTGCATATATTTCATGCAATTTGCTTCTGCTAATATATCCACAAACGTGTCTTGAACTTTTTCTATGGGATAGACCCATATCTAGATATTGGGAAAATAGCACCAAACAAAAAAGTTCCCTATTTGGGAGAGTTTACATTCTAGTGAAAAAGACCATGAGCTAGCAAACTGACAAATAATAATAGTAATTTTTTATGCCATTTACCATGTGCCAGGAATTGGTATTGACATCTAATGTACACTAACTAATTTAATCATCATGATAGCCCTATGGAGTAGGTAACATTTTCATTCTCATTTCATATGTAAGGAAACTGAGGCAGAGAAGTATCAACTAAATTGCCAACACTAGTATGTGGCAGAGCTGGGATTCAAAACTGAGCAGATTGTTTTTTAAACACTGTCATTTTCTGCTGTTTCTTTAAACATGATAAGGAATTCAGCTTGAATGTTTTGCTGCACAGGGAGATAGAAAACTAGACAGCTGCCGATCATGCATGGCAAGCAATTGGGTTCTATTCAGAGTATAATGGGAGGTTATTAGAAGGTTTTAAGCAAGAGAGTAAGGAAAATATCATTATGCTTTATAAATTCAATCTGATTATTATGTAGGGGAAAGGATTCTGAAAGACATAGTGAGGAACTAGGAAAAGCAATTAAGATTTTATTTCTGGGAGTCCCTAATGGAAAATGATGATGGCTTGGACAAATTAGTAGTGTTGGAGATAGTGAAAATTTGTTGATGTAGAATCCATTAGAATGTTTAGACTATAGAACTTACTGATGGGTTGGTTATGAAGAGTAAGGGGGTTTTGTTTTGGAATTTATGAATTTGGCATGCATATCTAAAATCTCCTTGTATACACAAATCTGGAGCTCAGTGAGAAGTGAAGGGTTGGTAAAATAATTGTATGTCATCATTATATAGTGGTCTTTAAAAACATGGGATCGAGTTAAATCTTATAGTGAGCAAATGTAGATAGGAGAAAGAATATTTAGGGCCAATCTTTGAGGGCTTTAAAGCACCTCGAGGTTGAATCAGAGTGAGAAAACAGCAAAGGAAACTAGAGAAAAAAATGGATACTGAAGTCAGAGGAATTCCAAGGAAGCAGAGAGATCAGAAACCAAAAAAAGAGTATATGCCATTTGTATTGAGTCACCTTGACAGGTAGATATGTAGGTATTATTATTAACACTAAAATTTAATAAATAAGTAAAGAAAGTCTCCAAGTGGTGAATAACTTGTCCAGTGTCACAGATAGTAGAGATATGATTCCCATCGATGTTGGTGGGTTTTAGACTATACTTTTATTTATGAACCTTCTTATTAACGATACAAGCACTACTAGTAATTATGCTTTAATCAAGGTGTGTATATACAGCATATGTGTGTTGGTTAGTATTAAGTGTTAACTTGACTGGATTGAAGAATGCAAAGTATTTTCCTGGGTGTGTCTGTGAAGGTGTTGCTAAAGGAGATTAACATTTGAATCAGTGGACTGAGACAGGCAGACCCACCCTCAATGTGGGCACCATCTAATCAACTGCCAGTGGGGCTAGAATAAAGGAGGCAGAAGAAGGTGGGAGGAGCTGACTTGCTGAGTTTTCCAGCCTTCCTGTCTCTCCCATGCTGGGTGCCTCTGCCCCTTGAACATCAGACTCCAAGTTCTTCAGCTTTTGGACTCTTGGACTTACACACCAGTGGTTTCCCAAGGGATCTCAGGCATTCAGCCACAGACTGAAGGCTACAATATTGGCTTCCCTGCTTTTGAGGGTTTGGGACTCTCACTGGCTTCCTTGCTCCTTAGCTTGCATATGGCCTATTGTGAGATGTCACCTTGTGATTGTGTGTCAATTCTCCTTAATAAACTCCCTTTCATATATACATATATCCTATTGTGTCCCTCTAGAGAACCCTGACTAATACAGTATGCAATGCTAATAAGGGAATTCATTAATTTTCCTAAACTAATACAAAAAGAGTAAGATTTTCCCTGAACCCTGACAAATAGTTATGAGTTCTCCCCAGTGACAGAAATGTCAGGAAGAAGTGGTGAGCATTCCAGAGAAATCAGAAGATATAATAAGCAAAGCCTCCATGGAGAGAAATGCATTGTAAAATGGTTGTGTGTTTGTGTGTGTGTGTTTGTGTGTGTGTGTGTGATTATTTTTTTATTTTCTGGGGAAGAACTCATCATCTGAGATTTTAAAAGTATAGCAGCAGAAAAGCAGTGGCTGTAGAAAAAAAAAAAAACTTGAAAGAACAATGAGATCAGGTTGTAGAATTTCTGCCATGCAAATAAGTTTGCCCTTTAATCTATAGGCACAGTAGGGAAACAGAAGGCATATAAACCATAGTACCATGTTAGAGCTGCCAGTGAGAAAGATAGTATTGTCTCCTGGAATAGATAAGTTATTTTTGTTGTTTCAGCATCCTTACTTTCAGGGAACTCATGCTTCATTCTTACCTGGTTATGCTGGAACTATTGATCACCATATATTTCCTCACCTTATTCTGAGTGATACATAACTGACTCAGGTTGAAATATCTATAATGCACTAACCCACTGGGACCAGTGATCAAATAAGAGACAATTAGTATCTATTTCTTGTATATCTTATAGCTACCAACAGAACAAAGCTCTCTTCACAACAGCTGCAAAGTTAGGACTATAGGAAGCTGGAACTGCTAGGGGTTAGATCCCGAGCTGTCTGTCTGAAAGGAGTTTGCATACACTGGGCCCTGTTAGATCATTGCGGATCTAGCTATTCCTGGGACACTTTTACTGTTAAATGAATGGGTAAATTCCTTTTCCCCTTAAGTATATTTGAGGCCCATCTAATAGATTGTAGTCGGAAAACCTGGCAATATAAATTAACTGATTATGTCAATAATCCTGTGAAGATATGAGATGACTATAACAATGGAACTAAAAATAATAGCAAAGGGACACATTTGAGGGATTTTGGAGGGTATTTGTATTGAGTTTATTAACATTAAAGAACTTGCGGGTGTTCAGAATAACTGAAGTGTCCTCTTTGAAAACGGAATGGTTATTGGTGTAAGCATTCATATGTGACCATGTCATCCCTTTGGTGTGACAGAGAGAGAAGACAGATAGGAAAGAATTTATTTAATGGTTTGCAAACAAGTAATGCTTGGTGCCCATAGATGGGAGATGTTTGCAGAGGAAGGTGGAGGTGTGGGCAGCAAAAAGATGGATGATTGATTTTGGAGCCCAAAGCCATGTCTAGAATAGAGCACAAATTTGGGAATCATTAACACATAAGTGATATGTGACATATGATTCTAGGGGAGGTAAGGAAGAATAGCTCAGAAGAGATACATGACAATATTTCATGCTCCTTGAAAATGGGTTCAGGTTTCTTCATTGGCATATTCCCAACACTATCATGTGTGCTTTATGAACAAATGCATGATTGGGCTAAGCTTGTTCCTGCTTACAATCCTCTTTGAGACTCCCAAGAGGCTCTGAGGTGCATTTCCATTTCTATCTCTATTTTATAAGCAAGGAAACTGATAAGATCACATGCCATTTAAAATTGCTAAAATTCTGGAATTTCATAATTCACCTCCAGTTCTTTATGTGTGTGCTAATTTAAAAAAAAAAGAAGCAAAAAATGCTTATTCCAAAATGTCTTAAATACATCTCTACATTTTAAAATTATGTGATTATCTTCAGGCCATTTTATTCATATGACAATCAGCTACAGAGCCACTGTGGCTGTCAAAATGTCAAGTCAAAATCAGTCAAGCAGTGATAAGCATATCTTTTCTGTACAGCCATTGTGACTGTAAGGGCAGCATTGTCTTCCATATTTAGTGCTCTTAGATTGGAGTCAAATTCACTCTCCCAGGGATCATTAAAAGTTTTAGCCAAAATAATCTTGCTAAAAATGTGAAGATTTAATAAACATGTATAAATAATTTTAAATTCTTTTTTTTTTTTAATACTGCCAGGCGAGATGTCTCACACCTGTAATCCTAGCACTTGGGGAGGCCGAGGTGGGCAGATCACGAGGTCAGGGGATCAAGACCATCCAGGCCGACGTGGTGAAACCCCATCTCTACTAAAAATACAAAAATTAGCTGGGTGTGGTGCTGTGCACTTGTAATCTCAGCTACTCTAGAGGCTGAGGCAGGAGAATCGCTTGAAGCAGTGAGTTGAGATAGCACCATTTGTACTCCAGCCCAGCGACAGAGCTACACTACGTCTCAAATAAAAATAAAAATAAACAAATAAAAAACTACTATTGGTGACTATAATTAATGAGGTTTCTGTGAAAGAAAAAGCCTCAGTGAAAAACTGCATTTGGAGTTATATAAATGAATTCACATTTGGGAATGTCTTATGCATTTTTACTTGATTCTATTTAAATGCATTTATATGTACTGGAGAATATAACTGCAGTGATTTAAAAAATAAATAAACACCAGCATCATATAATTTATCCTAAAAACATTTCTTTAATGCACTGTTTATGGTGCCAGTTTTAACAAACATCTTCCTGTTTATTTTACTAGTCCTAGATAGGCTCACTTTAGGAAAAAAATAATTTTATTAAGTGATACAATGCAACTAAGATATTCACTTGAAATTTTAAATAACCAAGTCAATAATTATTAACTATTTAATGATAATTAAGTATTTTACAGAGATATAATGCAATATAAATTTATATAAAAATGATATATTAAGAAAGAAGAGAAAAATGTGTGTTTGCTCTTATCACCCTTGTATTAATCCATTGTCACAGTGCTATAAGGAAATGCTTGAGACTGGGTAATTCATATAGAAAAGAGGTTGAATTAGTTCATGGTTCCACAGGCTGTACAGAAAGCATGGCAGCATCTGCTCGGCTTTGGGGGAGGCTGCAGGAAGCTTACAGTTATGGCAGAAGGCAAAAGGGGAGCCAGAACTTCACATGATTGGAGCAAGAGGAACAGAGAGAGTAGGGGGATGCTACACACTTTTAAACAATCAGTCTCATAGGAACTCACTCAGTATACATTACCAAGGTGGGGGAGTGCTAAACCATGAGAAACTGCCACCATAATTTAATCACCTCCCACCAGTTCCCACCTCCAATATTGGGGGTTATAATTGAACATGAAATTTGGCTGGGGACAGAGATCCAAACCATATCACCCATATTGGGTGTATCCCAGTCCATTAAAAAGTGGACTGTGATATACTATTTATCTCTCTAGGTCTCTGCTTAGAAAACTTCGTTAGTAATCAAAGATTCATTATTTTGTTTTACTTCTTAATTGTTATCTGTAGAGGTAGTATCTGCCGTGAGCTTAGCTTTAACACCAGAGAGAAAGTCTTTGTTTTCTGTCATGGCTTTAACTCATACTAGCCGTGTTCTTTGAGCAACTTATTGCCTTTTTGTGGCCCTTAGTTTTTTCAAACATAAATTTGGAATAGTGTGCTTTTTCTATTTTCTTCACACTTTTGATGGGGGAACCAAAGGAGATAATGCTGATCATTGTCTATATGTATCTACACCTTTCACATTTCTAAGTCTTTGTGCATACAAATATACACAGAAATTTCTGGAAGGAAATCTTTCTGGTTCCTGGGGCAAGGGGCCCTCAAACAGGCACTGTTCAGAATGAATATCTATTGTGTAAATCTATTTTTCTGCTTTGCAGCTCTAGAAATTTGCTATTTTGTCAATGTATAGTCAGTCAGGAACTATGCATATTCAGAAGAGACTGATAAACTGATATAAGAAAACTTTAATTTATGATAAATTCTAACATTACAGGGAGAGCCATTAGTTAGGCTTTCCTACTAAGAGACATCTTGGAAGCCAAATGAATCATCACAGAGCTATTTATTGATTATACAGTGCAAAGTGATGGTCTCAAGGGATATTTTGTCTTGATAAACAATTGCAGCTGCACCCCCTGAGGTTGCTGTGATGTTGGGTCCAGCAGATTCTACCTAAACCAAAGTACTAAAAACATATATGCACATCTCTGTTCATTAAGGTCCAAGAAGACCTTCTCTTTTTCTATATCATTTTCTCTTTTTATACATCATTTTCCATAGAAAATGCCTTTCTGGTGACACTTTAGTCATGCTAATTAAAACAAAGTACACCTCAAATTCATCTCCCCTATATCAGATGGCAACCTTTTAAGTTATGTCCACAGACATAATTCACTTTACCTCTAATTGAGGACATAAAAGCTAATTTTTTCGTTATGTGGATGCATATTATGTTAAAAGAAGCATTCATAATTAAAGTTAATTTACTATTTTTAAATAACTTCTACTATTTACTTACTCTACATTCTCTAGTCCAGGCTAAGTACTTTATGAAAATTTCTTATTTAGTTATTAGACATTTCAAGAAGAGAAAACTGAGGCTTAGAGAAATTGAATAACTTTTTCAACTTGAGATAGGCTAGAAAGCCAGGAAGTAGTCACAGTTGGGATTGGAATTCAATTAGAGGCCAGAGTCCAACTTTTTAGTCATTATGCTATTAAAAAATAAAATCTCAATATCATTCAATATATCCAGGAGTTCTTTATAACTATCGATTGCTATATAAAATAGCCATTTTACACCTTCATGATACAAATGATATTAATATTACATCTGGATTGATTAAAACTATCCAGATGGCATATTATTTGCTTTAAATGGTTATATCAAATAGTATGTTTGAATCTGTTTCTTTGTTTAAACTATTTGTTGACAGCTACCTTTTTGGAAGGATAATGTCTTTCACTCGTGTCCGTGTGAAGAGACCACCAAACAGACTTTGTGTGAGCAATAAAGCTCTTCAATCAGCTGGATGCAGGCAGGCTGAGTCTGAAAAGAGAGTCATCTAAGGGAGATAGGGTTGGGGCTGTTTTATAGGATTTGGGTAGGTAAAGGAAAAAGAGGGGTTGTTCTCTGGCGGGCAGGAGTGGGGGTCACAAGGTTCTCAGTAGGGGAGCTTTTGAGCCAGGATGAGCCAGGAGAAGGAATTTCACAAGATAATGTCAGCAGTTAAGGCAGGAACAGGCCATTTTCACTTCTTTTGTGGTGGAATGTCATCAATTAAGGCAGGAACCAGCCATCTGGATGTGTACATGCAGGTCATAGGGGATATGATGGCTTAGCTTAGGCTCAGAGGCCTGATATTCCTGTCTTCTTATATTAATAATAAAAATAAAACAAAATAGTGGTAGAGTGTTTGGATGGTGAACATTTTTTGGGGGTGGTATGGAGAGATAATGGGCAATGTTTCTCAGGGCTGCTTCGAGCGGGATTAGGGGCACGTGGGAACCTAGAGTGGGAGAGATTAAGCTGAAGGAAGATTTTGTGGTAAGGGGTGATATGTGGGGTTGTCAGAAGAAACATTTGTCATTTAGAATTATTGGTGATGGCCTGGATACAGTTTTGTACGAATTGAAAAACTAAACGGAATAAGAGAAGGAGAAAAACAGGTGTTAAAGGACTAAGAATTGGGAGGACCTAAGACATCTAATTAGAGAGTGCCTAAGGAGGTTCAGCATAGCCTTGCCAGCAAAGATTATTTATTTACTTTAAGAGTTAAGAGTGGCGGTTTGGGGATAGCACCAAGAGATATCAGCTATGATGGCTTGGAGAAACAGTATAAACCGGCAGTGTAAACAAGAGCAGGGCATGTATGAGTAGTTGAGAATGGTGAATAGGAGTATGACTAGACAGAAGATAGTAGGGATGACAAGTTTTTTGGGGCACAGTCCAGGTTGCTCTGGTGTCTGGAATGATACTGGGGCATAATAAAAAGGCGCGTCTATACAGGAGCTCAAATGGGCTGTACCTTGTAGCATTCCAAGGACAGACCTGAATTCTGAGAAGGGAAAGTGGGAAAAGTATTGTCCAGTCCTTTTTAAGTTGGTGGCTGAGCTTGCCGAGGTGTGTTTTTAAAAGACCATTAGTCTGTTCTACCTTTCCTGAAGACTGAGGACTGTAAGGGATATAAAGGTTTCACTGAATACTAAGAGCCTGAAAAAATGCTTGGCTGATTTGACTAATAAAGGCCAGTCTGCTATTGGACTGCATGGAGGTGGGAAGGCCAAACCGAGGAATTAGGTCTGACAGAAGGGAAGAAATGACCTTGGTGGCCTTCTTAGACCCTGTGGGAAAGGCCTCTACCTATCCAGTGAAAGTGTCTACCGAGACCAAGAGGCATTTTAGTTTCCTGACTCAGGGCATGTTGAGTGAAGCTAATTTGCCAGTCCTGGGCAGTGGCAAATCCCTGAGCTTGATGTGTAGGGAAGGGAGGGGGCCTGAATAATCCCTGAGAAGTAGTAGAATAGCAAATTTGCCAGTCTTGGGCAGGGGCAAATTCCTGAGCTTGATGTATAGGGAAGGGAGGGGGCCTGAATAATCCCTGAGGAGTAGTAGAATAGCAGATGGAACACTGAGAAGCTATTTCCTTGAGGATAGATTTCCATGACGGAAAGGAAATGAGAGGTTCTAAGAGGCGGGCTAGGGGCTTGTACTATAGCATAGCCTGCCTTTGCTGGTGTGTGGCGATTAGGCCTGGTGGAACTGCCATCAATAAACCAAGTGTGATCAGGGTGAGAAACAGGGAAGAAGGAAATGGGGTGAACGTCAGGTGGATCAGAGAGATGCAGTCATGAGGGTCAGGTGTGGTATCAGGCATAATGTGGGAGGCCGGATTGAAGTCTGGGCAAGGAACAATGGTAATTGTGGGAGACTCAACAAAGAGTGAGTACAGCTGAAGGAGCCAGGGAGCAGAAAGTATATGCATCTGGTGTGAGGAAGAAAACAGATTTTGGAAATTATGAGAGTGTACAGAGTGAGTTGGGCATAGTTTGTGATTTTAAGGGCCTCTAAAAGTATTAGGATGGCAGCAGCCCCTGCACAGAGACATGATGGCCAGCCTAAAATAGTAAGGTCAAGTTTTTTGGACAAAAAGGCTGCAGGACGTGATCCCGGTCCTTGTGTAAGAATTCCGACTGCACAGCCCTGCACTTTGGCTGTGTGTAATGAAAGGGGTTGGGATGAGTCTGGGAGAGCTAGGGTGGGGGCAGTCTCTAAAGCTGTCTTCAAGGAACAGAAAGAGGAGTGGGGAAAGGATTTAGGATATATGGGGTCAGCTAGGTTTCCTTTTGTGAGTTTATATAATGGTTTTGTTAGAATGGCAAAACCAGGTATCCAAAGGTGAAAGTATCCAACCATGCCCAGGAAGGAAAGGAGTTGTTGTTTTGTAGAAGGGGTTGGGGTTTGAGAGATTAGTTGGACATGATTGACAGGGAGAGCACATGTGTTTTTATGAGAATTATGCTGAGATAGGTAACAGATGAGGATGAAATTTGGGCTTGACTGAAGTAATGGGCGCTGTTTTTGAAGCTTTACGGCAGTACAGCCCAGGTAATTTGCTGAGCCTGATGGGTGTCAGGGTCAGTCCAAGTGAAAGCAAAGAGAGGCTGGGATGAAGGGTGAAAAGGAGTAGTCAAGAAAGCATATTTGAAATCCAGAACAGAATAATGGATTGTGGAGGGAGGTATTGAGGATAAGAGAGTATATGGGTTTGGCACCACGGGGTGGATAGGCAAAACAATTTGGTTGATAAGGCATAGATCCTGAACTAACTTGTAAGGCTTGTCTGGTTTTAGGACAGGTAAAATGGGGGAATTGTAAGGAGAGTTTATAGGCTTTAAAAGGCCATGCTGTAGCAGGCGAGTGGTAACAGGCTTTAATCCTTTCAAAGCATGCTATGGGATGGGATATTGGCATTGAGTGGGGTAAGGGTGATTAGGTTTTAATGAGATGGTAAGGGGTGCATGATCGGTCACCAAGGAGGGAGTAGAGATATCTTATACTTGTGGGTTAAGGGGGGGGATACAAGAGGAGGACCCAAAGGAGGCTTTGGATTGGGAAGAAGGGCAGCAAATGAGATGTAGCTGTAGTCCAGGAAAAGTTAGAGAAGCAGATAATTTAGTTAAAGTGTCTCTGCCTAATAAGGGAACTGGGCAGGTGGCGATAACTAAAAGGAGTGCTTAAAAGAGTATTGTCTAAGCTGGCACCAGAGTTGGGGAGTTTTAAGAGGTTTAGAAGCCTGGCTGTCAATACCCACAACAGTTATGGAGGCAAGAGAAACAGGCCCTTGAAAAGAAGGTAATGTGGAGTGGGTAGCCTCCATATTGATTAAGAAGGGGACGGACTTACCCTCCACTCTGAGAGTTACCTAAAGTTCGGCATCTGTGATGGTCTATGGGGCTTCCGAGGCGATCGGGCAGCATCAGCCTACAGCCACTAAGCAAAGAAGATCTGGGAGGGAGTCATTCAGAGAACCTTGGGCCAGAGTTCCAGGGGCTCTGGGAGTGGCTGCCAGGTGAGTTGAACAGTCTGATTTCCAGTGGGGTCCCACAGAGATGGGACGTGGCTTAGGAGGGATCCTGGGCTGTGGGCATTCCTTGGCCTGGTGGCCAGATATCTGGCACTTGTAGCAAGCTCCTGTGGGAGGTGGTTCTGGAGGAACACCTGGCCACTGCAGTTTAGGCGTTTGGAAGTTCTTGTGTGCTGGAGATGTGGCTGGGGTTTGTCTCACAGTGGAGGCAAGGAATTGCAACTCAGAAATATGTTGCTACTTGGCTGCTTCTACTCTATTATTGTACACCTTGAAGGTGAGGTTAAATCCTCTTGTGGGGTTTGAGGGCTGGAATTTAACTTTTGGAGTTTTATTTAATGTCGGGAGCAGATTGGGTAATAAAATGTACATTGAGAATAAGACGGCCTTTTGACCTTTTAGGGTCTAGGGCTGTAAAGCATCTCAGCGTTGCTGCCAAACGAGCCATGAACTGGGCAGGATTTTTATATTTGACGAAAAAGAGCCTAAACGCTATCTGATTTGGGATAAATAAAAGGAGCATTAACCTTGACTATGCCTTTAGCTCCAGCCACCTTTTTAAGAGTAAATTGCTGGGCAGGTGGGGGAGGGCTAGGCACGGAACCAAACTGTAAGCTGGACCGGGTGTGAGGAGGGGAGGTGATAAAAGGATTATAGGGTAGAGGAGTGGAGGCTGAGGAAGAATTGGGACCTAGCTTGGCCTGGCCAGGAGAGGAGAGGTCAGATGGGTCTGTAGAAAAGGAAGATTAGAAAGACTCAGCAACGCTTGGGGTTGGGACTGAGGGGACAGGTGGGAGGGAAAGAAGGAAGATTTGAGATGAGTTACATTGGGAACAGAGACTAGGGAGGGACCAATGTGTAAAAGAATGCCTGGATGTCAGGCACCTCAGACCGTTTGCCTATTTTATGACAAGAATTATTTAGATCTTGTAGGATGGAAAAATTGAAAGTGCCGTTTTCTAGCTATTTGGAACTACTGTCAAGTTTGTATTGGGGTCAAGTGGCATTGCAGAAGAAAATAAGATGCTTAGATTTTAGGTCAGGTGAGAGTTGAAGAGGTTTTAAGTTCTTGAGAGCACAGGCTAAGGGAGAAGAAAGAGGAATGGCAGGTGGAGCTTGCCCATAGTGAAGGAGGCAAGCCCAGAGAAAAGAGAGTAGAGACATGGAGAAGAGGTGGGGTGTTCTTGCCCTCCAGAAAAGCAGAGAAGGGGTTGGGGTGCAGAAATAAGGGGTTGGGGTGCAGAGATAAGAGGTCAGGAAATAAGAGATCAGGGCACAGAGATAAGAGGTCGGGGTGCGGAAATAAGGGATTGGGGGTTCTTGCCCCTAGAAAAGCGTGACTTGCCTCTAAGGGTGAAGGAGAAGGGTTTGAGGGGTTCTTGCCCCTCCCCCAGAAAAGCGGGACTTGCTGCTAAGGATGAAGGAGAAGGGGTTTAGGGGTTCTTGCCCCTCCCCCAGAAAATTGGGTCTTGCCGCTAAGGGTGAAGGAGAAGGGGTTGAGGGGTTCTTGCCCTCCCCCAGAAAAGCAGAGAAGGGGTAGAGACACAGAGAGAAGGGGTTGGGGTTCTTGCCCCTCCCCCAGAGAAGCAGGACTTGCTGCTAAGGGTGAAGGACCAAGCCAGGCATCCCTGCGTGGTCTGACACCTCTGAAACATGGGTGAATAATCAGAGAGGCGTCCCTGCAATGATTAAACACCAAGGGAAGGCTGCCTTTCCAGTCTGTGACCGGCGCTGGAGTTTTGGGTCCATGGATAGAACGTGTCTCCTTTGTCTCTACCAGAAAATGAAAGGAATTGAAATGAAGAGAAGGGAGAGATTGAAGTGTGGTGCCAAGATTGAAAGGTGAAAGAGGTTGAGGGATAGTGAGGGAGGTTGGAGAAGAGAGTAAAAAGAGGCCACTTACCGGATTTGAAATTGGTGAGATGTTTCTTGGGCTGGTCAGTCTGAGGACCTGAGGTTGTAGGTGGATCTTTCTCACAGAGCAAAGAGCAGGAGGACAGGGGATTGATCTCCCAAGGGAGGTCCCCTTATCCAAGTCACAGCACCAAATTTCACTCATGTCTGTGTGAAGAGACCACCAAACAGGCTTTGTGTGAGCAATAAAGCTTTTTAATTACCTGGGTGCAGGCAGGCTGTGTCCAAAAAGAGAGTCATGGAAGGGAGATAGGGGTGGGGCCATTTTATAGGATTTGGGTAGGCAAAGGAAAAAGGGGGTTGTTCTGTGGTGGGCAGGAGTGGGGGTCACAAGGTGCTCAGTAGGGGAGCTTTTGAGCCAGGATGAGCCAGGGGAAGGAATTTCACAGATAATGTCATCAGTTAAGGCAGGAACAGGCCATTTTCACTTCTTTTGTGGTGGAATGTCATCAGTTAAGCCAGGAACCGGCCATCTGAATGTGTACGTGCAGGTCACAGGGGATATGATGGCTTATAGAGTTTTCCAGTAAGATAAATTTGCCTTATGGCTCTATTACTTCCTCACTGTGTGAACTTTGATAAGTTATGTAACCCATGTGCTTTTATATCTTTATCAGTAAATTAGAAAAATGTACTATTCAAGCCTGTGCTTTCATTGCTATGCACCGTATCTCAAAATAAGATGCAAAATAAAATAAAACATAGGCTATGTTTATTGTGGAGAGAGAAATTTAATGGAGGAAGACACATTAATTTAATAAAATTAATTTGTTATAAAGAACAAGAATATAAATGGTGCTGTGCTGGTAAACCAGCTCTCTGAAGAGAAAACAAAAATTCACAATTTGTAGCGCGTGCTGCTTCTTCTTGTGTAAATACTCCCCTCGTGGCCAATTTCGAGCTATAAACCAGTTTATAAAATGCGTATTTTATAATCTATTCTTGTGAGTCAGTGATTCCAATTAGTAATGCATGTTCAATAGAGAGGGTTTTTTATCAAGAAACTTCTATGAACATCAAAAGGGTTAATTGAGTTAGCTCATGTAAATTGCCTAAAAGACTTTTATTTTTGCAGAATAAATTTCCTATAAACACCAATACCCTTTTTATTCTTCATTTCTACTTAAGATATTGCTTGCCTCTATTTAATAGATTTAAGATCTATACAAGGGTTAAAGGCTGGAAAAACATTTTATCTGTATTGGGAGTCTTTATAGAACTATAGTTTAAATTACACAGTAATGCATTTGTATTTGTGCTTCAGGACTCAGATTATGTAAGAAATAGAAGGCAAACAGGTTTTTAAAAGTCCCAGGAGGAAAGAATAATATACATACTGTGATCTATAGATACGACAAAATGGTCACTCAGCAGGGCATTAATTTTCTCCTAGCATTCATGGTTCTCTCTTGAGAGTAAATAAAATTATCATTTTTTTCAAACCTTTGGGTTGAAACTTTCCTTTATCCTTTATCATCTAAATTTTTTTTTCCATTTCTCTTTTCTAATATCCTTTTCTGTTTTATTATAATGTGATTATTACTCCAGAATTCCATCCATTTTCCATCAAACCTCTTGGTTTTCATTTTTTTTCTCCTTTATCTTAAACCCTTACATTCTTTATTTTTCTCCTTCTTCTTCCTTCTATTAATTTAATTGTATTTTACACATGCAATTTTCTAGTTTCTGTTTTGATACTTAGTTTGGAGACAATAAGTGAAGTATAATTTACATGTAAGAAAATGCACAGATCTTAAGCATACACTTTGAAGAATCTTGACAAATGTATGCATTCATGTAACCACCACACTAGTTAAGATAAAGAATATAACTGTCATCTCAGAATGTTTTCTCCTGTTCCTTTATCAGGTACTCCTGTACCCCAAGGCAATTATTGTCTGGATTTTGATCATCATAGACTAGTTTACCTATTCTTGAATTCTATATGAATATGATCATTCAGTTTATATATACATATTTTTTTTCCTGGCTTTTAGATTTTAGCAATATTTTTGAGATCATTTATTTTGTTGCTTTCATCAATAGTTTACTCTTTAGAATTGCTAAGTAGCATATCATTATTTACATGTATTAAAATTAGTTTATATATTCTGTTAATAAGCATTTAGGTTGTTTTCAGCCTGGGCTATTTGTGAATAATTCTTCTGATATGGTTTGACTGTGTGTCCCCACCGAAATCTCATCTCGAGCTGTAATCCCCAGGTGTCAAGGGAGGGACTGAATGCAAGGTGATTGGATCATGGGGACGGTTTCCCCCATGCTGTTCTTATGATAGTGAGTGAGTTCTCATGAAATCTGATGGTTTTAAAAGCAGCAGTTTCCCCTGCACTCTCTCTGGTTCTCCTGCCACCATATTTAGATGTGCCTTGCTTGCTCTTTGCCTTCCACCATAATTTTAAGGTTCCTGAGTCCTCTCTAGCCATGTGGAACTGTGAGTCAATTGAACCTCCCTTGCTAATAAATTACCCGGTATCAGGTAGTATCTTTATAACAGTGTGAAAAAGGACTAATACGTTTTCCATGAACATTCTTATTTAAGTCTTATCTAAGATATATGTTTGTATTTTGTGGGGTGATAGAAGTAAATAACTTGAGGTAAAATTGCTGGATTATAGGCTAGACATATAAATTATGTAAAAAGAAACTGCCACACCATTTCCCAAAATGGCTATAATCTTTTAAATACCTATCAGCAGTGTATGAGTTCCAGTTGTTCCACATCCTCTCCACATTTGGTGTTTCTGCCTTTTTAAATTTTAACCATTCAATGTGTATAGAGTGGTATCTCATTGCAGTTTTAAATTGCAATTTCCTGAAGATTAATGATGTTGAGTCAATTTTCGTTTGTTAAGTAACTTTCATGTTTTTCTTTTTTGAACTTTGTGAAGTTTCATTTTTACCTTTATTCAAATGGTTTGTTTATATTTGTGTGATTATCGATAGGCATCCTTTATATATTTGGGGTATGAGTTTTTTTTATCAGATGTAGGTATTTTGTGTACATTCTCTTACTGTTATATTTATCTTTTCATTTTTTCACAGAGTTGTTTATGAGCAGAAATTTTTACTTTTGATGAAGTCCAAAGTATTAGATAGACAAATGTGATAGCTAGTTGGTACTTTGTGTTCTAGGAAATGCAAAATGTTCTCCAGACTTACTCATGATTCATGTTGTCACAAATGAAAGAATTTTCTTTTTTATGGCTGAATAGTACTCTATTGTGTATATATACTTCATTTTTTTAGTCCATTCATCTGTTGATATACAGTTAGGTTGATTCTATATCTTGGTTATTGTGCATAGTGCTGCTATGAACATGAGAGGTCAGATATCTCTTCAACATATTGACTTTATTTCCTTTGGATGTATACCCAGTAGTGGGATTACTGGATCATATGTCAACCCCATTGCTAATTTTTAGAGGAAACTCCATTCTGTTTCCCATAATGGCTATGCTAATTTATATTTCCATCAACAGTGTTTATGTGTTTCCTCTTCCCTACATCCTCTCTAACACTTCCATCTTTTTGATAAAAGCCATTCTAACACATGGCAAACAATTTATTGAGAATGATGCAGAGAAGACATGGAAAGCCTTCAGACTGTAATGCAGGTATGACAAATGTGAAGAGGAAGAGAAAATAAGAAATATTGGGTAGAGTCTCCTGCTACAGTACGTTTGCAAATATTCCAAGAAAAAATAGAGCTAAGCACATTAAATTTCCCAAAGCCAAAGTGACTCATTAGAGGACTCCTGTGTCTTGCAGAAATGGGCCAGCATGAGTACCCTACCATGCTTAGTCACGGTTGGGAGCAGTCCATGGAAGCATTCATTGTCTTGGTACGGATATGGTGTGGACCCAAAAGGGCAGTAGCTGAGGCTGCTCTGTTTTCTGTGGTAGCTAAGCTGGGCAGTGGATTTTCATACTTGTTTTTGTCTTACTTCTTTTACTTTACATAATGTTTTTCAGATTCATCTCTGTTGTTGCATGTTTTAACAGTTTCTCATACTTACTGATGAATAGTATTTAATTGTCTTACTAGAAAACAATTTATATTTTTTCCCATAGACAAAACAAATTGGCTTGTTTCTAATTTGGGGCTGTTATGAATAAAGCAGCTGTAACATATTCATGTACGAATATTTTTGTGATCTTATGTTTTCAATTCTCTTGTGTAAATACTTCATAGTTAACTTTCTGGTCATAGAACATATGTATGACAAACTTTATAAGAAATTACCCGACAGATATCCAAAGTGGTAATAACATTTTAACTCTTACTAGCAATATATGAGTGTTTTAGTTGTCCTACTGCCTCCTGAATTTTTGCTGTTTTTTTTTTTTAATTTTAGCTATTCAGTTGGTTATGTGGGGTTATCGTCTAGTGGTTTTAAATTTACATTTCCTTGATAACTCAGGATGTTGAAAACTTTTACATGTGTTTGTTGGCCATTTTTTTTGTGAAGTGTCTGTTTAAATATTTTGTCAATGTTTTCATAAAATAGTTGTAGTCACACTGTAGATGAAGGAGGAGCCCCCCACTCACCACATTTGGTTTGGATTTTGAGACCAATGATAGCACTCATGCACCTGGAGGGTGTGAAGAGGTTAATGATAATGAAGCTTTCTAGGAAGAGCAGAGCAGAATTCAAAATGGCCTAAGAGAGCAGGATAAGCAGGCTGAGTTAGGGTTTTATGGTGGTTAGTGAGTATAGCTGGAATAGGGGTTCCCCTGTATAGCTTGAACTACCTATGTGTGCCACAGGAGGGATCATCTGAGCCTTCTCATCAGCTTTCTTACATGTCCGAGGATACTGGGTCTCAGTGTGTTCCAAAGAACCCAACCTGCAACAGTGATCTGGATGTGGACCTCTTTCAGATACCAAGATGCACTTAAAAAATACAGTCCCTAACCTCAAAGATAACCTCTACTACTATGGTTGCACATCATTTTTTTTCAGACACATGCACGCATACAAACACAGACACACAGGAAAAGTACATGGTTTTGTTTTTGTAATTTTTACATAAATTATATATTACATATATTTTTCATTGGACAACTTTATTATTTTTTATTCTCTTCTCAAAAACGTGTTGAGAGATTTAGCATGTTTGTTTTTATGTAGATCCGTCCTGTCATGTGTAAGTGCTTTATTATATTCTTTTTATATGCCATAGTTAATTTAGCTATTTATTGATGAAATCTCTTTTATGTTTTGTTTTCAGATTTTTACAACAAGCAGTTTTGTGTTTTGATATTTTGAATCCACAAGTTAGAATTAGTTGGTATTACATTTATTATTGAAACCTCAGTCTTAAAATATGCATCTGCATGTTTTTATTTAAAGGTTAAAGATTTTTGCCTTATCTGAAAGATCCTAATTTAAGTTCCATTGGTATTAGTAATTGAGAATGCTTAATTTATCATCTTCAATAGGGTAGTTGTAACTTGGTAAGGAGAAGGGAAAGGAATTGTCCTTTTGTGTGTCTTTATTTTTTATGCTGAATTAGTGAAAATTCTTGAGATATTTGCTTAGAATATAGGCACAGTAAGGTACAGCCTTTGGGTAAATTGTTTCTATTTTTTACATGCTTACCAACAATACCAAAATGAACACATTTGTGTATGATCCCTTCTGCAGAGGAGTGACTGTGTACCTGCGTAGGTGGTAAGCAATGCAATTACTGAATCATAACATAAGCCTAACTGTTATCATATGCCCTCCAGCATGGCTGAACTAAATTAGACTCTTCAGCAGAGATTATGAGTAACATGTTCCCTATATTCCCTCTTCCACACTTGATGTACTCAAGAGAATTTTGCCACTTTTATCCTGTAAATTTACTGCTAATGTCTTCTTTAAAATGTTTGTCGGGATGCATTTATCTGTCAGTATTTTCTTTTCTCTCTTTTTACTTTACTGCCAACATCTAAATTTCACAACTTACATAATGCTTTCACATCTATAATCTCATTTTATCCTCACAAGAGTTCTATAAAATGGTCATAGCAGCAATTTTTGTTAACGGAGTTTGAGAGAAAAGATTTCAATGTAAACTTTCAGCTATAGTATAATACCATATAAATACATTCAGAGTGAAGCCATGCAATATTTATATATTGTTAATATTTTAGCATGTTGTTTTGCTATTTCTTAAAAAATTTTCTTATTTCCAAACTTTGCTCTACTTGCCACTCAGTAGAAAAAATATCTTAATTCCAGGGCAACTGAGAGGGTCTATTCATTTAAAATACTGACTAATTTTTTCAATGAGAAAATATTTTTTTGCATATGCTATTCAATGTATTCTCAATCCCCTAAATTCAGAACTCAATATCATTTGCCCTGTTATTGCTTAAAACGGTATAATATCATCTGGTAAGAGTTATCAAACAACTTCTGAAACCTTAATTAAATTTTCATTCTTTTCTTACTGTAGTAGAAGTGAAATTTTTCTTTGACATAATAAATATATAAATTTGACTCTGAAATTAGTATATCAAAGAATGTAATATAATTTTTAATGAACTATTATAGAAAAGCAAATAGACAAGCTGTGACAATAAATTACTAAAGAAAACTTATGTCACTGTTCTTAATTTTCAAACCAGTTAGACTTCTGGATGGTTTGGTGCTGTCTTAAAACAAGAGTGATTAAACAACTGATAGGATATATACAAATGACCCAATCAAGTCCCATCTTTCCAGGAATATCTTTGTTAAAAATGCTAGGTACCTCTACTATAATTGTTATAGGAATCTTTACACCATTTATGTATTTATTTAGCTAAATTATGCATTTTGACGCTTACTTCTTTGTCAGTCCCTTCCTTCTTTCTCCAATTCTTGTGTTTCTAAGATTTTCAAGGCTGAGTTTACTTGCAGAATGCTATCTCATTACCAAGCTGGGAATATCAGAAGGCAGAAACTATACCAGAATGACTTCAGAATACTGATGATCCTCAATTTACACAGGAGTTACATCCCAGTAAACCCATCAAAAGTTAAAAATATCATTAAATCAAAAGTGCACTTCAACTCATGATACTTTAACTTATGATGAATTTATCTAGGCATAACCTCATCATAAGTCGAGGAGCATACTAAATGTGTGTTGCTTTTGCATCATTATAAAGTAGAAAAATTATAAGTCAAACCATCCTAAGTTAGGCACCATCTGTGTACTCTGTTCCCTCTACCAGCATCTGTATCCAGACAAGACAGACCCTTGTTGCCTTTGAGTCTCGTCTTACTTTTTGCCCCTGTGGGTTAATCAGGGTTCTCTACAGGAATAAAGAGATAAATAAAAAGAGAAATACAGAGAGAGAGATGCAGACAGTGAGATAAAAAGAGGTAGCAAAGAAGAAATTTATTTTAAGAAATTGGCTCATGTGATTTGGGGGATAGGCAAGTGCAAATCTCGCAAAGCAGAATGGAATACTGAAAACCCAGACAGGATTTCTATGTCGTAGTCTTCTTCAGGTTAAATTCCTTCTTCAGGAAACCTTAGTCTTTTGTTTTAAAGCCTCTGTCTGATTGTCTAAGGTTCACCCACATTATAAAGAGTAAACTGCTTTTTACAAAAAGTCTACTGATTTAAATGTTCAGCATATTGGATAAAGCCATCACTATATTTTCTGGCTGTTGTTTGAGCAAACTACTGAACACCATAGCATACCAAGTTAACACATAAAATTAAACATCCCCATCATACAGTAAGTCTCAAGCAATAGTATTTCAGGACAAAAGGAAAATAGTCAGTAATGAACCAAAACCAAGATCAAAACAAAGCAAAGTACAGAAACACAGTTACACAGACACCTAAAAATTTGATTTTCTTAGTTGGTACTTCTAGTACTTGGGTCAAAAATTAATATGTATATTACTATGCCATTTATTTTCTATTTAATCATGTAATTTTTATATAAATTTCAAAAAATAGTATGATTCCCAGTTTTTTAGTGCAAGGCATTTCAGCTTATATGGGTAAAAATTTGACTCCCAGGTGACACAGTCAACAAAGGTTCTTTAAAATTTACCACGTGAGGATAATTAAAAAAATAGTCAAAGTTTGATCTGGTAAGAAGTCTTGGCCAAATAAAGTTAGCTCCTTTAATTTCTGAAGGAACAGCAGGGAAAAGAAACAAGATATTTTCAAGGGATTGGAATACAATAGAATTTTTGCTGGTTCTGGAGGGAACAAAAAATAGGAGGGATTGTTTGATACCAAAAAGAAAAGACTGGAGTCGATGCATTTGGATGATGTGAAGGTGAAGAATTGTTGTGATAGACATCCCGCAAAGGGAAGCTGTGATAATAGGGTTGGAGCCATGCAATTATGGCATGAGGATAGTAGCCTTTCTAGTGGTATGAGGTCCAGGTGTGTGATGATGGCAGCAAGAGGCTGAGGAGGCATAAAGGAAAATAACTTGAGGAATGAGAAGATAAAGAATTGAGAGGCCAAGTGGTGTATGATTTACCTACTTGTATATTGACATCTCTGTGATGTGATTTGTTATAAGAATGTGGTGGGGAGGAAGATTATGGAGCCAGCAGCCACGGTCTTTATCAAAAAGAAAGAAATGGCTGTAAGCTTCTTACATGACCACATCTGTATAGTGAAGATAAGAGTACAGTCTTATGGTGCCACCTTTTAAAGACCGAGATGGACAGTGGGCTAAAAATATAGCAGGGAGGCAATGACCCAGAAGCACTGGAGTGCAAAATCATACCTAAGTAAAAGGCTATGGTTGCAACTAGGAGCAGTATTGTGCAAATGTAAGTTGAAGCCAAAGAAATGTGAAGCTAAAAATGTTCAGAGCACAAGCAACTTTAGGTACAAGTTGGTATTATTAAGAGGGAAAAACCCAATAATTTGGAACTTTTGTCTTGGCAGATGTCTTAGTTCATTTGTGCTGCTATAACAAAATACCTGAGACTGGGCTATTTCTAAAGAGCAGCCAACCTTGGAAACATAGAAAGACCTTGTCTCTCTGAAAAAAATAAAAGGCATGGTGGCATGTGCCGGTGGTCCCAACTACTTGGGACGCTGATGTGGGAGGATCATTTGAGCCAGGGAAGTCAAATTTGCAGTCACTGTGATCATGCCACTACACTCCAGCGTGGGTGACAGAGCAAGACCCTGTCTCAAAGTAAATAAATAAATAAATAACCTAAATTTATTTCTTATTGTCCTGAAGGCTGGGAAGTCCAAGATCTAGGCACCAGCTTCTGTTGAGGGCCTTCTTGTTGCATCTTCATTAAGCAAAAAAAGCTCAAAAGAAAGCTTGATAAATGCTGAATAAGTATTTTTAAGGACCTTAATTCCATTTATGAAGGAGTAGCCCTCACGTCTTAATCACCTCTTAAAGGTCCCACCTCTTAATACTATCCCATTGGCAAGACATGAATTTTGGATGGGGCACATTCAAATCATAGTAATAGGATTGAGGTGCCGAGCACTCCTTTCTATTGGATGCTGTTTTCATGGTACTTGGGTAGATCCTACAGGAACAGGGAAGCCAGATTTACCTTAATCAATTCTATTCTATACCTACTATGTGGTGGGATTATGCTCAGTTAAAACTTTCTCCACCTTCCTGACTTGTGGAGCAAAGATCTGAAATAAATGGCAGTTTAAACAGAGAATGATACCTATGTGATGAGTATGAAGAGGTCACTATTTTCTTCTTTCAATTTCACAAAAGTGGCCATTTCCTCTTTAAATGACTTGACGCTAATATCATTCATAGTCAACCATCTGTCATTTTTTATGGCAAAAAAAGCATGATATTCTTATATCACAGATATGAGATCCACATGAGAAAATGTGTTGACACTTTTCACTCATAATAATATAGGATTGATTGTTTCCATCTTTAATTTACCCAAAAATATATGTGAGAAAGATGTGCAGTAATTGAATCACAAATGACAGTGGCTGAGGGGAGTGTGGAAAGATTTTAGAAAGAAAATTACCATCAGAATTACAAATCACAAGTAGTTTCACAGAAAAAATAATCTTGTTGGATGGTTTAGAAGCAAACACAGAGATTCAGTGATTCTTCTGGGTAATCCATTATAATAAATTTGATAGCAATGAATATAAAAATTGATTTGATGATCCATACAGATAAATTCATAATCTACTTTCTTTTCCACATTTTAGAGCAACTCCCACTCCTAGATGGTTTTATTAGAATTATAGAATTCTAGAGCTGGTAAGATTCTTAATGATCATCTAAATCCAGCGCATCATGTATGTTATAGAAGAAACTGCAGAAAAGCTCATTTGTTAATTGTCAAAATTCAGGAATAGTGCCTTTCTGTAGGCTGGGCAAAGTCCATTATCTAGTTCTTTTGAAAGGAGAGTTAAATGTGAAATTTCAGGACACCAAGAAACCAGGAGACTTGCAAGAGAAATATTATATTGTTCCTTTGTTTCCTACACAGATCAATGTTAACAAACCCCAGAAATGACCACAATGCTTCCAGCATTCTGCTTATGAGCTAAATTATTTCCCAGGACCAAGGATAGCTGGGCATACATTTTTTGGAGAAAGGAGTATAGACATAGAGCATTTTACTAGATATTATAGATGTAACTACTTCAAAAGGAGAATGAGATGGCTGGCCCTTCTCATTATTTCTGTAGAATATAGAGCAGGCAGTGGTAATATCCAAATTTCAGTCTTCATTGGATGCAGTTTTACTTGGCATGTTAAACAAATATTGAATGACAAGCTGACAAGATGTTTGAATTTTGGGGTTTTTTTTGAATTATGCAAGTATTTACTGTTATGTTCAAATTCACCTTACTGAGAAAGATTAGAAGCCATTTTTATTTACATATCTTATTTTTCCCTAAAACAGAGGAAAACATTATTACATATATGACAAGCTTATTTCAGTCTTATAAAAGGGATTTTTGTCCAAGAGTCTCCTGGCATAAACAAATTAAATATTCAATGTTCCAGTGTTCTTTAGAGATATCAAGTAACTTGGCTTTAAGTCCATTCATTTTACACTAAGCCATATAGTCATCTCTCTGTCACTAAAACCTTGCACTTTTGTCATACCACCTACTCTATTAAACTGAAATGCTTCATTTACCTGTTTTTCTCTTCCACTCGACACTGAGCTCTTTGAGATAATAAATCCTGTCTCTTATTTATCTTTCTCTTTCACTTAAGACATGTACTAAGATTTCAAAAACTGTTTTTCAAATAAATACATAAATACCTTCCTTGTTTACAGTATCTCGATATATAGTTTTTTTTTTTTTTTTTTTTTTTTGAGATGGAGTTTTGCTCTTATTGCCCAGGCTGGAGTGCAATGGCATGGTCTTGGCTCACTACAACCTCCACCTCCCGGTTCAAGCAATCCTCCTGCCTCACCCTCCCAAGTAGCTGGGATTACAGGCACCTGCCACCATGCCCGGCTAATTTTTGTATTTTTAGTGGAGACGGGGTTTCACCATGTTGGCCTGGCTAGTCTCGAACTCCTGACCTCAGGTGATCTGCCCACCTTGGCATCCCAAAGTGCTGGGATTACAGGCATGAGCCACCATGCCCAACTGTAATATATAGCTCATTTTGTCATTAAATAGTATGTTTTTTTTCTAGTTCTTGACTGTGACATATATTTATTTTACAATGTGCTTCAATCTCCTTTCAGTATATGTGGAAGAATTCTGTAACCATTTCCCTGAAGATGGTTCTGGGTTCAACCCAAATCACTTGAGTATTGATAATTCTAAAAGTTTCTTTACTGTTAGCAGCAAAATCCACCGTACAAAGTACTTTTATAAATTATTTAACATTTACATGTATACAAAAGGATTGGAAAGAAGTAGAACAATATATACATGTGATCATTTATATACTTTGAAGTACTTCATATTTGAAAAATATAGTACAATGTATTTACTTTAACATTATGGTAATGTCTAGACCATTAGTAAAGAAAATTAAGAGCATAATTAACAAGACAGAGGGACCATGAATAAAGCATAAGGGAAGGGTGGTAGAGGGGACAGCGATTCTGTAACCAGGATGGATGAGCCCAGAAAAGTCACCCCAATAGGTGGGGCAGGAGAGAAGGGAGATTCAGTAGCCACTGAAACCAGGTCTTGGGTTTATGTATGTGACCATTAGGGACTCATTTAACCTCTCTGGGCGTCGATTATTTTAACACTGAATTTTATATAATTAGTTTCCTCATCTAGTCATTTTTGTAAGCTAGTTGATTGAGGGCAGAATTACAGATAAGCAGCAACTCATAGGTTTGTTGAAATGGATTAAAAGTGGTTGTTTGTTGCAGTGAATCAAAAGTGGTGAATTGAAATGTGTAGACTCAGACAGGAATGAAGCCCTGCACTTTTTCTTAAGGACATCAAGATCTCGTTGAGTGTTTAGACAGAGGCTGATAAATCACACTCTGTGAGAAAATGCGATGTAGAAACACTAGAAGATTTGGAATACAGCAGATCGAGATTCCAATATCAACTTTTACACACTGCCTTAGGCGAATTACTCCACATCTCTGAGACTTGTATTCTTCACCAATTAAGAAAGAAGTCAAAGTCATGCTTACCTTGAAAGGTTATTCCAAATGTTAAAAAATAGGTTAAAAAAACTTTATAGGTTTTCTCTCAATAGCAGTTTTGAACTAAACTTATTTTGGAATAACTGAGGTGTAAAGAGATTTAAATCTCTTCACTCCAAATTCTGACATCTCAGCTTTGATTAAACTAAAGTAAACATCAAGAGAATGCTGTGAATTATGTGAAGCTATAGGTCATGGATGGTTACTATAGTTTACTATACAATAGTTGCATATTGTTCACTATGGTTCATATGATCGTTATAATGAGCCCATTGTAATAACCATGTTGCCTGGCCTTCATTATAGAGCATTATCAAGATTCTTTTATATGCTAATAGTTTAGTATTTGATTAACTCTACTGAGGAGAAAATAAATAAATGTTAATACTGAAAAAAAGAATAGAAATACTATTGCCTTTAAGAAGTAGAAAAATATGCTATGTAATGCAATTTGCCACTTTAATTTGAATATTACAGTTTCTATTCAATTCTGCTAACAATTGTTAGTGATTTACTACACGCTAAATATAATTTTTGGACTCCATAGAGGAGATACTGATTAGTGATTAATCTGTGCAATTATCTGCACAAAATATGTCTATGGTGTAGGGCAGTGCTTCTCAATTTTATTTCTTTTTTTTAGCATTGCCCTGCTGAAGAGGAAACAAAAACAATTAAGTTTATATTATTCCTAATGAGAGAAATTAAATTATAAGGAATCAGATTTTGCAGAGTTTTTGAGATTCAGAGATTATTGTAGTATCTAGGATTTCTACCTTCTAGGAACCAATTTCATTCCCTTAGGGGTGATATTGTTCCCATCAAGAATGAATGGTCTTAAGAATAACAGATAACTATAACCTACATCTACACGATAACTTGTTAAGGTTCACAGAGGTACCAAGTCCTGTGTTTTTCCATTGAAATCAGACAAAGCTTGATGAAGGAGAAGGCATGTAAAGTATCACTTGGATGGCTGAATTTCAAGAGGAAGAGATGTACAAGGCAAAGTGTCACTTAATGAGAAGCAAAAGTGTGAATAAAGATAAACATTGTAGAGATGATAAAGTTTGGGGTTTGTTTAATACATAGCAGGTATGCTTGGTTGAAAATTTAGACGTTGCTTATAGGCAAAGTAGAGTAATTAAAGGATTTTGAACATATAAAAAACATGGCCCTAAGAAAGGTAATTTGGTAATGGTGTAGATGGCATCAATATATGTTGAATAAGATAAGAGACAAGATGCGGTGGGGGTTAGTTCAGGCAGCAAATGTAATAATCCAGGTGACAGGTACAGGAGCCTAAATAGAAGGGTGGAAGTGGAAGTTATTGAATTTACCCTAACCTAAATTCATAGTAAACACAGTGATATGTAAAAACCAGATCAAAAACACTTCTCATAGGATACATCTAATTTTCCTATTGAGACTCAGAAGAAAGAAGAAAGCTCTTTTTTTTACATTTTTACTTACTAGCCTCACATGTTACTGAATTTATAGTTTGCCTCATTATTCCAAAGAGTCAAACAAATACTTTTTTAATCCAAGTATTTTGGGAAACCTATCAGAGATGACCAAATCTTGGAAGCAGGCCTCAGTGGACCTCTGATATTTTTTAGCTGGAGGCTCCCTGAAAATACTTTTCACTTTTACTATATAAATAGAACCAAAAAATCCTTGCTAAACCTCATGAAATTAATAAACCAGTCACATACCTAATGGTAAAATACCCTAGGCCATAAAAACTAAAATATTTTACTTGTTATTTATAGAGTGAAGAGACTCCACATATACTGTTGTTAACAGCACTTATGTGTGTTATAGATGTCCACAAAAACTAAGTGGCTAGCATTTTTCTTGTTGGAAGCCTTTTATACAACACTTTTGAAAGTATTTAGAAAAGCAGAGAGTAAATTAATATTTATTGAGGACCTGCTATATGTCAGTTTCACGTTCGAAACTCTTTTAATCTGAATGGTAAACTTGAAAAGCAGAGATCATGATGCCAATCTTACAAACTTGGAGGTTTGAAGAAGTATACATTTGCCTGAGATACGAATCAATGAAGCTGAGATTCAAACCAAGTTTTCTGACTTCCAGGCTAATGCTTACTTGCTAACTTCGGTGAAACCTGGCTGCAAAAGTAGAAAAAGCAATTCTTATTTGAGGGAAGTGAACTTATGTAGGAGCATGTATAGAACAGAGCTTAAAGCTACTAGAAATATCCCCATCTCATAATTACTAATGGACGTAAGCTATAAAACATGTTCATTTATGAATAAATCTGTAACATTTCCCAATGTTCAAACTCCATGAAATTTACTATCTTTTTTTTTTAAATTTTTCTGTACTTTCCAAACCGGACGATGACGTGGTAATTTTGGAAATGATGTTATTTTTCATTGATTCCCCGGAATAATAACGAGGTTCCAGACACTTCTAGAGAAAACCTAATTAATGAGCTACTCAGTGGAGAAAGAATTGAAGAACAATAAAGACTGGCTTCTTTTTTAATAATATATATAAATTAAGGTTTTATAAAATATTACATTAATTTAAAAACCTGACTTGAAATACATAAAGGGAAAACGAATATATGTCTTCTTATTCCGTATATTCTCATAGTCAATTGACTTAGATTAGGTTCTCTGGAGACAGAGTCTGAGACACAGTCGCATGCAGTGCAGAGGTGAAGTTGCAGGGAGGAAAAGAATGCTCTTGGGACAAACTTTGTAAGGGAGTGAAGGAAGGCAGACTGCCGGCAGGTGGAAAAGTTACCTTCAATGCAGTTTTAACTGAGGCCTCATCAGATTCTGCCAGGAAAGCCTATAATAGTCTTAAATGGAATCAGGGAAGCTGGATATTTGCCAGTCATTGGCCAGATGCTGCCTAGGAAGTGTGTGACCTTGGAGTCAGAAGTAATCCCCAGTGAAGAAATTGCTGTCATCTGCCAGTAGCCCATCTTCCCAAAGGCCACAAGATGGATGTGTTATTCCTGAAGACAGGATCTAGGTATAACGCCCAAGTATCCACTAACAGGCTACCCCTCATGCCGTTCATAGTAAGTTTACCCATCAGGAAACAGCTCCTCCAGAGTTCTGATTAATGTTTCCTGGTAAACTTATAAGGAAAGGGATGGTAGGACAAACTAGAGCTCTTCATGTTGTAGTTGATCTCAAGGCTGTAACTGATTCATCCTCCGCCTCCTGTGCCACGTATTCTACTAACTCAATGAGGAACTCTACTGCTGTAGTGAGGCACCTGGTGGGGTGACCCAGACTCCCATTCTTGAAGGCTCTGAGTTTTCAGTTACTGTGCCTGTCTCATACCTTGGCTGCTGTATTTGTCTATTTATTAGTAAAATGATCACAGAACACCAAGGAACACTGCAGTTTATCACGAGTGTCAAACATATTCTTCCTTTCTCCGTTATGTAAGAGAAAGTCAACATCTTCATAACTGGGAAGATGTAAGGAAGAATTGGCATGAACTATTGTGAGAGATAAAGATATTACTTATGAATGTGCCTCAAATAATACTTTGTTTTTACTACACAGTTAATATTTGTTGAACATTACAGGCCTATATTTAGAATTTTAACAAGGCAGAACAGCTTTTTTTCAATGCATTTAACAGGTAAATGATTGCTTTGCATTTGGGGATCAGCTTCTGTGTTGAGTGCCTATATTTAGAAAGGGGTAGAGTTGGGGGAGTGAATAGAGAAAGGGGCCACCTGCATGCCAATCAAAGGAATTTAACTAACCCTGAGATCAGTGAAGTGGTAATTGCAGCACCTGCTTCAGACTCATAGATAATTTTGTCTGTGCAGGAGTATGACTATTTTTGTGATATAGGGGCAGAATAAATTCCTAAGATTGTTGGAAGAAGGACAGTAGAGAAGGATCCTGAAGACTGGAGTGGGATTTTACACTGGTATAGGAGGGTGAAAAGATAAGGCAGTGACCAAGGACAAGAAATGCATTAAGGCCGGGCGCGGTGGCTCACGCTTGTAATCCTAGCACTTTGGGAGGCCGAGGCGGGCGGATCACGAGGTCAGGAGATCGAGACCATGGTGAAACCCTGTCTCTACTAAAAAATACAAAAAATTAGCTGGGCCTGGTGGCGGGCTACTGGGAGAGGCTGAGGCAGGAGAATGGCGTGAACCCGGGAGGCGGAGCTTGCAGTGAGCCGAGATTGTGCCACTGCACTCTAGCCTGGGCGACAGAGCAAGACTCCGTCTCAAAAAAAAAAAAAAAAAAAAAAAAGAAATGCATTAAAAGGAGTAAATGCTCTGGAAGAGGGATTCAATGACAATCCTAGAGGGTGCTGGGAAGCTTATTTTGTACAATGAATCTGACATTTTTCAGATTATATTTTATAAAATCAATCGCAATCCATTAGGTAGGATGGAACAATAGACATTTGCATAACACAAACAATGCTCAAATTCAAGTGAGTGGCAGGAGAGTGGCTCCAGGTGGTCTCTGTATTTGAAAGACAGAGACCTAGCCCATTTCTCTAGAAGGGGTCAATAAATCAAATGCCTACAGGGATCAGGCGAATAAGGTAAGTGAGTGACTCAAGTCAGTTCTTGCAAAGGGATTGGCAATGATATGGTTTGTCTCCGTGTCCCCACCCAAATCTCATCTCAAATTATAATCCCTATGTGTCTGAGAAGGGGCCTCATGGGAAGTGATTGGATCATGGGGGTGAATTTCCCCCTTGTTGTTCTCATGACAGTGAGTGAGTTCTCATGAGATCTGATGGTTTAAAAGTGTGTGGCACCTCTTCCTGTCTCTATCTCCTGCTCTGCCATGGTGGGACATGCTTGTTTCCCCTTCACATTTGCCGTGATTGTAGGTTTCCTGAGGTCTACTAGCCATGCTTTCTGTTAAGCCTGTGGAACTGTGAGTCAGTTAAACATCTTTTCTTCATAAATTACCCAGCCTCAGGTAGTTCTTTATAGTAGTGGGAGAACAGACTAATACAGGTGAGGACAGTGATGTAATGACAAGTACATGCAACCATATGTGAAGAGGTCAGCAAGAATTCAGCCACAGCCAATTGCACTCTTATGAGAAGTGGACCAGTACCACAAGATCTTAGACATATTTCAAGATATTTATATAACATTTATGTAAATTTATATAAAGGTCGATTATTTAAATGTTGGACCGAAATCACAATTTTAAAATCTGGCTGGGCCAAATAACATAAATCTGAAAAGCAGCTGTCACTTGCAGTCCTCTATTTCACAAATCTGACAAATAGAGTCCTAATGTAGAGACAGCGCTTCAGAGACAGGTTTCTGTGTTATGTTGGGAGCTAGGCATCCATCTGAAAATGGAGGCAGGATTCCAGTAATTAGTGTTGCTGTACCACTGCAAGAGTAAGAGAGAAATCTGGAGTTTTGTGAGCATGCTAGAGCCTTAGTATTCACCACATTTAGCTGAAAGGCTCTAAGTCTCTCTTCAAGTTTGGGGATCTTCCAAATTGAGAAAACTATGTCCTCCAAATGGAGGATAAAATTAAGATTTAAATACCAGCTCAAGGCCCTTATGCAATCACTTTGACTTACTTGCTTACTCACATTTCTTTTTTCATTGATTTTCTACTTCTGAGCTCCTAGCTTTAAAATCTACCTCTAAAAACTCTAGTTTAGGGACTCCCCTTAGATTCCCATTGGGCTTTTTTCTTGACTTTGATTTCCAGTTTGGTTCTTGTCAACGCTTGTCACTCTGGGTTTGGTGTCCCCTCTGGTCTTCACATTGAAATATTCATTCTATGTGGGTCCCACAGAATCCCAGTGATGGGGTTTGCCTCCTGGGTACCAACAGGGGAAATATGATTTGGATTTTGATAATAAGAAAGTTGAGACTTTTATGGACTCCTTATGCTCCCAGGATTGCCATGGGAATTCTGGGTGGGATAGAACCTACAGACAACGGGACAGGACTACATTATAGAATTGCACAGGTTTAGAAATATAAATTCATAAATACACTCAGTGTAAGTATCTATAATTATGGATGACAAAACAAGAGATTTCACAGAATTCTTGAAAGGGTTAAATACAATCGTATTTTAAAATTGTGGACAGCTGGTTGGCCTGTACTATGATTGATGCACCATAACCCTGTTGTTTTCCTCTCTGTCCCCTCAGTTATGCACTGAAGAATAAGTCAGGGAACACTGAGGTAACTTCCTGGCATTCATTTCCCTTCCAGCAGTATTTCTGATAAACATATATGTGTACTTATTTTGTAAAAGATGCTTAGGATTCCTTTGAAGTGTGCTTAATAATTTTCTTATATTTTGCATTTTGCAATTCTTACCTACTCTTTTCCCTTTTACAAAATAAAATAAATGAAAAGGCAAATGCAAAATCTTGATTGAATCCTATGAAAGGCTATCAGAATGACATATTATACAGAAGTACGACACAGGGACGTTCACAGAATACTTTAGCACACAGAACTTCCTAATGAAGAGTAGTATAATAAACCCCTGAAACTAGCATCTCAACTTTAGGAAAGGCCAGAGGATAAAAAGAGGCAGCATTCACATTTATTTTCAGAACCTCTCACCTTGACTGTTTTCCCTTCAAAATGAGCTTAGGCTTGATTTATAAATGAGCTACAAAGTCAGGTTAAGAAGAATATAATTTTGAATGCAATGTTATGAATTGTTCTCGCCTGCAATAAGACCTTTCTTGGTGAAGAACATTTAGGTGCATGATTAGGGAAAGATAAGCCCTCATGCAAATATAATATCATCCTCTCCTTTACATACACACTTTTGTGCACTGAAGATAACTGCCCTTCTTTACGTTTTAATCAAGAGAAAAAAAAATAAAACTTTGTTTCAAGAAGCCCACACTATCACCTCTGTTAGACAGGCCATGGTCTTGATGTAAAAGGCCAATTGCTTTATCCAAGAATGATGATTTCCTAGAAGGAATGGACTTCATGAAGCATTGTGGATAGATTTGGTTGAGAGGGTAAGACAAAAACCTATTAATTTTTAGGGTATTCAGAAAAAAATTATTTAAAAACTGGTTATGAGATGTTTGCACTGCTGGAAAAGCTGAAATTTAAGTTTTTTTTTTATTATACTTTGAGTTGTAGGGTACATGTGCACAACGTGCAGGTTTGTTACATATGTATACATGTGCCATGTTGGTGTGCTGCACCCATTAACTCATCATTTAGCATTAGGTATATCTCCTAATACTGTCCCTCCCTGCTCCCCCCACCCCACAACAGGCCCCGGAGTGTGATGTTCCCCTTCCTGTGTCCAAGTGTTCTCATTGTTCAATTGTTACCTATGAGTGAGAACATGAGGTGTTTGGTTTTTTGTCCTTGCGATAGTTTGCTGAGAATGATGGTTTCCATCTTCATCCATGTCCCTACAAAGGACATAACTCATCCATTTTTATGGCTACATAGTTTTCCATGATGTATATGTGCCACATTTTCTTAATCCAGTCTATCATTGATGGACATTTGGGTTGGTTCCAAGTCTTTGCTATTATGAATAGTGCCACTACAAACATACGTGTGCATGTGCCTTTATAGTAGCGTGATTTATAATCCTTTGGGTATATACCCAATAATGGGATGGCTGGGTCAAATGGTATTTCTAGTTCTAGATCCTTGAGGAATCACCACACTGTCTACCACAATGGTTGAACTAGTTTACAGTCCCACCAACAGTGTAAAAGTGTTCCTATTTCTCCACATCCTCTCCAGCACCTGTTGTTTCCTGACTTTTTAATGATGGCCATTCTAACTGGTGTGAGATGGTATCTCACTGTGGTTTTGATTTGCATAAGTTGTTCTTTTTGTTGTTGTTGTTGTTGGAGTGTTGCTCTGTTGCCCAGGCTGGAGTGCAGTGGTGTGATCTTGGCTCACTGCAAGCTCTGCCTCCCGGGTTCACACCATTCTCCTGCCTCAGCCTCCCGAGTAGCTGGGACTACAGGCACCTGCCACCGCTCCTGGCTAATTTTTTTGTATTTTTAGTAGAGACAGGGTTTCACCGTGGTCTCGATCTCCTGACCTCGTGATCCACCCGCCTCGGCCTCCCAAAGTGCTGGGATTACAGGTGTGAGCCACCATGCCCGGCCTGCATAAGTTATTCTTTAATTCTTAAATTTTTCTCTGGAGAGGTGGATTCATTCATACTTTAAAAGAAGAATTGGGAGCACTAGAAAAAATAAAACAAATTTTTCACACTCTAGCTCTTATCATCTTGCAAAATTATTTTCCCTCCAAATAAAATAAAGAGGCATGGTAAAGTGCAAACTTGTGTTTTCAATGATACCTGTAAAGGAAAATCTTGTAAGAAGAAAAGTGCTGAGCTGAAATGTCTAAACAAACTGTAGTGGGACTTTTTAGTATAAGACAACAAACATATTTAGATTGCAATAAGTAATGGTCTCTCTAACATATCCAAGTATGATCTGCATGAAACTACTGGAACAAGTCTCATTAGAGTGAGTTGTCATTCAATACTTTGCATTACTTTATTTTAGTTGCTGTAACAAATTACTGTGAACTAAGTGGCTTAACAGAACATGAATGTGATAGTTAATATTGAATGTTAACTTGATTGAATTGAAGGTTACAAACTGTTGTTCCTGGGTGTGTCTGTGAGAGTGTTGCCAAAGGAGATTAACATTTGAGTCAGTGGACTGGGACAGGCAGACCTACCCTCAATCTGGGCAGGCACCATCTAATCAGCTGCCAGTGCAGCTAGGATAAAAACAGGCAGAGGAGGATGGAAGGACTAGACTGGCTGAGTCTTCCAGCCTACATCTTTCTCCCATACTGGATGCTTCCTGCCCTCGAACATTGGACTCCAAGTTCTTCAGCCTTTGGGCTCTTGGACTTACACCAGTGGTTTTCCAGGGGCTCTTGGCCCTTCAATCACAGACTGAAGGCTACACTGTCGGCTTCCCTACTTTTGAGATTTTGGGACTCAACTGGCTTCCTTGCTCCTCAGCTGGCAGATGGCCTATTGTGGGATTTCATTTTGTGATTGTGTGAGTCAATTCTCCTTAATAAACTCCCTTTTATGTATACATCTATCCTATTAGTTGTGTCCCTCTAGAGAACTCTGACTAACACAATGAATTTCTTTTTTTTTTTTAATTCTGGAGGTCAGAAATCTGAAATAAGTTTTACCAGTGGAAAGTCAATGTGTCATCATTGCTAGTTTGTTGTTGTTTTCCGAAGGCCCTGAGGGGAGAATGGATTTTCTTGGCTTTTATGATCTTCTGGTGAAGCTGCCTGTTTCCTGGGCTCCTAGGCCCTTTCTCCACCTTCAGAGAGCGTCACTCTGACACCCACTTTCATCATCACATTGCCTTATCTTCTGAGGCTGATTTCTGATGGGTTCCCCTTGTAAAGACAATTATGATTACATTAGGCCAACACAGATCAAGATACTTAATCACATCTGCAAAGTCCTTTTTGCCACATAATGTTACATTCCCAGGTTCCAGAGATTAAGACAAGGGCATATTTCAGGAAATGGGAGTTTTATTCAGTTTACCATACCCTGTAAGCCAAATTCACCAATAATTTTGTATTCTGGTTCACATATCCCATTTTTATGAGCCTCCTTTTGCCTATTCCTAGAATGTTTAATGACCCTCTTTCCTTCAAAGCAGTCTGAGAACACCAAAATTATAGTACCAATCACAACACAAGTTTTTCCCTTTTCCCGAATAGTTTGAGGTCACCTAAATTTTATTAGGATTCTTACTCCAATTCATGCCAAATAGTAAACATTTAATAAAACAGATGTCAAATTTGACTGAGTTAAATGAGGTATAATCCCAAGTCTTCTGTTTTTATTTTACTTCAAATAAAGTGTGGCCCTAAAGGATGTGGAAAACATTAAAAGGCATTTTGTAACCTTTAAAATTATAAGATTCCTTTTTCATTGTAGTTTTTTTCACACCAAGCAGGCCACACACCTTAGTGACCTAGATTTCCTTAATAATTTTTAAGCAGTCCATGACAATTTAAGGAAGGGTCAGCTGCAAGCTGGGAGCTGGATAAAAGACTGAGCTGGCACCACTGTGTGATTTGTGTTGATAAGTACAATAAGACCATGAGGAAAAAAATGGAAATGTGTATTCATGCATTCAGCCTCTCTTTTATCTCTGACACTTTGTAATTCTTCCCTCATTCAAAGTTTTTAGTGACCTGGAAATTTAGAACAAACTGCATTTTATTATTTTAATTTATTTGACAGGCATTGAACTCTGACTCAATCCATTCACAACAGAGATGTCTCTCTGTTTTCCTCAGACATTCTGGAATGTCTCCTGTAGTTCTCACATTCTTTCCATGCCAAGAATACCCATCTCCAGTGCTTTGTCATTGGTTTGTTTCAGTAAAACTAGAATAAGATTATTTATTCCATAGAGTTATAAACTCTGACTTTATTTTCATGACTGATATTGGTGTTAGCTCAATAGATTCACTGCTTCATAGGGACTCACTTACTACAGTGCTTGCTGGTGAGCAGCTGACCACAAATTGTGTAAGGCTGGAACTGTGGGTGGGGCCAGGAAAAATATGGGTTAGGGCCCTGTCGTAGTCTATTTTCTTCTACTATAACAGAATACTTCAGATTGGGTAATTTATAAAGAAAATAAATTTATTTGGCTACCTCTTCTCAAATCTGGGAAGTCCCAGAGCATGGCACCAGCATCTGGTGAGGGCCTTCTTGCTTCATTATTTTATGGCAGAAGGGTGGGAACAAGCACCAGAGATAGAGAGAAAGGCTGGAAGCCAAATTTATTTTTTAAGCAAGGGCAAATCCCTGCAAAGACTAAAGCCCACTTCTGAGACAACAGCACTAATCCATTCATGAGGGCAAAGCCCTCATGACCTCATCACCTCTTGAAGGTTGTTCCTCTCAACACCATTACACTGGCAATTATATTTCAACATGAGTTTTGCAGGAGACATTAAAACCACAGCAGGCTTTGAGGATGTCAGGATCTTGGCAGGCTCTGCAGGGAAATATGGATAACCGGATCCCTCAACATAAATTAGTTAGTAAAGTAGGATAAGAAACACATTTTTATTTTTAAATGACAAGGTAAGAGAGTCTACCAGGAATGTGGACAGAAATTCAGGGTCATTACCTGATCATTTTTATTTTGACTCTTGTGTTGAATGTCTTGTTATTTTTTCTCATTTAATTACGATAACAAATATCTGCGAATATATCTGAGACATTATAGTTTACAGTTGAAGCCACTGAGACTCAACAATTTTTAAATAACTTGCTTGAATATAAACACAGTAGGCTTCAGAGTTTGAATTCAAAACAACTAATTCAGTAAATCCAGTTCATATAAAATCTACCCAGTGAGAAAAGCAGTATTTGTGAAACTAGCCTAACTTTTCAAGGGTTAAAATAATTAAGAAGAGTATATTATATTTGCAGATAATTGTACATGTGCAGGTATGGGTGTATGTGTGTTTGTGTGTATTGGAAAAACATTGTGTAGTAGTTGAGATTCAAATAGATTTGCGCTCTGACCTCAGCTCTGTGACTTACAACTGTGTAATCTTTTGCAAGGTACCTGACCTTTCTAAACTCTAGTGTCCTCATCCATAAAATTGGAAATAGAATTACAGTGCAAGTTAAACTAGTTAACTCTAATTAAAATTAATCTGCTCAATATGGTTTCAGAATAGGTACACAGTAAATGCTATTGCTTTTATTATTGTTATTGCTAGTTTTACTATTATGGTACATTGCCTTTCCAACTAAAATCTAGAACTGTTTAAAGTCTTTCAATAATACACACGCTCTCCTCATCACTCCTATAACTTTGAGGAATAGAATCAGTAGAACTCTGGCTAATAATTTTTATCCTAAAGACAAGGTTTCATGATAGACAATGGAATATTTAACAAAATCCTGTTACATCAGAATTGAACTTCTTGAAAATGGAGCAAAAAACAAACCATAAAGACATAAATCGTCCCGAAGTTGTATGAGAAACTGGGAATATTTGACCTGGAGAGGAAAACTAGCTTAAAGAGCTCTGACTATACTTGAAGAGTCAACCCAACAAAGAGGCATTTGACTTTTTCAAAAGAGTCCATGACCACAGAGAAACAGTTTGAACTTAGAGAGCTATTCAAAGTTAGAATGGCTGTCTTGGGAGGTAATGAGCTCTCTATCACAGGAAATCAGTGAACAGTCAAAAATACTAAGATCAAGAACCCAGTAAGGGGCTTATAATTTTTTCTTTTCATGTCTTCTCTTTTTTCACTGTGTAAATTCTACCATTTGCTTGAGAGATTTGTTTCTCTTAGCAAAATAAAATATAAGGGACCAGAGATGCCGCGGAAATTCTACCAAGCCCTCTCAACTTTCCAGCCCCACTCACCAGGATGGTGATCCAGGTTGAAATTGAGCCTGAGGATCTTACCTTACTATTATGAGTGTGTTTTTTTTGTAGTATACATTTTCTATTACCCCTTGCACACCAAGCAAGATGGCAAAAAGAGGTGGGCAGATAGAGTCTTGGATGCATTATTCTGGATCTACTAAACCAAAATATGTTAAGAGTAGCTTACTCTTACAGACTTATTCATCTCTTAGAGTCTCAAATTTTATCTAATATGTTGACTTTCTATCATACTGCATATATTGATACATATATCATATCTATCTATCTTTATATTGATAATATAATTACCAGTATATCTTTGAATAATATAAGGCCCAGCATTAGTTTCTAGCATAATAATAGATATTTCATTGTTTTGCACAAGAGAAGGCCAGTGTCCTTCAACATCTGGGTCACTTGGAGTAAAAGCATCTCAACTAATTAGGTCATCCTCTGAGCCCAGGGCTTGCATGCATCCTCATTAAATTAGAGACTTAAATGTAATTTCATTTATTCTGCCCAGTTTGTTGTGGAACCAAGTTCAGCCTCCTTTATACATGCATCCTTCAAGTTCATATGCTTCATGTGAATAGATTTTATCTATGTAGGAATCACACTTGATGATCTGTAACTACCATGCTTTCCACTCATAAAATACCCGTCTCAATTAGTGAATTAGCATCCCATCAAGTTGATGTCAAAGATGTGCAACCTTGAGAATGTTCATTGCAGCTAATGAAAATATGTTTAGAAATTGCTTCTGCAAATGAATCACTAGCAAGAAATTGGCTTATTATTGTAGACTGTATTTGGTTCTGAAAAATCAATCTTCCCTTCAGCTCTGTCATCTACTGGCTCATCAGATATTTAAAGCATCAAATGAGCTGTCTGCCTTTAACCATTCTTAGAAATGGGGCATTTTCACAGTATCAAGTGACATTACAGCCATTATTATACCGATTAAAAACACAGCTACTGCAAACTAAATGATCATTATACTTCCTTAAATATAATCTTTCTGTTCACGTTTTGTCAGCATCGGTTAAAAAAATAGTTGACATTTTCTGAAGGGTGGTACAATTCCAGGGAAAATGTATTAAGCATCATGCATTATTCCAAATGTCTGTAAGTGTTTATATTGTACATTATGAAAACCTTGATATAAAATGCCACAATTCAAAGAAAAAGTATTAAAAATGTCAGCCCTATTCTATCATTTTTGGAGACCAATTTGCTTTTTTTTTTTTGGTAAGGTTGTAATGAGCCTGGTTCATTTTGCTTCCTACCATTTATCTTTCCAGTAGTAATGGAAAATTTTCCCCTTAGGCACAACATGCTCTTCTTGTCTTAGACGATTAGGCAGAAATGAAGGAGATCATAAAGGTGAGAGATTTCTCCACAAACAATGTGATGCTCAGTACGGTAACCTGCACAATGTAGGCTGAAGAATTCTAACTGGACCCAGGGAGGTGATTTTGCGATGTAGCAGGGCATATAGGAAACAAACAAGGCTTGTATTTCTGATTGCACTGGAAGGTCTGTGGAAAGACAAAGTTCAAATTTTGCCTCAGCCTTCCTTCAAATGCTCAGCAAGCTGCCAAACAATACAATTTAACTCAAGAATGTGAAGTGATGATCTAAAACATATTGAAAAACAGGGATAGAATAACTGTAGGGTATTATATTTAAAATTGTAGAAAAAAAATTTTTTCAGCAAGTTTTCTTTGTCAAGAATTAGAGTTTGTGTTGCAGATGATTTTAGAACAAAGAAGTTTCACTGTTATGCCTCCTCTGGAGGCAAAGATGTTAACTGTGCTTTTGAAAACAAACATGGAAAGAAGATGTCAATGCTGAAAGGTACTCCTGCCTCAGCCACCCTCTATTAATGGGAAGGCATAGAGGCCACATAAATTCACTCAGCCTATTTCTTTACCTGCAAGGAGTTACAGATTGGTTTGAATAACGTAAAACTGCTATTTCACCATTTTTTACTTAATAAAATGGCAAATAGTTTGTTCACAGTGTCGCTGTAAGAATCAATGAAGAAAAACAAACAAATAAACAAACAACTCAGAGAACCCATAGTGTGGTACAATACATTCTCTTTCCTCTTTGGTACCAGACATCTTGCCAATATAAGGAATTATCTCATGATGATGTGTGTGACGACGCTAATCAATAAGTAAGCATAGAATTTTGCATGTTCTACCTGATTTAGTTAATCCTTACAGTATGAGGTGGGTCTTATAATTATTTCCATGATGTGGAGGAGCAAACTGAGATCTGATATATTGGGACCTGGACTCAGGAAGGATACCTGGAGAAACCATGGTTTTAGCCAGCACTGTATAAAATCTCAAAGAAGTCAGGGAACTATTTTCAAAATTATTATTATAATAGAACTTCCTGTTAGATGCCTTTTTATAAGCTCTTATCATTTAATGATAATGCATATTGTCATGTAATATTTAGAATAATGTTCTAGGCATATATATTGTAGTTAGACTTCCAAGATTCAAGTCTCAGCTCCTTAACCCATTAACTGTATGACCTTATGACATTAGAAAACATACATTTATATATTTATTTTACTCATTATTAGCTAATATTTATTTGATCCCATAGGTGACAGCCACGTTTTTAGGCACTTGGCTTAGATAATACTCAAAACAATCCTAGTAGATGGCGTTAAGATTTCCATTCTGCAGAGGTGGAAAGTTGATCATGGTGAGAATATGTAATTTACCCAAGGTAGAGAGCAGAGTCAGTATTTGAACCCAACAGTATAATTCTAGGTTTCACACTCTTAACCACTATGTTATATTTAAGCCCCAATCTGCATTTCCTCAATGATAAAATGGGATTAAATGAGAATATACATGAAAGGCCTGGCACATGCATGTCCAATACAAGTTTACTATTCTTATATGACTTTTGTCATTAACTTTATTATTAATATTTACAAAGTGTCTTAGTCTATCTTGTGTTGCTAAAACAAAATTCCTGAAATTGAGTAATTTATAAAGAACAGAAATTTATTTCTTATTGCTCTGGTGGCTGTAAAGTCCACGATCAAGGGTCCAGCATCTGGTGAGGGCTTCTTTGCTGCATCCCTACATGGTGAGAGGGGTGAAGGCAAGAGGGAATCAACTCCCTCGGCTAAGCTTTTTTATAAGGGCACCAAATCCCATTCAAGAGGAAGGAGTCTTCATAGTATAATCACCTATTAAAGGCCCCGCCTTTTAACACTATCACATTGATAATACCTGAGTATTTGAGGGGACACACTCAACCCATAGCACAAATTCTGCAACAATGATACTTGTTGGACAAGTGTTGTGGCCCTAAAATTTGATTAAGTTGCCTAAAATACACATTAAAAGAGCCTGGAAACTACAGTGTTGATTCAATCTTCTACTTCTCTGAAATTTACTCTTTTCTTATTTTTTCACTGTATAATTTATAATTTTCTACACATAAAAACTATTACTACTTGTAGGTAATATACTTAATGTAGTAAATCTATGAAAACTTAGTGATTAGTAATTATCAGACATCAACAAACACTCAAGGTCTTTTTTTATCATAAAATTGTATACATTGTATAAACTATATAGATAATTTTTTTTTAAAAAAGTTAGAAGTGAAGACAACTGGGTGAAGAAAACTTGAGTGTATTCCCTAGAATGTCACATGGTTCTGTTCTTGGAATTGCTTTTAGATATGATGCTCTTTGTGTATTCACAGGGCACCTACATGCCATAAAAAGTTAAAAAGAGATTCTTCTTGTCTAAAACTTTATTTCCATAATATGCACATTGGCCATATTTAGTGGATGATGCTCTTTTGCATTATCCAGAGCCTTCCTTCCATAATGAGGCACTCATTTCCCAAGCTGTTGGTAAGCAACTTATTCCGCAGCTCACAGATGAGTTGATTTCCAAGAATTACCCTCAACCAAAGAGTGCCATTTAACCCAATGACACACCTCCCTCTGCAGGCACCTCATATCCTATGACTTGTCATAAAGGGATATAGAAGATTGATCCCTTTATCTCAAGGTGGGGAAAATCTGAAAGCCAAACCAACTCTAGAATTCTTGGTGGAATCTGGAATTTGTCAAGGCCTTTGTTCATATCTGAGATGAAACAGAACTAGGACACAATTTCTTCTTCTGATCCAGAGAGTACTCTGCAGAAAAATTCCTGCACACAAACCTCTGTCTCAGAGTATGTTTTCTGGAGATCTTGACCTAAATTTAAACACCGACCTAGGTTGTCAAGAACCAAGGCCTGTTTTGCATCACACCTTAATGAGTTCTGGTACTAGAACATTTCAGTGGTTCCTGTACTTGATTGGGACCATGTTCCTTGTAATTAGGGCTCTCTAATTCTAACCATTTGCCTACTCCACTTTGATCTTTCAATACTGTCAGCCTTGTAATATGTCACAACTGACCCATAGCAACAAAACACAAATATCATCAACACTTCTAAGCAATGTATCTCAACTCCTTGCCTTTGGTCCTGTGTCTCAGCCTCATTCAATTCGGTTAATCTCACTTTGGCCTCTCATTAGACGTAATTTCTATTTTTTTTTTGATATTTGAATGTTGGATTCCGTGCTTGATCTACAGCTTTACCCATACTTCCAGAGACAAATAATTTTGCTGTTAGAGATGAATTATTTTCACTCTGGTTTTCCCTTAGAATTAAAAACTTCATCACTGTTCTATCTCCCAGATGAATTCAGTCACCACCTGCTGTCATATATTCTCATATGTCACAATAAACATCACATTTTAAACTTATTCATAACTTCCCGGATTTCATTGCATGGAACTAGAGTGTCAAAAATTGTTAAAGGAATTCCTCAAGAAAGGTTAAAAAAATTTTAAAAATCATTTGATAAAATTGCCTTTCTGTGCCCCCCTTCAAGGATTCATATTTTCCTTTACATGTTAATGACTTTCATAACTTCAGCAATAAAGAAATGATTTATGCATTTCTTCAATTATTACATTTCCCAAATCTGAATTGGACCATGGGATGCAACTGGTTTCTTATAAAATATCTGGCAATCTTTCAAGGAGGTATATGTTTTTTTGGAGGTGGGGGTACCAAATTTTGGGAGCCCAAACATAGTTCACCCTCTTACCCCATTTGGGATCCTCTCTATATTTGACAATAATTCTCTAACATGAGGAGAGATTTACTATATTTGTTTTTCACCTGACTTTTGCTTTTTCATTTTATGTATTTGAATTAAATGTTTCATGCAGATAAAGGGCATGAAAATGAATGCAGTCGCAGTCATCATACATCGCATCTTCCCTGTGCTCAAGGATAAAACAGCTCTAGCCAAAAAAATAATAATAATAATGAATCAGTGCCAGGCTGGGCCTTAGCCTTGACATGAACATGACCTGGAAAGAAGGAACATAGCCCTTCATAAGGCCAACAATTTATTGTTGAACTGTTCCAATTATTATAAATTATCTTCATTATAATTTCTATACAGCTATCCCAGATGAGTCTTCTGGAAGAACAAAGAAAACCAGTCTCTTAAATAAATAAATTTATAAATTTATTTATTTATTTATTTATTTATTTATTTATGTTAAATGTGTCACTTCTTCGTATATTTGAAGGCAAATAACTTATCCTACCCAAGACTTCTTGGCTCCAGTTTAAACGTAAATTAACCCTTCAATGCTTCACAAACTACATGTTTTGCAAAATTCTTATAGGACATCTTCCTCACATGGACATATGCTAGTTTACCACTGAAACTCATATATTCAACTTTTAGCTATTCATAAATACTGTATTTCTATAACAACATTCAGTTGTGTGGGCAATCACTTGAAGATGCATCTGAAATGGAATGAAAGGTTTCTTCATTGTTGTTACAAAGAAATAAGTGAATTTTGCATTTTCTCCCTAGGGTTTGCCTTTAAATAAAAAACTAGACAAGAAAATAGATAGTGATTCTATTTTTATTCTTGACTATGATTAAAAGACCTCCTGTGCTATGAGAGTTGCATACCTCTGTGATTGACATTCCAGCTGGCATAGGTGTAATTTAAGAAAGGGTAGCCAGAGGATTGGGGATTACTAGAATAGTATTAGGTCCTCCCTGGGAAATGAAAAGTCAACATTTATTTTGCTTTGCTTTCCAAACTTACAAAATTAACATGGTTATTGCCAATATTTGACATTTTAAACTTCAAACAAGTTACTCATAGTCACAAAGCCACTTCACACAGATTTTCTTATTTGAACGAAATGTCATTGGGAGGAAATCACACCAGTGAAAATCACTACTTTCTCATTGGCTGAACGGTTGTGGGCCTGTATTAGGAGCAGGTATAGTTTGATGATGAAAAGCACTGAATATCAGCAAATAAAAATGACCTCTAGCATATCATGTTTTTTAAGAACACCGAAATAGGGCAACAGAAAGCCAAATCAGAAAATAATTTAGAATTAACAAAGCAAGCTGAGAGCTTGTTTAATTATATTATTGATTTTCCTTTTAAATCAGTATTTATTTCCTTTTTCCTAAAGACAAAGTTCAATGTAGGTTGTGCTGTCCAAACTGAACTTGTCATCCTATTCCTAATCTAGTTTATACCTACTCTAATTTGACTCCAAGCTTGACTCCAGCTTTTGTTGATTCAATATTATTTTGTTTGCAATAGAAGTGGAAAATGAATAAAAGAGAAAAGAAATAGGTGCTTTATGACTATCTTTCTCTAGAAGAGTTGAGTAGAACTTTATTGGTTCTGATGCCATCTTTTGTGATTTTTCCATTATCTGAAGGGTCGGAGGTTTGTTGGGTGGTGGGAGTAGGATTTGCAATTGTATCACTTTAATCATTATAAACGTTAGATTGGGTGGGAAGCTCAGCTTGGTTGAATCTGATAGCCTCATTGGCTCTTTCATAAATGCAGTTGATGCCTCAAGGATCTTGAGAACTTATTCAGATCCCCAAAAAGTTGGAAATGATAGCTGAATTAGACATAAGTGCACTGCAGTTATGAAAGTTGAGGATGTAAACAAATAAGCTATGGGACTATCTAGGCTGCCCTTTTTCAGATGGAAAACAAATATTAAAGAATTAAAAAATTCCAATGAGAGGGAATTAAAAAGCAAATAATAGCCTTAATTTTAAAATATTTTATATGATCCTAACTTTTCAAATGAAATCTCTGAAGAATGAAGAGAAACCCATTATCCATTAATACATTCTGAAATTTCAGAGCAAACATTTCCAAGTGGTTTTCTCCATTGGAAATATACACAACAATAAATATGTTTCTAAGAATATAGTAGTTAATGACAACTCCTGCCTCTTTACAATAGCCTTAATTTGAAACCAGCAAGACATTAGTAAGAAAATTGGCTTTCGTAGGTTTTTGTTTATTTTTTCTTAGTTTTAGTTCCTTCATCTGCTAAAAATCCAAAACAAAACACAACAATAGCAAAAAATGAACCAAAAAAAACTAGTAAATTAATATCCAAATGAAATCAAAGGAAAAAGAACAAACCCTCCTGTTGCCTCCATATATCATTGTACAGTTTGTGTCCAATCAAGGAAGCAAGCAGGGGCTAAAGTTATGACTCTAACTTAATTAACACATTATTAGAGTGTCTATACTGGGCCAGTTCATTGGGCCAAGCCCTTTACATTTATTGACTCTTGTATTCCATAAAATAACCTCAGAAGCCAGATTATATTATTATCTCAAATTTATAAAGGAAATGAATCCACTGAGAATTAACTGACTCAGGGTCACACAGCTAGTGTGTCACAGAGCTGGCCTTGACCCTGGCAGTCAGGCTCTGGAGCCCATTCTCCTTTTTCACATATGTGTGTTGTGTGGGGTTTCATAAAGTATTACTAAAATACAGAAGATAATTATCCTAATTCTTCTTTTACAATTTAATAGGAGAATTGACTCTAATTTAAATGAAATAAATTCTACAACTTCCTATCTAGAACCTGGTGCAGAGTGACGTCAATAAATAGAGTATCCTTCTAGTCTCCTATTTTTCCTTTTTATAATTTAAAATTTATCATCCTATAAACTCAGGAAAACCTACTCTCTCACACACTAAATCAAGTTGTTTAAATGATTAAGAATCCTGATAAATATTGGGAAGCAAACTTTTCTGAATACTTTGGAGGCTAAAGTTTATGGTGGAATATAGAGAATTTGTGAGCCTGGTTTTGGCAAATGCAGCATCGCTTTATCTTCCTCCTCATTCCTGCTAATTTCCATGTCTTGAGAGGTCTCGGCAAGAGACAATAAAGGGAAATAAACCAAAACAGATTAAAAATATATTAAAACAATCAATATTCCACAAATGAGGAAAGATCTTATTCTGTTGATGTTCCAATGATGGAGTTGTAGGATTTAAAGTCTTTCCTTTAAAGTATAGAAACTGCAAGCTAGAGGCTACCTTGCCAGAATACGGCAAGTAAAAGGAGTGAAGAAGTTAGAGGTGGAGAATAGTACAGGAGAAGCAAGAGAGACAAGATTTGAAACACCCATCTAGGAGGGGCTCTGCATGCATTGAAAGGTTTGCACCATATGCTAAACTCTGGGTATGATTGTGCCATTGCAATGAGGACTCACAGCCTCATGACCTACCCGCATAATGTGGGATGACCTCAGGGATGGATCTTTATGAAGTACAGTATTAAGTACTGGGCTAAAGAGAATATAGGTGAATTTCTGAAGGGCACTTTCCATTATGTTTACCAATATTACTGTAAAAATCAAAATTATTTAAATTTAAAAAATAAGCTCAAATGCCCACGTGGCTCTTTATTCTCAGCTATTTAGATTCTAGAGCACTGAGGTTTTCCACCAAGAAGTCTAAAGATGGTGTGCTACCCACTGGCCTTTCTTTGTTCCTTTCACAGATATACAGTATAATAAAGATGACTCTAAAGCCCTGGATCACTTTAAAATTGAGTGTCATCTGGAAACGTTACTTTTTTAGTCTTCTCCCTTGTAGCCACTGACCTGAGCATAAATTGCCGATAGTAGATTCATGTTTAATGTGGTGGACCATCCCTTGTAAGTTTGACTTTTGGTACCCCAATGAAGACAATTAAGCAAACCTCATAATGTTATAATTGAAATGTTAACAGATAATTGCCCATGTAATTACTCCAAGTCATTTTATTATCATTAGAGGAGAATAAAAGTCAGCAGTATAATTTAATATCAAATATTACTTGATTACTGAGATACAGTTAATGTTACTGCATCTGTTTTATAACAACTTGGGAGTTTTATTTTTGGCTGAAGATCATGAGAATGCAGATTCTGGGCATAGGAAACATTAGTGGAAGGTAGGAATGTTGCCCCAGGATTCTATAATTTACCAAGGTTATACCCATTTCACTTAGCTTCAAAAATATCTTTGAAAATTATCAATCTTTTCCCTGAAATACCTCTTGCATGCAGGATATGGATGAAAGCATAAAACAGAAAATAGTGGTGATGAAGTCTTCAATCTGATTTATTTTGTTCGTGCATCTCTGCTTAGTAATTGGGCAGACTCTGTGGGTGCTCCTTTATTCCTGGTAGCTTTTCGTTAGCTCCCTTCTACTGCTCTTACACTTAGCTGTTCACCATCCATGCTTCATTGACTTATTAGTTATTTCAGAATGTTCTATACTGGTTTGTTTGTGAGACTGATTTCATGACTATGACCAAAAGAGTTAGCACACTTGTCATTATCCTGTTAATAAATTACTAAAAATATAAAAATGGTCATTTGATCTTGTACTTTGGTAGATAACCAATTTCAGTATCACCCTCTTAGAATTTCAGTCACTCAGTCTTTTCTGATATCATCCTATTGTAACCTGAATATTTGTGTCCACCGAACATTTATATGTTGAAATCTAATGTTCAACTTAATGGTATTAGAGGCTTTGGGGAGGTGATTAGGTCATGAGAGTAGAGCCCTCATGAATGGGATTGGTGCACTTATAAGAAGCCAGAGAAATAGCTAGGTATTTTTTTTTTTTTTTTTTTTTTTTTTTTTTTTTTTTTTTTTTTTGCCACATGAAGATACAATAACTTAGCAGTCTGCAACCAGGAAGAAGTCATTTACCAGAACCTGACTATGCTGGGACCGTCATCCCTGGCTTCCAGCCCCCAGAATTGTGAGAAATAAATTTTTGTTGTTTATCATATACCCAGTCTGTGGTACTTTTTTATAGTACCCTGAACTGACTAACGCACACCTCAATCTTACACTAGGTCCTTCCTTTGAATATCTTCAAAGCCTTCTAAAACTTTTTTTCCTATTAAGTTACTTAGTAAGTCTTCATTTTAGGTCTACTAATACAGCAATTGTTTGAAATACATATATCACATGTAAAAGCATGGTGTTCAAATTGAATGCCAAAAGGGTTTTACTCATAAAGAATGGCCAGGGATCAGTAAAATTAATTGTCAAAGACATAAATGAATATTCATTATTTTACCTAATTATGGCATACATATGTCAATTGAACATTCTGAACATAAGTGAACAATTGAACATAACTGAACATTCATTATTTTACCTAATTATGGCATACATATCTAAATTATATACACAATATATTTTAGATTATTTTAAAATTAAACCTGAAAAATTAGAAATGTTTATTTTTTTTAATATAGTTTATGCCTTCTTTGATTTGAAACTAAAAGCCTGACAGATTTTCTTTTGCATCAAGATGTGAATGTCAGTTCTTGAATTTTTTGTAGAGATGTGCAGTACAAAAATTCAGCATTGAATTATTTATCTGGAATGATATATGTTCGTTTATTTGTGTAAGAAAAAATGCTGCACACATATAATATAGGTGCCCCTAAATATAGACTTTGGAAAATGCTATTTGATCAATGGCTTATTTAATAGATTGGATAACAATTCAAGATATAGTTTCAGTTTGTGATATCCCAAATGGTCATATTTATTGTTTCTCACTATGTTACACTGCAATTCAAAAAATTCATTTTGGAACTCCTCGTTCTTTGACCATTATTAACTGGCAAAGAAAAATGGTCATATTTAGTTCATTTTCATAAAACCAAAAGTCAAGAAATAGTTTTTGAAAATCAATTTTCAACTTCACAATTTGTGTATACAGCTCAGACTATTATTTGACATTTGGAAATGGCTTAAGTACAAGAAAGTGTGCCAGATAATTCATTACTTATGAATTTCTAAAGAACTCAATTTCATTAGAAAGGAGTGAAGAATGCATTTATGTAATTACTTCTGAATGCCCTTAAATATGAATATTCAAAGGGTTTGTAAGGTTATAATGTCAAACAAAAAAATGCCAAAATGTTAATTTGGTTTTTACTGGTGAGCCAACAGTGGGGATTTTTCTTGTTTGACATGAGCAAATAAATTTCTTTCAAAGATCAAAAATTACCCCCGCAAGATTCATTAGTGAGTTGCGCAGCAGTTGATATATGGCGGGTGAGATGTCTCTACAAGCATCACGTGCAGCCTCAACTGCCTATGGTTAAAACTATGAGAACATTTCTAGTTCACATTTCTCATTGTTGTATGCCTGACCGGGTCCATGTGTAATGCTTTAGCAAGGCAATTATTGGCAAATGATGCAATGGATAGATTTAAATTTGTGTTCCTTTCAAAAGTTGCAACTTATTTTATTTTTTTTTTTTACAAAGGTATCATCACTAGTCAGATTCCAAAACACTACAGACTTGTTTACCTTCAATTTTCATCAACCAAGAAGCAGCCATTTGGATACATAATTATTATAGGCAGTGCATGTATATATAAGTCTCTTAGTCACCTATAATTTGCCATTAAAACAAAAATAGCTAGTGTGCTGTGGGTATTCTCCCATTTCTTCAACCTGCTAAACAATTGCATTTTTGGACAAATTTTTGTTTACAAATGCTTGCTTTAGTTTAGGACTTATAATTTTTACTATACTCTGAAGACTTTAATACATTTGCCTACAGTAAATGATTTTGATACTCAACCATTCTTTCACTTAATACATTTATAGCAAGCAGTGTCACTTAGTGTAATTCAGAAACAAACCCAGATAAATTTCAGGCATTTTTGTTGTGGTTATTAAGTTGTTTGTACATGTTCCAGTCATACTACTTAATATGTATTGTTTATTAGTGACACATTGATTTATATGTGTAGAAACATTTCATTTGAATATTAAGCATTTAGTAATACTTATCATTTTCAAAAGAGAAATACATTTTCTCACATTTTTTCTTGAAACATCCACATTTAACTTCCCCTCTCTAGATAAAAATGCATGCACAAAAACATTTCACTTTGCTCTTAAATCTTCTATGAAAACAGATATAGCATGGAGATGAATTGCAACTGACATAACCCTCAGCATCTGAAAGACTAAAGAAAACTCCGAGGACTGTGACAGGGGAGGGAAAAAATGCTCTTCCACTCCAGGAGGTTGCTTCCACTTTGCAGATATCCTGATTTTTAAAAGGGAGGTCACATAACTAGATTTTCATATATAATCTCCTAACTTTTACATGTTGAAAAAAATTATTTTAACTTTGTACAAGTAAAACTAAACACTCACCTTTGGTCACTAGTTTGTTGCTTCTATTCTGAATAACTAGGGGGCACATGAAATGTTTCATTTAACTTTTCTCTTAAATTCTACTGTTGAGAATGAATGGCAAATAACAAATGAAAACAACATTATTTGAAGGAATCTTGATGTCTGGGGTAGAAAAAAGACATTCTTAATACATTCAATATGAACTAACTTTTTATTTAGAATTTCACTTTATGATTAGACTATGAAAATTGTAAATTAAGGAGAAGTGTTAGGCAAACAAAAGCATCTAAATTAATCATTTGAGGGATGGATCCTACATTCTTCTATTAGTTTTCACTCCTGTAGATGATCTTGTTTACCGTTATATCCAAAACAATTTTGACTGTGATTAGAATTGAAGGTGCTGAGGTTTATGTAAGTATGGCCACAAAATTCATTCCAAATGCAATAATTTTATAATGTACTTCAGAGTTAGCTGTGGGATTTATGTAGTTGTCCCGTAGTTTTCTTTCCTATTGTCAAAACTTGGGGTGCACCAACTACATACATAGCACTTTGCTAACCCTGTGGGGATAGAAAAAAAATGGAAACACATACGGTGGCCCATGCCTGTAATCCCAGAGACTTGGGAGGCTAAATCGGGAGAATGGCTGGAGACCAGGAGTTCAAGACCAGACTGGGCAACATGGTGAGACCCTCTTTCTGCACAAAATTAAAGTACTTAGTTTGGGTGGAGTGTGCCTGTTGCCCCAGACACTCACAGCTGAGGTGGAAGAATCTCTTGTGCACAGGAGTTTAAGGCTACGGTGAGCATGATCCTGCCACTGCACTCCAGCCTCGGTGACACAGTGAGTCCCCATCTCTAAAGAAACACAGATTGGAGTTATAATCTAATAGGAGACACAAATGTGAATATATTTAATACAGGACAAGCAAGATGTTAGTCCTACAAAGTATGTAACATACTATAATAATTGAAAGGAATATTACCATAAAAAGGGGGAATTGATAATGCATGTCATCTTTTAATTTCTCTATTTTTACATCTTTCTTTAGCCGGAAGCCAGATCTTTGATTTGACTGATTTAACTAGCACTTGTAAGAATTGTAGTTTGAATGATTCTTCTGAAGTCATTATAAAGTGTTTAATGTCGTCCCCCAACACTTATGCTCCTTGCTTCTTCTGGCAGAGTCTAATTTAATCTTAACATTTTCATCTAAGATGGCAATACCATTGTGGGACATCCCTCCAAACCTAGATAGATTTAATGATGCTCTTTTCTCCATTCTATAACAATTTGTAAATACACGTATTTGTTACAGGAAAGGGGTCCCAATCCAGACCTCAAGAGAGGGTTCTTGGATCTCACGCAAGAAAGAATTCAGGATGAGTCCATAGTGTAAAGCAAAAACAACTTTATTAAGGAAGTAAAGGAATAAAAGAATGGCTACTCCATAAATAGAGCAGCTTGGGCTGCTGGTTGCCCACTTTTATGGTTGTTTTTTGATGATATGCTCAACATGGAGTGGATTATTTATGCCTACCCTCTCTGGACTGTATAGAGTAACTTCCTGACGTTGGCATAGCATTTGTAAACTGTCCTGGTGCTGGTGGGAGTTAACAGTGGGGACAACCAGAGGTCACTCTAGTTGCCATCTTGGGTTTGGTGGGTTTTAGCCAGCTTCTTTACTGCAGCCTGTTTTATTAGCAAGGTGTTTATTCCCCATATCTTGTGGCGACCTCCTATCTCATTCTGTGACTTTGAGTACCTTAACCATCTGGGAATGCAGCCTAGTAGGTCCTAGGCTTATTTTACCCAGCTCCTATTCAGGATGAAGTTGCTCTGGTTCACATGCCTCTGACTTATTTAGTAGGGAAGTACTGTTATTAAATCAGAATGAGAAACATGTGGGTCAGGGTCTTTTTGAGAGCTGTGTCCTCAATGCTTAGCATAGTTAATATCTGTGGGATAAATAAATGAACAAATAAGTTGGCAAAAACAACCAGGTTGAGAGATTAAGGTATTCTGTGGTTGCTATTTTTCTAGCCTTCATTTCTGTTGAGATAAATTAGTTGGTGATAGATCGATGAGATATTTTGAAAGAAAATAGCTATGACAGATACTTCTACATTTGCATACCATCTCTTGTTCATCAGATAAAGCAATCTAGCATATTATAGAAATTATTGTCCTTTTATGTGAAATATATTTTATATTATGTGTATTTAGTCTATATTTTAGTTTTTAAAGATTTTCATTAGAGATTAATGGTATATAAAAATATTGTGTAAAATTACATGTAGCTAGACTTCAGTGAAAATGGTTATATAAGGAGCTTCAATAATTGTATTCTCCATAAAATGAATGAGAACACTGGCAGGAAGTTGTCAGAATCAGCTTTCAGAACACTGGAAATTAAACATAGGCTGGCAGCAATTCAGAGTGTGCATCCAAGAAAAAAGCTGAATCTCAGTTAAATCAGTGTGTTTTGTGGTACTTTGGCTTTTTCTATTTCCATCCACCTCTTCCCAGCTCCAGAGTAGCCTTGAAAACTAAGAGATCACAATTACTGTGAAAACCAGCAGTCTGATAGCCAAAGGAAGAGGCAAAACTGTGCTGCATTTTCTTCAAACCTTCATTCCCAGAGAACTGACATTATTGAACTGTTGTGGTAGTTTCTTGGAAGACTTCACTTGCAAGGCAATCTTTTTAAAATTTTTATGTCCAGGTGTCCATGTGCAAATTTGTTATATAGGTAAAATGCATGTCACAGGTGTTTGGTATACAGATTATTTTGTCACCCAGGTAATAAGCATAGCACTCAATAGGTAGTTTTTAAAATCCTTTCCCTCCTTCCACTTTCTACCCTCAAGTAGGCACCAGTGTTTGTTGTTCCTCTCTTTGTGTCCGTGTGTTCTCATCATTTAGCTCCCACTTATAAGTGAGAACATACAGTTTCTGGTTTTCTTTTCTTGCATTAGTTTTCTTAGGTAGGATAACAGCCTCCAGCTCCATCTATCTTGCTGCAAAGGACATGATCTTGTTCTTTTTATGACTGCATAGTATTCCGTGATGTATATGTACCACATTTTCTTTATCTAGACTATTATTGATGGGCATTTAGGTTGATTCTATGTTTTTGCTATTGTGAATAGTGCTGAAATGAACATATGCATGCATATATCTTCATGGTAGAATTATTTATATTCCTTTGGGTATATACTCAATAATAGGATTACTGGGTCAAATGGTAATCCTGTTTTAATTCTTTGAGGAACTACCACACCACTTGCTACAATGGTGGAACTTGAAATCAGCAAGAAGAAATGATTCATCATGCACAAAGTGTTCTCTATAGGACTAAAACTGACTTTGTAACATAAGCCTAGGGGGCCAGAGGATTGGGATGACACAGTCAAACTGCTAAAAACAACAAACAAAACAAGAACAACAAAAATACTAGTAGACTGCTTCCCTATAAGAAATACTAAGCTGAGTCCTTTAGAGAGAAATGAAATGATACTAGACAGTAACTGAAATCTACAAGAAAGAATAAAAGACACCATTGAAAAATTACATAGAAACATGTAAAAGATAGCACAAATGTATTTTTATTCATATCTCATCTGTTCTCCTTTCTGAATTAAAAGACAGCTGCATAAGACAATGGTTATAAGTCTGTGTTGATGAGATACAATGCAAAACTATACCATTTGTATGACATCAGAACAAAGGAGGGAAGATAAAGATGAATAGGAAAAATTTTGTATGCTACTGTAATTAAGTTATTATTAATCCAAGATAGAGTGTTATAGGTTAACATGATAATGAGAAGCCACAGGATAAGCAGTGAGAAAATAACTAAAAAAATATAATAGATGACATGGGAAGAGAACTAAAGTGTGATACTATAGAGTACCTGTACAACATAAGAGAAGGCAGTAATGAGGAAAAAAAATGGAGAAAGAAAAACAGAAATTACACATGATATGTAAAAACAAATAGCTGAATGGCAGACATAAATCTCAAACTGTCAGGAATTACACTAAATGCAAATGAATAAAATATTCTAATTATCCATGTAATAGGCTGAAATTACCAGAATGAAAAAAACAGATATAACTACGTATTGCTACAACACATATACTTCAAGTGAATGATACAAATAGTTTTAAAGACAAAGGATAGAAACAGATATCCCAGGCAAACAAACAATAACATAAAGAAAACTGAGGTAGTGATACAAATAAAAGACATAATATACTTTTAAAAAATTATGGGATGCTTTATGAATTTGTGTGTCATCCTTGCACTGACACAATGCTAATCTTCTATGTATAGTTCCAACAAAATATACTTTAAGACTATAAAGTTATTGCTAATGACAAAAATTATATTCTATAATAATAAAATGGTCAATCAAACAAGAAAGTATAAATGTGCCTAACAACAGAGCCACAAAATATATGAAACAAAACTGACATAAATTTGACAATTTAACGATAACAGTTGGAGATTTTAATAACCAACTTTCAATTACAGATAGCACAATTAGGCATAAGATAAGCAAGAAAATGGAACACTTGAATGACAATATAAACCAGCCAGAATGAGCAGACATCTCATATAAAATAATCCATCCAACAAAACAGAAGTCAAATTCTTCTCAAGTGCACATGGAACATTCCTCCAGATAGACCATAAATTAAGCCATAAAATTAGCTTCAATAAATTTAAAGAATTTAAATCATGCAGAGTATGTTTTCTAATAACAATGGAATAAAATAAGAAATAAATTATGAAAATAAAAGTTTGGAAATTTATAAATGTGTAGAAATTAAGTCTCATCTTTCTAAATAATCAAAGAATAAGTCACAAGACAGATCAGAAAGTACTTCAAAATGAATTTGAAAAAGATTAGTATATAACAAAACTTATGAGATGAAGCTAAAGCAATGATTAGAGAAAAATGTATGTCTGCAAATACCTGTATTAAAAAACAAGAGAGATCACAAATCGGTAACCCAATCTTCCTTCTTAAGGGAATGGAAAAAGAGTATCAAGAGAAACCTTAATCAAGCAGAAATAAATAATAAAAATTTGAATGAAAATAAATGAGATGGGGATACAAAAACTGTAGAGAACAACACCACCAAAAACCCAAACACTGGATCTTTGAAATAAATTAACACAATTGACGTATCTTTAGCTAGCATAATCAAGAAAAAGAGAGGATACTCAAATTACTAAAATCAGGATGAAAAAGGGGACAGTACTACCAACTTTATATTAAAAAGATAAAGGATTGCTATATACGACTGTATACAAAATGACTGGCTAAATTAGATAAAGATACAAACTCTTAGAAAGATACAGTCTGCCAAAACTTACTCAAAAGAAATAGAAAATGAAAAAACAATAACAAGTCAAGGGATTGAAGTAACATTTTAAAAATTCTATAAAAAAATTTAGGACTAGATGTCTTTACTGGTGAATTCTGCCAATTTAAAAAAAATTAATACCATTTTTTGCAAGCTTTTCCAAAAAATATATTAGAAGTGAGCCCTTCTCATCTTATTCTATGAGGCCAGCACTGCCGTTATACCAAAATCAGATAAGAACATCACAAGAAAATATCACTACAGACCAATATCCCTTGTGAATATAAGCACAAAAAATTCTTGCCAAAATCCTGGAAAATCGTGTCCAGCAATATCTTAAAAGAATTACACCAGGTAGGACAAAGTGGGACCAGATGCGATGTATCAAAGGAATACAGATTAGTTCAACATACAACAAAAAAAATTATACTATGCCATACTAGAAAAACAATAATAATAAAACACATGATGATCCCGTAAACACAGAAAAAGCCTTTGATAAAATCCTAAACTATTTCATGATAGCAGACGATTACCTGAACCTGGAAAGCTAGCTAACGAAAACCCCACAGCTAACGTCATACTCAATGGTGAAAGATAAAAATCTTTTTTTTTGTAAGATAATTCACAAGATAAAGATTTTCATTCTCACTACTTGTTATTCAGCACTGTGCTGGAGATTCTAGCCTTGGCATTTCTGCAAGAAAAAGGAATAAAAGACATAGAGATTGCAAGATAAGAAGTAAAACTATCTCTATTTGAATATTACATGAGCTTGCAAATAGAAAATCCTAAATTGTATACCAAAAAATCCACTAGTGCTCATAAACAAGTTAGACAAGTTTGCAGGATTCAAGATCAATGCATAAAAATTAATTGTATTTTTCTATACTAGTAATGAATAATCTGGAAATGAACTTGATGCCATTTAAAATAGCATCTAAATAATTAAATATTTAAGAATAAATTTAATGATGGAAGTGCAAGACTTGCACACTTAATACCACAAACATTGTTGAGAGAAATTAAAGACTTAAATAAATGGAAATACTTCCCATGTTCTTAGATTGGAAGACTCCATATTCTGAAGATTGAAACATTCTCCAATTAGATCTACAGTTTTAACATATTCCTTGTCTAAATATCATATGCTGTTTTTTCTTTGCTGATATTGACAAGCTGATCTTAAAATATATATAGAAATGTCAGAGACCAAACCAGCCAACACAATCTTGAAGAAGAACAAGGTTGGAGGACTCACACTTCTTGATATCATATCTTAAAAGCTGCAGTAATCAAGACAGGGTAGTAGTGGTATAAGGTTTAACATGTAGATCAATGGAATACAATTAAGACTCCATAAATAAACCTGTATTTCCATGGTCAAGTGATTTTCACTCAGGATGCCAAGAAAATGCAGTCAAGACATAATATTTTATTTATTTATTTTTAAAAAATGGTGCTGGAACAACTGGATATCTCTATCTATCATCTATCTATCTATCTATCTATCTCTCTATCTACCTATCTATCTACCTACCTATCTATATATCTATCTGTAATTTCTACCCCTACATTACACCATATAAAATAATTCAAATGGATTGAAGATCTAAATGTAAGGGTGAAAAATATAAAACTCTTAGAAGGAAACATAGAAGTAAATCATTTGACTTATATTTATGCAGTTGTTTCTTACATAAGCACCCAAACCACAAGGGACCAAAGAAAAAATACATAAATTGAACTTCATCAAAAATTTAAAATTTTTGTTTTGAAAACATAACAAAGTGGGAAAGATGATTGCAAATCATATACCTGATAAGGAATTTGTACTCAAAATATTACAAAGTCGTTCTTATAATTCAATCTTAAAATGTCTAATTATTTAATTAAACAATAGGCAAAGGTTTTGGATAGATATTTCTCCCAAGAAGATATGAAAGTAGCCAATAAGTACATATTTCCATCAAACTACCAATGACATTATTCACAAAATTAGAAAAAAAAAATTAATTCATATGGTACCAAAAAGAGTCCGAGGAACCAAGGTAATCCAAAGCAAAAAGAACAAAGCTGGAGGCATCTCATTGCCGGTCTTCAAACAACATTACAGAGCCACAGTAACCAAACCACATAGTACTGGCACAAAAAGACAGATAAACCAAGAGAATAGAATAGAGAGGCCACAAATAAGGCCACACACCTGCAACCATCTGATCTTTGACAAAGCTGACAAAAACAAGCAATGGAGAAAGGATATTCAATAAATGGTGTTGGAATAACTGGTTTGCCATATGCAGAAGATTGAAACTGGACTTTTCGTTACTGCATATACAAAAATCAACTCAAGATGGATTGAAGACTTAAATGTATAACACAAAACTATGAAAACCCTGAAGAAAACCTGGGCAATATTATTCTGGACATAGGAACTAGCAAAGATTTCATGACAAAGTTGCCAAAAGCAATCACAACAAAATCAAAAATTGACAAATAGGCTGTAATTAAACTTGAAAGCTTATGTACCACAAAAGAAAATAACAGAGTGAACAGACAACCTACAGAATGGGAGAAAATATTTGCCAACTATACATAAAACAAAGTCTAATATCCAGCATCTATAAAGAACTAAACAAGTTTACAAGAAAAAAAACAACCCCATAATAAAGTGGGCAAAGGACATGAACATACACTGTTCAAAAGAAGACATACATGCAGTCAATAAGCCTCTGAAAATAAGTTTGACATCACCAATCATTTTGAACCAAGTTCACAAAACCACAATGAGATGCCATCTCACACCAGTTAGAATGGCTATTATTAAAAAAGCAATAAAACCAGATGTTGGTAAGCTTGTGGAGAAAAGGAAACACACATTGTTGGCGAAACGAATTAGTTCAACCATTGTGGAAAACAGTGTGACAATTCCTCAAAGACCTAAAAACAGAACCACCATTTGATCCAGCAATCTCATTACTGGGTATATACCCAAAAGAATATAAATTGTTCTACTAGAAAGACACATGCACATGTATGCTCATAATAGTGCTATTCACAAGAACAAAGACATGGAGTAAATCTAAATGCCCATCAATGGTAGACTATATATAAAAAAAGATGTGGTACATATACACCATAGAATACTATGCAGGTTAAAAAAGAATGAGATCATGTCCTTTGCAACAACATGGACGGAGCTGGAGACCTTTATCCCAAGCAAACTAATGCAAGAACAGAAAACCAAATACTACATGTTCTCACTTATAAGTGGGAGCTAATCAACGAGAACACATGGACAGTAATAGGGGAACAGACACACTGGGGCCTACTTGAAGATGGAAGGTGGGAAGAGGGAGAGAATCAGAAAAATGCCTATTGGGTACTATGTTTCTTACCTGGGTGATGAAATAATCTGTACACAAAATCCCCATGACGTGCAGTTTACCTGTATTACAAACCTGCACGTGTACTCCTGAACCAAAAATAAGCGGTAAAAAAAGAAAATTTGCTTACCATCATTAGTCACTAAGAAATTCAAAACCACAATGAGATACCATTTCATACTCACTACATGGCTATAATAAAAAAGGTGGGCAAAACACATCCTGGTGAAGATGCAAAGAAATTTGAATTCTCACAAACTGTTGATTGGAATGTGAAATAATTCAGCCACTTTGGAAAACGGTTTTGTAGTTCTCCAATATATTAAATATAAGGCCACCATTTCACTTTTGGATATATACCCAAGAGGAGTGAACATATACATCCACACGTAAACATATATTATTGTTCATAGCAGCATTGTTCAAAATAGTTAAAATGTAAAACCAATCCAAATGTCTATTATCTGAAGAAAGGAAAAGCAAAATATGGTTATATCTACAAAATGGAATATTATTGGGCAATAAAAAGAAACGAAGTACTGATTTATGGTAATTCATATAGGTAAACCTTGAAAACATTACTACAAGTTGAAGAAAAGCAACACATAAAGCAACATGTTATGATTTCATTTATGTAAAATGTTTAGAAGAGAAAAATCCATTAATAGAGATCAGTGGTTGACATTGGCTGTGGGAAGAGGAGAATGGGGTGCAATGTTAATGGATGTGGGATGTCTTCTTGCTATTAGAAAAATATTCTGGAATTATATAGTGGTGATAGCTGCAACATGTTGTGAGTATAATAAAAATGCTGAATTGTCTAGTTTTAAATGATGACTATCATAACTTTAAAAGAATGAATTATATCTCAATTTTAAAAAATGCTTGGAGCACATAATGCTAAGTAACTGAGCTCCAAAACCAAAGTCTCCCGGAAGCACATATATGAAATATACAAAGATGCAAACAGATGCCAGGAATCCACAGAAAATTGCTGATATTGGGCTGAATGTGTTTTTAGCTAGTATTCAATTTTCACAGTAATAAATAGTGAACACTTTTTTTTATGTACCAGGACATCTTTTGAGTGCTTTACATGCACGTTTTCATCTAATCTTCATAAAATTCTATGATGATTTTTAAAATTTTCAATTTTACAAATGGAAACCTCGAAGTTTAGTGATTAAGACATTAGTCCATAATCTCTTCATCAACATGTATCCAGATTTGAATCAAAGACCACTAGCTTCATAGCCTGTAGTAGTGAAGTATTATCTTTTTGAAGTTTATTCTGAAGTAAATCTTTTATTAATTGATGATTGATTCATTATATCACCCATTTAATGAGCTTCTTTTTTGAAACTTTTCTACCCTGATTTACTTTTAAAAGTGGGCAATACAAAGTGAAATATGAGGAAAAAGCAATGCTATCATGGGGACTGCACAGGGATGTGTAAATAACCTACAAACAAATTAATTAGGATGAAGGTTCAGCTCCAATAAAATGCAGGGACATGATTAAGAGAGATTGCATGGTCAGAGGAGACCTTGCAGAGAAGCCGGTTTGTAAGTCAATACCCAAATGATGAAAAAAAATACTTCTGCAAAAACCTGAGGGAGAGAATCTCAGGCTCTGGCATCAGCTAGTGAAGATGCCTGCAGGCAGGAATATGTTGCCTCCAGAAAGAAAGCAAGTGTTGCTAGAAAATAATGATGGAGGTAGAGTGTGGAATATGAGGTCTGAGAGCCAAATCCTAAAACACTGTTTAGATCCGAGTGTGGGCTGAGAGGAGGAGGAGAATGGCAGCGTGATACCAATGTTGCCAATGATGAGGATGATAACTCTACCAGAAAAAAAGCAAAATAATCAATGTGTTTACTTCTTATGTGTCAATATTTTGCTAAGTATTCTGTATACAGAATTCTTAGTTATCATTCTCAAGTAGCATTGAAGGAGAGCATCTTTCCCATTTTATGTAGGAAAAGCTGAGGCTCAGAGATGGTAGCTAACTAGCCCAAGATAAAACAGCTAAATGAGAGGTAGAGAAGGTGTTGAAATCTATGTGACTGCAAAACCCTGGTCCTTAAACACGATTGCTAGTTCCAGCTGCCTCTCAAAGAGGAAATTCTGTGGTAGAACAGTATACATCTTTGTCATTCAACAATATTTTTAGTTGAATGAATTAGGGAGAAGTTTATTTTTGTACACCAAATATTTCTTGGGTGTGTTCGACTCTCACTGTGATTCTACTTTCACGTCAAGATTTCACATTCATTATTTATATCTGTGAAGCTCTAAGAATACCAATGTCGTGATTTCACAAAGAACCCCCACCTTTCGAGTTGTCATTCTAGGTCAGTATTCTTGAGGATATTTTAAGTGTACACCTTATGTTCTAGGGACAAAATATCCCAATCTCGCTGTGAAAGCCAGCCTGTACAACAAAAAGGCTGGGGCAGGATTAGACTGTCAGTTATTAAGCAGGTTTTTCTAAATAAGTAGGCAAGATCTTGTTATTTTGACAGGCAGTTACAGAAAAGAGCTGGCAGCCCCAGGAGCACAAAATGAAATGTCAAAGAGTCCAAGGATATGTCATTGTCCACGAAAAGCCATCAGCAACTGCTGGGGTACACATCAAATTTACATTTATTCCACCAAATAGTAAACAGTATTGACAAGTGAAGTGTGTGTGTATGCGTGTGTGTGTGGTGTGTGTGTGTGTGATTTCTGTCCCCGGGAGGATTTTAAGAAAGACAAATGATATACGATTTGTGGTTGTACTTTAAAAGATTCAAATATAGGTCTGAAGGGCAGAGGAATCACTGCAGAGCTTCTGGGAAATAATACCCTGCCCTTTCACAAAAACACATCCCATCTAATAGTGACTGTGAAGAAGTGAGAACAGGAGCAATTCTTATTATCCCTGTCCCTAAAAAAAGTTTTGGCCCCGCTATTTACTGCTGGAAAACCGAGGCCCAAGGCAAGGGGGCTTGCCCAAACTCTCATAGCCAGCAGCAGCATAACCAGGATTTTAAACAAAGCAACTTGCTTCTGGAACTTGGCATAAACACTTTTTACATGAGGAAGTCACCATGGACAGCTCTCTCTGAAAGGAAAATATTCTAGCCATCCTAGTTGACCAAGCTGAATATTGCATCCAATGAAAAGCATTCTCAATACCTTAACACAAACTTACTGACTCCTTTCTTTAAACAAACCAACAAACAAACATCTTCCTATTCAAAGTGCTTTCAAATACATTATTTTTAACATTTACCTAATTGCATGAAATTAGTGAATGTATTTCACTGTATATCCCGTTCTCATTCCCACCTTGAATACTTCCTTATATATAGTGGAAATTCATTGGCTTTTATTTTATATCCTGTGTCTCTAACCTAGAAAGTAGTAAATCAGTAAATGGTTGAAAAAATTAAAAACCCAAGTCAGAAATAATCTAGCAAATGATACTTTGGAAGGTTTAGCCAACCTTCACAGTAGAGTTATGGCTTAGACACATTTTTTAATTTCTTGAGATAAAATTGTTCAACCTTTCACTTGCCCTCAGGGAAAAGGCCAATTTACCATCATCCATCTTCCAGGTAAGTTCAAAAGTATGTTTCAGGTGTTGTGATTTATGGTAAAGTTTTCAGCATAATAAGAAAGGGAGAAATAGCTACCACTTGCCCAGATTTTAAAATTTGATTGTGGAATCTTAAAAGATAGGTGGATGGTATCCAGTCATATTTGTCCTCTGTTGAGCAGGTTTATATATTTTTCTTGTGGATACTGCAGTTAATTTTTCTTGTGGATACTGCAGATACGTGATGTTCACATATCTGCAAAGTGACCAGGCAAGAATTTTCAGGAGGGTCTTGGCCTAAGCAAGTCAGTATGTTGGTGGATTAGCTTTTGATTGATTGTGTGATGGGCCAGAGTGTGTAGGAAGAACACTAAATGAGCAGCCCAAGTGTCAGTCTTGAAATAAAATCATTTTGTGCCCAGGGAAAGGATTAAGAAAACGGAGTTTGCCTCTTTCCTGTTAACTTAAGCTCTAGCTGCATCCCATCTTTTGATGGCCTCAAGCTTCCTGGTGACATCTGGTCAATCAACTTTCTTCAGTCCTACTGAGGGCCTAACAGGCTATTGATTGGAAGGTTAGCAGAGCTGGAGTGGTAATAACATCAGATAAAAACATGAAGCCAATATTTGTACATTCCAATCTTATATTCTGACATCTACTTAGAGCTCCTAAAATTCAGATACAGTTAACATGTAATGAGAAGCAATTCTGTTCCAAGCATCACCCTAGGCTACTTACATAGTTTATTTAATCATTGTAAGGAAAATAATGTTGTTTCTATCTTACATATGTAGAAATTGGCACTCAGAGTAATTAAGAAGTAAAAAGAGCATATCAGCCCGTGTCGCAGACACTTATTCTGCTAGTTTTTCTATTAGGGCCAAAGATAATTAGTACCAGTTACTATCTATGATCTTAGTGTTGATGATAATGACATTTTAAAGTTTATTATCATCATATACTAAAGGTGATTTTTTTCCACAAATCAATAGATTTCAAAATATTAAATCATGGATGTGCAGGAGAAACTGCAAGAAGGAATATGGCTATGATGCCCAATTATGATCCTTGTTATTGCATTTCACAAATAACCCTCAAATCCTTTCGGACTTATTTTTATGTATTTCTACAAGCCAAAGTCATCTTAACTACACTACTTCAATAGTCTTCTAAACAGGCTCCTCATGTCTGCTTTTCTGTCCCTTCAGTTCTATTCTCTCTTTTCCAGCTAATAGGAATGTGTTAAAAATTCTATTCCAATAATTTCATTGCTTTTAAAATTAATAAATTTTTAATACATCTTCATTTTTTTCTTACTTTCTAACCTCACTTGAAGCCATTCCCACAACTGTGCACCCTGTTATTGGATGTCTAATAGGCATCTCGAAAAATATGCGTCCAAAGCAGAATTCTTGACAATTGTTTCAGTTATTTAGTGCTCCATAACAGACCATCCCAAAAGTCAGTGGCTTAAAACAATCACATTTATTTTGCACACAAATCTGCAATCTGGACAGAGTTTAGCACATATAGCTTGTCTCCATTCTACTAGTCATCAGCTTAACAGACTCAAAATCATCCGAAGTTTTACTTACATACATGTAGAGTGGCTCGTGGTGGCTGTGGACTGGGGCATTAGCTGGGGCTGTCATCCAGGACACCTGCAATTGATCCTTCCATGGGGAAAGGACATGGGCTTCCTTAGTACATGGTAGCTGGGTTCTAAGTGTGAGGAGTCCCACAAAACAGAAAAGCAAGTGGAAACTGCACTTTCCTTCGTGCCTTAGCCTTCAAAGTTAATTGTGCTATTTGTTGAAGCAACCATAAAGGCCTGAAGAATTTTAAAGTGGGGAGAACGAAGTACACTTTTTGAAGGGAGATTCAAACATTCTAGAAGAACATGAAAAACTGGAAATATTCCTGTGGTCCTCTCAGTGGACAAAGCTGAGGCACTTGAGTGCATGTATGTGTGTGGGTGTGTGTGTGTGTTATAGATAGATGCCTATATAGATTTTCGAGATGCCTACACACAGGCCTCACACCACACAAAGATTTACAAATACACTAATATTTATCATCTATTTCCATTACTGAAATAAATCCATGAGTTTATGAAATATTTTCAATGCACTGATTCCTATCCAATGTCACAGGGTTTAGTCTACTTTTCTTTCTTTCCATATTTGTAACTTCCTTCTCTGATGATAAAGCCTCCCCCTTTCCTAATATATTTGATTGTTTTCTTCCATTGCCCCAGCTACTGCCTTGTCTGCATAGACACATAATTTAAGATACTCAGTGTCTCCTACTCTTCTCAATGCTGCCTCTTTATAGAAAACCTCCTCCCTGCCTAGTCCACATGCTTTGTGGCTACCCACCTTACCCTCTTCAACTCTGAATCCTCATACCAGTTGACCCTGGCTAGGGCTCTGTTCTCAGTGTGCTGGGGCTCTTGATGTCCAAACCCAAACACCTGAAAGATAGTATCTGTAGAGGATGGACTGCCATGGAGAATCAGCCCAACAGGGCATGCCTGTTTGGGAATGGCTCGGCTTAGGGTTTCAGAACCCAAGCAGGATGATGAGAGCATCTGTATGGTAGAGTATCCACACCCACATGGAGGAGTGGATGGGTATGTCCTTGAGTTGGCATGCACATCCTCACTGATCAGATGCCCTTCTCACTCTGCTGGGCTCACACCACGCTTCTCACTCCCCACCCCCTCACCCACCAGAAAGATCCTTCCTCTCCCACTTGGGCTTCAGTGTACAGCAAGGACACTTCTTGCTTAGTTAAGCTTTCTCAATTAAGAAAAGTGTGACTTCAACTTAAAATCTGAGGCAGAACTGAATGAGGTAACAGCTGGGGAATGTCACCTAAGGACAACACTCACAGCCTGACGACAAGTTCTTTCCTGAAGAGGGATCTTAGAAGTGTGTGTCTGTGTCTGCCATAGAGTAAGGGAAAAGGAGAAGGGGTTCCCATTAATTTTTGAAATGAACTAAGTAAAAAGGAACGTAAACACACAGTCACCTCCTGAATAAGTAAATCCTGTAACTGACAAAAATTCAATATCAAGATTATTGTTTGTCAAACATCATTGTCTGTCAAAATCATCCTGGATGATTGTCAAAAATGTAGATCTCTGTCATCACATCATAAATCTAGAATTCTGAGGCTGGGTCTCAGAAATCTGCAGTTTTAACAAGCAACTCAAGTCATTAAATACATTTTGACTCTGCTTCAGTGTCCTAATCCACTGAAAATATTGCTTGTAAGTCAATTTTTATCACCATGGTGAGTTGCCTGATCTTGGACGTCAGTCCAGCCCATAACTCTGGGAATTGTAACTATCCCTTTGCTGAGTGCAACATCTTCTCCTTTTACTGTTTTACTGTAAATCTATTTTGCTCTGGGGCACACTTTTATAGGTCAATATCCCTGCCATGTTATTGAAAAATGTAGGTTGGGCTGTAAAGAGTAATTGTTTCCTGCAAAGTTACCAGGTTGGGGCTAGCACAATGGGCATTCTTAGGTTATGCACATTATAGTATACCTTGAACGTTAAAGGTACCTCAGTTAAGATTGTTTTTGTGAATCTCATCTGTCCTGCCAACACAAAAGGCATGAGAAACATGTAAAAGAGGAACACTGGCAAGAAATTGTCATTTCTGTTATTTGCTTAAGTGACACTTCAACCCGCTGATTTTAACCTTATTTCTTGTCTTCTGGCTTGTTTTGACTTGATCACCTCTTGGCTCTGTTTCTCTTCTTAAGGTTGTTTTTGGTTTGAAATATACTTCCTCAACTTTCAGTCCAACACTGTTCCTTTTAACACAATTTGGTTATTTCCCCTATCTATACACACAAACACACAAAATTGTTAAACTGTGCTTTCACTGCCTCTGAGATCCCTGCAGGCAACTACTAAAACAGGAAAGTTCTCCTCTCCTAAGCAAATTGGCAGATTGTTGGTCTTTTTAATACAACCTTTTGCTCTAATTTTGTATTTCTATGTTAAAAAAAACCCTCCAAATGTAGTGGCTTTAAATAACTATAATCATTTATTTTTATCGTTGAGGACTAAGCTCTGAATTTTTTTTTTTTATCTTGCCTAAATTCCTACCTAAGGGATCTGGGGAGTCATGCCCTACAATCCATAAATTCTCCTCAGATGGGTTTTATTTAACCCTATATGTGCTGACTTACTTTCCAGACTGACTCTGGCATAACATTATGAGACAAGGGAGAAAATAAAAATATTTTATCTCAAAACGTGTTTCTTTGCCATATCTTGAAATGGTCCTGCAAAGATGTCCTTTGTGGGGGAGTAAAGAATTTCTATTAACATAGCTAGATCTTTTTCTTCTAAGCCCTCCTAATTCTAAAGACATTAACTAAGAGTATAGCATCTTTTAAAGGTCTGAATAGGAAATATGTGCCATCTGTTGTCTCTAAGGGCAGCGACTATAAGACTTCAAAAGAACTCCACAATCTTTTATCTTAACCTGAACTTTTCCTTTCTATTGATCCCAGGTCTTTAGACAAACTCAATTTTCAAGTAGAAAATGTTTAAATTTACCTGTAGCTGAACCCCTACCCCCAACTTTGAGTTGTCCTTTCAGGACCAAACCGATGTTTTTCTTAAATGTATTTGATTGATGTCTCATGCTTCCCCAAAATGTATGAAACCAAACTGATCCCCAGCCACCTTGGGTACGTGTTCTCAGAACCTCCTGAGGGCTGTGTTACTGTCCATGGTCACTCATATTTGACTCAGAATTAATCTCTTCAAATATTTTACAGCATTTGACTCTTTTCATTGACATTATGTATTTGCAATTTTAGCAAGGGCTTGGAAAGAACAGCTGATCTCTGCTCCTTGCACCATTGGCTTGACCGGTGTAAGGCTAAGGACTATAGAGTGGCTAGAGGCTGAAATCACAGAGTGGTTCACCCATTCACATAACTGTGGTCCAGAATACCTGTGTTTATGGCTTCCACAAAGCAGCTGTGCTCTGAGAGTGGGCATCTCAAAAGGCTAAAAGAGGAAGCTGCCACTTTCTTACAGCCTGGGCCCAGAAACTCACCATTTCTATTGTATTCTATTGATCAAGTAGTCATGGATCTCATATTCAAGGGATGGGGAGTGACTAGTCAGGTAGGAGGTTTTCTGTAAATAGGCAACCTTGAGCAGAGTAGGAGAAGCCAAGCATGGTAAATTATGTGTCTATGCATGCAAGGCAGTAGCAGTGGCAACGGGAGAAATTAATAGAACTCACATTTCAGTGGGAAGAATGTCAAAGGGTTTTGGGGTCATTTTTTATATATTGCCACAGCAAACACAGCATATAATTAAGATTTAAAGCTATGAGTATTCTAACCCTACCCCTAATATAAGTCATTCTCAATGAAGTTTATTCTAAGAAAAGAGTTCAAGTTTTATTGATGAGCAATGGTATGGTTAGTATTAAGTGTCAATTTGATTGGATTGAAAGATGTAAAATATTATTCCTGGGTGTGTCTGCGAGGGTGTTCCCAAAGGAGATTAACATTTGAATCCTTGGAATGGGAGAGGCAGACCCACCCTCACTGTGGGTGGGCACCATCTAATCGACTGTCAGCAGGGCTAGAATAGAGCAGGCAGAAGAAGGTTGAAAAAGCTGACTTGCTGAGTCTTCCAGCCTTCATCTCTCTCCTGTACTGGCTGCTTCCTGCCCTTGAACATCGAACTCCAAGTTCTTCAGCTTTTGGACTCTTGGACTTACACCAGTGGTTTGCCAGGGGCACTCGGGCCTTCAGCCACAGACTGAAGGCTGTTCTGTCGGCTTCCTTACTTTTGAGGTTTTGGGACTCGAAGTGGCTTCCTTGTTCCTCAGCTTGAAGATGGCCTATTGTGGGACTTCACTTTGTGATTGTTTGAGTCAGTACTTCTTAATAAACTCCCCTTCACATACACATCTAGCCTATTAGTTCTATTCCTCTAGAGAACCAGGACTAATATAAGCAATAAGTAGTACTTGAGAAGGAGTGACTTAGTGAGACAAAGGAAAAGACCGAGAAGGTGTATCTAATTGAATCATATAATGTTTTTATTCTAGGAATAATATTCCATTTGGGATTTCTCTGGTAGTAGAAGGGAATAATGATTATCACCCAGTAACATTTGTTAGACTTTACAAAACATGAGCACAGACAATTTTCCATATTTTTCTAACAATATACACCAAAGAAATTGAGCCTGCTGTTATTTATCACAGTATATCAGGGGTAATTGTTAAATTGGTGATTTTGGAGAATATGTTCAATATTACACAGATAGCAAGTAGAGAGACTGAGATGAAAATCAATCTTTCCCCAAATTGCATCCCAGGGTAGTTTTGCTAATATGAAATTTTGAATTACAAATTAAGGTAGAAGATCTGATTTCAAATTGGCAAAATGAAGCAGGTGCATTATTATAAGGCATAAAAAAACCATGAAGGCTAGTTAAAAACAAGGTAGAGCTATTATAACACCACTGCACTAGAACCTGGACAACAGAGTGAGACTGTCTCAGGAAAAAAAAAAAAGTGGAAGGGCAGAGAAAGCTTACAGTATGAAAAAAGGGGCTAGGGAACTTGATCCTATTAAAGAGACTAATCCTGACAAGAGAAGGTAGTTGCCCAACATACAGTGTCCAAAGAGTCTGTCAAGGTCACAAGTAATTTGCTTGGAGTAGACTGTTGAAAATATATTCATTCTGTTTGATAGGGTATAGAAGCAGAGGTAGTGGCCAGGCACGGTGGCTCACGCTTGTAATCCCAGCACTTTGGGAGGCCGAGGTGGGCGGATCACGAGGTCAGGAGATCGAGACCACGGTGAAACCCCGTCTCTACTAAAAATACAAAAAATTAGCCGGGTGTGGTGGCGGGCGCCTGTAGCCCCAGCTACTCGGAGAGGCTGAGGCAGGAGAATGGCATGAACCCAGGAGGCGGAGCTTGCAGTGAGCCGAGATTGCGCCACTGCACTCCAGCCTGGGCGACAGAGTGAGACTCCATCTCAAAAAAAAAAAAAAAAAAAAAAAAAAAAAGCAGAGGTAGCATAGTTGACAAATTATGTTCCAAGACTGATACACATCAGCACAGGAATGCCAAGAAATATGTCCATTCATAAAAGGACAATATCTTGGGAGGTATTGGCATCTACATTCCAATTCTATTGGCACGGAACAGTGCATAGCATGGCAGGATAAAGAGTCTAATTCAAACTAACTGAGCTTCATAGTATTTATCTGGTTCTCATAGTATTCATCTGGGTGTTTTGTAGGAAGCAGATATGAAAGAGGGAAGTGATGAGTATTGCTAACATCCACATTGTACTAAGTGTTGTTCACTCTGGGTTGCCACAAAATTTCTTCCAGCTTCCTTCATTCCATCTTGTGTAGTTCCATTCTTATGAAAATTGTATCTGATAAGGGTTGTGAATATAGACAAGGCATTAAATTTAGCTAATGTCCTGGATCAGGATGGAGGAGGAACAGAGAAGTCCAATGTTCTGTTTCTGTTTTTGCAGTTTTCCCTCTCCAACTCAGAATTCTGTGGGAGTTCTACAGGGCCTCGAAGTTACTCATGTCTTTGGAAGGTTTAATAAGATCAGTATAGATCAAACAAAAGAAATGTAGACTGGACAACCTGAGATTGATTTTCTTTTAGGATCTTTCAGCAAAGATTAGAAGCAGCTTTTGAGGTCTGTTATGATACATGAGTTCTCAAGGGTAGAAAATTAAAGAGAATTTTGTGGGAGAAAATAGTGATAAAGAGAATATATTTACCTAAAGTTTCTGCTATGTTCTAGATCTTTCATAGAAATATGACTAGATGAAAATGTGAGGTCTGGCACCTGCACTCTGCCTGGCATTTACTTGCAAGAGGTCATTTAATCCCAATGACAGTCCTGAAAAGCCATTGTATTGGTTTCTTACTGTCATAACAGATTACCATCAACGCATGATCTTAAATTTTTTAGAGGTCAGATGTCAAAAATCTGTTGCACTGAGTTGAAATCAAGGTGTCATTAGGACCATGCTCTCTCCTAATGTTTAGGGGATAATCTGTTTCTTTGTCTTTTCCAGATTCAAGAACTGCATACTGTGCTTTCCTTGGCTCTGGGGTTCTTTCTCCATTTTCAAGGCCATCAACACAATATTTTGCCTTAGTGATTATGTTGCCTTCTCTCTACAGTCTTATTTTCCTCCTTCAAAACACTTGCAATTGAAATCAAAGCCCACCTGGCTAATCCAGGCTAAGCTCCCCATCTCAAGATTTTTAACTTAATCATGTCTGCAGAATTTTTTTTTTTTTTTGGCCATATAAGCTTACACTCACAGATTTCTGGAATTAGGACCTGGTCCATTGTCCAGCCGACCAAAGCCATATTTCCCTGCATTATGAATAATATCACATGAAAATAGAGCATGGATTAAAACTCAGATCCTTCTTCATCTTGCAATTCCCACCCTTCACCTCTTACCCAGGGCTACTGTATTGCCTTAGTCTTAGTAAAATCCTCAACATTCCTAGCACTAGGGAACTCTACAACCACCAAGATTCCAGAGTGCAGTGAGCTCACTCAAGGATATAAGGTGCAAGGTATAGATAGCAGACAATTAAGTGATAAAACCTTTCCTTAAGAGGAGTAAGGCAGGAACTAATACACATTCTCCGTCATCAATTATACATGGTGTGAGAGGCAAGTATTTTAACTCCTCTGAAACTTGCTATTTCTCATCTTCAGAATGGGAGTATGATATGTGCCTTAACACCTCATAAGTGTATCGGAAAGATTAGAAGAGGAATGAAGACGAAAAGCTATTTGAATAGTAAAGCACTATCATTAGGTAAAATATATGGGGTTTATGAATCTCTATTCAAACAGTACTGAGGGAAGTAGAGTTTTAATTCTTTTATGACAGACACATCACCCCCTGATTCTTCATCTTTGGGGGATTGTATAAATAGTTTGACTTAAATTCTGACTTTTATCTGACACTGCAGGTGTTACTGGCAAACCTTATTAGCAGACAGCAAGAAATAGATTTTGGTCTTCTGAACATCCTAGCAAAAATAATTTTTGCCTTATCAATGTTGAAAAAAATATCTAAGAAAACCCTTAGAAAGAAAACTGATATTTTCATGGAACAGCTGGGCTATTACACTTTTCAATCTGATTTTATTTTCCTGTCTTTATGGTTTATCCATGTTGATGTATCGCACCTTATATGAGCATAACATAATCCTGCAGACCACAGGAACATTTCAGTGGCCAGATGAATTCTGAGTAATTTCTACTCAACTGGCATAAATCTGTTTTCCATTCAAGAATCATAAAGCAATAGGATTGGAACTGACCCCGGGAGTTGCTGAGGAGATGTTTGGTAAAATGGAAAGAGCTTTGAGACGGGAGACTAAAAATCCATATTCTAATCCATTCTGACAAGCCTGTTCTTTTCCAGGTCTGCTTTGTCTCATCATGTATTTCACCTATTTCCATTCCCAATTTTACTACAGCCAGTAGATGCTTAATTATGTATTAATTGGACATTGGTCATGAGATCTTAACTAGTTAACTATCTATCAGCAGCATAATTTACCTGTGTGCTTCTGGGCAATTTACTTTGTTAATACTATGATTATTAGAAAAAAAGACAATGTCTACCCATTGGAATTATTATGGAGATTAACTGATAAATCAAAACTTCCTATCACAATGTCTGGAACAGTGTTGACACCTAAGAAAAACTAAGCAGACACCACGACGTTGCTTTGTCTCAGTTTCTCTTATCTTCAATTCATGTAAAATACTGTTATCAAATTAATTTTTTTAAAAATGCAGCTCTGATCATGTTACTTTCTAATTGAAAACTCTTCCCTGGTCCTTATCACCTATTGCTTGACTTAATCTTTTCTTTGAGACAGAGTCTCGCTCTGTCACCCAGGCTGGAGTGCAGTGGTGCTATCTCGGCTCACTGCAGGCTCCACCCCCCCAGGTTCACACCATTCTCCTGCCTCAGCCTCCTGAGTAGCTGGGACTACAGGTGCCCGCCACCACACCCGGCTAATTTTTTGTATTTTTAGTAGAGACAGGGTTTCACCATGTTAGCCAGGATGGTCCCGATCTCCTGACCTCATGATCCGCCCGCCTTGGCCTCCCAAAGTGCTGGGATTACAGGTGTGAGCCACCGCAGCTGGCCAATCAATTTCTTATATCTCGTCAGTCTTGCCCATCCCCTCACTTCAGTAACCTGCAGTTCTGTTTTACTATAATCCTTTCATGTCTCTAACATGCTTTTCAATTTGTTGATTGTTTTTCTTAATTTGCATTTTCCCTCCACTATGTCTGTTCAAATCCTACATAATGATGGGAAATGGAGCAAAAGTATTATTATTTCTAGATCAAGATTAATATGTGTTCCTACTTTCATTCTTTCTCTTCAGCCTACTCTAAGCACATAATCAGGGTGACCCAGTAAGCCATGTGCTAACAACAGTAGTGCTTCAAGACTGAAGGACTCTAGGTCCTTGAATCCACTTGGAAGAGAGCCATGTACTACTCAAGAAAACATGTTTTGTATTATATGCTCATAAACACTAACTTCTGCCACATTAGCTATTTTTGTTGGTGGTGATAGTAGTGGTTTTCATAGCAGTGACTATTGCCCTAACACATAATGGTACACAATGTGAGTTGATAACTCTGTGGAGTATTCTGAGAACTAAGAAAAACAGATTATTGAGAATGGAGTATATTCCAGGAATAGAAGGGACCAGTTGTAGAACATGTTGCCTTGTTCCTCTGTGTTCCACTGGACAGTTAATGAGACCAATAGGTTCAGCAAGCAAGGTTAAGTGAGTCTGGAAAGACACAGTGCAAATTTTCTCAGAGTGTCCATTTGGAAAAGCAGTTTTTTTCACTTTAATCAATATTACAAAATAAAAGGTCTTGTCACCAGGAAATTCTTGGAAATGCTGGGCTGTACAAAGCTAAATAGATTTTGTTACTGCAAAACTTCTTAGCACTGTTGATATGCTAATGGACATTAGAAATTTCCTAGCAAAGTTGAAATATAACATCTTCCAAATATGCCCACAGAAATCTTTTTTTCACACTGTATATCAACACTGAATTAATTTTTAAAAAGTCAAATGTATGCTGCTATAAAGAAACTCATCTTCAAAATAAGGATACAAAGCTATTGAAAGCAAAAATACGTGCCATGCAAATATCAACTAAAACAAAGCTATTATAACTAACTGTCAGACAAAGTAACTTTTTGTAACAAGATGTATTATTACAGATAAAAATGGGTATGCCATATCAATAAAAGGATTAATTCACAGTGAAGATATAACATTTCCAATCCATATACACCCAAAGTAGGCATCAATGGACATAAAGCAAAACAAAAAGGACACAGATAAAAATGGAGATTGGAGATAGATATATCCAAAATCATACTGGGAAGCTTTAACACATCTCTCAAAAACCGATAGAACAACAACAACAAAAGAAAAAACAGTAAAGATATAAAAGATGTAGACAACACAATTATCACAATGTGTTAAAAAAGCCTCTTACATTGTATCCAACAATGACAAAAAACAAGTTCTTTTCATGTGTGCATGATTCATTTATCAATATTGTCCATATGCTGGGCTATAAAGAAGTTGTTAACTAATTTCAAAGGGTAAATTCTTTCAAAGATATTTTTAAAATGTAGAAGTAAGCTAAAATAAGATAACTGACACACACACAAAACATAATTAGGAAGTGTTCAATTCCTTAGAAATATACTTCTAATTAAATGAGAATTAACAACAACAAGAAATCTCAACAGAAATTAAAAAAAATTTTGAATGGAAAAATCATGAAGATACAAATTATCAAAATCAGCCTTAAAGCATTTGTTAGAAATAAATACTGAAAATGAATGACCTAAACTTCACTGTCAAGCCAAAAGGATAGCAACATATTAAGATGATATTATGAATAAGTTTACCCTAAAATTTTTACTACTAATGGCAGGGCATGGTGTCCCACACCTGTAATTCCAGCACTTTGGGAGGCCAAGACAAAAGGATTGCTTGAGGCCAGGAGTGCAAGACCAGGTTTGGGAACATAATGAGTTTCTCTATCTATGTCGAAACAGGACAGTTCCGGGACCCCCCTCTCAGAACATGTGACAGGGTTGTGGCGTGTCTGTTTGCCCATCACTGCTGCTCAAACCCCTTACAGGAAGGGGAGCATGCAGATGGGCAGCTGCAGCAGCCAGGGCGAGTGCCCCTGAGCTCCAGGCCCACAGCAGAGTCTGGTGGTGGATGCCTTTTGCTCCTGAAACCCAAGTGCACATGTGTTACAACACACTCTCTTAGCTTTGCCATCCACGGAGAGCTTAAGTGTTAACCAGCTCAGTGTCCTCTTGGTACCCAGGTCCTTGTCCAGCATCCAGGAACAATCAGGTCACACGTAGACTTGAAGGATGAATGTGGGAGTTATATTGAATGGTGGAGGTGGCTCTCAGTGGGATGACGGAGAGCTGGAAGGCAGATGGAGTGGGAAGATGATCTTCCCCTGGAGTTTGGCTGTCCAGCAGCTGATTACCTCTCCAACCATCCCCAGCTGAACTCTTGGCATTCATATGCTCCTTCTCTTTTATCTGCTGTGCCATTCTTTTCTGGCATTCTTGTGGTCTTCTGTTCATTTCTTCATTTATTCATCTGCTCTGGAGTCTGGGGTCTGGGGTTTACATGGGTACAGGATAGGGGAGCATAGTAAGACAAATGGGAATTTTGGGCACAAAAACAGGAATGCCTGCTCCTATTTAGGACTGTAAGTTTCCAGGCTTGAGGGTGGGGCCTTTGCCAGGAAACTGTAACTGTAGTGGCACATACCCAGCTACTCAGGAGGCTGAGGCAAAAGGATTGTTTAAGCCCAGCTGTTCGAGGTTTCAGTAAGCTATGATTGTGCCACTGCATCCAGACTGCATGACAGAGCAAAACCTTGCCTATAAAAAAATAATAAATCTAAATATCAATCAACAATAGACTGGATAAATAAAATTAGTACATATCTACTATGGAATACTATGCAGCCATAAAAAAGAATGAGATTATGTACTTTGCAGGGACATGGATGGAGATGGAGGCCATTATCCTTAGCAAGCTAACACAGGATCAGAACACCACATACTGCAAGTTCTCGCTTGTAAGTGGGAGCTTGACAATGGGAACACATGGACAAATAGAGGACAACAACACACAGTGGGGCCTATCAAGGGGTGGAGAGTGGGAGGAGGGAGAAGATTAGGAAAAATAACTAATGGGTACTAGGCTTAATACCTGGGTGATGAAATAATCTGTACAGCAAACACCCATGACCGTGTTTACCAATGTAACAAATCTGCACAAGTACCCCTGACTTAAAAGTGAATAAATAATAAATATATAAATAAATAAAATATTTACTACTTAGATGAATTGGAAAAATATTATATAAAATAAATATGACTTGTAGATGCTGACATAAAATAAATGTTAGGTCTGAATAATTACATATCTGTTAGGGAAATAAAGAGTGTTATTTGAAAACCACCCCATGAAGGAAACTACAGAGCCAAACAGTTTCAACAGTAAATTCCTCCAGAGTGAAGCGTCAATATCACTCAACTATTCCAGCAAATGGAAAAATGAAGAACACTTCTCAATTCGTTATTTGGGGAATATAACCTTACCACTATAAGGCAGCAAATACATTACTATAAAAAAGATACAGACTAATATGTCTATCATTATATAGATGTAAATATTCCAAATAAAATATTAGTAAATAAAACCCAGAAATATGTATAAACTAGAATTTAATTCAGAAATGCAAGAATAGTTTAAAAAGCAAAAATCACAATAATTAACTGCTTCAGTAGAAATAAATGAAAAAATTATTTTACAATTTAAGAAAAAGATTTTGATAAAATTTTAAATCTGTTTATAAGCAAACATCATCGCATGATAAAAAGTAGAAACAAGCTGTCAAAATGCTTTGTGATGTGTGGATTCATCTCACAGAATGGAACCTGTGTTTGATTCACCAGTGGGAAACACTCTTTCTGTAGAATCTATAAAGGGACATTTCTGAGCCCATTGAGGCCCATAAGGAAAAATCGAATATCCTGTGATAAAAACTAGAAACAAGCTATCTGTGAAAATGCTTTGTGACGTATAAATTTATCTTACAATGGAACCAGTGTTTGATTCACTTGGTTAAAAACACTCTTTCGGTAGAATCCACAAATACACATTTTTGAACCAATTGAGGTCAATAAGAAAAAATCAAATATCAAGCAATAAATACAAGAAACAAGCTCTCCATAAGAAAGCCTTATGATGTGTGAATTAATCTCATAGAATGGAACCTGTGTTTTGATTCACCAGGCTGAAATGCTCTTTTTTTTAGAATCTATGAAGGGACATTTCTGAGCCCATTGAGACCCATAAAAATCAAATATCCTGAGAAAAAACTAGAAAGAAGCTATCTGTGAAAATGCATTTTGATGTCTGAATTAATATCACAGAATGGAACCTGTCCTTTGATTCACCAGGTTGGAAACACCCTTCTTGTGGAATATACGAAGGGAAATTTCTGAACCCCTAGACCTACAGTGAAAAATTGAATATCCTGTGATAGAAACTAGAAACAAAACTAGAAACAAGCTATCTGTGAAGATGCTTTGTGATGGGTGAATTCATCTTACAGAATGGAACCTGTTTTTGGATTCACCAAGTTAGAAACACTCTTTTTATAGAATCTACAAGGAGACATTTCTGAACAAATTGAGGCCCATAAGGAAATATCGAATATCCCGCAATAAAATCTAGAAACAAGCCAACTCTGAAAATGCTTTGTGATATGTGGATTCATCAAACAGAATGGAACCTGTGTTTTGATTCACCATGTTGGAAATACTTTTTTGGAGAATCTACAAAAGGACATTTTTGAGCCATTTGAAGTCTACAGTGAAAAATCAAATGTCCCAGGATGAAAACTAGAAAGAAGCTATCTGTGTAAATGCTTTGTGATGTGTAAATTTATCTCACAGAATGGAACCTGTTTTTGGATTCACCAAGTTGGAAACACTCTTTTTGTAGAATCTACAAAGGAACATTTCTGAGCCCACTGGGGCCTATAGTGAAAAATTGAATATCCCACAGTAAAAACTAGAAACAAGCTATCTGTGAAAATGCTTTGTGATGTGTAGATTCACCTCACAGAATGAACCTGTGTTTTCTTTCAACAGGTAGGAAACACACTTTTAGTGGAATCTGTGAGGGGAAATTTCTGAGGCCATTGAGGCCTGTAGTGAAAAATCGAATATTCCACAATAAAAACTAAACACAAGCTATCTGTGAAAAAGCTTTGTGATGTACAGATTCATCTCACAGAATGGAACTTGTGTTTTGATTCACCAGGTTGGAAAAACTATTTTTTGTAGAATCTACAAAGGAACATTTCTGAGCCCATTGAGGCCTATGGTGAAAAACCAAATATCCCTTGATAAAAACTAGAAAGAAGATATCTCTGAAAATGCTTTGTTATGTGTGGATTCATCTCACATAATAGACCTGTGTTTTGATTAACCAGATTGGGAACACTTTTTTTGTAGAATCTACGATGGGACATTTCTAAGGCCATTGAGGGATAAGGAAAAATCTAATACCTGGTGATAAAAACTAGAAACAAGATATCTGTGAAAATGCTGTCTCATGTGTGGATTCATCACTCATAATGAATCCATGTCTTGATTCTGCAGGTTGGAAACACTATTTTTGTGGAAGCTACAAAGGGAAATTCCTGAGCACAATGATGCCTATAGTGAAAAATCGAATATCCCGTGATAAAAACTAGAAACGTGCTATCTGTAAAAATGCTTTGTGATGTGTGGATTCATCTCACAGAATGGAACCTGGGTTTTCATTCGCTCAGGTTTGAAACACACTTTTGTAAATATACGAAAGGAAATTTCTGAGCCTGTTGAGGCCTATAGTGAGAAATGGAATATTCCATGATAAAAACTAGAAACAAGATATTTGTGAAAATGCTTCATCCTGTGTGGTTAAATCTCATAGAGTGGAATCTGTGTTTTGATTCACCAGATTGGAAACAGTTTTTGTAGCATCTACAAAGGGATATTTCTAAGCCTCTGGAGGCCTACAGTGAAAAATAGAAAATCTTGAGATAAAAACTAGAAACAAGATATATGTGAAAATACTTTGTCATGTGTGTATTTATTTCAGCGAATGGAACCCATGTTTATATTCACCAGGTTGGAAACATTCCTTTTGTAGAATCTATGATGGGAAATTTCAGAGCCCATTCATACCTACAGTGAAAAATCAATATCCCATGATAAAAACTAGAAGCAAGCTATCTGTGAAAATGCTTTGTGATGTATAGATTCATCTCACAGAATGGAACCTGTGTTTTGATTCCCCATATTGGAAACTCTCTTTTTGTAGATTCTAAGAAGGGATATTCCTGAACTTATTTTGAATGATAAGGAAAAATCAAATATCAAGTGATTAAAACTAGAAAGGAGATATCTCTGAAAATGCCTTTTGATGTGTGGATCCATCTCACAAATGCAACCTGTGTTTTGATTCACAGGTTGGAAACACTCTTTTTGTAGAATGTACAAAGGGATATTTCTGAGGCAATGGAGGGCTATATTAAGAAATCGAATATCTCATGATAAAAACTAGAAATAAGCTCTCTGTGAAATGTTTTGTGATGTATGGATTCATCACATAGAATGGAATCTGTGGTTTGATTCACCAAGTTGGAAACACTCTTTTTACAGAATATACGATGGGACATTTCTGAACACATTGAGGCTGATAAGAAAAAATCTAATCTCAAGCAATGAAAACTAGAAAGAAAATATCTCTGAAAATGCTTTGTGATGTGTGGATTCATCTCACAGAGTGGAACCTATGCATTGATTCACCAGGTTGGAAACGCTCCATTTGTAAAATCTGTGAAGCAACATTTCCTTGCCCACTGAGGCCTATAGTAAAAAATAGAATATTCCAAAATAAAAATTAGAAACAAGTTATCTGTTAAATCATTTTGTGATGTGTGCATTTATCTCACAGAATAGAACATGTATTTTGATTTACCTGGTCGAATCACTCTTTTTGTAGAATCTATGAAAGGACATTTCTGAGCCTATTGAGGAAAGATAGTGAAAAACAGAATATCCCATGATAAAAACTAGAAACAAGCTATCTGAGAAAGTGTGTTGTGATATATGGGTTCATCTCACAGAACAGAACCTGTGTTTTGATTCATCGGTTTGGATACACTATTTTTGTGGAATCTACAATGGGACATTTCTGTGCCCATTGAAGCCTACAGTGAAAAACTGAATATCCCACCATAAAAACTAAAAACACTAAAAACAAACTATCTGTCAAATGTTTTGTGATGTATGGATTCATCTCACAGAACAGAACCTGTGTTTTGATCCAGCAGGTTGGAAACACTCTTTCTGTAGAATCTACAAAGGGCAATTCTGAGCCCATTGTGGCATATGGTGAAAACCTGAATATTGTGCGATAAAAACTATAAACAAGTTCTCTGTGAAAATGCTTTGTGATGTGCAGATTCATCTCACAGAATGGAACCTTAGTTTTGATTCACCTGGTTGGAAACACTCCTTTTGTGTACCTATAAATGGACATTTCAGAGCCCATTTCAACCTATAATGAAAAACCAAATAGTGCATGATATAAACTAGAAATAACTACTCTGTAAAAATGTTTTGTGTAAAAATGCTTTGGATTCATGTCACTGAATGAAACCTGGGATGTTATTTTCCGGGTTGGAAACACTCTTTCTGTAGTGTCTACGTGGGACATTTCTGAGCTTACTGAGGTCTATAGTAAAAACTGAATATCCCGCGTTAAAAACTAGAAACAAGCTATCTGTGAAAATTCTTTGTAATGTGTGGATTCATCTCACAGAATAAAACCTGTGATTTGATTCACCTGGTTTGGAACACTCTTTTTGTACTATCTAAGTGAAACATTTTTCAGCCCATTGAAGCCTATAGTGAAAAACCCAGTATCCCGTGATAAAAACTTGAAACAAGCTGTCTTTGGAAATGCTTTGTGATGTGTGAATTCATCTCACAGAATGGAATCTGAGTTTAGATTCATTTAGTTGGAGACGCTGTATTTGTAGTATCTATAAATGGACATTTCCGAGCCCATAGGCCGTAGCCCATAGCCCATAGGACATTTTCACCATAGGCCACTATGGCCTATGGTGAAAAACCAAATTTTGCATGATAAAAGCTAGAAGAAAGCTCTCTGTGAAAATCCTTTGAGATGTGTGTATTCGTCTTACAGAATGAAACCTGGAATTTATTCACCAGGTTGGAAACACTCTTCTTGTAGTACCTACGTAAAACATTTCCAAGTCTATTGAAGCCTATAGTGAAAAACCAAATATCCAGAGATAAAAATTTGAAACAAGCTACCTTTGAAAATGCTTTGTGATGTGTGGATTCATTTCACAGAATGCAACTGCTTTTTTTTTTTTATTATTCACAAGGTAGGAAACACACTTTTTGTAGTATCTAGGGAAAGACATTTTTGAGCCCCTTGGGTCCTATAGCGAAAAACCGAAATCTTGTGATAATTAGATACAAGTGATCTGAGAAAATGCTTTGTAATGTGTGGATTCATCTCATAGAATGGAACTTCTGTTTTGAGTCACTAGTTTGGAAACACTCTTTTTGTAGTATCTACATGGGACACTTTTGAGCCTGTTGAGCCCTATAGGGAAACACTGAACATCGCGCAATAAAAACCAGAAACAAGTTATCTGTGAAAATGCTTTGTGATATGTGGATTTTTCTCACAGAATGGGAACAGTTCTTTTATACACCAGGTTAGAAACACTCTTTCTGTAGTATCTGCCAGGGGACATTTCTGAGCCCATTGAGAAGTACAGTGAAAAAGCGATTAGCCTGAGATAAAAACTAGAAACACTCTAATTGTGAAAATTCTTTGTGATGTTTGGATTCATTGCATAGAATGGAACCCTTTTTTTAATTAATCAGATTGGAAACATTCTTTTTATAGTATCTATGTGGCACATTTCTGAGCCCATTGAGTTCTAGAGTGAATAATCAGTATCCCGTGATAAAAACTAGAAAAAAGCTATCTGTGAAAATGCTTTTTGAAGTGTGGATGCACCTCACAGAATGGAATCTCTGATTTAATTCACAAGTTTGGAAACACTCTTTTTATAGTATCTACATGGTACATATTTGAGCCTATTGAGCCCTATATTGAAAAACCATGATAAACATTAGAAACAAGCTATGTGTGAAAATGCTTTGTGATGCGTGGCTTCATCTCATTTAATGGAACCACTTTTTTTATTCACAAGATTGGAAACATTCTTTTTGTGTAAGCCACGAAGGGACAATTCTGAGCCTATTGAAGACTACAGTGAAAAACCAGATATTCCATGATAAAAACTAGAAACAAGCTAACTGTGAAAATGCTTTTAGATGAGTGGATTCATCTCACAGAATGGAACCTGTGATTTGATTCAACAGGCTGGAAACATTCTTTTTGTCCTATCTACGAATTTACATTTTTGTGCCCATTGGATTCATCTCACAGAATGAAATTGCTTCTTTTATTCACAAGGTAGGAAACATTCTTTTTTCTAATATCTATGAAAAGTCATTTCTAAGCCCATTGAGGCCTATAGTGAAAAACTGAATATCTTGCAATAAAAACTAAAAACAAGCTATCAGTGAAAAAGAAAAAGAAGCTATCAGTGAAAATGTTTTGTGAGGTGTGGATTCATCTTACAGAATGAAACACATTGTTTGATTCAGCATGTTTGAACACTCTTTTTGTAGTATCATGTGGGACATTTCCAAGCTCATTGTGGCCTGCAGTGAAAAAAAAAAATATCCACGATAAAAACTAGAAACAAGCTGTCTGTGAAAATGCTTTGTGATGTCTGGATTTATCTCAGAGTATGGAACTGCTTATTTTATTCTCCAGTTTGGTAACACACTTTTTGTAGTATCTATGAAATGAGATTTCTGAGCCCATTGTGGCCTACAGTGAAAAACCGAATACCCCGCAATGAAAACCAGATAAAAGCTATCTGAAAATGCTTTTTGAAGTGTGAATTAATTAATTAACTGGGTATGAAACAATCTTTTTGTAGTATCTACCTGGGACATTTCTGAGCCCATTGAGACCTATAGTGAAAAACAGAATATTCCACAGTAAAACCTAAAAAGAAGCTATCTGTAAAAATGCTTTGTGATCTATAGATTCATCTCAAAGAATGGAACTTGTGATTTGATTCACCTGGTTGGAAACATTCTTTTTGTAGTATCCATGAAGGGTCATGTGAGCCCACTGAGGACTATTGTGAAAAATTGAATATTTTGTGATAAAAACTAGAAACAAGGTCTCTGTGAAAATTATTTGTGATTTTTGGATTTAATTCACAGAACAGAACCATTGTTTTGATACACCAGGTTGAAAACCCTGTTATTGTAAAATTTACTAAGGGAATTTCTGAGACCATTTAGGCCTACAGTGAAAAACCAAATATCCCACGATAAAAACTAGAAACAAGCTATCTGTGAAAATGTTTTTTGAGTTGTGGTTTTATCTCACAGAATGGAAACTGTTTTTTGATCCACTATGTTGAAACACTCTTTTGTAGTATCATATGGGACAAGGACATTTCCCATCCCATTGAGGCCTATAGTGAAAAAGCAAATATCCACGATAAAAACTAGAAACAAGCTATCAGTGAAAAATGCTTTGTGAGGTGTGGATTCATTTCACGTAATGGAACCTGTGATTTCATTCACCAAATATGAAACACTCTTTTTGTAGTATCTACATGGGGCATTTTGGAGCCCATTTAGGACTATAGTGAAACTCCGAGTATCCTAGATAAAAACTAGAAAGAAGCTGTCTGTCAAAATGCTTTCTGATGTGTGGATTCATCTCACAGAATGAAACCTGCAATTTGGTTCACCAGGTGGGAAACACAGTTTTTATAGTATCTACATGGGAGATTTTCAAGCCCTCTAATGAAAAACCAAATATATCATGATTTAAAAAATTAGAAACAAGCTATCTGTAAAAAAGCTTTGTAATGTATGGATTCATCTCACAGAATGAAACTGCTTTTTTTATTCACCAGGAGGTAAACACTTTTTCTGTAGTATCTACGGAGAGACATTTATGAGTCCATTTAAACCTACAGTTAAAAACCAAATATCCTGTAATAAAAACTAGGAACTAACTATCTACAAAATGGTTTGTAATATGTAGATTCATCTCAAAGAATGGAACCAGTGATTTGATCCACCAGGTTGGAAACACTCTTTCTGTAGGATGTATGTGGGACATTTCTAAGCTCATTGAGGCATACAATGAAAAACCAAATATCTTGCAATAAAAACTAAAAACAAGCTATCTTTGAAAATCCTTTGTGATTTGTGAATTCATCTCACACATCACAGAATCAATATTTTTGTTTACCAGGTGGGAAACAAACTTATTATAGTATCTACAAAGGGACATTTCTTAGCCCATTGAGACCTACAGTGAAAAACAGAATATCCTGAGATAAAAACTGGATACAAGGGCCAGGTGTGTTGGCTCACACCTGTAATCCCAGCATTTTGGGAGGCTGAGGTGGGCAGATCACGAGGTCAGGAGATCGAGACCATCCTGGACAGCATGGTGAAACCCTGTCTCTACTAAAAATACAAAAAAAAAAAAAATTAGCCGGGCATGGTGGCATGCACCTGTAGTCCCAGCTACTTGGGAGGCTGAGGCAGGAGAATGGCATGAACCTGGGGATGTGGAGGTTGCAGTGAGCTGAGACCATGCCACCACACTCCAGCCTGGGGACCAGAGTGAGACTCTATCAAAAAAAAAGAAAAGAAAAGAAAAGAAAAGAAAAAACTATATACAAGCTATCTGAATAAATGCTTTATAATGTGTGGATTCATCTTACAGAATGGAACCTGTGACTTGATTCACCAGGTCAGAAACACTTTTTTTGTAGCATCTACCTGAGACATTTTGGAGCCTATTGAGGTCTATAGTGAAATGCTCACTGAGTATCCTGTAATAAAAACTAGAAAGAAGCTATCTCACAAAATGCTTTCGATGTGTGGATTCATCTCACAGAATGGAACCTGTGATTTGATTCACCTTGTGGGAAACACTCTTTTTCTAGTATCTATGAAGGAACATTTCTGAGCCAATTGTGGCCTACAGTGAAAAACTGAATACTCTGTGATAAAAACTAGAAACAAACTATCTGTGAAAATGCTTTGTGAGTTGTGGATTCATCTCACTGAATGGAACCACTTTTTTTCTTCTTCTGGTTGAAAACACTCTTTTTCTACTATCTATGAACAGACATTTCTGAGCACATTTAGGCCTTCAGTGAAAAACCAAATATCTCACAATAAGAACGAGAAACAAGCTATCTTTGAAAAAGTTTGGGATGGGTGGATTAATCTACCTGAATGGAACAGCTTTTTCATTCACCAGGTTGGAAAAGCTGTTTTTGTAGAATTTACAAAGGGACATTTCTTACCACATTGAGGCCTACAGGGAAAAACTGAATATCTTGCAATTAAAACTAGAAACAAGCTTTGTGTGAAAATGCTTTCTGATGTGTGGATTCATCTCACAGAACGAAACCTGTGATTTGGTTCACAAGGTTGGAAACACTCTTTTTGTAGCATCTGTGTAAGACATTTTCGAGCCCATTGAGGCCTATAGTGAAAAAACTAATATCCCACAATAAGAACTAGAAACAAGGTATTTGTGAAAATGCTTTCTGATGTGTGGATTCATCTTATAGAATGGAACCTGTGGTTTGACTCACCAGGTTGGAAACATTCTTTTTGTAGTACCTACGAAGGGACATTTCTGAGCCCATTGAAGCTTGCAGTGAAAAACCAAATACCCTGAGATAAAAACTGGAAACAAGCTATCTGTGAAAATACTTTGTGATGTATGGATTCATCTCACAGAATGGAACTGCTTTTTTCATTTGCCAGGTTGGAAACAGTCTTTTTGAAGAGTCTTGGAAGCCACATTTCTGCATTCATTGAGACCAATACTGAAAAACGAATATCCCATGATAAAAACTAAAACCGGATATCTTTGAAAATGCTTTGTTATGTGTGGATTCATCTCACGGAGTATAACCTATGAATTGATTCACCAGGTTGGACACACTTTTTTTGTATTATCCACTTGGGACATTTCTGAGCCCATTAAGGCCTATAGTGAAAAACCGAATATCCTGTGATAAAAACTAGAAACAAGCTATCTGTGAAAATGCTTCATGATGTTAGGATTCATCTCACAGAATGGAACCTGTGTTTTCATTCACAAGATTGGAAACACTATTTTTAGAGAAGCTACAAAGGGACTTCTCTGATCCCACTGATTCCTATTGCGAGAATTCGAGGGTCCCACATTAAAACTATAAACTTGCTTTCTGGGAAAATGCTTTATGATATGGGGATTCATCTCACAGAATGGACCCTGTGATTTGATTCACCAGATTGGAAGCACTCTTTTTGTAGTATCTACAAAGGGACATTTCCTAGCCCATTGAGACCTATAGTGAAAAACCAAATAACCCACGATGAAAAGCAGAAACAAACTTTCTGTGAAAATGTTTTGTGATGTGTGAATTCATCACATAGAATGAAACCATCATTTTATTCACCAGGTTGGAACACTCTTTTTGTAGAATCTACAAAGGGACATTTCAGAGCCCATTGAGGTTTATAGTGAAAATCCAAATATCCTGTGATAAAACCAGAAACAAGCTATCTGTGAAAATTCTTTGTGATGTGTGGATTCATCTCACAGAATCTATCTGCTGTTCTGATTCAATAGGTTGGAAACACACTTTTTGTAGAATCTACGAAGGGGCCTTTCTGAGCCCTTATAGGCCTATAGTGAAAAACTGATTTTCCTGCAATAAAAACTAGAAAAAGCTATTTGTGAAAATGCTGTGTGATATGTGGATTCATCTCACAGAACAGAACCTGATTTTGATTCGCCAGGATGGAAACACTCTTTCTGAAGAATCTATGAAGGGACATTTCTGTGTTCATTGAGGCCCATAATGAAAAACCAAATATCCCACAATTAAAAACTAGAAACAAGCTGTCTGTAAAAATGGTTTGTAATGGGTGGATTCATCTCACAGAATGAAACCTGTGTTTTGATTCACAAGGTTGGAAACACTCTTTTTGTAGAATCCACAATTGGACAATTCTGATCCCACTGAGGCCCATAATGTAAAACCGAATATCCCACGATAAAGGCTAGAAACAAGCTGTTGGTGAAAATGCTCTCTGATATGTGGATTCATCTCACAGAATGAAACCTGTGATTTGATTCACCAGGTTAGAAACAGTCTTTTGTAATATCTACAAAGGGACATTTCTGAGCCCATAGAGTCCTATAGTGAATAACCAAATATCCCGCGGTAAAAACTAGAAAGAAGATGTCTGTGAAAATGCTTTGTGAGGTGTGGATTCATCTCACATAATGGAACTTGTGTTTTGATTCATCAGGTTGGAAACATTCTTAATGAATAATCTACAAAGGGACATTTCTGAGTTCATTGAGGCCTATAGTGAAAACGGGATATCCTTTGATAAAAACTAGAAACAAGCTCTTTGTGAAAATGCTTTGTGATGTGTGGATACATATTACAGAATAGAACCCATGATTTGATTCATCAGGTTGGAAACACTCTTTTTGTAATTTCTACATGGGACAGTTTTGAGCCCTTTGAGGCCTGTAGCGAAAAACGAATATCCCACAATAAAAACTGGAAACAAACTCTCTGTGAAAATGCTTTGTGATGTGTTGATTCATCTCACAGAATGAAACTGCTGTTTTGATTCAACAGGTTGGAAACGTTTGTAGAATCTACAAAGGGACATTTCTGAGTCCTTAGAAGCCTTTTATGAAAAATTGAATATCTCGCAGTAAAAACTAGAAGAAGCAATCTGTGAAAATGCTTTGTGATGTGTGGATTCACCTCACAGAATTGAACATATGTTTTGTTTCATCAGGATGAAAACACTCATTTTGAAGGATCTACAAAGGGATGTTTCTGAGATCTTTGAGCCCGTAAGTAAAATACTATATCCCATAACAAAAACTAGAAACAAGCTCTCTGCAAAAATGCTTTGTGATGTGTGGATTCATCTCACAGAATGAAACCTGCACTTGGCTTCACCAGTTTGGAAACACTCTTTTTGTAGAATCTACGAACGGACATCTGAGCCCATTGAGGCTTTTAGTGAAAAATAGAATATTCTGCAATAAAAACTAGAAAGAAGCTAATTGTTAAAATGCTTTGTGATGTGTGTATTCATCTCACAGAATGGAACCAGTGTTTTTATTCACCTGTTTGAAAAACCTTTTTTTGTAGAATCTACGAAGGGACTTCACTGAGCCCATTGATTCTTATAGTGAGAAATTGATTATCCTATGATAAAAACTTGAAACAAGCTACCTGTGAAAATGCTTTCTGATGTGTGGATTCATCTCACAGAATGGAACCTGTATTTTGATTCACCAGGTTGGAAACACTCTTGTTGTTGAATCTGGAAGGGACTTTTCCTTGCCCTCAAGGCCCATAATGAAAAAATTGAATATTCCTATATAAAAACTGGAAACAAGCTATCTGTGAAAATGCTTTATTATGTGTGGCTTCAACTCACAGAATGGAAGCAGGGTTTTGAATCAGCAGGTTGGAAACACTTTTTTTTGGTTAAATCTACATGAGAGTTTCTAGGCCCATTGAGACCCATAACAAAAAATGGAGTATTCCATGATAAAATCTAGAAACAAGCTATATGTGAAAATGCTTCATCATGTATGTATTCTTCTCACAGAATGGAACCTGTGTTTTTATTCAGCAAGCTGGAAACACTCTTTTTGGAGAAGCTATGAAGGGACTTCTCTGATCCCATTGATTCCTATTATGAGAAATTGAGTATCCCATAACAAAAACTAGAAACAAGCTGTCTGTGAAAAGCTTTGTGAAGTGGATTCATCTCACAGAATGGAACCTGTATTTTGATTCACCAGTTTGGAAACACTCTTTTTGTAGAATCTACAAAGGGACATCTCTGAGTCCATGAGGCCTAGAGTTAAAAATCAGATATCCCATGATAAATACTAGAAAGAAGCTATCTGTGAAAAATGCTTTGTGATGTGTGGATTCATTTCATGGAATGGAACCCCTCTTTTAATTCACAAGGTGGAAACACTCTTTTTGTATTTTTGTAGAATCTACGAAGTGACATTTCTGAAGCCATTGAGGCCCATAAGGGAAAATCATATTCCACGATAAAAACTAGAAACAAGCTTTCTGTGAAAATGATTTGTGATGTGTGGATTCATCTCACAGGATGGAACTTATGATTGGATTCACCTGTTTGGAAACAGTCTGTTTGTAGAATCTACAGAGAGACATTTCTTAGCCAATGAGGCCCGTAAAGAAAAACAGAATATCCCACAATATAAACCAGAAAGAAGCTAACTGTGAAAATGTTTTGTGATGTGTGGATTCTTCTCACAGAGTGAAGCCTGTGTTTTTATTCAGCAAGTTGGGAACATTCTTTTTATACAATCTACGAAAGGACATTGCTGAGCCCATTGAGGCCAGTAAGGAAACATTTTATATCCTGTGATAAAAACTAGAAACCAGCTATCTGTGAAGATGCTTTGCAATGTATGGACTCATCTCACAGAGTGGAACCTGCATTTTGATTCACCAGGTTGGAGACACTCTGTTGGATAATCTACGAAGGGACATTTCTGAGCCCATTGAGGCCTATAGTGAATAATCAAATATCCTGTATTAGAAACTTGGAATAAACTATCTGTGTAAATGCTTCATGATGTCTGGATTCATCTCACACAATGGAACCTGCGTTTTGAATCACCAGGTTGGAAATCCTCTTTTTATAGATTGTACGAAGTGACATTTCTGAACCCGTTGAGGCCCATAAGGAAAAATCAAATATCCCTTGATAAATACTAGGAACAAGATATCTGTGAAAATTCTTTGTGATGTGTGAATTCATCTCACAGAATCAAAGCAGTGTTTTGATTCACCATGTTGGAAACACTCCTTTTTTTGAATCTACAAGGGAATTTCTTAGCCCGTTGAGGTCCATAAAAAAAAATCAAATATCCTGTGATAAAATCTAGAAACAAGCTATCTGTGAAAATGCTTTCTGATGTGTGTTTCATCTCACAGAATGGAACCTGTATGTTGATTCACTAGGTTGGAAACACTCTTTTTGTAGAAGCTACAAAGGGGGTCCTCTGATCCCATTGATTCCTATAGTGAGAAATCAAGTATCCCACAACAAAATCTAGAAATAAGCTAACTGTGAAAATGCTTTGTGTTGTGTGGATTCATCTCACAGAATGGAATATTTATTTTGGTTCACCAGGTTGGAAACACTCTTTTTGTGGAATCTACTAAGGGACTTCTCTGAGCTCGTTGATGCCTGTAGTGAAAAATCAAATATCCCACAATGAAAACCTATTAATTTTAATTTTAAATTTGTATTTTTAATTGACAAATACTTGTATATAAATGGGGTACAAAATATTTTCAGTATGTATACATAGTGGGATGATTATATTAAGCTAATTTTAAAAACTAATTGACATAACTAACATAACATCACCTCACGGACATCATTTTTTTGTAGTGAGAATATTTAATATCTATTAATTTAGCAATTTTGATATGTACAATACATTATTATTAGCTATGGTCATCTTGCTGTGCAATCAATCTTGAAAACTTATTCCTCCTAACTGGACCAATGGAACTTCAATCAATTTCTCCAAACTATTAACAAGCAAAAACAGCCAACACCATACTCAATGGTAAAATCAATTTGTAAAATCCATATGGCAGTTTCTACCAAAACTGTGCATAGTCACATTCTTTTACTCATCAGTTTCACTCCTAGGTGTTTATGCAACAGAACACTGTTTTTATGTTTACCACTATTAGTGATAGTTCTGTGCTACTAATATAGCAATTCTGGGAACAACAGAAATGCACATCAGAAGTAGAATGTGTAAATAATTGTGGTATGGTTATGTACTGGGGTAATATTCAGCAACAAAAATGAAACAAACAAATGAATTAACCAACAAAAAGTACTACTAAACAAAATGACTTGGATGAACCTAACAGACAATGCTGAACAATCTGATATTTACATTTGATTCAACCAGATATGTATATTTCATTTACATGAATTTTACAGTCAAAGATAATCAATGGATGTAGAGGTTAGAAGAGTAGTTGCTATTGGGATGACTCAATGAAAGTGTGAGAGAGGCTTCTGTGATATGTTAATGATCAAGTTCTAAAAATCTGAAGGCTGGTTACATGGTTGTTTACTTTGTGAAAAAGAAGCACTAAACTTAAAATTTTCACACTTTTTCAAATGTATAATTCAACATCATGTTATAAAATTAATTATAAATTTTAGCTCTTAAACTCTTCCCTCTCCTTTTCGCATGATTTCATTATTAGAATATATACACACACAAAAATGAAGAATCTGCAATGTCCCAAAGTTGTCCCTCTTCACATCTCATTTACAAGCTTTTGGTGTTTATAATTAATTTCCTGTATATGCAATATGGCTGCAGGGAGACTATCCACATATTTACCCTATAGTAGACTCAAAAAGCCACCCATTGTATGTATGTGGCCCTTAGTAACATTCTTTGCTTACTTCCAAAGACCAACTGTATGTCTTACATTTATTTTGATGAATAACATTTCCATTTAAAACTAGAATTCTACCCTGAATTCCTGAAAACTTGAAGAGATGACTTACTTCTGCCTGGTTCTTGCCAAATCCCCCACCCAAGACTGCACTATTATATCCTCTAGCCACAGTCTGGAGCTCTGTTCCAATTAAAAACCTGGAATTTGTGCACAGGCAAATTAACAAATAGCCAAGGCAAATCCAAATTTTGCCCTTCCACCTCCTAGACCCCACAGTTTACCTTATGGGTGATTTCCTTCAAAGTTCCATCTCTATTCAGGTATCTTTTTCTAGGTATGATCTTCTGGATAATTTATTTTGCCAACTTTCTCTGGCTAATGTCACTGAGGGTCAAACATGTCAGGCACTCAAGATCATGCTAGTTATAAACACATTGATATTCTCCTACCCCATTTCTTAGTTTTTAGCTCTTCTCAACTCTTTCCCATGCATTTCTTGAAGCTTTTCAATGATAATTCGAGCCCTTTCTAGGTTATTCACAATTTGAATTAGAGGGAGATAAAGATAAAATCTTACTAATGTCAAAAAAAGTTAGGAAAATACAATTTTTTCAAAATTAATAGAGTATAAATCAAAGAACTACAAATGTGGAAGGCAAGAACCTCAATATTGGACAACTTATTCTACCTGACAGGTCTATAAAATGAGAGTGCCAGGATTGGGGCAGGATCTGGTGAAGGGAATAACCTGATAATTTATTAGTCTCTTCTGAGCTGTCATCTCTGAGTCTCTGAATCTAGATGTAAAAGGAGCCCAAGTACACAATCTCTTGTTTTCCCAGAACAGAAGATTTTTAACAGCCAGGCTTAGAAGTGCTATTGCATTGACGCCTGTAACATTTACTGCATTCATCTTCAGGTTATTCACACTGCTGTTATTCAACTAATTGTTTAGCCTAGATACTTTGAAAATGAAAGGAATCATTTAACAAGGAAATTGCTTTCTTACGTTCTACTTAATGGTATCTTGTGTATAAAATGTATCACTTAAAAATTTATTTTATTCTATGGAGAGGGTAATGGATTATACTATCCCAAGCTCCTAAATATCATCATCTAAAGGATATCAAGCATCTAAATTTAATGTATAATAAAATACATTAAAGGGATTATTTGGCAATAATTACTTCTCAATAAGAACCTAGGTAAAGGTAAAGTTATGACGATAGTTAAAAATAATTAGCATTCTAGAAGATGGAAGGAGGATAACACAGATACCCTCCTTATTTTTCTCTTCTCCTCTTCCTCTTCTACTTTTTCTTCTCCTCCTGTTCTTCCTCCTGCTTTTTTCTGGTCTTAAATCAACCTCATTCTGCTAGTACCAAAATAAACCAAACACTGGAAAATGGAATGAATTTGTTGTGGTTTTTCTGTCTTCTATTTTGGTGCTAACAATTTTATGTTTTAGTGCTAAAATCTCAGCACATTAAGAGCATCAGTAAAAATAAAAAATGATGGTGCTGCATCATTATCATCCCCATCAGCACCATCATCATCATCATCTCTGATGTGGGCAAGGGTGATGTAAACAAAGTCTGAGTAAGAAAATTGGCATGATCCTTATAAAAAGCCTTTTGGATCTATGTATTAATAGAAAAACACAATCTTAATAAACTGAGACATAATGTATTTATGGAACTCTATGCTAAAGAAAAAAAGTCTTAAATATGGAAACATCTTTACATTCAATATTTAACATAGATATCTGTAACACCAACAAATGTAAAGCAACTTAAATGGATGACAAAATTTGAATAATTTAAAAATTATACACTATATATACTTAATGAGATATCATACAATATTTAAACTGAATGCCTATGAAGAGGAAGTCATAAATTATAAGCATTTTGCATTAAAGGAAATAGCAGAGTAACTACTCTATATGATGTATTATTATAATCATATTAAATTGTTCAGAAAAATGAATCAAAATAAATATATTAGCACTATAGAATTTAGACTCTGAGAAAGTTCTGCTCTCATAGTTCTGTTTTACCAGTTTTCTTTAATCAACCCAAATTGAGTGTCATAGTAAAATAAAAATAAACATATATTTGGATGAAGTTATTTTGGAAATTTTGGAGGCTGGTGCTTTTCAGTTAAGCCAGTTTACATATGCTGTGAGCAAAGGACTCCTGTGCCAGGCTCTCTGCTAAACACATAGGGAAAGGAGATGATCGGGAATGCTCCCTGACCTCAACCACCAGAAGTCAGGTAGGGGAAGTGATGTGAACCCAATCAAATGTCAAGTGATCCCAATTTTGAAGGATTCAGAAAGATAAATTTAAACTAAGTTAGTTGAGGGCACACCAAAGAGAAACATCAGTGTTAAAAAGCAGACTCAAGCACGGAAATAGTTGTGAGATCTGAGAAAGTATTTGTAAGGTGGCAGGACTTCCACCTACATGACATGGGAAAGTCAGTTCTGGAGGAAGGCTTTTCACAGCAAATTACCAAGCTAGACTTGAGGGCTATGCTCAGGGAAAACAGGACAGTGGTTTGATGGGAAGCAGTCTCAGGGAATATAGTCTTAATGAGAGCTGGAGATTTTGTGTGTGAGTGCACACACACACACTACTAGCATGTAGGAAAAGTGGAAAAATGTTGCTATGTTTTGAGAACACAGAGGGGTCACTTTAAGAGAAAGTGGGACAGCCAGTGGGAGGAGGAAAGGGGGCGGAAAATTCCTTCCTCTGGTAATTCCCAAACTTCACTCTGAGGTATCTGCATAATTTAGCTACTTAGAAATCCTTTTCCTCTGGGAAAACTGAGAAGGTCTGTCTGTGGAATGGAAGACAGGAGCCCTGGAAGTGACTCAGTTTGGGCCAAAAAAATGTATGCAAATATAGTGTGGAATGCATTAAGGCTATAGAAACAGGAAGCTGATTTACCCGACAAGGGGCTCTTTTGTGTTTCTTACATAGTTTTTTTTGCTACGTGGAATGTGAACATGGTAGCCAGAACTCTAGCATTCACTTTGTCACTTTGGACTGCTAAGTAAACTTAAAATAGAATCCTATAAGAAGATAACGAATTAGAACACAGAAGAGGATGGAATTTACCATCCAGTCTTAAGTACCTCATTTTTCAAATTTCGTTTATGGAAGAGGAAAAGTGTCTCCTTTGAGCCACTGTTAGTTTCAGTGTCCCATCCTATTTTACGTCGATGAAGTTACTCCAGGCAGAAACTAACATTTACTGAGCTGTGATTTGTTTTAGTCACTATGTTAAGCTATATATATTTCCGCCTATTTCAATCTCCATAATACGTTTTACAGTAATACTGTAAAGTATATTTTAATTCTGCTATTTTGTAATGTAGAAGACAGAGTATTAGTGAGGCCAATACATGTCAAATAGCAAATGAGTAGTGTGGACAAAAAGCCAGTCCCCAACATTGCGTTATCAAACTTGTGGTCTTTATACACATGTATGCTATTTTTAACTTGTACATGTGCACATACATGCATACACATTATGCATCTTTTCTTTTTTTCTTTTTTTTTAAGTCAGAGTCTTACTCTGTCACACAGGTTGGAGTGCAGTGGCGTGACCTTGGCTCACTGCAACTTTTGCCTCTCAGGCTAAACAGGGTTCAAGTGATTCTCTTGCCTCAGCCTCCTGAGTAGCTGAGATTACATGTTTGTGCCACCATGCCCAGCTATTTTTTGTATTTTTAGTAGAGATGGGGTTTCACCATGTTGGTCAGGCTGGTCTCAAACTCCTGACCTCGTGATCTTCCTGCCTCGGCATCTCAAAGTGCTGAGATTACTGGCGTGAGCCACTGCCCCCGGCCTATGCCTCTTTTCTACTTCAGATCTTTCTGATAACTATCTTTATTTTAAAACTCAAGTCAACTTTTTCCTTGTGTTTAACTTTTAAGTTAATTTTAATGAAAAATATAATAAAATATTCCACCTTCCAGGCACACATATTATTTCCACTTACATTTGATTGGAGAAACTAAGTCACATGGTTATATCTAACTTCAACAGATGAAAGAAGGAGCGAGTCTTCCACATGTCTGTAATAAGAGGGATTGAAATATTCTCCTACAGCTCTAAGGATTAGCAAGCTTGATATATTAGCAAATAAGCTTGATAAAATGTTGTATCAATTTATACTCCTAGAAGCAATCTTAGTAAACGTCTCTTTCTTTCTTTCTTTCTTTTTTTTTTTTTTTTGAGACAGAGTCTCACTCTGCCGCCCAGGTTGGAGTGCAGTGGTATGATCTCGGCTCAGGGCAACTTCTGCTGCCCAGGTTCAAGCAATTCTCCTGCCTCAGCCTCCCACGTAACTGGGATTACAGGCGCCCGCCACTGCTCTCGGCTAATTTTTGTATTTTTAGTAGAGACGGGGTTTCAGCATCTTGGCCAGGCTGGTCTTGACCTGACCTTGCGATCCAACCACCTTGACCTCCCAAAGTGCTGGGATTACAGGTGTGAGCCACCATGCCCGGCTGTAAATGCCTCTTTGTAACTCTTGTCCAACAGTTCTCCGATTTTTAGTCCAATAGGTGAAATATGATATCTCATGTCATTTTTTATTGTGATGTTTTTCATTTCTTGATGATTTTTAAGACGAAATATTATTTAATATCTTTGAAAATCACTTGTATTTTATTCACAGAGATATAACCTTTCATGTTCTTTGGCTATTTTTTCTGCAGGATTTCATCCTCTACAGCATGGTTCTTTAGAGTGCAGACCCTGGAGTCAGACTATCTAGGTTTTAATCTTGACTGGAACATATAATCAACTATCATATTATCATAGTTGTGTAATATTTAGTAACTTTCTTAAATACATTATGCTTCATATATATAAAATGGACTTCACCAACCTACTTCAACCATTGGTCTGCAATTACAGCATTATACATATATAATTGGGCTCCACATCCAGGAATATCTGTTTATATAAATATTCTCATATGAAACCATTTTTGTTGCTTTGTTTAAATACCTACTGAACAGATTTTTCTAAAGTTTGATTCCAAGCCAATTAATTTGTTTTGGATATTCTGAAAAGTTTTTAAAGTTATTTTTATTTCTATCTTTATTATCAGTCTCTAAAAAATCAAAACTTTATGTACCATTATTTTTCAGCTGAACATCTTAGTGAACTCTAATTATTCTTAACTATTTTTATTTATTTTGAAACTGTATTTGCTTTCCATATATGCGTCTACTTAATTATATTTTGTCACTTCATTTATACTATTTACTTTATATCTTTCCTAATACATTTTCAGATTAATATACAAATGTTAATAATGTGTAGCCATTCTTTGCTTTAAATGTTTGTATTCTCTCTAGTATGTCATATTTTACCATTAGTTTAAATATTTATCTAAAGTTGTGCTTTTTGTATTAATGGCATTCTTTTGCTATGTTACTAAGAATTCATTGCTCTGTTTTGTTTTGCCTTCTAAACCAATATCTGGCTATTCAACTGTATGAGGTTTTTGGGTTTTTTTTTGGTATTTATCAAAACAATCAATCAGCTTTCTTTCTTTTACTTATTAACACTAATGGACGAATGACTGTTTAATCATCTTTGCATTGTTTGAGTAAACCCTACTTATGCAGAAGATAGTATTCTTTATTATACAAATAGGTGGATGTTATATGATTTTACTCAGAGTTTTGTATTTGTTTTCATAAGTAAGATCAATTTTAAATCTGTTTTATGTGTTATTCTAGCCACTATTATCAAATTTTATAAAGTAACCAGATAGATGTCTTTCTCTACAGTTTGGATTATTTTAAGTAACATAATGATTGTCTGTTACTTCACTGGTAATTACATGATTCACTTGTGAAACACATAGCTTTTTGGTGGATTGTTCTTGAAGAATTTTCTCCAAATTTCCCACATCAATTTGTATTTTACAACCATATTTTTAGGACATATGGACAATTTATAAATATATTTTAGAAAACATTAAATTTCTTCTATTTTATCAAATATATGTTATATTTTTCAATTAAATATTAAGTGCTTCATCTTTGTTGTATCCCAAAGAAGCCTATTCATAATATATTTGTTGATTCTGCTATATTTCTTCTGATTCATTTTTATTCTTGGTGAGTGACATTTTCTTGCTTTTTTCAGGATTACTATTTTATACAAACACAGAAGTTCTTTACGTCCAAGTTTGACTCATAAATTTACATTCTTTTTATTTTATTTTATTTTATTTTATTTTATTTTATTATTATACTTTAGGTTTTAGGGTACATGTGTACAATGTGCAGGTTTGTTACATATGTATCCATGTGCCATGTTGGTTTGCTGCACCCATTAACTCATCATTTAGCATTAGGTATATCTCCTAATGCTGTCCCTCCCCGCCTCCCCCCACCCCACAACAGTCCCCAGAGTGTTATGTTCCCCTTCCTGTGTCCATGAGTTCTCATTTTTCAATTCCCACCTATGAGTAAGAACATGCGGTGTTTGGTTTTTTGTCCTTGCGATAGTTTACTGAGAATGATGTTTTCCAGTTTCATCCATGTCCCTACAAACGACATGAACTCATCATTTTTTATGGCTGCATAGTATTCCATGGTGTATATGTGCCACATTTTCTTAATCCAGTCTATTGTTGTTGGACATTTGGGTTGGTTCCAAGTCTTTGCTATTGTGAATAGTGCCACAATAAACTTACGTGTGCATGTGTCTTTATAGCAGCATCATTTATAGTCCTTTCGGTATATACCCAGTAATGGGATGGCTGGGTCAAATGGTATTTCTAGTTTTAGATCCCTGAGGAATTGCCACACTGACTTCCACAATGGTTGAACTAGTTGACAGTCCCACCAACAGTGTAAAAGTGTTCCTATTTCTCCACATCCTCTCCAGCACCTGTTGTTTCCTGACTTTTTAATGATGGCCATTCTAACTGGTGTGAGATGGTATCTCATTGTGGTTTTGATTTGCATTTCTCTGATGGCCAGTGATGATGAGCATTTTTTCATGTGTTTTTTGGCTGCATAAATGTCTTCTTTTGAGAAGTGTCTGTTCATGTCCTTTGCCCACTTTCTGATGGGGTTGTTTGTTTTTTTCTTGTAAATTTGTTTGAGTTCATTGTAGATTCTGGATATTAGCCCTTTGTCAGATGAGTAGGTTGCAAAAATTTTCTCCCATTCTGTAGGTTGCCTGTTCACTCTGATGGTAGTTTCTTTTGCTGTGCAGAAGCTCTTTAGTTTAATTAGATCCCATTTGTCAATTTTTGCTTTTGTTGCCATTGCTTTTGGTGTTTTAGACATGAAGTCCTTGCCCACGCCTATGTCCTGAATGGTATTGCCTAGGTTTTCTTCTAGGGTTTTTATGGTTTTAGGTCTAACATGTAAGTCTTTAATCCATCTTGAATTAATTTTTGTATAAGGTGTAAGGAAGGGATCCAGTTTCAGCTTTCTACATATGGCTAGCCAGTTTTCCCAGCACCATTTATTAAATAGGGAATCCTTTCCCCATTTCTTGTTTTTGTCAGGTTTGTCAAAGATCAGATAGTTGTAGATATGCGGCGTTATTTCTGAGGGCTCTGTTCTGTTCCATTGATCTATGTCTCTGTTGTGGTACCAGTACCATGCTGTTTTGGTTACTGTAGCCTTGTAGTATAGTTTGAAGTCAGGTAGTGTGATGCCTCCAGCTTTGTTCTTTTGGCTTAGGATTGACTTGGCAATGCGGGCTCTTTTTTGGTTCCATATGAACTTTAAAGTAGTTTTTTCCAATTCTGTGAAGAAAGTCATTGGTAGGTTGATGGGGATGGCATTGAATCTATAAATTACCTTGGGCAGTATGGCCATTTTCACGATATTGATTCTTCCAACCCAGTAACGAAAACAAGAATATCTGGGGATTTACTCTGAGTACCACTTTGACTGCCTCATTATTTTTGTATACATTGTTTCCATTGTCATTGCTTCTAAATATTATTAAATGATTGTTCTCTTTTTCACGAAAGAGATTAGGAAGGAGAAGATATTTCTGTTTGTTTTGTTTTAATTATTCTTATTGTAGTTATTTATATTACTATAGCTAATCTATTATTTCAGTGAAGAGCAGAGAAAGTAGACTGTGTTATTTCTATCTCCTGTAATATAATGAGGTTTTTGTTTTAAGTTAATATGTGATTGGTTTTTATAGGTTTTCTATAAGCACAAGAAGATGAATGTTCTTAATTTGCAAAGTATGTGTATTTGGATACATAAACATGTGTATTTGCATGTATGCATGTATGACTACATCTATTACGTTATAATTACTGAGATTGTATATACTTATTTTTTATAGCATGTCATGGATTATGGGATACATTTAATGAACCTCTGAAACTACTTTATTTCAGTGATTCTCTGATTATATTTCAAGCAATTTTTCTCTTATGCCTGGTAGCAGTTGCTGGCTGCAGTGAATAGTCTAAGAGTAGACACCTGCCCATTGAGACAATTTTCTATTTCCTAGACTCAGGTATATTATTTTCCTACTGCACTAGATTGAACTTGAAATTATTTTCCCTAAGTTAGTTGAAGTTCAGTTTTGTCTTGCAATCAAAAGAAAACTGAACAATACAACTTGTTCCCATTTTAGTTTCCAACAACTATATCTCCATAAAAGGTCACTTTTATTCTCTTTATTAACGTTATTGTTTTAATCTTGAATTCCACTTACCTTAAATTAATACTGTATTGTGATAATATATCATGGCCCATTCTATTACATTTAGCCTTTCAAAATCTGTTTATTTAAAGTATATCTCTAATTGATATCTAAATTTTGATAGTGCCAATTTTTAAAAAAGGTGAATATAGTCCATTCATTTTACTGAAAAACAGATGTATTTGAATGTTCTTGGAGCTATTTTCTATTTTTAATGCTTTAAAGAGCTTCTCTTTTGCTGTAGATTTTGAGTTTCTTTGCTTTATATGACCCCATCTCAAATGTGCAGTCCAGTTTACTTCAACTAATAATAGTGTTTGTTATTTTTAAAATATTTTATCATATTACTAAGTTGTTAAATCAGGCACAAAACGTTAATTCATTGTATCTGTGATAAAGAAAATCGCTAGCAAGTACTCCTTTCTACATCTCTATATTCCTGTCCACCCCACAGATGCTTGGTATAGACAGGAATTTTTATTCTGATAATAATTTTATTTCTAAAAAATATTTTATATTTTTTATTTGAAGATTTTAATTTTTGGATATTTTATGTTGTTTTATATTTATAGTCAGTCTTTACTGAAAATTTGAATTTTCATTTTTTGTTTTCTCTCCCTAAATTCCACCAAATTTTGTGCGGCAAATATGTATTTTTATAACTTTTTTGACCACAGTTGTTTTGTTAAATCCCTTTATTTAAAAAAATTATCTGACACTTGTCTTTCACAACTTATTATTTTAATTTTTAAAAAAAGCATTCTTCAATTTTCTTAAGAAATCATAAAGTGAAATTTTTCCAAAGTTATTTCTGTTTTCTAAACTAAGAATTTCAATAAATAAATAAAATTATTCCCCTCCCCTCCCCTCCCCTCCCTTCCCCTTCTCTTTTTTTTCTTTAATGGAGTCTTGCTCTGTCACCCAAGCTGGAGTGCAGTGGCACTATCTCGGCTCACTACAACCTCTGCTTCCAGGGTTCAAGCGATTATCCTGCCGCAGCCTCCCGAGTAGTTGGGATTACAGGCACACGCCACCATGCCCGGCTATTTTTTGTATTTTTAGTAGAGACGAGGTTTCACCATGTTGGCCAGGCTGGTCTTGAGCTCCTGACCTCAGGTGATCCACCCACTGTGGCCTCCCAAAGTGCTGGGATTACAGGCGGGAGCCACCGCACCCGGCCATGTTCTTGGAGAAAGAAATAGCAGTCATCATCCTGGCCCCAGCAGGAGGAAGAGGGGGCCCTCCTCTCTGCTGATCTCCCTGCTGCAGAACAAAGAGCTGAGGTGTTCCAGTTATGAACACCCCTCTGCTACCTACACTATGTCCACCAAGAAGAGTCAAGAGGAATACCAGGGCTTGGCTTATCCAGGATACAAGAGGATATCTCAGCCCTACATATGCTCAAGAGAAAGCAAAGCACCCCTTCCCTCAATTTTACATTGCAATGGTAAGGAAAGAAGTATCCTCAGAAGCCCTGTGACCCCTCATTAGCAGCTTCCTCTTCACTCTCCACCATGGGGTTGTCATGGCTTATCTCCTACGTTCTCTTCCTGGATCAAGTCAGTCTCCAGAAGAAGCCCAAGATGCCTGGGCATTCCCTCATCCCTGGAACCCATTCCCTGGCTCAATGTTAAACCACCTTGCTGACACTACACTTTCCTCTTCTCAGTCTCCTTATTTTTCTTCCCATCACATGGCACCCACCTGCAAATTATATATTGGGTTCATTGACTGGTCTCTCTTCATTAGATCAGGAGCTCCATTAGGAGAGAGACATGTATCTGTGCAATTCATCATTGTATCACTCGTGCCTGGGGTCGTCCCAGGTTCACAGTAGTATTCAATAAATATTTGCTGATTGTCCAGCAATTCAATTAATGAATTTATTTCTTATGTATCCCCTTTTACTTTTTAGATTATTTTAATGTGGTTTACTTTATATTGTATTTTCCATGTACACTTTAATAAAGTCAGGTTTATTTTGAACTGTTAGGAAAATATTGAGTGTTTTTCTTTGAGGTCTCTTGCTATTTATCCAGATGATCATGAATCTTTTTTTTATGTCTTATAGGGCCTGCAGGGTGGCTCTTTTATTATCTTTTATGACTTAATACTTTCCAAGTTCTGGCAAGACATGAGAGAGACTGCACAATGGTCCAGTCTAGTGGGGAATTGGATCCTGATCAGTAGACTCTGTCATTATTTATCATTATTGTTGGCCTCAAGGAAATGGCAGCACTAGAAGACATAGGCCTACTCTTGAATTTTTGTTCATCTTAGTCTTTTTATAGGAGCATGTATTCTATGTTTTATATTGTTCCCAGTGATTCTGGGACTCATAGGAGTATCTAATCCTATTGTGGTTTTTATTGAATTCAGCATCTTCTGTAGAAATAAGAAACTGTGTTTGAAAAGCTCCACTTCCTTTAGATTTCCTGTCTGGTGACTTCAGGAATAAATTTCCAGATTGAAAACAATGGGTACACAGTATCATAACTTCAGTGATGAAGAAGGACTTTGCTTACTTGATTAGTTCATTCAGTTCCAGGGAAGAGTTTTGAAATTATGTATCTGTTCTCCTTCTGTTTGTAGGCTTCTAGCCTGGGTACCTGGTTTCCAATCCCCCAGTTCTTTGATAGCAAAAAGAAATTGCAGAAACAAAACATCAGCATCCTCATTGAGTACTGCGGAGTGCCACATCTCAGCCTCTGCAGGGATGTCATTTTGTATGAGCTACTTAGTCTCCTGTAGCTGCTCACAAAAATGATAAATTTAAAGAAAAAAATTAAATTCATGCTTTTTAATTTAACTTTGTGCATATCCAGAGACATAGATTAGAAATGCACAATGAATTAGATCATTATATGAGGAATATTTTAACCCCAAAGGAGAATGTTGACTTTAAAACTAGGTTTTTATATTTTATTTTATTTTGCCTTGACTAAATACACAAAATGACTAATATTCTGTGTGTGTTTATGTATAATCTTCACACCTGTATGACATATTCTAATCCTTGACTTTTCTGAAGGTGCTAAAAGAAATTATGTTTCAGGCCTCTCCTGATTATCATATTTTTTCAAGTTACCTTGGTGATCTGACTTTTTAAATTGTACTGTTGAAACAATATGCGTTTGCTGATTTGCATGACAAATAAATTACCAGTGTGAAATGTTGAATGCCCAAAGAAATTTAATCATGGTGTTTCAGATAAATTATAGTTACAATGTAATTTCTGCTCAAAAAGTAACTCATAATTTCTGTTCAGTTCAACAATTTTGCTGAATATTTATCCTGATTCCAACATATTGCTTCTTACAAGGGACAAAGAAGAAAAAGAAACAGCCCTTTTCCAAAACATACTTATGGTTTGATGTATCCAGACTTTACTGCTGACTTATTCTTTACTAAGGGATATGTCCTAAATGTCACAGGGAAACATTCTACAGCAAACATCTTCAGATTATGAGATCTCTTCAGGCCTAGTCTTTTCTCTTCTGATATACATTTTTTATACTCATGGGATACCCCAGGTCTTGATCTGTCTGCCTAATGCTTCAGTTGTCCCTGTTTGCCTAATCAAAATATAGTATACATTTCTGGGGACTGAGCTTGGCACTGTAGACGCAATGTTGAACAGGACAGACGCAAGCTCAGCCTTCCTGGAAATAAAGTCTCATCACCAAACAACAGTGCTAGACTACATGATTTCTTGATCCAGTGACAAGGTGGTGGTGGCAGTTAATTATTCTAGTACTTATAGGCCAACACTAGATTTCCAAAAAAAAAAAGATATTAAGCTGTTTAACCCATAAATAGTTTTATAAATAAAGCTATTTATATTATAAATATATATTATAAATGAACTATGAAAACTTTATGTATTTTTATATATATTATAAATAAACTAAATAAAACTATAATAAATTCTAAGTGAGAAAACTGGGCATTAATAACAGACATGTAGACATTCTAAAAGTAATAATTTTGTGACTCAAACAGTGTTGGGAAGAAAGAGAGGGAGAAATATAGGCCATCTTGAGGATTTTTGTCTTAATTTCTTGGGTAAATGGAAGAGCTATTATCCAAGTAGGCAATGACAAAAAGAAAAAAAAATGTGGAGATAGGGTGTGATTTAGGGAAACTATATGCCATTTTAAACATGTTAAATTTGAGTTTTTGGAGAGTCATTTAAATGGCTACAATAATGAGAGTTAAATTTAGAAAAGTCTACAGCTCAAAGAGGAAATCAGAGCTGGAGATGATCAAGTAGAGCTCATCTGCATTCAGTTACTAGTTACGCTGAAGAGTGAGTATAGTGGTTTATGAAGATCATGCCGAGTGTGAGCTGTTATCATTGGTCCTACTTTTACACATGAGGACCCATATACCCAGAGCAATTAAATGACTTGACTGTCATCGTATAGCAAAATAGTGCTAGAGCTAAAATCCAGTATTATTATTTTTTACTATGTTACTTTTAATTCTGAAAGACAATCTGAAAGAGAAGGATGATGATAATAATCATCATCACTGGTAGATGGGTAACAGATAGATAGAAAGATAGATAATAGATCACAATCATCAAAAAATTGCTATGTTCTGGTACTATAGTAAGTATTTTACATACATTATCCTATTTTCTATTCACAGTCATTGTTGTGCTAGGTGTTAGTTCTTTAATTATATACATTTTACAGATGAGAACGTTGAAATTTCAAGCAGCTGAGAAACAGAGCAGCCGCGATGCCAACTACGATTTGTCTAAGACTCAAATCATTCTTTTGGCCCTCATATCATGCTCTCTTCCCTCCCGTTGATTCATGTATTCACTGTCCAATCTATCAGCTAACCAACCAAAATGATATCAAGTTGATTCCTTTTGGCATTAACTCAAGTAGAAAGATATTTGCTGCTCCCAAAGAAATCACAGCTTAGTGTAGAAAACTAAAAAGTGAGGAATTGTTTTGGAATCTGCTAATAAGCCATTTCTAACAAACTACTTAAATGCCCAAGGCAAAATATTTTGCCTAGGAAAAGCAGGATTACTATTATTTTTTAAAGCAATGAAAAGTTGATTTCTTAATGATTCATCATAAAAATATTTCCACGAAACAAAAAGGTCAATAAGGAACTTATTATTTACCTTATCAATTATTCTCCTTTATGATAAAGTTTCTATCAGAACTTGGTAACACATGCAGCTCCTCTTGGAAAGGAAGTTTTCAAGAAGTATTTAATGCTTAAGTAGTTGTTTTTTAATTTATTACTGCATAAAATGTAATTATCTGCATCTTCTTGTGGTGGTTACTGGGACCTTGCTATTCAGTGGAATAGTCTATCATTAGCTATGGGTTTTCTTCCTTGTTTCGAGTTCATGGATACCGGTAAGTGCAGGTTTGTTACATAGGTGAACTTGTGTCATGAGGATTTGTTTTACGGATTATTTAATCACCCAGTTGTTTTTCCTACTCTTCTCCCTCCTCCCCGCTCTACCCTCTGAAAGACTCCAATGTGTGTTGTTACCCTCTATGTGTCCGTGTGTTCCTATCACTTAGCTCTCACTTATAAATGAGAACATATGATATTTGGTCTTCAGTTTCTGTGTTAGTTTGCTAAGGATAATGGCCTCCAGCTCCATTCATGTCCCTGCAAAAGACATGATTTTTTTCTTTTTTATGGCTGCATAGTAGTCCATAGTGTATATGTACCACATCTTCTTTATCCAGTCTATCAATGTTGGGCATTAATTTCTTGTCTTTGCTATTGTGAATAGTGCCATAATGAACATATGTATGCATGTGTCTTTATAATGGAATGATTTATATTCCTTTGTGTATAAACCCAGTAATGGGATTGCTGGGTTGAATCGTAGTCCTGTCTTCAGGTCTTTGAGGAATTGCAACACAAATGAAATCTAATTAAACTAGAGAGCTTCTGCACAGCAAATGAAACTATCAAGAGAGTAAACAGACAATTTACAGAATTGGAGAAAATTTTTGCAAACTATGCATCTGACAAAGGTCTAATATCCAGCATCTATAAGGAACTTAAACAAATTTAGAAGAAAAAACAAACAACCACATTAAAAAATGGGCAAGGACATGAACAGGCACTTTTCAAAAGAACACATACATCTGGCCAAAAATCCAATGGAAAAAAAGCTCAACATCATTGACTATTAGAGAAATGCAAGTCAAAACCACAATGAGATTACCATCTAACACCAGTCAGAATGACTGTTTTTACAAAGTCAAAAAATAACAGATGCTGGCAAGGTTGCAGAGAAAAAGGAATGCTTGAACACTGTTGGTGGGAGTGTAAATTCGTTCAGCCATTGTGCAGGTTATGGGTTTTCTGATGCAAAATGCCCGCCTCCTACTGGGGACTCCTACTTTAGTATTACAAATATCCACATTGCTCCAACCATTCTTTGGAAGGTTTATGTTCCATCTCTTTTTAGGTACTTTCTTTTTAGAAGTGTGACCACATTTTGGCACTAGTTCTAAATGGCAAATCACAGAGATAGACACAAGAAGCTACTGAAGACTGTGTGGTGATTAGATCACAGCCCAAGTACCATATTCCTCTTGATGTCTCTCTAAAGAGACATGTAGAAATTTGTACTACACAGGGAAAGGTCTCAGAGCTGTCAGTACTGAAGGAACAGCAGAGAAGCCAAAGGGATAACCAGAATCCTCCTGTAAAACGGCCTACATAAAATGCCAGTGGTTATTAGCTTCAAATCTGAAGTCTGCCCAGTAATAAATTGAAGCTAGGAGGCAAACTGAGAGTAGAATCACAAAGCAAATGGCTTTGCGATTACTAGCGAACCAGTAAAAGCACAAATATAGCTCCAGGGAAAGTTGATCCTATATTATTACGGTACATCTGAGCATCTTTTGAAAAATTTAGATACCTATTTCCAAGAGAGTTCTCTCCTTGGTTTTAAGGACACAGCAGTACTCTAAATCAACTGTCTGACTGCACGTTATTTATTCTGCACTTCAAGTATGATTCTGTTGTAATGATTTTGATGCTGTAATCAAGAGACTAGAATATATTCATCAAAATAAGGTTTGTGTTGCTAAGGGATCCTCAGCAGGCAGAAAGAGTGCTTGGTTATGTGTGTATAATTTGTACCATTTATTCAGCACTTACTTTGTTCTGGGTATTTTTCATGTAATTCTTAATATAGAATCTAGATAGTAGGCATTATTTAACTCATTTTTATTAATAAAGATTCCAAAGCTTACAGATAGCTTAAGCAGCTTGCAATAGTCCAGAAATAGTAAGTTGCGAGCCCAGAATTCAAAGTAGGTCTTGTTCTTTATTACTATCATGCATCACAATACTGTTTTTCTGGTTTAATTTTATTTTACAGTGCATCTGACCAAAGTCATATACTGGCCCCTAGAAATAACAGAATCAAGCAAATTAAAAAAAAAAACCTCTAGATGTACTAGAAATTCCACTACTTTCTTGAATCACCCCATCTTATTCACAACACTAAGCTAGAGATTACTTTTGCTAAAGACATGAAGTTAAAATAAAAATAGATTTGTTACATCAAAGTAAATAATTTTTCATTATAAGAAATATTTCAAAGCATGCTGTAGGCCCTATGAGGATATACCAAAGTTTTGAGTGATTATAGCATATTTAACCTTGTACCATTACTACTGTTGACAGTAATACTAGTATCTATTATTAATTTGTAGCTTAAAACCTTTTTTAAAAAAATTTCATTACTTTATAAAATCAAGTAAACTCTCAATGGTCTACTTTGAAAATGATTCATTAGAACATTCCATCATCTCAAATTAATTGGGTAAGTAAATACAAAAATAAATATAAATAATTTCATATTAAGGGGAATGATACATCTTAGTGTCTTTTGTAAACTCTAAAGTTCTTATCCAATGTAGAAACAATTATTAATCTTAAAATAAATCCCATCTTTTCCTAGGGAGAGGACTCAATAATATCTGGATAGGTGGTGGCTCAGCCTCTTCAGATGAGGAATCTTGATACCTTATGAAGAAGCCGCATCATAATTTTCAAAGGTCTCTCCATTTGAGAGAGAATGTCTTTGTGTTACATCAAAATTGATTTTGGTATATTCTTGGGTTTTAGGAAATCCATCAATACCATTCTTTCTTTCTCAAGTGTAGAACCTACTAAGAACTAGAAGAAAGAATAGATATAAAACTATGTTTTATTATTGGTACGTATTATAGATATTATTGGGAAATGCTGCTTGACCCATGACCACACCTTATTTCCCTAATATGATTTCTCATCCTAAATTGAATCTTGGCCATCAAGCTGCAGATTTTCAGGGATATTTACCCTGTGGTATGAGAAAAATATATTACAGGCCAAGAGATCAAAGAAGGAGAATGAGCTTTAATTTTCTATCCCATTCTATCCCTCTCTCCAGCCACACACTGTCACAAGAGAAGACTTAAAAAGAAAAAGTGTGGGAGCGTCTCAGCATATTGTATGTACCTCATGTAGAGTGGACTATTTTTAGGCTCCCTTTAAACAGCAGGAAGGAAAGGTAAGGGGTTCTCTGTAACTTCGTAACGTCCCAGATTTTGTTCCTTAAAATGTTGATCGTATCCATAAACTTCATGGCTAAGCAGACATGTGGCTGTCATCCTCTTGGGCTAGAACTACAATTCTTAGTGTAGTTTGTCTTCATTCATGAATATTTTCTCCTAATTCCAAGCAAGTCTTTTTGTTTTTCTTTCTGGAACCACTGGTGGACAGTTTATCTTTTGCCCTCCCTGCCAAAGCTAAATAGCACAGAAAAATATTTTAAGATAATTTAAAAAGTCTATTTTACCCAAGGCCCAAAATGTATTCCTTGTTCTATTGGACACATCCACTCTGCCCAACATAAACTCCTATAGTGTTTAAGCAACAACTTCATATGTAAACTTAAAGGTACTCATTTAACACAATATTTCTAACACAGAATACCTCCAAATATGCATGTTAAGTATCTTTCCTCTATCAAATCCTCAGTGAAGAAAAAAGTGCTTAAAGATCTTATTTCCTTTCTCTTTTAGTTTTAATTAAAAATATGATTCTCTATTCACTCTTCATGTAGTTCCAATCTTACTCGGATTCCCATAACAGGTGATGCTGCTTCCCAGTGTCTGAAGTTGAATTAAGTCAACAGCAACTCCCTCCTGCATCTCACTTTTAAGAATTCAGATGTTAATATTATAAAACATTATAGACTTCCTCATAGCCAGTTCCACAATCCTTTATTGACCAAACACAAGCAAAAACATAATAATATTCATCCCGACACTATTTAATGTATTTATTTATTCACTCATTTCACAGATATTTAATAAATGCCTACTATGTGCCAGTACTATGCCAGGAACTAGGGCCACAACATTGGACAAAACTGACAGAAACTGTTTTATTCATGGAACTTACATTTGTAGACAAAAAATGTGAAAGATGCACATAAAGAAAATACACACGTTAAATGTGGACCCATCATGCCTTTTTTCATCGTGCTAGAAAGAAAAAAAAAATGTACAAAGCTGGAAACGAGTCAGAATATATGTTGGGGGTGGGAGGTGGATAAGATTTTAGATAAAGGAGCCAGGGAAGTCCTCACTCCTCCACACGCAAAAGAAGGAGATGCACAACTGGAGATAAATGCCAAATATATTTGCACAGATGGCCGGGGGAGGAGAGGAATCAGAGTGGGGACAGGAGATAAAGAGAGAAGGTATAGGGGGAAAAAAGCCCTTCCTGGTACCTAAAAAGATAGTGTTGCATGGACTAAAGAGTATAATTAACTCAACTGTCTGCATTCAAGCTGAAAAGGAAAAAGAAATCTTAGACCCTAAAAGCAGTACAACTAAGTAAAATTAAGATTGACGTCCAGTACTTGGGGCAACGCAGGGCCACGTCACTGGCACTCATCAAAAAAACCATTGGAGACTCAGTAGTCAAAGAATCGTGAAGACAGATGCTTTGCCTTCTCTCACCAGGATACCAGTGAGTCTGTGATACATATCCAGAAAGTGAAACCTGTGAACTTGAACTCTATTGAGGGAAATCACTCACCCACAGAGAAAAGCATCGACTATATCTGGGGTGAAAAATTCCCCATGCGTACTCTCATAGACACCAGAGACATTTCTCCATTTCTTGGAAAAAGTTGTTGGCAGCCCCTTCAACACATTGTCTTGCCTTCCCCTGCCATTTAAAGCTCCCGATGTTCATTTCCCCTTGAGGTCTGGACTTCTGGTGGTCTGGCTTGTCATTGAATGTGGGCTCCTTGATGGTCCAGACTCTATCTGCTGAGCAGCCACATTTAGCCCCATCTCACAGTGGCTTTTGCCACAGCCTTTTGTCATAGACTCTCTCAGGATTTTGAAAAACCACCTGCTGGGAACAATTCACTCTTTTTCATTATATTTTATTTCTGGCAAAGCATCACTCTCAGCAGAGTCTATAACTAAAGCCACTGGGCTGGTCATGATGCCTGTGCCCTCGGACGCCTGAGTGAGTGTAATGGCTTCAGTCACTGTCCACCCTACCACTGTGAGGATCAATAGCTTCACTGTGAACTCCTCAAGACCCTTTCTTTCTACTGTTTTGGAGTATTTCAGGCTTTGAGTAGCATTTCAGCTGTATCTTTTTGAGCAGAATAAGATAGGGCCCTCATGTCCTATTTCCACCTAATTTTCTTGCCTCCCTCTGCTCCTTTAAAGAAGGTTCAATAGTTTAGTCAAACTTAACGATTTCTTCTTCTAGTCCCTTTCCTTCCTATTATGCTAGCACAGTTTACTAGATCTAAACATCATTTTTTTCCCTTTCATCTGTCTTTTGAGGCACAGGTAGTTGTTCCTATAGCATCTTCTGTAGATTTTTGTCATTATGAGAGATACAATGATTCGTGGGTCTTAGAAAAAGCATCCAGAACAATTCCATCCAGACAATCCTGTCTTCTCTCAGCTTCCTAAGGAGCATAGCTCTACCGTGGTAGTACCCTCCTTTCAGATTAACATCTAAACCAGGCCTGTTCTTTATTTATTTCTGTCAATCCAGGTTCCCTGAGGAGTGGCATTTGTTTCCTGTGCTTCTCTTAGACTCCCAAACCCTGTTATACTCACTCAAGGCAATGGCTGTGTCCCTAACTACAACTGTGATTTTCTAACACTCTAGATGGCTTTGAGCAGCTATTGTTTTTCTCCTTGATGTTTCCTTCCCAAATCAGTGCGAGTTGCTCATCACCACTGTATACAGCTGTTCTGATCTTTTCTGGAAGTTTTCACTTGTGTTGTGACACACTTTTAAAAGCCTGAGTTAGGCCCTGTATCTGGTTTTCCTCTGGGGATGTCTTTGCACTCTGCTCACTGAAATGAAGCTGCCTTTTTATGTATGATTGAGGGCAGAGGTATCATCCTCTCGATATAGTATCGACTCAGACACCTGCCTCTTTTCTAAACTACCTTCAACAAGAACATTTGGCCTGCAGGCATCTGTCTCCCTTCCTTTATCCTATTTCTCCAGCGTGGCCTCAGTGATCCAAACTCAATTATCTTAATGAAAGAGCACCTTTCTTTCCACATAAACATACTGCCTTCTTTAGCATGTCTGTCATTCTCTACTGCCCCTATTATAATAGAAAGACAGAAGCATAATTTTAAACCAGTTCATTTCTGGAGCAGACTCATTTCTTAGAGATGAAGTGGGTTATAAGCATAAACCTTTTTGTGGTTTTTTTTTTTCTTAATTTTTTGAGTTCACCATTGTTTCACTGAGTTACTCTCCACCTCAATCCAAGAATATGGCATAGTTCTTATATAGTGATGAGCTTATTCATTTATTATTTTATTTATTTATTAGTTAAAACCACTACTTTGTTGTCATGAATTTGTGTTTTTGAAATCTAATACCATTTTCCAGGCACGTGTGCCAACTCTCTCTGAATACAAAAGCTAGACCCCATGCTCTACAACTTAAGCTGAACCTAGCTGCACTTACATATTTGCAGTGTTAAATTGCTTCCTGGGGATCTTGTGGCAGAGTGGAGGACAAAACTTATAACCTGTCTCTCTGATCTCATCTACTAATGCCTACAACATCTCTTCCTTGAGAAATCTTAATTAGGCTCAAATCATTTCCCTGTTACCTACTCTCTGATTTAGCCTTACTATGTAAGTCAAGCCAAGGTAAGCTACACTGGCCTACATGCTAAGGCCTCTGGGATGTGCTTACAAAAAGCCAAGGAGGGAATCACTTAGGGCCTCACCTTTTAAAAATAGCTCCATGTTCATAACCAATGGCAATTTGGGTAGCTGTGATCTACCCTATTCAAAAAGCCTTTGGAGATCTGAATTCACTGAAACTTAAATCCTAAGGCATCTCATCCCAACTGAGGCAAAAGCCTCCTCAACACATCCAAATTTTCTATGCATAATTTTAGTCCCTAATTCTTAAGATTCTAAGCCCATTATCCCTTATGTAATAAAGTGCCATCATCTCCTACTCAAATGAGGACCCATTTGTGGAAATTCAGTAAAGGAGTCAAAATGTTATCTTTGTGATTAATAAGGCTGAAGGGAATATAGTCTTACCTCTGCTGTCAACAGTCTTCCAATATGCCTTCTACTTGTGAATTTATCTTTCCCCTACCCAGTCCTTGAGAGTGCTAGAAAAGTAAAATTCCTACATGTCTGAGAGCCAGACTTAAAAAGAGAGGAGAAAGGAGCGTGATGGTTAATTGTGTGTGTCAATTTGGCTGGGCCGCAATGCAAGATATTTGGTCTAACATTATTCTGGATGTTTCTGAGAGGAGTATTCTTGGATGAGATTTAAATGAAATTGCTGGACTTAAAGCCAAGTATCTTCTATAATTTTGGTGGGCCTCATTCAATTATTTGAAGGCCTTTTTAGAAGGAAAAGACTGACCTCCCCTAAGCAAGAAGAGACTTTGCCAGCAGACAACCTTCAGACTTCATCCCCAACATCATGTCTTCCTGGTTCACCACCAGACTGCCCTTTGGATTCAAACTGTAACTCATTCTGAAGTCTCTAGCCTACAGACCTCCCCTACTAGATTTTGGACTTCCTGAGCCTCCACAGTCGCATGATCCAGTTTCTTAAAATAACTCTCTTTCTGTATATACACCTGCTATTGCTTCTGTTTCTCTGGAGAAATCTGACTCAAACAGGGGACCTAGAAGGAAATGCTGCTGTACACACTTGGTTTATTTTGGAGACCCATCATCTCATCAGACTGATGAATCTTCCTCCCTCCCTCACCAATGAGAAAATAAGTGGAGAGATAGGATGGTAGTGTTTTTTCTACATTTCTCTCCTGGATTAAGAGGATCATGGAAACATTAAAAGTGGGAAATGAGCTTCTCCTCAATTTATATCAATTGGGCCCTAGATCTTTTTCCTGGAATGACACAGACTCCATTTAATCTTTTACACACAAGAGTCTCATATGGATTATTTTTTTGCAAATTTTGATCTTCATATGTCTTTAGCCACTTCCAGACTAAACAAAGGACTTTCAACCTTTTGCTTCTTTTGCTAAAACTGATTTACATCACTATGAAGTCACACCCCAGGTGCAAGGTATAAGGCCTCAAATGTGGGTTTTAATTCATTCAAACCAAATTTCAAACCACAGATGCTCCTGTTGATTATCTCTTTGACTCTAAGTTGCAGAATTCCTCTTACATTTTCCTCCGATTTAAATTTAAATAATAACACTCTACCTAACAGGGTTTTTGTGAGAATTAAATTTGATCATAAAGATGAAACTTTCTCGTACAGTGTCTAGAGCACCATTACAAGTAACTTCTGCATTTCTGAGGTTACTCTAAGATGCTTTATGATAAGGGAATCCAGGATTTCCCAAACTCTGCCTTATCCACGTGGCTGCTGTTCTTCTCTGTTAGTATTCAAAGAAGATATCTGCAAAGGGAGGAGAGGAAACCACAAGGAATTTAGACTTTAAAATTAGCAGAGAGTTTTTGCCTAAAATCTAGTGCAGAGTTTTGGGTCAACTGGAGAATTGGGCTAAAGGAAGTGCCTTAGGCTGAAAGCCTCTGAGTGTCTTTCTTTTCTTTTCTTCTCTCTCTCTCTCTCTCTGTGTGGGTGTGTGTGCTTCTTTCTCCTTCTTTCTCTCCACGTAAACAAAAATGGTAGCATCAGCCTCATCATCTGTATAGAAATGGAAGATATGAGAGCACCAACATGTAGACTGGAAGAAAGAGTGAGAGAGATAACATAGGCACATTGCTTTTGAGCCTGCATGGCACCTTGTCTTAGGGACACAGAGAAAACCATCCATATGTTGATGTGTATGTGTGTCTGTTCCATAACCACACTCACTGGAAAACACGTACCAGTCAAGGAGTTCTGTCCCATCAACTTTAGAACTCCTGAAGAATTGTTAGAAAGGAAGTGATGCACTATCTGTGCAAGGAAGGAGGAGAGTAAGTATCCTGTTTATCTTGTTTACCCTCTGCTTGAAGTCTTCATGTGTAAGAGGTACAGCAAAACATTCTGATTTTCATTCCTGAAATCTCTGTTGGTGTCTCCTATCCTAGGATTTTACTCAGTAAGCACACAAATTTAGAGAATAGACGTTGTATTAGGCTATTTGGTGTATGTGAATTAGTTTGATTAAGATAATAAGAAAACCAGTTTGGAAAATTGTACAGTTCAGGATTGTGTGGCTTCAGCTGCAACTGAATGCAGGTGTTTGTGATGCAGTCGCAACCATGCCTTTTACAATATCTCTTAGCTTCATTTTTCTCTGTGTGTTTCAACTTTTGGTACTTCTGCCACATAATGGAGCAGGGCCAAAGATCCACTATCTTTGAATAATCTGCTATCTTTGAACATCTATGCCCCTTCCCCTAAAAAAGGAGTCTCAGTGACAGTTTCTAACCAATATCTTTGAACATCTATACATTCTCCTCCAAGAAGGAGTCTTATTGACTCTGTCTAACCCATAAGATTCTACTTGGATCAAATGCTAGGTCCCTCTAAGAGATAGGGCTCTCTCTTTGGATAAAGTAATGAATGACTATCATGTCTCATACCCTGGTTATGTTTAGGGAATTACCCATATAATGAGTTCCATGTACCCATGATATTAGCCTAAAATGTCCTCTTCTAGCATCCAGGGAATAGACGCGAGTATTACATTTCACCTCTCAGACTCATCCATGTAAGATTCATTCATAATAGAGCAAAGAGAGGAAGTAGGCGCTATGAAGAATACAGCAAGGGTACTGGTTGACACCACAAGTGTCCATGTACTTTTATCAGTATCTTCAGAGTTTGTTTCTGGCCATGCATTCTCCTGCATGAATGACTGTGACATTCTCACAGATTATTTGTGCCACCTCACAAGAAATTCAAGGTTTGTTGTCATTTTTGCTAAATTAGAAAGAGTTGGTTCATATGTTTGCAACTAATAACCCTGATTGTTATTTATAGCTAACCTGGATCACCAGCCCATCCTGTTGTTGGGGAAGTAGCTTGATAGCAAATTGACATGATTTGGGAAAGAGTCATTTCTCTAATGGAGGCAATGTTGGACTGTCAAAAGACTCACATAGGCCTGTCATTAGGTAGCAGGAATAATCACTTGTGGAGTTATTCATTGATTTGTTAATTAATTAAAATCTCTGTGGATTGGCCAGGCGCGGTGGCTCATGCCTGTAATACCAGCACTTTGTGAGGTGGATGTGGGCAGATCATGAGGTCAGGAGTTCGAGACCAGCCTGACCAACATGGTGAAACCCTGTCTCTACTAAAAATACAAAAATTAGCCGAGTGTGGTGGCAGGAGCCTGTAATCCCAGCTACTTAGGAGGCTGAGGCAGGAGAATCATTTGAACCCGGGAGGCGGAGGTTGCAGTGAGCTGAGATCGTGCCACTGCACTCCAGCCTGGGCAGCAGAGTGAGACTCTGTCTCAAACAAAAACAAAAACAAAAACAAAACAACAACAACAACTAAAAACAACTCTGTGAATCATTCTCCAATGAACAAATGTGCTTACTTTTATCTGCTTGGCTGGTTCCCCACTAGCTCTTTATGTGAAGCCAATCAGCACAGATATGCTGCTGGGACAGGCATCTGAACCTGCCATGAAGTTCAGAACCACATGCTCTGATTTCCTTTTTCTCCTTCACCCCTAAACTCCACCTTTGGTTCCTCCTACTAATACCAATTTTTAATTGCTTTCTTTGATTCTCTTCTATTTTGATGGATAATTCCTTCTTTGGCTTTTTTTTTCAACTCATTTGCAATTCTGCATACTGTCATGATTTGTGCATTTCGCACAGAGGGTCAATAGGAGCTCTTTTGTCATCTTGGCCTCATTAGACTTCATTCCTGAGGTAAATTCCCATTCTCCATTTCTGTAAGGGATAGTTCCTATATCATGTCGGCATCCTTATCACTATTGAAATATCCACCATACATTCCAAATGGGAACTGAGGAATTCTGACCCTTACCTTGTCTTTCTCTGTATCCCAAAATTGAGCATTATTAATATTTATGGAGGGCCCATCAAAGGAGAATACACAGCTGGTATCTTAATACAATTGGCCATTGAGTTATTGCTGAAACCTCATTCTTTTTCAAATCCATTTTCTACAAAATTTTGTGTGATCTTGTGTTAGTTTTCAACTCAGCTTTTATAAGCCCGTTAGTGATGTTGCAGTTTCCCCCGGGGGTTTACTGGTCCAAGGTATTCTTATGTAGCAGATGTTATAAAGCAGCTGAAAGATGCTGGTTTGCATAGACAAGATAAACCATATGTATGGGAAATAAAAACAGCGAATTTTGTAATAAGGTAAAACTAAATTGTTTGCAAGTCAGTGTTACTCTAAAATAGGATGATGATAAAGGGAGATGCTAAGAAATGGCGGGTCAGCCCTGCCTCTAAGTCTGTGTTTATAATTTTGAGCTGATCTTGTCATCCATTGAGATCTCAGCTTCTTTGTCTGTAAAATGAAGAATGTAGATTAAATCAGGTGTCAGAAGACATTTTTAATGTAAATGTTTTAGGCTTTGTTATTTGTTGCAACTGCTCAGTTCTACCCATTAAATGTGAAAACAGCCATAGAAAATATGTAAGCCAGTGAACATGGCTATCTTCCAATAATACTTTATTCACAAAAACATACAGTGGACCAATTTGGCCCTTGGTTTGTAGTTTGCTGATCCCTTTACTAAATGATCTCTAAAGGTCACATCTGCCCCAATATTATCTGTTCTCAAATGCATATGACCTCTCTGGAGAGCAAGATTTCCAAAGCAATTTTAAAAACAAATTCTAGAAATGATACATTATTTACATTTAGTTGTCTTTTGGGATATTTTTCATGATCCCTATACCTTCCTTCTGGCTCTTCAATACTACCAGCCCTTCATTTTCATGCATATGTGCATACACACATACACATGCACAAACACACACATACACATTTCTCACACAAGTTCAAATTGACCTGTCCTCAAAATGCTACCACTTAAAAAGCAATGTCCTAAATGCATTCATAACTTAGAGGCAATTTTGATAACTTCTAAGATACAGACTGTGTCCCTAACAAGGTGACCTATTAATAATATCTTTTTTTTTTCATCAATTCAGCCAATATTTATTTTGGACTTACTGTGTACTCGACACTGTGCTTTGAGTTTGGGATATAATAGTGACAAAACACTTGTGACCCATATCGTCATGGTCTATATAGTCTGGCATAATTAATTTAACATTTCAACATCACACCTGCTTAATAAAGTGTATTAATGCAGTGCTAAAAATACAAGAGAATGAATTGATGTTCTAGTTTTAATTTAACACCTGGATGATGTTAGCTCAGTTCTTTATGTTTTATGAGCTTCACTTTCCTCAGCTGTAAAATAAGAATAGTTACAAACTTTCCTTACATTTTTTTGTGTGATTTTAGAATTCTTCCACCTGAAAAGATAGTTATTTGTATATGCTCAATTCTGTTTGAATCATTTAAGGCCTAGTATCATAGGCTTCATAATAAATCAAGCAAACACATCATAGGAATAACTTTCTGCTGAGTTTTATTCCTGAATCACTAAAATAATGTCCTTTAGCACTCTGGGAAAAAGTTGCATTTGGTTTGATGATTTTTTTCATTGCATTAATTCTTAATCTTTCAGGTATTAGGTGGATGGCAAGGTGATAGCTGTTTTAGATCTTCAAAAATTGAAGAAAAGGAAAACATTTATAATTTACATTCTGCTTGAACTGCTCCCACCCACTTAACTGCTAGTTTCAGGTTTTTCATTATCCTTACTAGTAATTAACTTACCTGAGGATAATCAACACATAATAAAGTGTTACAGCAGAAGAAATTAGTCTCTAAGCATTTCCTAGAATTATTGTGAGAATAACAGAAATAATATATTCAAGATGTACTCATCTCTTTGGAGGACCACACCTTTATTAGTGAATGTTCTGCAAAGAAACAGAACCAATAGGAGATAGAAAGATACATGAATAGATAGATAGATAGATAGATAGATAGATAGATAGATAGATAGACAGACAAATAGGTAGATGGAAAAGAAAGAAAAAGAAAGAAAGAAAGAAGAAAGAAAGAAGAATGAAAGGAGGGAGGGAGGGAGGTAGGGAAGGGATTTATTATAAGGAGTTGGTTCACATGGCTATGGAAACTGAGAAGTCCCACTATCTGCTCTCTGAAAGCTGGAGGCACAGGAGAGATGGTTATGAAGTTCTAGTCCACGTCTAAGGCCTGAGAACCAGGGAAGTCAATGGTCGAAGTCGCAATCTGAGTGTGAAGGTCCAAGAGCCAGGAGTGTCAATGTCTGAAGGTATAAGATGATGGATGTCTCATTTCAAGAAGAGAGAAAATTTACTCATCTTCCACCTTGTTGTTCTATTTTGACTTTCAATGAGTTGGTTGATGCCCATTCACATTGAGAAGGGTAATCTTTTTTACTCAGGCTACCAGTTCAGTGCTAATCTCTTTGAGAAATACTCTGACAGACACATTCATAAATAGTTTTTTTTTTTCCAATTACCCGCGCATCCTTTTGCCCAGTCAAGTTGATACATAAAATTAGCCATCACAACACCCTTGTTTTGGCCATTCAATTGCATTTCTTATTGGAGTGATTTCTCCAGCCTTTAATGTTTGGACTCATATGAAACTGTTTACTGCACACAGACTTGCTTATATAATAGGTCTACAGAATAAAAATATTCAGTTGCACTCTACAAAGAAGGGAAAGGTAGTCATTTAGAATATGAAATGGGTAAGAAAGCTTGGGAGTTTCCCAAAAAGTTTTTTCTTCTTGAATGAGACTCCGGATTGAAGCACCAAATTCTGAATCTCTTCTTTGAGGCCTTCCTCCAATACTCAAATTACCTCTAATTTAATCAATTGCTTTGTAACAGATTCACCTTTTCAAAGCAAGTGCTACAGCAGATTTCACTTTGATGTGCTGTGGTTTATCCTGTTCCTGGGTCTTTACTAGGCTTTTCCATAGAACCCTTTCTCCATCCCCACCCTTCAGTTTCACAATGCCTGTTTATCCCTTAGACCTCAGTTTAAACATTTTTTTTTCCAAGAATGCTTTCTTGAGAACTTTAACATATGCCAAGCATAATTTTCTTTAACTCCATCCCATTTTCATCAAACTGTTCTTAACCATAGATATGTTGACTCAGAACACTTTTTAAGAACATTTGTTTCTTCATCCATCCCCTCCCTCAACAAGCCTGCCTCCCTTGAGTCTTCCTATCTCAGTAAGTGGAAACTTCATTCTTTTAGCTAACTACAAACTTGGCATCACCATTAGCTCTCCTTTTTTCATTTGTATCTCACATTCAATCTGTCAGAGAAGCTTGTTGGTGCTGCCTTCAAAATAAATTTGAAATACCACCAATTTTTGCCAACACCACTGCTGTCCTTTTTCAAACCATCATCACTTCCTGCCTGGGTAAAAGTAATGTTTTAACTGGTCTTCCTTCTGTCAGTTTTGCCCTCTGTAATTTTTTCTTTTTTTCAGACTGAGTCTCGCTCTGTCGCCCAGGCTGGAGTGCAGTGATGCGATCTCAGTTCAATGCAACCTCTGCCTCCCGGGTTCAAGCAATTCTCCTGCCTTAGCTGCCTGAGCAGCTGGGACTACTGATGCTTGTCACCACACCCAGCTAATTTTTGTATTTTTAGTAGAGACGGGGTTTCACCCTGTTGGCCAGGATGGTCTCCAACTCCTGACCTCGTGATCCACCCACCTTGGCCCCGCAAAGTGCTGGGATTAGAGGCGCGAGCCACCCCACCCAGCCTCTGTAATCTATTTTTAACACAGAAGCAGAGTGTTGATTTCAAATGTAAGTGATATCATGCCACTCTTCTGCCCAAAATGACAACCAAATTCCTAACAATCAATATACAAAGACTTAAATTATCTCACACCATCCTCTGTTCAACTTTGACTCATGTCCTGGTATTTTATCCTTTCTTCTACCCTGCAACCATACTTACCCTTTTGCTAGTTCTTGAGGATACTAAAAACTCACTCTTCCAGGGATTTAGCTCTGTGGTGCCCTCTGTCTTACACACTCTTGGCTCAGATACCAACGTGACTTACCTCTCACTCTTTCAAGGATTTATTTAAATATCACTTTATGGGTGAGAATTTCTTTGCCTGCTGTAATTACAGTAGCAAGAACATTTACCATCAGCCTGGTTGTTCCTATTCTCTTTCCCTGAATTTTTAAAAAATCTATTACATTCTATGTTTTTCTTCCTTATTTTGCTATTTTCTAACTTTTCCAAATAAACCATGAGAAAACAAGAAATTTGTTTATAGCTGTGTCCTCAGCAGATTTTGCCTGATATGGCAGGAGGCATTCAATAAATATCTGTTTAATAGAAATTTCAGATCTGAGATAATTGCATGAGCTATAAATTGTCTCAAAAATTACATATAGATGTATCAGTTTTTTTCCAAAATTGACCATGTCTTAGAAAGTCAAACACTTTATCAGCGTGATTTGTTTTTACTGGTAGTGATGTTAAGAGAGATTCCATTTGACCTATTTATTTTGGAAGTGATTCAACTATGAGTCCACTGTCTAAAGAGGTTCTAATCAAGTTAATTTTTTTTTATCAGAAATCTTCCAAAGTTTTCCTGGTTTGTGGTGTTATTCCTGTATAATAAAACTGGGATAGCAAAAAATGATATAAATAAGCAGAGCTGGCTTGCTTCTACCCTTGTTTCTACATGTTCTACCCTCATTCTTACTTTCCTGTGAATGAGGAGCTTTATCAGTGCTGAAGAGAAAATTGAGAAATGAAAACATGTCCTTAGGTTACCTCTCTGAGAGTTGAAGCTTTTAGTAGGAAGAGTAAAGAAATGAAAATATAAGAGGATTTTGACAATGGTTCTTCACATTCCTTTTACTTTACCTCTCAAGCATATCATATGGTTAGACTCTTTTTTTTTTTTTTTTTTTTTTTTTTGAGACGGAGTCTCGCTCTTTGCCCAGGCTGGAGTGCGGTGATGCTATCTCGGCTCACTGCAAGCTCCGCCTCCTGGATTCACGCCATTCTCCTGCCTCAGCCTCCCGAGTAGCTGGGACTACAGGTGTCAGACCATTTGTCTTGGTAAAAACTCCAAAGTCGTGGCTTACCTGGAACCAGAGGGTGGACTATGAGAACAGAGATCTGGAGAAGGTGGGCAGGACTTCCTATAGTGGAGGCTAAAATCTTTCTTACAACTTCTTTATGATTCAGGAAGCTCAACAGAGTGGAATAAATGTAAGAGTTTGGGGAAAAAGAAAAAAAAAAGCAACAAAAACACTGTTAGTGATAGAGTGTACATCCCATAGGAAGTGAGTACGTGAGGAGGCATTTATACCTTGGAAATTTGATGTCCTTGCCTACTCTTACTCTTCAGCTTGCATAATCATTATTGTCTATTGGTATCAATTACATAGTAATAAGGGGTGAAATGATGTTGAATAGTCAAGGGCTTCTCAGTTAACTAGAGCTGCCTAACTGGTTCGGTTATTTCACTGTTCTACTTATGCATTTCCTTTATTGTTCTTTATTCTTTATTTTATTGCTTTTTGTTTGTTTGTTTGTTTGTTTATAACATATGAGTTGCTAAACACCTGAAGCTTACAGTAAAACAGCCAGAGAGGCAACATGAACTCGATTTCAGAAATGAGTTCTTATCCTTGGTTTTACGTCTTGTTATCTGTGTGACCTTGGGAAAGTTGCTTAACTTCATACTTCCCAGGACCTACTCAGAAAGGGGCAGGAATGTCAGTGAATGTGTTAACCATCAGTTAGTGTGTCACTCTGATTTTTCAAAGAGAAACTGCTTCCCCGCAGTGAAATTCAGTCTCACCTGCAATGTTGTGTGTATATTTAAGCCGGTTGGCTTGGCTCTTGTGTGATTTTTATGATTGATGAGTTTTCCTATTTTCATGATGATGTTCCTCTGAGAGAAGAAACCAGAACTGAGGCCAGATTGATAACAATCTCATTATGGCCTTATTATTGTTCTGGTCCTGGAGATCCATAACTTGGTTTTCTATTAGCCCGTTACTCAAATGAGACTGTTGGAAAGCAAGAGCTTCTGTTGTGAGGCAGCATGAGCCACCTGGCTTTTGGAAATGCCTGTTTGGATGCACTGAAGAGGAGAAAGCTATGTGGAGTGGCCAGCACAAAGGATGCTTTTTCTTCCTTGTGCATCTGTATTCGTGTGAGGTTACAGTCTCCCTGGAAAGAGAGATGCATAAGACCCATTAACATTTAGAGGATAAATGCACGCTCACTAAGAGGTAAATATGCCTATTAACGTAACAAACATGCATCAATTTCACTGGCAATCTCACACAGGCAAACACTAATGTTGTGAGGACAGAAAGATCCAAGGGGGACCTGAAATGGATAGGTTTTAATTTAAGAAATATTATAAGGAAAAAAAAGTTGTTGTGACCTTAAAAAGATGAAGAAAACTTGGCATTGAGATCTGAACAAAATATCTGCAGGTTTTCTGTTCCTGGGATTTCAAGAGCAGGAAAACTCAGTAAGAAAAGGAATGAGAGAAAATCTACCTTCTACATTGCAGATTGTGCCATTATCCATTTAATCCTAAATTTAGGATAAATTATAATCTCCTTGCCTTAGTTCACTAGGACTGCCGTAACAAAGTTATGCACAGGCTGGATGGCTTAAACAACAGAAATTTGTTGTCTCACAGTTTTGGAGACCAGAATGGTTGATTTCTTCTGAGACCTCTCTCCCTGGCCTATGGATGACAGTCTTCTCCCTGTGCCTGTGCGTCTTCACTCCGTAGTTTTTTTTTCTATCTTTGTCCTAATTTCCTCTTATTATAAGGGCACCAGTCATATTGGATTACGGCTTGCCATAATGATCTCATTTTACCTTAATTACTTCTTTAAAGACCTTATATCTAAATGTAGTCACATGCTGAGGTATATTCATGAGACAAATGCTGGGGTTTAGCACTCAACATATGAATTTTAAAGGGACACAGTTGCATCCGTCGCCCTCCTCCATGAAAAATCTAAGTGATGGGTCCTCTTAGCCCATTTTTCAGAAGAGAAAAATGAATGTTCTGGAAGGTTGAAAAGCTGTCATATTCAAACAGCTTAAAAAAATACAGAGAGTAGCTGAATCAGGGCAAACAGTCAATTGCTCTTTCCTTCCCTCCAAGATGTCCCTTGCTTCCTTGATTAACATTTAGGAAGAATGTACCTAGAAAAGGGAAAAACATAAAAACACAAAATCATAGTGCTGCTCCTCTGATTTCTGGGTTTTTATGTAATTATAATTACTGGAATACTAAGAAACAACCCATGATAATGAAAGCATTCAGTTAATTTCTCACAAAACTGTCTAAACAATTGAAATTAAAGTAAGTGAACAAATATTTGGCTAGAATATTTGGCTAAATTATTTATCAGTGAATATTTTCCACATGCATACTTAAATATGAAATATTAAGATGTGTGAGGCATGTTATAAGAACAAATATGTCTTGTTTGAAAAAATGCAAGTAAATAATCTTATTTCCAGTTTTGTAAGTTTAGAGTTTTTCCTGTGAAACTTCAGTCTTTATGGAATCCTAATACGATGTTCTTATTTCTATATGGGATTTGGCTGCTATAAATTGGGAGAAATTAAGGGTGACATCTATTTATCTTGACATTCTATATATAGTTTTTTCAAGGTAAATCTACTAATACTGCTTTATTCAAAACATAATATGGCACAATCAAAGTTATATCAAAGTCTGTTAGGTAGATTCATGACAAGTCATCATTACTAAATCGTTCACAGTGGTAGAAAGGGGTGATGGAAAGGTGACTTGAGTAAAACTGAAGAATCCTTCAGTTTATTTTAAGCTCAGCTACAAACCTGTCTGATGATATTGAGCAGGCTACAAAAGCTTTCCAGGCATCAGTTTACTTACTAGTAAAAAGAGAAATCCCTAACATGTAATTAGCAAATTAGATCATATGTGTGTAAACTTCAAGAATGTATAAATGTAAAATATTTTATTTTTATTTTTATTTTTATTTTATTATTTTTTTTTTTTGAGAGAGTCTCGCTCTGTCGTCCAGGCTGGAGTGCAGTGGCGCAATCTTGGCTCACTGCAAGCTCCGCCTCCCAGATTCACACCATTCTCCTGCCTCAGCCTCTCCGAGTAGCTGGGACTACAGGTGCCCGCCACCTTGCCCAAATAAAAATAAAATAAAAAAATAAAAATGTAAAATATTATTGCTATTATTATTATTTTTCTTTTTCTTTCCTAAAGAAGAAAATTATCTACTTGTATTCTAAGCACTTTGTAAACAAACACTAGGTATTCAATGAACAGGGAGCAAAATCTAGTTCTCAGCAAGCTGATAGCAGAGTGAGGGAGAGAGACAGGGTAGGTTTTCTGATTAAATACTCCAAATGCTCCATGCTAAAATAGATATCAGTGTGGTATGTCCTGGGAGCATAATAAAGGACACCCCTGATGGAGTAAGCAGGGATGAGGAGGGAATCAGAAAAAGTTTCCTAGAGAGGACACTGAAACAAAGTTGATTAGTATGAGCAGGAGGTAGCCAAGTCAATGAAATACTTTTTCATACAGAGTACATTCCATAAGCGATTGCTTTATAACCAATTAAACTCTTCACACAAAATATAATGGGAGATTTAATTATGTTTTGATATAATTTGTGATTTTTAAAAATAAATAAATGGTTGGTTTCTTTCTACAAGGTTTCCTGTGGATTTTCAAAAACTTTCAATTATTTCTAGATATTAATATTAATACTTCTTCTGTGGTGATTCTGACATGGCAGGTTGTATTTCCAAAAACAGTCACAACATTTCCTATTTTGCATCCTCCTCTACGATGTGACTTTGGCTCTCCTTTCATGGAAGGATGAAGTCTCTGATTCTTCCCTTAAATGAGAGTGTACTTCCAAGTCCTTTAACAGATAGAGAATGCCAGATATGACGCTGTATAACTTCTCAGGCTGGCTTGTGAAAGGTGATGCATCTTTGCCTTTTTCACTGAAATACCTGTGCTTGGAACACACACACTTAAAATACACTGCAACTGTTAAACTGCGAGGAAGCCAAGCTACATAGTAGGCAAGCGTAGGGGCTCTGAACAGCAGGATTAGTTTTTTATCTTCCCAGGCCAGGCACCAGCCATTTGAGTGAACAACCCTTTTGATGGTATTCTCTCCAGGCTCAAGTTGCCCCCTAGCTTTTGAGTCTTTCAGCCATGGTCCCCAACATCAAGTAATGTAGTGTAGACAAACTATGCCCTCAGGTGCATTATGAATTCCCATCCTCTAAAATCCAGGAACATAATTAAATGTTTGCAGTAAGCTGATACATTTTGGGCCAGTTTGTTATGGAGTGAAGAATCAGAATAAAATTTGATACCAAAATTGTGATGCCGCCATAACAAAAACCTAAATCATGTGTCATTAACTGTGGCCCAAACAGTGAGCTGAATCTTGAAGGGCCTTGAGGAGAATATCAGAGAACACTGGAGTGCTAGGGAGGAAATTGTTACAGGAGGCTGAAAACAAGGTGATTCTTGAAGTGCAGTAGCAACAAGTTTTGATGGACTCTTCCCTGTGATGATGTGTAAAATAGAAAATAATTTTAATTAACTAGTGGATTTGACTGAGAAAACTTCCAATATGGAATATAAAATAAACAAGATGATTATTTGATGTATTTTAGCTAACATATGGATAGAGAGATGTGAGCTAACAAGAAATTGTTGGGTTTTAAAGCAACTAAAATTTATAGGAATTATAAAGGAGCCAGGATTTCTTGAGTTATTAAAAACAAAGAACAAAAAACAAAAACGCAAAATCCTGCGATAAAGAGCCACCGGGCAAAAATAAAACACAGAGTACTTGCAGAATAAATATAAAGCCAAGGTTATTATTGTAGAAATCCTTTGTAATACTTTAGAACTATATTAGGTGGTACCTCATAGAACCTTTAAAATAGACTGAGGCCTTCTAAGGATCTTAACATTGCGCTTTACAGACCATCTCCCTTAAACTATAGGGCATCTGAGAATCTGAAGAGCCTCCCAGAAACCTAATCCAGAGAAAATTTGTAGAAATATTCTTCGTCTAATGGAATAAATTATAAATCGATATACAAGAAACCCAAAAAGTTTTATTTTTATTTATTTACTAAATTTTACTAATTTGACTAATTTTATTTATTTATTAATTTATTCGGAGACAGGTCTTGCTCTCTTACACAGACAGCAGTGCAGGGGCAGTGCCAGCATAGCTCATTGCCCAGGCTGCAATGCAGGGGCAGTGCCAATATAGCTCATTGCAGCCTTTAATTCCTGGGCTCAAGAGATCCTCCTGCCTCAGCCTTTGAGTAACTAGGACTATAGGTATGTGCCAATATGGCATGCCATTTAAATATATGTGTATGTGTGTGTGTGTGTGTGTGTGTGTGTGTGTGTGTGTATATATATATATATATATAGAGAGAGAGAGAGAGAGAGAGAGAGACATGATCTCAATCTCATTATGTTGCCCAAGCTAGGCTTTAAGTGATCCTTCTGCCTTGACCTCCCAAAGTACTGAGATTACAGGCGTGAGCCGCCACACCTGGCTCTAGAAAGTTTTTAAGAGAAAAGGACTGAAAGGAACAGATAGTATAAAGAGAAAATAGACCTTTGAGAAACCAGATTTTAATAGGCAGAAAGTTGGCTGAGAGGGACACTTAGTTACAAACATGCACGCTATCTAAAAATGCAGAAAACTGATTGATTTGGAAGGTTGGACCACAACCACAGAGTGCAGAGCCAAGAGTCAAGGATAACAATTAAAAAGGAGTAGCATGGAATTCTAATCAAGAACTGATGACATGTGCTTGCTTGCATTTTAGAAATTATTATTATCTGGTGTCTTCTATTTTGTGTGCCTTTGAATGAAAATGACTACAGTGGTTGTCATGTGCCTGTCCCACTATTGAATTTTGTGTGTGTGTGTGTGTGTGTGAGAGAGAGAGAGAGAGAGAGAGAGAGAGAGAGAGTCGGGAGGTATATAGTCTCCTGTCTCTTTAGTTTACAGATTTTTAAATTGATAGAAACTGCGCTAGAGTTGTCGCACAAAAGGGGCTTCATCTGAACATGGACCTGGTTTTGATAATGAAATCTTAAACTTCCATCTGATACCATAATAGTAGAAAACTTGGAAGTGTTGGGGAGGGCGAATGTGTTTTCTAAGTTGAAGGGATGTAAATTGTTGTGACTAGAAGTCAAATTGGAGAGAGTTGTATCTTCAAAAGATATCTATAACTGTATTGCACATATTTATTTATAGTGTGAATTTGCAACTTCTCCGTTCAAAATGAGGAAAGAAAAAAGGCCTTGTGATTGCTTTGAGTATGGCAGAAATGACATTCTTCCATTTGCAAGGTTTGATCCAAAAGGTGATGCAGATTTTGCTTCACTTATTGGAAAACTCATACTTCAATCCCTTCATGAAGGCAGTCTAACTGCCGTGGAACTGCCATGCTGAGAAAATTAAGCTACATGGTGATTTTGCATGTATGCATGAGAGTAAGCAGTTCTAGCCCTTGATTCATTCCAGCCCAGGCACCGGACCTGTCAGCGAAAGAGCCTTAAAATGATCTCAAACCCCAATCATCACATTATGGTTAGTCTTTAATTCATCCAAGTAGAGGTCCCATATGTCATGATGCAGAGACAAGCACTGTGTAATGTCCATGTGGCGGTCCTTCAGAACGTGAGACTGTAATAAGAAATTTCAGATAAAGTCACTAAGTCTGACTCGATTTGTTATGCACACCAGTAACCAAAATGGTACATTTTAAATAAAAATGTATTATATTTCAAACCTATACCCATATTGTAAAATAAATCCACACATATCTAAGAATATAAAGCCAAAAGTAAAAGATCTCTTCACACATACCCTCAGAACAAAAGGAGTTAGTACTCTTGGTAAAAGTAGTCCCCATTTGAAGCTAGATGTGCATTCTTCCAGATACTTTATGCACTTACATACTTTATAGATACTCTCTTTTGAGAGATAATAATAATAATTTGTGGAATACTATTCATATGGTTCAAAATTTTTGCCATTTGAATGTAACTGGTTATGTTGGAAATCATAACATTGCAGCTTATGTATAAATATATATAATTGCTTTTAACATCTAAATACAGAAATGAGATATGACTTTCATGGACATTAGCAATTTTTTTCTTCATAAGCCTCTTATATTAAGATAATAATAATATTCTTTATTACTTTGGTATACATGAATATAATTAAGGATGAACTGATTATATAATAATTGCTATAATAATTATTATATTCACTGTTTTAGTTGATTTTGAAAAATTAAATTTAGAACATTTGTGTCAGCTTTAGGCACTGTGTCTACTAAGCTTAGAAGCTGGTTCTGACCTAATAGAGTCTTTATTGTGGATGTTTATAATTTGTTTAATCATTTTTGAATTGAATAATTTTTTTGAAGTTTCTACTGTGAAAATAATTTTTTTGTTGTTTAAAATGCTGTAGTTTACATTCTTGTACCTTTTCCCCTTTAAGTGCATGCATAAATATTTCTCTAGAACACATATCTGCAGTTACATTTTTTACCTTGATGAGTATGTGCATTTTTAAAATTTTATTAAATACTCTCAAATTGCCTTCTCAGAAAACTAGCAATTTATAGTCTTTATAACAGTGTTTATTCATTGACATGCAAAGTGTGTTTGTTCAATTGACACATAAAAATCAATAGCATTTTAGTATGCCAACAGCAAACTCACTGAAGAAAATCCAAAAAGCAATGCCATTTGCAGGATCTACAAAGAAAATACCTAAGAATAAATTTAAACAAGGAGGTGAAAGACCTCTACAAGTAGAACTATAAAACACTGAGGAAATAAAGAGATTACAAAAAATGAAAGATATCCTATGTCCATGGACTGGAAGAATTAATTTTGTGAAAATTACTGTACTACCAAAACTAATCTACAGATTCAATGCAATCTTGCAGTGTCATATACCAATGTCATTCTTTACAAAAAAGTCTAAAATTAATATGGTAACAGGAAGTCTAGAATAGCCAAAGCAATCTTGAGCAAAAAGGAATGAAGATGGAGGCATAACAGTACCTGACTTCAAAATATACTACAAAGCTATAGTAACAAAACAACATGTTACTGGCATAAAAACAGACACATAGGCCAATGGAACAAAATTGAGAACTTAGAAATAAATCCATGTGCTTACAGCTAACTGATTTTTGCAAAGGCATCAAGAACATTCAGTGAGAGAAAGGACAGTCTCTTCAATAAATGATACTGCAGAAACTTGATATCCATATGCAAAAAAAGAAAACTAGACCCTTATATCTCACCATATATAAAAATCAAATCAAAATGGATTAAAAACTTAAATGTAATACCTGAAAGTATAAAACTACCAGAAGAAAACATTGGAAAAATGCTTTAGGACATTGGTCTTGGCAAAAAATTTTTGGGTAAGACCCCAAAAGCACAGATAACAAAAGCAAAATAGACCAATGGGATTACATTAAGCTAAAATGTTTCTTCACAGAATGTAAACCGTCAATAGAATGACAAAACAATCAATCTATATAATGGAAGTTTTAATCTTTGCAGATTTATCCATCTGCTGAAAGATTAATAACAAAAATATATAAGGAACTCAACTCAGTAGCACGAAAACAAATAATCCGATTAAAAATGGGCAAATGATCTCAAAAGACGTACAAATGGACAATGGGCATATTAAAAAATATTCAATATCACTGATCATCAGAGGAATGCAAATTAAAACCACAATGAGATATTATCTCACCCAAGTTAAAATGGCTATTATCAAAAAGATTTTTTAAAGGATGCTGGTGAGCCTTTGGAGAAAGGGGAATGCAAGTACACTGCTAGTGGGAATGTGAATTGGCACAGCCACTACAGAAAACAGTATGAAACTCTTTCAAAAAAAAAACTAAAAATAAATTTACCATGTAATCCAGTAACCCTCCTGGTGGATATATAGAAAAAAGAAATGAAGTCGGTATATAGAATAGATATCTGCATTACCATATTCATTAAAGCACTATTAATAGTAGTGCTTTATTAATAATAGGCAAAATATGTAATCAACCTAAGTGTCCATCGACAGCTGAGTGGATAAAGAAAATGGGGTGTATATATATAATTGAATATGTATTTGTCCATTTTCATACTGCCATGAATAAATACCCAAGACTGGGTAATTTGTAAAGAAAAAGAGGTTTAATGGATTCATAGTTCCACATGGCTAGGGAGGCCTCACAATCATGGTGGGAGGTGAAGGAGGAACAAAGGCACATCTTACATGGCAGCAGGCAAGAGAGTGTGTGCAGAACTGCCCTTTATAAAATCATCAGATTTAATGAAACGTGTTCAATATCACAAGAACAGCCTGGGAAAATGTGCCCCCATGATTCAATTACCTCCCACGTGATCCCTCCCATGACATGTGGGGATTATGACAGCTACAATTCAAGATGAGATTTGGTGGGGACACAGCCAAATGATATCAGAATATGATAAAGAATAAGTACCTGTTATTTGCAGCAACATGTGTGGAACAGGAAGCCATTATGTTAAGTGAAATAAGCCAGGTATAGAAAGACAAATATCACATGTTCTCACTTACGTATGAGAGCTAAAAAAGTTGATGTAGTGAAGGTAGAGAGTGGAATTATGGGTATTAGACAGTAGAAAGGGTGAGAGGTGGTGAAGAGAGGTTGGGTAATGGGTACAAACACACAGTTAGATAGAAAGCAAAAAGTTCAAGTGTTAGCTAGCATGGTAGGATGACCATAGTTAACAAGAATTTATTGTACATTTCATCAAAGCTAGAAGCAAAGTTTGAAATGTTCCCAACACAAATAAGTTGTAACTGTTTGGAGTGATGGGTATCCTAATTGTCTGGATTTGATCATCACACATTACATGCATGTCTCAAAATATCACATAGATTCCATAAATATGCACAATTATTATGTATCAATAAAAAAGCAAACAACAATTTACAAACCGTGTACAACATTATTTCATTTCCATTAAATATAATCTGCATGTGTCTTGGTTTTGTTTTGGTCCTTGAATTATCCGTTTCCATTTGTTTTAGAAGATGGCATTGAGGGCAAGTTGCCCTTCTGAAAAGTGATTAAGAAGCTGTACAGCATACCTGAGCCTGGACTTTCTACAAATTCTCATATCAGAATAAATGTTTTCAGGTGCCTTTCATATACTGGGCAATTGGTATAACTAATAATCATGTTTTTAATGGTCGTTGGGTAAACTTATAGATGTTCACAAAAGGGAAATAAAAAGAGTAGGTATTTTTGTTTTTGTTTTCATTATATAAAACGAATAAAATCAGCTTACATTAAGTACTATGCCATGGAGATTTGAGTTGAAAATTCCTTTGTGTGAAACTTCAATGACCTCTAATTTGATCATAGATTTGGTCATAAACTCTTTCATGGATATAGGCCGGAAGTACACTTTTAAGCCTACCTTTTTCATCTCCTTCCCTTGTCTTTCCAATCTCCATTTTTTACTTTCAATCCCCATCTCCACGGAGGAGAGAACAGAATGTCATGTGATTTGTGAGCTTGCTTAAGCAGTCTTCTATAATGCAGACATGGTTGGTACAGAACTAGGGTTGTGGCCTTTAGAATGCAGCTATTTCTAAGCAAATAGTGAACTTTATCATCTTAAATGCTCATATTAACAAATTAGACACAATTAACAAATTAGGGAATCAAAAATATGCCCTTTTAAAAGGATCTTCAACATATTACTAAGTATGGTTATATAAACATCTATGGCTGGAAATCAATGACCAGAATTGGAAAATATGAAACCGAGTGATGGGCCTGCTAGCATGAAAAAGTGTCCATGAACCCAATATCCCAAGATTTGCTAAGAATAAGAGATGCACAGGCTTGGGGGAGGTTTCTGGTAATATTATTATTATTAAAATTAAATGATATAGCAAACATATTTTGACTGCTATTTATTGAGTAGTGAGATAAGTAAGAAAGTAGGCTCAATTTGCCATCTTATGTGTATCAAGCCATTAATGATAATTTATCCACTGAGAGTTCCATGTTTTGATCACATTATTTGCTAATTTTACTTCGAAGAGCCTCAGAATTCTTTAAACATTTTTAGTGAATTCACAGTTAAAGCAGATTCCAGTCTGTATTTAACACAAGCCACATTTACAAACTTTTAAACATGCTGTTTTGTTCTACCATTTAACATCTCCTACTGGCCTCAAGATCATCTAACATAAACAAATAGGTATTAAATATTGATGACGTTCTTATTGAGAACCAGGTAATTTCACAGTAACAATAATTTTCAAATTTTGAGTTTCTCTCTTTCTCTTCCTTTTTTTTTTTTTTCTGAGCCACAGAAACTTTCATGACCATTACTTGAAAAGGGACTGTAAGCATGGAAAAGATGTATGTGATATCTCATAATTTAGATTTGTATATGTTTATATTATACCTAGAAATATTTACTCAATAAATATTAGGACTGGGAAAAAGGGAGTTTTAAATACTGCATCCAATTTCCTCATTTATAGCTGAGGAAACTGACATGCAAAGAAGTGAAATGACTTGTCCAAAATTCCTCTGCCTGTAAGTAGACAAGCCAGGAAAATAGCTCAGGTCTCCTCTGCTGTCTAGAATCTTTCAGTATACTGTGAAATTGTTCTAATTGCAATCCAAAATCATACACCAAAGACTTGTGTCTCTGTGTGTGTGTGTTGTATGTCATTTGAAAGTCAGTTGCTAAATACTCATCGTACCAATCAAAAAATGGCAGCTATGGTAATGTCTATGTGTCTATAAATATGATGGATACATAACCTTGCGTTCTTCCTGTTCCATGTGCCTGCAGCAATTGTTCTCAAAATGACCATGGCTTCCCACATCCTTCTCCCTTTAAAAGCTCTGCCATTTTTTCCCCACAGGAAGTTCTGTTTTATCTTACTATAGCAGAACCACGTGGCTTGAGATTGACAAGTAACCTCTTTGCAGGTGTCATTTTCCAAGAATCAACAGCTCTGCCACAATGTTTCCAATTATGTTTGACAGCGTCCTTGTAAAAATCTGTCAACAACCTATTCAGCTTGTCACATACAAAGTACACTTTCCTAGTCTGGTCCTCTCTCCCCAGCAACAGATATTAGGTCAAACCAAACCACACGGTCATCATGGAGAATTAGAGCCTTACAAGGACCACCCTAGAGTGATTTTAAAAAATCACTTTTGGGCCAGACGCGGTGGCTCACGCCTGTAATCCCAGCACTTTGGGAGCCGAGGCGGATGGATCACGAGGTCAGGAGATGGAGACCAACCTGGCTAACACGGTGAAACTCTGTCTCTACTAAACATACAAAAAATTAGCTGGGCATAGTGGCACGTGCCTGTAGTCCCAGCTACTCTGGAGGCTGAAGCAGGAGAATCGCTTGAATCCGGGAGGAGGATGGAGGTTGCAGTGAGCCAGATCGCACCAGCACACTCCAGCCTGGATGACAGAGCCAGACTCCATCTAAAAAAAAAAAAAAAATCACTTTAGGATGAAACAGAGTTATTAAGGAGACATTGCTGATTAAATTCACTGGAAGCCAATGATAGGGAGTGCCATTGAGGTTGACAGCTCTGAATACTCTGAAGAAGGCTGCACTCATCATTAATGTATTCAGCATAGTCAAGGGTTACATCTCAGAGTGCTGAAGGAATCTGCCGATTTGATAACTGAGCAGCCATCACTGTACACTGAGAAATCCTGGAGGAAGGAAAAAGTGCCAGGAACTATAAAGGTGAGAATGTGTCCTGATTTTTTAAAGAGAGGAACATAATTCTGAACAGAAATTCAGATTTTTGTCACTATCTAACGGAGGCAATTAAATTAATGTTGTATTTGAACACTTAGGATACATAAGATCTCTCATACAGGTATGTGAAAGATATCTATTATGTGAGTTGACTCAAAATGCATGAAATTAATGGTCAATGAGAACTAACATGAGTTAAGAGCCAAGTCTTGCCAAATTTCTTAGGTGTCTTTTTTATAGAGAGTAAATAAATATTTCATAATGAAACAAACATGGTGAAATGAGAGCTGGATAATATTATGTTTATTTGATTTGAAGGTGGTGTCATAGCACTTTCATCATAAATGGAGAAAAAAAATTCAGTGTTACCTTTAGCTATGTTCTGCTGAGAATTTTATGTGATTTAAATGAAGCCATATGAGATCTATTTAGCAAACTTGGAACAAGTTGAATGTCTGTATTTACCAGAATTATGCTCCATGAAGGCAGGGCGTTTTGCTGTCTGATTCACTGTTTGATTCCCAATTCTTAGAAAAGTGTTTGCCTGATACACGTACTAAATATAATTTTGTTGAATAAATGCAGAAAGCCTGGGGAAAGGGAATACTATGTAAAAATGGGTGTCACCAGGTAAACAGGAAATCCAGTCATTCTCAGGTGTCATTTACCTGATCATAGAGTTTCCAGTGAGTTGGTTCATGTTGATCTCGAATTTATTCTTGGCTGCCATATTTTCTTGTGTTTCTACTCTTTATGTCTTAGTAGTTCAGCCTGCTATAACAAATCACCATAGACTGGGTGGCTTAAGCAACAAACATTTATCTGTCACATATCTGGAGGCTGGGAAGTCCAAGATCAAGATGCTGGCAGATCTGGTGTCTGATGAGGGCCTGCTTTCTTGTTCATAGACAGCCATCTTCTTGCTGTGTCTTCATATGGTTAGAGGGGCAACGTGGCACTCAGGGATCTCTTTTATAAAGGCACTAATCCCATTCATTCAGGCTCCACTCTCACAACTTAACCTAACCCAAAGTATCTCCAAACACCATCACACTGGGAGTAAATATTTCAACATAGAAATATTGAGTGTGACACAAACATTTAGTCTAGATCACATCTAAATGTGGCTTAGTCTCTGAAGAGAGTAAATATCTATAAAAGACATTACTGCCACTGCTTAGGTGCCTAAATGCAATCTCTACTAATGATTCCTGGGTTGAAGCTGTCAGCCTCAGAAGCCAAAAAGGGAAAGAGAAGAGTAGGAAAAATGCCTGCACAACTTCCAACATGCATGAAAAAACTTTTGCAATGGGGATTTAAAATGCTCAAGGCTGGGAACACCAGTGTTTGGACTGAGTGCTAACTCCTCAGTGTGGAAGCAACCTCATGGCAGTGAAACAGAATATGTTTTTGGCATAACTTTATTGTACATGCAAATATTACGTATCATATAGCACCACTCCTGTTGCAGGCATTCCTACCTCCACCGTGACTTCCTGTTAAATGCAATTGCACCTTCTCTGTAAATATTTCCTTTTTCATTGCTATGTAGAAAATCATTAACATAGCCTAAGTGATACTGCTATTCTTAGAAAGACCTCCTTGCAAGGTTGGCCCTCGGGTGGCATGTGGTAACTTCAATTTCCCACCATTCTAGGAACTGATAACTGTAGCTCCCTGTGCCTAAACAGTGCAAACATTATGGTTTATGCTGAATACTTGCTTTCTTTCTGAGAGTCTGCAATACTGATACATCTGAGGCTGAGAGTTTTTACATGACCAGCTGCCAATAGACACTTCAGGCACTGAGGCTGTAATGAATTCCTCTGGCAGATGATATTTTACATGAATTGTTACAACTTGTTGCTTGAGGTATTAAGTGTGTCTTGTGTGAATATGCCATGAGAAGTCTGTTGGAAGCTTGAGTCTAGTTTTCTCTGAATTTCACCCCAGGTGCAAGAAAAGGTGACTTTTCTCTCTGCTGATTTTGCTTTGTATTCTTTTGCTAGAATAAGTCATAGCCATGAACGTAATTATATACTGATTTCTATGAGTGTTCCTAGTGTATCATTAAACCTAGCAGTATTTATGGGGACCCCTGACACAATTGCCAAGAAATGAAGCACGTTAACCAGTACAGATTTTATCTGAGACTACATTCTGACAGTCCCTGGAAATTATCGTAATCCAACTCTTTTAATGTCTACTTGCTTATTTAAAAATACCCATTTGACATTTTAAAATAACTAAAAGAGTATAATTGGAATGTTTGTAACACAAAGAAAGGATAAATGGCTGAGGTAATGGACAGTTCATTTACTCTGATGTGACACATTGTGTGCCTGTATCAAAATATCTTGGGTACTCCATCACAAGATATTATTTTTTACTTTTATTTTTAATTAAATATTTCTTTTTTGCTTTTACTATTATTATTTTGTTAGTATTAGTGTTTATTTTTCTACCATTATCTTATTGGATCATACTTGATTTTTACCTCAAATTTGTTTGTTTGCTTGTTAATTTTTTTTTACTTTTAATTTTATGGGTATATAGTAGGTATATATAATTATATATGTTATATGTTAATATAGATTATACGGAGACAATATATATAGTAGGTGTATATATTTTTATATATTATATATTTATATATATACCTACCATATACCCATTGATATGTTTGGCTGTGTCCCCACCCAAATCTCATCTTGAATTGTAGTTCCCATAATCCCAACCTGTCATGGGAGGAACCAGGAGCAGATAAGTGAATCATGAGGGAGGTTTCACCCATCCTGTTCCTGTGATAGTGAGTTAGTTGTCATGAGAAGTGATTGGTTTTATAAGGGGCTTCCCCTTTCGTTGGACACACATTCTTCTCCTGGATGCTGCCATGTGAAGAGGAACATGTTTGCTTCCCCTTCCACCATGATTGTAACTTCCTGAGGCCTCCCCAGCCATGCTGAACTGTGAGTCAATTAAACCTCTTTCCTTTATAAATTACCCAGTCTCAGGTATCTCCTTATTAGCAGCATGAGAATGGACTAATACACCTATAAAATTAAAAGTAAAAAAATTTAGCAAAACAAGTTAACAAAGGCATTTGTGGCAAAAAATCAAATATGATCCCACAAGATAATGGGAGAGAAATAAATACTAATAAAATAATAGCTAAAAGTATTGAACTTATCTATTTAATTCATTGAGCTGATTAATACAGCTACATCATTATTCTTCATAATTCCTTGGACACTATGATTAGTCTTTAGCATGCATTATCTCATTTAAGCTTTACAAAACTTCCATCTTTAAAATCATAAGTTCAGAAATGACAAAACTAAGGCACTGAGAAGATAAACACCATGTCAAAAATCCCATAGCTGGAGGACTGCTGGTGGGTGTACGCATCATATGTGTTCGTATGGTTAACAAACTCAGGAGCTTTTGTGAAAAAAAAAATGAATTACCCTAAAAGAGACCTACGAGGGGTATCATGACTGGTTTAAGGCAAATAAGTAATGATCTGATTGGAGGATAAATATAAAGATTGGAAAATTGGAGCCTATGCAGTGTATACACATAGTATGAAATGATTACATTTTTATTAGTGGAGTGGAGAAAAGTAGTGGAGTAGTGGAAGCAATAGCTTTGTGACCTGAGTCTTGGTGCTCAACACTGCATAGGCTCAGATTTTCCGGTCTTTAGATTTATCCTCCAATCAGATCATTACTTATTTACCTTAAACCAGTCATGATACTCCTTGTAGGTCTCTTTTAGGGTAATTCATTTTTTTTTTCACAGAAAAACTCCTGAGTTTGTTAACTGTATGAACATATATGATGCGCACACCCACCAGCAGTCCTCCAGATACCAGAAATATGTCTGAATCACAGGAACAAAAATGAGTCAAGCTTGTGTTAGGGACAAAACTAAATTTTTTATGAAAGCATTTGAAACTTTGCCGTAAAGTTCATTATGTTCTCAACTTGCTGTTGCCAAAATCTTTGAGAGCAGGCATTAGATCTTAGATATACTTAACTCTTTAACAGCATGCACAGTTTCTGGCACATACTAGGAGCTTAATTTAAAAGTAATGTGGTTGGCAACTAAAGAAATGAGTGTTGGGCTACAGAACTTGCTTGAGGATTTGGTCGGATGGAACATGGTCCAGAGAGTTCTGTTTGGAGTCACAATTTGGACTAGAGGTTTGGACAGCAAGTAGAAGTGTTTCCACATAGTGTTCACAGCTGAAACATATGTTACAAATTCGTAAAAATAAACATGGCTAGAAACCACACTAAGGAAAAAACTTATTTGCAACAATAGGAAAAGTGGCTGAGTGAATTCATATTGTTGATCTATTAGGAGGAATAAAGTACATCTCTTCCATGATACATTCAACAAGAAAAAGCAAGAGGCAGTTTTATAAGTATGAAATGATTACATTTTCATTAAAATACACAAATATATGTGTGTGCGTGTGTATGTGTATATATATATATATATATATATACACACCTATTTAAGAAAAAGAAAGATTCATATGAATCTGTCAAGAAAGGTACAGAGATTTACCTTATACAAATGGAATGGAATGGGTTCTGGGGAATCTTTAGCTACTTTCATAAATATAAATATTTATTTCTAGCCGTGGTAAGATTATGGATGATTTTTGTAGTTTATAACTATTTTTACCAATATACATACACATAAACATGTTGAGTTAGATTGATACATCTTGGTACATAAATATATTAATGTTATATCAAGTGAATAAATTTGGAATTACAAAGGAGCAGCTTGTATATATATGTATATTGTATATATATATACCTACCATATACCCATTGATATGTTTGGCTGTGTCCCCACCCAAATCTCATCTTGAATTGTAGTTCCCATAATCCCAACCTGTCATGGGAGGAACCAGGAGCAGATAAGTGAATCATGAGGGAGGTTTCACCCATCCTGTTCTTGTGATAGTGAGTTACTATCATACACACTGTCTGTGTGTATGAGAGATACATATGTGTATATATATCTGGAAGGTACACTAAACTGACGTTTTTGGGGTGAATTTATGTCGGACTTTCATTTTACAGTTTGGCTATTGTAGAAAATTGCTTGCAGTGAACTAGTTTATTTTATCATGAAATAAAGAAAAATGAACCAAAAAGGCAATATTAGGGTTGGCATAGCAGAAGCAATAATCTGCCGTAATGATGGCTAGGAAGTAAACGCTGTCCTTTTATTTATGGAAGCAAAGGTTTTCTCTAGGTCTAAAAGGATGAGGTTAAATTCAAACTTCTAAGCCTGGCATTCAAGAGCCCCTGCAATCTGGCCTCAATATGGCGTTATGACCTTGAGTCCCATATCTCTCATAAATTCCATTCTATAAAATTGTTTTGTTCATATCCTCAGAATGCACTTTGCAGAGTTCTACTCCCACAAATATTCTCATACCAAATTTTATTACCTGGAATGACAGTCCTTCTCCTCTATACCTTTCGTACTCCTATATTCTATCCTTATTTGAATTCTTTCTTTTCCTTAAAAGACATGTTTTCCCTGAAATCCAGTGTGGAGTTCCAATCCAGCTTGTGCAAGCTAAAGAGAATTTATTTCACCCACAACATTCATTAACATCCTAGAAACAGGTGATGAGATGCCTTAAACCTAGCCCCTAATAATAAAAATGTCCCAAAGTTAATACATATTTGTCATGTCCAACTTCAATATTTCCCATATACATACGCATACAGAAAAACATAATGGGAACATCTACACACTGGAACAAACACTTAAGAACACCGCAAAGAGAGAGAAAGAAGTGGAGGTTTATCATGTTTTACTTCAGGGATTCCACAGTTCTATTACACTTTTTTGAATTATTGTAGATTATTAACATATTGTGATTGAAAGCATCTCTCAATTAGCCCCATGATATTCCCCAGAGAAAGCCAACTTTCCAAACTGAATAGTTGCCAAATAAACAACGTATTAATGAGAGGTCAAGAGTTGAAGCATGGAAGTCAGATGACATCCTGGGTTTGGAATTCACCTCCTCTGCTTACTAGCTGTGTGGCCTTAAGAGAATTAAGTAACTTCCCTGAACCTCAGTTTCATCATTTATAATTAGCATTGGTAATAATACAGACTGCACAGAACCATAAAAACCCTAGAAGAAAACCTAGGCAATACCATTCAGGACATAGGCATGGGCAAGGACTTCATGTCCAAAACACCAAAGCAGTGGCAACAAAAGCCAAAATTGACAAATGGGATCTAATTAAACTAAAGAGCTTCTGCACAGCAAAAGAAACTACCATCAGAGTGAACAGGCAACCTATAGAATGGGAGAAAATTTTTGCAATCTACTCTTCTGACAAAGGGCTAATATCCAAAATCTACAAAGAACTCAAACAAATTTACAAGAAAAAAACAAGCAACCCCATCAAAAAGTGGGCGAAGGATATGAACGGACACTTCTCAAAAGAAGACATTTATGCAGCCAAAAGACACATGAAAAAATGCTCTTCATCACTGGCCATCAGAGAAATGCAAATCAAAACCACAATGAGATACCATCTCACACCAGTTAGAATGGCCATCATTAAAAAGTCAGGGAACAACAGGTGCTGGAGAGGATGTGGAGAAATAGGAACACTTTTTCACTGTTGGTGGGACTGTAAACTAGTTCAACCATTGTGGAAGTCAGTGTGGCGATTCCTCAGGGATCCAGAACTAGAAATACCATTTGACCCAGCCATCCCATTACTGGGTATATACCCAAAGGACTATAAATCATGCTGCTATAAAGACACATGCACACGTATGTTTATTGCGGCACTATTCACAATAGCAAAGAGTTGGAACCAACCCAAATGTCCAACAACGATAGACTGGATTAAGAAAATGTGGCACATACAGACCATGGAATACTATGCAGCCATAACAAATGATGAGTTCGTGTCCTTTGTAGGGACATGGATGAAACTGGAAACCATCATTCTCAGCAAACTATCTCAAGGACTAAAAACCAAACACCACATGTTCTCACTCATAGGTGGGAATTGAACAATGAGAACACGTGGACACAGGGTGGGGAACATCATACACTGGGGCCTGTTGTGGGGTGGGGGGAGGGGTGAGGGATAGCATTAGGAGATATACCTAATGCTAAATGATGAGTTAATGGGTGCAGCACACCAACATGGCACATGGATACATATGTAACAAACCTGCACGTTGTGCACATGTACCCTAAAACCTAAAGTATAATAAAAAATTATCATATAATGCATGCAAAGTTGATGTTGGTGACAAATCCATTCTCTACCATTTATGGGCTCCACTGTCCAAACTCCAGCAACCAGCCCCTGCTGTTCCTTGGCTGATATATTTAACTGTCTGTTCTGCCTGCAAACAGGGCAGGTTGCAGGTTTTCTATCTCATCAGCAGGACTCAACTATGACTGTTGGGCACTGGCAGTTAAATGCCCCAATGTTCTCTTCCTTAGGCAGGATACCTGTAAGGGTCATATCTTATACTTTGTTTCAGGTTCCCACAGGGAAAGCAGGCCCACTGTAGTAATTATCTGACAACCTACCTTCCGTAGCCTTTTTACCTATTGTCTTATTTTCCTATTCCAATACTTATATTTCTTAGAATAATCTCTTTATTAAACCACTTGTACTCAAATCCTTGTTTGAGGGCCTGCTTCTAGGGGAACCCAAACAAGACAATCAAGAGTATGGCGTAGAACACGCATTTGGCAAATGTTAAGTTCTATTCTATGATTACTACTTCTATACTATTTACATTAATAATTCATAGTCTGTTTTTCACATGATTCACCTTTCATACATCGAAAGAAGGCAAGCCTGGAAGTATAGTAAATCCTATATAGAAAATGGAGAAAAGTAAAGGCTTACAATTCTAATTATCTAACGATGACACTGCTGTCAATGAAGCTGCCAAAACTACCGTCAGGGAAAGTGGAATGTCCCTTTTGTTACGTGAAGAAAAGAAAGGCCCAGGGTAAATAGTATATATCAAACAAGTTAGTTCTCATAAATATTTCCAGTAGTTCCCAGCTTCTTGCCATTTGTGTATTCTCCAAAAAAACTAATTCATCCATTGAATGTCTGCTCTGGAATGTCATCTCTCATACTGGTTTCTCCTACAACACCATGTATTCGTTATACATCATGTAATGACTAGCATGACTAGATTGTTCTTCACTCATAACTACATTCAATTGAGCAAAAGATAATTGATAATTCTTATAGTGAATTACAATGATATGTAAATATTATGATTTACTAACTTCTTTTACATCCGTTCTCCCATTACAGCCTTTCAACTGTGCCGTGAAGCAGTATAAGTGTGTATTAGTAGACTCATAAAACAGATGAAGAACCCATGATTTAGCAAAAATAAATTATTTACTCAAATGCATAGTCAGAATGTTGAGTCATTGAACTGGATGTAACATTCTTTAAATTATATTACTCCTTTTAGAAAACTGACTTAAATTGTCTAAGAATCTATCTAATACTGGTTAAACAATGAGTACAAAGTTATCTGAAAGTTTTAAACACACATAGATTCAACAAACTTTAACCTTTCTGACCCTGACCTCCGGATCCAGACTGGGTTCAATGCCTATATTCTTACTTAACACTCCTGTCACACCATCTTTTTCTGGCCTGTACGTTGCGTGTTTCCACTTGTACCTGCCAGGTGGAGTAAGACAGAGACCATAGTTCGTTTGCACATGGTGGTATAGCAGTTGTCTGGGGCAGTGCCTGGTACCGAAGTAGAGGGTTCCTAAATATTTGTAAAATGTATTACAGATTAATCATTCTGCACGTGTGCCACTTTTCTTGTATGGAAGTGCTGATTTATGAATATGTTTTCAAAAGCAATTATAGTTTCCTGACAAGTATCTACTGTTATGCCTACTTCCATTATAACCCAAATGAGGTTAAGAAATGTTTTCTGTTAAGGAAAAAAGTATGCCCAGTGCTTATGAGGTCAATGGGACTGTGTATTGTTGTAGAAAGAGACTCTGTGGTCAAAATACCAATTTGAATTCCCAGTCTGCGTTTCTACTTTTATACTGTAAAATGTTGATAATGTAACAAAATTTAGGAGTTTCAGTTTCATTCTCTGTAAAATAAAAAATGATGTTAATTTTTGTTGGGATTAGAATAAAACGTATATTAAATGACTTCGTATTAAAAGCATTCAGTAAATGGGGCAATTATTCTTTGATCTTGATGTTTGATCTTTCTTCATAGTATTTATAAACTAGCAAGTCTGTTGGTTTATGTGACTATTGTCTGTCTCATCCCCAGCCAGAATGGAAGCTCTATGGCAATAGAGACTGTTGTGTACACTGCTAATTTCCTAGTTAGAACAGTGCCTGAGACAGAGTAGGTGGTTAATTACTATATATTGAATGGAAGGATGTCACGATTTTATAAGTTGGTGACTCATTAGGCATGCTCACTCTACGCCAAAAGACATGGATAAATGTGAAAATATCATTCTGCTTTATCCAGCCAGGGTTGGACTTCATACTGTAAAAATTCACAGGATTTTAGGTCTCCTGGGGCTGAATTAAGATCACAATGACTTGTCTTTTGATGAATCTCAAAGTGCGCAGGATAGTCGTTACTCAGGGAACTTTCTACTTTGGGCACTTCTGCATTGCCCATTTTCTTTTTAGGGCACAGCTACTCATTCTACAAGACACACTTCAAAATGAAGAAGCTGAGCCTGGGAGTGATTGTGTAATTTCCCCAAAGGTACCTACCCAGCTAATTAACAACAAAGCTTGATTCAAAACAAGGTCTCTTGATTAAGATTTGTCCTCCTCCTGTTCTGCCAACCAGGTTTGAATTAGTAACAGAGTATTTTTGAAAAATAGTATGTGTGTCAGTCACTAGTATTTCAAGTACTCTGGGAATCTGCTTAAATATAATTCTTAGGGTAACTTCCTTTTTCCCTCTTCCCTAGTTTTTTTCTCTTTTGTTTATGTATTTTGTTCATTTTTATCTCTTGAGATCTCTTGCTTTTTGAGTGGTACCTTAAATGACAAGTTTTCATTTTTATGAAAAAGTATTTTCTTCAACTGAATAGAATAATCTTGATAAATACTCAACAACACTAAGAATTTATTATAGCACTTCTGCAATGACAATTCAAAATTATACATATCTCATGTGCAAACACAAGTAACTTATGATCATATTTACACAGTTCATACGTAAGCAGGGAACAACAAAAAGAAACAGTAATTTGTCACTATGCCTGTGGCCAATATGTTGAGACACAGCTTTGTGATTTGAAAATCACAATGTGTATTTTTAGAGCATATCTAAAAAGTGTGTTCCCCTTCTAATAAAGTTTATCCATTCTTAAGGCAACATTCACTTACAAATATTCTACATTTTCTCCTCTAAAGTTGCAGAGGTTTTTTTTCTTTTTTTTTCAACATGAAAATCTCATTTCCATGAGAAAAAGGCAGCTGTGTTCCTAATATAGAAGTGAAACATGACTGCTTTAAAAGTGGGCCCTGACACATTGATTCAAACTTTTCCCATCTTCACTTGTTAGCCATTCAGTGAAAAGGCAGTGATGGATTATGGAAAATGTAAGAAGTACTAAAAATATATTTTTCACCTAAGCACACTGTTTTCTTTAAAATAAAAAAAAGCAAAATAGTGAAACAGTTGTCTTTACTCAGTACTATTTTTTCCCTATCTTTTTTTTCATTTATTTTTCTATAACTGAATCTTCACTCCAGTTGAGATTTTCATCACGTTTCACAGTCTTCAATGGAACCAGCTTGACCAAGTTCACTTCGAAAATTGAATTTCAGAGGTTAAAGTCATTATAAATTGAAATAGGACATTCTAATTAAAATGAATACTTTTCAAAGGAATCATCAATATTTCCCAGGTGATCCTTTCTTGCTGCCCTTATTTCTCTTCCATAGTACATATTTTATAGATGCTTTAAAGCTGTAGCTCAAATTAATACATCTGTGCACCAATACTTGGTGGAGCTAATCATTCTTAACCGTAAATAATTTTAGAGTATTAGAAATGACACAGGCAACTTTGAATAAAACTCATTCATTTTACAAAAGAGGAAACTGAGGCCTATAGAGGGCAACTTGAATTTTCATTTGAGAATATCTATATTTGAAATTTTGTAGTTCTGATAATATTAAGGAGGACCATAATATTAAGGAGGACCATAATTAAGGACCATAATAATGTTATGGCTGTTTAACTGAAATTCAGGATAAAGCAATCAAGAAAAACATCCAAGTGAATTCTATTGACTAGCATGCTCATCCATCTGAAATTGACTTCATAGGCAATGCATATCAGTAAAAGAATGCAGGGAATAAATTATTTTCTTTGTTGGGAGTTATTTAAGTATTATTATTAGAAGCCAAGTTATTGCTAAGTAGTTTTGCAGAATTAATTCTTGAATATATATATAGATGAGTTATTTGATGCTCAGTCTTAAATATCATATAATATATATACATATGTATTAATATGAATATATAACTATATTATATGTATTAATGAATATATAACTATATTCAAATGCATTAGTATGAATATATATAATTATATCCATATGTGATATTAATATTTATATATATTAACATGAATATATATAATTATACCTATATATTAACAAATATATAATATGAATATATATATATTCAGCTCATAAGAGTTCAAATAATAAGGATAAACTGCCCAGAGCTTCGCAGTAATTATGCAGCAGAATATGAATGTCCAACAGCTTCTAACACTGTAGGAACAGCACTTGATGACTTGCTCCTGTTTAGGGGTCAAAACTAATTGTTTTGTCCTTATATTAGGACAGAATGTGGGGGTTGTTCCTATATTGCTGCTTTAAAAATAAAACTAAATTATTTGAATTTGAACAATTTTTCCATTAATGTCCCTTATCGTTCTAGATTTAATCCAGAATCCTACATTGAATTTAGATATCATATCTCCCAGCTTTTTTTGTCTGAGACAATTTCTTCAGTTTCTCCTTGCTTTTCATGACTTTGAGATATGTGAAAACTATTTATCAGTTATTTTGTCAAATGTTTCTCAATTTGGATTTGCTCAAAGTTTTCTCATAATTAGATAGAGGTTGTACGTCATTGGGAATGATACCAGAGAGGTGATAGGTCTTTCTCATAAAAACTAATTTTCAAACAGTAACCAAACCAGTTTCTGAAGTTTCGTCTAAATATTTCAGATGGATCATTCTTTATTTTTCTTTGAGTACCATCTGATGTTTTATCTTCTAGTTTTGGGAGAGATTAATCACAATTACATATAAGGAAACTGAGGCCCAAGAAGATGGCAGGACTGAGCATCACATAACTCATGAACAGATTTATGCCTTCAATTTCTTCAGAGCCTTAGCTCACAGATTCCCCAGCAAAGTTCACTGTGAAAACTTTAGAGCCTCATGACCTCAGGGTGTCCTAATAAGATTCATGTGAACTCAACATTTTCTTTCATTTCCAGCTACAAGGCCCTAATTAGACGTGCCACTTTACAGCTTCATATGTAAGATTCATGAAGAATGTTTCCTCAGAAATTCACCATCAGTGCATTGGGCTTCCATCTCTACTCCTAGGGAAATTTTGTCTCCACATGGCCATGAGGGAAATGAGTGCTTCTTACCCTAATTGGAATAAGGTACGCCACCGCTCAGAGTTGAGCATTCTTGGTGTGCCTTCTATATAAACCTGACTACTGAATAATGATTTGGCTCTGCAAAAATTGGTGCCTTGGAACCCTGCTGAGGTGCTGCCATCAAAACAGAAAAAAAAATCAAACGTTACTCTGAATGGAGTCTTAATAACAGTTGGAAACTTCAGCCTCCTGCCTATAATTTATTTACAACGAATCTTTTTGAAGGGAACTATCTTGGAGAATTCTATGTGGCTTTGATGTTTGCAAAGTAACCCTGTAAAGACAGATGGGAAGAAGATGCATAGAAACACAGATAGATACACCTACAGGTAGAAAATAAAACAGATTAAAATAAGAAATCTGTCCAGTAACTCGTATATGAGCTTTTCATTCTTACTTTTTTCCTATGACCAAACCCCTACCTTGACCTAGTCACTGCTTAATCATCTGTGGCCAATGTTTTAGCATAAGTTCTTCCATAGACACTTTTAGAAAAGGATTTTAGAGAAAGTAGATTTTGTTCTGGGGGAGAGGGTTTTGATGTTCAGAGTATGATCCAGAGAAGGAAATACAGCTAATAAAGGGTACATTACAGACGGAATTGTGTTCCCCAAAATTCATATGTTAAAATCAGATTCCCGATGTGACTGTGCTTGGAGACATGGCCTTTAAGAAGAAAATTAAAGTTAAATGAGGTCGTAAGGGTGGGGCTGTATCCTATAGAACTAGTCTTTATAAGAAGAGTAAGAGACACCAAAAAGAGACCTCTGTCTCTCTCATTCTGTGTGTGTGTGTGTGTGTGTGTGTGTGTGTACATGTCCACAGAGGAAAGGCCATGTGAGGACACAGCAAGAAGCCGGCTGTCTGCATGCCAGGAAGAGTGGCTTTATCAGAAACCAACCCTGCTGGCGCTTTGATTTCAGATTTCTTGGCTCCAGAACTGCGAAAAAAATAAATGTCTGTTGTTTAAGCCACCAGTCTGTGGTATTTTCTTATGGCAACCAGAGCTAATTCAGGGTACATCATTAATCCAGCTATCACAGTGGGCAACTGAAGTGCAATTTCCCTGGGGAACTTCAAGAATTGCTGCACCTAAGATTTGCTTCTTCCCAAGGGATGAGGAATGTTTGTACATCAACTGGAATATCTCTACACCAACTCCTAATAGGCATGGGCTAATGACTACTCCCATGGGTCATTAATTTCCCCAAAATTTCATTCAGAGGCACAGTGACTATCTGCAATTTTGGAAAGAAAGGGAAGAATGCATGCAGATATTTGCAGTTGGAAGCAAGTACGAGCATAGTGAAAGGGGCTGTGGAACAAAACAGGGCTCTAGCAGTGCCTCCCACACCCAAGAAATAGACTCTACTCTTAATTCTAGGAGGGTTTTTGATTCTTAGTTTATCCTACAGAGAACAGGATGCCAGAAAACTGTAGTGTGTGTGTGTGTGTGTGTGTGCACGTGTGTGCATGCGTGTGTGCATATGTGATGTGTGTGCGTGTGTGTATATTTGCACACAATATATGTGATATATTACCACATTGCTCCAGGATAAGGGTAAAAATGAGGTCATACTACCACTAATAGACTTTATTGAGCCCTCAGGTCCACCTGCCTGCATTATCTCCAGCCCCAGCAACATCTTCATCTACTTTACGGCAAATTCACAGAGTGGTTCATAGATTCTTATGAGTGTTCTGTCCCTAATACAAACCAATCATCATGCCCTTCTCTTCTGCATTCCATGGCTTTGGTAAGAGTTTTTTTTTCTGATTATTATAAAGTCGAGTTTTTCTTCAATTATTATTATTACTTTAAGTTCTGGGATACATGTACAGATCATGTCATTTTATTACGTAGGTATACATGTGCCATGGTGGTTTGCTGCGCCTATCAACCTGTCATCTAGGTTTTAAGTCTTGCATGCATTAGGTATTTGTCCTAATGCTCTCCCTCCCCTTGGCAGGCCCCAGTGTGTGATGTTCCCCTTTCTGTGTCCATGTGTTCTCATTGTTCAACTCCCACCTATGAGTGAGAACATGCGGTGTTTGGTTTTCTGTTAATGTGTTAGTTTGCTGAGAATGATGGTTTCCAGCTTCATCCGTGTCCCTGCAAAGGACATGAACTCATTCTTTTTGATGGTAATAGTTTTGACTGAGGCCTGATGCCTTTGAAACTACAATGATGTACTTGCTCAAAAGCAGTTTCAGAAGCTGTCCATGGGATCTGCTCTTCTTCAAATCAGCATTTACTTTATCTGCATCTTTCCTTATTCCCCTGACTTTTTTACCTAAGCACCATGATCTGTTACAGTAACATAAAACGTGAACTTTGTCACACCACAGTTGTGAGTTACTGCAAAAGCCCTTTACATATACTTTTAAAATCAAATACAAAATGGTATAAAGTGATAACACTTTAACTTTTTAAAAATCAGATAAGGGACTGGGCACAGCAACTGGCACCTGTAATCCCAGCACTTTGGAAGGCTGAGATGGGAGGATCACTTGAGCCCAGGAGTTTGAGACCACCCTGGGGAATATAGTGAGACCTCGTCTTTACAAAAAAAAATTTTTAAAAATCAGCCAGGCCTGGTGTCATATGCTTGTAGTCCCAGCCGCTCGGAAGGAAGACTGAAGTGGGAGGATCACTTGAGCCCAGGAGGTCAAGGCTGCAGTGAACCATGATCATGTCACTGCACTCCAGCCTGGGAGACAGAACAAGACCCTGTCTCTATTTTTTTTAATTGACTTTAAACTATTTTAGAGCTCAGTTATAGTTAGTAAGAAATTCAAAACATTATAATATACTATGAATGAAGTATATTACAAATAAATATAATATGTGACTAATATAAAAGTTTCCATTTAGAATAGTAACAAAAAGTTATGCAAGATCTACGAAAATACATTTTTAAATGCCTCTGAGGAACACACAAAAAAATACTTCAGTGGGATAAAAAGGCAAACTATATTTTTGGGTATAAAGACACAGCATCCCAAAAATGTCAGTTCTCCTTCAAATGAATGTATTTTTGTATCCTGATAAAAATACTACCAAGATTCAACTGGAACTAAGTAATTCAAATCCTTAAGGTCAAATGGAATTTTTTAAAAAAATTATGAATAGTTAGAAAAAAGTGTTTAAGAAGAAAGGTAATGAGAGAGTATCTAGTCATTATAAATTGTCATGAAGCTGTAGAAAAAGATAGTTTAAAAATTGGTGAGAGAACTGGATAGCCATCTGAAAAAGTTTTAAAATTAGAATATCTACTTTGTACCTCATGAAAAAGATTTAAATTAGGAAAAAAAATACATGTTCCAAAAAATTAAAAAATAATTTGATGTGAAAAATTCTAACATAAATCCTAAAAGTTGTCAAAGAAAATAGTGTAAATACCACTACACATAAACCAAAAGAGAAAATTCTGCATTTAAAAGGCCTATAAATATTAAAGTCAAATGACAAATAAAAAAAGATTATATGAATGCTTCCACATAGTGAAGTTTAATTACAGACCAGTTAGTTTAATTTAGTATGTAAATGAGCACTTAAAATGAAATAAGATGAAGATCAGCACTCATTTAAAAATGAGCAAAGAACATAAACAGATAATACACAGAAAAAGACAAGTGGCTTTTAAATATGTAAAAGAAAATGTTTACCCTCAGTCCTGAGAAAAATCACAAGATATAGTTTTTATCTTCATGTTGCCAATATTAAAATGCTTGGTATTAGTGGTAATGAGAGTGTGCAAAAACATTCTTACTGTTCATGTGGTTGTAAACCGTGAAAATCACTCTGGAAGACAAATCATACTTCTAAGTATCTATACCTTTAGCCTGAACAATTATATTTTTAAAAGGTACCCTATAGATATCTACATCTGTAAGAAGTTTTTAAAGTAGAAGACAATTCTTTGCAGCATTGTTTGTTAGGAGCAACACCTTGGATAGAGAAACAAAATCAATTACATATTCCAATTGAGACCTAGTTAAACAAAGTAAAGTATGATACACACCTAAGATGCAAGATGAAGCTTTAAAAACAAGGTGAGAATTTCGTTACTGTTTAGATAAGAAAAAACTCTTGAGATCCTTTCTCAAGTAAAAAAAGCAAAGCACAAAGAGTAACAGTGCTATGATTTGTATAAAACACACACAACCTAAGTTTTCTTGTAGCTTCTTGAAAAACAGGAATGGGAGAGAGAGGTGCTTTCCAATGTACTAATTTTATCTATCATGAATGTCAGCCTTGTGCATATATTACAGTTACCAGCTGATATATTTATGAAGTAACAGTTTTAGCCTTTAATCTTGTTCATCTCTACTGTATTTTTGTTTTCTATTTAACTGATTGATGTTCAGTTTTTCATTTTGTACTTTCTTTCACTTTATTTACTATGATCTGCTTTTCTTGTTCTTGAATTTCCCAATTTATTTGGTTATCCATTCTTTTTGACCTTCCTCCCATCCCCTTTGGATTCAATTGTCTCTTTCCTTAGGTACTTCCTTTAGAAGTTACCTCAATGAGCCGGGCACGGTGGCTCACGCCTGTAATCCCAGCACTTTGGGAGGCTGAGGTGGGTGGATCACGAGGTCAGGAGATCGAGACCATCCTGGCTAACACAGTGAAACCCTGTCTCTACTAAAATACAAAAAAAAAAAAAAAAAAAATTAGCTGGAGGTGGCAGGTGCCTGTAATCCCAGCTACTTGGGAGGCTGAGGCAGGAGAATGGCATGAACCACGGAGGCGGAGGTTGCAGTGAACCGAGATCGCGCCACTGCACTCCAGCCTGGGCGACAGAGTGAGACTCCGTCTCAAAAAAAAAAAAAAAAAAAAAAGTTACCTCAATGAGAGGCTGAGAAGGGATCACAGAGTTTCCAGCATTTTACACATTTCTCATGTGTATAAACTTGCTTCACAATGTTTCTTTAACATTTTAACTAGAGGGCAATTTGGACATCTACCCTAAGCTCATATTGTGTATTTTTTTTTAATTTTTCACGTTTTGATGATGGCTTACTTTAAAATAATTATTATTAACATTTTGACATGGTTTTCTTTATCTATCCTTGTTACTCTTACATTTGAAAAACACTAAAGTGCAGATCTCATGGCATTTTATCCCCATATACTCACCATGTATCTTGAAAAAAACATGAAATGTTTTCTTACATCATTATAGTGAAATGAACCACAATTAACAAAATTAATAATCATGTCTCACAGTTTTCTAGTATCTAAAAGCTATTTAAAATTAAATTTTCATAATTGCCTGAAAAAAAAACACCTCTACGAAGTCTTTTTTTGTGATCTAAACAAGATCCATGCAATGCATTTCATTCAAGTTTTCTGTATTCTTACAGTGAATGTGTTTTTCTTGTAAGCAGTAGGTACGAATGTGCGTGGGAGATACCAGGTTAAACTATTTGCTTTTAACTAGAGCATTCAATCTGTTCGTAGTTAATGTAAAAGGTGGTTTGTTTTAAAACTATCATCTTGCTATGTGTGTTCTATTTGTTTCACAAGCTGTTATTTTTTGTTTTATTTAAATATGTGGATGTAAATTTTTAGAATATTTGATTATTTCATTTATCCTCTAATCTTATTCATTTGCTTTGAATCTTACTTTAGGAATTACCCAAGAAATTACTACATACACTCTTGATTTATTAAAGTTCAATACAAAGACATAAGAAATATAAGAAACACCTTAGCCTCATTAAACTCCCTGTTTATTCTATCCTATGTGTTATCCTGTACTTTAATTCTATGAAGAGATTTGAAAGTTCACATACATTATTATTTAGTCAATATTCATTAGAGTGTAAACATATATAATATAATATTATATATAGTATTATTATATATATAAAACCCTAATATTTATTTTCTTCCTGCATCTTCAGTTTTCCATTTAAGATTATTTTGACTTTGCCCGAAGAGTATTCTTTAGTGTTCCTCTCGGTGTGAATCTAATGGTAACAAATTTTCTTAGTGTCTGTTTGCTTGGTTAAACATACGTTTATCTCATCATCACTCATTTATTGTTAAGATATTTTCACTGGATATAAATTTCCAAGTTAATAGTGATTTTCTTGCAGCACATTGTATATCACATTTCATAATTTTTCTGGCTTGTCTCTGAAGTCAATTGTCAGTCTTAATTGTATTTCTTTCAAGGTAATAAATGTTTCTTTTTCTTTTTGATTACTGATATGGTTTAGCTGTGTCCCCACCTGAATCTCATCTTGAATTGTAGTTCCCATAAGCCCCAGGAGTGACACAGCGGGAGGTCATTGAGTCATGGGGCGGTTCCCCCATGCTAGTCTCGTGATAGTAAGTTCTCACGAGATCTGATGGTTTTATAAGGGGCTTCCCCCCGCCCCAACCCTTCACCGGATTCTCATTCTTCTTCTCCCTGCCACCGGATGAGGAAGCGTGTGTCCACTTCTCTTTCTACCATGATTGTAGATTTCCTGAGGCCTTCCTAGTCATGCTGAATTGTAAGTCAATTAAATCTCTTTCTTTTATAAATTACCCAGTCTTGGGTAATGCCTTTATTAGCAGTGTAAGAACGGACTAATACAGTTCCTTTGGTGGTTTGTTTTCCATCTGCGTTTAATTTGTTTTTGTCTTTGGTTTTCTGCAGTTTTTCTATTGTATGCCTAGTGTGGTTTTTGGTTTTGTTGTAGTTATCTTATTTGAATATCCTCTCCAGATACGTTTCTACTGCCTCCTGAATCTGAGATATTTGATGTCTTCTGCCAATTTCAGATTATTCAGGGCATGAATTATTTAAATATTGTTTCTTCTCATTTCCTCATTCTTCCTTCTGGGATACCATATTTTATACTTTATAAATTTTCTCCATATTAAATATGTATTTTACAATATTTTCTATATTAAAATGTTTGGTTTCCAATTTAGTCTATATATTTTATGCTGTCCTATATTCTACCTAAGCTATCTAGTTGACCTTCACCTACATCTAATTTGCGTCTAATCATTGTTTAATCTGTCAGGAAGTCTATTTGAGTTTGTGATTTAAGTTATTACAATATCCTGTGAGTATATGTCTAAGGTCTTTTGATTTTCTTATTTTTCTATGATTATTGCTTTACATTTTTTTTTGAAAACTATACATGTAATACAAATATTTTGGAGACAATTTGAAGCTTAGCATGTGAATATCCTCTTCCAGAGAGGACTTGCTTTTTCCTATGGAAGGTGGCCACAAGCATGAAATATCAACTTAATCTAATTTTAGAGACAGATGTGATTGACAGTTGGGCTTCAGTCTTTGTGTGAGCTGGTCTATTCCTTACTTTAGTTTTGGGATACAGCCTTTGTGGATCCAAAACCAGCTCCCCTGCCCCGACTCTGACTCCAGTATTCTAGCCTCTCTCTGCCTCCCCCTAACCCAACGAGGCTGCTGTAGTCAGCTCAAGCTGCTATAACAAAGTACCATAGGCTAGGGGGCTTAAACATCAGAAACTTATACAGTCCTGGAGGCTGGAAATTCAAGATCAGAGTGCCAGCATGGTTGGATCAGTAGTTGTGGTGAGGAATTCCTTCCAAGTTGCAGACAGTTGGCTTCTCCTTGTATCTTGACATGGCAGAAAGAGAGTGAGAGTCCTCTCTGGAGTCCCTTTTATAAGGACACTTCTACCAGGAAGGCTGTACTCACATGACCTAATCACCTCCCAGAGGCCTCATCTCCAAATACCATCAAATTGGAGGTTATTATTTCAACATATTAATTTTGGCAGGATATAAACATTCGGTCCAAAACAGACACTTTCAAACTATCTGCTTGGCTTCTTGGTATTTTAGTAGCTTTTTCTGGAATTCTACCATTGCTGTTGGGAGAAAAGAGCTTTTTAAATTCAGTTTCACATTCAATATTTCTCCTCCTTCTGGATTGTGGCCCCCATAAATCTTACTGTCTGGTTTCCTTTCTGGTTCCTTTAAACATATGTGTAAAATAGTATTATCCGGGGTTTCTTAGATGTTCACACTTTCAGTGTTTCAGTATTGGTAGAAATTACCTACGATCTGATTACAGGAAGTTGATATTTTCAATGTACTTGTAAAATTGATGGCTGTGCATATTAAAGCTTTCAGAAATTTTTATTTTGCTTAGTACATTTTTCAAAGTTACATAACAGTTTAATGTAGTATGTAGATATTTATAATTTATCAAATTATATCCTTTGTTGTTCTTTGTGCTTTTGATACACAATTTTAGAATACCACTTACACTGTCATGCAAATTTTAATTCGGTTTGAATACAATAAATTCTAATTACAACATGATTGACTTTTTCTGTTTTCATTTGACAAGGAAGAGGGGAATCACGTTTCAAGTCCTCTGAGTATCAAATTTAGTTTTGTAAAGAAAACCAGGCAAACACTTCTAGAAATACTAACATTCCTTTTTATATGTAAATGGAATACTGCAAGTCAGGAGCTCATATGTGTTTACCTGATTTTTTCCCACTATTGATGTTCTTGTTTTTAATTAAGAAAAACATTATTCTTATGTTTTGTTTGAGAAATAAGTCTCAAATCATAGTGCAGAGTATACACCAAAAACAAATATTTTAGGTTTGAAAGCAAGTTGGAAAGTTACTATAGCCACAGAAACTATAGGTAATTTGTTTAATATTTTGCATGTACAAATATCTCCGATTGTATTTTAGCAGTTTGCTATTGGTATACAGTGAATATTTGTTTCCTGAAAATTCACATGTGAAAACACTCCCCAGTGTGATGATATTAGGAGCTGGGGTCTTTGGGAGGTGAATAGGTCTGCCCAAAAGGGATTAGTACCCTTACGAAAGAGACTCCAGAGAGCTCTTTAGCCTTTTATGCCATGTGAGGACACAGCAAAACAATTGGCCATCTATGAAGCAGAAAGCAAGCTCTCAGCAGACATCAGATCTTCCAGAATTTGATCTTGCACTTGACAGTCTCAGAACTATAATAAATATATTTCTGTTTATAAACTAGCCAGTCTATGATAATCTGTTATAGCAGCCCAAATAGACTATGAAAAACACTTACGTCTATTGATGTGTCATACAAGAATATAATGTAAACTGCTGGAATCTCCATTTATAAGCCATGGTAGATTCATTCGGCATAAAATTAGCATGTTTGTTTGCCACCTGGATTCACATATTAGAGATTTGGTCTGATACACCTTGAAATGAGGAAATGACTGGAATTTTCATTCAATATGTTACCGTTGCATATATAATTTAGGCAGTTTTCTTTTTAAGAAACTTCCTCTATTATTAAAAAATGTGTTTCGGCTTTTGATATAGTTTAGGTATCTGTTTCCTCCAAATGTCATGTTGAAATGTGATCCCCACTATTGAAAGTGGGGCCTAGTGGAAGGTGTTTGGGTCCTGGGGGTGGATCCCTTATGAATGGCTTGGTGCCCTCCATGTGGTAATAAGTGAGTTTTCACTCCATTATTTCACGCAAGAGCTGGTTATTTAAAGGAGCCTGGCGCCGGCTAGGTGTGGTGGCTCGCGCCTGTAATCCCAGCACGTTGGAAGCCCGAGGTGGGTGGATCATCTGAGGTCAGGAGGTTGAGACCAACCTGGCCAACATGCTGAAACCCTGTCTCTACTAAAAATAAAAAAATTAGCCAGGTGTGTGGGTGCACACCTGTAGTCTCAGCTACTCCTGCCATGTGACACATCTGCTCCTCTTCACCTTCTGCCAGGAGTGGGAGCTTCCTGAGGCCTCAGCAGAAGCTGAGAAGATGCTTGTGCCATGCTTGTACATCCCACAGAAATGTGAGCCAAATGAACCTCTTTTATTTACAAATTACCTAGCCTCAGATATTCTTTCTAGCAAGAGAAAATGGAATAACACAGCTCTAGAAGAGTCCGAATGGGTCCTTGTTATTTATTACTGTCTAAAATAAAATTAGTAAGGCACACTTACTGGTAATTTTAACTTATTTTTCACTTAAACTGTAAATTGAACCTTTAATGTATGCACAGAGAATAAGGAGAAAGCAAACTGTTCTCAGTGTAGTATATGTTTAACATGTTCAGGAATGAATAAGTTCAGTAAAAGGCTAATGGACATAGATTAGAACAAAGATCCAATCAGGACATTTCCTAAAATGTTCATAATTTAGCAAATGCAATAAGACAATTGGAAAAATTACCCTTAGAGAAACATTAATATCAGCACTTGTTTCATTGAGAAGATGTTTATCTAAAAGCCAGTTTTCAAAGATGCAGAATATATGGCTTCACTTCAAGAAGACCTGAGCAGGAGGCTGCAAGAGAGTCTTGTTTGGAAATGTCTTGAATTACTAACCCATCTGTAATTCTATCACAGCTAACTATTGTAAGGAAATTTGATTTTATATTTAAATATGGAAAATAAATTGTTATTTAATCAGTGACTCTCTGACTCTCAAGCCCTTCTTGTAACTATAATTAACATTAAACATGCATTTATTGAATGCCTAGGGCTCGTAGCAAGCTCTGTGTTGAGATATGGCGGGGCAGGGAGCTTGAACTATCAACCTTCACACAGTTGATAGTCTAATAAAGGGCATAAACAAACTGTAATTGGTGCAATAATAGAAATTGGTGAAGTGACAACCAGTGTCTCAGGTGGTCAAAGAAGGTCTATTGAAATAGCTTTAATGATCTGGGTCTTGAACACCAACAGCATTGCCAGTGCCCATCACTTAATGTCCTCCAATATTACCTTTGTTATCACCAACTTACACATGAGAAAATGGGAGCAGAGAAATGGTAAGTCACCTAAGTTGACATGGCAAGTGAATACTAGAGATATTTATTATTCCAAGATCATGATATTGCTTTATTAATTAAAAGCAAAATGTTGACAAGGTAGATTCTGTTAGAGGGAGCATCCACAATATCACAATAGCCCAAATATAGAAGTAAACTATGTGTCTATCAATGAATAAATGGATTTAAAAATGTGGTATATATATTCAATGGAATGCAATACAGTCTTAAGAAGGAAATTCTGTCATTTGTGACAACATGGATTGAACTGGAGGACATTATGCTAAGTGCAATAGATCAGGCACAGAAAAGCAAATACTGTATAATCTCACTTATAGGTGGAATCTAAGATAGTTGCTCTCATATAAATAGACAGTAGAAAGGTAATTACTAGGGGCTAGGAGGTTGGAGTAGGGGGAAGAGAGGAATAGAGAAAAGAAAGATGTTGATCAAAAAGTACATAGTTTCAGTTAGACTGGAGAAATGAGTTTCAGTGATTTACCCTAGTGCTGAGCAGCATCCTCACTGGAGCCTTATGAGAAATCAAAAATAGAAGACGCAGCCAAGCCATGTCCATTTTACCTGACCCACAAAACTGCTGGGCAATAAATGCATGTGTTTTTAAGGCCCTCAAGTTTGTGTTAATTTGTTACACAGCAATAGACAACTAACACACTCACTATACACTATCCAGAACTATTTTACTTCTGTGGGTAGATTCTTCTCCATGTCACCATGTTTTGGGTTTAGAGCCACAGAAATAGGACCTTTCTATTTCTTCTCTCTTTCTCAGAGTAAGAAAGAAATCCCAAGCTAGTAGGCCTGATATCACATACCTCTTGGCAAGTTACCAAAATGACAACTTTTGACATATTTTTTTCTGGACCCCTGGATATTCACTTCAGAGTAGCCAAACTTTCTACCATGTCATCCTAATTAATCCTGGTTAGTCCTAATTCAGATATAGTTTGATATACTAAATAGTGCTGGACTTTGGAGCCAATTATGTCAAGATCTGGGAGTTCTCTCTACCATTTACCTGCTGGTTCCCAATCTACTCATTTAACAAATGAGTAAGCCTGGATAGGTTACTACGTTAATTAGATATGATATGTTTCCTCATTATCTAATAATATGTATTCTTTTATGCCACTTAGTGGGTCTTCAATTGCTATTAACTCTAATCAGTTTTATCTTTATTATTGCACATCCCTCAAAATTACATGGCAATTTGTTGACCATCCTTGTGTGTTTCTATTCTCTTTAAATAGCTTACTTATACCCTCGTGGCTGGAAATTTAGCTAGCGCTTACAATTGGATCATTTATTCACCAACTCTTGAACATTCACTGTGTGTCAGGAGGTGTTCTTGATTTTGTTTTATAATGATTAGAAGCCCATGACAGTGAGACATTGTTATTAATAGCTTCACATCTTCGAGGGAAACTTGTGGGCTTAGAATCAGGAATACATTCTGGAGTAGATTCTAGGTTAGAATCTAGATCCTGCCTCAAAATAGAGTGTTATTTGGACAACTCCACATCTGCATCTATTCACCATTACCCAGAAATACATGGTGGTAGGCAGAATTCTAAATGGACCTCAGTGCTTCCTCCCCCTAGTATACGCTTTCATATACTACCTTGAGTAAAGAAAGAAACTGTAATTATGAACGTCCCTCCTGTGTTTAGGTTATTTTCAATAATTGCAAAGGTGAAGGTGTTTTACAAATGTGATAAGGCCTCTTATCAATTTATTTTAAATTAATCAAAATAGATTCTTTCCTGGTGAGTCTGATCTCATCAGGTGAGACCTATGAAAGAGGATCCAGAGGTCAGAGATGAAAGAAGATAGAGCTGAAGCAGCAGAGATGTAGTCTTGCTAGTCTTAAAGAATAAACCTGTCATATTATAAAGAGGGCCATATGGCAGGGAATGGAGACTAACCTCAGAGAGCCGAAGACCTTTGTTCGGTAATCAAAAGGAACTGAGTTTTACCAACAACCAGTTAGCCTGGAAAAGCCTCAGCCCATACTCTGATTTCAGCCTTTTGAGACCCAGGGCAGAGGACCCAGCTAATTATGTATTTGGAATCTTGACCATGAACTGTGAGATAATATATTTGTGTTGTGTTAAGCTGTAGCACTTGTGGTAAATTGTTATGGAACAATGGAAAATTAATATTCATATATAAAATATTTTATTTTCCCAAGATAATATCTTATGTTATAAATGTTTCTTTAATAACTTGAGTCATTAAATTTGTATCACTATCTAGCCCAAAATATTTTTTGTCATCTAATCCCAATTCTGCCAAGTCCTTCTAAACCAAATCAGGTAACAAGCATTTGTTCCATCCAGTTCAATTTATGTCCTAATTTGGGGTTGACCCAGTTAAAAACTGGTCAGTGATTAAGAGATAATTTGCCTGAGTCATCATTCTTGGGTGTTCATTTCTGAAAGAAGGCTTTGTCAAAATGTCAATCTTTGTATTCTGCTGTGCCTATAATCTGGTGGCTTTCCAGTTCTTGATGAATAAGGAACTAAATGTGCATTTCTATTTTTGCTGCTAATCTACGTGCATGACATAGTAGAGTTGAGAACAGAGCTTATCCCAGTGCTCTTGCTCCGTTTGTGCTGCATACTGTAAACTAGAAGTGAGTGAGATCGGCTTCTTTACATCCAGGCTGTTAATTTTAAATATTAACAAATATTAACAATGTATCCTGGGGACCAAGAAAGGCAACATTCACAAAATGAGATCTTCACTGACAAAAGAGAAGCAGTGGACAGTGTGGGGAGAGGACCCCATAGCACTGGGAGTAAGAAAGCCCAAGGGGAATAAGCTACGATTCCTGTAAGGTGTTTGGCCTTGAAAAAAATTATTCAACACGCCTGAGCTTCAGGTTCTTCATGTGTACCTGATGAATTCATCCCTTTGCACTTTCTCTTCATGTCAGAATTAGCCTGAATAAATGGATGTGTCTATTAATCTCCACAAAGTCTCTCTCATCCATCCATTATCTTTATCCCAACTTCTTTCGCACTTTTCTGGCCAACATAATTTTATCTGGACTCTTTAAACAGTCTCACTTTCTCCATTTTTTATCTTTCTAATTTGTCTTTGATGCTGAAGCCAGAATTATCTCTCTCACATCTATTTTTGTAGGTGATTATTCTCCTTCTTCAAAACCTCCCATCATTCTCCAGATTCCTCATTTTCCGTGGCATAAACTAAGAGGACCCCTTAGCATCCCACACAAAGTGAATGATGATGTCAGTTTGCCAGAACTAAAATCCAATGCACTCTATGGTCCAGCTACAGAGGACTACTTCTAATTTCAAAATAGGCTTCCCTCTGCTGGCCTGTTTTCAGGGTGTCTTCCTCCTCCTTCACCTATTGAAATCTATTCATCTTTCAAAGACCTATCCAGCATGAATTGCCTTTGGAAAGTCTTCCCCTTCATATGTTGGATAAAGTAGATGCTCCTTCCTCTGTGTTCCCGTGGCAGACATATAGCTCATACAGCTACCATAACACCAGTGCTGTTGGTTTAAAACAGCTGAACCTGCCCAAGCTGACCTGGGAGCACCACAGAAAAGAAAAATTGCATGTTTTATTACTATTTTATACCCTCACTGAACTCTACATGAGCACTGAAAGCTCAGTAAATTACATGAAGGGATAATAGTTGAAGGAATGAGTGCATGTGGTAATCGTAATAATAAATAACTTTTTGATAATTTTTAATTGTTTGGTGCTATGCTAAAAGCTTTATATAAATTAAGTCATGTGATTCTTATGATAGCTCTTCATGGTAAACACTGTTATATTCTCCATGGTGTGATGAGTTAAACCTAAATTTATTGAAGTAAGTATTTCCTCTAAGGCAAGTAACAACAAGTAAGGGGAATGAGTTAAGTGAATGCCATGGAGTTTGTTCCATATTTAAAATGCTTTTATTTTCCTTCGTTAGACAGCATATAGTAACAAATGTAACATTTGTGTCCTCTGGTATGTTATACTTCTCAAAGGAGGTCATCCTAAATAATAACACTTATTGCAGAACATTGTAAAAACCAAAAGGGTAGAATATTTTGAGTAAACTAGTGGGTTTCAGAGGGTATTTTTGTTTTAAAAAATGGGAATCTAAATACTTGATAAAAATCATTTCCTTATATTTTGATATTTGACTAATATTAAATGGGGGTTTCTAAAATTATCTTTTGGACTTTTGCTCTAAGTTTATTATATTCATTATAAACTCAACCAAAAATGAAGTAATATTTAATGATTTCATGCACACTACTTTCTGAAAGATTTATTAATATAGGAAAGTTAAAAGACAACCATAGATGCAGGGAATGGTGGCTCACACCTGTAATCCCAGCACTTTGGGAGGCTGAGGCAGGTGGATCACAAAGTCAGGAGTTCAAGTCCCCCTGGCCAACATGGTGAAACCCCATCTCTATTAAAAATACAAAAATTAGCTTGGTGTGGTGGCGTGAACCTGTAATCCCAGCTATTCAGGGGGTTGAGGCAAGATTATCGCTTGAACCTGGAAGGTGGAGATTGCAGTGAGCCAAGATCACACACTCCAGCCTGGGTGGGTAGAGTGAGACTCTGTCTCAAAAAAACAAAACAAAACAAAACAACACATAGACCATAGCATCTAGTGTTTCATACCAAATAACATATATAAGACATTGCCTAAAAATTAAATATCGCAATGTGCAGTTATTAAATATCAGATTTATTCTAATTGTCTTATATAATCCTATATATTTTATTGATTTACATATGTTTTGTTTTGTTTTTTTTGAGACAGGGTCACACTCTGTCACTTGACCTCCCACGTTCAATTAATCTTCTCAGCTCAGCCCTCCTCTACCCACCAGTAACTGGGACTACAGGGATACACATCTATTCCCGGCAAATTTTTGTGTTTTTTTTTTGGTTTGAAAGGGGACTTCACCATGTTGCCCAGGCTGGTCTCCAACTCCTGGGCTCACCCGATCAGCCCACCTCGGTCTCTCAAAGTACCGGAATACAGGACTGAGGCACTGCACCAGGCCACATCCTGTATGTTTTATGTAAACTTTCTTGACATTTGTCAATAGGCTCTGCTTATGTGAATTTTTCCTACAACTCAATTAGTCTACCATACCTTATTTTTTGTGTTCCTCATGTGCAGGAGGTATCTGAGAATGCAGAATATTGGAGTGGAATTAAGGAACCATGACAGATATATTCATGAACTAAGTATTTCTTTGACTTCCAAATACTAGATTTTTAACCAGATGAGCTAATCAAACTAGTACAGAGTATTTTCCTACATTCTGGAATATAGATAAAATGGGCAAAGCTAAAGCCATTTAACTCTGTGCATTGGGGAACGAATTAGCAAGACAAGTCTTGATACACATGATGATATTCTCAAAGATTCATGCCTGTCACACTCCGTTTTTTGTTCAGGAACCGCTCAGTCTTCCCTGAGATCCTGGAACTGTGATAAGATTGGAAGATGGGCTATATACATTTCCACTTCCTATGACATTAACTCTCTTTCACTATGATTAATGCCATTGCATATATTTCTTTGTAGTAGTGGAGAGGTGGAGGCCTACAAGCAATGTCTAAATGACAGAGGCCTGTGCAAGGTGCTATAGGAATAAGATGAAGAGGAACTCACCCAGGCTGGAGAACAACCAGGTACTAGAACACAATCAAGGTGTTTCAGAGTGAATTGAGAATAACAGGGTGAGAAGGAATTGGAAGCGAGGGAGCAGCACAATAAAGACCTGGGGTGGGAAATGCCAGAAGTTTATTCAGAAGAAGAAAGGCAATATTACTGGAAGAATATAAGGGCTACATTATGGGGCCCCTAGAATACAAACCCCTGCATGAACACTGATCTGGCAGCACCAGCAGCAGACAAGAAATTATTTAATGTCAACCAAACATTTCAGGTGATGACTTACAAAACTGTTCCTAACAAAAAGGAAAGATAAGGGCACTTGCTTCAGTAACTTGACATGAATAAACAGTTGTTCTCTCACTGAAGGTAGAATTTATCAGAGGCACAAGAAGGGAAAAATTCAACATTCTGTCTTTGAACAACATAAGCCAGCTTCTTTTGGAAACTATACAAAGCTTCTCCCCAGGAATATGTTAGGATTTTTTTTAAGTCTTTTGACTTTGGCAGGAAAGTAGAGCGATTCATGCTAAAATGGCTCAGCTAACAAAAACACTTGATTTTTGCCTGAACGTTCATTCCTAAGAAGCATAAAGTGTAAATATAGTTCTCTAATAAAGCTCAGTGGAGCTGAATGATGCTTTAAGGGCAAATAACAACTGGGTTGTATTTCGAATCTGAAAATGTAAAGAAATGAAGAACCCATAGAGACCATTTAGCATAAACTAACAAATGATACTGAAATGTAATGACCCCCAACAGACACATACTGAGTTGTGAAGTACATTTTGCTCGAATACCCTAGTTACAGTAAGTTATAGTTTTCCTAGTTTACCCTTTCTGTTTTTGTGAAAAATGTACTTGTGAGAAAAACATACCTGATACTGAGCAAAGCTGATGTTCTTCCCCCAGTTCCAATCAAAGTTACTATCTCTGGAGAAAGTAAAATTTATTTTCCATGCAACAGCTGTTCTTAGAGACGAAGAGTTCTTTTTACTTACCTCCACTCAACAGACTAACTGGATTAACCAATGTCTTCACTCCCTCTGGAATTTATATTGACTGATGCTCATTGCATACTAAATGCTTCTAGGCAGTAGGCCCATGCATTTCTGATTCCAGACTTGAGTTATAATCCTACAAATAGCAAAGATTTTTTTCCAAACCTGTTCACACGAAGTGTGCTTGCTGTTGTAATTACGGAATTTAATGATTAAGTAGCATGCACAATCATGCAACAGCAGAATTGAATCATTTGGAAAGACTAATAAAAGTTGAGCTATTACCAAAAAATGGTAAACTACATGTGGGTGAAATAGATTTAAAATAGGGGTAGTTTTCTAAGTTCCTGCCTCTCTCAAAGAAAGCAGAGTGGCAATCACAGTAGATATGTGGTTGTGTAAAAGAAATGGAGCAAAGCTCCTTAGTTATCCACCCACACTCTTTTGGCAGTCTCAATCTTCATGCATACCAGCAAAAATTTCTGGTGCTGCATTTTCACTTCTTGGTGTAAGACCTTTTATTTTCAGAGCCCTTTTCCCCACCAGCTTGGGAAGCCAGAAGTTCCTCCAAATTAATATTCCTTGGGGATACCGTCAACAAATGATTGACAGGAGTATGTATATAAATATTCTACTCCATAGCCCCATAGGCAAAATATCTTTGAAGGACATATTCTATCTGGGGCCTAGATTTTCCCAGTATGCTCAAATTTCACTTACCCACAGTGGTAACTGACCTCACAACTAACCCAGTTACTGGATGCCTTCCATTCCCTATCTCTCATTTCTATTTTCCTATCAATGTTTCCTAGAATCACCCCCCAATAAACTATTTATGCTAAAATCCTGTTCCCATGTTTGTTTCTGGTAGTCTTGGTCAGCTTGCCCTGACATAACAAAATACTATAGATAGGTGGCTTAAACAACAGAAATTAATTAGCTCATAATTCTGGATACTGGAGTACAAGATCAGGGTGTCAGCATGGTCAATTTTGGGTGAGATTTCACTTTATGGCTTATAGATTGACCCTTTCTCACTGTGTCCTCACAACAAGGAATGACATCCCTCCCTCCCTCCCTCCCTCCTTCCCTTCCTCCCTCCCTCCCTCCCCGCCTCTGTCTCTCTTTCTTTCTCTTCTTCTTCTTCCTCTTCTTCATTTTCATTTCTTCTTCACTAATCCCATTATGAGATTTCCACCCTCATTATTTTATCTAACCTTAATTAACTTCTAAAGATCCCATCTCTAAATACCATCACATAGGAGGGTGAGGGCTTCAACATATAAATTTGGGGAAGGACAAAACTGAGTCAATAGCATTTTATACCTGAACCTCCAAAATTCATGTCCTTCTCACATGCAAAATATGTTCATTCTGTCCAACTGTCCCAAAAGTATTAATTCATTCCAGCACCAACTCTGAAATCTAAAGCCTTATCTAAATGTCATCGAAATCAGATATAGGTGAGACTGGAAACACAACTTACCCTGAGCCAAAATTTCTCTCAATCTGTGAAATTCTGAAACCACAGAAGCAATATTCTTACAAAATAAAATTGCAGGGAAGGCTTAGAATAAGTACTGTGATTTCAAAAAGGAAAAATAGGAAAGAAGGAAAAGGTGACAAAGCTGAAACAAATCCAAAATTTACATGGCAAATTTCACTGTATTTTAAGCCTTGAGATTGATGTTCTTTGGTTTTATGTTCTTCCAGATCCGTTGAGCAGTGGTTCCAACTCTGCAGCTCTGGTGAGCTGGAGTCCAACTTCAAAAATCCCTTGTATTAGTCTGTTCTTGTGCTGCTAATAAAGACATACCCAAGACTGGGTAATTTATAAAGGAAAAAAGTTTAATTGACTCACTGTTCCACATGGCTGGGGAGGCCTCATAATCATGGCAGAAGGCAAATGAGGAGCAAAGTCACGTCTTACATGGCTGCAGTCAAGAGAGAGCTTGTGTAGAGAAACTCCCCTTTATAAAACCATCAGATCTCTGAGACTTATTCACTATCACAAGAACAGCATGGGAAAGACCCACCCCCATTATGCGATTACCTCCCACCAGGTCTCTCCCACAGCATCTGGGAATTATGGGAACTATAATTCAAGATGAGATTTTGCTGGGGACACAGCCAAACCATATCATCCCTGTAGATTAAAATGTAATCTCAGTTACAACCATATTGCAACTGAGCATCTAGCTTTCCCTAAATCTGTTATCTTACTTTCTTATGGCTACACTTCCTGAAATGGTTTAGATGTATATCCCCTACAAATCTCATGTTGAAATGTAATCTCTAGTGCTGGAGGTGGGGCCTGGTGGGTGGTGTTTGAGTCAAGGGGGCAGATTCCTCATGAATGGCTTGGTGCCCTCCTTGTGGTAATAAGTGAGTTCTCACTCTGAGTTCATGTGAAATAAGGTTGTTTAAAAGGGTATGGCACTGCATCCCCCCTTGCTACTGTTCTTTTTGTGTGATATATCAGCATCCCTTTGTCCTCTGTCATGATTGAAAACTTCCTGAGTCCTCACCAGAAGCTGAGAAGATGCCAGTGTCATGCTTATGTACCAGTTGTCATGTACAGCCTGCATAACCATGAGCCAATTAAACCTCTTTTCCTTATAAATTATGTAGCCTCAGGTATTTCCTTATAGCAACAAAAAAGTGGACTAAAACAGAAAATTGGCAATGAGCAGGGAGGCATTGCTATAATGATACCTGAAAATATAGAAACAGCTTTGGAACTGGATAATGGGCAGAGGTTGGAAGAGTGTGGGGCTCAGAAGAAGACAGGAAAACAGGGAGGTTTGGAACTCCTCAGAGGTTGGTTAAGTGGTTGTGACCAAAATGGTGATAGAAATATGGACAGTGAAGGGCAGGCTGATGATGTCTCAGATGTAAATGAGGAACTTATTGGGAACTGGAATGAAGTCACCCATGTTACACCCTGTCAAAGAACTTGTTGGCATTGCATCCACATCCTAGGACTTAGTAGAAAGCTGAACTAAAGAGTGATGACTTAGGGTATGTAGTGGAAATTTTCAAACAGCAAAGAATTTGAGATGTGGTCTGGTTGCTTCTAACAGCCTATGATTAGATATGGGAGAAAAAAAATGACTTAAAATTGGAACTTATATTTAAAAGGGGAGGGGAGTATAAAAATTTGAAAAACAAATTGCAGCCTGGCCATGTGGGAGTAAAGGCAAAGACATTTTCAGGAAAGAAATATGAGTGGGCTGTGGAGCAACAACTTGCTACAGTGATTAGCATGACTAAAGGGGAGCCAAGTGCTAACATCCAAGGCAATGGCAAAAAGACCTTGAAGCCATTTTAGCAATATTTAAGGCAGCCCTTCCTATCACAGGCTTGGAGAATGAGGAAGACTGAAAGGTTTCAGGGGCCAGGTTTAGAGGGCTACTTTCCTACTCTGTCTCAGGATGCTTCCTGCATCCTGGCCCCTCTGGCTTCAGCCTCAGCTCAAAGGGGCCCAGATACAGTTTGGAACACCACTCCAGATGTCACAAGCCATAAGCTGCAGTGATTTCTATGTGGTGATAAGCCTGCAGGTGCACAGAATGGAAGAGTGAAAGAAGCTTTGCAGCTTCCACCTAGATTTCAGAAGATGTATCAGACAGCCTGGGTGCCACGGCAGAAGCCTGCCACTAGGGCAGAGCCCCAGCAGAGAGACTCTACTAGGGCAGTGCCAAGGGGAAATGTGGGGTTGGAGTCCTCACGTGGAGTCCCTTCCAGGGCACTATCTAGTGGAGCTGGGGGAACAGAACTATGACTCTCCAGACACCAGAACGCTAGAGCCACCAGCAGCTTGCAACTTCAGCATGAAAAAGCCACAAGTGTAAAGCTTCCGAAGGCTTTGGGAACCTGCCTAGAAAACCAGTATGCCCAGAATGTGGCATATAATGTCAAAGGAGATTATTTTGGAGCTTTAAAATTTACTGCTTGTCTTGCTGGATTTCAGAATTACGTGGGGTCTGTTGCCTAATTCTTTTGGTCAATTTCTTACTTTTGGAATGGAAATGTTTACCCAATGCCTGAACTACCATTGTATCTGGGAAATGTGTAACTTGGTTTTGATCTTACAGATTCATAGGTGGAAAGAATATGCCCCAGGTCTTAGATGAGACATTCAACTTTGGACTTTTGATTGACTTAACGCTGGAACAAGTTAAGTCTTTTAGGTATTATCGGGAACAGATGATTTTATTTCCCAATCTGAGAAGGACATGAGATTTGGGAAGTCAGGGGTGGAATGATATGGTTTGGAAGTTTGTCCCCTACAAGTCTCATGTAGAAATGTAATCTCCAATGTTTGGAGTAGAGCCTATGGGAGGTGGGAGGTATTTGGGCCATGGAGGCAAATAATTTTGCATGAATAGCTTGGTGTCCTCATGGTAATGAGTAAGCTCTGTCTCTGAGTTCATGTAAAATCAGGTTATTTAAAAGAGTGTGGCACTTCCCAACCCCTTGCTTCTGCTCTGGGCCTGTGATACACCAGTTCCTGCTTTGCCTTCCATGATGATTGAAAGCTTCCTGAGGCCTCACCAGGAGCGGGTGCCAGTGCCATGTTTCCTGCACAGCCTGCAGAACGATGAGCCAGTTAAACCTCTTCTCTTTATAAATTACCCAGTCTCAGGTATTCTGTTTTAGCAACACAAGAAGTGAATAAGACACTTTCCTAAGGAATTCCCCTCAAAATATTCTGCACACAACTTTCCATCTCAGAGTCTGCTTCCAGGGAACCCAACTGAAGCAAAAATAAATAAATAAATAAATAAATATAGTTGTTATTTTTGTGTGCTTTAAAATTTACACAAGTGGAATCATACTTCTTTATTCACTCTTATGATTTTGAGATGTATTCATATTAATACATATGAGTATAATTTATCTTAACTTCTATATAGAATATGATTATATAAATAAACCATGATTGACTGAATTATTCTCTTACTGAGAAAGTTTATTCCACTTTGGCTGTTACATTCACTACTTCAATGCAACATTCCTCACTTTTTCATATATGTGAGTGTTTTTTCCGGCATACAAATCAAAACAGATACTACTCATCTAGAGATTATATAATTCTACGAGGTACCAGCCATTTATCAATAGCTTTCAAAAGTCATAAAAGTTGTAGTAATTTTTATTACTATCAATAATACTCTCACAATTTCTCTATATCCTTGAAAATATTTGGTTAAAATAGTAGCATATTAGTTTTTTGACTATAGCAGTGAGAGATGAAACCTTATTTATTTCAAATTTGGATATTGACAGTTTTTAGTGAGAATAAGCATGTTTTGATGTTTTTGTTTTCTTTTTTGGCCATTTATATTTTATTCTCTATAAGTTTTCTATAGTTTCTATTTTTCTATTGTGATATTTGTCTTTTTTTTTTTTTTTTTTTTGAGACAGAGTCTTGCTCTGTTGCCCAGGCTGGAGTGCAGTGGCGCAATCTCGGCTCACTGCAAGCTCCGCCTCCCGGGTTCACGCCATTCTCCTGCCTCAGCCTCTCCGAGTAGCTGGGACTACAGGGGCCCACCACCACGCCCAGCTAATGTTTTGTATTTTTTAGTAGAGACGGGGTTTCACCGTGGTCTCGATCTCCTGACCTCGTGATCCGCCCACCTCGGCCTCCCAAAGTGCTGGGATTACAAGCGTGAGCCATCGCGCCCAGCCAATTATTTGTCTTTAATTGATTTATATATATATATATATATTTTTTTTTTTTAAATATATTAGATTCAACCTTTGGTTACATGCCAGATATGAGGTATGACTTTTTATGGTGTTTATGCTGTCTTTTGTTCTGTAACATTTAAAAAACTTAATATGATCCAATATATTAATCTTTTTTGTTATAATTTTTTATGGTTTATGTGAAAAATTATTCTTTATGAAATATTATAAAAATATGTTTTACATAAGACTTTTGCCATTTTTCCTTTACATTCAAGTTTTTAATGAAGTGTAAATTGACTTTAGTATGGAATTAAAAGAGATCTAGTGGGAAAATCTGTGGTTCTGGTACTAGTTCCATTTATGTAATATAATGCAGTATGTTTCGTTTGTCATTTCTGTCACAGTCTAGCTCCTTATTTATTTTTATTTTTTGCTTTGGTCTGTTCCTTAGTTTATGTCATAGGTATTTTTGTTGATTTCTATATGCATATTCAGTAATATTTAGGTGTCCTTATGAACGTCTATCAGTATTATTATTTTTCAAACATGGTTTTGATTTTGTTAGATGAGTAATTATTTATTGATGTTAGTTTGTAAATGCATATTAGTCTGATGTGTTTTAGTTTTGTATTCATTTTTGAGCCAGGTTTGGTGAGATTTTTTTTTTCTAGGCAATTGTCCCTTTGATTTAAATTTTCCAAAGCACTAGGAAATTATTCTTGTTTTTAAAATTATATATTAATATAAATCTCAATATCTTCCTTAAATTTGTTTGTGGTGTCATTTTCTCTTTTGCTGACCAAAGTCTTCATAGATGTGTATTTTCAGAATAACTGCTATTGACTTGCAGATTCTCTTTTCTTTGTATTCTTGTGAATGTCTTATGTCATTTCTCATATTATTTGTGTTTGTTTTACTTATTTTGCTACTAATGTTTTAAATGTATTTCTTAGATCATTAATTTTTAACATTTTCTGTTTTTCAAAATTTCCATTAGGGCTACAAATTTCATTCTAAGTAGTACTTTAACAGCATCCCCCAAGTTAGATACATAGTGATTTTGTTATTATTTAGTTATAAATATTCTAAGTTTATAACAATATTATATTATAATTATTTTAATGTTAAGTTGTTTCAGTACTAGTTTTACACCTTCAAACTTACGAATATATGAATTTGAGTTAACTCATAATTCTGTTTAGAAGAAATAATATATTTACTTATAGATAATTAAATATATATTTACTTCCATATATTTACTTCTAATGAAGCAAATACGTTCTTCAAGGTGTTCAGTGCATCATAGCATGGAATAATATAATTAACATCATCACTTCCTTAATTGTATACATCATACTTTTTTAGGTTATTAATTGATTGGTTGATCAATATAATTTACTCCTATGATGCTTTTACTTGGTGAATCAATCTTTTTTATTTTATTGTAGTTAACCCTTCTATCTTAGTTTGTGCTGCCATAATAAAATATTATAGACTGGGTGGCTTATAAGAAACAGAAGGGTATTTATTTTATTTCTGGAAGGTGGAAATCTGAGATCAGAGTGCCAGTGTGGTCATATTTTGGTGAGGGCTATCTTCCCAGTTGCAGGAAACCATCTTCCTTGCATCCTCATCCTCGTGGTGAAAAACAGAGCAACAGAGTTTTAGGGGGTTCCTTGAAAAAGGCACTAATCCCAGTCATGAGATTTCACCCTCATGAGCTAATTATCCTTAAAGGGTGCATGTCCTAAAACCATCACAATGGGAATTAGGATTTTAACATAGTGTTTTGGAGGAATAACAATATTCAGTCTAAAATACCTTTTCTGCTAAGTACTTTCTGTAAGACGTGAAAAAATGATCTAATCTATTTTTCATACTTCTTGCCTTCATACTACTTTCATAGTTATTTCAAAGCTAATTTTATTTTTAGCTAAACATATAAGGTAAAAAAGGAGTCATATTAGAATATTCAAATTCTATAGATGCAACTTGAGGATCTCTGAAATATTCTTTTTTAACATTTAACAATAAATTAGAATCAGATTGTTAATTTTAAAATAATTTAATATTCAGTTTGAAGAATATGTGAGAGAGCTAAAAAGATCTGCCTTAGTTTTAAAAGATTAAAAAATAATGAAAATTTTGAAGTAGAATCTTTTTTAAAATTCAGCTGTTTTAAAGGCAGCTATCCCGTCACCTAAGTTAAAATACTAACACACATATTTATTCCTGATATGACCCTTACTGGATACCAAATAAAAATCCTTTAAAATACACAAACATTTTACCGTTTCAATCATAATTAAAACAAAAGTATCTAGTTAGCTGCATGGTGAAGACGGTTAGTGGAATTGTGACTCACTTTAAAAAATGTTTAATTTGTCTTTGCAATATAATTATTCCAAATCCAGTTGTTATTACTAGCAAAATACAATGATAAATCAATATGGTATCTTTATTTCATTCAAAAGGTTTATGCTAGTGGGGAAGAAAGAAACAAAAGCATTAGGAAATAATGTTCCAAGTTCAGGAGTGTTGTGGAAATGAAGAAGGCAATTTAAATTAGCTCTTGTCTGGAAGTAGAGAATAAGGGTAGAGGTCTTTTCTGATAAGGTGTTATACATCTAACTTTATAACAATGAGTGGCATTGTTCTGGTGAAAATGGTGTAGATGCTTTGTGTTCAGGGAGGTTCCCTGGGAAGCAGGATTTTAGGCAATTTTCCTCAAGGCAGACTGGGAGTGTTCTGAATAGCTACTCCTGTCAAGAAATGAGAGATTGGGAAGCAGCAGTAGGCAGAGGAAAATGTTGGGTTGATATGCAGTTTAACAGGGGCCACATCTGATTCCGTGGAGTCTCTGGAACAGAGATGGCCCTTCAGAGATATCCCACATTGGAGTAGGGGCCAGTCTTACATAGACTAGTGACCAAGATGGCTTTAGCATTCCCCTCAGCTTGACTAAACTTGAGACAGGTTTCTTCCTGACCATAGGTACCTGCCCTCCCTTTTCTTAGAGCATTTGCTTTGGGAATCTTGTAAGTATAAATTCTTCTACTGTTCCTTTGAGATATATATATCTTTACCCAAACTCTTGCCAGTTTTACACCCAGGAGTGTCTTTCCCAAGGACCAGGGAGCCATCCTTTAGAAATGCAATCATCAAGAAAGATAGTACTTGTATCCCCCAGTCTTTGTGAAGGGGAGGAGCCTAACTTTAATAAGCACCAACTAGTAAACACAGATGACTGAATCAAAGTGATCAACCTCCTCTGTGACATCATCTAGCATTTTTTCACTATCTTCCCTAGTACTTAAAAAATCTCCTCTCTTCTTTTAGTGGAGTTCAGCTTAATCTTTCTGCTCTATTGCAATAGTCTTTGATAAAGTCGTTCTTGCTGTTTTACGTGCCTGGTGCAATTTTTCTTTTGTTCCCATTATTTTGGGCAGGTTACTACAGGTGGAAAGGTAGAACCATGAGCAAAGCAGCTGCCTTTTTCAATAGGCAATTTCCAAGGAGTAACTCAGTGCATACTCCTAGCAGGTAAAGAAATGAGTACTTCTGGCTGCAAGTGCAAGATCTGGGCACTGTAGCAGGGATACGCTATATGGGCATTTGAAGAAGACTTTTAAAACAAATTCAACTGTTCATAATTTTACAGAACACTGGACATTGAAAGAAAAGGCTCTAGTAATGTCTTCACATAACAGACTTTGTGTTTGAAAAATTCATTAAGAAATATGTCATCTTCCAGAACATTTGTAAATTTTCTCCAAAAGATGGATATTCATCTTTGCAATTTGATTTGCCTCTATATAATCTATAGTTAAATATTCCATTATTTAACTCATACTCTTTACCATCTTGTGGCAAAAGCTCTCAGAGCCAACATGAAACTGCCACTGTATCAATCCTTCCTTGACTGCAAATTCCATGGACAATGATTTGGTTGAGATTAAGCTGTATGAGTTTAATGCAAATCTCCATATACTTTTGAGAGTCGGGATCTGCAAAATAAGATTTCAGGTAACCTAGAAAATAATGGTAAATTGGCAAATTAAAGATGTATAAAGAATGGTTTTTTTATGTTGTTAAATTGAACATTAAAGCTTTTTTCAACCTTTGGAAGTATTTCTACTGAGAAATAACAAGCACTGGGAGACATCTGCAAATCACAAGTGTGTAGCTGTAAAAATTACCAAAAGATAAGGACATTCATGTAGTACCATACAAGTCAGTAAGCTTGTCCAGAAACATCCAGAAACTCCCTCTTACTCCTTCTCAATTATTTTCCTTATTCTCTTCCCCAAAGAACCACATTCTCTTTCCTAAGTGTAACCACTATTCTGGTTTCTCACACCATAAATTGCTTTTACCGATTTCTCAAGTTTATAGAAATAGAATCATAAAATATGGTATCTATTGCATCTTTTCTCTAAATTATATTTGCAGTATTTATAGTTTATTTGAAATTCACTTACTTTCATGGGTGTATACTATCCTTACAAATAGTAGTGAATTTGTCCATTCAATTGTTGACGAATTTTTGGGGTGTTTCCCAGTTTTGGTTATTTTTAATAGTATTATGAACCATCTTGTATTTTTCGGCACACATGTGTAAGCATCCCTGTTAGGTATATGCTTAGGAATGTAGTTGCTGGGTTGAATGCTATATTATATTGTATGCCGGTATGTAGGTTTATCTTTAGTAAATTCTGACAAGCAGTTTTCAAAAATAGTTATAACAATATTCTCTTGTAGTATATGAGAATTCCACGTGGTCCACATTCTTGAAAATACCATTTACAGTATTTTTAATTTTGGCAATTCAGGTACTGTATAGTGGTATGAATCATTTTATTATAGTTTTAATTTGCATCGCATTTATGATTACTGAGGTTGAGAAATTTTTTAATGTTTTATTTGGATATTCTCTTTTGTAAAGTGACTTATCAAGTATTTTATGCATCCTTATATTATGGTTTACACTTTACAAGTTATTTGTAGAAATCTTCATATATTCTGCAAACAAGAACTATGCCAGTTACTATTGCTGGAAAATCATTTCCCTTGTGTGGCTTGCTTTTTTGCCTCCTTATGGCATATTTTAAAAATTGGAAGTTTCTAATTTTATTATAGTGCACTTTATAAGTTTTTCTTGTTAAAAGTTCTCTACGTTTCATTTTATTAAGGGTTAATTGGTGGTATATAGAAATATATTGAGTATTTTATTTTGTGGGTTAATATATTTAGCAAGATTATTGTTTATTGTTGGCTGTCAATCATCTCAATTTATTTTATTAATTGCTTTAGTATATTAATCATTGATATTTTAAACTACATGCATGATAACAGATTTCCTGTGTCTTGTTCCTATTTGTTTTCAATTATACCTTTCATCTTTGTGTGTTTGGTTATTTTAATAATCTCTGCATAATTATCTCTTTTACCAGAAACATTGAGCTTTCTGAAAGTAAAGCAGGAAAAGGCACGAGTAGTCTTAGATCATATTTATCATATCAGAAATTGAGATCATTCAGAGGTGGGCTTTGATTTCTATGAGTGTTAATATGTTTCTGGTGTTTTATTACTTTGAGACTATCTCTTCTGAGTCTCAACTCAGACCTCAGTTTTCATCAGGGCTCTCTCTGGTAAACTCTAAATTCTTTTTTTTTTCTTTTTCCAGTACTGTGAGACCCTCAATAGTTCTCAGTTCTCTTTAGAAATCAGCAATAACTCAATTGGAAAAACAGACTGAAATGAGCTTGCTTCTTTCTTAGATCCTGACGCTACAAATCCTCATTGTATATTAATAGTTCCCCAATTTATTCAAATTAATTTTAACATAAATAATGCGAAGCTTTATTTACTCTTCTTACTTAGTGAAAAAGTTGGTGTGAGCCACATGGTTAGCAATTGTTAAAATGTAACCACTTAAAGGACTGAAGTTTTTACTGGATTCTAAGGAATTCATTAAATAATACCCCTGTTTTGACCTAAAGATTGAAAGTAACTGAAAGACACAAGAGTCAAGAAGATATGAGATAGGTGATGGATAGGACTTGTTTCCTGGACAAGATAGGAGACTAGACAGAACCAGCAAGTGGCACGAAAAGCAATGTCTAGTTGCCCTCGCTGCCCATCTTCATAAGACACTCCTGACAGCGCCATGATGGTTTACAAATGCTATGGCAACACCTGGAAGTTACTGTCCCTTTCCAAGACAACATCAACAAGTAGCTGCCCATTTTCTAGAAATTTCTGAATAAACTTCCCTTTAATTTGCATGCAATTAAAAGTGGGTAGAAATACAGCTAGCCAACATCTGGTAAGCTGCTATTCTCAGCTCATTGCCTATAGGCTAGCTGTGTTACTCAAGGAGCAGCTACCGAGCTGTAACTCTGCAGCGTCAATAAAGCTGCTTTTTTCCACCACTGGCTCACACTTGAATTCTTTCCTGACCAACGCTAAGAACCTGCCCTGCAGCAGATGGATACTAAACACACATAGCTTAATTACCAAATTAAACTTGGTTTGGAGATTTTGGCTTACATGTGAGGCAACAATCTGCTTCCAAATAAGCATTCTGTCTGTTTGTCATTCAGTGATAGGGTGGTAATGAAATGGAATGAACTCAAGAAATCTCCAGCTCTCAACTGCTTACCACTTTGCAGGGCCAGAACCTGTCCACTTAAGCTTATTTCATGTCTGAAGCCAGAAAAAAAAATTAAATTTTTGTTTTTGTTTTGTTTGTTTTGGCTTCTGGATTCTTCCCTCCCAACCCTGTCAAAGTGGAACTGAACCAGTTGCATCTAAGTACTTAGCCCACATCCAACAATCAGATAATCTTTTCCTCCCCCCAAAAAATATCAGGAGCAGATGAAATCATGTCTACTGTCAAACAGAGTATGTTTTACATGTCAAAGACATAATTTTGTCCTAAATGAGGAATGTATCCAACAGACTTGTTATTAAAATGCATTCAGGATGCATAACTAATGATCATCCACTCTGATAAACATCACAATTTGTGGCAAATTTTTTTTCAGCTTCAGAAATGAGTGAACTCGTCTGTTCTCTTTCAGTACATTTTGCAATAAGATTCTTTTTTAAGGTGACTAGAATATTCTGTAACTTCAAATTAGGTATTTGCTTTCTGCTACACAGTTCTTATTTGTTTTTTACTACCCTGCTGGCCTTATCCATACTTGCTTGGACAATTCTTCATTCAAATAATTGTTCCTGTCTTAGAGTTGACCCAGAACTGATTTCTGAGAGAAATTCTGAACCTGCTATCCCACATGCTGATGACCCTCAGAAAAATGTGTGGTAACTATTTTTTGGCACAAATTACTGTTCATTAGTTTTTATGAGGATGAAGTCCTTGCCTTTCACCCAGTTGATTGCTAAAGCATATGGTTCTATGTTATATTAATAAAATAGAAGAATACCCAGATCTCATGTACTTGACAGGCAATAACACCTAGAACTTTCCACTGCCATCTCATATTCAAAGTTCAGTCGTGAAAAATAACAATCATAAAAAACAGATATTCAAATCATGTAACTGACTGAAGGCTTGGCATACATTTTTGTAGCAAGTAAAGCCAAGAGTGATGCAATATAATGTAGCCAAAATAGTGTGGACTCTAGTTAAACCACCTAGACTAGAAATATGGTTCAGTCATTTGCACATTAGGTGTAGCAGTGACTTGACTTCTGTGTACATGTTTCATCTTTGTAAAATCACAATACAGTTGTTTTAAGGAATAAAATCATAAGCACATAAAATACTGCAAATTATTTCTAGCACATAGAAAGTTCCATAAATTCAGCTTCCCTATTTTGATTTCTGTGCTTAAGCTTTTATTATAGACATCTTTAGAACACTTACATCAATTGTGACTTGCATAGATGCAGACATTCTGTTTATTCACTGCTCTGCTTCTTATAGCTCTCCATAAAATAAATGTTTAATAAGTACCTTTTGAACGGATGAATTTTGAATAAACCTCTGATCTTGCCATTTGATATATTTTCTAATGGCCATCTTTGAGGAACCTGATGGGTTATAAAAAGTATGATATTATTGCATTTATTTGGAGCACAATGTCAAGAGTAATGTTTATAAAATTACACAGCACTCACTTTATGAGTCCATAGAAAGAAATCCTAGTAAGTATTAATTATGGGAAGATATTATCCTTCTTGTGGAGACTGAGTTAGCTACAGAAATGCAGAAATGAGCATTGTTTATGCATTTAAGGGGGTTCTAGTATTGTGAATATTCAGGCAATCTATGTAAGAATGAAGAGTGTATCCTGAATCTGGATAATATAAAGAAAACTCTAAATTTAAATTGTTAGTATTGCTTGTTTGGAGTGCTATAAAGAGACAAAAGGAAACATTAAACGTACACACACACACCCCTACACACATGCACACACACAAACTCATGCACGTACGCGCGCACACACACACACCTCTAATGCATGTGATTCTAATTACATTCTAATTTGCTGCTCAGAAAAAGTGAGAAGTTTTATAATTGCCTTTTGCAGTAATACTGGATTATATTTGCTTTGAAATCCCGCAATTGCCAAATTCAAATCTGTGATTAATGCTAATGCCAATTTCACATTTTCGGCAGACAGTGCACCTGCACACACATTTCCAGTGACAAGCACCATATATTACCTTCAAATCAGCAAGGATTGTTTCCATACCTGGAACTGATTTAACATATATTAACTTCCAGTGTTAGTATGTGTTGCAAACTTATTCCAAACCTGTTGAAAGGCCACATTTTAAAAACAATAGAGGAAACAAAACGTGCTTAAAAATAAAAGTTCGAAGTCTACAGCTGAAGGCTTAAGTAAGATAGATTGGGTTCTGTGATCATGAGGAGTGTGAATGGGTTCCTTTTTTGTTTTATTTTCAGTGCAAGAGAAGGCAGAAAAGAAAGACACATTTAGAAAATTATTTAAGATGTAGTTCCTGTTCTTTTGTAATACTGATAAAGAGTGAAAATATATGTTAGTTAAAATATTTTTATAGTAATCACACTTTTCTTCTTTTTTTTTTTTTGAGACAAGGTCTCACTCTGTTACCCAGCCTGGAGTACAGTGGTGCAATCATGGTTCACTGTGGCCTCAACCTCCTGGGCTCAAGTGATTCTCCCACCTCAGCCTCCAGAGTAGCTGAGGCCAAAGCTACATGCCACTGCACCAGGCTAATTTTAAATTTTTTTTGTAGAGAGAAGACCTCTCTGTGTTGCTCAGGCTGGTCTTGAACTCCTGTGTTCAAGTGATCTACCTGCCTCAGCCTTCTAAAGTATTGGAACTGGGATTACAGTCATGAGGTCCTTCCTTCCTTCCTTCCCTTTCTTCCCTTTCTTCCCTTCTTTCCCTCCCTTTTTTCCTCCTTCTTTCCTTTTTTCTTTCTTTTCTTTCCTTTTTCTTTTCTTTCCTTTCTTCTCTTTTTCTTTCTTTTCTTTCTTTTTGTTTCTTTCTCTTCTCTCTTCTCTTCTCTTCTCTTCTCTTCTCTTCTCTTCTCTTCTCTGTCGCCCAGGGTGCAGTGGCATGATCTGCAACCTCCACCTTGCCACCAGGTTCAAGTAGTTCTCCTGCCTCAGCCTCCCGAGTATCTGGTATTACAGGAATGAGCCACTACTCCTGGCTAGTTTTTGTATTTTTAGTAGAGATGAGGTTTCACCATGCTGGACAGTCTGGTCTTGAAGTCCTGACCTCAAGTGATCCCCCCTCCTCAGCCTCCCAAAGTGTTGGGATTACAGGTGTGAGCCACCACAACTGGCCCCCACTCACACTTTTCTAAAACTGTGTTTTACAAACCTTTCCTCGTTTTGTACTCACTACAGCATTCAAGTCTTTCCCTTTGATACAGACAAGGAATCAGAGAGCCTATCTAGCTGAGAAGTATCAGATGGATAAATTGGAACCTGGTCTTTCGTCTCCATGAGGTCCCTCATTCCACAGAGCTGGCTCTTAAGAATATATGGGTTATAAATATTCGCTAAAAATTAAGAACTGCAGTTTGTCTCAGTACATGAGTTCTCATGAGGAAAGCTGTTAGAATAATGTCTGGCTAACTGTTAGCACTTCTTGGTCATTTGTTGAACTGTTATTGTTGGTCATAGTTTTGATATTGTCATTATCGGGGTTCTAAGATAACTGGGCTGGCCCAAAGTCAGTAGTTCTTCTGACCTCAAACATAGTTAAACCAAGCAAAAAGAAATAAATGAAGACCACCGTAGCAGAGTTTGAGAATATCTTGTCACCTAACATTCATACAAATTTACTGTTAATGATAAGCCCAATATGTTCAAATCTTGACCAGGTTGGCTATCCGATAAAAGATGATTATGTGAATTGAGTTTGTCGCTGAGCATGGTTCTCAAACAGCAAAATAATAAAGATCATTCCAACCAGTTATTTAATTAAACAGTTTATGAATTTCTGTTTTGTTTACAAGGCACATCTGCATGCAGTAACCTGCTTAAACTTAGGAAGGAGAATTTAGGATCCCATGCTTCAGTGCAGAGGTCAATGAATTACAGCCCATGGGCCAAGTTTGGCCTTCTATGATTCAAATAAGGCCATGCTTACTTCATTTGTCTACATGCTATCTATGGCTAATATTGCACTACAACAGCAAAATAGAGTAATATCAATGGAGACCATTTGGCTATATATATATATATATATATACATATATATATATGTGCGTGTGTGTGTGTGTATATATATATATATATATGTACTATTTGGCCCTTTTCAGAAAAAAAAATTGTTGACTTGAATTTAGATAGACATTTATGATTTATATACAGTCATATCACAAAAATAGGTAAACACGTACACACAAACAATTATATGTAAGTACCTCAATCACCTGCTATCCAGCTTTCAGGGCCAGCCTGGTGGGAGCAGTAACTCTAACTGTCAAACATTCACTCTTTGGATTAACGCTGCAAAGCCCAAGGAGAGGATCTCTACATTTGCATACTCAAAAACAAGCAGATGGCCCAAGATATGTAAAAAATAAACAAAAAACACACTGCATCAAAAAGTCAAAGTTGCATGCGTTATGCCTCTTCTGCTATACAGCTTCAGAAGTGTAAAGGTAAAAGAAAATTAATCAATGAATTATATTAGGGTTCTGCAGAGAAACAGCACAAATAAGATATATATATGCACATATATATATGCACACATATAAATGTGTGTGTGTATATATATATTTTTTTTTACAGAAAGAGATACTATAAGGACTTAACCTCACAAGACTGTGGAGCCTAAGAAGTTGTATGATCTGCTTGCTGTCTGCAAGCTGGAGACTCAGGGAAGGTTGTGGTGTAAATGCCAGTCCAAGCCCTAAGAACCAGGCATGCTGGTAGTAAGTTCCAGTTCAAGGGCAGGAGAAGATAGGCATCAAGGCTCAAATAGTCAAACCAAGTGAAAATTCAACCCTCCTCTACCTTTTTGCTCTGTGCAGGCCCTAGATGAATTGGATGAGGCCCACTCAAATTAAGGAGGGCCATCTGCTTTACTTTGTTCAGTGATTCAAATGCCAATTTCTTCTGAAAACACCTGTATAGACATAACCAGAAATAATATTTAAGCAGATATCTAGGCATTTCCTGGCATAATCAAGGGTCCAGGGATTTACACATAAAATTAATAATCACACAGATCAAATCTTCAACATGAACACAATATATTCTTACATAACCGAAGTATCATTTTTTTCAGTTGAGCTAGTGCCCATCTTCTCTTTGCGTGATGTTCCAATTCCTGCTTTGGACATACTGACTAATTAGCATGCTACTTGCATATGGTAGTCATACATAGCAACTAATGAACATTCTGTAATTTACAATAATTCATATGATTCCTACATTTATATACTTGTTGGTCTAGACATAGCATGCATGAAGTGTGATATTGATTCCTTAATTTGGCAAGTAGATACACATTGAATGTGAAAATTAGGAAGTTATATTTTATAAGAATATTTAATAATGCATTTTAAGATCTAAAATAATTTTGATATGAAATTAATATTATTAAACTTGCATTTTAGCTTTTATGATGTTTGTCAGTTTTGAATATTTGTAAGGAAAAATATGTTTGAGAATAGATATAAAATAATTCTAGTGTTTATATTTTACGTATGTTGAAATTTACATTTTGGATAAAATATTAACATTTACTAATCTCTGAGTACATTTACATTTTATTTTTGGTCAGGTGGACAATTATAAATATAAATATATATAAAAATATTGACTATAAAATATGGCAATGCTGATGAAATGAAGGTAAATCATGAAGTAAATATATAGTAATGTATTAACTATGTATGTCTCTAATCATCCAATCATCATTCTTTCATAAGTACAACACCTAGACATGCACAATAATAATAAATTTGGTCTTTTTTGATATTTTTGGACTGACTTTGACTTTCAGTCACCTAAAAGCTATACACGTTTTTGGCTTGAAGGTATATTTATCAATATAGAAGTTATATATTAATTTATTATATATGTATTTATTAGTTTATGATGTTCAACTCTTTAAATGTATGATAAATCGGTTTCCTTTTTTATTTCTCACTCAGTCACCATGAAAGTTAGGTGAAGCCCTGTTCACATGAATGGACTGAGACTCACATTGAAATGTCAGCAGCCCCCTCTACTTCTGGCTGTTTAGGCTTAGACTTGATATCCTTATCTGTAAAGTAGGACATCATCAGTCCCCTCATTGTATTTCTGGGATGATTACATAAGCCAACATCTGTAAAAGTGTCTAGCACTTAGCTCATGCTAGTTTCTTCTCATAAGCATATTATGTCACTTGAACCTCAAAATAATGAGGTTGTTTTCATTAAGTGCTCTGTTACTCTTTAATAAACGATAAAAATGAGATTCTGGGAAGATGGTACCTACTAGAGATCACAGTCAGTGAATGGTGGATATGGGTCCATCATGCATGACTTAATGGGATAACAGGAAAAGAAAGTGTGGCCCTTGGGATGAGAAATCCAAGTTTGAGTCTCATCTTTACCATTTAATGGTTGTGTGACCTTGAACAAGGAATTTAAACTTCTTTATTGTCAGTTTTCCCAAATGTCAATTGAGGTTTAGAGTAGCCATCTATAAAATGTGAGGATTAAATAAAGTAGCATAAAATGCTACCAGATGTATGTGATTTATATGGTTTCAACCTTATGCCTCTCAATACTGTGCTCTTATTACATTCAAAATGTGCCTTTTTCAGTAGGAATATTTCTTCCAAATAAATTTTCACCTACAACCCCAATGTTATTAATACATAACATATAAAGAACAGCCTTGGATGAATTAGAACAGAGCCCCTGTGTATTGGAATGCCACTTCTTTTCCTTACTCTCCAGGACTATGGTGGCTCCTGAAGGTATTTTCTTTGAACCTGAAGGCTCCAGAAAACAAGGTTTGAAATATATGCCCTAAAACCACTTTCCTTGTTACATCATTGCATACATCTACGTATGAAATAATCTGCAGCGATAGCTATTTTCCTGAAGCAGTTCTGACAGCTCAACTGAAGAATTTTCCATCCGCCTCTGCTGGCTAATGTGGCCATTTCTGCACATCATGAACATGTCTCCCCACAATGCCTCCCACTTCTTCCGTTCCCCATCTTGTTCCAAGACTGGGCCAGCACAGAATGAAGCATCCACATGACCTTGGCTTACCTTGACTCAATCTAGCATCCATGTAAAAGCATTCTGAGACTCCACATACCAGACGGGTGGCTGGCTGTGTGCCACCAGTTTAATTGCCAGCTTAAGTGACTTGAGTTTCCTAATTCTAGAGTAGCGTTTTACACACCTGCAGTTTTTCCTTTTTCTTTTTTTTTTTTTTTTTTTTTTAGCTTTTCATGCAAGTCTAGATTTTGCCAACTCTGGCATTTTTCAGTAACAGCGCATTTCTCTCTGACAGTCCCATTGAAAGCAAGTGGGGCTTAGCACCTTTCAACTCTGATATTGCCTTTGGCTGTCACACAGATGTCTATCACTTCAGCTTCTATTTTCAGGGTTCAGGAATGTATAAGGTTTGGAAGACTGAACTGTGCCAGTAATCAACATAAATCATATTGTGTCACTCTACTGCTTACTGTTCTCCGATGGTTTCTCATTGTACTCAAAACTCTTTGTTTTTCCTTCAAAATATGCAAGTGCTGATTTCTCCCTATTCCTACAACAACATATAATACTATGATTCTCTCTCTTTCATTCTGCTGTATCCACAATGACCTACTTTCTGGTTTGCTGCCACCCAGAGTTTATTTCTGTAGCAAAGTCTTTGAGATAACTCTGCTCAGTCTAGAATGTCTCTTCCTAACTTTATGTACTGCTCCTTCATGTCATTCAGATTTCTGTTTGCATATCACCTCCTCACAAAGATGTTTGCCGACTACCTACACTAAATTAGCTACTGAGAAACTTTCTGTCACATAATGCTATGATAATTCTGTACAAACGCCTACCTGTACTTCTTTAATTTTTAAAATGATTGCATTTTGAGGTTTGTTTGTTTGCTTCTCCTTCTTGAATGCAAATTCCATGACTGTGGGGGAACTTCTATGTTTCATTCACTGCTGTATATTCAGCAAATGAAACAGCCTGACACACAGTGGGGGTGCAGTAAATATTTGTTTAGTTAACTGCCTGGCCTACCAACAGTGTCTCTATTCCCATAAAGCCAAGTCTCTTACCTTAGTATTATATTGGATGTGATGTGGATTTACCCAGTTTCATTTGTTATCATTTCCATCTAGTCACACAAAATAAACTGAACCAACTCTTTGTGGTTAGGTAGAGTTAAAGGACATTTTTGGATAACACAATGTGAGTGGAAGTGATCTGCACCAATTTGGGATTAGGCAGGGAAAAACCCCTCGCCATTCTATTTTCTTTCCTCACTTTGGGGAGTGGCTGACCAGAGGCTGTGTGCCAGGACAGGATCACAAGATGGAAGTAGCATGCCTATGTGAGTCATCACTCTAGACATAGCTGCCATAGAGGGTTGCTCAATCCACACTGGACTTATAATGGGTGGAAAACAAACTTGTATGTGTTGTGTTGGTTACCACAGCATAAGCATAACCTATTTGGAGTAATGAATCCATACAGAGTGAAAAGAGCATGGGCTCAAGAAATACCCAGAATCAAAGCCAGCTTAAATTGTTTGATCTAGCTAAGCTGCTACTGATATGGTTTGGCTCTATGTTCCCATGCAAATCTCATCTGGAATTATAATCCCCACGTGTTGAGGGAGGGACCTGGTGGGAAGCGATTGGATCATGGTGGTGGTTTCCTCCACAGTGTTCTAATGATAGTGAGGGTGTTCTCATGAGATCTGATGGTTTAAAAGTGGCAATTTCCCTTGTATTCTCTTTCTCTCTCTCCTACTGCCATGTAAGACATGCCTTGCCTCCCCTTCGCCTTCCACCATGGTTGTAAATTTCCTGTTGACTCTCCAGCCAGGTGGAACTGTGAGTTAATTAAACCTTCTTCATAAATTACCCAGTCTCAGGTAGTATCCTTATAGCAGTGTGAGACTGGACTAATACAGCTATGAAATAAAGTGTTTAACGTACATGCACACTTTTAGGTGGTTAGTCATGTAAGTACTTGGGACAAGTAAGTGTTCATCAAATTTTAGTTCAAGATTAACATTTCTAGAAACAGAAATTTACCTATTCATTAAATATACAATGCAACTTTGAATCTTCTTGCATTCCAGCCTTAATATGATAATGAACACCAGCCCCTTTGTTCCTAGAAAGGGGTCCTGATCCAGACTCCAAGAGAGGGTTCTTGGATCTCTCACAAGAAATAATTCAGGGCAAGTCCTCAGTACAAAGCAAAAGCAAGTTAATTAAGAAAGTAAAGTGGTGAAAGGATGACTACTCCATAGACAGAATAGCATGTTCCTAAAGGTAAGAGGAGGAACGTGTCTGCCCTAAGTACAATCCTTGTGTGTGTGTGTGTGTGTGTGTGTGTGTGTGTGTGTGTATGTGTGTGTATATATATATATGTGTATATATGATAAAATATGTATATATGATAAAAGTAGATCTTGGGGAGATGTGCTCTGCTACAAAGGTTTGTGATACAAGATTATTTTTCTTAATTACCATATTTTGCAAGAACTGATATTATTATCTTTAAAGCAAAATTAGGAATGCCTTTGTTCTCCAGATATCAAGATACCTGGACACTCCCAAGTCTGGGTCTGTTTTAGTCAAATTATTAATTTGTTCCCTTAACCATAAATATCTAGAGGCTAGGAATGCCTAATTTCCTAGGAATGCAGCCCAGAAAGTCTCAGCCTCATTTTCCTAGCCCTCACTCAAAATGGAGTCACTCTGATTCAAACGCCTCTGACACCTTCATTACTTATCACTTATTCAATGTTAATATTGGTCATACTTTAAGATGCCAGACATTGTTCTAAAAGCACCAAGGTGAACAAAACACCTTTTCCCTCTAAAACATCTTACTTCAATAGTTAGGATGGACATGCAAGTAAATAAATTTGATGAGTTGAGACAAAAATAATAAAGGCTATGACAAAGACTCCATCTAAATGGAAGAGGTAAAGTTTGAGCTGGATCTGAGGTTTTTTTGCATTATATTTTTCATGAATATTCTCATTCATTTCATCATTGATTCAAATCCTTTTTAAAATTTCTTTGGGTCCCTGATTCAGCAATTATCCTCTCCCCTTTCTTGGTATTACTTTTTTCCATAACTCATTCTATTTGCCCTAAAATATTTTATTAAAATTACAAAGTAAAACAAGTCAAATCAAATCAAAACAAATGAGTAAACAAGCATCCTTCTTTTTTTTTTTTTTTTTTTTTTTTGACAGAATTTTGCTCTGTCACCAGGCTGCTGCAGTGCAGTGGTGTGAGCTCGGCTTGCTGCAACCTCTGCCTCCCGGGTTCAAGCGAGTCTCCTGACTCAGTCTTCCAAGTAGCTGGGATTACAAGCATGCATCACCGCGCCCAGCTAATTTTTGTATTTTTAGTAGAGACGGGATTTCACCATGTTGGCCAGGAAGGTCTCGATCTCCTTGGCCTCTCAAAGTGCTGGGATTACAGGCATGAAACACTGTGCCTGACCACAAGCATCCTTCTATACATATTGCTTGCCAGTAAGCAAAGTTTCTTACTTTCTTGATGTCTACCCCATATCTCCATTAAATCACCTTGCTTTCACTCAGAAATTCATTCCTTCATTCTTCAAGTATTAAGCATCTGCTGTTTGCCAGTCACTATAGTTGGCATTGGAGATACAAACATGATTGTTGTTTATAATATAAAGACAAGACATTTAGATAATAGCAAAAAAAAAAAAAACCATGCAACTTTACACTGTGACATGTTTGTATGTCTTTCCATCTGGTATGCATAGTTCTATAAAACTATAGAAGCAGTCATCTAACTTCAGCTAGAACGTCAAAAAATGATTTCTCAGTGAGGTAATATTTGAAAGGAGTCACAAATTTAATGAAGAAAGGTTTCTTAGACATGAGAAAGAGAAGACATTTCAAGAGCAAACGAACTTGGAAGACAGCAGTGTGTTCAGAAATGGACTTAGATTGTAATCGTGAAAAATGAAGTCTTGAGAAATGTTTAGAAAACTACAGGAATTTAAGGAAGTCAGAGAGCAGGAGCTATGCAGAATGGCATCTAGCTTGCTTCTCTGATGGAGCCCATGAAAAGATGACCCAATGTTCTGAGATCGAAAACACTACAGAAGGAATACAATTTGGGGAGAATATACTAAATTCAGTTATTCATATGTTGGCTTTGAAGTGCCTCTCAGTTATCCAAATGCACAATCCACGTAAGAGCTTGGATTTATAAAGCTAAGATGGAAAGACTTAATATAGGTTGTACGTTTGGAAATATCACAACAAAAATATACAAACTATAACACTCAGGGTATGATTATTTTCCAGAAAAGATTATAGCATAAGAAATGGGTTTAATATTAGCTCCAAGAAAGTCCCTCATCTCATTAGAAATGAAGAATGAGCCAGTAAAGACCAAGGAAGAGTTGGTAAGAATAGAAAGAAAACCATGTGGTTTTAAAGCTAGAGAAAGTCAGAGTTTATGAAGAAATGCCTGCCACATGCTTAAAATTGCTGACAGCCCAAGTTAAATGGGTAGCAGTGAGGCCTCTTTGATGAAGAGCATGAGAATTATTACAGGCCTCAGCAAATGGAGGTTCAGCAGAGTAGGTGGAAGCCAAGTCTGACTGAAAGGAGAAGGGTAAAGGGAGAACTTTGGAGACAGACCTTATCAGCTGTAGATGACTTTCTAAGAAGCTTGGAGGCAGGGAGGAAATCTACACAAAATGGACACATGGCATAAATGGTCCAAGATACTCACACCTGATTTATTTTTTCTCTCTATCTTGCCTTGCACACATTTGCCTTTACAAGGAAAGGAACATATACTAATTGGAATTTATCTCCAGAACTCCTGTTACCACTCACCTTATCAGCTTCCTGGAAGTGAATATAAATGAACCACAGAAGTCAGAAGACTTCCACTCTAGTATAGAAGCTCCACTCTGTTCTTGGGGGTTTCATTTTGTTGCTAATCCATTTCAGAAAATTTTTTCTCATCAAGGCCATTGTGAAATGAAAGAACTTGAGTTTTCTGGGGAAATCAGAGATTGTGACCAACACATCTCATGTCTCTCAAAGTATAAATTTCAGAATTCAATAAGTTGATAAGTAATGTTTTATTCAATTCCTTAAAAAATATGATGTACTATATTTTTTGCACATAGTCCATAAACAGATGTCAAGGATTTTGATATACCCTCAAGAAAGCTTCTCAATAAAAACTAGAAAAAAAAACTAAACAAAAACATTTTGCAAAATATTAGTGTCCATTCAGTAGTTTTAGACAAACACTTAATACCCCTGATTTATAGTTCTGATTCTGTCTCTTTTTACTGAGCAATTTTGGACAATCACTCTGTCCTGGGACCTCATTTTCTTAATTTGTAAAGAAAGGAAAATTTGCCTAAATTATTTTTCCAAGTGTAAAATTTTGCAATTTATACTTGTATATTTTATAGTTAGATTTTTGAAAAGATACGAAGGCTTTATTCTGTGCATTCAATTAATAAAACAGAGTTCTCAGACTGATGAGGCCTATGAGGTTGTGTTAATTCATTTCTCAAGGAAACTATGATAGGGCGAAACAATTAGCTATTTGTGGCATTAATGCAGTAGAAGTGCTGTGCTCTGATTATAAAATGGAAGGAAGCCATGAGTATCCAGAAAAGAGGGAAAAACAATTTCTCCCAAAGACAGCTATTCTGGGAATCTGATAAGTTTCACCCGTGGCATCATCCTGAGCCGCCAATCATGAGAAGATTTCAAAGAAGATAGGTTACCTACACGCACCTGACTGTAGTCTCTAAGGAAGTTAGGAGCTGACAGGAGGAGGAAGTAATATTGAATGTAATGTGTCTTGGCTTTGCAGGAGGCTGAAATGATCATTTCGTAGGAGTGAAGGTTACGTAAGAGTAACTAGACTAGGAGAGAGATGGTCTTGTTACTTGCTAGGGAAGGTGAGTGATACTAATCAAAAATAATATGTATTAATGAAACAAATAATTCTAGTATCTTCTCCTATTTTTAACTTAAATAAGTTCCCCTACTTCATTGTTCTTGTTTGAATTATTATGTCAACACAATAAAACACAGCATGACCTCAGCCATAGAGAAAAGATAATGTCTATTTTAGAGATTTAGTGCAAGACAGTGTGGGTTCAAAGGTAAAGAAGAGGGAGACTTGAGCAATTTACTAACTGTCCTAGCATTAGTCTCATCATATGCAAAAGGGACCAAGCTGGTGACTACTTCTAAGCTTACTAAAATAATTAATAAGACTTTTACAAATGAATGAATGAATGTAAACAAATTAAACTATACCTAACATATAGGAAGTACAATACTTGCTGTTATTATTTTCTATGTACTTAGCATATCTACCAAAGTCTGCACTTGTAAAATGTACATTTCTAAAAGCCTATATAATTTATAAATAATGAAGTTGTATTAACATTCATAAAACACACACAGCAACCAAGACTAAGAGGTAATATTGGCTGTAAAAACAGAAATGTCATAGAAGAAGCCACTGAAACAAATGTTCCCATTTGTCTTTAGCACTGTCTGGGAGAGAGAGATTATATTTTATAAAAATAAATTGTCTCTCCATGTCTGCAAATCTGACCATGTGGTAGAAATGTGCACGGTAAACCATCATATCTCAGTAGCATCCACAGTTCTGATTGGACTGGCACTGCTTTGGCTCCATGCTCATTTTAAAATAACTTTCTGATTATGATTTTATTTCTGGAATAGATTTGTCATGCAGAACAAATGCACTGACCAACAAACTTGGTTATGTAATCCACCTGATACATTACATTTCTCAATATAAATACTAATTTAGCAATTTGGTATTCTGGTTTATATGCAACCTTCTTGTGTAAGGAATTAGCATGGCTTATTCCTCGGAAGCACATTCATTTTTGGATGTATTACTAACTTTCTTAGTTTATAGAACTATTCCCTGGAAATGGATGACATTTCCAAATTACCAGCGTCATTGGCAGATATCTCTGGTGACTAGCCAGGCTTCTCCAGGAAAAGGCCTTCCGTAAATGTCCTTTCAAATTGTAAGAAAAGTTCTCCAGCCATAACACGAATTGGATAAAAGCTACTCTAGGTCTTCAGCAGCCTCAATACAGCTTACCTTCAGGATTATGAGTACTGCCATTTTTGACCAATGTTATAATTTGATACAACTTATTTCTTCACACACTCTTTTCTTGTCCACTATTCTCAAGTTTTTACCCCTGTTCTGTCTTCAGAGTTGACTTACCACGTGAAAAATGCAACTACAGAACCATAGATGGCTTGAGCTAGAATGGGCCAGAAGGATGAGGGCAGATCTCAGCTCCCCTACTTGTCAAGGGGCAAAATCATTGTCAGAAAAGAGGATTCCTACAGTTCTGGTTTGCTCTCACCTATTCTCTAGTGTTATTTTAAACCACATTTTACTCTACTTAAAATTCTCTAGCCTAAAAAGCATCAGGACAATGAATAATTTCCAAATGAGATGAAATGATGTCAAGTGTCCTTGAAACTGGTCATTGGGCCTCAGAGGAACATATCTACCTGTTTGAGTAGCTAACATTTGTTTATGTGTGCATGTTGAGGTTGTGTGTATGTTGGGGTTGTGTGTGTGAGTTTTGGAGGGTATGATTAACTATTTCTCTTCAACTGGCATAAATAGTATACGTGTATATGTTTGACAACTATTATAATGCTATGCTTTTCTATATCTTTATTTTCTTATTCATAAAACGGAGATAATAGCAATAATGCCTGCTTAAGTTTCTTAGGAGAATTAAATAAAAAAAATGCCTAAGGCATTTAGTGTAGTGTCTGACACATTTGATCACTCTCTGAATACCAGTGTAGCAGTTTTTGTTATAACATTTATGTATCACTTGTAATATATTTTTATTATGGCATCAATTCGATACTTACGATAATTTCTTGTCATTCCTTACTCTCTTTCCATAATTTACCATAATTCACAGCATTTATTCCCTTCTAGTAGCATAAAAATTAATTCATTTTTAATTTTTATTTTCTGTACCAACCCACTAAATTATAGGTTCCACCAAGGTGAAGCCCATCATCTCCTTTGTTCACCACTGTATCTTCAGTGCCTAGATCAGTGCCTGACCCATAATAGTTGGACAGTAAATATTATTAGGGTGAATAACAGAAAGGCACTTCTGTGAGGTGGGTGGAGCAGGGGTTATTCTCCCTGTATTGCAGCAGAGGAAGGTAAATTGCAAAGTGGCTTTAAAATTTATGCAAAACTGCACAGCTAGAAATTCCCAAAACCACTGGTAGAATTCTGGTAATTCAATTGAGCAAAGATTCTGAAGAAGGAAAACATCTTGGATCATCAGAAGCAATTTAGTAGGAGAAAATTCACTTGAAAGACTGAGATGAGGACAGGCTATTGAAACATTTAAATTTCAGGCTGGAAGGCTGGAAATGCACTAACAAGGCAATGGGAGTCATTAAACGTTGAAGATGCTATAAATGGCATAGAGAGGTTGGGTTTTATAACTTCCACACTGAGATTATTTTATTATACACCAGTATATTTATAATTTAACACACTTTGGCAGAAGAAGTGTGCTTATACAAATATACACAGAAGGGTTTATAAAAATATACACTCCATGATGCACATCATATCCTAACTCCACTCCTCCTCTGCTACGACACACAAAAATGGATGTGCCTAACATGTGACCTTGGGCAAAGACAACAAGTCCTAGACCCTTCTGGTAGCTGGCTGTGAGATGCTTAGGCAGTTGATATTTCTGGACAATGATAGGACTCTTACTCGAAAATATCAAATGCCTTAGCAAGTAATAGAATACACTTCAGAGACTGTCTGCTCCTCCTTCTGCAGGATTGTCTTATCACTATACCTGCACCGTGCAAAATGTGCACATATCCATTATACCCATCAGTGTGAACTACTGACAGTTCCTGAAACGCTGAGCTCTCTAACATGCTGGTTTCTTTCTGCTACTGAAAGAGTCTGGAAAACACAAAGCATTTAGCTCAGTGGATGTATCACAGCAAATGCTGGGAAAAAAATATGTGTATGTGTGTGTGTGTATATATATATAATTTGTATTATATTGCAGGTATGTTATATCATATACTACAGTAAAACATTACATAAATATTCATTTTGGCAAACATGACTTCTTTTTTTTTTTTCGAGACGGAGTCTCGCTCTTCACCCAGGCTGGAGTGCAGTGGCGCAATCTCGGCTCACTGCAAGCTCCGCCTCCCGGGTTCACGCCATTCTCCTGCCTCAGCCTCTCCGAGTAGCTGGGACTACAGGCGCCTGCCACCACACCCGGCTAATTTTTTGTATTTTTGGTAGAGACGGGGTTTCACCATGGTCTCGATCTCCTGACCTCGTGATCCGCCCGCCTCGGCCTCCCAAAGTGCTGGGATTACAAGCGTGAGCCACCGCGCCCGGCCAAACATGACTTCTATTATTTTTATGCCCAGCAATTATCTCTGGCAAATATCTGTATATGTTTCTAAAATTGAATTTTTCAAGAAATTCTTTTGCTGGCCAATGCCTTTGCCTTCATCTCGGAGTCTTGACTTTGCACAAATCTCCATTACACTACCCTAGAGAGTTTTACTATTCATTTTTTAATCTGTGTAAGTCTCTCATAATATGTTTTTTTCCTCTGGGGCCTGGGTTATATCTTCTTCATTTTTGTATGCCCAGTTCTTACCAAAACCTGGTATGTGGTTGGTGCTTGGTTATACTTTTACACTCAAGAAATACGTACATTCCCACAATAGATACATCAATGCCAAAACGACCTCTGTCTTGGAAAATCTTAGTGAATTTTTTTGTCAGGCTTTTAAACCATGGAGTTGCTTTTTTTTTTTTTTTTTTTTTAAGGTTTTGTAGTGAATTCCATTATAATTCATTTGAGGGGTCTATTATATTGTCTTTGAAATTACTGTTTTCTTTTTGAAAAAAAAGTAGAGGTATTTCTGATACCTTAAACGTTTTTTACTGGAGTGGCTATGGGAAGCCTTCACCCTTCCGCCTTATGGACAATAGATAACCTTTTGCCTATTCAGAGCTTTGCCGGTTGCATTTAGCACAGTGAGAGGATGCATGCTCTACACGAACATCAAAGTGGCACTCGATCTTCCTTGGAATTTGTGTGATTGCCTCTTTTGTGTTCCTTAAAACCTCAAACCTTCTGAAATTGCCTTCTCAGTGTGCACCAGTAACTTGTATATGACTTGTATTCCACTCAGGAATTACATTCCACCTCAGGAGCCGACCATACCTTTGAGGTAACTCACTTTAATTGCCAGAATCCCAACCCAGACCTTGTGGGAAAAAAATTGCATTCACCATTCCCATGGCAAATTTTTAAAATATTTTTGTAGAAATGGAATTCCACTATATTGCCAGGCTGGTCTTGAACCACTGGGCTCAAGTGATCCTCTTGCCTCGGCCTTTCAAAATACTGGGATTATAGGCATGAGCTACCACGCCTGGCTTGTTTCCCTAATTTGATTGAATTGATTTATGTTGGAGGTGAGGTATGTTGAACATCAGCTAATTTTGAGACCAGGTGCTAGATGTATGTATGCAAATAAGCATATATAGTATTATTTAATTGTCATAATGAGACTTTTAAAGTAATACTGTTATCTTCATTATTAGTTGTTAGAATGAAGTATACTGCTTCATGTAAAACACATTTACATCTATTACAGATCTATAAATGTTCTATTTCACAGAGTATAATAAAAATAATAAAACATAATAGATTAGTGGATGTCAAGTACTTGCTTTAAAAGTAAAAAAACTTCTATAGTAATAACTTAGACAAGTAATCTTCTTTCTGTAAGTTAAAATTCTGTTTAAAAATAACATAAATCACATCTATTTACCCAGGCATACATAAAATATAAGCACGTATTTATTTCCAAGCCCTGTGATAATCATGACTCATGATATAATCAGAAAAATTTTTACTTTCAGGAGAACCGACTATTTATAAGTTCCTCATATGTATTTTATAACTTCAGACAAGAATTAACCATTCTGAGCTAATGATGGTAATGCATGTAGAGTATATTACATTTCCAAAAGCACTTAAATATACTTATATTTATATATAAAATATATAAAAATTGTGTTAGTTTCCAAGAGAAGTATGCCTTTGGTCCAAAGCTCATTTAGTCTTTTACATATACTAGAATTTTGTACATAGAACACTCAATCAGCTGATAAAATCCTGGAACTCTGGAAATTAATAGATTTCTCCAGTATCACTTGCATTAGAAGTGATAGGGCCGGGATGGAGCAGGAAGTGTCTGTTCTTTTCATAGTTTCAAGCTTCCTCCAGTTAATGACAACAACAAAAAAAGAGGATTGAGCTAGTATTCTTTTTTTCTAAAGCTTACTTTAAACCTGTTGACCATTGTTATTTTACATTTTCAGGACTTGAATTTGTGATGATGTTCTCTGTGTAGGCATCAACACACTTTCCGATTCCAATTGGTCCCAGACTATTGCCAAGAATAGTTTTGCGTTTCCCTCATCTTCTTTTTTTTTTTCTTTTTTTTTCTTTTTTTTTTATTACTATACTTTAGGTTTTAGGGTACATGTGCACAATGTGCTGGTTTGTTACATATGTATCCATGTGCCATGTTGGTTTGCTGCACCCATTAACTCGTCATTTAGCATTAGGTATATCTCCTAATGCTGTCTCTTCCCCCTCTCCCGACCCGACAACAGTCCCTGGTATGTGATATTCCCCTTCCTGTGTCCATGAGTTCTCATTGTTCAATTCCCACCTATGAGTGAGAACATGCGGTGTTTGGTTTTTTGTCCTTGGGATAGTTTACTGAGAATGATGGTTTCCAGTTTCATCCATGTCCCTACAAAGGACATGAACTCATCCTTTTTTATGGCTGCCTAGTATTCCATGGTGTATATGTGCTACATTTTCTTAATCCAGTCTATCGTTGTTGGACATTTGGGTTGGTTCCAAGTCTTTGCTACTGTTCAATTTGTCCACAGTATCTAGTTTAACATTTTTCAGTTCGCTCAAGCTTCTTCCTCATCCTAGCAACAACCCCCTCATTATTAACAGGTGACCTAACTTCAACACCCACAGAAGTAGGGGGAAAGAATTGGATGAGAACTCTGTTGATCTTTTGCTGTGAAGGTAGAAGGACTACTACTTATTGGGGTCGTCATTTTGCTCTCCCTACCATTTTCTCCTTTGGAGGAAGCTGATTTCTTTTTATCCCTTTAAATTCTTTTTCTGAGAGAATCTTTACTTCTTGCTAGTTCCTTCCCTTTTGTAATTAACTTGTTCAACTTGATTCCATTTTTAAAATAGTCAAAGAAGCCAATAAACAAACCATCAAAAACATCAATAATAGGCTGAGCGTGGTGGCTCATGCCTGTAATTCCAGCACTTCGGGAGGCCAAACTGAGCAGATCACCTGAGGTGAGGAGTTCAAGACCAACCTGGCCAACATGGTGAAATGCTGTCTCCACTAAAAATACAAAAATTAACCAGGCATGGTGGTGGGCACCTGTAATCTCAGCTACTCAGGAGGCTGAGACAGGAGAATCACTTAAACCCAGGAGGTGGAGGTTACAGTGAGCCAAGGTCGCACCATTGTACTCCAGCCTGGGTGACAGAGTGAGACTCTGTCTAAAAAGAAAAAAAACAAACTCAATAATAACCACAACAACATGGTGTCACTCTAGGAATTCACTTTGGGGATTTATTGTCCATAAGAACTTTAGTGAAATGATGCATGAACAAGTTTATCCATTGTATCCTTATTGGCAGTAGAAAAAAGCTGTGAGCCGGTTGAGGATCTGTTAATAGAGGACTGGGTAAATAATTGATGGGATAATGTTATGGCATGAGGCTGTGAAAAAGAACAAGAAAGCTCTTTATGGGCTGATAGTGGAAATACAGTTGACCCTTGAGCAACACAGATTTGAACTGTATGAGTGCACTTAGACACAAATTTGTATTCACCTATGCCACCCCTGAGACAACAAGACCAGCATGTCTTCCTTCTCATCTTTAGCCTACGCAACATGAAGGCAACAAGGAGGATGAAGGTCTTTATGGTTACTCACTTTCACTTAATATATAGTAAATATTTTTTTTCTTCCTTATGACTTTCTTTTTCTTTACTGCTGTCTCCAAATGTACCTTTGATTTTCTTAATATTTTCTTTATCTAGCTTACATAATTGAAAAAATACAGTATGTAGTATATATAGCATACAAAGTGTATGTTAACCAACTGTTTATTATCAGTAAAGCTTTTGGTCAACAGCAGGCAATTAGTAGTTAAATAATTGACAAGTTAAAAGTTATATTTAGATTTGTAGCTGCACAAGGGCTTGGTACTCCCAACCACCTATTGTTCAAGGGTCAGCTGTATTTGCAGCATACACTGGCAAGTGAAAAGGGCAAGAAAAAGCAAGGAACAGAATTATATAAATAAAAAAAAAAACTTTGTTATTTTTCTATAGGATGAAAATACAAGAATCTGTATTTGGATTTGCTTATATAAGTATAAAGAAACTTAATGAAGTTATATAAGAAACAAACCAGTGGCCATTGAGGTGGAGTTAGAATGAGAGCTTGACAAGAATAAAGAAAAAAGACATGGACAGAGATTTCTCACTATATAGGTGTATTAGTCAGGGTTTTCTGGAGGGACAGAACCAAAGGATAGCTGTATATATGAAGGGGAATTAAAGAGTAATGACTCACACAATCACAGGTGAAGTCCCACAATAGGCCACGTGCAAGCTGAGGAGCAAGGAAGCCAGTCCAAGTCCTAAAACCTAAAAAGTAGGGAAGCCAACAGTGCAGCCTTCAGTCTGTGGCCAAAGGCCTGAGAGCCCCTGGCAAATCATTGGGATAAACCCAAGAGTCCAAAAGCTGAAGAGCTTGAAGTCTGATGTTTGACGGCAGGAAGCATCCAATATGGGAGAAAGATGGAGGCTGGAACACTCAGCCACTCTAGTCCTTCCGTGTTCCTCTGCCTGATTTTATCCTAGCCATACTGGCCGCTGATTAGTTTGTGCTCACCCAGCTTGAGGGTGGGTCTGCCTTTCCCAGTCCGTCCACTGACTCAACTGTTAATCTCCTTTGGAAACTCCCTCACAGATGTACTCAGGAACAATACTTTGCATCCTTTGATCCAATCAAGTTGACACTCAATAGTAACCATCTCTGGGATATTTACTTATTCACTTTCTGTGTGTGTTTGTGCATTGTATGTCTGCTCATAAAATTATAAATTCCATGTAAGCAGAACCTTCTTTTGGTACAGACTGAATATACTGGCATTCAGAGGAGTGCCTGACACACAGTAAATGCTATAGTTTGGGTGTTTGTGTCTTAAAATTTCATGTTGAAATGTGATACCCAGTGTTGGAGGTGGGACCTAATGGGGAGTATTTTGGTCACGGTGGTAGATCCCTAATGAATAGATAAATGCCCTCCTTTATGGGTAACTGAGTGAGTTCTCACTTCTTTTAGTTCCCTGTAGAACTGGTTGTTAAAAAACAAAAAGCCTGGCACCTCTCCCATGGGAGGCTTCCTCTCTTGCCATAAGATCCTGCACACACCAGCTCCCTTTGCCTTCTGCTATAAATGGAAGCAGCCTGAGGCCCTCACCAGAAGCAGATGCTGGTGCCATTCTTCTGGCACAGCCTTCAGAATTATAAGCCAAATAAACCTGATTTCTTTATAAGTCACCCAGCCTCAGGTATTATTTTATAGTGACACTAACGAACAAATGGACTAAGACAGTAAATATGGATTAAATAAGTGATTGAAAATATGTTGACTGAGAAATAGATTAATGAACAAACAAATCCAGCCTTTGAGTTCAGTGGTTGGCTTGGAAGTGGTGGTCTGCTTAAGAATCTACAGGTGAGAGTCTAAGAACCTATCCCCAAATATCCTGAACATGTCAATCTAGTGTAGACTGACACAAGGTGCATTTTAATTATTACCCCTCTTGTCTGGATACTGCAGTCCACAAATCACATTTTGAAAATGTCAGTGTTGTCATTGCATAGTCCTTAGGGGTTGTAAAATCTTACAATAATCCCTACCAAGGGAGTTTTGGATCAAGGTCTAAAACCAAGATCTTGGTTATTCCCACCCAGTGACCTTTATTCATTAATTTAATAACATATTTTGTGCCAGGCTTCACCCTAGATGACAGGTTACAGCTGGGAGCAAAGTGGAGAGGAAGCCCTTGCTTCTCACAGAGCTTATGTTAGTGTAGGTGAGACAGGCAGTAAATAAGTAATAAATAACCATACTGCAATTCCGACTCAGGCTAACTTCAGCCAGCTTCCTCAGCTTTTATTTTGTGGTAGTTGCAAAATACCTGCAATTGTCCTGGGGAATTTATTTTAGACATTGATTTCAGTTCACTCAGTGATTTTATATATCCTGTTCTTTGAATAGCCATGTCTCTGGAGAAGGCCTGCATTGCCCATATCTTCCTTCTAGTAAATAATTAAAAGCACTCAGCATAGGACAATTATCAGGCTGCTTTTCCTGGGCCTAGCCTCCTGCCCTCCACAGAACACATGAGCTTCTTTTGACAAACGCCATTGGTCCCCAAAGCGTGCTTATTCCTGGTAGCAAGTTTAATGATCTGAAGATTGCAGATCATGTCCCCTTGTAATGTTAAGCATTTATAGAAACTACCTCCTACATCCTGCAATTAAAGCACCTTCTGTAAAATAATTAGTCACAAAGATAGAATGTCAGGTGCTTTTAGGGGTTAGCAGGATGACATTAATTTCAACAGTAATTATTCAGACAGGCCAAGATCTTTGCAGAAAGCCACTCAAAGAAGTAATTTTCATTCTACCAAATTCTATATGCACGTTTCATTGTTTCAAAACAGTTAACAAAAGTGTCAAGGTGAAGAATGCCAAATAGGTATGCACAGAAGTGAGAGAAATCTGTAGAACAACACCGTTTTTAAAAGGTAGTCTAGTACAGTGGGAAAATTATATGAGTAAGGATCACCTGGAACTAGCTAAAATTCTTTTCCCTCTGCTCCTCTAGTGTGACCTTGCCAGGTAACATAACCCTCCTGCTTTGTATCCACATCTGCAATAATAGGGGGAGTAACACTTACCTTGTGGGATTATTACAAGGATTGCAGAAGCTAATATGCAGATATGCATAAAGGGATAAAAGAGAATGAAATAAATTAACAAGAACAATGAGGATGCTAAAAAGCCAGTAATGGCAGAATGTAAGACCTAGAACAGATCCTCAAGACGCTAGGTGGAAACCTTTCATTCTAGAAATAAAAGATTGACATTGTATTGTCTCAAGCTCTTTGGACCTCATCCAGCACATTTTTTTCTGGAAAAACTTTGAAATATAACCTGTGTCTTAAGATACCAAATGTAGTGTTTATGCACCCCACTCATCCCTTCCTCTTCATTCTCAGGTAATTTTAAAGTACATCCCAAAATATTTGTGATTTATTTCACAGATAGTTTCATTAAAAGCTGGCAGAGAGGAGGCAGAGCAAGACGGTGGAATAGAAAGCTCCACTGATTGCCCCTGCTCCCTGCCACACAAGGACACCAATTTAACAATTACCTACGTAGAAAAACACCATCATTTAAGAACCAAAAATTAGGTAAGCTCTCATAGTACCTGGTTTTATATTTGTATTGCTGAAAGAGGCACTGGAGAGATAGAAAACATAGTCTTGAATGTCCTACACCCCCCAATCCCCAGAATGCATCTCAGAGCACTGAGGAGGGAGAACACAGTAATTGTGAGGCATTGAAGTCAGGGTTTTCCCTTTGGAGCAGAAACGGAAACAAGGCCAGTATCAGCTGATGTTTGCCCATGGAAGGAGCATTTGAATCAGTCCTAGCCAGAGGGGAATCACCAATCTCAGTGGTCTGATCTTGAGGTCCTCCAAACCTTGCCACTGACAGCTGGAGTACTTTGTGTCTCCAGGTAAACAAAAGGCAGTTCAGGCCATGAAGACTACAAGTCTTAGGTGGGTCCTAGGGCTCGACTAGGCTCAGAGACAGTGGACGGGAGCAGCATGTGACATACTGTGACACCAGCTGAGGCAGCCAATGGCATGCTGGCATCACCTATCTCCTAACTCCAGGCTATACAGCTTGCAACTCAAAAAAAGATACCCTTTCCTTCTGCTAGAGGAAAAGAGAGGGAAGAGTGAAGAGAACTTTGTCTTGCCTCTTGGGTACCAGCCAAGCCACAGTTGGATACGGCACTGGTCCAAGTCATGAGACCCCTGTTTCAGTCTCTAGCTCCAAGAATACATTTCTAGACACACCTTGGTCCAGAAGGGAACCCACTGGCTTGAAGGAAAAGACCCAGTCCTGGCAGAATTCATCACTTGGTAATTAAAGAGCCCTTGGGCACTAAATAACCACCAGGGATACCCAGGTACTATGTCGAGGGCCTTGGGTGAGCACCTGAGATTTTCTGGCTTTGGAGAAGAGAACACCGTAGGAGGGAAGAGCACCAAGCAGCAGACTCTTGGGGTCCCGATTCCAGGACTTGACTCTTGGATGGCATTTCTGGACCTGCCAAGGTCCAGAGGGGAGCCCACTGCCATAATTGGTGAGTCTTAGGCCAGGCAGCATTCACCACAAGCTGACCTAAGGGGCTTTGGGCCTTAAGGGAACATTGGCAGCAGTTGGCAGTACTCCTCATGGCCTGATGTGATGGTGGCTACAGGGTGAAGCTCCTCTGCCTTTGGAAAGGGGAGGGAAGGGTGGGAAGGAGTGGCAGTTCAGCCTCAGTATAATAAAACACCAGGTAGATTTCTAAGTTTTTGACTTTAGTCTCTGACTCCTGGATGGCACTCCTGGACCCAACCAGAGCCTGGAGGATTTTACCATTCTTAAGGGAAGGACTCAGATCTGGGTGACTTTGCCACCTGCTGGTTGTCGAGCCCCAAGGCCTTGAGAAAACATAGGCAATAGCCAGGGAATGGTAACAGCAGGCCTTGGGTGAGAGCCAGTGTGGTGCTGGCTTCAGATCTGACCCCACCCAGTCATAGTGGTGGTGGCCATAGGGGTGCTTGTGTTGCTCCACTCCCAGCTTTAAGTGGCTCAAAACAGAGAGAGAGATCCTGTTTGGGAGAAAGTAAGGGAAGAGAACAAGAGTCTCTGCTTGGTAATCCAGAAAATTCTCCCAGATCTTGTCCAAGACCTTCAAGGGAGTACCTCTATGAGTCTGCAAGAACCACAGTGTTACTGGGCTGGGGGTGTCCCCTAAAGCCAATACAGCATAGATCACAACACCCAAGTCCATTCAAATATCTGGAAAGCCTTCCTAAGAAGAATGGGTGCAAAAAAGCCCAAACAGTGAAGACAACAATAAATACCTAACTCCTCAATGCCCAGACACCAAAGAGCATCTGATAGCATAAACACCATCCAGAAAATCATGACCTCACCAAACGAACTAAATAGGTTACCAAGGACCAAACCTGGAGAAACAGAGATAGGTGAACTTTCAGACAGAGAACTGAAAATAGCTGTGTCGAGGAAATTCAAAGAAATTCAAGATAACGCAGAGAAGGAATTCAGAATTATATTATATAAATGTGACAAAGATATTGAAATAATAAGAATCAAGCAGAAATTCTGGAGCTGAAAAATGCAATTGGCATACTGAAAAATGCATCAGAGTTCTTTAATAGCAGAATTGATCACACAGAAAAAGCAATTTGTGAGCTTGAAAACAGATTATTTGAAAATACACTGTTAGAGGTGACAAAAGAAACAAAGAATAAAAACCAATGAAGCATGCCTATAGGATCTAGAAAATAGCCTCAAAAGAAAAATTCTCAGAGTTGTTGGCCTTGAAAAGAAGATAGAGTAAAAGAAAGCATATTCAAATAAATAACAAAGAACTTCTCAAATCTAGATGAAAGATATCAATATTCAAGTACAAGAAGCTTGTAGAACACCAAGCAGATTTACCTCAAAGAAGACTGCCCCAAGGCATTTAATAATCAGACTCACAAGGTTCAAGGATGAAGAAAGGATTCTAAAAGCAGCAAGAGAAAGAAACAAATGACATACAATAGAGCTCTAATATGTCTGGCAGCAGACAATTTAGTGGAAACCTTACAGACCAGAAGAGAGTGACATAACCTATTTAAAGTATAGAAAGAAAAAATAGTTTTACCCTACAATAGTATATCCAGTAAAAATATTATTCAAACATGAAGGAGAAATAAAGAGTTTCTGAGACCAGCCAAAGTTGAGGGATTTCATCACCACCAGAAATGTTGTATTAGTCCATTTTCAAACTGCTATAAAGAACTACCAGAGACTGGGTAATTGATAAACAAAACAGGTTTAATTGTCTCATAGTTCTGTATGGCTGAGGAGACCTCAGGAAACTTACAATTATGGTGGAAGGTAAAGGGGAAGCAAGCACCCTCTAAAGGAGCTAAAGGAGCATGTTCTAACCCAATGCAAGGAAGCTAAGAACCTTGAAAAAAGGTTGGAGGAATTGCCAACCAGAATAACCAGTTTAGAGAAGAACATAAATGACCAGATGAAGCTGAAAATCACAGCACAAGAACTTCATAAAGCATCCACAAGTATCAATAGCCGAATAGATCAAGCAGAAGAAAGGATATCAGAGATTGAAGATCAACTTAATGAAATAAAGCGAGAAGACAACGTTAGAGAAAAATGAATGAAAAGGAATGAACAAAGCCTCCAATATGAGACTATGTGAAAAGACCACATTTATGTTTGATTGGTGTACCTGAAAGTGATGGGGAGAATGGGCCAAGACGGAAAACACTCTTCAGGATATTATCCAGGAGAACTTCCCCAACCTAGCAAGACAGGGCAATATTCAAATTCAGGAAATATGGAGAACATCACAAAGATACTCCTTGAGAAGTGCAACCTCAAGACACATAATCGTTAGATTCACCAAGGGTGAAATGTAGGAAAAAATGTTAAGGGCAGCCAGAGAGAAAAGTCAGGTCACCCACAAAGGGAAGCCCATCAGACTAACAGCAGAACTTTCTGCAGAAACCCTACAAGCCAGAAGAGAGTGGGGGCCATTATTCAACATTCTTAAAAGAATTTTCAACCCAGAATTTCATATCCAGCCTAACTAAGCTTCATAAATGACGGAGAAATAAAATCCTTTACAGACAAACAAATGCTGAGAGATTTTGCCCCCACCAGGCTGCTTTACAAGAGCTCCTGAAGGGAGCACTAAACATGGAAAGGAACAACCAGTACAAGCCACTGCAAAAACATACCAAATTGTAAAGACCATCGACACTATGAAGAAACTGCATCAACTAACAAGCAAAATAACCAGCTAGCATCATAACAATAGGATCAAATTCATACATAACAATATTACCCTTAAATGTAAGTGGGCTAAATTCCCCAATTAAAAGACACAGATGGGCAAATTGGATAAAGAGTCAAGACCCATCAGTGTTCTGTATTCAGGAGACCCATCTCATGTGCAAAGACACATATAGCCTCAAAATAAAGGGATAGAGGAATATTTACCAAGCAAATGAAAGGCAAAAGAAAGCAAGGGTTGCAATGCTAGTTGCTGATTAAACAGAATTTAAACCAACAAAGATCAAAAGACACAAAGAAGGGCATTACATAATGGTAAAGGAATCAGTGCAACAAGAAGAGCTAACTATCCTAAATATTTATTCACCCAATACAAGAGCACCCAGATTCATAAAGCAAGTTCTTAGAGACCTACAAAGAGACATAGGTGCCCAAAGAATAATAGTGATAGATGTTAACACCCCACTGTCAATATTAGATCAACAAGACAGAAAATTAGCGAGGATATTCAGGACTTGAAGTCAGCTCTGGACCAAGTGGATCTAATAGACATCTACAGAACTCTCCACCCCAGATCAGCAGAATATACATTCTTCTCAGCACTACATCGCACTTCTTCTAAAATTGACCACATAATTGGAAGTAAAACACTCCTCAGCAAATGCAAAAGAATGGAAATCATAAAAAACAGTCTCTCAGACCACAATGCAATCAAACTAAACTCAGGATTAAAAAACTCACTCAAAACTGTACAATTACATGGAAACTGAACAACCTGCTCCTGAATGACTACTGGGCAAATAACGAAATGAAGGCAAAAATAAAGAAGTTCTTTGAAACCAATGAGAACAAGGACACAATGTACCAGAATCTCTGGGACACATTTAAAGCAGTGTCTAGGGGAAATTTATAGCACTAAATGCCCACAAGTGAAAGCAGGAAAGCTCTAAAATTGATGCCCTAACATCACAATTAAAAGAACCAGAGAAGCAAGTGCAAACAAATTCAAAAGCTGACAGAAGTCAAGAAATAACTAAGATCAGAGCAGAACTGAAAGAGATAGAGACATGAAAATCCCTTTAAAAAAAAATCAATCCAGGAGCTGGTTTTTTGAAAAGATCAACAAAATAGATTGCTAGCCAGACTAATGAAAAGAGAGAAGAACCAAAGAGATGCAATAAAAAAAATGATAAAGAGGTATCACCACTGATCCTACAGAAATACAAACTACCATCAGAAAGTACTACAAAAAACTCTATGGAAATAAACTAAAAATTCTAGAAGAAATGGATAAATTCCTGGACACATACAATCTCCCAAATCTAAACCAGGAAGAAGTAAAATCCCTGAATAGATCAATAACAAGTACTGAAATTGAGGCAGTAATTAATAGCCTACCAACCAAAAAATGGCCAGGACCAGAGGAATTCACAGCCGAATTCTACCAGAGGTACAAAGAGGAGCTGATACCATTCCTTCTGAAACTATTCCAAACAATAGAAAAAGAGATACTCCTCCCTAACTCATTTTATGGGGCCAGCATCACTCTGATACCAAAACCAGGCAGAGACACAACAAAAAAAAATTTCAGGCCAAAATTTCTGATGAACATTGATGTGAAAATCCTCAATAAAATACTGGCAAACTGAATCCAGCATCATATCAAGAAGCTTATCCACCATGATCAAGTTGGCTTCATCGCAGGGATGCAGGGCTGGTTCAACATATGCACACCGATAAATGTAATCCATCACATAAACAGAACCAATGACAAAAACCACATGATCATCTCAATAGATGCAGAAAAGACCTCTGACAAAATCCAACTGCCCTTCATGCTAAAAATTCTCAATAAACTAGGTATTCATGGAACATTTCTCAAAATAATAAGGGCTATTTATGACAGATCCACAGCCAATATCATACTGAATGGGCAAAATCTGGAAGCATTCCCTTTGAAAACCAGCACAGGACCAGGATGCCCTCTCAGCACTCCTATTCAACATGGTATTGGAAGTTCTGGCCAGGGCAATCATGTGTATACATGGAACTAAATTAACATTGATGTTATTGTCATTTGTTAATTGAACAGTGGTAGGGTCAATGACTATTTTCCCAATTTTATATCTTATTGATATAAAATTACACATTACGAGTCAAGAAGAAAGTGGTGAAATAGTTGTATTTTAAATTTTAATAGTGCTACATATTAATGGAAGCCACATGCATGTATTTGAAACTGTTTTTAGGGGTTTTAGTGGGATTATGCTCAGAAGTTTAGTGGACTTATTCTTATCTCAGATGTTTTTTTCCCTCATGATTGGAAAATGTACAGATTGGTCTCATTCTGTTTATTCGCTTATTCAAAGTAAAGTCTGTTTGGAAATGGTTAAATGCAGCAGATCTACCCTCCTCTTCCCTCTTTTCAGAACGAGTCAATTTGGGATAATCAGATTTGCATCCCTTAAGGAGCCAATTTTCCTTTTTCTCCTTCCTCATTTGCTCTCTTTTAATACACCTGTTACAGAGTATTTAGCAGAGGGGGGATTTGAATAATAACACTACTTTACATGTAAATAGGGCCTTTCATCCAAGTATCTCAGAGCTCTTCGTAAACATTATCTGGTTATGTATAGATTATGAGCATCATTTTAAAGCTAGGCAAGTGAGGACCGTGCAGGTAAGTGACTTGCCTAAGGTCACACATTAAGACTATGGTGTTGCTAGAAGGAGGCTTCTGGTCATTTGAGGATTTCGTTTCCCAGCTGACCCAGCTAAGGGCACCTGTCTGCATTAAACTTCAGAGTTCCCACATATCTCTTCTGGAGTACCATTTATTGCATTCATATAACCCACCATTACACTCTCTCCTTCCATCAGATGTTTTACCTCATAATCCATCTTACGACTTTCTGTCATGTTGAGGATTCCTGTAATGCCACATATCACTAGAATTCTAGAGGTTAAAGACAGTGTTTATGACTACCTCTCATTGAGTTTTATTTCCACATCTTGAAACGTGGCTCAATGGAACATAATGCAGTACTTGAAAAGCCTAGTTTAAAATAAAGAGAGAATCCACAATTCTTATTTGCAAATCTAATCTGCAGGATAAATGAAATGCAGAAGTTGATGGTAATGGAATATTGAGGTTGGCAGGTGGAAGATTTTAAAACCTGAAAATGGAAAAGACATTTCTATTCAATTATACAAGTATGGTATTTATCATGTTTGCCTTCCAGGAGGATGAGGTGAGGCTACCTCTGCTACAAAATATCCACTGTAGAATAACCCATTTTAGGAGGAAAAAAAAATCTCGAGTGTTTTTCATTTCTAAAAGGGTAATTTGTCATTAAAACAGAACAAAATACTAAGATATGTGAATGCATGTGATATGGTTTGGTTCTGTGTTCCTGCCCAAATCTCATGTCAAATTGTGATCCCTATTGATAGAGGAGGGGAATTGTGGGAGGTGACTGGACCATAGGGACAGAGTTCTCATGAATGGTTTAGCACCATCCCCTATACAAGTACTATACCGTGAGTGAGTTCTCATGAGTTCTGATGGCCTAAAAGTGTGTGACACCTCCCCTCTCTCTTTCTTTCTACTGCTCTGGCCATGTAAGCTATGCCTGCTTCCCCTTCTCCTTCCACCATGATTGAAAGTTTCCTGAGGCCTCCCCAGATTCTGAGCAGATGCCAGCATCATGCTTCCCATAGAGCCTGCAGAACAGTGAGCCAATTAAACCTCTTTTCTCGATAAATCACTCAGTCTCAGGTATTTCTTTAAAGCAATGCAAGAACTAACACAGCATATAAGGCAGCCAGCATAAGTGGAAACACCATTACTGCTTGTTTTCTTTCTTGTCACTCAGAAGAAGTTAAATGCTCTCACTGGGTCCAAAGAAGGGAGACACCCCAAAGCCATCTTGTGTAGTGTGCCCATAGCTGGAAAATAAGAGGCCTTGCTTTTGGTTTCAGCCCTTTTGCCAATTCCCTGTGTGACATTGGTGGGTCACGTATTTTCTCCTGAGCATAATTCCTGCAACTAAAATCAAAAGGGTTAGATCAGATGACCTCTCGAGTTTGACCCAGATGTAAAGTTTATGACTGTTCTATAATTTAGCCACGTTATGATTGACTATGGGAGTTGTAAACCATGACATCAACTTGAGAATATTACCTATGTTGCTCCAATCAAACTAGTACTAATTTTCTTCCGCAGCTGCCTTAATTTCTCTATGCGCTAATACAGAAGCCATTAGCCACATATGGCCATGAACACCTGAAATGTGTCTAGTCCAAACTGAGATGTGCTGGAGGTATAAAATACATGTCATATTTTAAAGACAATTTTAAAACTAATCTAGAATATTATACTTTTCATAAGAATTTAATACTAAAAATAATGCTTCGAATATATCGTCATATAATATATAATATTAAATTAGTTTTATCTGCTTTATTTTGCTTACTTAATATGGCTTTTAGAAAGCTTTAAATTAGTTATTCTATTTGTATTTCTTTTAGACAATCCTACTCAGGATACTAATGGGTACAATGTATGCATAATCAAGCTGTAGGTTTTTAGCTTGAATATACCTAAAAACACCATCTTATCCAATATGCCGATCTCAGCCCAGTCTCATATCATCATTCCTATTTTATAGATGAGACTCTAACAGATCAACTGAGTGGCCCAGGAGGTCTGTAAAAGGTTGCATAATGCCTGCAACTCAGATCTATTACAGTGTACTTCTTTAACATCATTGTTTAATTTTAATTTACAAATAAAATATAAAAGATTCTTCCCTTTTCCTCTCATTTTGGTAAAGTGATGTTTTAAAAATATTTTTCTGTTATTTTTAAAGAATAATCCTTGATTCCAGCATTATTAGATTTGATTCTAAAAATTACGCTCATCTGATTAATAATTTTGGAATCTGAGACTGCACTATGAATGGCATTAACCTTTCTTCCCCAAGCTCTGAACAATTGAGAAATAAGATAAAAGAATGGCAAAGGTGGAGGGGTAGGAAAAACATCCTCTTCATTGTTCAGAAGGCTTGGGTTGCTGGACTGCTGGGCATGGGTTTTCATCAGTGGAAAATTAACATAAGAATGACATCCACTGCTCCTTGGAAATCCCTTTTTGAAAGCACTGCTCTGTAGCTTATATTTTGTCCCCAGAAGGCTCTAAAAAGTGCCAGACGGGACATTAATTATATGAATTCCACTGTCACTTTACACATCACTAAAAAGTCACTTCTTACTCTATTTCCAATCCCAACTTAAATCTAGCTGCATTGTCCAATATAGTCTATCAACAATTCTGCATAAAATAAAATGTTGAAAAGTTAAGATACTATAATACAATACACAATGATACTCAGACAATAAAAATGCCAAAAATAGATATATGCCAAATTTAAATGTAAACTGTCTCTAATTGTGAAATTCTCAAATAGAAATTAAAGTTGAAAGATTATTTCCCATTGCACTTTAAGTTCAAGAATGTTAGTCTGAAGTTATTGAAGTTTGAACTCAAATTGTGTTGAGTTAAATTTTAGTCTAAAATTAACTATTTTTAACTTTTTATTCTTTTCAGCTTTAGCTGGCAAGAGTGCCAGATTGTCAATACACAGGTTAGGTGTGTGTGGGGGGGTCGCTTTAGCAACTACCACCTGAGCTCTTTCTCCAATGGAATGGTATTCCTGGTGGTTATATTAATATAATACCTACTTTTATGAGTATCATTTTTTAATAATCCCTAAAAGTGAAATGCACACTCAGGAGTATCAAAGCATTGGATTTATATCCACTGAATTTAGAAACCAATGCCCAACTCTTTAAACAGCTATCCAGAAAATACCATGGTCCCAGAGCCTCTTTTATCATTGACAAATACCATAGCATAGACTCAATGATATCTGAAGAAAGCACGATAGATGGGGGACAAAGAAAACAAATGCTTTCTTGCTTTTGTGTCACTCAGATATTGTCCTTTTCTTCCAGTTGTCCAAAATCCATAGCAAGTATATTTCAACTTCGTTGAGATAAATCCTCAATTCATGCCTAATTTTTGTTTTATCTATTAATCATTTTTCAGGATAGGGAATGGTTTGGGTAAGGGTCTAGATATGCATACCATTTGTAATTTGATTTTTTCTTTGGAGCCTTATGTTTCTGGTACTTCAGTGCTAAAATGAGAACAAGATCTTTGCAATTATATAATATGCCACTTTAATGAGCTTAGGCATTTTCAGTTTTAATGGAATTGTCATTCATTGCCTACCTAGGCCTGGCCTGAACACTTTAAGCTATAACTTCGTTAGTGCATTTTTGTACACTCAGAACTTGCTGGCTGCCTTGGAGTTTAAAACAGCAAGGCCTGGCCTGAACACTTTAAGCTATAACTTCATTAGTGCGTTTTTATACACTCAAAACTTGCTGGCTGCCTTGGAGTTTAAAACAGCAAGGCCTGTATTTATTATAGAAAGATTCTTACCCCAGTGATTGAGTCACATAGGTCTATGTTTACTTCTGTGCTGCTTAGGAAAACTTTTCCTATATAGTATGCCTTGAACATAAGGCCCCTTCCAAGCCTGCTGATGCTCTTGCTGTTGCTAAGTTTATACCTTTGTTGAGTACTCCACTGCCTGCCTGTGTAAGCTAAATGTAGTTCAAAGCCAAGCTGCGGCAGAAGGAACTCTGATGTTATCTCATCGGAGTCATCTCCATTTCACTGAGACCAGAGTGGCCCACATTTATTAGAGTAGCTGTGTCCTCTAGGACCAATTATGAAGCCCAGGGATTTTATTGAGACCTGAGCATCCCCACACTCTGGTATGCCTCTAAAGATACAGCCATCTTCCTTGGACAAAGTCATCTAAAACTGCAGCCATCCATCAAGCTCAAAATAGCCTATGGACTGCTAAAGATCATTGGCTAAGATTCTGCAGTTAAAAGACAATTACACAACTTTAAAAATCTTCCTAGTCTAGCACCTGTCTCCACCACCATCGAGATCAAAATGTTTGGCCCACCCACCAAAGACCAAAGTCCGAAGACCTGACACACCAACACAATCACTCCTCAGGTATTTTTCTCCAAACATTATTTTCTCTCTGTGTCTCATTTCTTGAATTTTTTGGTCCATCCACCCAATGTGAATATCTGTAGGTGCCACAAACCTCTATTCTCCACTTAGGTTATTAAAAAAACTAAGAGATATAACAAAGAAATGAAAGATAGAAGAAAAAATTGTATCTTTACTACTAATAAAAGCTAGGTGGATAAAAGGGCTTACGGGGGACATACCTGTAAATATCTACCTACACTCAGTAAACCCCAGTATTATCTGAACTCAATTTTCCAGTCACAGGCAACACTGAACGAGACATGTCTCCACAGGTAGAATGCCTACCCAGGTAAGGGCTGGGGCATAAAAAGTCACAGAAGTCTTTTCTCTGAGGCTATCTCACTACAAAACAAGAAGAAATAAGGAACTTAGTTGATTATAGCCAGTTACTCTTCTCAAGTTACTAGTCACATGAATCATTCCCTCTCAGCTTTTGAAGGCAGAGGGAAACTGGGAGAGTTATGCTAATGGTGGTCTATCCAAAATAAAGAAAATCTCAGGGTGGGAAAATAGCATTACCCCAATTATAAATTTTACAAAATTATAAGGTGACTAACTATACATTTATCCAAACTTTCTCTTTTATCCCTACATTCCTATTATGCATGATTTTATTTAAATCAATGTATTTGAATAAAGATCAAATTTGTTGACTTCATATTCTCAGGTATTCACAGTTTATAGAAAAAACAAGTATTTTCCCAAGCTCCTATGACCATTTGTATAATATCCTAGATTTCATTCATATTGACCCACAAATTTTTTTTTTTTTTGAGACAGTTTCGCTCCTGTTGCCCAGGCTGGAGTGCAATGGTGTGATCTCTGCTCACCGCAACCTCTGCCTCCCGGGTTCAAGCAATTCTCCCGAGTAGCTGGGATTACAGGCATGCGCCACCACACCCTAATTTTGTATTTTTAGTAGAGACAGGGTTTCTCCATGTTGATCAGGCTGGTCTCAAACTCCCGACCTCAGGTGATCCGCCCGCCTTGGCCTCCCAAAGTGCTGGGATTACAGGCGTGAGCCACTGTGCCCAGACCCTAATGTTTTTTAACCTGTTCTCCACTGTTCAGCCTGCATGCCTTTTTTTAATGCCTCACCAGGCAGAAATATCACTTTCTGAACTGTATTTGAATCATATTCATTCTACAAAACCCAGATAAAATCCTAGTCCTTTCAGAAAACATTCTTTTAAATATGCAATATCCAAGTAGAATTCTTTTTCCTATCTGTGATTCCCATGGCATTTTGAATTAATAGTGTAGAACTTTACACTCTGCCTTACATCATTGATGTCTACCTTCCTATCTGTTTCTCTTTCACAAAATAGTTTTGTAAGTTTTTAAAGGCCCAGGATCATGTGCTTTATCACCTCTGAGTGTCCATGGTGGCTCTATGGCTCATTCTGCATTATAGCCCTCTGCTAATGGGTTTTAAGTTAAATTAATTGTTCCAAACATTAAAATTTATAAAAGAGGAAAATTTTTAAAAAAACTGTAAAAGAGGCATTGGCTCAGCAATCTGTATTCATCAAGTTACTTCATATACAATGGAGGGAAACCCAGTTCAAATCGGTTTAAATAAAAGAGGAAAATATTGGCTGATATAACTGGGAAGTCTAATGGTTAAAGCCAGTTTCAGGTAGAAGTGGATTCATGTTTTCAGACATTGACATGATGCCTTCTTCTTTCTCTTCTTTTCCTGACTCTATTTGCTTTTGTTTCATTTTCAGACAGATTTTTTAAAAATAAATAATGGCAAGGAAGCATCACTCAGCTTTAAGCCCACCTTAACCTTATTTCTCCAGTTTCATTCTTTCCAGAGAAAAACAGGCCGTCTTTTCCCTGTGTGTCCAGGAGTAAACTCGGATTCACTGTGTTCAGTTCATGTATCTCACTTGAATCATATGCTTCTGTTCTTGCTTTAGAGATGGGATCCTCCTTTGTCATCCAAGCTAGTGTTGAGTAGCCTGATTGTAGCTCACTGTAACTTCAAACTCCTGGGCTCAAGTGATCCTCCCGTCTCAGCCTCCAAAGTAGCTGTGACTAGAGGTGGCACCACACACCCGGCTAATGTTTTAAATTTTTTGTACAAAAATGTTGTAAATTTTTTGAACAAAGTATCACTATGTTGCCCAAGTTGGTCTTGAACCTCCAGCCTCAGCTGATCTCCCACCCTGGCCTTTTAAAGCATTGGTATTACAGACATCAGTAACTGTGTGCATTCCATATACTTCAATACTGGGATACTAAAACATTTCATCTGGATCTAAGGAGTTAGAATTAGCTTTACCTGCACCTCTCTGAATCTATGTCATTGCTACGAATGGATGAGGAACCATTTTCTCAAAGGAAGGCAGGTGTACAATAAGTAGTGTATGTCTATTAAATAATTAGAATGATGGTCACTCCTAGTGCTCCCATAAAGTAGTTATTTGAACTTATGCTAGGTATTAATCAATCCTCTTTTAAGCTTTTCATAAGATTTCCTGGGGATTAAATGAGACACTTTAAATAAAGCATCCAAACCACGTAACACACTCAATAAATGTTAATTCCCTTAAGATACTTCCTGTACATATTTCTTAGGGTCATACATATATAAAGTCATCCTGAAAAAAAATTAATAAAAATAGGAGAAAAGGGGATGGTGATGAATAGATGCAGAAAAGCCTACTGAAATATGTTATAAGCAAACAATAATGTGAATGTCAGAGGCCATGTATAGGAAATATTGCATTGAAATCACTTTGGACTAAAATATATTGTTCTGTGAATGCAGCTGATAATGACAAGTGACAGCGCTACCTTGATTATGTCCTTTGCTACTGTGAAATCCATTGCACCTAGTACCTTTCCTTTATTTTTCAAAGCTCACATACTCAGGATACTTCAGAAGAAAATGTAGACATAAATGGTATTGGTCATACTGACATTCAAATAAGTACATTATCTTCTCCTTGTTGTCTTATAATTCCACATCCATTGCACCACAAATAACTCTTTATACTGAAGAAGAATTCACTCAGGTTAACTTTTTCAACAAAGAACGTATGCTTACATTAAATAAACAGGCACCTCTGCTTTCTAAAGGGATTTAATATTTTTGAAAGATGTCATCCACTGGTGAGTGGTGACAATTGCTGAAGATATTTTTTAATGATATAGGCCTACAGAGGAAACCACACATTGAGGGCGAAGCAGTTCTGAATTAATTCCAAATCATGACTTGTTTGGCTCTAGTGAGCTACTCTTTATTCTGATTAAAAACCCTGTGTTTTCAGCCCTGTGCTGTCCACTCTCAATTCTGTTCTATAATACAATTCCAACTATCTTCATAATGAAATTTTCCAGACATACTTTTCTGATCATTTCATTGCTTAAGTAGATTGTAAATTTGCAGAAATTTTGTGGCCTCTTGTGAAACACAGATTAGTTTGTTTTATATTAAAAACACAACTGGTAAACTTACAAAATTGATTACTTCCTAATTAATTTGTTGGATGTGTAGACCTTTTACATGGCACTGTGCCAAGATTCAGAGATGCAAGAGGAGTAGCCTCTGCCCTGGAGGGGCCTCCAGTCTAGAGCTTGGTCTTGTTTCTGAAAGTATGATTTGGTGCACAGCAGAATTGCCATATACTAATACATAATAAGGTAAAAAATGAATTCCATGGTCAAATAAACTTGGGAATCACTGGATTAAACAAAGTAAAATAGATTTTGTTATTGTAGGACTTTTCTACAACTTTAATATGCTAATGCGTTTTGAAGAGCTCAAAAGGAAGTGAAATAATCAGTCGTTTCAGACTTACCCAAAGAGAAGAGCCATTTTTGGAAGGGTGTACCTTGTAGAACCAAGCAATACACAGTATACTAGTTTGGGAAATAATGCACCAATGGGATAGTTCTCATAATCTTTTTGAGGAGGTGTGTTTTGTCATTTCTCTCCAATTTCTTCCTCTATAATAGCTGGTGAGAGACTAAGTCACTTCCACCCACTCTTTCTCCCTCTCTTCCAGGTCAAGTTAGCTTCCAGCTAAAAGAGGAAAATTGGGCAGTTTCCAGAGCACTGCATTCATGAGCCAACCCCAGAGCAAATGATGTCTAGACATAGATAAATGCTTAAGATATACACTTTTCAAAAGTTTTATGTTATTGACAAATAAGAATTGTATATATTTGTGGAGTACCATGTGATGTTTTGATACATGTGTAACATGTGTACATTGTGAAATTATCAAATGAGGTAATTAGCATGCCCATCTCCTCAAATATTTATTATTTATTTGTAGTGAGAACATTTAAAATATTCTTCTATAGTAATTTTGAAATACACAACACATTATTAACTATAGGTACCATGCTATTCAATAGATCACCAGAACTTATTTCTCCCATCTAAGTGAAACTTTGTACCCCTTAACCAATATCTCCCCTTTCCTCATCCACCCCCACCTCCAGCCCCTGGTAATCACCATTCTATTCTCTACTTTTATGAATTTGACTTTTATAGATTACACATATAAGTGAGATCATATTGCATTCGTCTCTGTGATTGAATTATTTAATGTCTTCTAGGTTCATACATATTGTCCAATTACAGAATATTTTATTTCTTTTTTTAAGGGTGAATAGCACTCCACTGTGCCTATATACACATTCATCCGTGGATGGACAGTTAGTCTGTTTTATTACCACCTGATCTGCCTTATGAGAAATGTTAAAATACACTCTTTTAAGTAACAATCCACCAGTTCATTGTGAAGAGACCATTCATTCTTTTAGTGTATTTCTTGTTGCAATACTTTTCCCCTCAGAATTTAGTGTTGTTTAAAAGGATAGTGTGAGTAATGGAAGACAGTAATTCCATATAAATCAACCCAGGAACAAATTAGGGTGATAGACTTAACAGAACATGGGGCTGGCAATTGTAAATCCTTTGTGTTGTCTATTACTGTCTGAGTTTTTGTCGAGGCTTTCCTCTAAAAAACTTACTGCAGATTATCATTGTTGACTGTGGATGTCTGAGGCGTACTTTATCACTAGAAGAGACAACTTTTAAAGCTTGGAAGCAAATTCAGCGGGCGGCATTATATCTCTGGGTTTTTGTGAAGCAGTAATTTAGCTTCTTGGAGGAAACCAATTCAGATAAAATACAAACCACTGATAGCACACAGTGTCACTTATCACAATGAATACAATGTTCTTTCTGATGTTACACACTCTTATAAACCCACATGCATACAATAGAGCACAAATTTATCCATACAGCACCCTGAATTTAAATCTTTCACCAACATTGATGTTCCGAGTATAAAATAGATAATAGTAAATGGTAATAAATACAATTATCGAATTATCTTTTTATATACATTTGCTCTTGGAAATCTCATATAATTTTTTTCAGAAATCCTCATTTTGTCATTGTGATTAGTATCAATTTCTTTTTCCATAATCTTATGGGCTGAATTTCTATCTCACTATTACGTATCTTCACCTGGATAGCTCATTGGTGACTCCAAATCAACCAGACTCGAATTGGACTCATAAATCTTCTCTTCTTAAAATACTCCTATTTTCATGTTAACCACCTTTAATTTTTCTCTAGTCCCTTTCCCCACCCCCAGTCATTCGTGCTTAAAACCTCTTTCTTCCCTTTTCACATTGTTTGGACTGGTAGATGCTCTCTTCATTATCTAATAAAAAATGTCACAAACACAAAAAATTTTGACATAGGGAGACAAGGATCTGAAACTTCATTTTGACACAAACATTCCATTTAATGGGCATTATTAGACTACTGCTATAAGCTACATAACTACAATCTAGCTTCATGACCTTGGGAAAGTTATGTGACTTCTTTGTTTCTCATTTTCAAGAAGAAGTGAGAAATCTTAACTTCTGAGGTTTATTGGGGGAATACAAAGAGATGATGTGTACAAACTTGCTTTGCAAATCAGAAATGAAGGAAAGTCGCAAATGACTTAGCCATGTCTGTTTGCTGATACCACCTTAGTTCAAGCCTTTATGACTCTCTTTCTCCTAAAATACTATTGCTATAGACTTTGTATCTCCCCCAAAATTCATATGAAGAAAACTAATTCCCAACGTAATGATCTTTTGAGGTGGGGTCTCTGGAAAGTAGTGATTAGGTCCTATGGACATAGCCCTCAAAAATGGAAATAGTACCCTTATAAAAGAGGCCCTAGAGAGCGACCTTGCCTCTTCCACAATGTGAGGACACAGTGACAAGTCAGCTGTGAACCAGGAAATCGGCACTCCCCAGACACCAAGTCTGTTGGGACCTTGATCTTGAACTTGCCAGTCTCCAAACTCTGGAAAATAACTTTCTGTTGTTTATGAAGACAGTGTGGGTAATCGAACAGAGTAATTCCATATAAATCAACCCAGGAACAATTAGGGTGGTATTGTTAAATACAGCTCAACTGGACAAAGGAAAGTATTAAAATGTTAACAGGTTTTCTTTCCAGGCTCTGTGGGCTTCTGCTTCACTAAAAATTGAGGTTTTATGCATTCATTCATTCATTCATTATTTTGCAAACCTGCTCACTCACTTATTCACTTAACTGACATTTAATAAAGACTATAAAGACAAATGACTCAACACTATGGCATGGGGTTGAAATACAGACATAACCTGAAACTTATCATTTGAAAAGCAGTGATCACATTTGCTATAGAGAGTTGATATGAGTTAAAGAGATAAGCCTACCAGCACAGCACTTGACATCACGTAGCAGATGTTTGCTAACTGTTGGTTACTATGCCTTTATTAGTGTTAATGGCTAAAATCCACACATCCTGGCAACCTGCCCTCTAGATAGAAAACAGTCTTCCTTATACAAACATTTTTTTCTGCCTAAATAGCTAAAGCTCTATGATACATGCTTATACATAGGCATATTCATTATGTCCCCATGGATTTTGATATTGAACAAATAAACGTTTAATGAATAAAACTTCCTGAAAATCATATCGATGTGAAAGTAAACTGTTTTAAAGCTATTTAAAAACTCTTAAGGCAACAGGCTATCAGGATGCAGACAGGCAGCTGGCATTCATATCAACACCCATAAAATAGACTAATACCCCTTCCACCTATTTTTTTCCCAGGCACTTAGATTTTTCAAACTACTCGTTTGCATTTACTTTGAATCCTCAAGGGGTTTTCAAAAATAGCTCCTTTATAGAAAGCAAATTAACAGACATACAGTTCTCACTGGGAGCAATATCACACAGAACTTCCACATTGATAAATTCACGACCGCAGTAAACTCAGCCCTCAGCCCCCTCCATACACACACATACACTTATATTTACCTTCTCCTGTCTTTCCATGTGTTCAAGGAAGTTGGCTGAGTAGGCCTATTGGTGATGAATTACTTTGCAACTGCATTATGAAGCTAGAATAGAATTCCATTCAACAGCTTGCTTTTCTCATATTTGATTAACTCAAGCTCACTTCGGTGGTTCCCTACAGTGCTTTCTATAAATATGTGCCAGAAGAACAATAATTCTAGTCATAATTTATAACAATCTGCTCCATAGACCCCAATATATACCTCATATATATAAGGCTGAAATATTAAAATTGCTGGTAGTCAACTGTTTTTGACATAGAAACACAGCAGTTTCTATGACTTTACTTAAGAGAACAAATGTCATGACGTTGTAACTGTTTGTTCCGTTTCTCCCACTGGTGGACCAAGAGCTCTTTAAGGATAGATATTGTGTCTTTTTCTCTTTTGGATACATGTTTCCAAGCACAGTGCTTGGCACAACACAGGTGTTCACAAAAGCTTTCAGATGGGACATAAACTCTCATTTAGAATGTTCATGTGCCTTATGATGGATGAACTACAGAATGCTCTTAGGTGTAGGTGAAGCAGGGAATATCAGAAAGGATAACTGAGTTACTCACTGAGACCAGTCTTGGGTCAATAAAGCCACTTACTTTTCTTTAGTTTTACAGAGGCATAATTGACAAATAAAAAATTTGTGTATTTATTTTGTACATGATATTTTTATATACACATATTTTGTAAAAATGACTACAATAAAGCTAATCAACATACTCATTATGTCACATAATTACCTATTTATTGGTGGTAAGAACATTTAAGAACTACTCTCTTGGCTAATTTCATGTGTACAGTACAGTATTATTAACTATAGTCCTCATGCTGTACATTGGATCTCTGAAACATATTGATCCTGCTGAACTCAAACTGTATGCTCTGACCAACGTCTCCCAACTTGCCCCATTCCCCAAACATTTGTAGCCACCATTTCAGTCTCTGTTTCTATGAGTTTGATTTTTTTAGATTCCATATGTGAGTGATATTTTGCAGCATTTGTTTTTTGTGGCTTTTTCCACTTAGTATAGTATCCTCCAGGCTCATCTGTGTTGTCACAAATGATAGAATTTGTTTCTTTTCAGAGGTGAAATAATGTTACTGTATATACAGACCACATTATCTCTATCCATTCATCTGTCCGTAGAGACTTAGGTTGATTCCCTATCTTGACTGCTGAAAATAATGCTGCAGTGTACATGGGGGTGTAGAATTTTTTTAGGTACTAACTGTATATTCTTTGGATATATACCTAGTAGTGGAATTGCTAGATTATATGATAGTTCTCTTTTTAATTTTTTGAGGGACCTCCACATTGACTTTCCTAATGGCTATACCAGTTTCCAATCCCAACAGTGAACAAGGGCTCCAACACTTTTTTTAAAATTCTAGTCATCTTAATACTGTGAGGTGATATTTTCTTGTGCTTTTAATTTATATTTTCCAGTTGATTGTGACAGTGATATTGAGTGATTTTTGTGTGTGTGTACCTGCTGACTATTTGTGTATCTTCTTTTGAGAAATGTCTACTCAAATACTTTGCTCATTTTATAATTGCTTTTTTTTTTTTTTTGCTATTAAGTTCCTTATATATTTTGAAAATTAAACCCTTAAGTGGGGGAAGGCAGGGCAGTCAGGAGACAAAAAAAAAGAGATTAAACCCTTATCAGATGTATAGTTTGCAAATATTTTCTTTCATTCTGTATGTATCTTTTCACTCTGTTGTTTCCTTTTCTTTCAGAAGCTTTTTAGCTTAATTTAATCCTATTTGGCTATTTTTGCATTTGTTTCCCAAGTTTGGGGAATAATGTACAAAAAAATGATTGCCCAGAACAATGTCAAGAAGCTTTTATCCTACATTTTCTGTTTTCTTCTAGCAGTTATACAAATCAGGACTCATATTCAAATCCTGAAACTATTATGAGTTTATTTTTATTTATGTTGCGTGATAAGAATCCAATTTAATTTTCTTGTGTGTGAATGTGTAGTTCTTTCAATACCATTTATTGAAGAGACTATTTTTTTCCTATTGTGTGTCCTTAGCACCTTTGTTGAGAATCAATCAACTGTAATCGTATAAATTTATTTCTAGGCTCTCTATTGGTCTCTTTGATTGGTCTATATGTTGATTTTAAACAAGTATCATGATGTTTTGATTACTATAAATTTGTAATATATTTGGAAATCAGGAGTTTCTTGGCTCCAACATCGTTATTCTTGTTCATAATTGCATTGGCTATTTGGAGTCTTTGGGGATTTTATAAAAATTGTCGGTCCTTTTCCTATTTCTTAAAAAAAGGTCAGATTCTAAGATTTTGATGGGCATTTCATTGTATGCGTAAATCACTTTAGGGAGTATGGACATTTTAACAATATTCTTTCAGTGTGTAAACATGGGATATCTTCTTTATTTATGTGTGGTTTCTTCAATATCTTTAATCTATGTTTTATAGTTTTCAGTATACAGATCTTTCAGCTCTTTGGTTAAATGTATTCCTAAGTATTTTACTATATTTTTGATGTAATTATAAGTGGGATTATTTTCTTAATTTCTTTTGGATAATTTGTTGTTAGTGTATAGAGACACAGATTTTATGATTTTCACATATTTCAACTTTACAGAATTAGTTCATTAGTTCTAATGGTTTTTCTTTATTTCCTTTAGGGTTTCTTATATAAAATAAAATTTTCTTCAAAAAATCTACTTTATTTTTTCAAATTTTGATGCTCTTTAGTTTTCATCTTGTTCTTAATTACTCTTACTAGTACTTTCAGTACTATATTGAATAGAAATGTAGAGAGTGGGAATCCTTAACTTGCTTCTAATCTTAAAAGCATTCAGTTTTTCTTATAGGTTGTGATATCCACTGTGGCCTTGCCACACATGATCTTTATTATGTTGAGGCACATTTATACCAAATTTATTGACAGTTTTCATTATAAAAAACTGTTTAATTTTGTTAAATGATTCTTTTCTGTATCTATTGAGATGATGATGTTCTTTTATCACTCATTCTATCAATATGGTGTAAAATATTATTGATTTGCTTATGTCAAATCATCCTTGCATTCCAGCCACACACTTCACCTGATAAGAGTGTATGATCCTTTTAATATGCTGTACAATTCAGTTTATTAGTATTTTGTTGAGATGGTTAACATCTATCTTCTTTGGAATACTGGCCTGTAATTTTATTTTCTTGTTTTGTCCTTGTGTTGTTTTCATGTCACTGTAATTATGCTGGGCTCATGAAATAAGTTTGGATGTGATCCCACTTATTCAACTTTTTGGAAGAGTTTGTGATGTATTGGTGTTCTTATTTAAGTGTTTGACAGAATTTACCAATGAAGCTATAAGATTCTAGGCTTTTCTCTCCTGGGAGGTTCTGCTTTCTGATAAAATCTCAATACTCATTATTGGCCTGTTCATATTTTCCATTTCTTCCTGATTTAGTCTTGATAGGTTAAATGCTTCTAAAAAATTCTCCATTTCTTCTAGAATATTCACGTTTTGGTGGATAATTGATCATTGTAGTCTCTTATAATCCTTTTCTGTGGTAACAGTTTTATGTCTACTTTTTTGCTTATGGACTTATTTGAGTCTTCTTTTTTTGTTTTTCTTAGTCTAGCTAACATTTTGTCAATATTGTTCATATTTCTAATAAATCAACCATTCATTAATTATTTTCTATTGTTACTGTAGTCTCTGTTTCACCTATTTCTGCTCTGGTCTTTATTATTATTTTCCTTCTGCTAATTTAAGTTTGTCCTGCTTTGTCTATTTCCTTGAGTGGTAAAGTTAGGTTGTTTATTACAGATTTTTTCTTTAATATATACATTTACTGCTATGACATATCCTTTCAGAATGTCATTGCTGCATCCCATTGGTGTGGTATGTTGTATTTTCATTTTCATATATCTCAAGATATTTTTTGATTTCCCTTTTGATTTCTTCCTTAAACCATTGATTGCCCAGAAATGTGTTATATAATGTTTACGTATTTCTGAATTTTCCAATTTTCCTTCTATTATTAATGTTCAGTTTCACAACATTGTGCTTAAAAGTAAATATATATATAAATTTAATCTTCTTAGTATTTTAAGACTTGTTTATATTTTAACATGTACTATATCCAGAAGTATGTTTTATATGTACTTGGAAAGAATGTGTATTCTGCTGTTGTTTGAATAAAATGTTCTGTATATGTCTGTTAGTTCCATTTGATCTACAGATATTGTTTGAGTCTGCTGTTTATTGATTTTTCTATTTGAATCATCTATTCATGGTTGACAGTGGGGTATTGAAGTCCCCTAATATTAGTTTATTGATATTTATTTCTCCCTTCACTTCCATTAACATTTGCTTTATAATATTAGATGTTTCAACATGGAATGCCTATCTATTTATAATTAACATAGTCACTCGATGATTGACCATATTATCATTATATAATGACATTCTTTGTTGCTTCTGTAGTTACCGAATCAAAGTATATTTGCCTAATATTTGTGGCCAACACTGCTCTTTGTTTGATACCATTTGTATAAAATATTTTTTCCATCTCTTCATTATTAGCCTATGTCTGTCCTTAAGTCTAAATGAATCTCTTATAGGTGGTATAACACTTGGGTCTTATTATTATTACTTTTAATTCATGAAGCCACTCTGTATCTTTTGTTAAAAAATATAATCCATTTACCTTTAATTATAGATAGTTAAGGACGGACTACTGCCATTTTCTTTATTGTTTTTGTACTGTTTTGTAGTCCTTTTTTTCTCTCTTATTGTCTTGCTTTGTGATTTGAAAGATTTTATAATGGTATGCCCTGTTTCCTTTCTCTTTATCTTTTGTATATCTACTACAGGTTTTCTTCTTTATGGTCACCATGAGGCTGAAATTAAACAACTTATATTTATAATTGTCAATTTTAAGATAACTTCAAATCTATATGAACATACCACAAATTAACTTCTCCTCTCCTTATATTTTATACTATTCATATCACAATTTACATCATTTTATACTGTGCAACCATTAACAAATTATTGTATCTGTAGTTATTTTGTCCTTTAAACTTTATATAATAGTTAAAAGTGATCTGTGCACCAGCATTACACTGTTAGAGTATTCCAAATTTGAGTATACTCTTATCTTACTGTAAGTTTTATAATTTTATATGTTTTATTGTTATTTGTTAGCTTCATTTTGTTTCAACTAGAAGAATTGTGTTCAGCATGTTTTGTAACATAGATCTAGTGGTGATGAATTGCCTCAGTTTTTGTTTGTCCTGGAATGTCTTTATTTCTCCATTTCTAAAGAATAGCTTTTCCAGACGTAGTATTCTTGTTGGCAGTTTTTTATTTGTTTTTTTCCCAGAACTTCAAATGTGTCATTCCATCTCTCTTGGTCTTCAAGGTCTCTGCTGAGAAATGTGCCAATAGTATTACATATGTTTATTTGTATGTGATAAGTTGCTTTTCTCTTGCTATTTTCAAAACTGTCTCTGACTTTTACTTCTGAGAATTTGATTATAATGTGTTTTGTTGAAGGTCTCTTTGTACAAATATATTTGGGGTTTATATTTTGCTTCCTGGATGTGGATGTTCCTTTCTCTCTCCAGATTCAGAAAGTTTATTATTTTTTTAAATATGCTTTTCTTACCTTTATCTTTCTTTATTCCTTCTATATCTTTCATAATGCATAAATTAGATATTTTTATCATGTTCTGTACATTACATAAAATTTCATAACTCTTTTCCATTCATTTTGTTGTTTTTCCTCTAGTTGGGCAACTTCAAATAAACTCTTTAAGTGTGCTAATTTTTTCCACTTTATTGAATCCAATGTTGAAGCACTGTATAAGATTATTTCAGTCATTAGGTTCTTCAGCTCTAGAACTTCTGTTTGGTTTTATTTATGGCTTATATCGCTTTGTTGAACCTATAATTTTATTCATATATTGTTTTCCTAATATTTATTTGTTGATCTGTATTCTTGTAACTCACTGAACTCTTCCGAAATTATTATTTTAAATTATTTGTGAGACAGTTCATAGATTTGCATTTCTTTAGGGCTGGTTACCCATGTTTTATTTTCTTTCTTTGGTGGTGTCGTATTTTTCTTTTCATTAATAATCCTTATGTCCTTCCATTTTTGTCTGTGCATTTGAAGAAGTAAGCCGTTCTTCCACGATTTACAGATTGGCTTTGTCAGGGAAAGACAATGTCACCAGTCACCAGTAAGTCTATATAGATATTATTATGGGTAGGCTGACTGTTGAGGTCTACTGTCAAGCTTGCTGCAGGTAAACTCAGGAAGCAAGTCTGGTGCCTGGCTCTGTAAGGGTGAGCCTTGTCCACTGGAGTGGTTTTGGAGCTTGGTTCTGTGTGGGTGGGCCTGATAGTTGGGTCTGTGAGTACAGACCTGAATTCTGGAGTTACAGGGGCTGGCCTAGGACCCAGGTTCGCTTGAGTCAGCCTGGCAACTGGATACATCCATATAGACATAGACCATGTACCCAAGTATGTGGGGATTAGTCAAGAAGCTGTGTTTACAGGAGCTGGCCTTAAGCCTGAATCCACAGAGATCTGTGCTGAGACATTCTTTCAGCCTGAGTCATGTGGGCTAGCCTGGTGTTGGGGTAGGCCTGACGCTTGGGTCTGCAGGGGAAGGCCTGGGACCTGGGTCCGCAGGGACAGTTCTTGAGCACTTTAGTCCCTGAGGCTGACCTGGGTCTTAAGTCCATAGGGCCTAACCTATAACCTGAAGCCACAGGAACTGGCCTGGTGCTGGAACAGTCCTGGGGCCTGGGGCTATTAGATTTGCCTGGTGCTATGGTTCATTGGGGTGAGGCTGGTGCTGGATTTCACAACAAGATCTGATGCTCACTTCACTCTTCTTTCTCCATACAAAGGGTATCATTCTCTACAATATGCTGCCCAGGCTCGGAGAAGGGATATCATGTGTAATGTAAAAAATGATCTTCCTTCTCTCTTTAATGTGTATTTTCTTAATTCTCTTTTCCACTTAAGGACTGTATCTCTCACCTGGATTCCTTAGTTCTTGTTACTATATTTTTGTGCATGAATAGTTGTTCAAACTGATATTTCCTTGTTCAATAATCAAGTCAATTTGATTAGCAAGAAATTGACAAGTGCATAAATCCCATATTCTGCTATCTTACTGATGTCTGGCTAGCAATAGAGGCACTTTCAAATATAGGTTTTACTTACAGCTGGATATTCCCAAGATCTAGGCTCTTTCATTTAGTCTTATTAATCTCATCATAATTCTTTCATCAGTTAGATGAGACTGGTATATTATCAAACATTTACGATTATTTTTATCTATAGTTTTATCTATAGGGCATCTTTTAGTTTTCCTGCATTGCCTTTTTCAATAATCAAAACAATTTGATGCATAAGAAATTATAGTTAATCTCATTTTATAGATATGAAATGGAGTTCAAGTTCATTTAGATTATAGACAGTGGGGCTGGATTTGAGTGAAGGATGTGTAGCTTCAAGGTCAGATGTCTAACCACAGCATTATGATGTTTTCCCCCAGGTATACCTGGCAAAATAGAGATAAAAATTATGTAAAAAGTAAATGCTCGTACATCTTAAAAAATAACAATAGTTACTATATTAGGCTATTTTGCATTGCTATAAAAACAAACTTGGGGCTAGGTAAAAGAGATTTAATTTTCTCAGGGTTCTGCAGATTATATAGAAAGCATGATGCCACCGTCGGCTTGGTTTCTGGTGAGGCCACAGGAGCTTTTACTCACGGCAGAGGGTGAAACAGGAGCAGGCACATCTCATGGCAAGAGTGGGAGCAAGAGAGTGAGGGGAGAGAGGTCTCAGACTCTTAAACAACCAGACATCCTGTGAAGTAACTGAAAGAGAAATCACTTGTCATCAAAGGGATGGTGCTAAAACGTTCATGAAAAATCCATCCCCATGATTCACTCACCTCCCACCAGTCCTCATCTCCAGAATTGAGAATCATGTTTCAATATGTGATTTAGAAGGAACAAACATCCAAACCGTATCAGTTACAACTGATTGTGCACCTATGTTCACGCTCTATCTTAAATACTTTATTTATCTTACTTATTCATAAAATAGATCTTGAAGTTGCCATTATTTTTACCACTTAATGAGTAAACTAAGGTTCAGGAAGAAATGATGGCCCACAGCAACTCAACTGTTATATAACAGTGTTAAAATTTAAACTAAAATCTTTTTCATTACATGAATCTTTTGTATTCCATTGTTTCACATTAATTACTTAAATGTAATTATAATAATCATAGTTAAAGACAAAAAACATTGAACTAAAATCTTTACATCATTCTTATTTTAAGTATGTAGAATACAGAATCCCACAGATACATATTCAAAATATGGTCCTAATTTCTTAAATTGACCATCTGGTTTATTTATTTCTCAAAATTTCGAATCTATAACATGAGAATAATCACAGCTCCATAATTAAATGGCATATCACACTTAAGAAGCTGTGGGAAACATGCAAACGAAAGACATAGTTTTCATAATTCTCAATCCTAGGGCATCACATGAACTAGCAGGTGTATTAGCAAAGATTTTACTATTGGAAGAGTAGTTGTTATAGGATATGAGCCCCTTCTAGAAATTAACAACTTTGTCACACTTGTAATCCCAGCACTTTGGGAGGCCAAGGCAGGCAGATAACCTGATGTCAGTGTTTGAAACCAGGCTGACCAACATGGTGAAACCCCATCTCTACTAAAAATACAAAAATTAGGCCGGGCGTGGTGGTTCATGCCTGTAATCCCAGAACTTTGGGAGGCTGAAGCGGGTGGATCACGTGATCAGGAGATGGAGACCATCCTAGCTAACAAGGTGAAACCCCGTCTCTACTAAAAATACAAAAAATTAGCCAAGCATGGTGGCATGCGCCTGTAGTCCCAGCTACTCTGAAGGCTGAGGCAGGAGAATTGCTTGAACCCGGGAGGCGGAGGTTGCAGTGAGCTGAGATCGTGCCACTGCACTCCAGCCTGAGCAACAGAGCGAGAGTCCGTCTCCAAAGAAAGAAAGAAAGAGAGAAAGAAAGAAAGGTAGGAAGGATGGAAGTAAGGAAAGGAAGGAAGGAAGGAAGGAGAGGGAGAGAGAGGGAGGGAGGGAGGGAATTAACTTTGGATGGGACTGAGAGCTAAAGTTGGGCAATGTGTTTAACAGTGATACTATCCCCAATTTTATATGGTTACAAAATGAAACTATAAGCTGAACCTGTTGAAAAGGTAGAAAATATGAAAAATACGATGTTTTAAGGTTGAGCTCAGTTGCTTCAGAACTGGTGAGTTGTGTGTCATCTGCTACTGTTTCATATCAGGAAGGCTCAAAATCCTCATTTCACAAATGATAATGAGAGCAAATGCCCTCAATTTTATTGTTAAAAGCTTCAAGTAGAGGGTGAATAGCAATGTGCACTACAGAGCACTGTGCAAATGGAAGGTACCTGGCACATTTGCCTTAATCTTTCCTTGGTCTATTTATATAAAGGGGCTCTATTTCTTTTTAGCTGTCTTGTGATTTACTTATCTTTGGCTGTCTTGATGAATTGTAGTTTCTTGCTGTATCTCAGTGCCCTTCATTCTTGTGTGTCCAAAGACACCTACTTTAATATTTTGGGTCCATTTCTCACAATTTTTATCTAGGAAGTTATTCACAACCAATTATTTTGATTAAACAATTTCTCCCTAGTTTGAAAAAGATGTTGTTTTGTAGAACATGCAGAAAGGTTTTCACAGTAGCTATGCTCTGCTAACTGATTCTGTTGCTTTTTGAGGACGGGATTTGAGACTTCCTGCTTTTCCTAAACATCTTAGATTCTCCTGAGCCCTATTTATATTTTCATTGATTTCATAATCCCTAGGTCATGACACCTTTAATATTTTTTTCCAGTAATCTGAATTATTTCTCTAACTTCTCCATTGCAATCTTATATACTCTCTGTATCTCCATTGCACTCTATATAGTATATCTATATATATATACACTTACAGTATACATACAAAATATATCTATATTTACATTATACTTATTTAAGATTAAATTACCTATATATATAGCAATATACATAGTGTAGTATATATAGTTTTGTTAGTCTCTTTCATACTGCTATAAAGAACTAGCTGAGGCCGGGTGCGGTGGCTCATGCCTGTAATCCCAGCACTTTGGGAGGCTGAGGCGGGTGGATCACGAGGTCAGGAGATCGAGACCATCCTGGCTAACATGCTGAAACACCGGCTCTACTAAAAAATGCAAAAAATTAGCCGGGTGTGGTGGCACATGCCTGTAGTCCCAGCTACTCAGGAGGCTGAGGAGAATGGCGTGAACCCCGGAGGCGGAGCTTGCAGTGAGCCGAGATTGTGTCATTGCACTCCAGCCTGGGCGACAGAGTGAGACTCCATCTCAAAAAAAAAAAGAACTAGCTGAGACTGGGTAGTTTATGAAGAAAGAAAGTTTAATTGACTCACTGTTCGGCAAGTTTAACAGGAATTATGACTGGGAGGCCTCAGGAAACCCACAATCTTGGTGAAAGGAGAAGGGGAAGCAAGCATGTCTTACTATGGCAGAGCAGGAGAGAGAGACAAAAAAAGGGGAAAGTTCCACACACTTTCAAACAACCAGATCTCTTGAGAACTCACTGATTATCACTAGAACAGCAAGGAGGAGGTTCCCTCCCATGATTCAATCACCTCCCTCCAGGCCCCTCCTCCAATTCGACGTGAGATTTGGGCGGGACACAAACCCAAACCATATCAAGAGTGTAATATATATGGTTGCTCACTACTATATTCCTAGATTCTAGACAAGGTCATTAGATTCTAGACAGCAGATACTTACCAGATTTCAATCAAAAAATTGTGAATATGGTGAAAAAGTTATTTATGTTGTGAATAAAGTTCACATATTTCTCTCCCCCAGAAGAGTTTAACTTTGACAGATAATACCCAGTATAGCTAGGTTTAGTAGAAATAACACCACTACTCTGAGATGAAAAATCTAGGGGCACACCTGGGTCAAACATTTTTCTCCAAGGTCACAATCACACAGTTACTGAAAAGAGAGCCTGCAACTAGAACTCAGGTTTTCTGACTTGAATCTAGGGCTCTGTCTCCTACTTTAGCAGTCACAGGTAGGCACATTCATTCTAGCCACCTTTATATTTAGCCTCTCTTCTAATTTAGGCCCATGTTTTCAGTATTATTCCTGGCAATTTAGATTGTATTCACTGCTGATATGTATTTCCAAATATATGCAGTAAATTTACATGAATAAGATGCCTTGCTGAGTGGAAAATCTGGATTATTATGTCCCGAAAGCAGATCAGCACAACCATTATATGCACATAAAAATAACCTTAGGGTTGTTACTATGAATAATATGTTTTATCACCATTAAAGTAAGATTTAGACATTTAGCCTTTTCTCGCTTAACAGGCTGTTCATTTTAGTACAGGAAGACTCTTAATAAAAATGATTAATGAGGCAAATAGCTACTTTTTATGTACACTGTTTTTCCTCTTTCTAAAATTATGTCTCTTCTGAAAACTCAGCCTGTCTCTTTGCTATAAATTAAAGGCCACTCTGTGGTCCAAAAGAAAAGACAAACAAGTACATTCAAAAAGAGATAATCTTAAATATTGATGTTATCTGAGATTGTTATTGGATAAAATTTTCTTATAAACTTACCAGCTGATAAAATTAAACCTCTATGAAGTCTCTCTTCTTCTAGACAGGATTTCAGCTGGCAAACATGTCCAAAAATATATATGACCAGGGTTAATTCAAAGAAATAAAGCAGCAAGAATGAAGGAAGTAAGGAAGCCTTTCTTTTTAATTTAAAATTTGTTTAGGAAAGCAGGTTCAATATAGATTAATACTCTCTTCAACAATCCAAATTTCCTATTCAATATAAGGCAGAATTCTTTATTGCCAGTGATTTCCTCCAAGGCAGCTTCTCCTTAGATGTTGATGTATCATCCTTTGCTCTATATATTCTCTCTTCCCAACAATAGACAGATGGTCTGGGAATGGGACAAATATTTCTAGATGGAATGAGATGTCTCTGGTCTTGGGCCACCCAAGCATACCTTCATTGAACATTGTTCATAGTCAGCCTTTGAGCTGTCTCTCCCAGTGATTCTTTCCTCCCTGGTAATCTCCTCCTTCACTGGAGAGGGCTCACCTATGTAACCAATAAGATATTTTGGAAATGGTGAAGTATGACTTCTGAGGCTGGGGCATAAAATGCATTGCAGCTTATTTCTTGCTTTCTTGGCTCATTCTTTCTGGAATGATGTCTTAAGAACACTTAAGTGGTACTGTTGCTAAATATCTGAAGAACTGAAGTCTCCTGCTAATAGTCATGTGAAAGAGCCACCTTGGATATGGGTCCTTCTGACCCAGTCAAGTCCTCAGGTAACTGGAGACCTGGCCAACATCTTGACTGCAAGTGCGGAGAGTTTCTGAGCCAGAAGTGTTTAGCTAACCTCCTCTCGGATTCCTGACCCTCAGAAACTGTGATCATTGGTTACACAGAACTAGATAATGTAATAAAGCACTGATAAAACTATTTACATAGTACTTTTGCTAAAACATTACATTTTTAAAAGGTAAAATACATGCTTCCTTACTTTCTTCATTCTTGCTGCTTTATTTCTTTGGATTAACCCTGGTCATATATATTTTTGGACATGCTTGACAGCTGAAATCCTGTTTAGAAGAAGAGAGACCTCATAGAGGTTTAATTTTATCAGCTGGTGAGTTTATAAGAGAATTTTATCCAATAACAATCTCAGATAACATCAATATTTAAGATTTACTAAACACGTTAAAGCATTTTACCTTTTAAAAAGGCATATCACCACTAATATTAAATATTGCTGGCAAGTCAGAAAACAGGCCAGAAAAGTTTATTGAGTAACCCAATGCCACATGGCTTATAAATGGTAGAGTATCAACTCAAACTCAAGTCTAGAGAACTTCAATTAATTATGTATTTCATCAGACTATTTTCAGAGTTTTAGTGTCCACTATTCAATTCAAACAGCTGACACACAGGTGGACATGGCAATCTGTTCAACATTCCAAATCCAATTCCTATGTTCTCCCTAGTATCTTGCAGGAAGGGTCGTCAGAGCTATTTCCTGACTGTGATGCAATATTTGATGCATTACCTCTTCCCACCATTGACAGTCTCCCTCTGGGATCCAGCCACTCCTTCTCCCATGTGCCAGAAAAATAGGGGTATTCCACACTCAAAACCTGGTCGACATGGGGATAATAAATGGGTATGCAACAGCACAGACCCTTTTCTCAATTGGAGATTATGCTGAAGGCTCAAGCCAGTTTCCACATCCTCTTTAGGCTAAGCTAAGGCCTATGTTGCAACATCACTGCAGTTCAACTTCTTGTTCTACTCAATGTCATTGTATTCACCTCCTTAGGGTTTTTCTTTCACTTCCTCAGTGTTTTTGAAAACAATCCTCAACAAGTTTCCTCCATACAAATTTTTATTTCAGTCTATTTCCCACGTAAGTTTTACCATATGTCTCAATTCTCAACTCGTTTTCTTATTTTTGAAATGATTGAGCTGGTCTGGATGCTTCTAAGACTGATTTTCACAGGGTGGTCCCCGTACCAACAGCATTTGTGTCATCTGGGAACTTGATGGAAACATAAATTATCCTATTCCACCGCAGGCCTCTGAATCTGAACTTGAAAGATGGAGCCACACAACACATTTAACAGCCCATCCAGATGATTTTGATGAACCATAAAATTTGAAAATCATTGTTCTGAGATTTAATCTGGGTTCTTAAACCTTTTGGCTTTCAGTTGCTGTCATATAAATGCCCCTCAGCTGGTTGATCCTGAGTCTTCATTGAATTGGATCACATGCAATTTGAGTTCGAAACAATGTTAAAATCAGACTGCAATTCAGTAATTGTTACGTGTATGCACTGGACACTAGATTCTAAATTTAGCTGGAAGGAAAGGTTTACTCCAGGTAGGCTGGTGGATACAAAAAGGTATAAACTTTAGTATAAGGAGATCAGTGCTTTATCATTATGACCATATGCAACCTTTCAGAAGCCACGTTACCTTTCTGATCTGCAGTTTCCTCGTGTTTATGATGAGTTTATATGTTCCTGCACTGCCTACTTAACAGAATTGCAGCAAAAATAAAATGGCATGATTTGGAAAATAAAACAAGCTTGCAATCACATGTCTTTCTTGGGGGAAATACCTCCTACATTTTTTTTTTAACAATATACATGTGTATGACTGTAAACACCACTACTTACTGTGAAGCAGGTTTACTGGAACTGGTTAACTACTTATCTGAATTTGATGAGACAGAACACACTCACACACAACAAGTCATACAAAACTCGTTTACTATGTACAGGGACAAAAGAAGCCTAGGATCCACTCTGAAGCGGTTGCTCAAGGCTCAAGAAAGCTTCCCAAGGTGGATGCAGTCTTGAGTGTCTTGTACCATAACTGGATCCTCCGAAAAGCAGTCCACCTTCAGTTACATACGTCAGAGGTATAGCGACTCCCTAGGTAAAGCTTGGAAGGACATCTTGCTCCTATGTGAGAGAGGCACAAAGCCCAGACTCTCCTGGACAATTTCCCTCTATCTCAAGATGTTACATTCCCTAGGAGGGACAGGAACAGGGCCAAAGCTATTTCAGGTAGTTCCTCCTTACCTCAGGGTGTTTCATTAACAGCACATTCCACAGCTATTCTTAAGAACCATGGGTAAGGAAGGTGGGGAGAAATGGGGTGGCCCAAAGCCACTCAGAGAAGTATTCTGCACAGGCATGAATTGATTACTTATGGTGTAGGCATATAATGCTAGCACATAACATTTAATTTATTTAATTTCTTATAAGAAAAGTACATTTTACAGAGGGGAAAATTGGTAAGAAAGCTCTTACATATCAGATCTACTATTGCAATATAAAAAATCTGTTTGCAGAGTCATAATTGAGTTCTTATTTTTAGTGCTTCCCTCATTTTCTAAAACAAAGGAATTTAAAGATTATTGATAATAACTGATAATACTAATAGTTAACACTTTCATAGGTCTTACTATATGTATATACATATATACACATACACATATATGTATGCATGTGTGTATATATGTGTGTTTATGTGTGTATGTATGTGTGCATATTTTTGTGTATGTGTACTGTATATATATGTGTGTGTGTGCATGTGTGTGCACATGGGCATGCATGTATTAATAGTTATTGATATTAACCTAAATTTATAAGCTAAAAGAAAACTAGACCACAGAAAGTTTAAATAAGTTATCCAAGGTCACATAGCCTTGTAGGAAGAAGAACTAGGATTTGAACCTCAGGAGGCTAGTTCTAAAGACTCTGAGCATCATCACTGTACAATCTTGCCACTCAAAATAACACCTTTCTGACATTATCTCAGATACATTTACAGACTTTAGCACCTAATTTTTATCACTTTGGTGCACAGTAAACTATACATTTGATCTTGATGCGATAGGTTGAAGCATGGTGAATAGAAATGGCTTTTAGGGTTTGTCAAAGATCAGGGAGGAGGTATGATGGTTAACATGGCCAGTGGATTCAGAAACGGAAATTTGCATAAGAAAATACAATAATCATAAAGCATCCACAATTCAGATTTCTTGAAATATAGTCTAGTTATTCTGAAGCCCATGTATTAAGTAAACGTGAAAATGGGCATGGTAGATATCTTTCATTGTTGCATCTTCTTGGCTTATGGAGTCTTTCAAAATCTGCTTCATATTTTGATAGTGTTTCACATTAAGCGGGGAAACTACTGCCAAATAAACAACAACTACCTCTGGCTTCCTCAGACTCCTTTAGTGTGAAGATATGCAAATGTGATGTAGGTTTAGCTAATCAGAACTCATGCAAGAGGCTGATGAGGAGGAGAATAACATGAAGCAGTATCTGTGAATGGGAAGAGTGTTCTTCTCGACAGGGTGTCAGAAAGGGCAGCTGTGATGAGAGCTCTTCATATCCTGTCCTGAATTTGATTAGTGTCAGGTGGTGATGACAGTGGTGTTTGTGCCACCCCAGTCTTCTAGCATAATGATGTTTATAGCTGTGCTATTCCTGGCTTTATTTTCCTGAATGGGTAGCATCTAATGCTGTTTCTCTGCCCTACCTGGAGGTTCTATGAACTACCTAGTTGTTTTAATAAGCACTCTTTGCTTAAAGTAGCTAGGATCATGCACCACTTATGTATTGCTCTATAATAAACCAACCCAACCAAAATTTAGTGACTTAACCACTATTTTGCCATCTCTCTCAATTCTATGTCTTAGCAATACAGGTTGGGTTCAGAATGAAAATTGTTTTACTGGGCTTTCCTAAGGTCACTGTTGTGGCTGCCATTATCTGGGAGCTTGACTACAAATAGGTGATAAAATATGGTCTCAAAGCACGTGACTAGCCATTATCTTGGGCTCTTTAATGGAGCATCTAGGGCTTCCGGACTCCTGAACCAAACTGAGGGTCGGGCTGCTATTTCCTGTGGCCCAATAACAAGATGCACATGAATTGAGGAGGAAGAGAGTTTTTATTTCTGTAACTGGTTACAGGGAGAAGGCCTGGAAATTATCACCAGACCAATTCAAAATTACAAAGTTTTCCAGAACTTATATACCTTCTAAGCTGTATGTTTACGTCTAATTGTGCATTCATCTGCAGACATAAGTGATCAATTTCTTTTAATCTATAACTAAAGTCTGAGTCCTGAAGACCTTCCTCTGGAGCCTCAGTAAATTTACTTAATCTAAATGGGTCCAGGTGCTGGAATGATTACCCTTATCTTGTCCCTTGCTAAATCCAGGAGGTTTGAAGAGTTCCCTCAGACCCTCAATAAATTTGTTTGTGGAGGCCTGGGGAGTTTCTTCAGACCCCCAATAAAACTTGTTTAGCCCTTAATGGGTCCTGTTAAGAATTCCTTCGTTATTTTGTTATGATTTAAGGCCCAGGAGAGGCCTAGGAAAAACTCCTGATGGGCTTTTGTTACAACTCAGCCTTTGTATAAGGGCACTGGGTTTTAATATTTAACTTAACCACTCAGTCAGTACTGAAACAGTTATGGAGGCCTGCCACACGGAGGCCAAAGCTCAGAAGTCACTTACCACTGCTTCTCCCACTTCTGTTGGTACCTGATGGTAGGATATTAAGTCAAATCTTAAGGATCTTTTAATCTGAGTAAGAAAAAAATACTCTAAAAAGTAATTATAAAACAGTGAGACCAGATATAATGGAAGTAAACGTTGGGGATAGTGATATCACAAGCAATGCAGGAGAGGATATAGCAGAGGCAAGGAGGCCTGAAACAGAATGGTGTGTGTAATTACAAACAACCTGGCTTAGCTGGAGTGGATATTATGACATGAGAAGTAGCTGGAGATGTGGCTAGATGAGAAAAACAAAACAAAACAAAACAAAACAACAAGGAGCAAGTTCACAAGGGCCCTTCTGTGTTAGGAAAAGGAATTGACTATTAGGTCAAGCTAGTTTCTACTCAAAGGCTAATTTTAGACTGGAAGATGAATCTAATTTTTTGACAAAAAAATCTTCTATCAATATGCCATTCACAGTCCCATGTATTTTACCATGCTTACTATTGATTACTTTAAGTATCATTATTGATAATTACATGTTTATCAGAATACATATTTATCATCTGTTCTCACTACCAGACTGGCAGCCCCCTGAGAATAAACCATGTGGTTTTTCATTCATCGCACTCACACTTTTCTTCATTGTGCATGACACATAAAATCAATGAAAATGTGAGCATGATGAAAGGGGAAGTAACCTCATGTTATTTAAGTTCTTTTATAAAAACTAATACTGAAAGGAAGCTATGATGTAGTGGTGAAAGCAAGGTCTTTGGCAACAAACAGACTAGGATTAAAAAGTTGACCTTGCACAAATGGTTGTGTAACCTCAGGCAATATGTTTTAGTTCCCTAGACCTGTCATAACAAATTATCACAAGTGGGGTGGCTTAAAACAACAGAAATTTATCTCTAAGTTCTGGAGGTCATAAGTCCAAAATCAAGAGCTGACAAGGCCACTGTTCCTACAAAGCCTGCAGGAGATAATTTCTCCTTGGCTTCCCCAGCTTTTTCTTGTGTCTGGCATCCCTTGGCTGTAGCAGTGTACTCTCCAAATTCTGCCTCTGTCTTCATGTGGCCTTATTTCCTGTGTCTCCATGTTTGCTACTTATCTGTCTCTTATAAGGAAACTGTTGTTAGACTGAAGTCCTACCCAGTATGACTTCATCTCCATCCTTACTTTAATGACACCTACAAAGACCCTATTTTGATATAAGATCAGAATCACAGACATCAGGGATCAAGTCTTGGACATAATTTTTGTGAGGACAAAATTGAATTCATCATCATGTTATTTTTGGAGGGCTTCCATAACAGAATCCCAAGGATTGAGTAGCTAAAACAACAGGGGCTAGAATTCTCCAACAAAGGTAGACCCAGCCTCTGGAACCGAGGAGGAAAGAACCCCATCTTTGAGGTCATTCTTTTCATTTATTGAAGGATAACACATGTTCAAAGCCAAACAGTTTTATTAGCCTGTCATGTAGAATCACACAAATCTCACAGTCTTTGTTTATTTTGTTCCATTTTTGTCCTCTTCAGATTAAGCTGGCAGCATTTCCTCTGCTGCAACTCTGTCTCTATTTTCTGGCTTCTGATAATATGCCTGATTAGATGCTTGAATTACACCTGTGGTCTCTTTATAAAAATAATTTTTCAACCAAACCACTGATGTTATCTGAATAACATTTCTCACTATTTTGCAATATGGATAGGCTAAGAATTTTACAAATCTTCAAGTTCTGGTTCCTTTTTGCTTGACATTTCATTCAGTTTATCTTTATTCCTCTGATATTGCTAAAGTCAGCAAAGAAAATCCAGGCTGAGCTTTCTACCATTTGCTTAGAAGTCTTCCCAACTAAATATCAAAGTTTGTCAGTTTCCAATAACATATTCCTCATTTCCTTCCGAGGCCTCATCAGAATCACTTTGAATGTCCATATTCCTAACAATTTCTTCAGGGTAATCTAGTGGTGGTGAGAGATAACATGCATCTCAAAACTCTTCCAGGCTCTACCCATTACCCAGTTCCAAAGACACTTCTACGTTTTAAAGTATTTGTTGTAGCAGCACTCTACTTCTAAATACTAAGCTGTAGTTTGTCATGGCTGCCAAAACAAAATACCACATCCTGGGTTGTTTAAACAACAAAAAATCTATTTTCTCACAGTTCTAAAGGCTGGAACCATAGGATCATGGTGCTGGCAGAGTTGGTTTTCCCTGAGGCCTCTCTTCTCAACTTGCAGATTGCTGCCTTCTTCCTGCCTCTTTGCATGGTAGCCCTTCTGTGCACATACATCCCTGGTGTCTCCCTTCTTGTGTTAAATTTTTTTCTTTTTATCAAATTATATCTATCAGATTAAATTAGGACCTACCTAGATAATCTTGTTTAAATTTAATTACCTCTTTAAAGGCCATACTCTGTTTTCAAGTGCAATCTCGTTCTGAGGTCATTGAAGTTAGGGCTTCAACACATAAATGTGGAGGGAAAACAAGCTGTAATACTGACAAAATCTCCAGACACGTTCAGAGATAAATGAAGAAAACATAGTACACGACACAGAGGAACTCCTCCTACAATGAACTAAACTAAGTTATTGAGTGTTGCTTAGCATGATTCTCTCAAATGATGATCAGCAACCTAATCATTTTTTGTGAGAAGCTCCAATGATTGGGCCCTACCACTAGCCTTTAAAATCACAGCGGGATTATAGGCTTTCAGCATGCCTCAGCCATATGGAAATAGCAAGATAGAACATGATAATCAACTCTGTGAGCTTTAATTTAAGAAGATAAAGAGAATCCACAGGAATTGTTAAAGACACCCCAGATCCCGGGGAGAAGAACATGGGCAAACACCCTCCATGACATTATTTGGCGATACAAGTAAATGAAGCCCTGGTACATGACAGAGGCAGAGAACCTCCCTCTGTGACTCACTTTTCGTGGAGATCTGAGCAACCCAGGCTGAGGGAGAGCTCTTTGCTTCTCCCACTCTGTGGCGATAACTTGGAGACAGGATTAGAAGCACTGAGAGGAAAAGACACCAGGAAAAGCTACAGGCATTTTCATAGACCCAGGACTGAGAGAAAGACACCATTTTTAACCCAAGTGAGTACAAACTTAGCCATTTTTTTTTGTCAACCTGGCAGTATAGCCACACAGATATTTTAGTTTTGGGCTCTGGAGAGGGGTAGGAGCCTTCACCACAAGAAATGTGGAAAGCACCTCAGCAGAAGGTGGTGAAATTGTGGTCTCCCCCATCACAAGCCTTGAGCAGAAGGAGAGCTGCTGCAGCTTCAGTTCCTTCTGGGTGATGAGACTTGCAGCCAGGGCCTGTTTGACGAGCTGGGACCTGTTTGTGTGTGTTATTGCTGGTTCCCCCAGCCTGCTTTCCTGAGATCACAGTGCAGTGGGGCCCTCTCTGCTTCACCCTCAGGCAGAACTCCAGGCATTCCAATGCACTCTTACCTCGACTAGCAACTTGAGGGGCCACACCCTTCTTCTACGAAGACTATGGTATAAAAGGGCCCTCTCTGCTCCACACCCAGACATCTCTCCAAACATGCAGAGCACTCTCTCACTGGAATCAGCAGCCTGATGCACCTCACCATTCCTGTATATTGATTTTGGTGCAGTGGGTCCTTTTCTGCTCCACACTCAGGCAGGTATCCAGATATTCAGAGAACCTGCTCACATAGACTAGCAGCCTGAGTCACCCTATCATTCCTGTGCAGAGATCCTGGTGTACAAGAAGTGGAGTGCTGTTATAACAAATATTTTAAAAAGTAGAAGTGTCTTTGGAACTGGGTAATGGGTAGAGCCTGTAAGAGTTTTGAGATGCATGTTGTAAAAACCTAGATTGCCCTGAAGTTATTATTGTTAGAAATATGGACATTCAAGGTGATCCTGATGAGGTCTCAGGATGAAATGAGGAACATGCTCTTGGAAACTGACAAACTTTGATATTTAGTTGGGAAGACTTCTAAGCAAAGCTCTCTATGCTTCATGCCCAGGCAAATCTCTAAGCATATGAAGTACCTACTTACCTGGTTCAGCAACTTGAGCCACTCCACCTTTCCTGGGCATAGATTATGGTGCAGCATTGCTATGTCTACTCCAAGCAGAAGAGACAATTTCAGAGCTTGAAGACCAGTCTTTTGAACTAATCCAGTCAGACATACATAAAAAAAAGAAATTTCAAACAAATGAGCAAAGTTTTAGAGAAACATTGTATTATGTATAGTGACCAAAGCCACGAATTATTGGCATTCCTGAGACAGAGGGAGAAAAGGTAACCAACATGAAAAACATATTTGAAGGAATAATTCAGGACAATTTATTTAATCTTGTTAGAGAGGTAGATAAGACACAAGAAATACAGAGACTGTCTGAGAGATACAATACAAAATAAACATTACCAAGGCATATGGTCAACAGACTGTCCAAGGTTAATGCTAAATTAAAAACCTTATAAGTGGCTAGAGAAAAAGGTCAGATTACCTACTAAGGGAAAATTATCAAGCTAACCATGAAATTCTCAGAAGAAACCTTACAAACCAGAAGAGATTGAGAGCCTTTTTCAGCATTTTTAAAGAAAAGAAATGCCAACCAAGAATTTCATGTTTTGCAAAACTAGGCCTCGTAAGTGAAGGAGAAATAAAATATTTTCCAGACAAATTTGTTATCAGTAGACCAGTCTCTCAAGAGTTCTGTGAGTTTTAAACAAGGACATGAAGGAACAATATCTGCTACAACAAAACACACTTAAGTACACAGCCCACAGACCCTATAAGGCAATCACACAATGGAAACTACAAAGCAACCAGCAAAAAAATTAATGATAGGATTAAAACCTAATGTGTCAATATTAATTGTGCATGTATATGATCTAAATGCCCCCATTTAAAAGGCACAGAGTTGCATTTTGGATTAAAAAGTAAGACCCATGCATCTGCTGTCTTCAAGAGACTCATCTCACAGGTAATGAGACCCATAGTCTCAAAGTAAAGGGTTGAAGAAAAACCTATCAAGCAAACAGAAAACAAGAGGAAGCAAGGGTCACTATTCTTATTTCAGATAAAACAGACTTTAAACCAACAACAGAAAAAATACAAAGAAAGGCATTATATCTGATAAACAATTCAATTCAACAAGACTTAACTCTTCTAAATATATATGCACCTAACATTGGAGCACCCAGATTTATAAAATAACTACTTCTAGACCTATGAAAAGACATAGCCACACCATAATAGTGACAGACTTCAACACCCCACTGACAGCATTAGACAGATCATTGAGGCAGAAAACTAACAAAGAATTCCAGATTTAAATTTGACACTTGATCAATTGGAGCTAATAGACATCTACGGGACACTTTCTTCCATAAACTACAGAATATACATTCTTTTTATCTACACATGAAACATACTCCAGGATTGAGCAAATGCTAAGCCATAAAGCAAGTTTCAATAAATTAAAAAAAAATCAAAATCATACCAACCATATTCTTGGACCTCACTGTGATAAAAAATCAATACCAAGAAGGTCTCCTGAAACCACATAGTTAGGAAGTAATTAGGCCATGAGATTAGCCATAGATGGGATGGGGAACTTTATAAAAGGGCTGGAGAAACCTAAGTAGACCCTCTTTTGTTCTACCACGTAAGAACACAGTATTCAAATTAGACCATCTGGGATGCAAAACCTGGGCCTTCATCAGACACCAAACCTGTCAATACGTTGATCTTGGAATGTCCATCCTCCAAAACTATAAGAAATGAGTTTCTATTATTTTTAAATTACCTGGTCTCAGCAAGAATACAGAACAACTGGAATACTGTACATTGTCTAGTGAGCACGAAAATGGTACAGCCATTCTGAAGTTAAGCATATAAATATCATATGACCCAGGTATCTCACTCCTAGGAAATTACCAAAGAGAAATACAAACTTGTTTTCACACAAAATCCCATAAGTGAATGTATGCATTGACTTTATTCACTATCATTTTCAGTTGGAAGTAATCCAAATACCTTGCATCTGGTGAATAGATAGACAAACTGTGACCCATGTCTACTATGAAATACTATTCAACAATAAAAAACAACAAAACTATCGATACACAAAACAACATGGATGAATCTGAAATCTGTTTTCTTAAGTGAGAAAATCCAGACTTTAATAGATAACACCAGTTGTATGATATCCTAGAAAAGAAAAAATATAGAAACAGAAAACAAGATCAGTGATTGTTGCGGATTGTGGAGTGGAGGAGGAATTTACTACAAAAGTACAACAAGAGGAAAATTTTGGGGGTAGTGAAACAATTTGGTTTTTTGATTATGGTAGTAATATGATTGTATAAACTTGTTAAAATTCAGAACTGTAAAAATGTAATTTTACTATTACAAACAAGTTTAAAAAGTGAAGAAATATCATATAATAGGAAGTGACAATGAAATTATGAGGCTAGTAAATAAGACAAGAAATGGACTTTCTAGCAGGGTATGGTGGTAACGCCTGCAGTTCCAGCTACTTGGTAGGGTGAGGTGGGAGGATTACTTGAGCCCAGGAGGTTGACTGCACTCCAGCCTAGGCAACAGAGTGAGACCTTGTCTTAAAACAAGAAAAGAAAGAAATAAAGAAAAAAGAAATGAAGATTTTCACTGGGGCAATATTTGTGGAGATAAACAACCGTGAGTAGATTCTATGTGTTTTTAGAGTTTCACTGACAGATTTTGCAATGTTTGCATGTCATGGTTGAGGGACAGTGATACCACGATAGCCTCTAGTTTTTGTCTTAATCAGTGGGATGAGTCTTAAGGTAATTTATTGAGAACAGAGAAGGGAGAGAAGGGAGGATAGGTTGACAAACAAACATTTTCAAGTGTTGGATTTTGGAAACTTTATTAAATGCCTACTCAATATCAGTATGTGAATTTTACCCACACAAATGAACCTATTCAATAGAAATTTTCTTAATTACTCAATGTAACACACATGCACACGTGCACACACACACGCACATACACACAAACATACCCCGGCCTACACTACTTAAGATGAGAGGATAGTCTAGTTAACCAGGAGGTTATGAGAGTTCAGATAAAGTTTGTCCTCTGGCCTGGTGACAGAAGCACAAACTTCATATTGAAGATAGTCTTTGGCCTGAGCCTAGAAAAACAGGGAAGATCTGTCTCTTCTGAAAACAGGACTATAATAGAATCGCCTTTGCATGCCAAAGTTTGTATTTGTTTATAATGAAGAGAAAACAATTAAAACAATGTATATGCTATACTTTGTGAACAGTAATGTGCCATGTAATAATTGTCAGTCCCACCATTACTGTTGTTAATGTGTGTGTTATGATTCCCTCAATCCATGCACTCTTGCTGTTAAACCTGGGTATTAAAACCAACATGTGTAACAGGATAGTGTTTCCTGATACCAGAATTAAAAACCATAGTGATGTCAATCTAACACATATTTAGTGCTGTGGTATGTTTCATTGCTTTGGTCAGCATGTAATTAAGAAGCAGGACACATAATGGAACAGAGTACTGGTCTGGGACTTGGCAGATTTGTGTTCTGGATTTATACCTTCCATTAATTAACTCTGTGACCTCGGGCAAGGCTCCTTCTCTCTCTGGTCCCCAGATTTGCCATCTGTGAAGTAAACATGCTGGATGACATGCTCTCCAGGTCCCTTTCCCATATATCATTGCATGCAATTATCCGAGCTGAACTGACCAAAACATTTCAAACAGAACTTGCCGAAGAGTTTATAAGCACATGACAGAGTCAGAAGAGAAAGTTTCCAGCAGGGATTCTCACAAATTTGAGCTGTGTGGATTAGTGAAGGGAACCCAGCACAGCTGGCCCAGGCCAGGGGTATGCACAGGGCTGGATTGAGGCTGTGTTAACATCTGGCCCTGAGTGGTGACAATTTATTAAGGAAGATAATATAACAGATTGGTCTGGACTGAAGCTGTTATTTCAGACGCTTATGAATCCCAAGCCCTCAGACTGGGCAGAACAGATTTTACAGACAAATAAATTATATCAATAATAATAATAATAATGGTAGTCCAGTAGCTACTGTAATAATAGCTGGGTTAGTTGTGTGTTTACTCTCTTCAACAGTCAGACACTAGTAAAAGAAATTTGTGTGCATAAACTCAGATAATCTTCTCAGCTCTGTATGGCACATACTATTATTACCCCAAATTTACAGATGAGGAAAATGCCCAGACAATTTAAGTCTGTGGCCAAAAGTCACACACTAATAAGTGGTAGAACCAGATTTTTAAATGCAAGCAGTCTATCTCTTAGGGATTGCATTCACTGTGCTACATAACACATACACACACACACACACACATACACACACACACACACACACACAAACCTTTTCATAGAGACATACATTGTTAAACATAGAGTACATTCACCAGTGCCTTTGGAGAACTATACTGTTTACCCAAATTCAAACATTTTATCTTGATTTTTAAAATTTTCACTTTTATAGCATTTTACAGCAGCACACACCTGCTTCTGGTTCACCCCTTGACAAAACTAGGCATATCCCTGGAGACCCTGCTGAAATGCCACCACAAATTACATGCTGACTCCTTTAGTGGAAGTAATTCCCTGATCTTCTGCGCTGTCACACCACTTTGAGTGCGTTCTTACTATTCCCACTCTTGTCAGCTTTATTTCACTGATTGTTTACATAGGCTCATGAAGTCTGCTTATGCAGTAATGAGTGTCTCAGGCTTGAGGCTGATGTTCTACACACTTTGATATACCCAGTCTTTTCTAATGTTCCTGGAATAAAGTAAGTGCCTGGTAAATGTTTTATGTATGAATGAATGAATAGCAAAATACATCATTTCAAATGACCCTTCTGATAAACCGTGAACTAAACAGGCAGCATTCATTATCGTCATTTTTCAGAAAACGAAATGAGACTCAAAGAAGTAAAACGTGTTCTCTAAGTTCTCTCCAGTAACCAAAAATGTAGACCAGACTAGAAGCCTAAGTAAGTCTTTTGACTCAGTCCAGTGTCCTGCTAGCATTGGTATAATTCTCCCAGGAACCCTGGGAGAAATGTGTGAAGATGTGGGCGCTTGGAGGTACTTTCAGGGTGGGCATAGGGACGGCAAACTCCCTGAACAGTTGTTTCTCTGCCTTGCATGGCTTGCACACCAACCAAAGAATAAAGCATAGATAACGATGGAGATTCCAGCTTTAGGGTTCTTTCATTCACTTGCTCACTCATTCATTCAATAAAATTTTGTTCTTTGAGTGCCTACTGATTTTTTTGCTACTATTCCTCTTTTAGACCATAGCAAAACAAAAATAGATGAAGTCCTTGTTCTCATGGAGCTCATGTTTCAGCAGGGAAGACAGAAAATAAGTATATTTGCATGCCAGATATTATTTCTATTTTTTCTATCCACCAATAATAGGCACTTACAGAAGATCTGGAGAGTAGATAACAGGAAAAGTAGATGAAAGGAAAATAATCATCCATGGAAGTTGAGGCGGTCAGTTGGGCAGACAGCTAAGGTGGAGTTTCCAGCAGTGACCAGGCTATCTCCTGTGCACGCACATTCTTGCGGTTTCGCTGGCACCTTCTTTGCAATTTCAGTCCTTCTAAATTTCCTGAAAGTCGTCTAAGGCTTTGTCTAATCTTTGTTCTCCCAGATCTTCCAATGGTTTTGCATGCATTTTCTCTATCAAAATTCTTCTTCTTAAAATAACTAGAGAGTTCTCTGCTTTCGTGATTGAACTTTGAATTATAATGTTAGGTAGCAATAAATTCAGTGAAATGTGAAGAAGTAGAGTAAGTGGATAAAGTGTGGTAGCGAGTGAAGTGCTTGATTTCAGAGATCATAGAAACCTTGACTGAGGATGTATCATTTTCAGAGAGACCTGAATGAAGAGGCCATGTTGATATCTGAGGAGAGTACATTTCACTCCTAGACAGTGAGAAAACAAGGGAGAGATTGAGAGTACAAAATTGCTGTCTTCATGGAAAATCTTCAAGACAAATCTGGCTGTAGGAGTGTGAGAACAGGGAAAATGGGTAGAAGATGAGAGATCCAGGGCTCTGTTCATGGAGAAGCTTGAGGGCTATGGCAAGGCATTTGGATTTGATCCTCAAAAGGGTTTAGAGAAGAGGAGTGACATGATGGAATATGGATGTGGCACCCCAACCCATGTCAACAGAACCCACATTAATTTATCAACTGTGCTGCCATATTAACAGCTAATATATATGCAGAATTCTAAAGTTTACAAAGTGATTCTGTATTATTCCTTCATTAGATCTTAACATTAACCGTGCTGTGTTAATATTCTGGTTTTACTGGTTAGGACTTGGAAATTATGAGAACTTGAATTGTGGACCTGAAGTAAACAGGTGGAAAGTGACAAAGCTGAGCATCAAATCCAGGTTTCCTGAGCCAAAGTCAAAGATGCGTTCTGTGAAGCCACAGGTGGCTTTCTTTTTTTCTTCTTTTCCCTTTCCAACTTTTAGGTTCATGGGTTACATGTACAGGTTTGTTATATGGGTAAGTTGTGTGTCATGGGGATTTGGTGTACAGATTATTTTGTTACCCAGGTAACAAGCATAGTACCTGATAGGTAGTTTGTTCTTCCTGACCCTCCTCTTAACCTCCACCCTCATGTAAGCCCCGGTGTCTCTTCCCTTCTTTGTGTCCATGTGTACTCAATGTTTAGCTCCTGTTTATAAGTGAGAACATCCATATTTGGTTTTCTACTCCTGTGTTAATTTGCTTAAGACAACGGCCTCCTGCTGCATCTATGTTGCTGCACAGGACATAATTTAATTCTTTTTTATGGCTGTGTAGTATTCCATTATGTATTTGTACCACATTTTCTCTATCCAATCCATTATTGATGGGTATTTAGGTTGATTCTATGTCTTTGCTATCATTTATAGTGCTGCAGTAAATATACATGTGCATGTGTCTTTATGGTAGAATGATTTATATTTGTGTGGGCATATATCTAGTATATATTGCTGGGATTCCTGGGTGGAATAGTAATTCTGGTTTAAGTTCTTTTAGAAATCTCCAAACTGCTTTGCACAGTGGCTGAAATAGTTTACATTCCCACCAGCAGTGTATAAGGATTCCTATTCTCAGCAACCTCCCCAGCATCTGTTATGTTTTGACTTTTTAATAATAGCCATTCTTACTGGTGTGAGATGGTGTGGAGATTTGTGTTTCTCTAATGATTACTGATACTGAACACTTTTTCATATACTTTATTGGCCATATGTATGTCTTCTTTTGAGAAGTGTCAGCTCATGTCCTTTGCTCATTTTTTAATGATGTTGTTTGTTTTCTGCTTGTTAGTTTAAGTTTCTTATGGATTCTGAATGACTTTTGTGACATGAGAAGAGAACTGCCCTCTCTTCACTGATCAAATAATAGCAGTTATTAGTTTTGGATCCTTTATGTATTGCAAGGCATTGCAAAGCAATGGACCCAAAACTTGGTGCAGGCAGAATGAATCTGGAGTTTGAGTGGTTAAGGTCCATGCTATTCAGCAGTGATTTCCCAAATGTTGTGCATTCAAAACAGTGTGGCTTCAGTCAAAATGCAGATTCCAATTCAAAAGGACTGGGTCAGGTCTGAGATTCTGGCTTTCTAACTAGCACTCAGGAGTTTCTGATGCTGCTTGCCCACAGGCCAGGCTCTACAGCACAACATTAACTCTTCACTCAAGACATAGCTTTGAGCCTACATTTCCTGCTTGGGTCTGTGAGAATAAGCATATAGTGACTTCATCTCATCTAAGGCCAGCAATATGCACTCAAATGTTTGAAAGGAAAAGCGATTTCTATCTTTTAACATAAACTAGTTATCAACTAACTTTGAAATTGTTTGCTTTTGATGCCAAAATATCTGGCTGTAAACTATATTCAACATTTTTCTACACATTTCTACCTTAAAATTCTAAATGTATCTAAATATTTTACTATGCTGAGAATCAAGAATTTGCAAATTGACTGTAGCCTATAAAAGGGTTAAACATTGTTATTTTTCTAAACAAGAATTTTTAAAGTTAAACAATCAAATATATTTGAAGAGTTAGGATACGTATGTATTTTTGTATATATGCTTCATTATAACTGAAGAATGATCTCAGATTAGAGGTTACATTTTATTACCTCAATGACTTTAAAGTATAAAATATGAACATTTTACTGAATTATTGAGTACATTTAATTGCAGTTGTATACTATGAACTATTGATCCAATAATTATTCATGTGGACTATTAAAATGGGTTGATTCATTTTTTATTTTACCATTTTTAAGCAATGCTTATATATTATTTACAATTTGAGAGCTGGAGTTAAAAGACTTTTTAGTACAATACAATATTTCTAAAGTAGAGCAGGTCTTCGTGGGAGTTGAAGGTAACATTATATAATCAAAAATTAAGCAACTTTAAATTTCAGCAGCCAAAATATACCCTTTTTCTTCAGTTAAATGTTTTAATTGCAGGGGTATTCACTGGGACTTATGAACTTTTCTGATATAAATGGAATATTTAATATGAAATATAAAATATTTTAAGTGTTCTGCAGATTTCTCAAAACATAATTGAAGGGGTGTTCCTTTTTTTCCCTCTACTTGTTTTTGTGGGTTTTTTTGTTTTTTTTTTTTTTTGGTTCCTAGTAAAGAATCTTCCTTAATTCAGTCATTTTCCCTTTTTTTTTTTTTATTAAGAAGAAAAGTATTGGGTCAGTGCAAAGGTTCAGTAAGGGATATTTTAAATATCCATGGTTAAAAAAGACAGCTTAACAAAATACTCTTGTAGGTCTGGTGTCTTACTCTTGCTTTTATGCACTCTCGTTTGATCGGCACTGCATCAAGCACATTTTCATGTTTAAGCACTTATTGTGTATCCAGTTTTCTTTTGAGTGATGGGATACACTGACACTCATTATGTAACCACTATGTGCAGGTCAGGTAGTTGCCAATATTTTATGAATACCATCTCATTTAAAATAGTTATGTCATTGACTCCATTGTATAGATTAATAAAAGAAAAGGGAAAGAAAGTCAATTAAATTTCCAAGGATGTAAATCCAGGAAGAAACAGAACTCAGATTCATAAGATAGCTCTGATTTTTGCTAAAATTTGTTTTCTTTCGACTCTACCATCATCTTACTTAAAATATTGTATGGTTGCTTTTCTCAACCAGGCTGCTGTGGCACATAGGTGTTTGGCAATGGCCAGGAGATTGTTCCTCGCAGAGGGAACAGCTTATGAAAAACATCAGAGTACAGAAGCCTATATTCATGGAATGGACCCTCAGGGCCTGAGGTTTGGGGAGCCAGTGGAAGAAGGCAGACTTTGCATGACAAAGAAAGGAGTTTAAATGTTAACCTAGGAAGAAATGGACATATATTCATCAGCTTAGTCCTGCAATCATCGCTTTGATTGTATATGCATGTGAGGAAGGAATGTGAGGATCTCTTTGGGGATGGGAAGGAATAAATGGCAAAGAAATTAATGAGTAGCCAAGATGACAGAGTACTAAGGTGCTAATTTGAGTGCTGTTCACACTTTCTTGTGCACTTGAGTCCCCTGGGGATGTTGTGAAGATGCAGATTATTACTCAGTAGGTCTAGGATGGGGACCCAAAGTCTGTATTTCTAACAAGTAATGTTGAAGTTGCTGTTCCACGGAACAGATACTCAGTAGCAAGAAATGAGAACAGTGATTCTCCAAGTTTGATCCCTAGACCAACAGCATCAACATCACCCCAAAACTGGTTAAAACTGAAATTCTCTGGTCCCACACTATACCAATGTAATCAGAATGGCTGGAGTTGGATATAGGCATCAATAATCTGTTTAAACTTCCAACAGTTTTATTGTTCAGACTGAAAATAAGCCAGTGACCTAGAGCGGAGAAAGTGGGGTAGATGAAAAGAAGAAAAAGACACTTGTAACGTGTATTTAGGAAGAAGAATCAACAAGGGTCAGTGACTGCGTGGAGCTTATTTAGATACTGATTATGTAAAAAGAGTTCAGAATGACCTAATTTTATCTTCAAAGCCTGCTTTTTTTTCCTTAAATATGAAAGTTTTAATAATCTTTCTGACGATAGCATAGGTCATGCTTGGAAAAATCTAACATCTTTTTTCAGACAATTAAGCAATTTCAATACTCACTTTAATTAACAATTGTGCCTAAACAAAAACTCTTTGCATAAAAGAGCTTCTAATGAAACACGAAAATTAGCTAAGAAAATATAGGATTGTAATATTGAGTAAGAATGATGGAAATGATGATTTCCTAAACAAATAAACAAAATTGCTTCCAACATTTATTGTAAACCACCCGTGAAATATCTGGCAATCTTAATGGAATGAAAACATTCTTGCTGCTTTATATAATACTCTATTTCATGTTAGAGAAAGAACTTTAATTAGAATATCACTGGTGTCAAATTAGTAATAAATGTTTAAGACAAACTGAGATAACAGGACTATGAGAACACTGCCGCTAATGTAAAATCTGCTGTAAATTGCCAGGAAATTTACATTTTCCATTAGCATAAGCATAAAAATGATAAAAGGTTATATACAGTTTAGATGTTCTTTAACTCAGTTGAAATTATTGCAAAGAAATGGTGTATTTAACACTTAAAGTTTCTGGAGTTTAGAAATTCATCAGTTTGAGTCCCTATACCTTTACCATTTAGCTATGTAATCTTGGGAATACTGCGTACGTTAAGTCTGGGTTATGTCATTTGTAAAATGTAAAACCAACTCCTTTTCTAGCAGCAAATGGGTTGTATATAGCATGTGGAATGGCAATGTGGCTTTCTGAGAATAATGCTATGAAGGTACATATTAAATATTCTCAACTCTAGAGTTCTAAATGAATGCCCTTGGACAACAAAATTTGTGCCTCTGACTCTCAGATTCTTTATTTGCAAGATAAAGATGCAATGACTATCTCAAAAGAGTGGTTGTGAGAATTATATGACATAATGCAAGTAAATCATGTGGCATGCCGAAGTTATTTAATAACAGCAATTAACACCATTATTAATGGACATGAAGATATTTTGTATACTCTGTGAACATTAGGGGACATTCTAATTCATTATTTCTTTTGTCTCACAGGCATCTCTCAGACACTTCACTTGATAATGTAGACACAACCATAGAAAGGCCTGATACTCTCTTTGGGGAAAATGGAAGTGAAGAGTATCCCAGGAGCAAGTAAAAACTGCAAAAACTCATAGCATTTATTGACTCCATCCAAGCTCCTGTACTAAGAGACTTAAGCAAACTCAAGCACACTATGTAGCACCTTAAGTCTGTGACCTTAGTTGCTACAGCCCCCTTTAAAATGCCTGCCAAAGGAAGCTCAAAGCTACTAGGATAATCAGGTGTTTATTCCAGCAAAAACCTGATGATAGGCCTATAGGTCCCTTAACTGTTATTTTAGAAAGCTTGCAATTATAAACCCCTTTTCTGCTTCTTTGAGAAGTAAATCTTTTATCACCCAGAACTGATTCTTCAAGGACCCCAAAGCCGTCTCTTTGAAATGAGAACATTCAAGGGGATAACTCAGCTTCCCAGTCCCTGTGGGAAGGTAAGGACATATTTTGGTGGGAGCCTTGCTCTAACTTGTACAACCATCTCATATCACCACAGGGCAGCCAGTGTGTTTCCCCCCCCAGTGTGTGCCAATTAGTGAACCCATATGAGCTGTTCACAAGAATAAAACTGCCACTCTGTGCTCTCCAGTGCCTCTGCTTTAGTGTACATCAGTTTTTAAAATGTCTCCTGCTTTTTGTTTTGGCAAATTTGAGCTCAGTTTATACCAGACATTCTTCTATTCCATAGTAATGGTCACTAAATAACATCTGTCTTTACCACCATTAACTATTGCCCAACTTTTTTTTTCTTTGGCATAAGGCATGGAACAGTTCAGAGAGGGAAGAGCGGAGGTTCCTATGAGTAGTTCTTTGATGAGTAATAAAAATGAAATAGAATGAAGCTTGTAGAGTTGATTGGACCAGACTTGGAAGACCTAATATGCCATAATGAGGAGTATGGAATACATTCTGAAAGGAATGAGGATACATAAAACTTTGAATAGAAGAGTTCCTTTGTGATAATAGTATAAATTCTAGAAATATTAGATTGGTCTGAATCTCTTCTCTCTGTTGTCTTTATCTTTTCTCTGGTGTGCTGATTTATTACCACTCTTCTTCTCCATAATCATTTAGTACTCATGCCAGGAAAGTCCTTCACATTGAATTTAAATACATCAACTCTAAGTTTCTATATCCACATTGAATCTTGGTTGTTGTATAACTGTGTATAGACAGGACTTCTTCAAACAAATTTGAACCTGAACAGGTGCTGCAGAATTGTTAAGGTTCTCTAAATAGAGGAATTTCTGTTGATCTAGGAAAAAATTGTTCTGTAAATTTTTTTAAGATCTAATATCAGAAATCAGCAACAGAATATCTTGAATGCTTACTCATTATGACTTGCAAGGATTCCGTAAGTCGTCTGAGATATCTGCTTATTGTGTAAGTCCAAGGGCATCCTTTCATGAATTCATTTATTCAGGAAATAATTTCTGAAGACTTGGGCTTTTATAAGCAATGAACTAGGGATATAATGATGAATAAGGTTCTATTACACTCTTAAAGGACACCACACATTAGAGAGAGACTTCAAACAGAAAACTGTAGTGCAGCATACACTTTGTTTCATTTAAGTAGTGCTAAAACTTATCTGATCTTAAAATTGATTGAAGTTCTTGTAAAAGGTAGGGCTTACAGGTACCTCTTCTGGAAGTTTTGATTCAAATTTACTTAGTTCAGGTCCAAAAATATGTTTTTCACAAGATTTCTTGTTTTTTTTTCCTTGTCTGTTTATTTGTTTTGCTTAATGTTTGTGTTTTTGAACTGGTAAATTTTAGAAATATTGAATTAAATTTTTCAGGACATGTAGGAGTTCAGGCAGCCTAGGTGAAGGTGAATCTATTCTAAGCTTAGTAAAAACTCTGTTCCAAAATACAGAGACAAAAATATAGCTAGTGCATTTGGGAAAAAATAAGTCACTGGGTGTTTATGCTATTAATATGCAAATGCAAAAGAGGCTGAAATTGAAGCTAAAAATGTAAGTAAAGAACTGTCCGGTGGCTCACGCTTGTAATCCAGCACTTGGACGAGGGGGATACGATAGAGAGAGACACGGTGAAACTCTACTAAAAAAAAAAATAGCGGGTGGGGGGCGTAGTCAGATGGAGAGGCTGAAGGAGAATGGGTGAAGGAGGGAGCTGAGGAGGAGACGCCACTGCACTCACCAGCTGGTGAAGAGAACCGTCAGAAAAAAAAAAAAAAAAAAAAAAAAAAAAAAAAAAAAAAAAAAACTGTCAACAAAGGTCCTTCTAAGCCTTGGTATGGAATTTTGGCCCTACTTATTGAATGGCTTTAAACAGAGAGTTGAAAAGTAACAGAGTGAAATCCAAACTAAAGATGAGGTGACAATAGGTTCTGGATTACGTAAAAGGCTCTATAGAGTAGTCCTAGAAAACGCTGCTGAGGGTATATTTTAACATATTATGGAAAGACTTTGGGGGTTGAAATCGGCCAAATCTGGACTCTTTTCTGCTCCTGACCCTCGATGTGTGTAATTAACAATGCTAACTTACTTCATCACTACAACAGAGATAGTCACAACTGCCTTTCAGATGTCTGCGAAAAATCAATCAACAAAAATTAGATAAACAAAACAAGCCTCATGTGAATGTGGTGATGACGTGACTCGGGACAGAGAAATGGTGGAGCATTCGAAGGGCTGGTGCATATTTTACTTGATTTAATTTTCATATGATTCTGAGATACTGATTGTTATGTTCATTGCATAAATGAAAAGGATGAGACACAGAAAAGTTACATATCTTGTCGAATAAGAGAAAGAACTAAGCCAAGTAGCCAGCCAAGACTCAAGCCCAGGTCTGAACTTCAAAGCTGCAACTTCTCTTTTTGTCCACTTCACCCTGCCCCTCCCTGCCACCAGACCAACCTGCCTAATGCCTAGAAGGGACTTAATGTAAGCTCTTTCTCCTCTGCACGTCTTCTTCACCTTTTCCACATCCAGATATAGGCAGATAATATACTCGGATTGTATATTAAACCTCTGCTTGTCAACTTTGGTCTCCCCAATTAACTCAGTGCTGTTGAAGTATCAAGCTATGCTTCACTTACACAAGCTTTAAGTGAGCACGTAAAGACATAAAAGGTAGTATATAGTCACAAATCATGGTTTACATCATTGAAAAAACAAAAATAAGTACACTTTGATCCCTGCTTTTAATGCAAAAATAGTCTAGGTTCAAAACGTTAGGTCTATCTCTTATTGTGTCCATGAACATGAAAATATACTCCACGAGTCTCAGCATCCCAATCTGTGAAATGAAAATAATCCTAATATATATTTCCTCACTTACCGTGATTAAGTTAAATAATCTCTGTACATATAAAATACTTAGGGCCTGGTACATGGTACACAAGATTTTACTGCTATTATTATCATTGTCATTTATTATCATTATTATGATTATTTTTATAGGTTCTAATATGGTTATGGTATGAGACTTGGAAATAACTCACCACTTCTCAGGTAAAATTGAGTTCGAGTTATAACAGATGCTAAAAGGGAGGTATAATTCTGAATGATTGAGAACAAGGCTTGAGAGAGGACTTGTTGGGGTAAACAGTACCCTGGGTTAAAAATAAGATGATCAGATTTTAGTCTTGTGTCTGGAACAGCCTTGCTGGGTAACTTCACTCCTTTTAGCTCTCTGAGCCATTCTTTTCTTCAGTAAAAAGGAGATCATGATTCCCCCCCATACTCCTCTCCTTGTGTTGCCAGGAGACTCACGTGGGACAGCATTTGTGAAATAGCCAAGATTCTTACTCACTTTCCTGGGCCCTTCTGCAGGCAGAGCCCCATAGGCCAGCACAGACCATCAGCTCTGGTTTACCCAGGTTCTCCAAAGACATACAGTTCTGTGGCCATCTTCAGTTTGCAGAGATCTCCATTTCCCCAGAGAGCTCAGTGATCCTCTTAAGAGCTTTGATTCTTTCACACTAGTTTCACCTGGCCAGGTGTGTACTTTAAAGCCTGCCAAGCTTTGATCAAGGATAGTTGTCTCATGGTCTCATTGTCAAAGTCCTTTCTTCTATGTTTACCAGTATCCTGTTCTTTTCTGTTCCTCTAACATTTGGCTAGGCAGTGGTCCCTTAGGTGTAAACATGGTCTGGGTTTCTCCTGTTCTTACCGCACATTTATGCTCACTTTGCATATTCCCTAGTGAAGTTAACTTCTGAATCCTCAAGCCAGTTTTTCCAAAGATCTTAACAAAAGCCCCTAGGCCTCTTTCTAGTGTTTCCATCATTCAGTCCAATAACTTACAAGAGTTTGTTTGACAGTATATGGATACTCTCAGATGTCAAAAGATTCCTCAATATAGAAAATCAAAATGCAATGCTAATGTTATTAAGACATAAGCATGATAGCAACAATGAAATTCCTGGGTTGATTGGCTTTGACGCTAAACAGAGTTCATGCACTGATCCTCAGGAATCACAGGGGAAACGTGTGCACAACAGGCAGGGTATGAGAAACAATGCAAAAGCCAAAATGTCAAAACCTCAGCTCCGTGGCAAGTCCTTTTACCATATTGTTTCTAGATAACTTCCTCTGAAGCGTCTAAAATCATCATCATAAAATGATCGTGCATACAATATCAGGAACGTTATGATTTCTTAGTGAAGATTTTAAAATGATGATGATGATAACGATAATCATAGTGTATAAATCTTCACATTCTGGCTTCCCAAATAGGCAGATCTAGTTTGAAATGCTTTAGTGAGTCATGTTGTGATATATTTATTTTGCTTTTATGGAAATTTCCAGGAAGCTCTTTCATAAGATAAAAGTTGGAGATATATGAAGCCACTAAGGCAAGATAATTGAGGACACTTAGTCCAGGAATAGAGCTAATTTGACACAAGGGCATAGTTTCTTAAATCTGAATGTGCCACATGTGACTGGCAACTCAATAGAAGTTATTGATCAGTACTCATTTTGAAAGGCAATTTTCTTCCTGGTGTGTCAACCTCTACATACCTATCTCTGTTTAGCAGTGATGATGTTCTATTTGAAATTGTCTTTCTCCTTATAATGTAAGCTTCCCAAGGGTAGGAGCCTAGCAGTGATTTTTTTTACCTGCATACTCTCACCAACTGATAGCATAACCAGTGGAAACCTGTGGCTCTACAAGAGAGAAGGAAGGAAGACAAGACTGACTTCTGTAGAAAATAAAATTCAAGAAAAGCACTCAGAACTGAGTGTTACAGGCCTCAAGACCATCAATGAAGTGGCTGAAGCCTGAAGAAATATTAATAAAGTCTTATTTTGTACAGATCCTTAATGGCTAAGCTTGGACTTTAGAAGCCCTGCCTTCGCAGTCAAATCTGGACCATGACTTACTTCATGGCCTTGAACAAATCATATCATCTCTTAATTTTTGTTGATAAATTGATTTCCTCCTTAATGTTCCATTCTATAGGGGGAATTTGAAGATTAATTAATTAATGTACTTTAAGTGCTTCAATTAAGTTAATTGCCATAGGCTGCAGATATTCTCAGCAGTCCCAATTTGGGAATAATCCAAAATCACTTATTTCTCAAAAGAGTTCTGATAATTATCCCAATGTTCTCCAAGAAGCGGTATGATATAGGACCCATTTCCAAAATAATTAATATTTCCTTTCTAAAAGTTAGTCTGTAGACACTAATATGTGCATAGTTCATCTTAGTCATCCCTTAGATGAAGCAACCCAACTTTAAAACTGATGATGGTGCTTTAAAGATCAGCGATTCCTTCCCCACCTTTGCATAGCTAGGAGCTAAAGCTCAGAGAGATTAAGTAAATAATCCAAGTAAAAATAAAAATTCTTTAGCATGCTGGGCACGGTGGCTCATACCTATAATCCCAGCACTTTGGGAGGTCGAGGTCGGTGGATCACTTGATCTCAGGAGTTTGAGACCAGCCTGGGCAATATACAAAACCCTGTCTCTGCAAAAATTACCTGGGCATGGTGGTGCATGCCCATAATCCCAGCTACTCGGGAGGCTGAGGTGGGAGGATTGCTTGAGCCTGGGAGGTTGAGGCTGCAGTTAGCCATGATTACACCACTGCACTCCAGCCTGGCAGAGAGAGTAAGACCCTATCTCAAAAATACAAACAACAACAACAACAACAAATTATTTAGCAGAAGATTAAGGATTTAAACTAGACTATTTCTTGAAAAACAGGAGCAGATTTCCCCCTCAAATACTATCCTCTACCCTCTGTTAAGGATGAAAAAAATGATTACCTAAAATATTGCGATTCAAGGTCTTATCTCCCATTAGTGACAGATGTGTTTTTCTATATTATGATGGAAAAAAGGCTTAATTTAAGAATAAACGTTGAGAAACAATAATATTTAAAATGTATATTGTGCTTTGTGAATTTTTTTACTTACACTAGCTTATTTAATTTTTATAACTTTCTAGAAGTTAAGAACTATTATTACCTCCTTACATGCTATACTATAGTTTTCTATAGTGGTTCAGAATGTAGCTGTAACTAATCACACAATGAATATTGTACAACCATAAAAAGGAGACAGAGTCCTGGTACATGCTACAACATGAACAAGCCTTGAAAACGTCGCACTAAGTGAAATAAGCCAGGCACAAAAGGACAAATATTATGTGATTACACTTAGATGGAATGCTAGAATGCGCTAATTCATAGATGGAAAATAGATTAGAGATTACCATGGGCTGGGGAAAAATGGTGATTTATTGCTTAATGAGTTATGTTTGGGTGATGAAAATGTTTTGGAAATAGTTAATAATTGTTGTACAACATTTTGAATGTAATTAATACCACTGAAATGTGCATTTAAAATGGTTAAAATGGAAAATTTTATTCTTTATATATTTTACCACAATTACAAACAAAATGAAAGAAACGAAAAAGGAATTTGTCCTGGAGGATGTAGGGCCACCAGGCTTTGTACACTCATTCTGTCACTTTCTGGCTGTTTGACATTTGCCAACTCCTTATCTTTGTGTTTTCCTTTACAAAATTAAGCTAAAAGTAATAATGGTATGTAGAGATATTATCATTAATAAGTTGAAGAAGCTTAGACATAATTTCTTCAATTTCACATAGTAAATTCCTGGCAGTATCTGAACTCAATCTCAGGTTCTTTGATACTCAAAGTCTGCACTCCTTTCACTTTTTGCCAAACTGTTAAAATTTAAATCGAAGATGTCCTATATATGGTGTCAACTGAGAAATGGTATCATTCTGTTCTCCAAACATTCACAATCACTTTTCAGTTAACATATTTGTTAGGATGAGACTTAAACCCTCAGAGACAGATGTATAGAATTAAGATAGGGAAAAGGGTCTCATGGAAAAGGAACTTAGACTTGATGTCTAATAGAGATTATGTACAATCACAGGCAAGCTAGTTATCACTTGGATTTTAAACCTTCAATTTTCTGGCACACTCGTGTACTCTCAGCTACTCAGGAGGCTGAGGTGGATCACTTGAGTCCAGTTGGTCAAGGCTGCAGTGAGCTGTGATTGCACCACTGTGCTCCAGCCTGGGCAACAGAGAGAGACCCTGCCTCAAAAAAAAAAAAAAAAATTCTCTTCTGCAAAATATGTGATTGCAGAGCTGAGATGACCTCTTTGTTCCCATGTAATTAAAACTTTCTGAAATTTAAATAACATAATGCATGTTTTTCTGTGTCTGTCTGTGTGTGTGTGTAATATAGCAACTTCTTTAATTACAAAAATAGCCCTATAAGGCTGATACTTTTTTATTTAATAAAGGAGGAGATGTCAAAAAAGACAGTAAGAAGTTTGCACTAGGTCATAGCAGATATCAATTGGTGGAGATATCATACAATTCAGGCAATCTGGTTTCAGGGTCCATATTATAAGCCATCAAACTGTGACTCCTCATTTTAGAAAGAAAATGAATATATGAATGTGGACATTGGAAAATGGATAGGAATTGATGATACATTTGACCCATTTGTCCTACCCATTTGCCAATGTGAGAGAGCAAGAAATGTTGACATGTCAGACATGAGTTTAAATCCTGGACTATTATCTATCTGACCTTGGTCAAGTCACTCAGACTCTCTGAGTTCCACCTGCAAAAGCTGTAATTTCAGAAGAGAAATATCTAATTTATAGTTTTCTTGTGTGATTGTTTTTAGAAAGACAATATATGTGGAATATCCGCCATAGAGTAAATGCTCAATGAGTGTCTATTGCCTGGCCATGGTGGCTCACACCTTGATATGGTTTGGCTGTGTCCCCACCCAAATCTCACCTTGAATCATCATAATCCCCACATGTCAAGGGCAGGGCCATGTGGAGATAACTGAATCATGAGGGTGGTTTCCCCATACTGTTTAGTGGTAGTATGCATAAGTCTCATGAGATCTGGTGATTTTATAAATGGGAGTTCTCCTGCACAAGTTCCCTTTTCTGCTGCCATGTTAGAAGTCCATTTGCTCTTCTTTTGTCTTCCACCATGATTGTGAGGCCTTCCCAGCCATGTGTAACTGTGAGTCCATTAAACCTCTTTCCTTTATAAATTATCCAGTCTTGGGTATGTATTTATTTGCAGCATGAGAATGAACTAATACATATGTGTAATCCCAGCACTTTGGTAGACGCAAGTGAAATAATCACTTGAAGCCAGGAATTTGAGACCAGACTGGGCTACAAATCAAGACTCTGTATGTACACAAAAGAAAAAAAATAAATTAGCTGCATGCGGTGACAGGCACAAGTAGTTCCAGCTACTAGGAGGCTGAGACCCGCTTGAGTCTGCAGTTGGGGCTGCAGTGAGCTAGGATTATATCACTGCACTCCAGCCTGGGTGGCAGAGTGAGACTCCCTCTTTAAAATGAAACAAAAGAAAAAATACGTGGCCATTATGTTTATTGCCTATTATGGCTGAACCTGTCCAACATAGATCTACTGATTTACTTTGGTTACCTGCTCAGTTTTAACATTTTATTGAGTTATGCAATCAAATTTGATTGAATTTTCATATTTAATCTCTTATTTAGTGTTTCATTGATTTCACTTCTGATCTATGAAGACTACCCTTAAATGGAGTTAAATACATTCATTTGAAGCCCACATATGTCCAAGTTAGACTCTCAGGGTTTGAGAGGGTGGATTAAGCTCTTTGTATTGCCCCAAATGCCCTGTCATCTGGAGAAAATCTGTCTCTAAGGGTGGAATAATGTGCCCTCTCCACTGTGGTATCATTTTTATAGATGTTTTAAGCTAGAAATTACCTTCTAGCTTAATGCATGCCTCTTCTTTGAGAAAAGAGTAATGTTCATTAGCAGATTATTCCTGTTATTTTAACCTGAAGTGTTATATAGTTTCTTATACAGCACACACACAGTGTTGAGTGTTCTACTAACTTCAATGGACATTTGAAAGAAATGAGATGTGGTCCCCATCCTCAAGGCTCCCACAGACCAGCCAAAAAATAAGACAAATGGTATGCAGCAGTAGTTCCTGAAGGCAGTCACAATCTACAGATTTTCCCTGCTCCCCGTCAACACCTCCATACTGATTTTAAAAGCAATGACCAGTATTTGAGTAGGCATCTGCGATTTACACATTTCTTCTACAGGCAATGTCTTTTATTTCTAATAATAGACCACTGGGCAGTATATAAATTAGCATTACCTTTTCTGAGATTTATAGAATTTATAAACGTTCTCAGAGTCATAGGCTAATAAATATGAATAATTGAGCTGGGATAAATCCCCAATATTTGTAATAATCCCCAATATTTGTAATCATTGAACCAGTCATCTACCCATCCCCATTCTCTCTGTCTTGGACACCATTCTGTATTCCATACATGCTATGTTTAATTAAGAAAGATATTATATATGTTCTGTCTGAAAAAGATTGTCTCTAGAGTAGATAGTTTTTAACAGAGTGGACAATGCCTTAAGAGAAAATAAATCTGGATTTTGATCTCGATAATTGATAGGAAAGTTTGAGAATGGGAGACTTTCTGGCTATTCTTTCATTCATCTTAATTTGTGAACCATATAGCTAATTTTTATTCATATGCCTATAATTATGAGTCTTACTAAAAATTTTATGCATAAGAAATTAGCATTTCTGCAAGAATAACTTTTTCTGTCTAGGTATAGGAAGATGGGATGCTATGATATATACGAAATACTGAGGGTATGCAAAGACCTCATACATTCAAAATTTTATCTTGGATTTGATCCTTGGAAACATCACACTCAGACACTCAGACATTAAAATCACTGTGAATTTCCCAGATGGGTGAAGAGCCATTACCGATCAGTAGTATCTTTCTCAGTGGGCAGGCAGACAAATTTATTTCAATCCAGAATAATATTATCTTTTAAGGTAAGAAATTCCTCCAGAAATACCTTAGAGGATCCCCATGGATTAAAACTGGAAAATGACATTATGTCAAAGATGTGGCTTCAGATCAACACACACGTATATATTAAAATATGTACCACATCATTAAATATTCCTCTCAATTTTTTTCATCAGCAAATTCAAAAAGGAGAATGCAGGGTTATGAATCACTAAATCCTATCTGCACTTTCTTCCTGCAGATAATTAAACATGTAACTTTTGTGGAGATTATGCTTCAACTCATCCAGGGTGTGCCAACTACTTCAAAGTGTGCTCACCCAAGATAAACCTAACTAGAAATAAAATGCTTTTTTTTTTCTGTATTGCTATGTTTGCCTCACTCTTTGATTATTTTAAACTTTCATTTTGTTTTCTTCATATTGATACTACAATCAAATAGAGCATTCTTTCTTCATGTCTACTTGTTGTGTCTAGTTTTCTTCTAGTGCTTCTTTTTGTTTTGATTTTTCTCTTCATCTGCTTTCTTTGTTTCTTGGAAATTCCAATAACGTAATTCAAGTTCAGTTTTTACTGAAGTGTTAGATAAACAGAATTTTCTTCTATAGATCCAAATGGTATATAGTTATAGTCCAAATAACTATAAATGGTAGTTATAGTCTTAAAGATAAAAAATATTAGTGATGGTAATAACATATAAGCAATAACATTATATAGGACAAGTTATACTTTTGTATATATTATCGCATTTGAGTTTTGTTAAGGTAGGAAGAACAGATGGAATTTCATAAGTTCAAAAATTTGGGGTTTTATAAATGAACAGATTTAAATTATATAAAGAGCATTAAATGTTTAAAGCATTGGCTGGGAGCAGTGGCTCACGCCTGTAATCCCAGCACTTTGGGAGGCCAAAGTGGATGGATCACCTGAGGTCAGAAGTTCAAGACCAGCCTGCCCAACATGGTGAAACCCTGTCTCTACTAAAAATACAAAAAATTAGCCGGGTGAGGTGGCGGGAGTCTGTAATCCAGCTACTCGGGAGGCTGAGGCAGGAGAATTGCTTGTACCCTGGAGCCAGAGGTTGCAGTGAGGCGAGGTGCCACTGTACTCCAGCCTGGGAGACAAGAGCAAAACTCTATCTCGAAATATATATGTGTATATGTGTGTGTGTGTGTGTGTGTGTGTGTGTGTGTGTGTGTGTGTGTATTTAAAGCATTACATGCTATGTCTGAGATTATGCAAACAGGACATTGCCAAGCCAAACCACCATTTCCGTTTCTGTGATTTTTTTTTATTGCATATTCTCTCCACCACATTTCGTGGTTTTATCTTAACATAAAGAAACTTCTTTTTAAGTTAAGGGACAAGACAATATTATCTCCTGCTTAGACATAATGCATTTCTTGCCCCTGGGTGCTCATGCAATGACTGGACATTTTCCAGGGTGTTGGCACTTTCTAAAACATTCTAAAATATAGGTTGGTACCAGATGACCATATACTTTGTTTACCATTATTTTTGACAATAGAGAGAGAGTAATCATTTTTCTGGCTCCTGTTTTTTCTAGATATCTGACTTCATAGTTTGTTTATCAAAATGAGTGTCCCAGACCTGGTTTATAATGATGCTTTCTGCTATATGTTCTATGTATAGCTTAAATTCAGGTATAAGTAACCTTTGGTATTTGGCCTAAACATATTTATTCATCTTATTTAGGTGAGTAGACTCTGATTTCCAGCAAAATATTCTTAAGTCCACCTTGGAGAAGGTGATGTTCCAAATACTTTGAGGTATTGACTGGTTCATGTAACTATAATAAAGGAAAATGAGGTAATGCGCAGTCAATGAGAAATTTTTATTCATTCCTAAAGCTTCTATAAACATGATCTATGACTTTACAATGCAAAACATTCCAAAAACAAATGCTAATTTACATGACTCTTTTATTATTTATTGAATTTTTTCTTTGACTTTATTTGATATTTGCACTTTGTTCTACTCATTATAAGAACTGAAATCCTATGTCTTTTTCATTCTGAGTAAACATTATAAATAATTCAAAACATTTCAATGCCAGAGAGGCATCTTGGGGAAAAATAACTTGCTGTTTCACTCCATTTTGTTTGCTCTTCAGGTCACATAGGGTGGTGGTGCAGAGGGAGGAATAGTTCACTTTTAAATTATTAAGATTTTTATCCAAGTTATAATGCCTTTTTAAAATTTACATTGTGAATGTAAAGTTATACAAATAAAAATGAAAATGAAATAGGTCACATAAGAGTGCTACAAGACATAGTATTGAATTAATTGAATAACTATATATAACAATTAAAAATAACTGGGACTAAATCTACTTACATCAAACCAACATTTTTCCGCCAAGACTGAAAAATGGAAATGTTTCATAGAACACACTGTACATCCAACACTCCATTTTCTTATAGATCATTCATTCACTTAAAATATTTATAGCATTTGAATCTATACCTAGCAATGTGTTAGCATTAAAAATTCAGAATAATATAACATGACTCCTGTCCTTAAGGATTTTCCAGTTAATGATTAGAATAACTTTGTATGCAAATAACAGAGTTAGTTAGGTATTACAAGAGAGATGTAAATGAGTGATTCTATGAAATAAGGAACAAAAGAAAGCATATCTCATGATGGAAAACAGTCAAGTTTAGCTGAAGAGGGAGGCATTGCAGTGGGGTGTAGAAGGATGAAGAAGTGTCTGCTTTGAGCATTACTGGCCTGGTGTGCTAATTCTGGGAATATGAGCTAGCGTGAGGAGTGAGTATATTTTATCAAGATGGCAAGTGTTGGTTGGGAAAAGTAATAGCAATACATGCAAACGATACTAAGTTGACTAGAGAAGCCATACCTATTATGAGATTTAAGAAACATATACACAACTTGTATTTATAGCAAGACAAAAGATAGATCTTGCTATATATTTAGATGAAGAGGCTAAGAGCAAAGATGTTTTGTCATCAAAATAGATGAGATACTTAAGGCTCATGCTCAGTGTTTGCTGACCACAAAATGAGTACTAGGATGACCTTATTTATGGACATATTTACTTAAGGAAAATAACACCATAAAAATAAAGGTCATTATCATTAATTTCCCATAACACGTGTGGTACTGTGATAGGCGTGTGTACGCACTGAATTTCATTATGTGCAAGAAGGTTACAGTTTTATTTCCTGTTGTCACATTCATTCTCCAAAAGTGAGACTCGAAACTATTTACAATCCCTTGCCCTTCAGTTTGCTCTTCTGCAAGAATGACTTCAAAACAGCTTCCCTCATATATTGTTGAGAAGTGCAACAGGAAAAAGATAAAAGCAGTTAGAATTTGAACCCTAAGGCTCTGTCCTAGAACATTTCACTGTCTGTCATGAGAAAGGCAGAACTTCCGCTAAAAGAAAGATTTACTGAGTGCCTAATGGTGATGTATATTGAGATAGTTACAAGATGGTGAAAATAGAGATCTTTGTCTTTTGGAAACCCAGTATACTAATCAGGGGTTAAGCCTCAAGAAAATGAAGCAAAGAGGGTAGAGTCAAAGATTCAGACAGAGTGGAGACAGACTGTACAGGTCATCACAAGGTTTATAGTTAGTAAGAACCAATACACATGCTAGCTACAAAAACCGGGGTTGAAATGCTGGGACTTGTATAGTCTGGCATAATATTCTCATACATGATTTCGATACTGCTGTTTCATTTAAAAACTGAGGGATGCATCCCTGAATGGGTAGATCCCTTTAAAAATGTAAATAAGGGTCTCTCCCTTTAGTTATTTTGTCATTCAGTGATTTAAACGAATAGGTATTAAGCACCAGCCATAAACCCAGATGAATTTTATATGTGGGAGTACACTGGCAAATGTGGTGGGCAGAGGCTCTAGTCTATGTGATTATATCTATGGGGAATACAAGTAGTGAAAGGGGTACAAGGGAGAGGAGTATTATGAAGAGGAAGTGCAGAATATAAAGGATAACACTTCAGGTGGGCATAGTTTCATGTGGCACTGGGATCTTCATGATTTTCCTTAACTCTACAAAAATAATTATGTATACTGCAGAGAAACTTCACACAGAACATCTTGACTTGGTAGAGAAAGGGCTTGGAGCACTTCATTAGTTTAAAACTATCCACATTTTGCTGCATTTCCAGTCCCATATTTTGCTTCTTAATTACCACTATTTAAATGGCCTTTCAAGATCAGCTGTAAATTAAAATTGATCTACTGTCAGCAATCTCCGACAGTTGGCAACAGACTATTGATACAGATGAAATTCCAGTTGCATAGTGTCTTTCTGAGAAGACAAAAATGTAATGAAATGAGCCGACTCTGCAGCTTGGCACAAAAGGCGAAATGTGATTTTTTTCTCCAGTGGGAGAACTTAAATATAAATAACTAGCCCTGTTTGGAAAATGCAAATAAGTGTGTATAAATAAGGAACCAGAGCTTATGTGTCTGTGTCCTTCATGAATACCTATATAATCTTTTTCTTTTATCTAAAAAACAATATCCCTTTTGAAATAAGGCTTAAGGATATGCCGAAATGAACATATACTTTGGAGTTGGAATTGAACTGAAATCTTGCTTTGTCTCTGACTAATTGTGTGATTTAGAGAAACCAACGACACTTCATGCCTCAGTTTACTCAGCTGAAAATACAAGTTAGTAACTACCCTATAGTTGTGATAATTAAATGAAAAAATACAAGAAATGCCAATGAAATAGCTAATATAGTGCCTGGCACAAGAAAGGGTATATTAAAGAAAATGATGAAATCATATATGAAAGGTATGATCAGAACCCCTGAGTTATTTCTAGGAAGCTAAATCCCTATGTATTCATACTCTCCTTCAGCCTTACTCTTTGTTGACAGCAGAGCTGAGCTGTCTAAATGTGGCTGAGAAATATCTCATCACCCCGTCCCCAACACACAAACACACACACACACGCACTCACACACACACACATTTAGCACGGTCAGACCATCGGCCTTTGCTCTTAGAGCCAGTTCATTGTAGATGAGTTCAACAAGCCTTTTCTGGAACTTTGTGCAGCAGCTGTGATTATATCTAAGCTAAATCCTATGTTAGAAACTATAGTTCTGAAACATACTCATTGATTTACCCCCGCTCACATTTCCTTTGGAAGGGGTGAAAGATTTGTCATTTGGCATTCTGGGAATGGTGCCGGGTCACCTGGAGTGTCACCCTCCCCTCACAGTGCTTCTTAGGACTTCGCAGAGCCAGGATGAGAAACTCTATTTCTGCCTTCTTGGAGAGAGGAGTGACAAAAGTTTTGTTTTCTCTGATTTTTATAAGAGTAACACTCATTTTAATTCTCTAGCCTAAAAGGCTCTGTCATTGAAAAATAGCTTTTACCCCTTTCAGAGTCTCTACATAATGTGTAGAAAACAGTTCTCCTGTTTGGGGATGAGCATAGTACCTTCTCTGTTTTTCTTGTGGCTAAATCCCAGCATATAGGATTATGTCTGGTACATAATCAGCCTTCAGTAAATATTGGTCCACCAAATTTCATAATTATGAGAAGATACACCAGATCTCTCTAGGGATGTTGGGGGCAAAAAGCCTCTGATGTTTATGCTTAATAAGGAACTTCTCCTTTCATAACCACTTGATCACTTATACAGATTTCAGTACTGCCATTAGTTTTCGAATTAGTTTTCCCTGGGCTGGGCTAGCCCAAGAATGTATGAAGGAAGAGACTTGTGTATTTTCCCCATCTGAAGCACACGTTATTCCTATGGAACAGTGCCCAAGCTTGAAGGTGTTATAGATCAGATTTTTTTATGTTACATGACCAGAGGCTACATAGTTGTGAGAAGACATCTAAAGAGGTCATCTGGAAAGGCATTCTATTGATAAAGGAAGGAGAAAGATAAAGGTCACAAACAGAATTCAGGCATTACTAAGCTCCTCTGAAAATGGTAGTAAAGAAGAAACATTAATAGCAGGCAGCCGGAATGATAATACTGTACACTGATTTGGAATCCATACTGTGATATTGTTAAACTCGATTGTCTCTACAGAAAATACAAAAATTAGCCAGGTGTGGTGGCACACACCTGTAGTCCCAGCTACTCAGGAGGCTGAAGTGGGAAGATTGCCTGAGCCGGAAAGGCAGAGTTTGCAGTGAGCCAAGATGGTACCACTGCCCTGCAGCGTGGGTGACAGAGTGAGACCCTGTCTCAAAAACAAAAATTTAAAAAACCCTTGATGGTTAAGAAGAATATTGGCTTTGTTTTATTCTGCTCTATTAACAGTATGCTAAATGACTATTACATTATAGGCATCAATTACAGAGAAGTGTCAGCAAATTGGAGCACATTTGGTTATCTGAAAGGAATGGGACCACAGTAGTCAGGGATTTGGTCATAAGAAAGATAAATTAATTTGGGTTCTTTTAATCAAAAAGACAATTTGTTAAAAGGATATTGGGAGCTCAAAGAACGGATGGGCTGGAAGATAAAACTCGGAAAATATGAACAGTAATCAAGGGATCTCCATGTTGGAGAAGCAGAAACCCATATGCAAATACCACATTACAGGCACAATTTGGACCATTCCGTTATTGCTACAAGCACTACAATGAGTCTCACCAGACAACTGTTGCAGTCTTCCTAATACTTTTTGAAGATTAACAGTCCAAAGAACAAATTTTGATTATGGCTGAGTAGAAGGAGGACAAAGTTCCTGGTTTTCCACAATGAGAGCATGAATAGAGGGATGGTGTAAGGAATTGCTTCCTTAACAGTCTACATACAGAGAGAGTTTTCCCAAAGGGCACGAAAACTTAAAGGACGAAGAAACCCAACCAAACAAAAAATTGCACATATTGACAATAGTGAATCAGGTAGAAGGTCAGTCCCCAGGAAAGATTCACAATATCTTTACCTATAGATGATCTCATTGCTAACACAGAACAATCTTCTAAGTTCTGTTTCCTGTATTCAACCAGTTACCATGTCCTGTCAGTTCTGCTTCCTGCATATTTTTAAATCTCTTCTTCATCTTCATTGTTAATATCTCATTAAGATTTACATGTCTTGAAGAGAATAGAGGGACGGTTATGAGTGGCTGGGAACAGTAGTGTTGGGGAGTGGCAAAGAAACGGGAATGGTTGATGGGTATTAAAAATAGAAAGAATGAATAAAACTTAGTATTTGATAGCAAAACAGAGTGGCTATAGTCAATAATAATTTCATCGTATATTTTTAAATAACTAAAAAAATATAATTGAATTGTTTGCAGCACACAGGATTAGTGCTTGAGGTGATGAGTACCCCATTTATCTTGATGTGATTATTATGCATTGCATGCCTGTGTCAAAATATCTCATGTGTCATATGTATGTATATACTATGTACCCACAAAAATTTAAAAAGTATTAGGTTATATATCCTGAAATATCTAATTTCTAAAAATACCTTCTTTATCAGCTCTTACATTTCTTCCATCAACCATCTACAATTTTTAAAATCAAAATGAATTTATTCTTCATGCTCACACTTACTCTTGTAATAGTCAAATCAACTTCTCTTGAAAGACACTTTAGAATCTCTCCACTACATAGTACATATCACTCACTTGACTCATCTTCACCTCGTTTATGCTCCAATGATATTGAAGTAGGCATAATTCCTCACTCATGACCTAATTTCACACATTTGTGATTTTTGCAGATGCCAGCTCACTCTGGCTCATTGGCTTTGATACCTGACCCAATTTGGATACCCCCCAAATTTATACTCATTCTTTAACTTAATCTTAAGCGTCACTTACTGAATGAAACTTTTTCTAACTTTTCCCTGGGCAGACTGACACACCTTTCCTTTATCCCCTGTCTTTGAAACACTGTTTACCTTAAAATGTAATTGCTTATGTCTGCCATTACATTATGATTTCTTCAAGCTTTTAAAGAATATCATTTCTTCTCTGTAGCTAGACTGCATAGCTTACGACCTAGTGAATAGTGAGGTCCCCAAATGTGCCCTGATAACATAAACAAATAATAAACTGTACCGTGATACCTCCTTATCTGTGCCCTTGCTCTCCTGTTTGTTTTAGATGAACTCTGTAGCTGGAGAATAAAGCAATGCATTCTTTTCTCTGTTTTGTCTGAACACCTTTTTCCCCTCTTTTCCATACAACTTCTTTCAAACTTTAATGAATGCACTTATTACTATTACCACAGCTGAGAGAATAGAGAACAAAAAAAAAATCTCATTAGTCTGGAAAACTCCAAACACCAAAAAGGTGGTCCTAGAAATAATAATGAAATAAAATATTATTATAGGCCTTAATTTTAAAAATATTTTATACTCCTCATCACCTTTGATGTTCTCACAATCTTTTACTAATTCATTAGTATCTATTAAGTATTTCCTGAGTGCTAGGCTTTGTACTGTTATGGAGGATAAATTAATGAGGAAGGAGGATATAGTTTCTGCCCACGAAGTGCTTTCAACTCTTCTGGGCACCAACAATATGATAATCATGTAAAAATGGAGAACTCCAAAGGAGAGGCACAGGGCCCTTCTAGAGTCCATCTGCATAAAGTGTTATCCATAATATAATAAACTATAAATACAATTACTAATACAACTAAGAACTAGGATTAGCTTAGTGTCCATACGCAACAGATAATAATACAAGTTGTACAAAGTTTTTAAAATGAATCAGCTTATTTATTCTTCATCGAAATGCTTTAGGGTGCATATGATTACGCTCTAAATTTTACAGAGAGGGAAAGTGGGGCACAAGAAAACAAAGATTAAGTAAAGTATCTAATGACCCCTCAGGACATCAGAGATGTAACCAGTTATACGACTCAGAGCTTTCTCTTTTTTTTTGACGGAGTCTCGCTCTGTTGCCAGGCTGCAGTGCAGTGGTGCAATCTCAGAACTCAGAGCTTTCTAACTAGAGCCATTGCTCTTTTTTATGAATGAGAAAGCTTAGGCTGAGATAAATTAATTAATGTGTTGATGACTATCCACATATGGAAGTGTGGATCTGAGAAATCAGGTCAGCTGATTTCAACTCTCATGCTGCTTGCTCTGTTGCACCCCATTCTGAGGTTGAATTTTCATTTGCCTTGTAACACTTTGCTGGGAATCTAGTGATGTGACAGTCTTACATGTACCAGCTTGATTAATTAATGATGTAAGCCGATAATTATTGAGTAGCTGCTACTATTCCAGACGTTGTTCTAATCATTACAGATACCACAGTAAACAGACAAAACTCTTCCTCATGGAGTTTACTTTCTAATGGGGGAAAGAGGCACCTGTAATCATTAAGAATATTCCATGTTTCAGGTCAGAGCTGTCCATGCCTATTCTCACCATGCATTTAGCACATTCGACACAGGATATCTAGTCAACAGTGCTTAGAATTAATCTTGCAATAGCTGGTTCTGAGACTTGGGCTTTTTAATTTTTTTATCCCTACCTTTTCTCTTTTAGAGTTTGTTCAGCTTCACAGCTAAGTTGTATCCTTGGTTTTCTGCTTTGAACTTGGTTTTCCTGTTTGTCAGGAAACTCTGCATGCTTGGTTAGTTCCATAAGAACTTGGGCATTCATTCGTGCACAATAACCGCCTGTTTCCCTGCACCACTGTCCATCAGAGGCATGGATGGACATTCAGAATTCAGAGTGCTGCTGCCTAAGGATGCCTGCTTGCTTTGCTGAACCTACCCTCAGGAGTAGTAGCTATTTCCTTGGCCTTGACCCACACCGTGGAGTCCCCCAGCATTTTTTGGAGTGGTGACTGCCTTAATCTATGTTACTGTGCTTTCATGGAGTACATGAAAAATCAAGAAGCACTTCAAAATCCTAAATACATTTCTCAAACAGGTCTTAATTATTGTGTAACTACTTAATTTATTATTTTCCTCTTTTTGGTTTTGAAATTCCCAAGTATTCAAAAATGAGCATGTATTTTTATTATAAGAAAATACATTGCTGTATTAGGAGTATGAAATTGTGGGTGACTTTTTATTTTGTTTAACTTTGTCCTACTTTGCAATAAAAAAATAAGAACATGAGCAAAATAATTATTAAAATGTTTAGCCTTCCCTTGCTTACTTATAAGGTATATCAGAATAATTTCCAACTCTCACAGCTATTCAAACCTGATCTTTTCAAAGATAAAAGGAAGGTATATTATTTATGGGACGCTGACCTAATGCTTTGTGCTTTACAATAGCGACCTAACAGATCAGCCCAATATCTGCAGCTGTATCCCCCTCCAAGCGTCGTATTCCTCCCTTGACATCTAGGCATTCAGGACTAATTGCCACTCTTAATTGTCTGCAGTTCTTTCCTGTAAGACCTATAAATACAAGCCTAAAGTGCTTTACAGACAGGCAAGACCCAGCAATCATAGAACGTCATTCAGTTGGAAGTGGCAATTAGACATTTTTAACAAGTTTTTTAATACAAAATGGAGTAATTAAAATTTGCACATTGAAGGAGAAAAACACTTTTGAGATTATGTTCATTTTATTAAGCTATTTCAAATACTAAAGTTTATTGCAATGCATAGTTCTTTCTTTTTCTTCCTTTAATTGAATTGCTGGCACTAACAACTCAGTGAAATGAATGCCTGACCCATTGAAAAAGAGATTAAGTTATGTGGAGTGTTTATTTTTAATTGGTATTGACCATGAACTCATATATATCCACTAAAATTGGATAGAATCAGATTTCACTCTTTGATCTAAATATTATGGTTCAGCCACTAAATTATTCCAGAAATGGCTTAACCTATGTCGGCTTCACCTTTAGGTTAATATCTCATTTTTGTTTGGAAAGTCAGCAGTTTAATGCATGGTTTGTTAATGCTATAACCAGACATTTGGTTAATAATAGGATTATCCAATATGACTCCGTACCGTATTTTATTAACTTAGTTATTAACAAACTTTTATTAGTGTAAATACAGAAGAAATGTACATCATTTGATCCAGTGGGTATCTGTGCATGTTGAGTTGCAACATCAAGATGGCTAAGTAGTGAAATCTGCATGGGTTTTGAAGAGCCAAATACTATGCTATCTGCTGCTAAGATTCTTAGCATCACTAAATTTATTTTAATATATGCAAACAGGATAGATATCCTAATAAACTCTTTACCAATGAACTCCATTTGTGGTCTCAGAACAGAGAGTCTACTTCTCTTTTATTATTCCCCTGGATTGAGTTTCATTTTGATACCTGATCTTCAGTCTTTTGCCTTCTCTATTTCTTCCCTCTTAGCTATTACTACTCTCCAGCTCCCTAGAACACATTCTCTAGATTTCAAGATTCTTAACATAATCACATCTGCAAAGTCCCTTTTGCCGTGTAAGGTAATATACTCACAGGTTACAGATACTATAATGTAAACATCTTTGGGGTCTGTTACTCAGCCTATCACAAACTCATGAGCTAAGCTAAAAACAAAATAAAACTAATATAAGAAACATCCAACTAGGGAAGATAATTTTAATATGTTTATCTGGAAACATGGTTTATCAAAAGTAACATCAAAACCTAGCCAATATTTTCTTGAAGTTGTGATGAGAAAATAGAGAGATTGACATGGGGAAAAAATGCAGAGTCCCTATGATACTGTCTGAGGCTCCCTCTCAAGGACAGCTGCTGCTAGAAAATTCCCCAATGCCCCTTCATTTCCATCTGTGAATACCTACTACCTAAGATTATCTTAGGAAAATCTCCTGTCACAGACAGATTTATACCACACAGTTTAAGCCTGCCCATGTCTCCCATGCTCATGCCCTTTAAACTCATACCACAATATCCATTCACTAAAGAACAAATGAAGAATTCTGGTGTCTGAGAGTTTTCCAGGATTCACCAGAACTTGTCCTGTTTCAATTCTGAGGCTCACAGATGAAGAAGAATCAGTCCAAATTATATATTTACACAAGTTTATACAGTGGTAATCTACAATTTAATGAAAAACAATAAATTGAGTTTATTCTTGAATGTCAATATATTTTACGGCAGAGGTGGGATATCAACCAGTGACTATCCTGTGACCCCAATAAATAACTGACACAAAGTTCCTTGTGGCTCTCAATTCTTGGCCTTTCTCTTAAGATTCAGTATTTTCATACTTTTCCATTATACTTTTAATAAAACCCAAAGGCCATCTAATTCCTTTAAAGCCCTCTGTGGGCTGGCCTTTGCCTGTACTTTTCATTGGGCTTTAAACTGTCTTCCCTTTGTTTGCTATAATTTGGTGCACTCGTTTTCTTTTTATCCTTCTTATGTTCCAAGCACATACCTCTCTCAGTACCTAGGTCCTCATTCTTTCCTCCCTCTGTTGATAGTTCTTTGCCCCTAGATTTTCTGAGAATGAATCCTTCTCATCATTAAGAGCTTAGCTTAAATTTTACCTCCTAAGAGAGTCTTTCTTTGATAGCCGTGTTCCATTCTTCATTCCTGAATTTCTCATCCTGGGGTAATTCTGTACCTCACAATTCTGTTTCATTTTTTGCTTTCTTGTTTTGAGATAGGGCCTTGCTATGTTGCCCAGGCTTGCATGAAACTCCTAGGATTAAGGGGTCCTCCTCACTCAGCCCTAGAATGGTTTTTATTTTCTTTGACAGGACTGATGACTCATTTCAAGGAGAAACTAGAGAGCTGGGCAAGGAGTAGCGGGTGGCTACTATCATTCACGAATGTGGGACCTGCAATCAAGAAGCCATTATCATTTGTTATTGGGTTTAATTACCAAAAAAAAAAAAAATGTCGTTATCAGAAGTAACTTAGTAAGAGGATATGCCAGGAGAAAGCAGGGATGCCCAGCCTAGAATGTATTTCCATATACAAACTGGATTAGACACTGAACAGAAAAGCCAATCTCCAAGGGAAACGGACATCAAAAGAAAACCCGAGGGAAGGTGCCAACACAGACAGTTGAGAGGAGCACGAAATATTTCCCAAACCAAAATGCAAAAGGCTGAAGTGCTTTTCTTTTGCTTTTCCTCCTTCTCCACACCTCCTACTCCCCCACACACCCCCATTCTTCTCCTCCTTTTTCTCCTTTTCCTCTTCCTTTTTCTAAAATTTCTCAAGTTGATTGTTATGGCCACACTAAGACTATTTTTAAGATCTAAAGCACAGTTGCTGTGATGAGCCAGGCGTTATCCAAGTCATTTTGAGTACAAATATTTACAAAACTGTTACTTACCCTCTAGGAGCTTGTCATCTATTAATGTTTTAAGGTAAACCCAAAAACTCCCTGAAGGAAGCATATCTATAGGAAATAAAGGATGCAGACAGGACTATATTTCATAAAGCAGCTATTGTTAATCAAATAAAAATAGGTACGCAGAATTCTACCAGGTTTAAAACTATAATTTTAATAAACAATGCAATTATTAAATATGTTAAGGAATAGTGATTAGGTGGTAGTGTACTTATTTCTTTTGAGTTGTCACTAAAATGGATCACTAGACACATGACCATAAAGACCTTCGGAGAATATCAAATCCACCCTCCTATTCTGCAGAAGAGATAACTGATAGATGGACTGACTCTCTCAAGGACCTACAAATAGCTCATGGCAATTCCAGGATGAGGCGGATGAGGGTCAATGCCCGGTATCCTTTTCATGTAACCACATTGCCTAATTTGCTGGAACAACTACTCTTCAAAGATTTGCCCTATCATAATCCAGATGCTTAATGCATAAAAATGTGATCCTGAAACTAATGTTATTGCATCAACAAGCAACATGATTGCTCTTTCTTAAGAGAGCAGATATGTTAAAAATCAAGCATGTGGACTCAGAGCAGAACCTTTCCCACAGACAATTCCTTTCCAATTCTAAAGCCGAAATTCAGTGTTCTTTTCAAGGTATCCCTGCTTTAGTAAAATATGTTAGCATCAAAGTAAATAAGAAGCTATTGCTACCTAATAAACTGGGACTATATTCTGTTAAATGACAGTCATCACATGAAAACATTTTCATTAGTGGCTTAAATGATATAGTACCTAGGAGGGGGAAGGCAGAGCCTCTGAGGCCCAAACCAATTTTAATTAATATGGGTGCCTCATTTTACCTTCCAAGTTTTATAGCAAGAATGATTTATACCCTTTTCCAGAGACTTTCAAAAGGAAACCAATCTTCCATAAGTTATCAAATGTCAGGAAAAAAATAGTTGTTTGCTTTAACCATACATGAGTTTACTTCTTCATTTATATAATGGAATGATGATAACAATTTCACAGGGATAGTGAGAAAATCCAATAAGAGTAACTGTAGATTGGTCAATGGATACATAATTTCAGTTAGATAGAAAGAATGAGTTTGAGAGATCAGTTGTACATCATGGAGGCTATAGTTAATAATACTTTGTAGTCTGGAAAAATGCTAAGAGAGTGGATGTTAAGTATTCTCACTGTAAAAATTAATGATAGGAAGTAATGCATATGTTAATTAACTAGATTATTTGCTCCACAATGCATATACTTCATATTGTACATTATAAATAATACAATATTACATGTCAATTTAAAATAAATAAATGAAAAAAATCTGGGTCTCATTTTTTTTAAATCAGTCAACAACAAAGATTATGAAGCTTCTACTATATTCAAATTTTAAATTCTGATAAACTTTTAGTAACATTCAAAGTTACCAATCCTAAAGTTGCTTACAATTGCCTTTGGATTTAAGGCTAACTTTTTAGACAGAAAAAAAAAAAAGTTTCCCTTTTTTCTCTCTAAAATGTACAAGGGGGTCAGTTAAGGGACCAGAGTCTAATCTTGTCTTCTTTTTTACAACCAGTCCAACTCTTCACCTGTCCTGGACTAATGCACATTCATTTGAAGAATGAGAGCCAGTGGTCACAAAATAGAAGAAATTTAAAAAGATTCAAAATAACATGACTAGGCAATCAGAGAGTTTTTTCAGGTGAAGGTTACACAGGAAGGGCTTTGGATTATAGGTAGGAACTGGATAAGTAGAGAGGACAGAAAATGTTAATATTTTAAAATGATTAGCAACTCTATGTACCATATGTTCTCCCTTATGCATAAGTGTTTTGATATTTTAATATTGTTGTTGTTTAATCTGTTCGGGGTTTGCATTATTTTGCATATCCATAGTCAAAGAAATTGACTTGGTAAGAATTTTGGTAAGACATGCACAGAAAGGTAGTCTTTGTCTATATAAGTGAAATCTTCTGAAAATATTTATTTTTCATTATTTATGTTATGTTATTTATTTACATACTTATTGAGGTACAAGTGTATGAGAAAGTATCATTAAACCAAACATTTACTTTGAAAGCAGAGTGATTCACAACTAGAATTTCATTTGTCTACTTTAAAAGTAACTGACTTCACTTAACTTCGCCTGAATCTCCGTTTGTGGTAACTCAGTAACTCACTGAAATAAATGGAATAACAATATGCCCATTACAACTTTGCACACATTCTATGGTGTTTGGGTAGCAACTTATATTTTAAGTATATATATGTGTGTGTGTGTGTGTGTATGTGTGTATATATGTACATATACATATAAAAATACACAGGTGTACATATATAAATATACACAGGTGTATATTTATATATGCATAGATAGTCTATGTATACATTTTAAAGGCATTAGATGCAGTTGCTAAGTTCATGAGAGATGATGTGCTAGTTCTGAAGAAGGACATGGCATATTAGATATTAAAATAGAAGTGGACGATAAAATGAATAGACAAAAATGACCTAGATCTTCTAGAAGCCAGGGGTCTTTGAATAGCTCAAAAAAATCCTTCAGGCCAGGCGTGGTGGCTCACGCCTGTAATCCCAGCACGAGGTCAGGAGATCGAGACCAACCTGACTAACACGGTGAAACCCCATCTATACTAAAAATACAAAAAATTAGCTGGGCGTGGTGTCAGGCACCTGTAGTCCCAGCTACTCGGGAGGCTGAGGCAGGAGAATGGCATGAACCCGGGAGGCAGAGCTTGCAGTGAGCCAAGATGGCACCACTGCACTCTAGCCTGGGCAACAGAGCGAGACTCCATCAAAAAAAAAAAAAAATTCCTTCATTATTTTCCAGGATGTAATTTACTCAACAAAGCCAATCGTTTTTTCTCATTGAGGGATACATTTGAAGAAAATGATAGGCTCACTTCTTCCCTTGACTAGGAAAATGACCCCCTGTTTTCAGTAAAATCTTTGTTCAGCTCTTTTTCAAGATCTATTTGTAATCCAAACAAGCTATCAAATATTTGTCCTAGAAAAAGGCTTTTTTCCTTTATGAGAAGGTGAGAAATTGAATGTTTCAAGAAAATGTTACTATCTTGAAAAGCATAGAGTCTTCTATTGACAGAGGGTGGCTGTAAAGGGAAGTTGATGTGCTCTTAACCATGGACTGACTGGGGATAGTTGAACTTACTAGGTCTCCTGACACTAAACCGATTTTGCAAAACCCTATCTCTATTGGCGTTCAAATGATGCTGGGAGAAATGGCCCATTAATTAACAGTTTACTTAAATTATATCACTCTTTGTGCTCTTTAAGCTTTCAGAGTACGTATGTTGATTTATCAGATTTTCCTCATGTGCACATTTATTCATTAATTTATTTAAAAATTTACTTAAAAATTTAAAATATTTATCAAAACCCTACATGTGACAGGCATTTAGCTAGGCCTTGAAAACTCACCATGACTGTGATAGGGCTCCTGACTCAGAGGGGTTTCCAGAGTCTAAGAAACAAGGCTGATTTGTAAGTAAAGTGAGTCCATGCTTCAGTTCCATTACTTTCAGCATACCTCTGTTCATTGAGCATTTCAAATGTGCCAAGCAACATGCTAAGAACTAGGAGTACAATACAGAATAAAGATGTTTTCCTGCTTCTTGTGAAACTTAGTCTGTTGGGGGCATACAGATAAAAATAGGTCGTTTTAGAGTAATACTGTTTGAAGAAGAGAAGAAGTTTGTTCTGACCAGGAGAAACAGACTCAACAAAAAGCATAGCGTTATGTAAATTGAATGCTCATATAGGGTAATAAAATAACTTAACCTTCATGGTTGTGAACAGTAGACCCTATCAGGGCGGTTGTTTACTTTATAGACTATTCTTCAGCTTAGAACTGTCCCATAGGTTAAAAATAAACTGTTTCTTACAGCATGATATTAGAAGTTTCCAAAGATGGCCTTTCTTCAGGGCGCTTTGAATCTGGATTATTCAGAGAAGACAATATGATGGGGTTAGGATCCTATGAATTCTAAGTTTGAGACGAGAAAACTGGAGAAAGAGTGGGAAAAAGGAAGTTAGGAAGATGCCAGTTAGCTGAATGGGCTACAATGTATGCATGTGCTGGCAAAGAGAGACAAAAACAGAGGACCCAAAAGACAGACAGGAGTAATCATAATGAACAACCTGGCCTCCTCACATGAGCATCTGAGATATCGTGGAGGTGCAACTATAAGATAGTGATGTGAAACTATCTAGATTCTATATTTTCAAAATTTGAACATCTGTTTCCAAATTCTTACTCAGTCATAGATTTCAAATATCAGAATATTGTGGGCTGAAAGTTTATTGGTTTCAAGTGAAGGGCAGATGATGTGGTCCTCAGTGTGAACAGCTGAGATGTGAACTACCAAAGAGATATTATGGCTTACAGGAGAACCAAGGCATACTTTCCCTCTAAAGTGAATATCACTCATTATTTGATATTATCTATTTAAATCAAATGCATAAATCCACATAGTTATGGGGTATAAATTACTTTTAATCACAGAACCAATAATTCGACGTGACGTAAAACACAAATATGTATATTACAGTATGTGTGGAAGAAAGACGAAATGGAAGGTAGAGAATGGTTAGGTAATGAAGGAGAGAAGGATAAGTAAGTTTTCATAATTGGCCCTTCTATTTGCTTTATTATTAGTTATAATTTAATTATATTATACAATTAATAAAATAGCTATAATATCTAAATAACAAATACAGATATTGTCATAAAATGTAGTTTACACACTGAGAATATATTTTAGAATCTCTGCTACCAAACAGATGCTTAATATACCCAATATGTTATAGTTGAAACGAAAAGAAGTGGGTGAAATTAACTTGATAGGCTTACTTATGAACAGATAGGAAGCTGATGTGTCTTGTGAAAGGTCCATCAGGTAGATGAGAGAAGAAAATAGGCTAGGCCTAGAGGATTGCATTTTCTTTTTTATTTATTTATTTATTTCATTATACTTTAAGTTTTAGGGTACATGCGCACAACATGCAGGTTAGTTACATATGTATACATGTGCCATGTTGGTGTGCTGCACCCATTTACTCGTCATTTAACATTAGGTATATCTCCTAATGCTATCCCTCTCCCCTCCCCCCACCCCACAACAGGCCCCAGTGTGTGATATTCCCCTTCCTATGTCTGTGTGTTCTCATTGTTCAATTCCCACCTATGAGTGAGAACATGTGGTGTTTGTTTTTTTGTCCTTGCAATAGCTTGCTGAGAATGATGGTTTCCAGCTTCATCCATGTCCCTACAAAGGACATGAACTCATCATTTTTTGTGGCTGCATAGTATTCCATGGTGTATATGTGCCACATTTTCTTAATCCAGTCTATCATTGTTGGACATTTAGGTTGGTTCCAAGTATTTGCTATTGTAAATAGTGCCACAATAAACATATGTGTGCATGTGTCTTTATAGCAGCATGATTTATAATCCTTTGGGTATATACTCAGTAATGGCATTGCTGGGTCAAATGGTATTTCTAGTTCAAGATCCCTGAGGAATCGCTACACTGAATTCCACAATGGTTGAACTAGTTTACAGTCCCACCAACAGTGTAAAAGTGTTCCTATCTCTCCACATCCTCTCCAGCACCTGTTGTTTCCTGACATTTTAATGATGGCCATTCTAACTGGTGTGAGATGGTATCTCATTGTGGTTTTGATTTGCATTTCTCTGATGGCCAGTGATGATGAACATTTTTGATGTGTCTTTTGGCTGCATAAATGTCTTCTTTTGAGAAGTGTCTCTTCATATCCTTCTTCCACTTGTTGATGGGGCTGTTTGTTTTCTTCTTGTAAATTTGTTTGAGTTCATTGTAGATTCTCAATATTAGCCCTTTGTCTGGAGGGAGAATTTTCATATTGCAAAGATAATGTAAACTGATATGTTGAATATTTTCCCCAATACTACTTTCTCCAACAGTGTCACCAATGAGCCAAGTGTCTCATTTGTCCTTACCTTGTATTTTACCTCTGAAGAGAGGTAAAATAAGAAACTGGAAAAAAACAAAACAAAACAAAAAAAAAGGAGATCAGAATACAGAAGAACCCAGAGTGGCATAGGTACAGTATAAATTGGATATAGAATCAAGGGGTCCAGAGTTAAGGCTGACACAAGGCAAGCGTGGGAGGAGTTCACCTTCAGTGAGGTTTCTGCTGTGCAATTGTAGAATGGGCTAAAATTCAGAAGAACCCCCAGGACTGCATACATGCTTTCAAACACATTGCTTTGAGAAGTAGTGATGTTAAATCTGGTAGCACGTTAATCTATAAATAGAAAGATGTGTACATTTAGTGCATGTATTTGAATCTTGACAACACACTCACTCATACAGTCATGCATTGCTTAATGACCAGCATTCTGAGAAATGCACCATCGTAGGAACATCATAGGGTATATTTACACAGGCCTAGATGGTATTGCTACTGCAAACCTCGGCTGTGTGGTATAGCCTGTTGCTCTTAGGTTACGAACCTTAACGGCATGTCACTGCACTGAATACAGTAGACAATTGTAACGCAATGGTAAATATTTGTATATCTAAACATAATGGAGGTAAAGTAAAAATATAGTATTATAATATTATGGGACCACTGTCATATATGCAGTTTGTTATTGACTAAAATGTCATGTGGTACATAACTGTACATGTATGATACACAATGACATGTGTATATGTAAGTCATATTATACTAGGAGATAATAAGGAATAAAACTCTCACCTCTCGTTATTTCTAAGAGGTTATTCATCTTCCTATATAAATTGTATGATTTAAGCCAGACTTCTGAATTTTACAAAATGTGTAACGGGGTCCACTGATAGTTCATATTTCTCCAAAATATCAAAAGTCAGATGTTTGTATTGGGCGATGGATGGAATTAGATCTGCAGTTAGGACAGAGTGCTCTTCTGTACCGTAAGTAAGTGCATCAGAAATGAGATTCCACTCATATTTATGGTCCATTGAGTACTTGGCAATATATTGGGTATTTCCATAAATATTCTCTCATTTAGCTATCAGAACAATCTCTGAGTTAGACATTATTATTCTCGTTGTAGCAGATGGAGAAACTGAATCTCAAATGTCAACCATTAAAAAATTCACCCAATAGATACACATAGCATAGAGCCAGAAGTCATTCCTAGGTGTTTGGATTTCAAATCTTATACTTGTTTAAAGAACAACTACAGCAATACTGTATAATTGAAAATGATAAAAAACAACAATATTTATATATAAGTGTAAATATTTATAAGTCTAGAATTCTAAGAGTACTGGAGGCCAAACCCAGATATTCTACTTGAGAATTCTTCTGTGGGTAGAAGACAGGAGCAAGCAGAGAGTTACTATGATGAGAGTGAAAGAGAGAGAGAAAAGATTGTAATGTCAAGGATAAAATAGGTGGAACATTTTGTGGATATCTTTCCATATTTCCAAAAATAGTATTCATTGCTTTATTAGAAGGTCCAAATATTTGCAGACAATAACTTGGTTCTTCTGACTCTGAGCAAAAGTATAAAATTGAACAGAAGTAGTCAAGAGGCTGATGATTTCAGAGAAAAGTACGCACACATAAGGAAAATAGGAAAACAATCTTCTTTTACCACTGTCAAAGGGAGAAAATCAGCAAATGCAAATATCTGGAATACTTACCTATTGTCATGTATGGAGCCAGGAATTTATTTTACATTTTCCATTTTAAATATCATATAAATGCTCTGAAAGAGAAATTATGAGTCTGTGTTTCAGATGAAGAAACCAAGGCTCAAATTCATTTTCAAAACCACTTAATTAGTGAGAGACAAAAAAAATCCATGCATTCAGATTTCAAAACTCATTTTCCTTCATACCCTCAGTGACTGAGTCTATGTCAGGCCCAGGTGTATATCATCAAAGTCTAATAATAAAATATAGGTTTGCATAAAATTTTATTATGTTTTAAAACTGTGTGTGTCTTCTTGTATTCTTGCACTGAAGTCGGGAATGATGGGAAATAGCTATAATTTAGGAGAGATATTAGATTTATAATTTCAGTTACTAGAATTTCAGCTTTATTCTAGTATTTACATGGTAGTTAATTTATTCAGAATTAATGTATTATGCACATACTATGTACTTGACACTCTTCTAGAATAGGAATTACTATCATCGACAGTTCCATCTCTCAAGGAATTAATGGCATACTGGGAAAGAGAGGCAAGTAAAAAAAATCAATTGTAATGCAGAAAATGAGACTTTCTAAAGGGATGACTCAATGGTGCCATAAGAACAGAAAGAAGGGAAGCCTAATCCCAAAGGGAAATGGCCAGTCAATGCTTTCCAAAGATAAATTTATACTGAGACTTAAAGAATAAGAGTTAAATGAGCTAAAAATAAAGCACAGAATGTGATAGAAGTTGAGATGGCTTTTAACATGAAGGCAAAACTATGAGGCTGCTGAAGGAAGTAGAGGCATTATCACGAACCGAGGAATTCACATTAAGAATAGTGGAGAGCCCTTGAATGTTAAGGAATAGAGTGGTGAGACAAGATTTACAGTTTGGAAAAAAATGCATTTATTTCGATGTGAAGAAGTGAGAAGTAAGCAACAATCAAGACCAGTGTGTTAGTAAGATTTGTTGCATAACAAATTACCTCCAAGCTTTGCTACTTAAAATAGCAATGATACATTCTCTTTAATGTAGCTTCAGGTCAGTTGGAGGGCAGCTGATCTAGGCTGGTCCCATCATGAGTTGTTCCAATCCATGTGTTTCTCATTCTTCTTAGGCCAGCGGGCAAGCTCGGCATGTTCACTCAGAGATAGGAGAGATGCTAAAGAGCAAAAGAAAATTAATGATATCTCACAGATTACTGTCCCCTCCAATATAGTAGCCACTTACTTCATATGGCTATTTAAACTTAAATTTTAATTCATTAAAAGTAAATAACATTTATAATACAATCCCTATAGCTGCAATAGACACATTTCAAGTGTTTCATTGCCAGGTAATTAATTCTACATTTAATCACAAAGAGATGACTATTTCCATTATGACAGAAAGTTATATTGGTTATTCCAATGTAACATTTTTCTAAGAATTAGAAAATCTACTGACTCACTATTTCCACTTTACAATGCGCAGATTCAAAAGTTCCAGAGACTCATCAATTCGCATCTACCAATTATTATGGATATCACAGTGACAAAGGGTGAAGAAAAACATTTGGCTCACCATGAGGCCATGGCAAAGGTGTGGATACACAGAGAGAAGACTCGGGATCATATAACCTAGAAAGCAGTTGTTATGTTATTGTGAGGGGTAGTGGTGGCTGTGATAAAGAAAGTAAAAATGTAGAGAGAGATAATTTACTACCTGGAGAGATATTGAAGAGTGATTGTGTGTAGGACTTGATAATCAATGGTTTTGGATTAGTGGAAGAAAGCAAAAATGATGTCCAGGATTTTTGCTTGGACAACTAGGTAGACAGTAGTACCAAACACTGAGCCAGAAAAAATACAGGTGAATGCTTAATGAGATAAAGCACACGATTGCTAGAGCAGTGCAGAGTACTAGGATAATACAGTACCTGGTTCAAATTATAGTATTTATTAGTAGTGATTTTATTGTTGCCATCATTTCTTATGTGCCTATTATTTCCTTCTCCATTCTCCAAAACTGCTCACCTGAATTCTCTATTCTGATTAATACTGTTGCCATCCACTTAGGTTCCTAAGCACATAGCAGATTTTCAATAAAAGTTAGTTGGTTTTTTTGTTGTAAGTACTTGGTGGATCAATAAATGTAAAACTTGTTTTTCTTCTAAAAGCAGAGGAGAGAGCTCTTGAAAATGAATTCCTTGAGTTTTAAATTCCATTTGAATGTTGTCACTTTAAAATGTTGTGCTATAGTCATCAAGAATATACTTTCTTTGATATACTTTGGTAATGTTTCAAAAAATCAGCTCTTTGGACTAAAGTTCTCTCTCTCTTCATTCACTCAGTGCATGCTGATTAGTAAATCCAAAGCTTACAGGATCCTTTAAGAGTCAACACACAATCTTTTCAGCAAAATCCATACCCTTTCTGCAAAGTCTGAGAAAAATAAAGCATTGAATCTCTTAGGCATGTGTCTAAGCTTTTTGCTTATTTGTTTATGGATTGCTTTGTTTCAAGGCTAGAGGGTTGTAGAGGGAAAGATAACTTAGTAAGAAGCCAATTGTTCTGTGGGATGGATAAGCAGACTTTTTATAAAGTCCAAGTTGATCCCTATGTTTGCCCTTAGCATTTATCATTAGTTTTCTTTATGTTAAAAAACTTCAAACACAGTGTGGCTTTACTGGATTTATGAATATCTGTAGTAATTGATAGATGCAAATTGATGACTCTACGGAAATTTTGAATCTGGGCATTGCAAAGTAGAAATAGTGAGTTTGTAGATATTCTAATCCTTAGAAAAATAGTAAAGGAACAAAGTTTCACTTTAGGATAAATAAAACTAAAAGTGTGCTAATACTTATTATGTGCTTATTATATTACCTGCTTACAATTTGTCAGGTACATTTTACCTTTTTACCTGCCCTATGATTTAGGAATGTCAGACTATTTTCCAGATGGAGAAAAGTGGGGCTTGGGTGTTTTGTGTAATGAGCTGAAGATCACATATGTATTATGTGGTATAAACTAGATTTGAACTCAATTCCGACTGTCAAGTTTATGTTCTTAATCAATTTGCTACACTACAAGACATCTATCATTATGACAGCATGTCCCAGTTTTAATGAGCCCATACTAATTTAAATACATTTTAATATTAAAGGTATATATTTTCTTGAGTGCCTTATTGGTTTCATATATACTTTTATCTTATTATTCACAAGATTTTCATCAGAGTTGCCCATTTTCCTGAGATCAAATAATTAGACAGTAGTGGTAGAGCCTTTTCTGAAACACAGTTCTCTTGAGTCATATTTTATGTGCTTCCTCTCTTCTTGGTTTTATTTTTAATTTTATTGCAATAAGCACACTTAACATGAGATCTACTCTCTGAAGAGATTTTATGATATTGTTATCTGCACAATGTTATACAGCAGATCACCAAAACTTATTCATCTTGGAAAACTAAAATTTTATATCTATTGATTAGCAACTCCTTATTTCCCCCTGCCTCCAGCTTCTGTCCAGCACCATTCTATTCTTTACTTCTAACAGTTTGACAATTTTAGGTATTTATGTAAGTGGAATCATGCAGTATTTGTCCTTCTATAATAGCTTATTTCACTTAGCAAAATGTGCTTTAAAGTTCAGCTATGTTGCCATATATTGCAGAATTTGTTCCCTTTTATAAGGTTCATCAATATTCCCTTGTATGTAAACCTGGCCGGTCACGGTGGCTCGTGTCTGTAATCCCAACACTTTGGGAGGCTGAGGCAGGCAGGTCACGAGGTCAAGAGATAGAGATGATCTTGGCTTTGGGAATGGTACTGCAATGAACACAGGAGTTTTACTACCTATTTAAGATCTGATTTCACAGGGATAAGAATAGTGTCTTCAAAAAATTATGTTGGAAGAATTGGATATTCACATGCAACAGAATGAAATTGGACATTTGTATAACAAAATTGGCAAAAATCAAAAGAAATGGATTAAAGATTTAAATATAAGACCTGAAACTGTAAAATTTCTAAAACAAATCATAGAGGAAAAGACCAACTAAATAATCGGTTTTCACAATGATTTGATGGATATGACAACAAAATCACAGGCAAGTAAAACAAAACTAGACAAGTGGAGCTACATCAAATTAAAAAGCTTCTTCACAGTGAAGGAAACAGTCAACAGAATGAAAAGCAAACCTCCAGGATGGGAGAAAATATTTGCAAACCATATATTTAATAAGGGATTAATTTCTAAAATATGTACTCCTACAACTCAATAACAAAACAAAGAAACACACAAACAAATTAAAAAGAAAAACACTAATGATGTGACTAAAAAGTGGGCTAAGGACTTAAGTAGGCATTTCTCCAAGAATACATAAAAATAACCAATAGGCATATGAGAAGAGATTTAATGTAACTTGTCAGAAAAAAAGGCAAATTAAAACTACAATTAGATATCACCTCACACCATTTTAGGATTGTTATCATTTAAAAAAGCAAAAGCAAAAGACAAGTGTTGGTGAGAATGTGGAGAAATGGGAACCCTTGTACACTGTTGGTGGGAATGCTAAATGGTACAGCCACCGTGGAAAAACAATATGGAGAATTCCTCAAAAAATTAAAAATATGACTACCATGTGATCCAAAAATCCAACTCTTCATTTTAATCATGGTTTTGAATTTAGGAAGATATGAGGATGCACATGCTTCCTGACTTCAAAGAGCCAGTTTATCAAAAGAAGGAGTGGGACCCATTTCTGGCTCTTTTTCGGAAGTGAGCGGTGATTCAATTATGCTTTGAAGAACTAAGAAGAAATTACTCTCTAGTAACATCACCTCTTCCTGCCTTTCTGTCTTGCCCCTTTACAAACTTACAAGGGTAGTTTTTGCAGAAGACTGTGTCTTTCATTATTTCAATGAGATTTAATGCTGAAAACATGACATACCCACTTACAAACCATACAACATTGGGAAAGACACATCGTCTTTTTAACATCAGTTTGTTCATTTTTAACAATAAAATCTATCTCACAACATCCCTTTAAGCAGAAATGAGCTAAATCCTGGGGGTTAATTAAGCTCACATTGAGACACAATTGACAAATTGATCTCTAAAACCAGATTTTTATATCAGAAAAGAGAACATTAGGTAATTAATAATAATAACAATTAAACATTAATATGGTGTCTTCCCTCTTTTTTCCTCCTTTTTCATTCTATTTCTTCTTCTCCCTGTATCTCTTTTTAATCACTTCAGTTCAAAATCAATTAGATGGTCCAAGCAAGGTAGGCATTTGGGGGTTAAGGTTGATGGAGGGGTGTGGAAGAACAAAGTTATGGCCAGGGCTGTCTATCAGAGCTGGACAACCACAGGGTAGAGGTGGGGCCCGCCAAGCCTGGTGACCAGAGTGAAGTGTCAAAACCTCAGGATTGTGAAGCTACTGTTTGCATTGGGAGGGCAGGTGCCTTGGGGTGTTGTAGCCTCAGCCTAGCAAGAGTGAGGATGACATTGTAAGAAGAGATGTCCTACTGGGTGCAGTGTTGGAGACTATACAGGGGGATGAGGCTGTCTGCAAGGGGTGAGAGAATCTAGCAGGGGTGTTGGGAGAGTGTTTGCATACAAGGTGTTTAATTGAATGAGTGAATATATTAAGGAAAATGGGATTTAGGCTTCTCAACATTAGATAAAGCTGTAGCACACCGAGAGTAAACACTGAGATGAATCCTAAGGTGTTGGGATGGAATTGCAGATACCGGTGTGAACTTTTCAGATAGAAACATGGATGCAGATGTCGATGTGAGTGCTTTGATGCATGCATATATCCCCTTGATCTGCCCATGGCAAGTGCCTTAGAACAGCTATATTCAAGAGCAGGGAGTGAGCACGTATCTTGAGCTTAATTTCTAGACATAATTCTCCACTGAAAAAAACAAGAGCTTCTAAGAAAAATGACTGATTCCAGAGTTAAGACAGGGAAAGTATAAGATGAATCAGAACATCTCATTGTGCCAAAAATAAGAATTCGCTCCAAGAATGATAAGGACCCCCATGTGAAAAGGACACAGAAGAGACTCCCAGTAGGCAAATCTGGGAACATTTAAATATCACTCATTCTTAATAGATGCTAATCTATTGAATAGATTAAGAATGATCTATTTGTTTATACTGTAGTAAATAAATACATAAATTGAGGATGTGATATTTTATCAACTCCAAGCAACTCCCCCAAAATATATATCCATTCAAAGGAAATTAAAAAAAAAAAAACTTTCCAGCAGAGAAGATTGGCAGAGATCACATTTGTTAAATGATCAAAGTGAACATCACCAGTAATGGGGCAAATCAAAACTGTGTCATCCAATAGGCTGCAATGAGATGAACATAGCATTAGATCTGTGATTTGCTTGTTAAAGATGCATAAATGGAAACTAATCCTGAGGCAACATCACAGACACTCTAATAAACAACAACAAAACCTCAAAGAAATGTCCTGTAGTCTTCAGCTGTGTTGAGGTTATGAAAGTCAAAGAAGGTTGAGAAATTGTTTTGCATCAAAGAAAACCAAAAAGAAATGACAACTAAATACAATGGGTAAATCTGGACTGCATTCTTTTGTCATAAAGGATATTGTTATAATAACTAGTAAAACTTGAATGGGATCTGAGGATTAGAGGGCAGTAATGTGCCAGTGTTAATTTCCTGATGTTTATGGTCATATCGGATTACATAGGAGAATTCCTCCTTTGTAAGAAATACACAAGAAAGCGTTGGGGCATATCAACATATTGTCCCCAAATATCTCAGTAAACAAAATTTTTGTTCCATTCTTGTAAATTTCATAGAATATCAAGTTTGTTTCAAAGTAAAAAGAAGGGCAAAAAGGCAAAGTAAGAGTTTACTAAGTGCTTTCTTTCATTCGGATTACTTTACATACATTTATTCATTTAATTCTTAAATCATTGAGATAAGTACTGTTATAATTTGTAGTTTACAGAAAAGATAAATAGGGAAGATAATTATATGCTTGGTTCTGTGTTTCCAAGGAGAAAATTTTCAAGAAGTAGGTTTGGATCTAGACAAATTTGACCTCAATCCATGCCCCAAAAGTATATGATTTGAAGCTAATTATTTATATAATCATACAGTATTTCCTCAGTTGCATAATGAGAAGAATATTCAATGTGGTTTTGGGTAAAATAAATGAGCTAATAAATAGGAAATGATGAGCACAGCAGGTGACATGGGCCACGCACCTGCTTCATGTTAGCAATGATCAGGAATTCCACAAGTGGCTCTGCACTGCCACGACGTGTGACCAAGATGCTTTAAGAAATACCTTGATGGGCCGGGGGTGCGGTGGCTCACGCTTGTAATCCCAGCACTTTGGGAGGCCGAGGTGGGCGGATAACGAGGTCAGGAGATCGAGACCACGGTGAAACCCCGTCTCTACTAAAAAATACAAAAAATTAGCTGGGCGTGGTGGTGGGCGCCTGTAGTCCCAGCTACTCGGAGAGGCTGAGGCAGGAGAATGGCGTGAACCCGGGAGGCAGAGCTTGCAGTGAGCCGAGATTGCGCCACTGCACTCCAGCCTGGGCGACAGAGCAAGACTCCATCTCAAAAAAAAAATAAATAAATAAAAAATAAATAAATAAAAATAAAGAAATACCTTGATGCTCCTACATTATTCAGAAACAGAGGTTCTCAGACCACACATAGGAGTTTTCCAAAAAAAAAAAATTCTATGGAAATACTGCTGGATCAACTTGACGCTATTCAGAGTAAGAATTTTAAGGTAGGAGTGCCTATTTTTACTGAAGTAAAAATTGATATATTTAATATAAGAAATAGAAACCAGAGTTCTGGTTCCTACTTTATCACTTATTAATGCAGAATAGATGTAACTAAATGAACAAGCATGCTTGTAATCCCAATAAATTGTGATTCCCTGAGTCTACAAGGCGTTCAAAGTCATCATATGATTGGATTTTCTAAACTACTCTTCAAGTTGAGTAGAGCAATTATTGCGATTAATGAGAAGTTAGTTTATGTTTGAGAACCCAGTAATATAGTTAATATTTACTTAATATTTTCTACCTACTAGAAAAGTATACTCTATTTAAAGGCTTTATATGAATTAATTAATTTGTATCATCATATAATCCAATGAAGTAGACACTATTATTATTACTACTGCACATAAGGGAAATTGGAGAATACATGAAGACAGGAGCTGAACAGTTTTCCTGGTTCTAAGACCATCTCTTTGCCACTAAACCACTAATCTCCATTAGTTTTTGGCAGAAGTTGCCAGATTTCCAAAGGTTTCACAGCCTGTGTGTAGCAGAGCTGATATACTGATTTCTTCTGTCTTTTACTCTCAGCTCTTTAAATTATGTCACACTTTTTTTTTTTTTAATTTCACTTTACGTTCTGGGATACATGTGCAGAAAGAGTAGGTTTGTTACATAGGTATATGTGTGCCATGGTGATTTGCTACACCCATCAATCCATCATCTAGATTTTAAGCCCCACATGCATTAGCTATTTGTCCTAATGCTCTCCCTTCCCTCACCCCCCACACCCTGATTGTTGTTACCCTCCCTGTGTCCATGTGTTATCATTGTTCAACTCCCACTTATGAGTGAGAGCATGCAGCGTTTGGTTTTCTATTCCTATGTTAGTTTGCTGAGAATGAAGCTTCCAGCTTCCCTGCAAAGGGCATGATCTCATTCCTTTTTATGGCTGTATAGTATTTCATCATATATATGTACAGCATTTCTTTATCCAGTCTATCACTGATGGGCATTTGAATTGTTTCCATGTTTTTACTATTTGTAAATCTTTCATGACCAAAACACATCCCACCAGATGCCATCTCCAACACTGGGGATTGCATTTTAACTTGTGATTTTGAGGGGACAAGTATCCAAACCACATCATTCCACCCCTGGCCCCTATATTGCAAAATATAATAATCTCTTTCAAATAATCCCCCAAAGTCTTAACTCACTCCATTATCAAGTCCAAATTCCAAAGTCTCCTGAGACTCAAAGCACTTTCCTTCTACCTATGAGCCTGTAAAATCAAAACCAAGTTATTTACTTCCACGAAACAATGGTGATACAGGCATTGGGTGACCTTTTCATTCCAAAAGGAAGAAACTGAACAAAAGAAAGGGGTAACAGGCCCCATGCAAGTCAGAAACCCATCAGGGGAATCGTTAAATCTTAAAGCTCCAGAATAATCCTTGGCTTGATGTCCCATATCCAGGGCATGCTGGTGCAAGTGATGAGCTCCCAAGGTCTTGGGCAGCTCCACCTCTGTGGCTTTTCATGGTTCAGTCCCTGTGGCTGCTCTCATTGGTGGGAGTGGAGTGTCTGTGGCTTTTCAACACTGAATTTGCAAGCTGCCATTGTCTCTACCATTCTTGGGGCTGAAGGACAGTGTTCCCTTTTCCCACAGCTTCACTAGGCAGTGACCAAGTGGGGACTCTCTGTGGGGTCTCCAATCCCATACTTCCCCTCAGCACTGCCCTAGTGGAGTATCTTTGTGGGGGGCTCTGCACCTACAGCAAGCTTTTGTCTGGGCATCTAGGCTTTTCCATACATCCTCTGAAATCTAGGTGGACACTGCTAAGCTTCCTTCACTATTGCATTCTACATGCCTTCAGGCTTAACACGATGTGGAAGCCAGTAAGGCTTATGGCTTACACCTTCAGCAGCCCTAGGTGTACCTGGGGCTTTTTGAGCTGAGGCTGAAGCTGGAGCAGCTGGGATGGGAAGAGTAGCCTACTGAGGTGGTGCAGGGCAGTGATGCCCTGTTCCTGGTTCACAAAACCATTCTTCTATCCTAGGTCTCTGGGCCTGTGATGAGAGACGCCACCTTGAAGTTCTCTGAAATGCCTTCCAGGCCTTTATCCCATTGTCTTGGAAATTAGCACCTGCCTCCTCTTTAGTCATGCTAATCTCTCTCGCAAGTAGTTGCTCTGCATCCTACTTAGATTCTATTCCTACCACAGGGCCAGGCTGCAGATTTTCTAAATTTTCATACTCTGCTTTTCTTCTAAATATCAGATGCAACTTTAAGTCATTTTTTGCTCCTGTTTCTGATGTAGGCTGTTAGGAGCAACCCGACCACATCTTGAGTGCTTCACTGCTTAGAAATTTCTTCTGCCAGATACCCTAGGTCATCCAGTATTAATTTCAAACTTCCGTGGAGCCCTAGGATATGGACATAGTGCATCCAAGCTGCTTTCTAGGGCATAACATGGGGCTCTTTGCTCCAGTTTCCATTAACTTCCTGTCTTCCATTTGCAACCTCATCAACTTGGCCTTCTTCTTTGTCCATATTTCTATCAACACTTAGGTCACAACCACTTAACAAATTTCTGAGAAGCTCTAAACTTTCCCTTATCTTTCTGTCTTCTAACGCCTCCAAACTCTTCCAACTTCTGCCCATTACCCGATTCCATACTTACTTTCACATTTTCAGGTATCTTTATAGCAATGTCCAACTCCTGGTATCAATTTTCTGTGTTAATTCATTCTTGAATTGCTATAAAAGAATGCCTGAGGCTGAGTAATTTATGAAGAAAAGAGATTTAATTGGCTCATTGTTCTGCAAGTTGTACAAGTATGGCTCCAGCATCTGCTTCTGGTAAGGGCCTCATGAAGCTTACAATCATGGCAGAAGGAGAGGGGACTGTCACGGGGTGAAAGTGAGACCATGAGAGATAAGAGGTGTCAAACTCTTTTAAACAATCAGACCTTGTATGAACTTAGAGTGAGAACTCACTCATTACTGCAAGGATGGCACCAAGATTTTCATAAGGAATCAACCTCCATGACCCAAACACCTCCCACCAACCTCCACCTCCAACACTAGGGATTACATTTCAACATGAGATTTAAAGGGCACAAATATGTAAACCATATCAAGCCTCAAGCTGTGTTTTGCCATATCTCCCAAGTAACCTGAAAATTCCCAGTGATAACAGGACTTATTGAAGCTTCCTTTGATATCTCAAATATCTTAATAGTGCATGAAGATTAATATACTTTCTCTTGCACAGACCCTCGCCCTCTCCTTGTCTAGTCCACCAAGTTACCATTTTATCAGCATCATTTCTAGCAGAGATAATTGTATAAATGTTATTAAATATGTTATCATGATACTTCAGCCTTACATCTTAATATCAGTGAAAATAAATGCTCAGGCAGGATTATTAGGGTACATTGCCACATTAAACAAAATGACTGATTTCAAAATGCTTTCCTGTTAAATGTGTGTATGTGTGCATATATGTATGGATGGATGTTTGTACACATATGTATACATATGAATTGATATCAATTACTTTGCCTTGACATATTCATTTGTTTCCATGTGTATGTAAATCAAAAAATGGTCATATTCAAATAGTTCATGAAGCCAGTCTTTGGAGCTGTTTACATTAGACCATGGCTCCATATTACGACCACAGCCTGGTATCACAACACCACATTCTTTCCCATAAAGAAATTTCCAATCTGTTTTGAGCCCAAATTCTTAGAGACATTCATCCATTCTTGCTAATGTACTAAAGTGATGAGCACCTAGGACTGACCTTGTGAATTGGCAAAGTCTTACTTCCATAAGTTTATTATTTCTTTCAGTATGTATCCGAATAATGACAAAGAATGCATTCCATAATTTTTAAATAGTGCATAGCAGTGCAACATGAATCCCCAAATCTGTCCTCTAGTAATTTGATCACCTAGTAAGATACATTATATTTAATTAAAATAAAACAAAACAAGAAATGCAGTCAATGTGGTTGATTCATATTAAAATTAAAGATGCAAGTATTTCTTAAATATTTTACTGAGTAATGCCTTAAAGAAATGCAGATGCCACAGTCTTAGCATTACTTATGTGAGAAGTATCTTAGTGTCAACTTTGGATTTAAAAATATTGATTTTCTCCACATCTCACAATATACCTTTGTAACAAACCTGCATATGCATCCCTTGATTCTAAAATAAAAGCTAAATAAAAATTGTTGGTTTCAAATCTTTTGATAGATCCACGGAAAGTTATACTCTCCCCAACTTTTCACTCTCACTATCACCAAAATGGGGGAAAGATAGGGGGCAAATCTCTTTTTGTGGGAATTTCGTTACGGTTAAAAAAATCTAATGACTGTAAATCACCCCACATAGTAAATGCTCAATAAATGAGGAATACTATATTTTTGTAATGCTTTGTGCCTAGTGAAATTTCTTGTCTGTACAAAAACTATGAACACAAAAGTAACCAAAACCACAAGACAAAAGTAATAAAAATACAAGCTATCTTCAAATGTTTTCATTCTTTTATTGAATGCTTATGACCACTTAACTGGGCAACTGAATTACATTCTCTTAATGGTTTACACCACCTGTTTTCTCCCTTTGTAGGTAAGCATTAGGTTATAATTGTATTTTTCTCCAAAAAATATGCAACCTTTTCTCTGCTTAAAAGACAAATTTGGGACTAGTCACCTCAACTCAACTGGGGGCTTTGCTGAATCAAGCCCAATAAGAGTTACTCTATTTCTGGTTTACTTCTACTCTAGAAGATATTAATCTTAAGATCTTTTTGAAAATTTCGGCTTTGATATTTACAAACCTTCTGCTTAAAACTTTAGTCTGTCATCTTGTGTAGTTGTAGAATTCTCTAATTTTACTCAAGGAAATCAGCCTTGTCTTTTAGTCTTCTCAAGTCCCAGTAAAATACTCTGCTGGTGTTTCTGTCACCCAGAAGTAAACATTGGTGAGTGCAAACCCAAGATTCTCTTGCTATTTTCCAAGTTCAGCATCAAGAGATTCTTTTCAGAATGTCTGTACAAGTCAAATCATTTATTCAGGACTTCCCCACGCTCTTAAGTCTTAGTCTCCCCAGTTCTCACTGTTCCAGAAGATTCCTGCTGCCTTCAAATAGACACTGTCTGTATTTTACTAGTTTTTGTAGAAAGGAATACCTTTTTGTACTTTTCTAGTTGTCTTTCTGTATTTTACTGATTTCAGACAGGTATAACCGTATCCTGTTTTCAACTCCCTCCTACCCAAAAGGGAAAGTCCTGATTTTTTTTTTAATCTCTTGTGACTACATATTTTATTTACTTACTATTTCTTGCATGGTTATTCTCTATTTTAAATCTGACAATTTTGATAAATTCCAAAGAAAATTAAATCTGAGGCTTGTTATTTTTGCTGTCTTATTCACGGATTGCAAGCTAATTCACATTATGCACTTTGATGATATTTGACTGCAAACTCAAATGTACGTGATTTTAATCTATGAGAGTCTTAATGTGCTTTTATTTGGAATGTTTTCTCCAGAGAAGCTTTGTTTCTGCCAGTATCAGGAGGTTCGACCAACTTGGGATGATTCGAGTTGTCCTTGAGATCCCCTAGCTTAATTTAGCAATCTCAGTTTCAGCTCACCCATCTTGCAGCTGGCCTAGGAATTAGCTTTTTAAATGCAGCATCAACTGTCATTTACCATCAGAAATACCTGCATCCTCCTTTCTTATTGTGGTTTCAGCTCATTTTTGCTTTTGCTCTTTTCATATTTTGTTGTGGTTGAGTTTTCCTTTAACAAATTACAGTTCTTTTTCTTGAATAAGTTATTTTCTGTTGAGATCCTTCAGGATACATAATCAGTTTATCATATTAGCAATTTTTGAAGAGGGAAAGGTTTTTGTCAAACTGCACTTATGAAGCAGAAGTAATGGGAATTATTGATGAATTCAGCCACACAAAATAATAAATAAATAAATGTTCTGTTATGTAAAGAATTGCTATTTGTCATATCTAAGTATACTGTAAAACAAAACAAAACAAAACAAAAAAACAAAGAAAACAAAAACCACACCTAGAAACAAAAAACAGGGCCAGGCGCAGTGGCTTATGCCTGTAATCCCAGCACTTTGGGAGGCCAAGCAGGCAGATCACAAGGTCAGGAGATTGAGACCAGCCTGGCCAACATGATGAAACCCCGTCTCTACTAAAAATACAAAAATTAGCTGGGCGTGCCTGTCATCCCAGCTACTTGGGAGGCTGAGGCAGGAGAATCACTTGAACCGGGAGGCAGAGGTTTCAGGGAGCTGAGATCGCACCACTGTACTCCAGCCTGGAGACAGAGCGAGACTCCATCTCAAAAAAAAAAAAAAAAAAAAAAAAAAGTCACCACGTAAAATACTCAGTTGTGAGCAAAAATTGGCAATTTTAACAAATTAAAACTATTAAAATGGCAATAACATAAAAAAGAAAAATGAGCAAGAGTGATACAAGCACATAATGAATAAGGTAATTATATGAATTATTGCAAAAAAGTAATAAAAATGTTGAACATTCTCTAGCCCTTTATTAATTAGGAAAATGCAAACTTGAGTGCTTTCAGGAAAAGGACATTACTTCTTGCCCTTTGGATCTTGATATTGGCCATGTGATTAATTTTGGCCAATGGAACATGAGCAGAATGGCAGCATAATCTAGCCTTCACTGGCTGAGATAATACACTAGATAAACATTTAGATATACATACAATAAAACGTTTATTAGATACTTTGTAAAACATTTGTGAAAAATTCCTTGCAACACAGTTTGTAATGGTCAAAAACATTATTAAAAAAAGTAGAAACAACCTATCTTCCCATTAACAGAATTATGGACAAGTGAATCTTGATATATCTATTCAATAGAATCTTCTGAGAAATAAACATAATCTAAATTACACACAATAACACTGATGAAATCTGAAGAACACAATGGTAAACAATAAAGAGCATAAACCAGAAATGTGTGATTCCGTTTATATGGAGTTCAAAAACATGAAATGAACAATAAATTGTTTAGAATATGAGATTACATTATGAAATTATAAATGAAAGCAGAGAACTAAAATAAAAAATAGTCAATGGGATGACAGTAATGAATAGTGTTGCATGCCACCAAAATCTCCCTGCCAGGAATGTGGGCTGCTGACTAATAGAGTCTAACAGACCCGGAAACAAAGAATGAAATGAAATTAGTTTAGTTATGAGGTAAAGAAAACCTTAGTAGCAGAGTGGGAAGGTGAACTGAAGAAGGAAAAAGAAACAATCAAGGGGGTAATTGAAGCTTCACTCCATTGTGAAACGTTGAAACACTGTGTAGTGAAACCAAGTTTGAGTTACCGCCTTCTTCCAGCAACGGAGGAATAAGAGGGCTTCTGTATTTTTATACCCACTGCTCTCATTCTTTGGTTTAAGACTATTCTCAAAAGACATTTCATTCTGTGGTGCTTCTGGCTGACCAAGCAGGTGGCGAAGTGAGTCAAAGATGCCACACAAAAAATAACTAGCTAAAAAAATATTGTCCGTCATTTGGCAGTTGGGCCAGAATCCGCTAGAATGCTTCCTCAAAGGAAACATACAGACTGGACTAATCAATATAAAAATTATAAAATATAATTTTAGGAATAAAAATAAGGAAATATTTTTACATAAGAACGAGAGACATTTTAAAATTCATTGTCTTATAGAACAGAAATAGATTTTAAAATTAAAGTCAAAACACAACTAACAATTTGAATTTGTTACCATATTTAGAACATCCATTAAGACAAATTTCTTACCACATAAAAAACTTACATCAATTAATAAATGTATGAGAATGCATACTCCCTTTCATCATCGACAATATTATGTGATATTGAAACTATTACTTGCGTTATTACCTGTAAGTTTGTGTAGACCATTATTATTTTACTTTATTGTTTTACTTTACTTTTACTTGATCTTTTAATGAATAAAATGTACTCCAATTTATTCGTTAAAAGGTCAAGTAAAAAAGTAAAACAAAAGTGAAGCAAATAAAAATTAAAATAATAAGGGTATACACAACCTTATAGATAATAACACAAGTAATAGGTTCAATATCACATAATATTGTTGACGATGAAAGGAAGTATGCATTCTCATACATTTTTGGAGAAAAGTAAATTGATGCCATCGCATATTTTGGTAATATTTATCAAAACACCATTTTTTTTTCAAACGTTCTATTGAAACTTAAAATGTATAGAATCTTTTGTCCAAAAAGATCATTTCTTGAAATTTTTCTTTTAGTTTTACTCTCCATGTGCACCACAAGGTATCCCATTGTTGCAGCAACAAAGGATTATCAAAATCAGAAGCAAAAGAAGCAAATATTTATTAGATATAAATACTAACTGTTTTGTTCCTGGCTAAAGAAACTAGTAATTTAGCAATGGGAGAAAACAAGTATTAAAATGTCACTGTTTACCCTTTCATACAGATCAAATTTTGTACCATGTATGTTTATTTCTATGTCACTTATGACTTGAGAATGAGAGAGAGATAAAATCTGGCATCCTTAATCCAAACTATGAATTGGCTCAGAGCTGGAAGAATGGTGTTGACCAAGTGTGGTGGCTCATGCTTGTAATCCCAGCACTTTGGGAGGCCAAAGCAGGAGGATCACTTGAACCCAGGAGTTTTAGATCAGCCTGGGCAAAAGAATGAGAGCTCATCTCTACAGACAAATTTAAAAATTAGTCAAGTGTGGTGATGTGGACCTATAGTTCCAGCTACTCAAGAGACTGAGGCAGGCAGATCACTTGATCCCAGGAAATCTAGGCTGCAGTGAGGCATGTTTATGCCACAGCACTCCAGCTTAGGGGACAGAGTGAGACCCTGTCTCAAATAATAATAATAATAAATAATGGTCTTGGAGGCTAAGACGGACAAAAATCAGCTACACAGAGCCAAGATGCAGGAAATGCAACAGCTAACTATCTTTAGCCAGAAAATTCTAGCAAGAATGATACTCTTGCCATGCATATTTCTGCAGTGAGTGAACACCAATACTGGAAAAAGAAAATGGACATTTCTCTCATCATTTCCTATGAATCTCTCATCTTTGCACCACTGACTCAAAGACTAAAGTTCCAGATAGGAACAGTGATTGAATGAAGCCAGCGTATCTGTCCCTGGCTGGCTGTTAAGGGCCTTAGAGAGTAAGGATAACGCCCCTTCTGTGTCCATACCTGGAGGCTGCATACCACAAACCTCTAATATCACACAGAATTGGAGATCCACTAATATAAAATTGGAATTAGATTCTGAGATTAAAAAATCAATCACTACAATTATTTTTCTCGAGTGAAAAATAAAACTGTTAAAAATAGCTTTGACAATTAGTGGAACACTGTTCAGTTTTTTGCAAAATCATCTTACATAATAGCTCCACTGACATCTCTATTCCTGAGTTATTTCTATGTAAGAATTTATCCTATGGACGACTGAGATCACATTGGCGTAGCTGGAGAACACGTACATCCAATTCATTTCCCCTGTGCGCTTTATGATGTTAATTTCTCTGTCCCACAGAGATAATGTTTCAGAATGATGTGTGATTTTTCTCTTCTTAGCTCCATGCTGTTCTGATTGTTTAAAAAATCTTTTAAAGCAATCGAAACTACAGTCCTCCCTTAATCTTCTTCCGCATCATATATGTTACCTATTTTAGAGAATTATCCTCACCTCCTCCGTGTGTGTTTGCTGAATTTGTATGTATTACGTTAATTCACGAAGCCATTACCTTTCTCATGACTCCTGTGGAGCGTATTACCTTCAGAAGGGAACTTTCAGCTTTCTGATTGATCTCCTGGGAGGCTTGCATTTCCAAGTAGAGAAATGTCTCCTTCGAATATGCAATATGGTTCAAATTTTCTACCTGAAGGCCATGAGCTTGAATTCAATAATTCTCCATTCTCTGCCTCAGAGCATGAGCCTCAGAACTGCATTTGTTCATTTGTGTTGTTCTCTTGGCCAAAAAGATGTGGACATAAGATGCCATGTGAGCTGGCACTGCCTTCAGACCCCTGTCTTTTCTGGCCACTTCCTTCTTTGTCCCCAGGTTTCCTAGTGGCGGGAACCTGGGAAAGCTGCTCTAACTTCCTGAGCCTACGAGTCCTCATTTGTTTTCCATAGCGGCTGTGCTAATTTACCTTTCCACCAACAGAACATATATGTGAGATGTGGGAGGAAGTGAAAGCAGTATGGGGCACGGCGGTGAGAAGTGATGGAGGGTTGGGGGCTGGCCATTGAGGGGGTCCATGGAAGCTCATAACACCCAGCACACTCAAATCTAGGGGTGGCCTGATACAGGTAATGGAACTTGGCAGTAATATTTTCCATCCTATGATAAAAATTAAAGTGTGCAATTTGAAAAGCAAACAAAAGTTTAAAAACGAAGCTGTGTGTGGAAACAGCGTGAGACTAGGTAAGTGTACACTGCCCTACTTCCCACCCCAAGCTCATGGCTTCCATCCTTCACTGCCACCTAGTGGAAGAGAAGAACATTATTTAGGGCATGTTTGCTGTAGGGCAGAAATATTAACACTTTTAATGCCTAGTGTTCCATTATTGGAACACTAAGCATGTGGGAGTTATTGACATCCTATGCTCAAGGTCATCGCCAAAGTCTGATTGCAAAAATTCAAAAAATTGCATTCTCAGGCATAAATGGGTTAATACTTGTCTATTACCTGTTTCATTGTGTGTTTCCTCCTATCAGGTGGTAGGCAGAATACTGGAAGAGTACATGGACAGACAAATCCTCCACGTCTTTCTTCTCTTTCTATATCTCTCTTTTTTTCTTTTTATTCTTTTTCTTATTAGAGTTTAGTTGTTTTATAAAATGCTCTATTTTAAACATATTTTCCTGAACATATTACTTACAGTGATTTTAAAGCCCATGTCTAGTATCTTCAATACCTAAGTCTCCAGTGGATTTTTCAGATTGTTTTTTGTTTGTTTTCTATTGAATAATTATTTGTTTGTTTTCTATTTTATCTTGTCTCTTGTCACACCGATTGATTTTATTGAATTGATAAAATTCAATTCCATCTTGATATCAGAAATAAAAATTGTTAGAGACTAAAGATGATGTCTTTATCTACAGAGGACTTATCTACTTCTAACATAGAGTGAGACTACAGGATATATCACCTTGGCTCAATGGGAGACTGAGATCAGTTTTGGGATAGATTTTACTATTGAGGATGCCTGGTCTATTTCAGTTGCCTCAACTAAAACCTTGGGGCTTACAGCATGATCCTATCTGGCATAGTCCTATGTACTACTTAGAGTTCTGATCGGTTTATAATATATGACTGCCAATTTCTGCCATTTTGACTTCTTCATCTCTTACCTAACTCCACTCAAAAACATGAAAATGCCCTCAGGGTATAAACAATGCCAGAATGTGGGCTCATCTCTCTTGTTTTCTCTGAAATCTTGGCCTTTCAAAGTTTGTTCATCTTGGTAGCCAAGAAGTCAAGATCTTGCCTCTCCAGCACCATGTCTGCCACGTTTACAGTGGAGCCTCTACTTTCTGGTAGATCTATTATTCTACAGCTTAAGAAGCAGAAAATTTATCTGAGGAAAATGTGTATAGAATGAGGGGCCCACCTCAGTATGTTTCACTTCACTTTAGGGTCTTAGACGTTCAAATCCTATCTGCCTTTGTTGCTCCTTTTGCCTTTTTCCTCATTTTGAGTGGATTTCAGCCACCATGCTGGGGATGGTAGCTGGTGTGATTTAAAAAAATTCATTGACAAAGTAGAAGGTTCTTTATAACCATTTTTTGTTTCTCCAGTTTTTGTTGTAGTAATGGGAAGGTAGAATCAGGTTGAGGTTTGTGATCTCTCTTTATCTCTTACTCTTTCTCTTCCACTATTATTGGCTTGGCTGTCTTCAAGATTTCTCTGAGGTATGTGAATGAGGATCTTTAATGTGTAGGGAAACAAATTATATCTTTATAACTAAGCCATTTGAAATACTCCATTGTCATACTACTATAATGACATATCTGATACTGGTAATATATAAAGAAAAGTGGTCTAACTGACTCACAGCTCTGCATGGCTGGGCAGGCCTCTGGAAACTTACAATCATGGCAGAAGGCAAGAGAGAAGGGAAGGCACGTCTTACATGCAGGAAGTGGCAGGAAAGAGAGTGAACAAGTGAAGGGGGAAGAACCCCTTACAGAACCCTTTATAGAACCATCAGATCGCATGAGAACTCACTCACTATCATGAGACCAACATGGGGTAAACTGCCTCTTTAAACCAATCACCTCCTATCAGGTCCTGCCTTCAATACATGAGGATTATGAGGATTACACTTTGAGATGACAGTTGGGTAGGGACACAGAGCCAAACCATATCATTCTGCCCCTGTCGTCTCCAAAATCTCATGTCTGTTCACATTTCAAAACCAATCATGCCTTACTAGCAGTCCCCCAAAGTCTTAATTCATTCCAGAATTAACTCAAAAGTCCACAGTCCAGAGTCTCATCTGAGACAAGGCAAATCCCTTCTGCCTATCAGTCTGTAAAATCAAAATCAAGTTGGCTACTTCCAAGACACAGTGGGGTACAGAAATTGGGTAAATGTTCCAATTCCAAATGGAAGAAATTGGCCAAAACAAAGGGGCTACGAGCCCCATGCAATTCTGAAACCAGATGGGGCAAGTCCATAACCAGGTGGGGTAGTCGTTAAATCTTAAAGCAGCAAAATGATCTCTTTTGACTCCATGTCTCACATCCAGGTCACAAGGATGCAAGAGGTGGGCTCCCACACCCTTAGGCAGCTGCAGCCCTGTGACTTTGCAGGGTACAGCCCCCATCCCAGCTACTTTCATAGGCTGGCATTGAGTGTCTGTGACTTTCCAGGCACATGGTGCAAGCTGTCAGTGGGTCTACCATTCTGGAGTCTGGAGTACAATGGCCTTCTTCTCACAGTTTCACTAGGCAGTGCCCCAGTGGGGACTCTGTGTGGGTGCTGCAACACCACATTTCCCTTCTGCACTCCCCTAGCAGAGGTTCTCCATGAGGGCTCCACCCCAGCAGCAAACTTCTGCCTGAACATCCCAGTGTTTCCATACATCCTGTGAAGTCTAGGCGGAGGTTCTCAAACCTCAGTTTTTGACTTCTGTGCACCTGTAGGTCCAACCCATGTAAAAGCCACTAAGCCTTGGGGCTTGCATCCTCTGAAGCAACTGTCTGAACTGTATGTTGGCCCCTTTTAGCCATGACTGGGATGCAGAATACCAAGTCCTGAGACTGCACAAAGCAGCAAGGCCCTGGATTCGGCCCATGAAACCATTTTTTTTTCCTCCTAGGCCCCTGGGACTGTGATTAGAGTGGGTGCCATGTAGACCTCTGTCATATCCTAGAGACAATTTTCCCATTGTCTTGGAGATTAACACTTGGCTCCCTATTATTTATGCAAATTTCTATAGCTGGCTTGAGTTTTTCCCCAGAAAATGGGGGTTTCTTTTTAACTAAATCATCAGGCTGCAAATTTTCCAAACTTTAATGCTCTGCTTCCCTTTTAAACATAAATTCCAATTTCAAATCATTTCTCTCAAGTTCAAAGTTCCACAGATCTCTAGGGAAGGGGCAAAATGCTGCCAGTCTTTTTGCTAAAGCATAGCAAGAGTGACCTTTTCTCTAGTTCCCAAGAATTTCCTCATTTCCATCTGACACCACCTCAGCCTGGACTTTATTGTCCATATCATTATCAGCATTTTGGTCAAAACCATTCAACAAGTCTCTAGGGAGTTCCAAACCTTCCCACATCTTCCTGTCTTCTTCTGAGCCCTCCAACCTGTTCCAACCTCTGTTACCCAGTTCCACAGTCGCTTCCAAATTTTCGGGTATATTTATAGCAGCAGCCCACTCCCCGTACCAATTTGCCATTTTAGTCCATTGTCATCCTGCTATAAAAACTTCCCAAGACTGGCTAATTTATAGAGGAAAGAGGTTTAATGGACTCACAGTTCAGCATGGCTGGGGTGGCCTCAGGAAACTTACAAACATGGCAGAACGGGAAGCAAACATGTCTTTCTTCACATGGCAGCAGCAAGAAGTGCCAAGGAAAAGGGGGAAAAGCACCTCATAAAACCATCAGATCTCATGAGAACTCACTATCACAAGAACAGCACGAGGGAAACCATCCCATAATCCCATCACCTCCCAACAGGTCCTGTCCTCAACATGTGTAGATTATGGAGATTGCAATTCAAGATGATATTTGGGTGGGGGCACAGAGACAAACCATATCACCAATCACTGCAGACAGTGTTTCCAGAACTCTGCTTTGAAATATTCAGTGCTTGCCATGATTGGAAAATGTCATCCTTTGAAACTCACTCTATTTTTTTTTGTTTTGTTTTTTCTTAATACCAATTCTCTTAGAAAAAAAGCTGGGTAAGAGTCATTATTGCATAGGATATGACCATCATTGGGTTCTTAGCAACAATACTATCAAAATTTCCCCAAAACTTCCACCACAAATTTTAAAAAATAAACATGCCTTTTCATTTTCTATGTGTCAAATCTGTAACGGGCCTTTTTATCCTGTCATGGGACTTTCGGGATAATCTTACATAGTACGTCTATTTTAGATACACTAAAATTAAGTCTCAAAAAACCACAGTCTGGGCTGGGTGCAGTGGCTCATGCCTGTAATCCCAGCACTTTGGGAGGCCTCAGGGGATGGATCACTTGAGCCATGTGTTTGAGATCAGCCTGGGCAATATGGTGAGATACCCCATCTCTAAGAAGAAAAGTAAAGTAAAGAAAAACCCACAATCTGTTCTGAATCACTCAACTAGGCTTGTGCTTCAAATTCAGGGCTGATGACATTATTTGTGCAATGTCAACCATAGCAGTATTTACCCCCAATTTTTTCAGGGAACATGAATGCAGTGTAAGATATTAAGAAGTTTTCTATTAAAATAAATGTTTCCATAATGAAATTATCTTGCCAAGTTGGGTGATTGCACACCTGCTGTGGAGTGAATAGTGTATCAGCATGTTTATAGTCCTCCCATATAAAACACCACCCTTAAATTGTCAGAAATTTTCAAACTCATTTGACCTCAGAATACTTTTCTTATGTAATGCCTTTTAACATTACATGGCCTACAAATGTTCTATATAAGCACTGTTGAGGAATGTTAATTATATTGTATAATTTTGTAGTTTTTAATACAGGTTTTAGCACACTTGCAGCTCACCAGAAAGAGAATAGGATCAGAGAGGGGCAGTGTACTAGAAAAAGTATTTAGCTTTCTAGAATCTCTAACAAACAAATTGTAGTTTAGAGTCAAACTCCTGTCCCATGAAGAGACAAGAAAGTCATCAGGACCTCTAACCAAAGTCTGGGGGGTGTGGTCTGACTGACAGAGTGGGGTAAGTGCTTCTCAGAGGCTCTCAGAGGGTGTGGGGTACCAGTCCTCAAGGCAAATTGTCACAGTCTGCCGTTACTTTACTTGCCTTTACTGGCATTAGCTCAGGAAGTGGTTGGACTGAGCCTTCATCTGAGATTCATTGGGGGAATTTAGGTTTGACTGTCCCTGTCTTAATTTGGTCTTTAAGTCTTTATCCATATATAAAATAGGGTAACGGTACTTCTACTGTGATGTTTTTAAAATATACCTGTGAATTCTTTGACATTCATTCCACTAAAGAACAGTTTCTGTGTCCACTCTCCTTGAATCTGGGCCAGGCTTACTATCTCCTTTGTAACCAGAGCAATGAAGCAGAAGTGATGCTGCATAACTTCTGAGGCAAGGGTGGAAAAGGACAGGAAGCTTTCTCTTTCTCCTCTTGGAAACTCACTCTGGAAAAACCAGCCACAGTGCAAGGTCTGGGCCAACATCAACTACCTTGAGGCCAATATCCTGGAGAGGAGATCTATAGGTTCACACCCCAGTTGTATCTCCAGCCTGACAGCCAGCACCAATGGCTAGCCATGCAGGTTCACAATCTTGGAGATCCACACCCTCTGCTTTTCTGGTAACAGCAGCTGCAGCCAACAATTGGCTGCGATCACATGATCAGTCTCAAACACGAGCCTTCCCTACATGGAAGTCTTCCATAATTTCAAACTCACAAATTTGTGAATCAAATAAATTGGTTGTTTTTAGATCTCTAAGTTTTTGGTATAATTTTCTGCATAGCAATAGTAGCTGAAACACCTGTATCTCGGTCATTTTAAGAATTAAATGAGATAATAAACATAGATTACTAGAGTGTTCATTGCTCAGTACAAAGTATATTGCCAGCACATCCACATCCAGGTGTTTCCTTGTTTACCAACTGATATACTAGTCCTCAGGAGAAATTGTTATAAAAATTGACTATTTTCGTAATAAAAATAGTCTGAAAGGTTAGAAGTAGTCCAAGAGGTCTAAAGTAGTTTTCTGAAGAAGTTCATTGTATCAAAATAAGAAGATTTAGTATCCTGTTTCTATTTTTTTCTATTATTGGAAATGTAACAAAGGAGTAAATATGTGTATAACCCAATAAAACAAGAGATATTTAATTTGGTATGTAGATTAGGGTTTTTTAACCTTGGTATTGTTGAAAACCTGGCCTAGGTAATTTTTTGCCCTGGACCTGGGGATGTCCTGCACATTTTAGGATGTTTAGCAGTACCCTTGGCCTCTACCTACTGGATACCAGTAGAATCCTTTGCCTATAGTTGTGCAATCAAAAACATTTTTACATTTTGCCCAATGTCCTTTGAGGGACAAAACCGGCCCCACTTTAGAACCACTGGTGTAGATGGTGGTGTTGTAGAGGCTAGGCTAATCATAATGGGGGGGTTTATGTGGGATTTCCAGATGAAATTGGCATTATTTGCAGAGTCAGAAGGTAAGGCATAATTCTATGTCTCTAAAAATGTTTTCTCTCCCTCTCTAGCAGACTACCTACAGCAGAATTAAAATATTATGAATGTTTGGTACTTGAGAAGTCCTTTCTCAAGGAGACTAGAGTGAGGGGGAAATAGATGCTTATAGCAAACCAGGACATTCTTTCCTAGATAGGGGTCATCAAAAGTAGAGCTGTATAGACAACAGGCTAGGAAGGAGTGTGGTCACTAAGAGATCAGTATGAGGACAGATCACAGGAAGAACACAGAGAGAAGGTCACAACAGAAACAATTTAAACAAAAATAGTTTATCTGGGTACAGGGCTCACGGAAAGGCTCAACTGCCAAGGCAGGGTGCAGGCATTTAGGCAGAATTGAGTTCAAAGGCAGTGTGCTTTTCATTCAGAAAGCTATGTATTTATTAAAACTATCTTATCAAAGAATAGATATGCATTAAGGAAAATGTAGTTAACAGTGATAAGTGAAAAATGTCACTTATCAAAAAATAATCCCTGTGAAATTAGGTTTTGTTAAAAAAAAGTGTAGAATATAATAATGGCATAGAAATATGTAATAATGTATACAGCGGTGATTTCTGCCTATGAGATCATTTAAAATTTTATTTCTTAGGGTTCTCTGTATTTTTTCAATGTTTTTACATGTAGTTATTTTATTTTAATTAAAGATAGGGGATAAAAAATGTAGGAAGGATTGAGGTGTGGGCTGCAGCAGTGTTTGGGGCAATAAAGAAATGTCACAGGATGAAAAGGAATGAAGTGTGCTCAATAGCAAAGACATAGAATCAACGTAAATGCCCATCAATGATAGACTGGATGAAGAAAATGTGGTACATATACACCACAGAATCCCATGCAGCCATGAAAAAGAACAAGATCGTGTCCTTTGCAGGGACATGGAAGGAGCTTGAGGCCATTATCCTCAGCAAACTAACACAGGAACAGAACACCAAATACCACAGGCTCTCACTTACAAGTGAGAGCTAATTGATGAGAACACATGGACACATAGAGGGGAACAACACACACAGGGACCTTTTCAGGGGTGGAGGGTGGGAGGAGGGAGAGGATCAGGAAAAATAATGAATGGAAACTAAGCTTAATACCGGGGTAACAAAACAATCTATACAACAAATCCCCATGACACAAGCTTACCTATATAACAAACCTGCACATGTACCCCTGAACTTAAAAGTTAAAAAACTGAGGTGTTGAGATGTGTTTATCTGATGTCCAGAACATTTTTAAGCTGAAGGTGCACCAGTCTAGGAAATCTTAATCCCTTGTTATTTCCTTTGTTGACTGGATTCTCTGCCCTGTTAGTTGTGTACACCTGCCATATAGAAAAGTGAATTCAAAGTGATAATCAAGTTGATCAGAAAGTGGCTAAGTTTGTCTTATGTTTTCATGTATAGACTAATTTATTTTTCCTATTTTTAACTATGACCCACAAAAGGGAATAAAGATGAACTGTCTAGGAATAATAAGACTATGTATAAATATTACTGTATGATTTTTGAGTGATTGAACTCTACTAGATTCTAGACATGGGCTATTTTATTTAATCCCCATAAATTTGTCAGTGGGTTTTTAGTATTTACCCTTTGCAAATTACAGAAAAAAGTTGAGAGACATTAAACAATTATTTTAGTTCCCGAACTGGTAAGTCACAGAGCCAGGATTTGTACTGATTTGTCTGAATCTAAATCCCAACTTTGTCCACTATGCCTTGCTGCCAGTAATCATGTGAAAAATTGTGCTGAGTGAATTTACATATTTTTGACTTCTTCTGGGGAAAAACAAAAACAACGATAACTCATTTTCTATGCCTTAAAACCCAATGGCAGGCTTCAAATTTTATTTATTTTTAAATTTGAATTTATTTTCCTCCAGCTCCTTGAAGAGCCAATTAAAGAGAGCGTAAAGTCAGTGAGACTTTGGTTTAATATTTCAGCACAGCCTACTCATTCGATCTGCAAACTCCATCACAGAAGAGTGAAAGTCATCAAATTTCATTTGTTGTAACATTAGTTTAGGAAGATATTTTCCCCTCTCACCAGCTAAATTGTCTTTTACTTTGTAAACTGTTTCTGTTTTTCAATAATAACATTACAATGTGTTCAATTCTAACCACCCTGCTGCTCAATCCTTTATAAACCCAAATAAAGAAATAGTGATATAACCAAGAAACATCAAAAAGTAAATAAAAGGCAGATATTGCTTCAGATGACTCTCCATTTGCTGAGGACAAAAAAGTAATTTTACATTTTATATTTTATATTTATTATTGCATTATTCTTTTGTTTACCTTGTAACAAGTGGAAGCCTGATAGCATCTGTCACCCTCCCACAATTTAATTACATATTCCATATCTTTATTCTCACTTGGCACTGTCTTTGCTTGCCTAGAGCTGTCTTACCCACCACTTCCAAGTTCATCTTGCATGATTTTTGTAATTGAGTGGCAAGTTAGCTATCTCCATCCTTAAATTGAACATTTCATAGTTTGAAAGCACTTCTAATAAACTTCCTTGAATCTGAATCCCCATTAGTTCCCCATCTTCCCCTGACGACTCAATTATCTCCTCAGGGGAGAATCTGTTCAATACCAAGAATTACCTTTCCTCCACAGACGGGGGACTAGAAATGATGACTCTGAAACCCTCTTTCTTTCATTCTGTGTCTTCGATGAATAATTTATATTTGTGACAATCTGTTTTCTGTTTTTCCTGATTCTTAGCATTGAAAACTATATAAAGAATGTATTCACCCTGTCTCATTACTTTCCACACAGAGCACTGAAAGTCTCCTGGTCCTAGCTACCCCTTGGATTCACCTTCATTCAGGGTTAGAAAAAAATAATGAACTTTCTCCTATTGTTTTAAGGTGTGTCTCTTATTCAAAGATTTGTTATTCATTAAAAAGTTTAGAAGCTTTCTAGAAAAAAACAAAGCCCTTTTTTTTCCTGTGCCATCACTTTTCTTAATATGAAAGTATTACCTGCCAATTGTAGAAAAAAATAGAAAATGCAGAAAAGAATACATTTAATCTGTCCTAAACTCCACCATCATGAGATGAGTAATTGAATACCAAATCAGAAACATGCACTCATACACACACAATAAATTGGACACTATCTGTATTGTAGGCACCAATAGTATACTACCAATTCATCTATATCATCACACACATTTAAAATCTCATAGATGCTATGCACTGTTAGTGCTCTTCCCTTAATTTACACAGAAGTTCCTCAGAGATATCTCTCATTTGGGTTGAGAGGTTAATAGGTTTTAAAAGAGCAGAATTATGGTGACAGATGCTCAATATTTAGTGAGCACCTTCTAGGTACCAAGGATTGTGTTAGTCCTGGGTTGACAAAAACATAGAATGTGCTTTCTGCTCTAAAATAGTTCATGGTCTAACAGAGAAGAAGCAATAAAACAATAAATATGGTACAAAGTAGGTCCCATGATATTAAAAATTATACTTTGAATTCAAAAGATAGAATTTTTGTTTAAATCTCTTTTCTTTCTTGCAACTATTGCTGGCTTAAGTTTATGTTGTTGTAAAGAGTGGAACATTATAATGTTCCCTTATTACATCATTTAAGAATAAAATGTTTATTGGAGTTAAGTATTTTGGTTCCCTATAATGAAACCTGGATTTGAAACCCAAACATACAACCTGAACTTAAGTTGATGATAAACAACAATTCTGTAAAATTGGATATTTAATTTGGGGATCACTGATTATCATTGTATTGTTCTGCTGAAAAAACTCTATTGGTTCCCTATTGCTAACAAATGGACATGTCTTAGGCAGGATTCCCATCTCCTTCAAAATTTAGGTCCATTCTTACCTTTTCAAGTGTATTTTCCATTCCTGTTACCCCTGAGTCCTGGTGTTCCAGCAAACATGTTTTGCTATGTTCTGTTCTTTCTATCTTCTCTTTTCTTCTATGGTTTCTTCTGTCTGGAATACAATTCACATGCCCATGTGACTCCCACCCTCCACTTGACTAACTCCCATGCCCAGTCCTCTCCTCTGCGAATAGCTGGTTTAACTGAAACCCCATGAAACTTTAATGGTGGCTCTGTAGCATGAACCTCTCCTCCCCTGGTGGACAATGAGACTCTTCAGAGAAGAGCCTGCAGCACTGCTGCCCGCTTCTCACTGTCACACATGCAATTGGGACTCAGATGTATTGAAAGAGTGAATTAATTAATTTTGTTTCCTTATAGCACATCTTTGAAACCATTGCCCAACTATATTGATTTTAATATGCTTCCAAATATAAAATAATATGGGCTACAAAGCAAACTGATATATGAATGTACACAGAATAGAGTAAAAATTGTGACATAAACTTATAAGACAGCAAAATGGAATGTAAATATATATATTTATATTGTGAGGGAGAGATATATATATCTCACAAATGTTCAATATAACAACATGCAGAAGGGAAAAAATAACTCAATTCCTCCTCATGTTCATCTTTTCTGTCCAGAATAATTTCCTTTAAATGAAAAGGCATAACTAGTATATTTTAAGTGTTTTTAGCACTAAGATTTTGAGACAGTCTATTAGAGAGAGAAAAGCATTAGACTTCAACAAAAAGACATTCATTCAAGTCCAGCTTTCTAACATACTATCTGGAAACCTTGCACAACTCACCTGGCCTTCTATGTCAGTTTCTTCGCATGTATTATAGCAATGATATCAAGAAATCATAGAGAGGATCAATAAATATATTTTTGGTAAATTTTCATAGTAAGTTATGGAACCCTGCTATAAACATGAGGTATTATTACTGAAGCAAGTGTCATTTTCAAATTATTTGTGGGTTGGAAATCATTTTTTAACAGAATTCAAAATGAATCTAGAAACTAAAATTGTGATTTTTTTAAAAAACAACAATGGAAATATCAAAATATTCTGAGACTCATCCCTGAATTAAACTGTGTCATCCCACTGCAGCCTCTGAATGATGGGTAGGCACACTGATCTCCTGTCTTAACTCAAGCATCAGTTTGTGTTTGCTGACCATTTTGTGTGTTGAGTTTGATTACTGTTATTTCTACTGAATAACTCTGACATCATAGTGACGGTTTTGCCTTAGCTGAAGGTCACAGCTGTCTGTGAGGAGTGTCTATAATGCACTTCACTATCCATATCTGCAATAACCCTCTTTCATGCTGCATTTCTTCCATTCTAATCATTATACTAATACCATAGCCTTTCACCTTTTAAAAAAGATAAGAATAGTCTTTCAATCATTGAAGGACTGGTTAGTACATTGTAGCTCTCTGTTTGCAGCAAAAATGACAGGGCATATATTGTAAATTACACAGAACAAAGACTTTGAGGCAGGGAGACACAACCTGAAGTCTTAATGTCACCTCATTGACCTTGAAAAAGTTACCCCAATAGTGTTCAATTTCAACTTCATCTACAATACGGAAATAAATGACAGCATTAATGACCTAATCAGGTTGTTGTGAGATCTTTAAAGTAACATGTGAAAACTCTTTATACTAAACTATAAAATAGTGCTCAAATATTATTTATTATATTGTAAAAATGCTTTCAGTTCTTTCTTTAATAAGGCTAAATTGGGGGCAATATTTTTAGAATTATCAAATGAGAGATTTTGGAATTCTGAGTGTGGTGGCAACACACACAGAGAAATGGCTTGTTAATATCCACTGGGTAGAGCAGCGAAGTGGCATCAGGACCATAAAGGATGCAGGTGACAAGTCACAGCTGCTTGCCTTCCAGGAGGGATCTAACCCGCCTCTAACTACCTGGCTCCAGAGCGACATAGTTATATCTCCAGTCCTGACTGCTTAACACAGTTATTCCCCTGCTCTCTCTTAATCTTTGGCATCTGCGTGATATCCCAACACCTGACTCATAGTGGATTATTTTCCTATCTGGAAAGTGACCCGTATGGTACATGCCAGGCAGCTGTACTGAAGAGACTGTGCCTTAGGCCTGGGCCCAAATATCTTGGGTTTGACCCCTGTCTCTGACATTGGCTGATTTATGAATTTGGTAAAGGAACTCCGTCTTCCTCAACTTGGGTGTCCTCATTTTTCACAAATAAAAAATTGGGCCAGGGGGCGTGGCTGACGCCTATAATCCCAGCACTTTGGGAGGCCCAGGCGGGCGGATCACGAGGTCAGGAGATGGAGACCATCCTGGCTAACATGGTGAAACCCCGTCTCTACTAAAAATACAAAATGGCAGGCGCCTGTAGTCCCAGCTACTCGGGGGGCTGAGGCAGGAGAATGGCGTGAACCCGGGAGGCGGAGCTTGCAGTGAGCCGAGACCGTGCCACTGCACTCCAGCCTGGGCGACAGAGCAAGACTCCGTCTCAATAAATAAATAAATAAATAATTAATTAAAAATTACATCACAAAGGATTGAAATAATAGTTAAATGTGATAACTTAACTGAAAGTGCAAAATAATTGCCTGATGACACACATTCAAATAAGAGCAAGTCCCTTCAGAAGTTGTTGCCTTCTTTTGAAACTTCGTGAGACTCTTCATATTGCATTGTCTTCAGAGGACTTAAAAAAACACAAAAGTCATAGTGCAATGCAGAGATCTGTAATAGTTGCTTAGGAATAATTTCAAATTCCAGTACTATCTTATTGGTGAATAATACCTTCATTCTGATGACTCTTGCGGCACAGAACAAGCACCAGGATGCAAATAGGTGACAAGCCCTGACACAGGCTATTTGGAGTTTGAGGCAGGTTAATTGCTGAGCTTTTGGAAATAGTATCAAAGCGAAAATTACATTTGTCTCATTGAATCCAGAGTAAGAGTTAGAGAACCCTAGGATCTGAGTCTTCATAGGATGTGATCCTGAATTGCAAAGATTGTGTTTCAGGAATTTTGTCCGGGGCCCATAAATCTGCATGATTAACAAGCATCCTGAATGAGTTTGATTGTGGTTGTCCAGGGTATGGGAACCACATTTTAAGATGTTTTATATCAATTTTTCACAGAGAGGCTAGCTGTAGCCCCATGACAGTAAAGCTGGTGAATTAAGTCTGCTCAAGTAGCATTAATGTTATCTACCATGATAGCGGAATAGAAAATTTATGAAAGTGGTACAATCTGCTGAGGCATCTGGGATTGCTCATTTCATCATCTTGGGCTATTTTCAGGTGCTGAAAGAATAGAAACAAAGTTCGATGATGAAACAGCTTTTAAAGCACAACCAAAGCCTGGCATTTCTTTCCCCAGCTGGTGAAATAAGATCTACAATGCATTTTTAAAGTTTTATACATTATTATTGTGCCTTCCACATACAACAACATAAATGTAAAATTGAGTGAAAAGCTAATGTAAAAAGAAAAACTAAAAATAAAAGCATTTCAAAGCTTAAAGTAAAATATATTGTGAGAGAAATATTCATCGATTTTACTATACTAAACTTTTCTATACAATAAAAATATTATAAATATGTTAAATGATGAATTATAAACCAGAAAAATATTTGGAGTATGTATGAAAGATTAGGTGCACATATATTTTTATATAAATCTATGAGTCAATGGAAATTAGCATGTGCTGCAAAATAAAAAAAAGAGAAAGATAAAGATAAAAATTTTAAAAGAGGAAATGCAAATATTAATAAGCATAAGAAAAATATTTAATCTCAATAGCATTCGATTTTCTGAGAGGAGCTACAGAACATAATAAAATTCATCCTGGAATTCTCAATCTTTTCTCTGCTACATTTAGCATGATTTGGAAGTTGAGAAGCAAGCAAGCTTTCAGAAATTGATATCACCTGAGGTGAGTCCTAAAGAATCAATGGAAATCAGTGAGATGAAGACAAACTCTCCAGCCGATGTTAATCACACTAAGAAAGGAAAGTCTGTGAAAGGAGTATATAAATGCACGCAGTTTCAGGCTGCTGCAGAGTGAAGTGCGTGGGTAGAGTTGCCTGAAGCTGAAGCTGAAAGGTAAGCCAGGCGATTGAGAGTCTTAAATGGCAAGCTATGGATTTGGTTGTGTAATATAGGCAGGGGAACATTTTTTAAAAATGAACTAAAGTGCAGCTGGGCACGGTGGCTCACGCCTGTAATCCCAACACTTTGGAGGCCGAGGCGGGCGGATCACGAGGTCAGGAGATGGAGACCATCCTGGCTAACACAGTGAAACCCTGTCTCTGCTAAAAATACAAAAATTAGCCAGGCGGGGTGGCGGGTGCCTGTAGTCCCAGCTACTTGGGAGGCTGAGGCAGGAGAGTGGCGTGAAACCGGGAGGCGGAGGTTGCACTGAGCCAAGATGGCACCACTGCACTCCAGCCTGGGTGACAGAGAGAGACTCCGTCTCTAAAAAAAAACAAAAAAACAAAAACAAAGCAAAACAAAGAACTAAAGTGCACCTGTAGTCCCAGCTACTTGGGAGGTTGAGGAGGGAGGATCACTTGAGCCCAGGAAGTCAAGGCTGCAGTGAGCTAACATCACACAACTGCACTCCAGCCTAGTCACAATATACCCCAGCCTGGTGACAAAGCAAGAACATTTTTCAAAAATAAAAAATATAAAAAAGAAAAAAGAAAGAAATACAAGGCAGAGCAAAACAAAAACAAGTAACAAGTAACTGAAAAGACCAGGCCATCCATGTATTTTTCTGTTTTTATTCGTGCATCCATTTTTGCAATAAAAGTTTATTAAGCAATGATCATCTGCCTCTTTTTCATAAACTATGAGCCAAATGATGTCATTTGCCTGTTCAAATTCCATGTTTTGTTTTGTTTTACCCACTTTCCTCAGTTAAAGTCATCATTATGAGAAGAGCTCTCAGAACCCTACCTAAACTCATATAAAAAGGGAATCAGATAAAAGTGAATTTGAGCCTGTAATCCTAGCAGTTTGGGAGGCCAAGGCGGGCGTATCACCTGAGGTCAGGAGTTTGAGATCAGCCTGACCAACATGGTGAAACCTCGTTTCTACTAAAACTACAAAAATTAGCCAGGTGTGGTGGCTAACGCCTGTAATCCCAGCTACTCTGGAGGCTGAGGCAAGAGAATCACTTGAACCTGGGAGGCTGAGGTTGCAGTGAGTTAAGATCACGCTACTGCACTCCAGCCTGAGTGAGAAGAGCGAAACTCCATCTCAAAAAAAAAAAAGTGAATTTGAATTAAATGGAAGGTATTTGTTTATTCTTGGGAGCTGTATCAAAACAATGGAATGAAATGTTAATATCTCCCCACCTATCAAGCCCCCGTTGGACCAAACAACTTCTCTTCCTCCTTTGAAGCTCTAGCCTATGGATGTTTATCTCCAGAGTGACTTTAGTAATCAACTCATTGCTTTTCAGGATAAAAGGAAACTTGTTTATGAGTATAGAAGACTCTTATGACTCTCCTATGTTCAGCAGTGGAGAATTTCATTTCCAGGATAAAGAGTAGCATGAATGCCTTTTGCGTTACCCACATCTTATGGGAAAATATTTGCATGTGAAACTGAAGTTACTGGACTCTAGGAAATGTGTAATTCCTGCCATGTTAAGCAGCTAAGGATGAAGGACATGGAGTCAGCCTCCAATGGAGGATGACACTGAGCAAGACTTAGGTCCCTAAGAGAGCAAAGCTTGTGAGAATGCAGTAGTGGCATTTTGCAGAAGTGAGAAGCAACCCAAAGATGAAATGAGATGTGATCGATTGGGTACCAGGTGTATTTGTTTCCTAGGACCTACTGTAACAAATTTTTACTACCTAAGTGGCTTAAAACAACAGAAATTTACTGTCTCACAGCTGTGAAGGATAGAAGTGTGATTGTCAGGGTCATCCTCTCACTGAAGTCCTTATGGGAGAATTTGCCCCATGCCTTCTGGCTTCTGGTGGTTCCTGGCAATTCTTGGAGCTGCTTGGCTTGTACACTTCTCACTCCAATTTCCGCCTTTGTTAACACAAAGCGTTCTCCCTGTGTGTCTGTATTTGTGTCTCCTCTTCTTATAAAGACACCAGCCATATCAGATTAAGGGCCCATTCTACTCCAGCATGACCTCATCTGAATTTGGCTACATTGTAAGAGACTCTTTTTTAAGAAAAGATTACATTCACAGGTACTAGAGGTTAGGACTTGAACATCTTTTAAGGGGACACAATTCAACACACAACACTAGAAATCACTCACTTTTGGGAAAAATCGATATGATTTTTTTTTTTTTTTTGACCTATGTATACTTCCTGGAATTCATTGGGAATCCCTGTGGGAGGGAGACCTGTATACACAGCCAATATGGCAGGCAGGGTCTTGGACCAGATTTAAAGCAATTGAGAGAAGGAAGAGAGCTTACATTTTTACACTGTGTTTTATGAAGAAATCATAGTGATTACAATGAGAAAAGAAGTAAGGGGGTTACTTCCCACCATTATAAATGACAATCTATGCCCATTTAATGTGCAGTATTGACTCCAGATAGCTACTGGAGGGTAATGTTATGGTGTGGCCGTCAACAGGCACGCAGTCGTAAGTTGATTCTCAGAATTAGAAAACGGTTCAGAAGAGCAGGTTCTAGTTCCAGTTCTGCCCGTTTCTAACTGCACTACCTCAGAGCAGTCGCATAATTTCTCTGTGTCTCAATTTTCTCAGCTAAATCCAGGTCTAAAAATACTTATTCTGGCTGGGTGCGGTGGCTCACGCCTGTAATCCCAGCACTTTGGGAGGCCGAGGCAGGTGGATCACGAGGTCAGGAGATCGAGATCATCCTGGCTAACACGGTGAAACCCCGTCTCTACTAAAAACCAAAAAATTAGCCGGGCGTGGTGGCAGGTGCCTGTAGTCCCAGCTACTCGGGAGGCTGAGGCAGGAGAATGGCGTGAACCCGGGAGGCGGAGCTTGCAGTGAGCCGAGATCACTCCACTGCACTCCAGCCTGGGCGACAGAGCGAGACTCTGTCTCAAAAAAAAAAAAAAATGCTTATTCTGCCTAACCATGCGGTGTCGAGATGCTCAGTAGAGATAATCCCATGTTAAATTTCCGAATAAAACTTAAAGTGCACGAGAATGCTTAGAAACTATTCTCATTTTAATTTGTCTTTTGTTTCTTAAATCTTTCTTTTTTTCAGGATGACTTGATACTATCAGAACTATTTTATTTTCTAGCAATACAATTTATTTTAATATGTTATTGCCATTCCAAATAAGTTATCTTTAGATCGATAAACCCAAATATTGGTCCTTAGCTCTTGATTCAAAATAATGGTCAGAAAACCTGTAGTATAATAATCGTAATAATGATAGTAAGTGCTATGTGAGCCTCAAACCTATATCCCTGAGTTAGATATAATACTATAAACATCTTTTAAGCAAGCTTACTCACTTTAAAACACAAACACCTATTTGTCTACACATAGACAAGATCTGCAACTCTCACAGAAAGTGATAAAGCTGCATTTGGTCTCATAGAAGCTTAGTAGCCCAAGAACCTGAAAGTTGGTAAGTGTCAGGGGCAACTTTTGTGCTATATGTGTGACTTCAGATCCTATGCATTTAAATTCAAGCTTTAAAATTCTAAAGTCCAAGAATCGTTTTTCTACTTGCATTGCATATAGAAATGTTGCTTGTATCACATTTCATAGTGATTAAGTCACTTTTTTATGATGGACTGTTATAGATCATTATGAATTATGGAGTGAATGTGAATACTGTAAAACACCATTTCAGAATATTTCTAAAGGATTACTTAATTTTTTTCTAATTTGACAAAGTAAAATGATATAGTAAGTTAAAGAATCTGTACTATAAAATAAGTCTTTGTTCCTAGATGTCCCACTAAGCTGGAACATGGAGATTTTTATTTTTTAAAATAAATGTACGGCCTATTGTATTTTACAAGTATTTATTTGAAGTTTATTTATTTAAAGTCATAGGTAAGAGTAGAATGAAGTTTTCTTTTTGATGGTGTCTTTGTCAGTTTTGTTACACCAATTGATCTAGCCTCAAAATTGTGCTTGCAAACCCCTTCTTCCCCCCCTTTTTTTTTGTATGATCAGAAACAATTCGTATAGCCTACAAATAATTTGTTACTTGAAAGTTTGAAAGCAGTCACCTATAAAACACTGCCTGGAGCAGACATTTCGAGGTAATATGATAGTCTTAAGTGTTCTCCCTTTCATTGATCTATTCATTTTTTCCTTTCTTGAATCAATTTACAAAATTAATATTGTGCTGAAAATTATTCATTTCCTTAAGATTTTCCAATTTATTAGCATGGATTTCAATTCATTTATATTTTAAATATCTCACGTGCCTATCATTATATTTCTCTTTTCTAATGTTTGAGTACTCCTGCATTATTTTTGATAACATTTTCCATAACCTCTATTCAGATCTATGCTTTTATCCTTTTTAAATTTTTATTTATCTATTTCTTTCCTAGAATTCTGAAATAATGTCTCATCTTTTTCTTGACCACTTCACCATTCTTAACTATTGATTCTTCTATCCACTGAAAGAATTATAATTTTTCATGAGTTTAAAATCATCTAAAGAAAAATGGTTTTTCGCGAATATTTCCTAAGTTCATACTGTAGTTTCTTTATAACTTTATTTTAATTTCACATGTGAGTAAAAAAGACAAAAGCTTTTGCACATTATAATATACATGAGCATAGAAAACCAAGTTTCTTCATATTCTAAAAGGAGTCTGGGTGTCTTCATGAGCTACCAACTGCTGGTAACCAAGGAAGTAAAATCACTGAATGCAAGTCCAATCCAATTGATACAATGTGATATATAATTACTGGACCTTTAGGTAAATGATTAATCTTTCAAGTTTCTAACCATTTCCCTCTCTTCTCCAACAGCATCTGGATTATGAGTGTGTCTATGCATTTTAGAACAGTCAGCAGCCTCATCTGCAGAGAATCTTCCAGTTTCCCTAGTCCCAGAAGAGGAGCTGAGTTGGCTGCTTTTTCAGGTGAGCACTGAGGCACAATCTCCCCAAACCTTTGTTGGAGGCCAGGTAAGACATTGCTGCCCACTCCAACAAGATATGATGAGGGCATCCCAGGCAAACTCATTGCCGGTGTTGCTCCAGCATCAAGACTTTTTCTCAGTACATTTAATGGCATCAAAATATGCACCCCACTTTTTGCCATGCCTTCATCCCTCCCCCTGGGTTATTTCCAGGGAATAGTTAGACTGCCAGTGTCGACTCTTCTTGTTGCAGGCCCATTGCCCTTTTACAATGGGTATTTTCTGACAAACCCTTTACTTATTCATATTCTCTCCTTAATATACTTTTAAAATCCTTTTAAAGAATATGGAGACAACTCTTTGCTGGTTTATAATACTGGTGCAAATTTCTATTTTTATGACCCATTATTCATTTCAATGAGCAATTGGGAAATGGGATGAAGCCCAGATCAATTATGTTCAATTATTTGCTTTGCCTGGGAGTCCCATGGAGTATTTTTAAGAAGAAAATCTTTGAAAACAGTTACAGCTTCTTTCATAATTATTTGTCTATTCAGCTTTTCTACTTGTTATTGAGACACTTTGGGCAATTTGGATCTTCTGAGAGAGAAAATGATCTTTTTCATTGGGATTTTCAAATTTAACAGCATAGAGTGATACTTTTTATTTCCTTATGATACTGAAATCTCCACACTATCTGCTGTTATATCTCCTCTTATTTCTCATTTCCTGACAGTCTCTTGTTTCCCTTTTGTAGATCCAAGTAGTCAACACTGCATTTAACTCATTAAAGTTTCCTAAAAAACAAATCTTGAATTTATTTTTAATTTACATATTATCAGTTTGCAAATCTTATTTTTCATATTTATTTACCTGGATTAATTTCATTTACTTTTAATTTTCTACATCTAAAATTAAGTTGTGAATTCGTCTATTTTTGTTCTTTGTATAATTACGTCTTTCAGAGTCAGCTTTTTTTGGCTAATGCAACCATAAATCCAATTTATTCCACTGATCATCAAATACTTAATCACCTACATCATGCCAACCACTGTGCTAGACACTGGAGCTAAAGTGGAGAAAAATGAATAAACTGGCTTCTTTGTAGAATGTCATTTAAATTTATGTGAAAGATAGAGATAAAAATTATAAGTGAATCAATAGTTGCCAAGTGTTAGAAATGTGAAGGAAATAAAGAAGAACATTATGATGGAAAACAAAAGACCAGTTTCTAATTTACGTAGGGTAGCCTTTAATGATCCTCAGGACAAGAAAATATTTGGCCAAACACTGGAAGTGGAAAGGGACATGGCATGGGAGAGAACTTTAGGTCAGTGCAGCCTGAGATGAATGAGCAAGGGTAGGTTTCCATGAAATGAAATTGATAATACACACTAATTCACACAGACTTCAGTTTCCCAATGTCTCTCATCACTGTCTTACACTCACCAAGGCATTTTTGTTTTCACGTCTTCCAGTCTTCCCTTCATTTCCAACTCCAACATGTATTCCATCATTCTCACAATAAATACATCACTTTTTACACTTACAGAGGAAAACAGAGACACCAGACAGGAATTCTCAACTTCCAGCTAGCACACTTGCAAAACAAACATCCTTGTCACCTTCTTCCTTTTTCTTTTTTCTTTCCTTTTTTTTTATTATACTTTAAGTTTTAGGGTACATGTACACAACATGCAGGTTAGTTACATATGTATACATGTGCCATGTTGGTGTGCTGCACCCAGCAACTCGTCATTTAACATTAGGTATATCTCCTAATGCTATCCCTCCCCCCTCCCTCCACCCCACAGCAGGCCCCAGTGTGTGATGTTCCCCTTCCTGTGTCCATCTGTTCTCATTGTTCAATTCCCACCTATGAGTAAGAACATGCAGTGTTTGGTTTTTTGTCCTTGAGATAGTTTGCTGAGAATGATGGTTTCCAGCTTCATCCATGTCCCTACAAAGGACATGAACTCATCATTTTTTATGGCTGCATAGTATCCCATGATGTATATGTGCCACGTTTCTTAATCCAGTCTATCATTGTTGGATATTTGGGTTGGTTCCAAGTCTTTGCTATTGTGAATAGTGCCACAATAAACGTACGTGTGCGTGTGTCTTTATAGCAGCATGATGTATAATCCTTTGGGTATATACCCAGTAATGGGATGGCTGGGTCAAATGGTATTTCTAGTTCTAGATCCCTGAGGAATCGCCACACTGACTTCCACAATGGTTGAACTAGTTTACAGTCCCACCAACAGTGTAAAAGTGTTCCTATTTCTCCACATCCTCTCCAGCACCTGTTGTTTCCTGACTTTTTAATGATGGCCATTCTAACTGGTGTGAGATGGTATCTCATTGTGGTTTTGATTTGCATTTCTCTGATGGCCAGTGATGATGAGCATTTTTTCATGTGTCTTTTGGCTGCATAAATGTCTTCTTTTGAGAAGTGTCTGTTCATATCCTTCACCCACTTTTTGATGGGGTTGTTTTTTTCTTGTAAACTTGTTTGAGTTCTTTGTAGATTTTGGATATTAGCCCTTTGTCAGATGAGTAGATTGCAAAAATTTTCTCCCATTCTGTAGGTTGCCTGTTCGCTCTGATGGTAGTTTCTTTTGCTGTGCAGAAGCTCTTTAGTTTAATTAGATCCCATTTGTCCATTTTGGCTTTTGTTGCCATTGCTTTTGGTGTTTTAGACATGAAGTCCTTGCCCATGCCGATGTCCTGAATGGTATTGCCTAGGTTTTCTTCTAGGGTTTTTATGGTTTTAGGTCTAACATTTAAGTCTTTAATCCATCTTGAATTAATTTTTATATAAGGTGTAAGGAAGGGATCCAGTTTCAGCTTTCTACATATGGCTAGCCAGTTTTCCCAGCACCATTTATTAAATAGGGAATCGTTTCCCCATTTCTTGTTTTTGTCAGGTTTGTCAAAGATCAGATGGTTGTAGATATGCGGCATTATTTCGAGGGCTCTGTTCTGTTCCACTGATCTATAGCTCTGTTTTGGTACTCTCTTTCTTTCACACAGGAGGAAATAGCATCTTCTCTACAATGATCATTTTGTCTGTATGACCCATCTTCCTTGGTACTCATCCAATCACATTCAGAATCATTATTCTCTGTCTTTTAACAGCCCATCTCCATTTGCTTTTTTCTTTTTAGTTAAATACACTAAATTATCTATCACATAATTAAACTGTCCTTCAGTTTCTCATTTTTCTTCATTGACCACTTTATGTCAGCCTTCCCTTTTAGAACTAAGCTTTGTTTAAATAAATAAAATATCTTTAGCACTTTGCTAAAACTGTCTTTGCATATTACCAATATCATCATTCTTGCCAAAATTATTGGAAAATGTTCAGACTTTGACATACTTGATATACCTAAAATATTTGATCAACAACTCTTTCTTCAAACACTCTTTTCACTCTGCATCTGGAATGCTGAAGATTTAGTCTCCACTATGCGGCATGAATTAATTTTCAGAGTTATTTTCTCTTTCCTTACCTTAACTGTTTTTGTTATTCATCATTTTATCCTAGAGTTGCTTCTCTTCATTCTTTCAGCAATGCTTTACCAAGCACCCTACTGTCCACTGTATAATCTTCTCCACTGGCTTTAATTTCCCTAATTACATCCCACCATCTATTCTGTGATAGCCTATTTCTCTCTCTCTCTCTCCCACCCCACCCTTCTGTATGTCTCTCTCTCTCTCTCTCTCTCTCTCTCTCTGCCTCTCTTCCTCTCTCAGTATTAAAATTTACATAAAACTCTACTTCTATTGATCAACACTTGGGTGTCCCCTAGGCATAGCTATATGAACATTTCTAAGACTTCTAGAATCATCTTCTTTCTACTCTTATCTGCTTGTGCTGCAACATCCCCTCTTTCAGTAAATGCCATCTTCACCTAAGTCATTCTTTATACCAGAAATTTGAATGTCATCTAGCAGTTTTTCTACTTCCTTAACTCATACGATGGATCATAAGAGCCCAGTGGTTCTATTTCCCAAGTGTGCACCACATCAGTTTCCTTCTACTTCAATCCATTGTTACACCATTCTTTATGTCAAGCAATTGTCCTCCCTCAAATTTTCCATTTATTATTTTGAAAATCTTTGTTGAGTGACAACTATTTTCCAAGCACTATTCAAGGTCCTAGTGACTTATCAGCAAACAAATCAGATAAACATTTCTGCTCTTTCGAGGCTCACATTCTAGTGGGGGAGAGGGTGAAATTAGCCGTAGGTATAATACATTATTGAGGAGCATCATAACAATTGCTAAATGTTATGGTAATTTTTGGTCACAAAGAGTATTAGGTAAAACATTTTTAGTTATTCTAGTCCATTTTAAGCAGATAATATCTTAACTTCAGTTATATCTGCACTTTTTTTTTTGAGTCAGAGTCCCACTCTGTTGCCAGGCTGGAGTGCAGTGGTGTGATCTTGGCTCACTGCAACCTCTGCCTCCCGGGTTCAAGCAATTATCTTGCCTCAGCCTTCCGAGTAGCTGGGACTACAGGTGCGCACCACCACACTCAGCTAATTTTTGTATTTTTAGTAGAGACTGGGTTTCACCATGTTGGCCAGGATGTTTTCGATCTCTTGACCTTGTGATCCACCTACCTAGGCTTCCCAAGGTACTGGGATTACGGGTGTGAGCAACCGTGCCTGGCCATATCTGCACTTTTACTTCTCTCTTTCCATATACTTTATGTTATTGACGATAACTGTTACACATTTTCATGTTATGTATACATTAACAATTTTTGTTACTATTGATATTATTAACATTTCTGTCTTTCGATTTTTATGCCAAAATTATGAGTAGTCTGCATACCCACAGCACAGTAATATAGCATTTGCCTTTATAGTTACGTGTATGAAGTGGGTTTTATACTTCCATATGCTTTTGGTTTTTTGTTTAGTGTCCACTTGTTTCACTTGAAAATCTCCCTTTATCATTTCTTGTAAAGCAGGCCTGCTGGTGATAAACTCCCTCAGCTTTTAGTAGTATGAGAAAGTCTTTATCTCTGCATTTTTTTCCTCCTGCATTTTTAAAAGAGCATTTTTACGTATATAGAATTCTTAGTTGAATTTATTTTTCTTTCAGCACTTTGAATATGCCACTCCACTTCTTTCTTGCCAACAATGTCTCTGCCGAGAAATTCATCAAAGTCCTTTGGGAACTTTCAGCCACTTTTCTTCTGTTGCTTTAAAAATCATCTCTGTCTTCCCCTTTTGACAATTTGATTATAGTGTGTTTTAGTGTAGACCTTTTTGGGTGGGTCCTATTTGGATTTTGGGCAGCTTTATGAATCTGGATGTTCATTTCCTTCCACAGATTTGGAAAGTTTTCAGCTTTATTTTGTTATATTTGTTTTCTGCCTCTTTATCTTTCTATTCTTCTTTTAGAACTACAATAATGTGTCTGCCATTTCAAATGATGGTGTCCCTTAAGTCCTTTAGGCTTTCTTCACACTTATTTATTTTTCTTTTGTTATTATTTTTTGTTCTCTGACTAGATAATTTCAAATGATCTTTCTCTGAGTTCACTGATTATTCTGCTTGATCAAGTCAGATGTTTAAGCTCTCTATTGAATTTTTCACTTCAGTTGTTACATTCTTCAGCTCCAGAATGTCTTTTTGGTTTCCATCTGTTTTTCATGATTTAACTCTCTTAGTTGATACTCTGATTTTTTAATGTATCATTTTTCTTATTTAATTTAGTTTTCTATCAGTGCTGCTTTTTAGCTTGCTGAGCTTCTTTAAGGTGAATATTGTAAATTCTTTGCCAAGCAATTAATGACTGCATTTATTTAGGGTTAGTTACTGGAGATTTATTTCATTCATTTGTTGTTGTCCTATTTCCCTTCTTCTTCATGTTCCTTGTAGTTTTACAGTGATGTCTGCATATTTGAAGAAGTAATCACCTTTTTCAATTTTTCCTGACTGGCTTTGACAGGGAGAGATCAGATCATCATCAATCAGCCTGGGTGGAAATTCTGGAAGCCTCTCAAATATTATTTCATGAAAGCACATGTTTCACTTTTCTTTCTCTTTCTCCAGGGAGAAGTTTTAGAATTTTGTGCCCTAACTCAATTCTTCAAAGTTGTTCTGGGTGCTTGAGTGTAAGCTGAACTTTTCTCTCTCATTTCTGAAAGGGATGTCTCAAGAGTGTGTGCTTTGTCCCAATCCTACAAAGCAGAGGCAACTTCTGACAGCAATGCTGTTTGCTGAGGTTCTTGATGGGTGCTGAGATCCATGAAGGCTGGTGTATTATGTGCAGGTTAGTGTGGTGGACATTGACAGCTGTGATCAGTGCTGGGTGCTGATGTCTGTGCGGCCTGCTGGGGGCACCACTGCCGAAGACCACATTAACTCCTGTGAGCCATATAGCAATTTGTGCCAGCCCTTGTGATCAGCACCAGTGCTAGTGGATTGTGCTGGCTATTGGGCACACATATACTTTTGACTTCTGAGATTCACCTTTCTCTTCACTCCATTTTAGCCATCTCTATGTATTCCAACTATGAAAGGGCTCCAACTACCCTGGGTGAGTTAAATCAGTAGTGAGTCTCTTGAATAGTGCCCCAAAAAGGGCATTAGTTGCAACTCTTGCACTTTCCTTTCCTTGTTGGACAAATCTCTGATCAAGATTGTCTCTCTTGGCACTAAAGTAGGCTGACTTGGGGAAGCATGAGATGTTGGCAAAGTGAAACTTACTTTTTTACTTGTTCCAATGTTACTTCTTGGTCCCATGCTCTTTGGGATGCTGCAATTTCTTAACTGGATTCTGGGGTTCTCACAAAGGTATTCTGGTTCATAAATAGTTGATAAATTGGTGATTCTATAGGAAGAAGATATCTGATACCTCTTATTCTAGTATCTGGCTGGCATCACTTTCTTTTTTTTAAACTCCCCAGTGACTTTGATGTTAAACTAAGGTTCTAAACTACTGTGTAAGAGTTCTTAACCTGTGCTTCACAGAACTCCAAATAATTTGTAACTTTGGAAATAAAATTATTTTTTAAAATTTTGTTTTCACTAACCTTTAATTTAAATTTAGCGTGTCCTTCTATTATGAACTTAGATAACTAATCACAGTAATATATGCAGTATTTATGACTTTGCTACTAAGATAATTTATAGATAAGTTCAGATTACATTAAAAATGTTGCAGATATTTCGAGATTATTTACATTCATTATTATTCTGCTATCATGTTATTTATGATACCTGCTGCTAGATATTGTTATTTCATACATTAATAAACAAACATCTATATTACTATATTACAAATTGGTTTTATGTTAATATTTTAATAGTTACATGTAAATGTAACTGTAATTTCCTTGCTATCTTAGTTATTTACTTTATGCAGCTCTAACATTACTTTTAGGAGGGAAAGGATCCATAGTGTCAATTTGATAGTCCAAGAGTTCATATAGAACTCTTAAGAATATAGAACCTTAAGAATTTTTGCTAAGGAGACCTTTCTTTTTCCAGGTGGTCCTAGTTCACAGACAGCCTAGGCACAGCCAGACAACCATCATCAGCAAAGTCATCTCTAATCACATAGTAGGCTGCACCCTTGTTAGCCTAAAAATCTATACAATGAGTTCACTAGCAGCACTAATTTCAATTTTGCATGTAGATCTTTTTATTAAGGTCTCTTTTCTTGAATCTTCAACCATTTTCTGTTTTCTTGTTATAGGAGACTGATGATGAGGTATTTCTGGGAGTTGGTTTAATTTTCCCCCTTATTTAGAAGTTCTAAGCATATGTATTTTTAAGAATGTTTACTTGGTATTACATTTCCAAGTTATATTCCACGGGGCCTCATTGCTCCAAGGGTAGAAATGAAAAACACTAAAATTAGAAAGTCACTTTGAACCTAAATATAATGCACTTTCATCCTCCAGTTGTAACATTTTTGACAGTGTTTTCCAATTTGTTTAGTGGACAAAGTCGTATGTATTTTCTTCATTTTAATTCTGCAAAGAGAGTTTTACCTTTATTCCCACTGTAGAACTTACCAGTGTGAGTATTTTCGTATGTTAGGTTAGACAAGGTCTTTATCCTTCAAGAAGACCTATAATACTCTTCACAAAAATTTTGAGGGGCTACCTACAAACTGCCAGTATGCTGGCCTTGATTTAATCTTCAGCTTCTTTATGAACTTTGACTTACATTCTAGGACATAATCCGATGTGATGTTTCTTCTCTTAATCTGGAAACTTATAGAAGCCTGTCCACCAACTTCTTTTCTAATAGTAATGATATTTAATTTTTAAAATCTAATGAATTTCAGCACCTCAGTGAATAATAGTATCAAATAGGATTGAAAATACTTAAATCAGTGTTTTAAAGATGATCCTTATAGCTTATGAAAAAGCACTGAAATTCTGTATTTGACAATATTTTCATCAAAATTTATTTTTGACTCTGTCTTCAATATTAACAAATAAGTGATGTTTCCCATCACTTGTCATAAGAAAGTAAAAGGCAGAATAGAAATCACCACATGTGCCCAAAATGAATAATTCTCCAATTGTTCTACCCACATCTGATCTAACTCAGAGCAAGGAAAACAACTAGCAAAGTTATGCTAGAAATATTATTTAGCTGAGTGTAGCATCAAATTATAAATTAATTATATTTTGATTTACTACCTTCTCTTTATGCCTTGTTCCTTTAAAAATCCCCCAATATTTTGGATTCTCCACAGAACTGAATTTTTCACATGACTTGGGGAAGTATGAAGGAAAGACAAAATAACATAAGATAAGCATCCTAAAATTATCATTAAAAATCTAACTTGGTGTGATGATTAATTTTGTGTGTAAACTTGGCTAAGCCATTATACCCAGATACTTGGCCAAACATTATTCTAGATATTGTTGTGAAGCTATTTTTATATAAGATTAATATGTAAATCAGTAGACATTGAATATAGGAAATTTGGGGACACTTCCAATTATTTGAAGGTCTTAGCAGAAAAAGACTGAAGTGCTATTCTTTTCTGGTTCCCTACCTTACTGGCATCCACTGAAATTTTTAGATGTGTAATTGTAAACAATCATATGGGCTAATTTCTTAAACTCTCTCTTGCATATATATGTATATATATGTGTGTGTGTGTGTATATATATATGTGTATACACACACATATATATGCTTATATATGAATTATATATTTAATTATATAATAATATCTGGGTATAATGGCCTAGCCAAGTTGACACACACAGTTAACCATCACACCACATTAGATCCTAATTGATAATTTTTGGATGCTTTTCTTATGTTATTTTGTCTTTCCTTTGTATTTCTCCAAGGCATGTTGAGAATTCAGTTCTGTGGAGAATCCAAATTATACATAAGATGTATAAAATTATGTATCTTATATATGAATATATGATATATGTTCCTAAATATATTTTTTATATAATTGGTGTGCTTCTTCAGAAATCCCTAACTCATACACTTGGTAATATAAAAACATCGTATAAAGAACAGTATTTCATTAATGCAATAAAATACGTGGTAGTAGTTATTTTGTCAGACCAGTTAAAATTGAGCTTAAAATTCTAGCTTTTTCATAATTAAGAAAAATTGGCAGCTGGGCATGGTGGTTCATGCCTGCAATCCCAGCACCTTGAGAGGCTGAGGTGGGCAGATCGTTTGAGCTCAGGAGTTTGAGACCAACAACATGGTGAAACCCCATCTCTACTAAAAATACAAAAATTAGCCCGTGAGTGGTGGCACATGCCTGAAGTCCTAGTTACTTAAGAGGCTGAGCCATGAGAATCACTTGATTACTGGGAGGCAGAGGCTCTGTAAGCTGAGATCACACCACTGCACTCTAGTCTGGTGACAGAGCAAGACTCCGTCTCAAAATAAAGAAAAAGAAAAGAAAAAGTTGCTCCAGCAGTCACTGTGGCATTCCAAGTGGTTTCCGTTTTAGAGATCTCCATTTCACTGGCTTGCTAATATCAGTCACGGTACAATCATTTATTCAACCATGGTTTATTGAATGCCTATGTGTTAGTCTGTCCTCACCCTGCTAATAAAGATATATCCATGACTGGATAATTTATAAAGGAAAGAGGTTTAATTGACTCATGTTTCAGCACGACTGGGGAGGCCTCAGGAAATTTAAAATCATGGCAGAATGAAGCAAACATGTCCTTCTTCACATGGTGGCAGCCCGGACAAGTGCTACGTGAAAGGAGGAAAAGCCCCTTATAAAACCATCAGACCTTGTGAGAACACACTCACTGTCATGAGAACAGCAACATGGGGGTAACTGCCCCTGTGATTCAACCACTCTCACCAGGTACTTCCCACGACACAGGGGACACAGCCAAACTATATCAGCCTCCTATGTGCAGGCTCCATTCTTAGGACTAATAATACTATGAAATGAGACTAGATATTTCCTTGTGGAATTTACATTGTAGTCATGGGTATAAAACTACAAAAATAAATGGGGAAGTGAGGGAAATAATTAAAGATGATGATAAGTATTTAAAAAGAAATAAGCAGAATCCTGGGAGGCATAATAGCATAGAGTTATTCAGGGAAGGCGTCTAACGGAAAAAATAAAAACTGATACTGGAAGACACAAAAGATCCAGTAAAGAGCAGAGCCAAGAGAACATTCCATGCAGTGAAAACAACAAGTGCAAAAACCTGGGATGGGACAAATCTTGAAATACCTAAAGCTGTAGCTTAAGGTTAATGAATGAAGGAGGGATTCTTGTGCAATGGCACAAGATACAGGGCTTTCTGGGGTATGTAATGTGATGCAATTGAAACACCTCAAGCATAGGCGATAGGAGACATTGATCTGATAAGTTATTTAAAAAGTACTGTTTACTGTATAGATAAAACTTTGTAGGGGGATTCGAATGGAAATCAGTTACTTGACTATTGCAGTAGTTCAAGCAAGAAATTATGGTGGTTTAAGTTTACTGTTAGTAGTGTATCTGGTATTCTTATTCTGTAAAGTGCAACAACTGCCTCTGAAATCACCGAGATTTCTTCAGTATAAATGATGCTTGATGATTTGTAGTAGTGGCACATCCAGGGAACATAGCCAAAAATCCTAGGAGACAGAAGAACAGCCAACTGGAAAATGCTTCAAGGTTTTCCTTAACCCAATTAATTTTAAAAATCCAGGTACAGTATTAACTAAAGTGTGCTATGAATTTGTAATCTGAGTACAATCCTATAATATGCATATATTATATATTTTAAAGTCCTATATATAATAATATATATGATAGCCTGATGAGATAATATGTATCAATAAAGAATATTTTAGCCTAAAATACACACCAGAAAACTTGGTTACCACAAAGTCTTTATTTTTTTCATGTAAAATAAAATTCAAAGTTAGGAAGCCATTGGGTTGGGTCAGTAGCTCAAAAATTTCAGAGCCAGTCTACTCTTGCCTTCTCCCCATGGTCATAATATGATGGTTGGACCTCCAGCCATCATATCTGAATGTATCTGGATTCAAAACATTTTAAAAGAGAAAAAGTAAAGAGGTGGACTACTGCCTATTTAATTAGTAAAATTGGTGCCAATTTTTCAATGTCTTAATACAAAGAAGCTTTATAAATGATTTCACCATGTATAACCTCTATCATAGATTTGCCAAGGGAGAAAAGAGGTTGAAAAAACACATGTCTACAGTTGTGATACTTGATTTCAGGTTTTATTCCAAGCTAATAGTACAAAATTATTGAATTGTGTTTTTATTAGATGACATTACATAAGTTAAAAGAGTTAACATTTAAATACAGATGGGCCTAGTTTTAAATTATGGTTCAAACCACACAGCTTTGTGACCTTTTGAAAAGATACAGCCTCTAGAGTTTAGTTTCCTAGTTCATACAATTTTGTAACAACGATTAAAGATGATGTTTATAAAGGATCTAGAAACCTACCTGTTACTCAATAAATGGTAGTTTTTTTATTCTTTATATATCCACATATATCTACAGTACCCTATTCCTATTTTATAAGCAAAGCAGAGTGTAAATTTTAAAAAGAAAAAAATGCAGTAAAATCTCAAGCTTAAAGTTGGATGAAGCCATGTCTGCATGTGTTTCTCCATCTGTAAAATGATAAAGATAGCCTGGGCAGTCCCTTCAGTTACTTGCAATTTTAGTATTTACCTATTTCTAGAAGATTACATATCTCAAGACAAAACAAACAGAAAACACATTGAACAAATCTTAGGGTAGTTGTGTCTGGACACCTAGGTGGAGCAGATTACAAATTTGTGCAGTGAATTTGACCCTATTGTTTTGCTGTATTAGGCAATAAGAGTAACAAGTTGTTTGAATTTACTGAAAAGAGAAAGCAGTTCAGTTTTGTCTTTGGATACATTTATTTTTTTCTGGAACTGAACTCAAGTGGTAAGGTGTTCTATGAGTTCTTGACAAAGGGTTCTGAACAACAAAGTGGACAATATCTTTAAATGTGATTTTACAAAGTAGCAGAATGCAGTTCAACTGATTGAATCTTAGAGACAATATCTATAGAGGCAGAGAGAATTACTAGAAAATTGTAATGGAGTAGAAGCAGTTGTGTGTGGGCCAGAAATAAAGTGACCTAAATACTTTTCTGAAGCAAGGCTCAATACACTGAAAGCCAGGCTTAAGGCAGAACTAAAAATAGATGAAGTTTCTTATAAAGGAGAAAAATAGCACTTTATCCAAAGAAAGCGCCACTGAGTCTAATAAAGGTATTACATAATTAGATCTTTTTTAAAAATAAACATTTTCCTTAATTTAGGGACGTGATGTGAGGTTATTGAAATCTCTTTTGGAGCTGACTTAGCATCTGTGGAAAGAAGGAAGGAAGAAAGAATAGAAGGAGGGAGAGAGGGAGAGAGGAGCAGCAGAGGGTCAAAGAAGGTGGGAAGTAAGGAAGGAAATAAGAAAAACAAGAAATAGTAAAAGAATGAGCCTCAAATTTGGAAAGAAGTAAAGCTATCTCTTCATGCATAACATAATCCTATATGTAAAAAATACCAAGCAATCTATTTTTTAAAGTATGACATTTAATAAATTTAGTAAAGTTTCAGGGTACAAGGTCAACGTGAAGAAATCAGTTGTGTTTCTCTACATTAGCAACAAACAATCCAATGATATCAAAAACTTCACTTGATGTATGATAGCATCAAATATAATTAAATACATAGGGAACGTTTTACCTAAAAGGTGAAAGACATGTACATTGAAAAAAATACATTACTAAAATAAAGAAGACCTAGATAAATGGAAAGATATCCTGTGTTTATGGAATCAACAGTTTTTTTTTTTTTTGCCTAAATGGAAAAGTTGATCTTTAAGTAATATTGAGAAGGAAAAAACAAAGAGGGGATTCACACTGACTGATTTTAATATTTACTCCAAAGCTACATTAATCAAAACTGTGTGATATTGATATAAAGTAAGAGACCAATAATTGAGAGTTCAGAAATAATCCCATATGTCTATCACCAACTTTTTAAATAAGGGTGTCAAGATTATGTAGGATCTTGAGAAGAAAATATAGTATCTTCAACAAATGGTACTAGATAAACTAGATAGACATTATTATTTTAAAAAACGATGTTGGACACCTACCTCACATTGTGAAAAATACCTCAAATCAGACCAACAACCTAAATAAAGGAATGTACACAATGACACTTTGTAAGAAAACATAGAGGAAAATTTCTATGACCTTGAATTTAGTGATGGATTCTTAGATAGGACATCAAATGCATGAGCGAAAAAAGATAAAAATAGAGACATTGGGCTTCATAAAAATTTGAAACCATTGTGAATCAAAGTACTTTAATAAGAAATTGAGAAGAGATAAGGATCTAATATGCAAAATACATAAAGAACACTTGCAATTCAAAAACAAAAAGACACCTGTACCAAATATCTCATGTACCCCATGAATGTATACACCTACTATGTACCCACAAACATTAAAAATTAAAAATTAAAAGAGAAGCAATTCAATCAAACAGGCAAGGTCTTGAGTAGAGATTTCTTTAAAGAAGATATACAAATAAAAATTGTATGAAAAGATACTCAACATCATTAATAATGAAGAAAATGCAAATCAAAACAACAATGAGATATTTCACACCCAATTGGATAGCTGTAAAAATTTAAATATCAGATGTTGTCAGGGATGTGGAAAATTTAACATTGCTGGTGGAAATATAAACCAGTTCAGCCACTGTAGAGAACTTTCTGTTGATTCCTCAATATGTTAAACATGAAATTACCATATAATACACAATTGCATTCCTAGATGGATATCTAAAGAATGGAAAGTAGGTACCCACACAAATATATGTACGCACATGTTCATAATGGTATTATTCATATTTGCCAAAAAATGGAGATAACCTAATGTCCATCAATGGATGAATGGATGAAAAAAATTTGGTATATGCATACAACTAAATATTACTCAGCATTAGAAAGAAACCCCATAATAATAGGTTCTTCAACAAGCACGAATCTCAAAGAAAACATGTTAAGTGGAAGAAACCAGAGCCAGACACCAAAGATCACGTATTATATAATTCTATTTATATGAAATATATATAATAGGTAAGTCCATAAAAATAGAATGGGTTAATAACCATTACCTGGTGCTCTGTGGACTAGAGCATGGGGTGTAATTGCCTTGTGTGTATGAGGATGCTTTCGGGATGATGAAAAATTTTTGAAACTTTTTGGAACTTGATAGAGGCATAACATTTTGAATATACTAAATGCCAATAAATCGTTCACTTTACAATGGATAATTTTATGGCATGTGAATTTCACCATTTTTAATTGGCAAATGATTTGAATAGATATTTCTCCAGGGATGATATACTAATAGTGAATAAACACATGAAACATAATTAGGTATTAAAGAAAAGCAAATCAAACCACAATGAGACACCACTTCATACTCACTAGGATGGCTGTAATAAAAAGACAATTATTTGTGTTGATAAGGACGCAGAAAATCACCCTCATACTTCTCTGGTGGTACTTGTATAGGCTCTTTGAAATCTAGTTTGGCAGTTTCTCAAAAATATGAACATAGAGATGCCATGACCCAACAAATACACTCAGAATATGTAAGCAAGAGAGATTAAAGCACGTCTACATAAAAATTTGTACACAATTGTTCACAGCAGCATTATTCATGGTAGCCAACAAGTGGAAGCAAGTCAAATGTCCATCAGCTTATTAATAAATAAGCAAAATGTGGTGTGTTTATACAAACAAATATCATTTAGCCACGGATGAACTTTGAAAATGTTAATTGAAAGATATCAAACACAAAAGCCAATATATTATTTGATTTCATCTATTTGAAATGTCCAATTAGGCAAATAAATAGTGACAGAGTATAGATTAATGACTTCCATGGGCTGGGGAGAGGGGTTATGGGGAGTCTCTGTTAATGGGTTTCTTTGAGAGGTGATGAAAATATTTTGATATTAGATGCTGGTGATGACTAATCACTTTTGTGATTAAACTAAAGTCATGGAATTACTCACTTTCAAAGGATAAATATTGTGCTGTGTGGATTATATCTGAATTTTAAAAATTCTCAAAAAAATTAGGTGTCTGAACTAAGTCTCCCTCACTCCCCCAAAATCCTCTGCATTACTATGCTCTGATATTTTCAAGCAGAAAGACATAATTAAAAAAAAAAAATTACAAGCTACTTGAACCCTGGTGAGATTCTCACAAATCCCTAAATAAGCTATCATAGTCTGATTCAAACCTCGCTTTCATGGTGACTGTGATAAATGGAAGAACTCAATATTTGTGGTCATCTACAATGAATTAGGTACATGGCGATCTGCTAAACTACAAGTACTGAGTCTTCATCACAATAGTAACAGTTAAGTGAAAACAATGACTGGATTGTGTCAGATGAGTGATGCAGGGGAAATATTTAATACCTTGCTTGATTTCCAAGGCCCGCATGGTTCTTTCTCTACTTGCTTTTGCTTCTTTTCCTCTGCAGTTCCTTAGCTGGAGTTAATGGGTTCCTAACTTAACCCTATCTACCTCTGGAGTCTGGATGATTCTGTTTCTATTCATTTACCATGATAGTTTGCTGAACTCACTTGTGAGTCTTAAATTTAAATAAAAATACACAATAGTAGGTAAGTCACAAGGAAGTATGCTTAAGTCTCAGCTCAAACCTTTACTAGCTGGATGAGCTCAGTAAAAGCATTTAAAGGTCTCTGATATTCAGTAGAAATACCAATCTCATAGGCTTGTGCTAAAACTCAATGACATGTGTCTGTAGGCCCTACAGAGTTTCTAGCACAGATAAATAATTCTCATGTTCTTCCTTTCCCTGCGGCTGAGTTGAGTACAGCACACACAAACCCATAACATGGCCAATCCACAGAGCCTGCCTTGATCCTAATTCTGGTCTACTTTTCCATAGATGTAAGAAAACAAATGACTGATCCCCACCCTCTACACACTCCAGGCTGTTCCAGGACTATGACCCAATAAACCCTCCTCATTCATCCTCAGGGCCCTGAGGGCAATGCATCCAGATGGAAGTTGACAGAAAGGGAGGCTGCTGGGTAACCAGACAGTTGTGCAGGAGCAGTTAGTTATCAAAGCTGCAGGGACTGAGGAAAGGATGAGATCAATTTAGCCTTGAAACTGCTGCCGGGGTGAAGGTAGAACACTGAAGTGAGCTGATGCTTTAATCTGACAAAAGATTTCCATTAGATTAAATTTATCTTCCAAATTTAGAACAAAGAACAGCATGCTCTTTCTCTGAGTGGGCCTTAAAACAGTATGAGTAAAACAAAATCTGCTCCACATCCTTGCCAGCATTCTAGTAGGTGTGAAATAGTAGCCTGTTTTGGCTTAAATTTGCACTTTTCTGTTGACTGTGTTAGGCACTTTCTTTTAACATGCTTATTGGGCATTCCTATCCCTTTTTAGTGAAGTACATTTTGAAAATATTTGACCATTTTAATTGAGTTGTGTTATTTTTATTTATATCAATTTTCCATGTAATCCAATAAAAGTTATTAGAAGTTTTTTCTCAGAATTATGCCATTGATATCTTCTCATAGTCTGTGGTTTTCTTTTTTTATGCTTTATGTTGTTTTAAATGTATGGTAAAATGCATAGAATATAAAATTTACCATTGTAATCTTTTCTTTTTTTTTAGACAGAGTTTTGCTCTTATTGCCCAGGCTGGAGTGCAAAGTCAAGAACTTGGCTCACTGCAACCTCTGCCTCCTGGGTTCAAGCAACTCTCCTGCCTCAGCCTCCCTAGTATGTGGGATTACAGGCACCCACCACCATGCCCAGCTAATTTTTGTATTTTTAGTAGAGACGGGGTTTCATCGTGTTGGCCAGGCTGGTCTTGAACCCCTGACCTCAGGTGATCCTCCCACCTTGGCCTCCCAAAGTGCTGGGGTTGCAGGTGACAGCCACCGCACCCTGCCCATTATAACCGTTTTTAAGTGTATAGTTCGGTATTGTTAAGTGTATTTACATTGTTGCACAATCAATCTTCACGTTTTTATCTTGCAAATCTGAAACTCTATACCAGGTAAACAACTCTCTATTTCTCATTGCATCTAGCCACTGGTAAATGCCATTCTACTTTGTGTTCCTATGAATTTGACTATATACCTCATGTAAGTGAAATCATACAGTACTTATCGTTTTGTGGCTGGCTTATTTTATTTTGCATAGTGTCCTCAATGTTCATCTATGTGGTAGCATGGATCAGAATTTTCTTCTTTCTTACGGCTGAATACTATTCCATTATATATGTACACATTTATATATGTATGCATGCATGTATATATATGTGTGTGTGTGTATATATATATATATATATATATCTGTGTATATATACATTTTGTTTATCCTCTAACCCATTAACAGACACTTGGGTTGCTTCCACTCTTGGCTATTGTGAATAGTGCTTCTATTAACAGAGGTGTACAAACATCCTTTTGAGACCCTTCTTTCAATTATTTTGCATATATACCCAGAAGTAATATTGCTGAATCATATGGTAATTTTATTTGGAATTTTTTGAGGAATCACCATACTGCTTTCCACAGTAGCTGCACTATTTTACATCTACTAGTGGTGAATAAGAGTTGCAATTTCTTCACATCTTCACACTTTTCTGGGTTTTTTTTTGATAGCAGCCATCCTGATGAGTGTGAGGTGACATATCATTGTGGCTTTAATTTGCATTTCCCTGATGATTATACTGATGTTGAGCATCTTTTCATTATGTCTGTAGACCTTTTGGATACCTCCTTTGGAGAAATGTCTATTTAAGTCATTTACCCTTACCAGATGTATGATTTGCAAGTATTTCCTGCCATTCTATAAGTTGTTTTTCATTCTGTTAATCATTTCCTTTGATGTAAGAAGTTTTATTTAAGACTAGATTAGATTTACCCATTTTTTAATTTTCTTTCTGATGCTTTTAATGTCATATCTAAGAACTCTGCCAATTCCAATATCATGTAGCATTTCTCATGTTTTTGACTAAGAGTTTTATACCTCTTATATTTAGGTCTTTAATTCATTTTGAGTTGATTTTTATATATGTTGTAAGGTAAGATTCTAATTTCATTATTTTGCTTGTAGAAATACAATTTTCCCACCACCATTAGTTGAAAAGATTGTTCTTTTCCCCACTAAATGATCTTGGATCTCTTGTTGAAAATCATTTGACCATATATGCAAGGGTTTTTTCCTAGGCTCTTTATTCTATTCCATTGGTTTACACGTCTGTCTTTATGCTATTACTGCACTATTTTAGTCAGCTAGGGTTGCTCTAACAAGATATCATTAAGTGGGTAGCTTAAATGACAAAAGTTCATTTCTCACAGTTCTGGTGGCTGGAAATTTCAAGATCAAGGTAACAATAGTTTCAGTGTCTAGTGAGGGCCTGTATCCTAGTTCATAGACTGCAATTTTCTCACTATATACTCCCATGATGGAGAAAGGAAGCAAGTTCTCTTGAGATTCCTACAAGAACACAAATCCCATTTATGAGGGTTCCACCAGCATGACCTCACCTAACCTTAATTACTTCTCAAATATTTTCCTTTCCTAAAACCACCAAATTAGTAAGGTTTCAACATAGGAATTTTGGGGAGATATAATCATCCTAGCCATAATACACACTCTTTGGAATATGACAACTATTTAATAAGTTTTGAAACCAGGGAATATATGACCTGGTTCTTTTTCAAGATTGTGTTTGCTATTTGGAGTACTTCGAGAGTCCCTATAAATGTTAGGATAGATTTTTCTATTTCTGCAAAAAATGCTGTTGAGATATTGGCAGAGATTGCATTACATCTGCAGATTGTTTTAGATAGCATTGACATCTTAACAATATTAAGTCTGTCCACATGAAATATCTTTCCCTTTATTTGTGGCTTCTTTAATTTCTCTTTTAAAACTTATTAATTTAATTTTATTTTCTAGTGATGAATTAAGAGTTATATATATTATATATTGTATAAAATGTAATGTTCTGATATATATTCACACCGTGTGATGATTAAATCAAGTTAATTAGTAAATTCATCACTTCACACATGTATCTTTTTGTGGTAAAAGCATTTAAAATCACCTTTTTAAGCAGTTTTTCAACAGGAAATGTACCATTATTAGAATCACCATTTTGTGCAATAGATCACTAAAGCTTATTTCTTCTATCTAATTAAAATTTTGTACCCTTTCATCAACATCTTCCCTTTTCCCATCTACCCCCACCCCCAGCCTCTTGTACCTACCACTTTACTCTCTATTTCTACATATTCAACTTTGTAGACTTCACAAATAATTTAAATCATGTATTATTTATCTTTCTGTGGCTTATTAGCGTAATGTCCTCCATGTTCATGTTGTCACAAATGACAGAATTTCTTTCGTTTTTAAGGCTGTATAGTATTCTTTGGTGTATCTATACCACATTTTCTTTATCCATTTACTTAATAATAGACATCTAGGTTTCATCCGTATCTTCGCTTTGCAAATAATGCTGCAATGAATATGGTAATCCATGTATCTCTTATGTATGCTGATTTCTTTTTTGTTTTCAATATAAATCCAGAAGTGATATTGCTTGATCATATAATAATTCTATTTTTAATTTTCTGAGGAAACTCCCTACTGTTTTCCATAAAGGCTTTACTAATTTACACTCCCACCCTTGGTGCATAAGTGTTTTCATTTTTTCACATCCTAGTCACAAATGATCTTTCATTTTCTAAATAATAGCCCTTTCAACAGGTGTGAGTTGGTATCTCTTTGTGGTTTTAATTTGCATTTCTCTGATGGTTGGTGATGATAAAATTTTTTTCATATGTCTATTGGCCACTTGTATGTTGTCTTTTAAGAAATGTTTATTTATGTCACTTGCCCAATATCTAATTGGGTTGTCTTTTTGTTGTCGACTTTTGCTATAGTTTAGATGTTTATCCCCTCCAAATCTCATGTTGAAATTTGATTCCCAATGTTGGAGATGGGTCCCAATGGGAGGTGTTTTGGTCGTGGGGGGCAGGTCCCTCATGAACAGATTAATGTGCTCTCTATGGGTGAGTGAGTTCTCTCTCACTCCATTAGCTTCTCCAAGAGCGAGTTGTTACTGGAGCCTGGCAGCTCCCCTCTCCCTCTTGCTTCCTTCCTTGTCATGTGATCACTAAATTCTTATGAATAGAAGCAGCCTGAAACCATCACCAGAAGCAGACACTGGTGCCATGCTTCTGGCACAGGCTGCGGAACAGTGAGCCAAATTTATTTTCTTTATAAATTAACCATCCTCAGGTATTTCTTTACACCAACACAAAACATACTGAATCAGAAATTGGTAGCAAGAGGAGCATGTTCCTATAAAGGTACTTGAAAATGTGAAATCGGTTTTGGAACTGAGTAATGGGCAGAGTTTGGAAGAATGTGGAGGGCTCGTCAGAAGACAAAACAATGAGGGTATGTTTGAAACTTCTTAAAGATTAAGTGATTGGCACCAAAATGCTGATAGAAATTTAGACAGTAAAGGCCATGCTGATGAGATCTTAGGAGAAAATGAGGAACTTAGTGTCAACTAGAGCAAAGGTAACCCATATTTCCCCTTAGCAAAGAAGTTGGCTGCATTGTGTCCATGCCCTAAGGTTTGAGGAAGGCCAAACTTAAGAATAACAACGAGGTCAGGAGATCGAGAACCATCCTGGCTAGCACGGTGAAACCCCGTCTTTACTAAAAATACAAAAAATTAGCTGGACGTGGTGGCGGGCGCCTGTAGTCCCAGCTATTTGGGAGGCTGAGGCAGGAGAATGGCGTGAACCCGGGAGGTGGAGCTTGCAGTGAGCCGAGATTGAGCCACTGCACTCCAGCCTGGGCGACAGAGCGAGACTCCGTCTCAAAAAAAAAAAAAAAAAATATCTTTTAAGTTAGATTTTGCATATGTTGTAAAATAAGAGTGCAATTTGATTCTTCTGCATGTGAATATTTAGTTTTCCCAGTACCATTTATTGAAGAGATTGACATGTCTCCATTATCTGTTCTTGTAATTGATGTTGAAACTCACATGAACATAAATGTATGGGTCTATTTTTGGGATCTATATTCTATTCCATTGGTCAATGTGTCTGTTTTATCCAGTATTATGGTGTCTTGATTACTATAGTTTTGTAATAGATTTTGAAGTCAGGTAATGGGATGCCTCCAGCCTTTTCCTTTTTTATCAAGATTTCTTTGACTTTTCAGGGTGTTTTGTCATTTCATAAAATGTTAGAATTGTTTTTTTCTATTTGTGCAAAAACATGATATTGGCATTTTGACAGAAATGGCATTGAGTCTGTAGGTCTTTTGGGGTTCGACATCTTACTAATATTAATTCTTCCAATCCTTGAATACAAAATAACTTTCCATTTATTTGTGCTGTCTACTTTTGTTGTTATTAATGTTTTATACTTTTCAGTATATAGATTTTCCATTTCCTTGGTTAAGTTTACTCATAAATAGTTTATTTTTTTGAAACTATTGTGAATGGAATTTTTTTTTAGTTCTTTTTGAGATAGTTTGTTGTTAATGTAAAGATGCTACTGAGTTTTATGTGTTGGCATTGTATTCCACAACTTTGTTTCTCAATTCTAACGTTTTCTTGATAGTCTTGATTTTTCTATATATAAAATCATGTCATCTGCACTGAAGACAATTTTACTTCTTCCCTTTCAATTTAGATACCTTTTGTTTTTCTTGTCAATTCTGTGGCTAGATTTTGGGATTGAATAGAAGTGATGAGAGTAGAAATCCTTATTTTGTTTCTCATCTTAGAGGAAATGATTACAGATTTTCAGTATTGAGTATGATGGTAGCTGTGAGTTTATCATACATTACTTTTGTTGTGTTGAGGTAAATTCCTTCCATGCCTAAATTGTTAAAGTTTTTTTTTTCTTAATCCTCAAAGAATGTTGAATTTGGTCCTATGTTTTGCAGCATATATTGAGATGATTACATGTTTTCTGCCTTATTCTGTATTACATTTACTAACATATATATATATGTATATAAACATTTTTGCATCCCAGAAATAAATGATCATTAGAAATATTGGCCTATAATTTTCTGTTCTTTTCGTGGCTTTGATATCAGGGTGTTGCAGGAAGTCAGGGACCCTGAATGGAGGGACCGGCTGGAGCTGTGCCAAAGGAACATAAATTGTGAAGATTTCATGGGCATTTATCAGTTCCTAAATAATACTTTTATAATTTATTATGCCTGTCTTTAATCTCTTAATCCTGTTATCTTCATAAGCTGAAGATGTACGTCACCTCAGGATCACTGTGATAATTGTGTTAACCGTACAAATTGATTGTAAAACGTGTGTTTGAACAATATGAAATCAGTGCACCTCGAAAAAGAACAGAATAACAGCAATTTTTAGGGAACAAGGGAAGACAACCATAAGGTCTGACTGCCTGCAGGGTTGGGCAAGAACAGCCATATTTTTCTTCTTGCAGAGAGCCTCTAAATGGATGTGCAAGTAGGAGAGATATTGCTAAGTTCTTTTCCTAGCAAGGAATATTAATATTAATACCCTGGGAAAGGAATGCATTCCTGGGGGGAGGTCTATAAACGGCCTCTCTGGGAGTGTTTGTCTTATGTGGTGGAGATAAGGACTGAGATACGCCCTGGTCTCCTGCAGTATCCTCAGGCTTACTAGGGTGGGGAAAAAACTGCCCTGGATTTGTGGTCAGACCAGTTCTCTGCTTTTGAACCCAGTTTTCTGTTGTTTAAGATGTTTATCAAGACAATATGTGCACTGCTGAACATGGACCCTTATCAGTATTTCTGCTTTTGCCCTTTGCCTTGTGATCTTTGTTGGACCCTTATCAGTAGTTCTGCTTTTGCCCTCCCCTTTTGAGACACTTAATAAAAACTTGCTGGTCTGAGAGTCAGCCAGGCATCATGGTCCTACCGATATGTGATGTCACCCAGGTGGCCCAGCTGTAAAATTCCTCTCTTTGTACTCTTTCTCTTTATTTCTCAGCTGACCGACACTTATGGAAAATAGAACCTATGTTGAAATATTGGGGGCGGGTTCCGCCAATATCAGAGTAATGCTGGCTTCATAAAATAACTTTTGGAAATATTTCCTCTACTTCAGCTTTTTAAAAAAGTTTTGAGAATGATTGATTGTATTTATTTAAATGTCCATGAAGTCTTCTGGCCCTGAGCCTTTCTTTGAAAAGAAGTTTTTTTTTGTTTTGTTTTGTTTTGTTTTGTTTTTTAATTCAATCTCTTTACTTGTTTTTTGGTGGGTTTAGTTTTTCTATTTCTTTTTAATAAGCTTGTTAGATTGTATAGTTAACCTGGTAATGTCAAAAGCATCAAAATCTAGTTTTAAATAATTTATTCCAGTGAAAAGCTGAAAAGAGCCATCTAGGAAAGAGAGACTCCAGAGAAATAGGGTTGGTGCTACAAAGTTAAAAGGTAAGATCTTGCTTCTATAGGAAAAATAAAAAGAAATTTAACAGAATTATCCTTTTTTTTTGAGACAGGGTTTTGCTCTTGTTGCTCAGGCTGGAATGCAGTGGCCCAATCTAGGCTCACCACAACCTCCACCTCCCAGGTTCAAGTGACTCTCCTGCCTCAGCCTCCTGAGTAGCTGGATTACAGGCATGCATCACCACACCTGGCTAATTTTGTATTTTTAGTAGAGATGGGTTTCTCCATGTTGGTCAGGCTCGTCTCAAACTCCAGACCTCAGGTGATCTGCCTGCCTCGGCTTCTCAAAGTGCTGGGATTACAGGCATAAGCCACGGCACCCAGCTGAATTATCATATTTTTAACACGAGGCTGGTTTATGAGTTACAACAACTTACAGTTTTTTTTTCAATTTTACATGGCTTGTTTTTACTCCATTTCCAAATTAAAAGAGTATGTTTAATATTCTATCTTAGACAATGTTATAATCATGAAGTCTGTGTATGAGAGAGGTAATAGGGAAGTTACCCTATAATGAAGATCAATAGTGAAGAGGGAAGGGGTCTTTCTTGGCACACTTAAGCCAATTACATTTCACAAAGCATTGTAGGCAAGCAAGAAATAAATCTAACATATAATCATAGAAACAAAAGTTACAGCTGCCTAAGTTACAGTCGCCAAGGAATAGCTGCTTGCCATGTGACTCAGGACCTATAGTCATTTTTCTTTAGTACTTAAAATAACTTAAAATTCCAACAGCTTTGATTTTGAATTGCTTATTTTCACAGTTCATAGTAGTCATTTATGATCCTTTACATTTTTGTGTTACCAGTTGTAATATCTCTTCTTTCATGTTTTATTTTATTTATTTGAGTCTTCTCTCTTCTGTCTAAGTCTGGCTAAACTTTTATCACTTTTGTCTATCTTTTTAAAGAAGCAATTCTAAGTTTTACTCGTTTTTCTATTATCTTTTGTATTAGTCCATTCTCATGCTGCTATGAAGAAATACCCAAGGCTGGGTAATTTATAGAGGAAAGAGGTTTAATTGGTTCACAGTTCCACATGGCTGGGAGGCCTCAGGAAACTTACAATTATGGTGGAAGGCAAAGGAAAAGCAGGCATCTTTGTCACAAGGTGACGAGATGGAGTGAGTGCAAGGAAGAGAAATGTCAGAGGCTTATAAAACCATCATATCTTGTGAGACTCACTAATTATCACAAGAACAGCATAGGGGAAACCACCCCCATGATTCAATTACCTCCACCTGGTCCTGCCCTTGATACGTGGGGATTATGGAGATTACAAGTCAAGGTGACATTCGGGTGGGGACTCAGAGTGAAATCATATCAATCTGCCCCTAGGCCCTCCCAAATTTTAGGTCCTCACATTTCAAAACACAATTATGCCCTTCCAGCAGTCCCACAAAGTCTTAACTCATTCTAGCATTAACCCAAAGGTCAAGTCCAAAGTCTCATCTGAGACAAGGCAAGTCCCTTCCACCTATGATCCTGTAAAATCAAAACTAAGTTAATTACTTTCTAGATAATATGGGAGTACAGGAACTGGGTAAATACACTTATTTCAAATGGCAAAAAATGGCCAAAACAAAGGAGCTACAGGCCCCATACAGGTCTGCAATCTAATAGGGCAGTCATTAAACCTTAACGTTCCAAAATGACCTCCTTTGACTCCATGTCTCACATCCAGGGCATGCTGATGCACGAGGTGGGTTCTGATGGCCTTGGGCAGCTCTGTCCTTGTGGCTTTGCAGGGTAAAACCCCCCTCCCAGCTGCTTTCATGGGCTGACGTTGAGTGTCTGTGGCTTTTCCAGGTGAACAGTGCAAGCCATCAGTGGATCTAGCATTCTGGGGTCTGGAGTATGGTGGCCCTCTTGTCACAGCTTCACTAGGCAGTGCCTTAGTGGGGACTCTGTATGGGGGCTCCAACTCCACATTTCCCCTTTACGCTTCCCTTGCAGAGGTTCTCCATGAGGGCTCCATCCCTGCAGCAATTTTCTGCTAGGACATCTTGGCATTCCCATACATCCTCTGAAATCTATGCAGAGGTTCCCAAGCCTCAATTCTTGACTTCTGTGCACCCACATGCTCAATACCCTGTGGAAGCTTCCAAAGCTTGGGGCATACAGCCTCTGAAGCAATAACCCAAGCTGTACGTTGGTCGCTTTTAGCCACAGCTAGACCTGAAGCAGCTGGGATCCAGGGCACCAATTCCTCAGGCTGCACAGAATAGGGGATCCCTGGGGCCTGCTCACGAAACCATTTCCCTCCCCACAAGGCCTCTGGGCCTGTGATGGGAAGGGCTGCCAAGTGGGTCTCTGACAGACCCTAGAGACATATTCCCCATTGTCATTTGGCTCCTTATGACTTATGCAAGTTTCTGCAACCGTTTTAAATTTCTCCCCAGAAAACGTTTTTTTCTTTTCCATCACATCATCAGGCTGCAAATTTTTCAAACTTTTATGCTCTGCTTCCTCTTGAACACTTTGCTGCTTAGATATTTCTTCTACCAGATACCCTAAATCATCTTTCTCAAGTTCAAAGTTCCACAGATCTCTAGATCAGGGAGAAAATGCCTTCATTCTTTTTGCTAAAGCATAGCAAGAGAGACTTTTACTCCAGTTCCCAATGAGTTCCTCATCTTCATCTGAGACTACCTCAGATTGGACTTCATTGTTCATATCACTATCAACATTTTGGTCAAAGCCATTCAACAAGTCTCTAGGAAGTTCCAAACTTTCCCACATTTTCCTGTCTTCTTCTGAGCCCTTCTTGTACTGATGTTCAGCTTAGTTCTTTTCTTTTTCCTTGAGGCTCAATGTTAAGTTGCTTATTAGAAACCTCTCTTATTTTTTGATGTAGATATTTAGTGATATAAACTTCCTTCTTAAAACTGCTTTTGAAGCATCCCATAAGTTTAATATCATGTGTTTTCATTTTCATTTGTCCCAGGATATTTTCTGATAATTTCTTTGATTACTTCTTATATGCCTGGTGTTCAGGATTGTGTTAATTTTCACATATTTGTGAATTCAACTCTCCTTCTGTTACTAAATTCTAGTTTCATTTTATTATAATCAAAAAATATAATTGATATGATTTCAATTTTATTAAATTTGTTAAGACTTGTCATGTGGCCTAATAAATGACTTATGTTAGAGAACATTCCATGTGCACTTGAGAAGAATGTGTATTCTTCTGCTATAGAATAGTAGTTTTTGTATATCTTTCTTAAATCCATTTGGTCTAAAAAGTGTTGTTCAAGTCCACTGTTTTTTTGCTATTGATTTTATGTCTGGATGATCTATCCATTATTGAAAGTGGAGTACTGAAATCGCCTACCATTATTATCTTGCTATTTCTACCTTCAGATCTATTGCAGCCTGAGCATCTCAGTTCTGAAAATCTGAAACTGAAAATACTGCCAAATCAAAAAATGTATGAATGCCAACATAATGCTAAAAGCAAGTGCCCATTAGGACATTTTCAACTTCAGATATTTTGATTTGGGGTGCTCAACTGGTAAGTATATGATGTAAATATTGAAAAATTCAAAAGAAAATATTTGAATTCTGAAATACTCCTGATCCAAATCACTTTGGATAAGGAACATCTGTAGTCAACCCATAATATTTGGTTTATATATTCAGGTGCTCCAATGTTTAGTGCATTTATATTTAGAATTGGTATATTCTCTTGATGAACTGACCTCATTATCATTACATAATTATCTTCTTTGTTGATTTTTTGCCATTTTTGACCTAAAGTCTGTTTTTAGCCACCTCTGCTCTTTTTTTTGTAATCATTTTTCTGATTTATCTTTTCCTCATCTCTTTATTCTCAGTTAAGTGTGGCCTTAAAGCCAAATAAGGTTTTCTTTTTTTTTTTTAATTCTTCCAGCTACCCTGTGTATTTCGATTAGGGAATGTAATCTTTTAAAATTTAGCAATAATTGGTAGGTGGAGGCTTAGTACTGTTATTCTGTCAAATTTTTACTAATTTATGGTTCTTTTGTTTCTTCCAATGTCATCTTTATTTGTGATTTGTTACATTTTTAAAGGAGTATTGATTACTTCCTTTTGTGTATCTACTAGAACATTTTTATTTCTGCTTATTATAAGGCTTAATAAAACATATTACAATTATAATACCCTAAGTGAAGCTGACAATAGCCTAATTTAGATCACATACAGACATTCTACACTTATTCTTCTTCCCCCTCAACATTTATGCTATTGATTTTATACTTTATACCTATTTATCTTGTGTATATATTAATCAATTTTATAGCTATAGTTCTTTTAAATACATTTGTCTTTTAACTGTTATACTGCATTTAAGAACGATTTACACATAACCTTTAAATTATTAGATTATCGTAAATTTAACTATATATCTACCTTTTACCAGTTACTTGTATAACTTTATGTGTTTTGATATTGTTTCTTATTATTTTAGTCTGCTTCATACTGCTATAACAGAATACCACAGATTAGGTCATTTATTATGAAGATAAGTGTATTAAGTAATGGTTCTGGAGGTTGGAAGCACATGTTCAAGAAGCTGACTTCTGGTAAGGGTCTTCTTGCTACATAATTCCATGGTGAAGGGCAAAGAGAGTGCTAGAGAAATCAAGAGATAAAACTTACAGCTTCAAGCGATTTTATAATCAACATTAATTCCTTAACCAAGGTAGAGCATTCATGACCTAAAAAACTCCCATTAGGTCACACTTCCCAAAATCATTGCATTGAGGATTAAGATTCTAACAAAAGCTTTTTTGGGGACATATGCAAACCATAGTATATATTATTCTTTGTTTAAACTCAAGGAACTCTCTTTATGATTCCTTGTATGTCTGGTTTTATGGTGCTGAATTCCCTTAGCATTTGTTTCTGTTGGAATGCCTTTATTTCTCTTTTATTTCTAACCAATACCGTTGCTGTTATAATATTCTTGGTTGACATTATTTTAAGTTTTATTTCAGCCCTTTGACCATGTCATTCCACTTTCTCCTGGTTTGCAGCTTTCTGTTGAAAAATCTCCCAATAATCTTATAAAAGGTCCTTCATATGTGACAACTTTCTTCTTTCTTGCTGCTTTCAAGATTCTCTCTTTGTCCTTGACTTTTGACCATGTAATTATTATGTGTCTTGGTTATTCATTTTTAATTGATCTGTTTTGTATTGGTTTTTTGAGCTTCTTAGTACATGTCTATATCCCTCCAAGTATTTGACAGGCCTTCAGACAGTATTTTTTAATAAGCTTTCTGTCCCTTTTTTCTCTTTTCTTTCTGCTGCTTTCACAATTCCTGTATTCATACATTTGATGGTGTCCTAAAAATCCCTTATTCTTCCTTTACTAATTTTCCATTTTTATTTTTTGATTCCTCTAGTTGGCAAATTTAAAATATTCTATCTTCAAGTGCACTAATTTGTCCTTCTGAATGATTGAATCTGCCTTTGAAACTAGAGGTTTTTCTGTTCTGGTATTGTCTTTAGCACCATAATTTCTGTTTATATTTTATAGTTTCTATTTCCTTTTTAACTTTTTATTTTACTCATGCAGTATTTTTTCTAATTGTATTTCAATGCCTATCTGTATCTTGCAGGATCTCATTGGGTTTTTTAGGAAGTATTATTTTAAATTATTTTTCAGATAATTTTTACATCTCCATTTCTTTGGGGTTAGATATTAGAGCTTAAGTTTCCTTTGGTAGTTATGTTGTCTGACTCTAGTTATTCCTATAGCCTTGCATTGGTATCTGTGCTTGAACAAACAAATCTCTTTTTTGGTCTTATTGACTGGTTTTCCAGGTTAAAGTCCTCTTCTGTTAGGTGTCTAGGCTGATGGGATTGCCTCAGAAATTACAGTTCAGTGGGATTGCATTCATGTGTCTTGGCTGATGTTGAATTGACAGTGGAGACTACAGTTGGTGCCCATTACCAGGGGCTCTAGTGGATGTGAGTCATATCTGGTCCCTGGGTGAACCAGACTGTCTCCAGGCCCTTGATCTGTGTGGGTGCTTTCAATGGGATAATGGTCCACTCTGAGATTTTAAGAGATATTTCAGATAACCATGAATGCTTATGGATATGGCTTCCTTCAGGTTTCTGGGAGGGCTCTAGTTGGATCACTGATGTGTCTCTAAGCTGGGCATACTTCCACATCTATGACTGAAATTGGCTGGAACTGAGACACAAGATTGTTTTAGGATCCACAACTGAGACTGAGATTTTCAAGGCTGTGGCTGAGATTATAGATATATGTATCTCCTAGTAGTTTCCTGGGTGAGCAGGCCTACTCTTATACAGCAGTCAAGAAGGGCTGTAGCCAGTTTATAGGGCTATTTAAAGATAAAAAATGAGATCAAGTTCAGGGTTTTACCCTATAGAAGCAATGCACAATGGGCCTCTTCCGGGTCTCCAGGTGGGCAGAGCCGCTTTCAGTGTGCCGACTAGTGGGGCCATGACCAAGATCCAGGGCCATTTGAGATACACTGTGGTAGTGAAATTGGCAAGCCTACCATGGGAACTCAGACAGGCATGTCTCCCAGAGGGACCCTGGGTAGTCAGAACTGCTATCAAACCATCTGTGAGGGGCTGAAACTGAGCTTCAAGACTACTTCACAACTGATGGTGCAGCCAGTGTTGGCAAGTCTGTTCCAGTTGTACTAGGGGTGAGAATCTAAGCAGACCTCAATGTGAGCAAGATTGCTCCAAAACTGTAGCTGAAAGGGGCTGAACCTGAGATTTAGGGCCACTTCAAGATCTGCTATGAGAGAGGCCAGCAAGCAGGTCCATGCATGTGTTCTAGCAGTTCCCTGTATAGGCAAGACAACTTCAGGACTCCAACAGAGAAGGGTCAGTACCCAGACAGGGCCCCTTCTGGATCAGATCTGAGATGGAGCCCAGTAAGACTAACCCCTTGGCATAGAGTGTTGCACCTTCCAGCGGTTCTTTCTGCCATTTGGATTGCTCTCTGACTGCAACCAAGAGGGGCTGGAATTGAGTTTCATGACCCCATCAGAATCTGCTGTGGACTGGAAGCTAGCTAGCCTACAAAGACGGCAGAAATGTGCTTGTATCTCAGCAATTTTCTGCAGGGAGTACTCCCAGACTGTGGCAAAGAGGGGCTGGAGCCATGACAGGGCTCCCTCAGGATCTGTGTGGGACTGAGAGTGGCAAGTCTGGTGAATGAGAAGCATCAAGTTATAGACAGGTGAGTCTCCCAGCAGATTCCTGTGCCTTTGGGATTATTGCCTGGCTGCAGCAGAGAATGACTAGAGCTGAGATTGGGCCTCTTCAAGATCTATTGTGGACAGAAGCTGGCATATCTCTCTCAGAGGCTCAGATTGGCATGTCTCCCAGGGGTTCTCTATGTGAGTGGGATAACTTTTAGGCTGCGGCAGAGAGGGTCTGAGGCAGAGACAGAATTCCTTCAGGATCTGCTGTGGGATAGAGTCCAGCAACCCTGTCCCAGTGGCACAAATGAATGAGTCTTTCTGGGTCGTTGATTGAGCTGTACTAAGATGGGCCATATCTGAGTGGGGCTGGAGACAAATGACATGATAACTTTTAAACCCACAGTGGAGACCAATGTCGGTGGGTTTGTCTGCCAAGGCACTAGTGTGCATGATTCTTCTGGGTTGGCCTGACAGTAGGTTCTGATAGCAGATTCAACTACTCAACTTGAGTCTACGTGCAAGCATTTTGGGGAATGAGGTTATTTCTGGGTCTGAATCCAGAGCCAAAATGAGCAGGTCTGCCACCCAGTTGTGGGTCTGCACTCTCAAAATGACCCTCTTAGGTTTGGGGCTCCATCAGAATATCAGAGAATTGCACCTTAACCCCAAGGCTCCCACAGAGAGACTTTATCCATGGATGTGTGCAGACTTCTTGTTATGGGGAATTTGAGTGAGTAATCACCTAGTCTACCATCTTTCTGACATCACCCTCCACCTTTTTTATTACTTTCACAAATGTTTTGCAGTTTTCAGTGTGAAAGCATTTTTCTTCCTTGGTAAACTTTTCCGAAGTATTTTATTATTTTGGTGCTATTATAAATGAAGTTATCTTAATTTGCTTTCCGGTTAGCTCATTTTTAGGGTATTGAAAACAATTGATTTTGTGTGTTGATTTTTTATGCTGTAACTTGACTAAATTTCTATATTACTTTTAACAGTTTGGGGAGGAGATATTTAGGGTTTTCTACATATTATGTCATCTGTAAATAGAGATAATTTTACTTCTCCTTTCCAATTTAGATGCCTTTTATATTTTTCTTGCTGAATTGCTCTGGCTACAACTTCAGTACTATGTGGAATAAAAATGTTGAAAGTAGGCATCCTGGACTTATCCCTGATATCAGAGGAAAACCTTTCAGTATTTTATCACTGAGTAGTTAGCTGTCAGATATTTTTTCCTTTTCACTTATACACACTGTTTTATTTCAGCAGAATTTAAAAATTTTGATGAATTAGTTAAATTTTATTTGAAGTAGATGAAAACTAATACATTTCCATATAAGGGATATATGTGTATATACTCATATGTGAATAGTGACATAAAGACACACAGATAGATACATACATAGATACATACATAGACAGCTTTTTTGATACTAAGAAATCTTTTCCTGTCATGAAGTTTATGACTATAGTTTTCTCTAATTATTTTCTTAGAAATTTTAAGGCCAGAGGTTTTATTTAGGACTTTGATCTATTGAAAATTAAACTTTGTATTTGGAGTGAAGAGGGGCTCAGGTACATTTTCTTTCAAATGGATACCCATTATTTTCCAGCACTGTTTTTTATTTTTTGTTTTTGTTTTTGTTTCTTTAAAGATTTTCTTTCCCCATTAAGTTAACTCAGACCTTGATTAAAAAATGTATTGATTAGATGTGGGTGGGTCTATTTCTTTACGTTCTTTTCTGTCACACTGTGTATAGGCTCATCATCATGTCAATGACTCACTATTGCCATATGCCTATGTCCTCACTAATGGTACATTAATTTATATGTATTAGGTTTATAGTAATTATTGAAATCAGGTTGTGCAGGTTCTGCAAAGTTTTTATCTTTTTTAAGATTGTTTTGCCTATTCTACATTATATGCAATTCCATATACATTTTAATGATAATTTTAATGTTGATTTCTTGAAAAGAAGCTGCTTTTAATTGGCATCAATTTGATGATAATGAACATCTTTAAAACACTGTCTTTCCATAAACACGGTATACTTCTCCATTTATTTAGGTATTTGTTGTTATTTTTCAATGTATAGATCTTGTGCAGCTTTTTTTGGACGTCTTTCTAGGTATTAGAGGTGTGATCCTATTGTAAATATATTTATTAATTTAATAGTCTAAGTGGTTACTGCTAGTATGTCAAAAGTCCACTGGTATTTCTGTTTTGACTCTCTATCATCAGACTTTTCAAAATGCACTTATTATTCTAGCAGTTCTTTCATCTTAAACTTTATATTGAAATAATGTTTGAGTCACATGAGTTGTAGGAAAAATACAGATTTCCCCTTTACTCTTTGCTTAGTTTCTCCAATAACGTCTTGCAAAACTATACTATAATATCACAAACGGGTTAGTGACATTGATATAATCCATTAACGTTATTCATATAGTCCTGGTTTTACTTGTACATGTGTTCACACACACATGCATATATGAGTATGCATGCATTTGATTCTGTACAGTTTTATCTTCTGTGTTGGCTTATGTATCCACCACCTCAGTGAAGATACACTCTTATATATACATGCACACACACACACACACACACACACATAAATGTCTATATATATATATAGCAACTGTCATTACACATGTAATATCATTAAATTGTTAGTACTAAAAAATTTCAGAGATTTTCTAGCTAAATGTCTAATTTTATAGATGATTAAGACCTGAAAATATGGGTATACTTGTCAAAGATTATATAGTAAATGAAAGAACAGACACTAAAGAAAATGCTCTTAAACTATCAATTCTACATCCATTTAACTCACCTGCAGTTTGTTGATAGTCTAATCTCCTTTACCATACAGATGAAACATAATATTCAATCAGTTTTATTATCCTATTTTTTTTTTCAATTTCATAACCACATACATTATGGCAAGGAGAATGGGACATTTTGAAGTCGTTTCAAATAGTTTTGACTCTCCCTGGAAAGAATGAGGGATAAATATAAAATACTATTGATATTTATCAGTTAAGTGTAAAAAATAGCAAAAGATCTGAGGGAAGTGAAGACAAGGGAGGTCAAACAAAGTAATCCCCCATCTTCTCCTCTTCCCTGCCCACATAATACCTCTCTTATTCAATTGTAAGGTACATGTCACTAGTATTTCAGGACTGTAACACAGTTACGGATAATAGCCTAAATAAGCAGAATGTTTGGTAAGTGTGTAGAAAAAGTTTATTACAATTTAACAAAAATGAAGGGTTTAAAAGAAGAAAAAGACAAAAACATTTATACAATCTTCAGAAGAAGCTGGCATAAGAAACAGAGTTATGGTATCATTGGTCTATTTTTTCTCTTTTCTTTTAGAAAGAATTTGACATTTCCCACCTCATCGCTTTCTATAATTGAAGCTAAGGAGTATTACTGAATTTTGTCATCGTTTTTAAAAATAACATTTTTTCTTTTGTTTAGTTTTATCTTATTCAGATGTCTGTCTATTTTTGATATCCTTTATTTAGCCTGTCTTCCCATCTTCATGGATTCAGTGTAAACGGCAATTTCAGCAGATTTGGGGATAGCCAATTTCCATTAACAGAAGAATGACTAAAAATAATAAAGAAAATTATAATAGCAGCTAACATTTATAGACCTGACTATGTAGTGGGCCTTCTCTAACTGTAATTTCAGTATAGAATTGCAGGAATCTTATATGATAGGTAATAGTGATATGAATTTACAAAATTTGACTAAGGGTCAAACTGCTAATAACTTAAGAAGTTAGGACCACAAATCCTGGTCTTTCTGACTCCAAAGTCAATGAATTTAATATATGCTACCATTACTACACATCATTAAAACAAAACTTCCCCAGAATTTAAGTATGCCCAAGTCTTGTCATGACACAGATTCATGCCTTTCCCTGCAGTGACTGAGAATCTCTAAACACTTGGATGATGGCAGCAGTTGGTCTCCCTGGATGGTCTTCACTGAGGAGCTGGTTGCAATCAGGGGTGAGTGCTGTCTGACAGATTTTCTGATCAATATTCTCTGCTGAGAACTTCTTTGAGGTAATCAGTCATGTTGGATTGATGCTCCCTTGGTAGAAGCATTAGTTGAGTGATTTGGCCAGGTCATTGTTATTTTTCCTTGTCCTTGAGATTCTATCATATTGTTATTTATCATGCATTGAATGCTAATAGCAACGAGTTTTTCTAACTTGGTGTTTGCAAGCAAATTGACTCAAACACAGTAGTTCCAATTACATTCATATGTGGTCTATATGAGTGCCAATGAAATGCAAGCAGGTTGTTCACTCGTGACTTATACAATCTACAAAAGAGGTACACGTTTATGTGGATTTGATGAAATTATTGTGCTGCAGTCATCTGTTGATTTTGAAATTTGTCATCAGCTCTGTTCTGCCTCTTATAGCCAAGCTGACCTCAATAGATGGCTTTTTATGGGCTTTCTGGGAAGCTGGGGTTTTTAGGATTCACCCAGTGGAAGCATAGGCAGGAGACTGGAGGGCAGTAAGAACATAGAAGTAAGGGCATTTGTTTCTTCCATTTTTTTCTTCTTCAAGTTTTTTTCTCTGGAAAGAAATCTGTCTTCTATAATTTTAGGACCCGTTCGGCAGACTCCCCTTGATTCTAATTTTCACTGGGCAAAGCCATGGACCTTGAGCTCTGAGGACATCGCCTTCTCTCTTATATTTTTATTCTAGAGGGTGGTAGCAGCTTACCTAATTTCTAAATTGCTTCACCACCTCCTCTGTGCCTGTCAACAATTCTATCACCTAGGTATCTAATTCCTTACAGTAACTTCCCTCTGTTTGAAAGGAGTATAGATTCTGCTTTTCTAACTGGGATTTGTTTGATGCACTTCAAAACTGGCTAGAAGCTCTTAAGTGTAGAGAATAGCTTTTGTTAGCTACTGGAAGGTGAGCTACATAATATCTAGCTGACCAGAATGGAGAATAGAGGGCTCAGAGATGGCAGATCTGTGAACTTGAGCAGGGATGAAGATACTTGTTTTTTTCCAGATAGGCCTGTTTTACACACATTGTCTGGACAAACTTATTAAATATTTATTTTATTCTTGAAGATGTCCCAGCTTGGACAACAAATCATATGGTCACTATATTGATGCTAAATGAAGTCTACAGTGACTGTGTGAGACTGAGATTCTAGGCTCAGGTGTGGCCGAGCAGACAACATCAGGCTGAGATACCTGAGATATAACAAGCCTGCAGAGATAGCAGTGGTGGTGGTGGCGGCAATGCTGAGTTAGGCTTGGCTGGTACCTAACTCCTTAAAAATTGCACAAAGAGGAGTGGGAGTAATGTGGACTGGGTCAAACAGTAATAAAATGAAAGAAAGAACTCAGCAGAGCAAGAGAAATTGAGGACTGACTGGTTTTGTGAGCTAAATGTGGCCTCATTTAAAAGCAGAGGGACCCAAAATGCAGACGACAAATGACGGCAACTCTGTGTTCACACTCGGCGTACAGAAAGTTAACTAGACACACCAGAGGCCCCTCCTCGGAAGATGGATCTGGTGCCAGTATTTTGAGTAATCCAGATTTGTCACTTCTCAGGAAGCCCCTCAGGAGAATCAAATGGAAGGGCTGTGGAAACGGGGGATTCAAATTGGGTTGGGAATTCAAACAGCAGACAGGTTGCATTTTAAAGACCAGGTCTACCCCTCCTGAGCTTTCATTCTGCCACATTCTTCACTGAATAAGAATGACTTTTCCATTTTTGCTGCCAATCGGTCGAATATTTATTCCATCTACTCCACCAAGTATTATTTTTTAAAGCACTGAACTATGGCAAGAGAAGAAAGCTTTCAAAACAAATGATTATGTTCTAGAATTTTAGGAAGGTTGGGAAGTCATTTAAAAGTTTCTTCAGAATTATTCATCTATCTCTTTAAAATATTGATCAGGTCTAGAGTTTCCTTTGCCAACTGTACTCTTTTAACAGAGGCATGGCTTTATGTGCAGTTACATTAATAATCCACAAATTTCATTTTCCAGATTCGATACTATCTTCCTTCCTTCTTTCCTTCCTTCCCTTCATATACAATTTACTATTCATAATATGCCTTTCCTGGAAAAGTGTCAGTTAAAGAAGAAGAAGTTAAATGGTAATCTATTATACCATGATGTCCACAATCTAGAAATATGTAAAGAGTTTTTTTAACAAATAACTATTGCATTAAAAAGATAAGTGCTAAAGTAGACATGTGGACAAATGATATACAATTACAAAAAAGAAAAAGGGAGAGCTAAAAATTCACATTTTTTTCTACTCTAGCCCTTCACAAAACCCATGTTTTATTGTTGCTGTTGTTATTTTGAACATAATCTTTTTATCTTCATAGTCTTACAAGGAAGGAAGGTAGTATTTTTCCTTTTTTTTTAGCTAGAAAACTGAGGATCAGAGAGATTAACTTTCCCAAGATCAAATGGAGATAATTGCAGAGCCAGAGCCCCATCTAGGCTGTGTTTCCTTACAGGTAACTGAATGGGTAACCAGAAAAGGATTTGAAGGAAAGGTGAGGCATAAGAAAGGTCTTCAGATGCTATTTATTAGGTGGCCAGATAGAGAAGAGCATTCTAGGTAGACGGAAAAACAGCAGCAAAGAGATGGTTTAAAATAAAAGGGCACATTTAGGTTAAAGGGATGAGGAAAAATTTTTACAGCTGACAAGCAAACATTAATTCTTACTAAATCATAATGTGTAGTGGAGTGGGGTGACGTGTGCTTTATTGAGCTGTTGATTTAATAAGTAATACGATACTTGAGTAAGCTGTTTCCATAAAGAGACAAATGACTTCTATATTTTTTAGAGTTTCCAGTCACTATATTGTCAACAGAGTATGCCAGGAGAGCACAAGGGAGTATTTCAGTCTCCTGGAGCATTTCATAAACTCTCCTCTAAATGCATCTTGTCTGTCAATGCATCTTGTCTGTCGGGTCCACAGCAAAATTGAAAGAAAGTAATTTATTTTCCAAAGCCTTATTGCTATTTAGAGGGAGCCTAATGCAAAACATCAAAACGAATCTCCAAACAAAGTGCTCTCTCATTATATTTGTTTATTGCTACAAAGTTAAAAGTTTCATTCAGAATTATAACATGCAGTGTAACACCACGGGGAATACCTATAGGCATCGTTGTTGTAAAGTGATTGTATCATCCTTAGGGCTCTACTGCAGTGATTATAACTTACATTTAACAGTACTTTAAGGTTAAAGTCTAGTGAAATAAAGATGTAGGAACATTTAAAAACAATAGAGCTCATATATTGAAAAACAAGAATAAGTTATGGTTTTCCAAGAAAGGGAGGCTGAAGAGTATTTTTAGCAATGGAATAGGTTGCTAAAGCAGAAAGAGTTGGTGTAGAACTATGTGAGGCATGAATGGAGTGCCTGCTAGGCATCCTAGGTCTACAACCCTTCTCCATAAAGGGCCAGATAGTAAATATCTCAGGCTTTGCTGAACAAATGGTCTCTCTTGCAACTGTTCAACTCTGCTGTTATAGCACAAAAGCCTCCACAGAAAAACAGTCATGGCTATACTTCAATACTTACAAAAAAAGTGAAAGCAGTCCATAGTGTGCTGATCTTTGTTCTAAGCCAATTAAAAGCTCATCTGATGCATGCGCCCCATTCATAGCATTGTGGTGTGTTGTACGTTAATGCATCTTATGGAAGGATGCCTTTAACCATTCACTTTCTTGTATAATTCCTTTTTCTATTGATTCTGGGTTGAACTATTTAATTTAGTTTGTTCAATGGGAATTCAGCAAATGTGACATTAATAGAAGCTAAATAAGTACTTGTGCCTCAGTACTTGCCTTCCTGGAACTCACATGTCACATATTAAGAAGCCTGGTCTAGACTGCTCTATGATGAGTTACCACATGGAGAGAGATACCCAGCCAAAATGCAACTTAAGTCTAGACAAGTTCATAAGACCATCCTAGACCCTCTAGCCTCAGTTGAGCCTCCAGATGCTATAGCTATATGAGTGAACCCATAAAGGACCAGCAGAATAATTGCCTTTCTGAGTTCAGCCAGTCCACAGAATTTTGAGAAAAAAATCCCACTAAGTTTTGAGGTGACTTGTTGTGTAGTGATAGATAACTGATAAATTAACTTTTACCACTTACAATCACGATATTTCATGATACTCTTAAAATCAGGTATGCAGTATGAAATTTGAAACTAGTAGACTAGGATTTGAATTTAGGGACTCAGCATCACCAATGCTGTGACCTAAAGTTAGGCTCACACCTGTTTACCTCTCACTTTCTCATCTGAAAAATGAATATATTAACAGCACACAGAGCTGCCATCTTCCCTGTGATCATCTTTAATGCAGCACCTAACATGGATCAGAAAATGTGCTGGATGCCTTATGGTTCTTATCACTAATTTTCAGAATTACCACTTAAATATAAGAGTTTATATTAAGTGTGTAAGTGTTTATATAAGTATATAAGAGTTTATGTAAGTATATAAGAATTTATATAAACGTGTATTTTAAATATTGCCTAATTTTGCCATAGTCCCTTTCAAAGTAGTTCCAACAATTTGCAATATAGCCAGTGATGTGATTCTCCAAATACTCATCTTTCTGTATATCATAACAATTTTGTGTATCATAGCAATCTGTTCTGTATATCATAGCAATTTTGAAAATGTACCACACTGATAATTAAAAATGGTATATTGGGGTTTTAATTTGCATTTAAGTTTATTAACATCTTTAGACATATTTATAAGACATTTTAATTTATTTTTCAATGAATTCCCTTTTGAGATCCTCAATTTTTTCTAAGCATCTAAAACTTTAGTAATAGATTTTAAAGTAAATTAGCCCTTTCCCATCTGATATGATTTGGCTGTGTCCCTCTCCACCAAATCTTATCTTGAATTGTAGTTCCCATAATCCCCACGTGTCATGAGAGGGACCAGGTAGAGATAATTGAATCAAGGGTGTGGTTTCCCCATCCTGTTCTCATAATAGTGAATTAATTCTCACCAGATCTGATGGTTTTATAAGGGGCTTCCCCTTCACTGGGCACTAATTCTTCTCTTTTCTGATGCCTTGTGAAGAAGGACATGTTTTGCCTCCCCTTTTACTATGATTATGTTTCCTGAGGCCTCCCCAGGCATGTTGAACTGTGAGTCAATTAAACCTCTTGTTTATAAATTACCCAGTTTCCGGCAGTTCTTTACAGCAACATGAGAACAGACTAATATACCATCTTTGTGGAAAATAGCTTTTGACCCATGATGTTTGTGTTGGGCTTGACATTTTGTCCATTTGAGGATGCAGAATATATTAATGTTTTATGTAGTCAAATTTAGCAATATATCTATCATTTTGTGCTTTTTGGCTGTATTACTCAGAGAGGCCTTTCTCATCAATATTTTCATTAATATTTTATGTTTTCTTTTATATCATTTATTATTTTGCTCCTTAATACTTAAGTATTTTATTTATTATTTTTCACATAACAAACAAAAGAAGGGTTGGGCACCGTGACTCACATCTATGATCCCAGTGCTTTGGGGGACTGAGGCAGGAGGATTGCTGAGGCCAGGAGTTTGAGGCCGGCCAGCCAGCCTGGACAACAAGCATGACCCATCTCTACAAAAAAAAAAAAAAAAAAAAAAAAAAAAGAAAGAAAACATAGCCAGACACAGGGGCATGCACCTGTAGGCTCAGCTACTCAGGAGTCAGAGGTAGGAGGATTACTTGAGCCCATCTGACTTCAAGGTTGCTGTGAGCTGTAATTGCACAGCTGTCCTCCAGCCTGGAAGACAGAGCAACACCTTGTCTCTAACCAAAAAAGAAAGGAAAAAAAAAGAAACAGAGGAAGGAAACAATAAGAAATATTAGGGTTAGGGTGTTTAATTTACTTAGTTTGGGGATTTTTTAGCCCTCCTTCCTATGCCTCCCACCACAGATTGCAGCTAGTAATTTTGATGCTATTCATTCTTTCTCCACTTCTCATACTTAGCTGGGAATGTTTTAGAATTTGATGTTCTATCCTAATGATCTGTCTCTCTCGAGGACTAAAATATAAAATTATTCTAAGTGCTGGAGTTTGATCACACCTTTTGATAGTTAATACGCTAGTCTTCTCTTAAATTTTTTCCCTTCAAACTTTAAATGCTAATGTCACATATTTTCCCATATAAATTTTGGAATCAAATCACCTAGTTTCAGGAAAAAATAAATGTTTTTTTTTTATTGTGTCACATTAGGTTCACTGATTAGTTTAGAGAGAAATATCATTTTTACAATTCCAACTCTTGCTATCCAATCATAAAATATGTCCTTCCATTTATTCATGTCTTCTCTTATGTTCCTCGAAAGAGTCCTAAATTTTATTCATGTGTTTTCTGAATCCCTGAAGTTCCACAGGTATTTAATTTTCTGCTACTGTTGCTGTTGCACTCCCTGTTATTGCTGAAATGTGTTCTTCGTATGATATATCCTAGCTTGTTATCATTTGTGTAAAGGGACACCATTGAGTCATTATTTGCCAGTGACATTACTCTGTATTATTATTATTACTAATGTTTTTCCTAATTTCATAACAAGTGAGTTGGAAATAATTAAAATTTACTGTTTCTACTTCCTCTCAACACAGTAATCCTGCTGGCTGCTGGTTCAGTGCTAAGCACTTGAACTCTGGGACTAGACTGCTTGTGCTCAAAATCCTTACTTTACACTTACGTTTCTTGACTTCTCTAGGGTTCAGTTTTCTCATCTGTAAAATGGAGATAACAATAGTACCTTCTTCATAGGGGTGCTGGAGTACTGAGCAAGTTAATGTACGTAACATATTTAGACCAATGCTTTACATTTAATAAAGACTCAGTTGGTGTTATCTCTCTTTATTATCTCTGGTACTCAGTTTCATCAGTATCACAGCAATAGGAGTGCCTACTCTGACTTGCCTTTGAAGGGTAATTTAACGGTTTTGTGATGTGGTGTAAATGAAAGTGCTTTGCAAATTGACACTATAAAAACGCAAGATAATTGTAAACTGCCAGAACACAAGTGCATTTTTTTTTTTTATTTAGCTAGCACTTACTATGTCCTGGTAGAATTAGGGAAAAATGTAAAACCCAGATTCAGGTCTTATCTCATTTATTAAGAAGTTTTTCATTTTGTCTTCCATGGGATTAAATCTAGATGTGAGATCCAGATCACTGACTGGCAATTCTTTCTCTAGGTAGTGCCAGAGAGAAATAGTGATGATGATTATTTTTGTGAACAGACCAAGTGTCCCTTTACTGTAGTCTGGTTTTGTATGCAGAGCTGGAAGGAAACATACATGGTTAATACCTAAGAGATCTCAGTATCTATCTCGTGCCAGACACTCTGCTAACTATTCACTACATTTTCTATTTCACACAAAATTTAATAAGTAGGACATATTATCATCTTTAGTCCACAGATAAGTTTGTTGTTTTAGAAAGTTTCAATAAATTAACCAGACTCATACATATAAAAGGCAGAAACTGGGACCTCCATCCTCTGAATCCAGGATCTGTACTCTTATACACTTCTTTAGACTAGGACAGATGTGGTATGGCTTTTCTGCCTCCATTTCCTAAGCCATTTCTCCTATTTCCTTTAGAAATTTAGTACCCATAGTATCTATTCTGAATATAAGTATTTGGTCTTCAGAAATAACCTGGCATTGGTCATTTATATCTGAATATCAAGTGCAATCTGGTAACTTTTCATAGGATGAGAAGAAGGGAAAGGAGAATTAGCAATTAACGATCCTATAACATCCATTTAATTGCCTCTTAGAGGTAAGTTCTTCAAGTTTACTTTATCATTACAAATGAAGACACTGAGACACACAGTTAATAAGTCATTTGTTCAATGTCACACAGCTCAGTTCTGTGACAATGACTTAGATTTAAGTCACTGAGACTTAATTTTCTCTGAAAAATTGAAAGTGGTGTGTCCTGTTAAAGGAATGTTAGATGTTACAGTTTCTCATTTGCCTTTCTGAGAGCACAACAGAGTAAGCCAGTTTGCATTAGATGGTCACCTCGACTTGGTTCTTGCTGCTGCTTTCAATATCTTGTAGATTCGAATTCTTAGCAGTTAAGAAGCATGTGCTGCATTGACCTTATATTAGTGGTATAAAAGCAAGAGATGGTTAAAACTCTGACCTGCAGGTTGGAAGTACATTCACATTAGACCTATCCCACTTGTCCCTGGAATCTTGAGAAAATGCACAACATTAAAGGAAATTTGTGAGTGGTAAAAGACATAGAAAAAAATTTTAATTCAACGCATTATACTTCAATTATCGGCAGAATTCTTCCCTACTAGGATTTTATGACTACAATTGTATCAATCATCATCATAAATAGGGTACCCTGCAATAATAATAATGATAATATTTCCAGCACTATGAAGTAGAGACTATTATTATTCTCTGCATTTATATTATTAGGTAAGGAAACTGAAACTGAGGTTGTGTAACTGGCCCTAAGTCACTTGGCTAGTAAGCTGGAATTTGTGATCAGCCTGATTTCAGAGCCCACTACAATGCCGTATACCTACTTTTTCAAAATGGCTTTAGCCTGTTTTGTTGTTGAAGGTGATGATATTGTTGTGATTTTTAATACTCATTGTAAACATTCCATAAGTCCTGACATGCAAAAAAAAATTAATTAAATCTAAGTTACCAGTTACATAATGTAGGTTGTTTTCCATTTTTGTATATTGTTCTGTCATTGACTGCATATTAGAAATAACATTTTCTTACTACTATTTTAATTTTATAACTTTTCTTTGTAAGTTCCTGTCTTTTCTGTAATGTATACTAATATATTATAATGATTATGCTTACATGTTTGCAAAATTCACCATTTGGTGTTGTGCTCTTTTATTCCTTTTTATTATATTTTATAGGGTCTTTTGCTTTAAATTCTTTTTGAACTGAATTTATTACAGTTAATATCACATAGTCCTTGCATTCTTAATCTTTATGCTTGCCTGTATGTATGTAATAATTTTCTTACTAAAATTTATTTTTATCTATTCAAGATGCATAAATTTTTTACTTGCAGTTTGCATTTTTGAAGGGAGGGTAATATTTTTATTTTATTTAATTAGGAAGTAATCGATATACAACATAGCACAATGTTTTTAAGTATACACGTTGATAAATTTTGTTAAATACATGCTTTTGCATGACCAAAACCTACATTAATGTATGTAACATCCAACCACCAGAGAAGTGCCTTTGAGCCTTTTTCCAATCATACATCCTAAGACAACTTCTGTTTTGACTTCTCTTCTTATACATTAGTTTTGCATGTTCTTTAACTTTTTGTTAGATAGCATCATATTTTAGCATCATGTTTACACACACTTTTATGTGTGGATTCTTTTTGCTCACCACAATGTTTCTTAAGTTCATTTATGTAGCTGTGCATATCAGTAGATTGTAATTTTAAGTGTTTTTAAAAACTTTTTTTTTACTTTTGCTTAATAGTGTTTCATCGTATAAATATACCACCAGTTTTTAATCTGTTCATTTTTTGATGGGCATTTGGATTATTTGGATTATTGCCAGTTCTTGGCTGTTACGATTACTACTACTATGAAAATTCTTATGTAAGGCTTTTTGTGATTACATGCTTTTACTTCTATTGAGAAATTACATCAGAATGGAATTCCTGGGACATAGGTACAGTTGTCCCTCAGTATACTCAGGACGTTGGTTTTAGGAGCCCCAAGTACACAATAATCAGCACCTATGCAAGTCCTATATTTTAGTTCAGAGTTTGGTTGAAAAAAATCTGTGTATAATAGATCTATACAGTTCAGACCTGTGTTATTCATGGGTCAACTGTAATTGAATGTTGTTTTACTAGAAATTTCCAAGCAATTTTTAAAAGTGGTTGTACTTTTTACCTCCCACCATCAACACTTGGAAGTCAAGTTGCTCCACATCCTCTTTAACATTTGTCCCATATTTCATAGTTGTTCTTTTTTACCACTCTATGTATGAAATCATTTATTTCTGTGTTTTTAATTTGCATCTTTCTGATGACTAAGCATGTTGAGCATTTTTCTCATAGACTCATTGAACAGTAATATATATTCTTATTGAAGACATATTCAAGTATTTGACACTATGTTCCCTTACCTGTATTGTATGTTGTAGTGGACCTGAAAGATATGCCATCTAGATCCCTCTTTAAGAGAGAACATTGGATACATCAGGGTTTGATTCAACTGCAGAGGGCTGTCTGATAAAAGGACACATCCTTCCTGTGGATGGCCTATACCCAAAGACTGATAAAAGGGGTTTAAAGATGTGCCCATTTTAGCTCAGTTCAGACAACTCTGAGCCAAATGTGCTTCAGGGTTGCCCTTCAGATTGGCTGAGCCTTATTAGGCCTGCATCACAATTTGGCTTCCCCTTTTGCAAAATATTTCTGTTTCTTCTTCCTTTTCTCAGGAAGTTGATCCCTAATATATATTTACATATTAAAACCTCTATCTTAGTATCTGTGTCCTAAAAAAAAAGTCACCCACAATTATTTTTACAGTGAGATGTTTGAGAAATTAAGTGTGAAGATAAGGGTTAGTTAAAAATTATTTATCACCAATCTGGTCACGTAGACTCATCACTGGTGGTCAGTATAGTACAGACAGATCTTGGTACTAGGTAGTGTCAAACTGGGACCAGGCACCCAAAATTTGACAGTCAGAGTAACTGAGCTCTGGAGGAAGTAAAACACTAAATCCATGCAGTTCTGATATGCCGAGTTTGAGACTTTGGATAGAAAATAATGGGAACCTTGAGTGGGTGTCCGTTAAAATTTAAAAAGGTCAAACTCTGAACCTGCAGAAGTGGCCCATACTTTGCTATTAATATCTAACACATCCTCATTATAAAAAGGCCAGGAAGAGGCTTTTACTTCTAACATTTCTGTATCCCCCTTATAATCTACCCCACTACACTTCCTGGCTCCTAGGTAAGCCACAACTGACAGTAGCAAAGTCATTGCAAAACTTGGCTCACTGACCAAAATGGGGTTACTAGGGCCCACAAATAATAAAAACTCTATGGTAACACTTAGCTTCCAGAACTTAGATAGTTAAAATTATCATAATGAGAGGTAGGGTTGAAGTGGAAGACAAATGGCCTGACCTACACAGACTTACGGGGATGTTTAAAAAACAGAGTTTCTAAGGGCAAAATAGATGAGTAGCCAACAAACAATACTCAACTTGTAACATTAGAAAATAATTACAGGCCTGGTGCGGTGGCTCACACCTGTAATCCTAACACTTTGGGAGGCCGAGGTGGGTGGATCACGAGGTCAAGAGATTGAGACCATCCTGGCCAACATGGTGAAACCCCATCTCTACTAAAAATACGAAGATGAGCTGGGTGTGGTGGCACATGCCTGTAGTCCCAGCTACTCGGGAGGCTAAGACAGGAGAATCGCTTGAACCCTGGAGGCAGAGGTTGCAGTGAGCCAAGATCATGCCACGGCACTCCAGCCTGGTGACAGAGGGAGACATCATCTTAAAAAAAAAAAAAAAAATTACAAAGCGATGTCCAGAAGGGTGAGGACAGTCACCTCAATTAAAAAAAAAAAAGGCATGATCCTTTGGCAAATTTCTGTACTTGAGCCAGTTTAAAGACCTGTAGCATATTTACTAAAGAGGCGTCTGAGTCCCCTGAATAAAGAGTCCTGCCACAGCATGGCAAGTAGAGTACCATTTCTCCCAGTCTTTCCCCAAAGGGAACTGTGGACATTTATCAGTTAGCATCACACCAGGGAAAGGAGAATAGCACATTTCACATACTCTTAGACACAGGATGAGGTGGTGGTCTGAGCTTACATTGATAACTGAAGATCTGAAGCATCATCATGGCCCTTCTATTTGAGAGAAACCCTTGGTGGCCAGACTATGAATTAAGTCCTGACCCAAAGTTAGGGTGAACATAGCATTACTTGGTCTATGAACCACATCAGTGATCATTTTCCCACTCCCAAAGTATATGCTTGGAATTGACATACTTGACAGTTGCTGCAACCCCTGCATTGGTTCCTTGGCTGGTAGTGTAAGAGCGCTCATGGAGAAGGCCAATATAATTTTTCAAAACTAGATCCTTTCCTTCTTCTGTGGTCTGTTTGTCTTCCCCCCACATTTGTAAGTTGAAATTCTAACCCCCAAGGTGATGGTATTAGGAGGTGAAGACTTTGGGAAGTTTTTGTGTCATGAGGGCAGAGTCCTTATGAATGGGATTAGTGTCCTTACCTTATAAAAGAGGTTTAAAGGAGATCATTTGTCCCTTCTACCATGTGACAATGTAACTAGAAGTCACTGTCTATGATAAACAGTTCCTCACAGATGTCGAGTCTCTCAGCAACTTGATCTTAGACCTTTTAGCCTCCAGAATTGTGAGTAATACTTTTCTGGTGTTTATAATCAAACTGGTCTGTGGTAATTTGTTATAGCAGGCCAAACAGTCAAGACACCCTTGCAGTCAAAAGAATGGATCAAAAACAAATTGCATGTCAGGTGAGATGACTGAAAACAGTGTCTCCCTTAAAGTACTAATGGATGCAGAAGCTGTGGGCCCTGACACATATCCATGTAATTTGTAAGTCTGGCCCTTGCACAATGCAGATGGATCCTGGAGCTTGCAGTTATCTGTGAATGTTACCTTATAGATCAAATAAGACTTTGCATACATGATTAAGTTAATAATTTTGAAATGAGAGATTTCTCTAAATTATACTGATAGGTCCAATGTAATTGTGAAAATCCTTATATAAGGAACACAGGAGGAGTTAGAGAGAGGGAAAAAGACTATATTGAGGGAAGCATAGACAAGGTGGTAGCTTTGAAGATGAAGGAAGGGGCTACAAGCCAAGCAATACAGGCAAAAGCTGAAGAAGGCAAGGAAAGGGATCTACCTCCAAAAGTCTCGGTAAGAAACCATCTCTACCAGCACTTTGACATTAGTCCAGTGAAATTGATTTCAGACTTTTGACACTTAGACGTGTAAGATAATAAATTTATGCTATTTTAACTCATTATGTATACTTTAATTTGTTACCATAGCCACTGGAAACTAATATAGGATTTACTTTTAGCACTTTAAAGATGCTATTCCACTTTTAAGACTGTATAATGAAAAATAAGTCAACATTTGTATCCTTGTTCATGGTACAAAATGTCTTTTCCTCTAGCTGCTTTCACATTTTTATTTTAGTTTTCAGAAGTCTGATTATTAAATTCATTAACATTTTATTTCTCTGTTGTATTAGTTCATTTTCACCCTGCTAATAAAGACATACCTGAGACTGGGTAATTTATAAAGGAAAGAGGTTTAATGGACTCACAGTTCCACATGGCTGGGGAGGCCTCACAATCATGGTGGAAAGCAAAGGAGAAGTAAAGGCATGTCTTATGCAGTGACAGGCAAGAGAGTTTGTGCAGGGGAACTCCCATTTATAAAACCACCATGTCTCTTGAGACTACTCACTATCACAAGAACAGTATCGGGGAGTCCACCCCCATGATTCAATTACCTCCACCTGGCCCTGCTTTTGATATGTGGGGATTATTACAATTCAATGTGAGATTTGGCCAGGGTGTGGGGGGGGACACAGTCAAACCACATCGTCTGTATTTATCCTGCTTGGCATACACTGAGCTATAGATTAGTGGTTTTAATAACATTGGGAATATTTCACTCAATATTGTTTGAAATATATTTGCTTGCACTATTTTCTCTTTTACTCCTTTATGAAACCCGAATTCCATATGTATTACACTGTTTAATACTATTTTATAATTCATCAAAATTCTGCCGGTTTTAAAAATCACTTTTCTTTTGATTAATTTTGATTACTTTGACTTCCTGTTCACAAATTCTTTTTTATACATTGTATAATTAACCATTACCATCGTTACTACTATTTTCTTTTTTTTAATTTCAGCTATCACATGTTTTACTTCCAGGAGCTTCGTCTAGTTATTAAGGCTTTTTTTTTTTAATCAGTTTGACATTCTTCATATTTTTCTGCAAATTCTTGACTTTTCCTACAAATTTTTTAAACATGTTTGACATAGTTACTTGAAAGTTCTTGTCTTCTCATTTCAACATTTAGGATATATAAAGATCTATTTTTACTAATTTTCTCTTGACTATAGGTCATATTTTTCTTCTCTTCTGAATTCCTAGCAGTATTTTGTTCCGTGCTTGTATTCTGAATCATATATTGAAAGATTTGAAGTTCTTTTATCTTCTTTTGTAGAATGCTGGATGTTGTTCTAGTGGGCAGTTAAATTATGGAAGGATTGTCTTGGTCCTGTGGTAACTTGAGTTTAGGCTTTTGAGCACTATTTAAATTTTGCCTTCGGCTTAGGATGTTCTTATTCTTAAATCATGGTGCTTCTGGAATTTCAGTGGAAAGCTAGAGGGATTTATCAAAACCCTCTCCAAAGCACTTGGACAAAGCACGAAGGATGGCTTTTACTAATTCTGCTCAACGCTTATAGTCTCTTAGTTGTTGCTTTCAACTGTATTCCTTGGATTCATTACCTGTATACACACATTTCTGGAGTCAGATAAGAATTAAGATGATTTTCTGTACAGATTTTGGAGCAGCTCCTTCTAAAACGTCTTTCTGGTATACCCTCCCTGAATTTCTAGTTGCTTTAGTAATCCCAAAATGTAACCCCTTAATTATTTGTCCTAATAAGGCTATTACTTTCTGCTTGAGCTCTCTTACCCTTGAACTTTCTGGACTAGAGTGTACCCTCAGAGGGAATTCAAGCTTAAAACAAAAATAAGAAAAAAAAAAACACCCCAAAGCCTCAAATAGCCTTTTGAACCCATTCACCCTCGTTAAGAACATTTTCTAACTCTCACTGATGCACACATTAACACTGGCTTAGTTGTGCACATAATTAGGTCATTTCAGAGCATATTCCATCAGAAAACCCCATCAACTTCTCGATCACATGGTTTTGCTTCTCTGTTTAGCACACCACAGTGGCTAGTTATAAATAATCTCCGGCTTCTTTGATCATCTCCCCTTAGGAACAATACAGGAAACTCCATATCACCCTGTGGTCTGCATAACCTTTTCTGTGGTCTGCATAACCTTTTCTTTCTAGTTCTGTAGCATATTTATGATTATACTCAAAACATTTGACTCATAATGTGCACATGATCAAATACAATTTCTCCCACTACAGAGAAATGTTATTCTCATAAAACTAGGATTTTTCATAGAAATTCAAGTTTGTGTGAGAGGTGGGGCACACATTAAGAAACTAGTATTTGGCCAGGTGCGGTGGCTCACACCTATAACCCCAGCACTCTGGGAGGCCAAGGTCGGGGGATCACCTAAGGTCAGGAGTGCAAGACCAGCCTGGCCAACGTGGTGAAACCTCATCTTTACTAAAAGTACAAAAATTAGCTGGGCATGGTGGTGGTGGCCTCCCAGCTACTCGGGAGGCTGAGGCAGGAGAGGTGCTTGAACTCCCAGGTGGCAGAGGTTGCAGTGAGCTGAGATCTTGCCATTGCACTCCAGCCTGGGCGACCGTAGCGACACTCCATCTCAAAATAAGAAAAAAAAAAAAGAAACTAGTATTTAACTTCTTTATTTAAATTCTTCTATCTAATTTTAGGAGCCAGTTGCTAAAGATAATCTGTACTGTAATAAGCATAATAATAGTAGTGATAAGCAATTGCTATAAATAAAAATAGTGATAAAAGGATTAGATTTAGCCTAGCAAATTTAAACCTAATAAGACCATTAATATTAATAAAAGCAGCTAATGTTTATTGGGTGTTCACAGTGCTCTAAAAATTTTATTTAGCTAAATCTCTTATTAAGCCGGTGAAATAATGAGATTTATAAAAACATTAAAATATCATTTAGTTCATTTCTGCAAATATAAAACGACTATGACATAGTAGTCACACACATTTTATAGTCCATTTATCTACTAAAATTTTGTTAAATATACTGATTCTTATATATACAGGGTAGAATAAAGCATTCCTGAGGTCCTCTCTAATGAGAGACTGAAATATAAACGAGTATATTACAATGGAGTATGTTATGCACAATTGCATACAAAGTATAAAAGTCATATGGACAAAACAGGAAAAACTGGTTGAAATGTTTAACTTTTCAGAAAGAAAGAATTAAAATATTCAGTGAATGTTTCCTGGAGTAGATAAGTGTCAGATCAATTCATGTTCAAAATTACATAAATACATCTACTTCCTCTCCCTTCCCTCACCCTCATGTACATGAAGTGTACTTCCTAGCTCCAAGATCTTGTGTTTGGCTAGCTGGATTTGCTCTGGCCAATGGACGTTACCAGAGGTGACCCAAAGAAAAGCATAAATGCTGTTGAATGGTTGAGTTTACTTCCTGGAGCTCCTGAGTTTCATTATGAAAAGAACATGCTTCAGTTAATCATAATCTAAAAAGGATGTGGAACAGTGCTGAGCCCAACCTGCATCTTGGTGGCAAGCCCAGCTAGTTAAGCCTGAATTAACCAAGTCCCAGTGGACTGGCAAATGTGTGAGACTAAATACTTCTGATGTATGCCACTAATATTTTGTGGCTATCTGTTTTATAGCAAAACCTGACTGATAGGGTTAACCAGTAGATTAATGCTCTTCATCACAAAACATATTTAATTCAATATATCAATTATCTTGCAAAGATTTCAGTTGAACACTTATCATGCTATTAGTTCCATCACATTATTGCTTGTGTATTTTTCTACTATGTACATGACTTACCTCTGTAATTATATAATGTTTTATTTCTTCCTAGGGTAAAGGGAGATACCAAAACTTCCCACCTAGATACAGAGTTGCATGTTTTTTTTCCATCTATAATAAGCAGGGGTAAGAAAATATAAACAGAAATATGTGAAAATACATCATCAGCAAAATATCTTCTTTTGAGTCAAGTTTAGCTTACACTGAAAAACTCAGCAATTGGCTCTTACAAGATCTGATACTATGCATACTTTCAAGCTATCACTTGGGTTTACTACAGAAAATACTTGAGGAATTTAAAAAAGTAACATTTTGTTAATACAACTCATGTTTTTAGTGTGAACACATGTTATTTTAAAATTCTTTATTCTGACAGATTCTTATTTTTCAAAAAGCAGCTAAAAGTGCCAAGGGAGATAATAAATGAATTTACCTCCCTTCAGCTATCTCTTTTTGACCTTTATCAAAGTCCACTTTCTTCTCCTTTGGGGAAGAAAAAATGATTCATACTGTCCCCTCAACCAAGAAAAAAATCCGAGGAAAGAACAAGAAAAAGGAACCTTTCATCTGATGATAAAACAGTAACTGATTGCACTATTAAGTAACCTATACAAACCTGGCAGAAAAAGGGGAGAGAAAAGATATTTTCTCGAGAAATATTCCCGAAGGTTTGATATTAATCAAAGCAGGTGTGATTCAGAGAAAGAAGAACAAAGGTCTGAGGAGAGATAGGCCATAGGGAGGCCTCACGGGCAGTACCCTGAGAATTTTAAAGTGTTTTAAGAATATATTCTCTTGTATGGTACATCCCATTAATCAGGTCACATGAATGCTTTATAAATTAACGCAAAATTGTGTTAGCTTTGAGGAAGATAGCCAACAAAAGCTCCTAGCACTCTTTCCCTACACACACACACACACACACACACACACACACACACACACACACACACAATGAATAATAAGCAGCTGCATTTTAATCAAAATAGCTAACAGTAAGTACTTTAGAAGAGCAAAGGAGCAGCAAAAATCCTGTAAAGCACAGAAACCCAAGACGACTTCTTAGAGGAGAGCACACCTTGCCTCTGCCACTCCATTCCCCAATTCTGGATCAGCCAAAACCAGGAGGAACTCCCTCCTTTTCCTTAAGGGGTAAGCAAGAAGATACCAACAGCCCCCATAGCCACCGTGGACACTTGCGGTCTTCATCACTGGAGACTGCTGTAGTCCCCACAGGCTCTGAGCCCAGCAAAGGGAGCTCTCCAGAGCCCACAGACAAAGCTACTCCCAGAGAAGTCAACACTGCACCCCACGCCCTCCCCATGGCTTGTACTACTACCACACTGCACCATCTTTGGACTAGAGTCACTGCTAGATTGTGTCCTGCTCCAGGAGCTAGTGGTAATTGTACTTTCTATTTATGAGACCTTCCACCAATGCAAGATGCTCACCTGGTATCATGCCATCTCTGAACCAAGCTGCTGCTATGCCTTATCCCCTAGGGCCAAGATACTACAGAGCTACTCCATCTTTTTCTCTGGTCTCTGGTGAACCCTCCCTTTAGGGCCAAGCTGAAGTGACACTGTGCTTCCCAGTGACCTCAGGTTTCTGGAACACTAGAGCAGTCATGCTTCCTGGTACCACTGCTGACAATGTGCTCCAGCTCCCAGGGATCTACAGGCTTCATTTACCTATGTAGCCACACTTCCTTGGACCAAGCAGAGGTGCCTTACATCTCAGAGAACTGGAGCCTAGGCTAAGCTGTACCACTCCACCCCCCAGGCCAAACAGCCACAGTGCCATGCCTACATAGACCTGGACTAGGCCCCCTGAGGTCAAGCCATATACATGCCTTGCCTTTCTGGGAATCAGAGTCATCACTGTTTTTCTCCCCTTCCCTTGGACCCAAGCCATGTCTTGGGTCTTTCCAGTTGTTTTATCTTGCCTCACAGAGCAAAGGATACTACTGTGTCCTGCTATTCCAGGGTCCACATTTACAACTTTGTGGTACTCATTCCCTGGAGCCCAAGTGGTATTGTTTGTTCTTGGTCTCCAATTGCAGCTGTGCATTGCTCTCTGAGGCCCCAGCCTCTAAAGCACCCCTTCTTCTTCAAAGCCAATGCCAGTGTTGTGGTTTTCCTGCCAGGGACAGAACCACAGCTACATCATAACTCTCTGGGCCTAAGCTGCTGCGATATGCCTCAGAGCAATAAATCTTGGCTTATTGGAAAAACAGCATCCACCCTGGGCTTAGTTGGTGAACCTGTGCCTCATGTTCCAGGTGTTACAGGAGTTTCACAAGACCCTGAGACCAGGAAACAGGCACCACAGTTTCTCTGAACACCTGAGCCCTGGATCCCAGTGCCTCTTTAGCTGCTTGTCAGCCATGCCAACCCCAAACCCAAGAAAAATCCCTTCAACTATGAGTTCCAGTTATCAACCTTGAAAAAAGATTAGACGAATTGCTAACTAGAATAACCAGTTTAGAGAAGACCATAAATCACCTGATGGAGCTGAAAAACCCAGCACGAGAACTTTTTGAAGCATACACAAGTATCAATAGTTGAATCAATCAAGTGGAAGAAATGGTATCAGATATTGAAGAACAACTCAGTGAAATAAAGTGAGAAGATAAGATGAGAGAAAAAAGAGTGAAAAGAAACAAAGCCTCCAAGAAATATGGGACTATGTAAAAAGACCAAATCTACATTTGATTGGCATACCTGAAAGTGACAGGGAGAATGGAACCAAGTTGGAAAACACTCTTCAGGATATTATCCAGGAGAACTTCCCCAACCTAGCAAGGCAGGCCAGCATTCAAATTCAGGAAATACAAAGAACCCTACAAAGATACTCCTCGAGAAGAGCAACGCCAAGACTCATAATTGTCAGATTCACCAAGGGTGAAATGTAGGAAAAAATGTTAAGGGCAGCCAGAGAGAAAGGTCAGGTTACCCAAAAAGGGAAGCCCATCAGACTATCAGTGGTTATATCAACAGAAACCCCACAAGCCAGAAGAGAGTGGGGGCCAATATTCAACATTCTTAAAGAAAATAATTTTCAACCCAGAATTTCATATCTAGCCAAACTAAGCTTCAAAAGTGAAGGAGAAAAAAAATCCTCTACAGACAAGCAAATGCTGAGGGATTTTGTCACCACCAGGCCTGCCTTACAAGATCTCTTGAAGGAAGAACTAAACATGGAAAAGAATAACTCTGACCAGCCACTACAAAAACATACAAAATTGTAAAGACCATCAACACTATGAAGAAACTGCATCAACTAATGGGCAAAATAACCAGCTAGCATCATAATAACAGGATCAAATTCACACCTTACAGTATTAACCTTAAATGTAAAGGTACCAAATGCCACAATTGAAAGACACAGTCTGGCAAATTGCATAGATTTGGTCTTTTCACATAGTCCCATATTTCTTGGAGGCTTTGTTTCTTTTCACTCTTTTTTCTCTCATCTTATCTTCTCACTTTATTTCACTAAGTTGTTCTTCAAAGAGTCAAGACTCATCGGTGTGCTGTATTCAGGAGAACCATCTCACATGCAAAGACACAAATAGTCTCAAAATAAAGGGATGGAGGGAATATTTACCAAGCAAATGGAAAGCAAAAAAAAAAAAGAAAAGAAAAAAAGCAGGGATTGCAATCCTAATCTCTGATAAAACAGACTTTAAACCAACAACGATCAAAAGAGACAAGGGCATTGCAAAAATAGACAAAGAAGGGCATTACACAATGCAACAAGAAGAGTTAACTATCCTAAATATATATGTACCCAATACAGGAGCACCCAGATTCATTAAGCAAGTTCATAGAGACCTACAAAGAGACTTAGACTCCCACACAATAATAGTGGGAGACTTTAACACCCCACTGTCAATATTAGACAGATCAACGAGACAGAAAATTTAAAAGGATATCCAGGACTTGAACTCAGCTCTGGACCAAGTGGACCTAATAGTCATCTACAGAACTCTCCACCCTAAATCAAGAGAATATACATTCTTCTCAGCACCTCACCACACATTCTAAAATTGCCACATAATTGGAAGTAAAACACTCCTCAGCAAATGCAAAAGAATGGAAATAATAACAGTCTCTCAGACCACAGTACAATCAAATTAGAACTCAGGATTAAGAAACTCATTCAAAACTGCACAACTACGTGGTAACTGAACAACCTGCTCTGGAATGACTACTGGGTAAATAACGAATTTAAGGCAGAAATAAAGATGTTCTTTGAAACCAATAAGAACAAAGACACAATGTACCAGGATCTCTGGGACACATTTAAAGCAATGTGTAGAGGGAAATTGATAGCATTAAATGCCCACAAGAGAAAGCAGGAAAGAACTAAAATTGACACCCTATCATCACAATTAAACTAGAGAAGCAAGAGCACACAAATTCAAAAGCTAGCAGAAGACAAGAAATAACTAAGATCAGAGCAGAACTATAGAGACATAAAAAACCCTTGAAAACATCAATGAATCCAGGAGCTGGTTATTTGAAAAAATCAACAAAATGGATAGACTGCTAGCCAGACTAATAAAGGAGAAAAGGGAGAAGAATCAAATAGATGCAATAAAAAATAATAAAGAGGATATCATTACCGATCCCACAGACGTACAAGCTACCATCAGAGAATACTATAAACACCTCTACAAAAATAAACTAGAAAACCTAGAAGAAATGGATAAATTCCTGGACACATACAGTCTCCCAAGACTAATCCAGGAAGAAGTTGAATCCCTGAATAGACCAATAACAAGTTCTGAAATTGAGGCAGTAATTAATAGCCTACCAATCAAAAAAAGTCCAGGACCAGACAGATTCACAGACGAATTCTACCAGAGGTACTAAGAGGAGCTGGTACCATTCCTTCTGAAACTATTCCAAACAATAGAAAAGGAGGGACTCCTCCCTAACTCATTTTATGAGGCCAGCATCATCCTGATACCAAAACCTGCCAGAGAAACAACCAAAAAAGAAAATTTCAGGCCAATATCTCTGATGAACTTCGGTGTGAAAATCCTCAACAAAATACTGGCAAACTGAATACAGCAGCACATCAAAAAGCTTATCCACCACAATCAAGTCAGCTTCATCCCTGGGATGCAAGGTTGGTTCAACATAAGCATATCAACAAATGTAATCCATCACATAACCAGAACCAGTGACAAAAACCACGTGATTATCTCAACAGATGCAGACAAGGCCTTAGACAAAATTCAACAGCCCTTCATGCTAAAAACTCTCAATAAACTAGGTGTTGATGGAACATGTCTTAAAATAATAAGAGCTATTCATGACAAACACACAGCCAATATCTTACTGAATGGGCAAAAACTGGAAGCATTCCCTTTGAAAGCCAGCACAAGACAAGGATGCCCTCTCTCACCACTCCCATTCAACATAGTGTTGGACATTCTGCCCAGGGCAATCAGGCAAGAGAAAGAAAGCGTATTCAATTAGAAAAAGAGGAAGTCAAATTGTCTCTGTTTGCAGATGACATGATTGTATATTTAGAAAACCCCATTGTCTCAGCCCAAAATCTCCTTAAGCTGATAAGCAACTTCAGCAAAGTCTCAGGATACAAAATCAATGTGCAAAAATCACAAGTATTCCTATATGCCAACAGACAAATAGAAAGCCAAATCATGAGTGAACTCCCATTCACAATTGCTACAAAGAGAATAAAATATCTAGGAATACAACTTACAAGAGATGTGCAGGACCTCTTCAAGGAGAACTACAAATCACTTCTCAAGGAAATAAGAGAGGACACAAACAAATGGAAAAAAATTCCATGCTCATGGGTAGGAAAAATCAATATAGTGAAAATGGTCATACTGCCCTAAGTAATTTATAGATTCAATGCTATCCCCATCAAGCTACCATTGAGTTTATTCACAAAATTGGAAAAAACTACTTTAAATTTTATATGGATCAAAAAAGAGCTCACACAGCCAAGACAATCCTAAGGGAAAAAAAAATAAAAAAAACAAAGCGGAGGCATCATGCTACCTGACTTCAAACTATACTACAAGGCTACAGTAACCAGAACAGCATGGTAATGGTACCAAAACAGATATATAGACCAGTGAAACAGAACAGAGGCCTCAGAAATAACACCACACATCTACGACCATCTGATCTTTGACAAACCTGACAAATACAAGAAATGGGAAAAGGGTTCCCTTTTAATAAATGGTTTTGGGAAAACTGGCTAGCCATATGCAGAAAACTGAAACTGGACCCCTTCCTTACACCTTATACAGAAATTAAAGACTTAAACTTTAGACCTAAAGCCATAAAAACCCTAAAAACCTAGGCAATACCATTCAGGACATAGGCATGGACAAAGACTTCATAACTAAAACACCAAAAGCAATGGCAAGTAAAGCTAAAATTGACAAATGGGATCTAATTAAACTAACAAGCTTCTGCACAGCAAAAGAAACTATCATCAGAGTGAAAAGGCAACCTACAGAATGGGGGAAATTTTTTGCAATCTACCTATCTGACAAAGGGCTAATATCCAGAATCTACAAAAAACTTAAATTTATAAGAAAAAAGAAACATCTCCAAAAAAGTGGGCAAAGGATATGAACAGACACTGGGGGATGGATAGCATTAGAAGAAATACCTAATGTAGATGACAGGTTGATGAGTGCTGCAAACCACCATGGCACGTGTATACTATGTAACAAACCTGCACGTTCTGCACATATACCCCAGAACTTAAATTTTAATAAAAAAAAATTTGAGGACACATAAGCTGAAGGAATAGTGGAAGGTCTTCCAAGCAAATGATAATCAAAAGACCAAAAGGTTGGGCTATACGTATATCTCATAAAATAGGCATCAAGTTAAAACTCACAAGACATCAAAAAAAGCATATTTAATAATAATAAGGTGAATTCATTAGGATGGCATAAAAATTATAAATATATATTTTCCCAACATTAAAGCACCTAAATACATAAACATTTATGGACATGAAAAAATATATAGGTAGCAATACAATAATAGTAAGGGATTTCATTACTTCACTTTCAACAATAAATATATTGTTCAGACATAAAATTAGTTTTAGGAATATAGAACTTTAATTACATTTTTGCCTAAATGTACTTAACAGACATATATAGAACTTACCATCCAATAGCAACAGAATACATATTTTTTTTTTCTCTAGAGCACATAAAATACTCTGTAGAATAGACCATATGTTAGGCCAATAAACAAGTCTTACCAAATATAGGAAGATTGATGTCAAACACAGTATCATTTCGGATGACAATGGTATGAAACTAGAAATTAATAACAGGACGAAATTTTAAGTACAAATATGTGGAAATTAAACCACATGTTCCTGGACAACAAATGGGTCAAAGACCTAATTAAAAGGATTTTTCTTTAAACAACAAGGAAAGTACAACATACCAAAACATATATAACATAACAAAAGCAGTTCTAAAAGGAAAGTTTCTGTAACAAATGTGCATATTCATGAAGAAGAAACATCCCAAATTGTCTCAAGGAACTAGAGAAAGAACAAACTAAACCCAAAATAAGCAGAAGGAAGAAAAATCATAAAAATCAGAACAGAAATAAATCAAATAGAAAATAGAAAAATCATAGAAGGAATCAACAAAAATGAGTTGTCTTTATTTTTATAAAAAAATAAAATATACAAACCAGGAGCTAGTCTTAATTAAGAAACAAAGGGAAGACTAAAATAAATTAAAAATGAATATGAAGAAATTACAATAGATGCCTCAGAAATAAAAAGGACCATAAGGGACTATGGTAAACAATTACATACCAAAAAATTAAACAACTTGGAGAAAATGAATACATTTCTAAAATAGCACAACCTATCCAGATTGAGTGAGGAGAAATAGAAAGCCTGAACAGACCAATAACAAATGAAGAGTTTTAAGAACTAATCAAAAATCTCCCAATAAAGACAAACCAAGGACTAGATGGCTTCACTGTTAAACTCTCCCAAGTAAAAATATTTGGGAATAAACCTAACCACAAAGGGGAAAGACCTGTATGCTGAAAATTATAAAACATTGATGAAAAAAATTGGAAAAGGCACAAATAAATGGAAAGATACCTCATGTTCATGCACTGAAGAATATTATTAAAACATGCATACGACCCAAAACAATACACAAATTCAGCACAGCCTCTATAAAAATTCCAATGTCGTTCTTTACAGAAATAGAAAAAAAACTCCTAAAATGTTTGAAAACATAAAAACCCTGAATAGCCAAAGCAATTCTGAGAAAGCAAAAGTTGGAACCATCGTAATTCCTGATTTAAAATTATATTACGAAGCTACAGTAATCAAAACTGTTTGGTGCTAAAATTATATATAGAGAGAGACATAGACCAGTGGAGCAAAACATGGAGCACAGAAATAAATCCAAATATTTAAGGTCAACTAATTTTTGACAAGGGCACCAAGAGGACACAATAGGAAAAGGATAGTCTTTTCAATAAATGGTGCTATATGCACAAGAATAAAATTGGACCATTATCTTACAAGATACACAAAAATGAACTCGAAATAGATAAAAGTCCTAAATGTAAGACCGGAAACTACAAAACTCCTAGAAGACAACATAGAGCAAAATCTCCTAGACATTGGCCTTGGGAATGGCTTCTTCGATATCACACTAAAAGCTCAGACCGCAAAAGCACAAATGAAAAAAAGGGAATACATCAAACTAAAAATTTCTGCACAGCAAAAGAAATAAATGAATCAGCAGAGTATGAATTGTGAAAAACGAGTTGGAAACTATGTATCTGATAAAGAATTAATATCCAACATTTGTAAAGAACTCATACAAATCAATAGTAGAAAAACAATTTCATTAAACCATCAGTAAAAGGCCTGAATAGATATTTTTTTTTCAAAATTTATCTTGAAATGGCCAACAGGTAGATACAAAGGTGCTCAACATAATTATCAGGGAATTGCAAATCAAAACCTCTATGAGATACTGATATAGGAGCAGGGCAAGAAAGTGCTGGGAGAAGAAGAGTGGGTCCCACACTAGGGCTCCACCCCCTGCGCCTGTGCCCAGGAACCTAGGTGAGGACAGGGATTTCTGTTTTCCTGCCAAAATGTTGCATTTCCCAAGACCACCCTGGCCTGCCACGCCCCCATTCTGTGCCTATAAAAACCCTGAGACCCTAGCAGGTATGCACACAAGTGACTGAATGTTGAGAGGAACACACCAGCATAAGAGCACACCAAGAGTTGCGGGCAGATGTTGGCAAGCTGGCAGGCCATCAACCAGTGGAATGATGCGGAGTTTGGCCTGAGTGGTTGGAGGGGAGCCTGGCCTCTGAGAGGCCCGACTCCAGGCAAAAACCACTTTCCCACTCCATCTCTCTTCTGGCTCCCCCATCTTCTGAGAGCGACTTCCACTCCATAAAACCTTGAGCTCATTCTCCAAGCCCACATGTGATTCCATTCATCCAGTATACCAAAGCAAGAAACCCTGGAATACAGAAAGCCGTCTATCCTTGCTATAAGGCAGGGGTCTAATTGAGCTAACACAAGCTGCCCACTGATGGCTAAACTGAAAGAGCACCATGTAACACATACCCACTGGGGCTTCAGCTGTGAACATTCACCCGTAGACACTGGTTGGACCCGTAGACACATCGGGTTGGAACCCCACAATCTGCCCGTCTTCATGCTCCCACTAGAGGTTGGAGCAGCAGGACACTGAATAAATGAGCCACTCCCCCATTGCATGCCCTGTGAGGGGGACAAGCAAACTTTTCCCATTTCAATACCACCTCACACTTGTTAGGATGCTATTTTCAAAAAGTCAAAGATAATAAATATTTCTCAAGGTGTGGAAAAAAGAAAACTCTTATACATTGTTAATGAGAATGTTTTATTGGTACAGACATTAGGGAAAACAGTGTGAAGGTTTCTGAAGAACTACCAGATGACTCACAAATCCCTCTTATGGACATATCTTCTAAAGAAATAAAATCACTTTTATTCCGAAAGAAATGAAAATATCTGTACTTTTATGTTTATTGCAGCATTATTCACAATAGCCAAGATATGGAAACAACTATATTATAGATAGATAGATAGATAGATAGATAGATAGATAGATAGATCAAGATAGATATATTTTCTATACATATGTAAACTATTCTTAAAATGTTGAGTTTTTATCAATAAAAGATGTTGAAATATGTCAAATGGTACTATTGCATAATTGAGACAAACGTGGTTTTATCCTTTGTTCTGTTAATGTGATGTATTGTGTCAGTTGATGTGCATATGTTATACCACCTTGCATACTAGGGATCACTCAAACTTGGTGATAACGTGTACACATTTAAGTATGTTGATGGATTTGGTTAATTAATATTTTATTAAGGATTTAACATACAGGTTCATCAGAGAGATAGAACTGTGAGTTTTGAATTTTTTCTGTTCTATATTTTATAAATACATATATATACCTATGTTTAATTATATAATATATAATTATAATTAAATGATATATATAATTACATATGTAATTATATAACAGTTATATAACAGACGATTATATAACATAGTTATATAACAGGAGATTATATAACATAGTTATATAACAGGCGATTATATAACATAGTTATATAACAGGCGATTATATAACAGTTATATAAGGCGATTATATAACATAGTTATATAACGCGATTATATAACATAGTTATATAACTGGGATTATATAACATAGTTATATAACGCGATTATATAACATAGTTATATAACAGGCGATTATATAACATAGTTATATAACAGGCGATTATATAACATACTTATATAACGGGATTATATAACATAGTTATATAACAGGCGATTATATAGCATAGTTATATAACTGGGATTATATAACATAGTTATATAACGGCGATTATATAACATAGTTATATAACGGGGATCATATCACATAGTTATATAACGGCGATCATATCACGTAGTTATATAATGGCGATTATATCACGTAGTAATATAACAGGCGATTATATAACATAGTTATATAACAGGCGGTTATATAACATAGTTATATAACGATTATAAAATATATACAGGGATTATATAACATAGTTATATCACAGGCGATTATATAACATAGTTATATCACAGGCGATTATATAACATAGTTATATCACAGGCGATTATATAACATAGTTATATCACAGGCGATTATAAAACAGTTATATAACAGGGGATTATATAACATAGTTATATAACAGACCATTAACCAGGATAATGATGCAGAGTTTGGCCTGAGTGGTTGGAGGGGAGCCTGGCCTCTGAGAGGCCCGACTCCAGGCAAAAACCACTTTCCCACTCCATCTCTCTTCTGGCTCCCCCATCTTCTGAGAGCGACTTCCACTCCATAAAACCTTGAGCTCATTCTCCAAGCCCACATGTGATTCCATTCATCCTGTATACCAAAGCAAGAAACCCTGGAATACAGAACGCCGTCTATCCTTGCTATAAGGCAGGGGTCTAATTGAGCTAACACAAGCTGCCCACTGATGGCTAAACTGAAAGAGCACCATGTAACACATACCCACTGGGGCTTCAGCTGCGAACATTCACCCGTAGACACTGGTTGGACCCGTAGACACATCGGGTTGGAACCCCACAATCTGCCCGTCTTCATGCTCCCACTAGAGGTTGGAGCAGCAGGACACTGAATAAATGAGCCACTCCCCCATTGCATGCCCTGTGAGGGGGACAAGCAAACTTTTCCCATTTCAATACCACCTCACACTTGTTAGGATGCTATTTTCAAAAAGTCAAAGATAATAAATATTTCTCAAGGTGTGGAAAAAAGAAAACTCTTATACATTGTTAATGAGAATGTTTTATAGGTACAGACATTAGGGAAAACAGTGTGAAGGTTTCTGAAGAACTACCAGACGACTCACAAATCTCTCTTCTGGACATATCTTCTAAAGAAATAAAATCACTTTTATTCCGAAAGAAATGAAAATATCTGTACTTTTATGTTTATTGCAGCATTATTCACAATAGCCAAGATATGGAAACAACTATATTATAGATAGATAGATAGATAGATAGATAGATAGATAGATAGATCAAGATAGATATATTTTCTATACATATGTAAACTATTCTTAAAATGTTGAGTTTTTATCAATAAAAGATGTTGAAATATGTCAAATGGTACTATTGCATAATTGAGACAAACGTGGTTTTATCCTTTGTTCTGTTAATGTGATGTATTGTGTCAGTTGATGTGCATATGTTATACCAGCCTTGCATACTAGGGATCACTCAAACTTGGTGATAACGTGTACACATTTCAGTATGTTGATGGATTTGGTTAATTAATATTTTATTAAGGATTTAACATACAGGTTCATCAGAGAGATAGACCTGTGAGTTTTGAATTTTTTCTGTTCTATATTTTATAAATACGTATATATACCTATGTGTAATTATATAATATATAATTATAATTAAATGATATATATAATTACATACGTAATTATATAACAGTTATATAACAGACGATTATATAACATAGTTATATAACAGGCGATTATATAACATAGTTATATAACAGGCGGTTATATAACATAGTTATATAACGGATTATATAACATAGTTATAAACAGGCGTTATATAGTTATATAACAGGCGATTATATAACATAGTTATATAACAGGCGATTATATAACATAGTTATATAACGGATTATATAACATAGTTATATAACGGCGATTATATAACATAGTTATAAAACATTATATAACAGGCGATTATATAACATAGTTATATAACTGGGATTATATAACATAGTTATATAACGGCGATTATATAACATAGTTATTAACGGATTATATCAGTTATATAACAGGCGATTATATAACATAGTTATATAACAGGCGATTATATAACATAGTTATATAACAGGCGATTATATAACATAGTTATATAACGGGATTATATAACATAGTTATATAACAGGCGATTATATAACATGGTTATATAACAGGCGATTATATAACATGGTTATATAACAGGCGATTATATAACATGGTTATATAACAGGCGATTATATAACATGGTTATATTACAGGCGATTATATAACATGGTTATATAACATGCGATTATATAACATGGTTAATAACAGTTATATAACAGGGGATTATATAACATAGTTATATAACAGACCATTAACCAGGGAATGATGCAGAGTTTGGCCTGATGGTTGGAGGGGAGCCTGGCCTCTGAGAGGCCCGACTCCAGGCAAAACCACTTTCCCACTCCATCTCTCTTCTGGCTCCCCCATCTTCTGAGAGCGACTTCCACTCCATAAAACCTTGAGCTCATTCTCCAAGCCCACATGTGATTCCATTCATCCTGTATACCAAAGCAAGAAACCCTGGAATACAGAAAGCCGTCTATCCTTGCTATAAGGCAGGGGTCTAATTGAGCTAACACAAGCTGCCCACTGATGGCTAAACTGAAAGAGCACCATGTAACACATACCCACTGGGGCTTCAGCTGTGAACATTCACCCGTAGACACTGCCATCGGGTTGGAACCCCACAATCTGCCCGTCTTCATGCTCCCACTAGAGGTTGGAGCAGCAGGACACTGAATAAATGAGCCACTCCCCATTGCATGCCCTGTGAGGGGGACAAGCAAACTTTTCCCATTTCAATACCACCTCACACTTGTTAGGATGCTATTTTCAAAAAGTCAAAGATAATAAATATTTCTCAAGGTGTGGAAAAAAGAAAACTCTTATACATTGTTAATGAGAATGTTTTATAGGTACAGACATTAGGGAAAACAGTGTGAAGTTTCTGAAGAACTACCAGAGACTCACAAATCCTCTTCTGGACATATCTTCTAAAGAAATAAAATCACTTTTATTCCGAAAGAAATGAAAATATCTGTACTTTTATGTTTATTGCAGCATTATTCACAATAGCCAAGATATGGAAACAACTATATTATAGATAGATAGATAGATAGATAGATAGATAGATAGATAGATCAAGATAGATATATTTTCTATACATATGTAAACTATTCTTAAAATGTTGAGTTTTTATCAATAAAAGATGTTGAAATATGTCAAATGGTACTATTGCATAATTGAGACAAACGTGGTTTTATCCTTTGTTCTGTTAATGTGATGTATTGTGTCAGTTGATGTGCATATGTTATACCACCTTGCATACTAGGGATCACTCAAACTTGGTGATAACGTGTACACATTTCAGTATGTTGATGGATTTGGTTAATTAATATTTTATTAAGGATTTAACATACAGGTTCATCAGAGAGATAGAACTGTGAGTTTTGAATTTTTTCTGTTCTATATTTTATAAATACTATATATACCTATGTTAATTATATAATATATAATTATAATTAAATGATATATATAATTACATATGTAATTATATAACAGTTATATAACAGACGATTATATAACATAGTTATATAACAGGGATTATATAACATAGTTATATAACAGGCGATTATATAACATAGTTATATAACAGGCGATTATATAACAGTTATATAAGGCGATTATATAACATAGTTATATAACGCGATTATATAACATAGTTATATTATAACAGTTATAAGCGATTATATAACATAGTTATATAACAGGCGATTATATAACATAGTTATATAACAGATATATAAAATATATAACGGGATTATATAACATAGTTATATAACGGCGATTATATAACATAGTTATATAACAGGCGATTATATAACATAGTTATATAACAGGCGATTATATAACATAGTTATATAACAGGCGTTATATACATGTTATATAACGATTATAACATGTTATATACAGGGATTATATAACATGTTATATACAGGCGATTATATAACATAGTTATATACAGGTTATAAACAGTTATATAACAGGGGATTATATAACATAGTTATATAACAGACCATTAACCAGGAATGATGCAGAGTTTGGCCTGAGTGGTTGGAGGGGAGCCTGGCCTCTGAGAGGCCCGACTCCAGGCAAAAACCACTTTCCCACTCCATCTCTCTTCTGGCTCCCCCATCTTCTGAGAGCGACTTCCACTCCATAAAACCTTGAGCTCATTCTCCAAGCCCACATGTGATTCCATTCATCCTGTATACCAAAGCAAGAAACCCTGGAATACAGAAAGCCGTCTATCCTTGCTATAAGGCAGGGGTCTAATTGAGCTAACACAAGCTGCCCACTGATGGCTAAACTGAAAGAGCACCATGTAACACATACCCACTGGGGCTTCAGCTGGAACATTCACCCGTAGACACTGGTTGGACCCGTAGACACATCGGGTTGGAACCCCACAATCTGCCCGTCTTCATGCTCCCACTAGAGGTTGGAGCAGCAGGACACTGAATAAATGAGCCACTCCCCCATTGCATGCCCTGTGAGGGGGACAAGCAAACTTTTCCCATTTCAATACCACCTCACACTTGTTAGGATGCTATTTTCAAAAAGTCAAAGATAATAAATATTTCTCAAGGTGTGGAAAAAAGAAAACTCTTATACATTGTTAATGAGAATGTTTTATGGTACAGACATTAGGGAAAACAGTGTGAAGGTTTCTGAAGAACTACCAGACGACTCACAAATCTCTCTTCTGGACATATCTTCTAAAGAAATAAAATCACTTTTATTCCGAAAGAAATGAAAATATCTGTACTTTTATGTTTATTGCGGCATTATTCACAATAGCCAAGATATGGAAACAACTATATTATAGATATAGATAGATAGATAGATAGATAGATAGATGATCAAGATAGATATATTTTCTATACATATGTAAACTATTCTTAAAATGTTGAGTTTTTATCAATAAAAGATGTTGAAATATGTCAAATGGTACTATTGCATAATTGAGACAAACGTGGTTTTATCCTTTGTTCTGTTAATGTGATGTATTGTGTCAGTTGATGTGCATATGTTATACCAGCCTTGCATACTAGGGATCACTCAAACTTGGTGATAACGTGTACACATTTCAGTATGTTGATGGATTTGGTTAATTAATATTTTATTAAGGATTTAACATACAGGTTCATCAGAGAGATAGACCTGTGAGTTTTGAATTTTTTCTGTTCTATATTTTATAAATACATATATATACCTATGTTAATTATATAATATATAATTATAATTAAATAATATATAATTACATATGTAATTATATAACAGTTATATAACAGACGATTATATAACATAGTTATATAACAGGCGATTATATAACATAGTTATATAACAGGCGATTATATAACATAGTTATATAACAGGCGATTATAACAGTTATATAAGGCGATTATATAACATAGTTATATAACGCGATTATATAACATAGTTATATAATATTATATATATAACGCGATTATATAACATAGTTATATAACAGGCGATTATATAACATAGTTATATAACAGGCGATTATATAACATATTATATAACGGATTATATAACATAGTTATATAACAGGCGATTATATACATAGTTATATAACTGGGATTATATAACATAGTTATATAACGGCGATTATATAACATAGTTATATAACGGGATATATACATAGTTATATAACGGCGATATATACATATATAAGCGATTATATAGTTATATAACAGGCGATTATATAACATGTATAAAAATATAACATGTTATATAACAGGCGATTATATAACATGGTTATATAACAGGCGATTATATAACATGGTTATATAACAGGCGATTATATAACATGGTTATATAACAGGCGATTATATAACATGTTATATACAGGCGATTATATAACATGGTTATATACAGGCGATTATATAACTGGTTATATAACAGTTATATAACAGGGGATTATATAACATAGTTATATAACAGACCATTAACCAGGGAATGATGCAGAGTTTGGCCTGAGTGGTTGGAGGGGAGCCTGGCCTCTGAGAGGCCCGACTCCAGGCAAAAACCACTTTCCCACTCCATCTCTCTTCTGGCTCCCCCATCTTCTGAGAGCGACTTCCACTCCATAAAACCTTGAGCTCATTCTCCAAGCCCACATGTGATTCCATTCATCCTGTATACCAAAGCAAGAAACCCTGGAATACAGAAAGCCGTCTATCCTTGCTATAAGGCAGGGGTCTAATTGAGCTAACACAAGCTGCCCACTGATGGCTAAACTGAAAGAGCACCATGTAACACATACCCACTGGGGCTTCAGCTGTGAACATTCACCCGTAGACACTGGTTGGACCCGTAGACACATCGGGTTGGAACCCCACAATCTGCCCGTCTTCATGCTCCCACTAGAGGTTGGAGCAGCAGGACACTGAATAAATGAGCCACTCCCCCATTGCATGCCCTGTGAGGGGGACAAGCAAACTTTTCCCATTTCAATACCACCTCACACTTGTTAGGATGCTATTTTCAAAAAGTCAAAGATAATAAATATTTCTCAAGGTGTGGAAAAAAGAAAACTCTTATACATTGTTAATGAGAATGTTTTATTGGTACAGACATTAGGGAAAACAGTGTGAAGGTTTCTGAAGAACTACCAGACGACTCACAAATCTCTCTTCTGGACATATCTTCTAAAGAAATAAAATCACTTTTATTCCGAAAGAAATGAAAATATCTGTACTTTTATGTTTATTGCGGCATTATTCACAATAGCCAAGATATGGAAACAACTATATTATAGATAGATAGATAGATAGATAGATAGATAGATAGATCAAGATAGATATATTTTCTATACATATGTAAACTATTCTTAAAATGTTGAGTTTTTATCAATAAAAGATGTTGAAATATGTCAAATGGTACTATTGCATAATTGAGACAAACGTGGTTTTATCCTTTGTTCTGTTAATGTGATGTATTGTGTCAGTTGATGTGCATATGTTATACCAGCCTTGCATACTAGGGATCACTCAAACTTGGTGATAACGTGTACACATTTCAGTATGTTGATGGATTTGGTTAATTAATATTTTATTAAGGATTTAACATACAGGTTCATCAGAGAGATAGACCTGTGAGTTTTGAATTTTTTCTGTTCTATATTTTATAAATACGTATATATACCTATGTGTAATTATATAATATATAATTATAATTAAATAATATATAATTACATAGTAATTATATAACAGTTATATAACAGACGATTATATAACATAGTTATATAACAGGCGATTATATAACATAGTTATATAACAGGCGGTTATATAACATAGTTATATAACGATTATATAACATAGTTATAAACAGGCGATTATATAACATAGTTATATAACAGGCGATTATATAACATAGTTATATAACAGGCGATTATATAACATAGTTATATAACCGGATTATATAACATAGTTATATAACGGCGATTATATAACATAGTTATATAACAGACGATTATATAACATAGTCATATAACAGGCGATTATATAACATAGTTATATAACTGGGATTATATAACATAGTTATATAACGGCGATTATATAACATAGTTATGTAACGGCGATTATATCACGTAGTATATAACAGGCGATTATATAACATAGTTATATAACAGGCGATTATATAACATAGTTATATAACAGGCGATTATATAACATAGTTATATAACGGGATTATATAACATAGTTATATAACAGGCGATTATATAACATGGTTATATAACAGGCGATTATATAACATGGTTATATAACAGGCGATTATATAACATGGTTATATAACAGGCGATTATATAACATGGTTATATTACAGGCGATTATATAACATGGTTATATAACATGCGATTATATAACATGGTTACATAACAGTTATATAACAGGGGATTATATAACATAGTTATATAACAGACCATTAACCAGGGAATGATGCAGAGTTTGGCCTGATGGTTGGAGGGGAGCCTGGCCTCTGAGAGGCCCGACTCCAGGCAAAACCACTTTCCCACTCCATCTCTCTTCTGGCTCCCCCATCTTCTGAGAGCGACTTCCACTCCATAAAACCTTGAGCTCATTCTCCAAGCCCACATGTGATTCCATTCATCCTGTATACCAAAGCAAGAAACCCTGGAATACAGAAAGCCGTCTATCCTTGCTATAAGGCAGGGGTCTAATTGAGCTAACACAAGCTGCCCACTGATGGCTAAACTGAAAGAGCACCATGTAACACATACCCACTGGGGCTTCAGCTGTGAACATTCACCCGTAGACACTGGCCCCATCGGGTTGGAACCCCACAATCTGCCCGTCTTCATGCTCCCACTAGAGGTTGGAGCAGCAGGACACTGAATAAATGAGCCACTCCCCCATTGCATGCCCTGTGAGGGGGACAAGCAAACTTTTCCCATTTCAATACCACCTCACACTTGTTAGGATGCTATTTTCAAAAAGTCAAAGATAATAAATATTTCTCAAGGTGTGGAAAAAAGAAAACTCTTATACATTGTTAATGAGAATGTTTTATTGGTACAGACATTAGGGAAAACAGTGTGAAGGTTTCTGAAGAACTACCAGACGACTCACAAATCTCTCTTCTGGACATATCTTCTAAAGAAATAAAATCACTTTTATTCCGAAAGAAATGAAAATATCTGTACTTTTATGTTTATTGCGGCATTATTCACAATAGCCAAGATATGGAAACAACTATATTATAGATAGATAGATAGATAGATAGATAGATAGATAGATAGATCAAGATAGATATATTTTCTATACATATGTAAACTATTCTTAAAATGTTGAGTTTTTATCAATAAAAGATGTTGAAATATGTCAAATGGTACTATTGCATAATTGAGACAAACGTGGTTTTATCCTTTGTTCTGTTAATGTGATGTATTGTGTCAGTTGATGTGCATATGTTATACCAGCCTTGCATACTAGGGATCACTCAAACTTGGTGATAACGTGTACACATTTCAGTATGTTGATGGATTTGGTTAATTAATATTTTATTAAGGATTTAACATACAGGTTCATCAGAGAGATAGACCTGTGAGTTTTGAATTTTTTCTGTTCTATATTTTATAAATACGTATATATACCTATGTGTAATTATATAATATATAATTATAATTAAATAATATATAAAATTACATATGTAATTATATAACAGTTATATAACAGGCGATTATATAACATAGTTATATAACAGGCGATAACAGATTATATATAACATAGTTATACAACAGGCGATTATATAACATAGTTATATAACAGGCGATTATATAACATAGTTATATAACAGGCGATTATATAACATAGTTATATAACGGATTATATAACATAGTATATAACGGCGATTATATAACATAGTTATATAACAGACGATTATATAACATAGTCATATAACAGGCGATTATATAACATAGTTATATAACTGGGATTATATAACATAGTTATATAACGGCGATTATATAACATAGTTATTAACGGCGATTATATCACGTAGTAATATAACAGGCGATTATATAACATAGTTATATAACAGGCGATTATATAACATAGTTATATAACAGGCGATTATATAACATAGTTATATAACAGGATTATATAACATAGTTATATAACAGGCGATTATATAACATGGTTATATAACAGGCGATTATATAACATGGTTATATAACAGGCGATTATATAACATGGTTATATAACAGGCGATTATATAACATGGTTATATTACAGGCGATTATATAACATGGTTATATAACATGCGATTATATAACATGGTTACATAACAGTTATATAACAGGGGATTATATAACATAGTTATATAACAGACCATTAACCAGGGAATGATGCAGAGTTTGGCCTGAATGGTTGGAGGGGAGCCTGGCCTCTGAGAGGCCCGACTCCAGGCAAAAACCACTTTCCCACTCCATCTCTCTTCTGGCTCCCCCATCTTCTGAGAGCGACTTCCACTCCATAAAACCTTGAGCTCATTCTCCAAGCCCACATGTGATTCCATTCATCCTGTATACCAAAGCAAGAAACCCTGGAATACAGAAAGCCGTCTATCCTTGCTATAAGGCAGGGGTCTAATTGAGCTAACACAAGCTGCCCACTGATGGCTAAACTGAAAGAGCACCATGTAACACATACCCACTGGGGCTTCAGCTGTGAACATTCACCCGTAGACACTGCCATCGGGTTGGAACCCCACAATCTGCCCGTCTTCATGCTCCCACTAGAGGTTGGAGCAGCAGGACACTGAATAAATGAGCCACTCCCCCATTGCATGCCCTGTGAGGGGGACAAGCAAACTTTTCCCATTTCAATACCACCTCACACTTGTTAGGATGCTATTTTCAAAAAGTCAAAGATAATAAATATTTCTCAAGGTGTGGAAAAAAGAAAACTCTTATACATTGTTAATGAGAATGTTTTATAGGTACAGACATTAGGGAAAACAGTGTGAAGTTTCTGAAGAACTACCAGATGACTCACAAATCCCTCTTCTGGACATATCTTCTAAAGAAATAAAATCACTTTTATTCCGAAAGAAATGAAAATATCTGTACTTTTATGTTTATTGCAGCATTATTCACAATAGCCAAGATATGGAAACAACTATATTATAGATAGATAGATAGATAGATAGATAGATAGATAGATAGATCAAGATAGATATATTTTCTATACATATGTAAACTATTCTTAAAATGTTGAGTTTTTATCAATAAAAGATGTTGAAATATGTCAAATGGTACTATTGCATAATTGAGACAAACGTGGTTTTATCCTTTGTTCTGTTAATGTGATGTATTGTGTCAGTTGATGTGCATATGTTATACCAACCTTGCATACTAGGGATCACTCAAACTTGGTGATAACGTGTACACATTTAAGTATGTTGATGGATTTGGTTAATTAATATTTTATTAAGGATTTAACATACAGGTTCATCAGAGAGATAGAACTGTGAGTTTTGAATTTTTTCTGTTCTATATTTTATAAATACATATATATACCTATGTTTAATTATATAATATATAATTATAATTAAATGATATATATAATTACATATGTAATTATATAACAGTTATATAACAGACGATTATATAACATAGTTATATAACAGGAGATTATATAACATAGTTATATAACAGGCGATTATATAACATAGTTATATAACAGGCGATTATATAACAGTTATATAAGGCGATTATATAACATAGTTATATAACGCGATTATATAACATAGTTATATAACTGGGATTATATAACATAGTTATATAACGCGATTATATAACATAGTTATATAACAGGCGATTATATAACATAGTTATATAACAGGCGATTATATAACATACTTATATAACGGGATTATATAACATAGTTATATAACAGGCGATTATATAGCATAGTTATATAACTGGGATTATATAACATAGTTATATAACGGCGATTATATAACATAGTTATATAACGGGGATCATATCACATAGTTATATAACGGCGATCATATCACGTAGTTATATAATGGCGATTATATCACGTAGTAATATAACAGGCGATTATATAACATAGTTATATAACAGGCGGTTATATAACATAGTTATATAACGTGATTATATAACATAGTTATATCACAGGGGATTATATAACATAGTTATATCACAGGCGATTATATAACATAGTTATATCACAGGCGATTATAAAACAGTTATATAACAGGGGATTATATAACATAGTTATATAACAGACCATTAACCAGGATAATGATGCAGAGTTTGGCCTGAGTGGTTGGAGGGGAGCCTGGCCTCTGAGAGGCCCGACTCCAGGCAAAAACCACTTTCCCACTCCATCTCTCTTCTGGCTCCCCCATCTTCTGAGAGCGACTTCCACTCCATAAAACCTTGAGCTCATTCTCCAAGCCCACATGTGATTCCATTCATCCTGTATACCAAAGCAAGAAACCCTGGAATACAGAACGCCGTCTATCCTTGCTATAAGGCAGGGGTCTAATTGAGCTAACACAAGCTGCCCACTGATGGCTAAACTGAAAGAGCACCACGTAACACATACCCACTGGGGCTTCAGCTGCGAACATTCACCCGTAGACACTGGTTGGACCCGTAGACACATCGGGTTGGAACCCCACAATCTGCCCGTCTTCATGCTCCCACTAGAGGTTGGAGCAGCAGGACACTGAATAAATGAGCCACTCCCCCATTGCATGCCCTGTGAGGGGACAAGCAAACTTTTCCCATTTCAATACCACCTCACACTTGTTAGGATGCTATTTTCAAAAAGTCAAAGATAATAAATATTTCTCAAGGTGTGGAAAAAAGAAAACTCTTATACATTGTTAATGAGAATGTTTTATAGGTACAGACATTAGGGAAAACAGTGTGAAGGTTTCTGAAGAACTACCAGACGACTCACAAATCTCTCTTCTGGACATATCTTCTAAAGAAATAAAATCACTTTTATTCCGAAAGAAATGAAAATATCTGTACTTTTATGTTTATTGCAGCATTATTCACAATAGCCAAGATATGGAAACAACTATATTATAGATAGATAGATAGATAGATAGATAGATAGATAGATAGATCGATCAAGATAGATATATTTTCTATACATATGTAAACTATTCTTAAAATGTTGAGTTTTTATCAATAAAAGATGTTGAAATATGTCAAATGGTACTATTGCATAATTGAGACAAACGTGGTTTTATCCTTTGTTCTGTTAATGTGATGTATTGTGTCAGTTGATGTGCATATGTTATACCAGCCTTGCATACTAGGGATCACTCAAACTTGGTGATAACGTGTACACATTTCAGTATGTTGATGGATTTGGTTAATTAATATTTTATTAAGGATTTAACATACAGGTTCATCAGAGAGATAGACCTGTGAGTTTTGAATTTTTTCTGTTCTATATTTTATAAATACATATATATACCTATGTTAATTATATAATATAAATTATAATTAAATGATATATATAATTACATATGTAATTATATAACAGTTATATAACAGACGATTATATAACATAGTTATATAACAGGCGATTATATAACATAGTTATATAACAGGCGATTATATAACATAGTTATATAACAGGCGATTATATAACAGTTATATAAGGCGATTATATAACATAGTTATATAACGCGATTATATAACATAGTTATATAACTGGGATTATATAACATAGTTATATAACGGATTATATAACATAGTTATATAACAGCGATTATATAACATAGTTATATAACAGGCGATTATATAACATATTATATAACGGATTATATAACATAGTTATATAACAGGCGATTATATACATAGTTATATAACTGGGATTATATAACATAGTTATATAACGGCGATTATATAACATAGTTATATAACGGGATCATATCACATAGTTATATAACGGCGATATATCATAGTTATATAAGGCGATTATATCACGTAGTAATATAACAGGCGATTATATAACATAGTTATATAACAGGCGTTATATAACATAGTTATATAACGGATTATATAACATAGTTATATAACAGGCGATTATATAACATGGTTATATAACAGGCGATTATATAACATGGTTATATAACAGGCGATTTTATTACGATTATATAACATGGTTATATTACAGGCGATTATATAACATGGTTATATAACAGGCGATTATATAACATGGTTACATAACAGTTATATAACAGGGGATTATATAACATAGTTATATAACAGACCATTAACCAGGGAATGATGCAGAGTTTGGCCTGATGGTTGGAGGGGAGCCTGGCCTCTGAGAGGCCCGACTCCAGGCAAAAACCACTTTCCCACTCCATCTCTCTTCTGGCTCCCCCATCTTCTGAGAGCGACTTCCACTCCATAAAACCTTGAGCTCATTCTCCAAGCCCACATGTGATTCCATTCATCCTGTATACCAAAGCAAGAAACCCTGGAATACAGAAAGCCGTCTATCCTTGCTATAAGGCAGGGGTCTAATTGAGCTAACACAAGCTGCCCACTGATGGCTAAACTGAAAGAGCACCATGTAACACATACCCACTGGGGCTTCAGCTGTGAACATTCACCCGTAGACACTTGACCCGTAACACATCGGGTTGGAACCCCACAATCTGCCCGTCTTCATGCTCCCACTAGAGGTTGGAGCAGCAGGACACTGAATAAATGAGCCACTCCCCCATTGCATGCCCTGTGAGGGGGACAAGCAAACTTTTCCCATTTCAATACCACCTCACACTTGTTAGGATGCTATTTTCAAAAAGTCAAAGATAATAAATATTCTCAAGGTGTGGAAAAAAGAAAACTCTTATACATTGTTAATGAGAATGTTTTATAGGTACAGACATTAGGGAAAACAGTGTGAAGGTTTCTGAAGAACTACCAGACGACTCACAAATCTCTCTTCTGGACATATCTTCTAAAGAAATAAATCACTTTTATTCCGAAAGAAATGAAAATATCTGTACTTTTATGTTTATTGCAGCATTATTCACAATAGCCAAGATATGGAAACAACTATATTATAGATAGATAGATAGATAGATAGATAGATAGATAGATCAAGATAGATATATTTTCTATACATATGTAAACTATTCTTAAAATGTTGAGTTTTTATCAATAAAAGATGTTGAAATATGTCAAATGGTACTATTGCATAATTGAGACAAACGTGGTTTTATCCTTTGTTCTGTTAATGTGATGTATTGTGTCAGTTGATGTGCATATGTTATACCAGCCTTGCATACTAGGGATCACTCAAACTTGGTGATAACGTGTACACATTTCAGTATGTTGATGGATTTGGTTAATTAATATTTTATTAAGGATTTAACATACAGTTCATCAGAGAGATAGACCTGTGAGTTTTGAATTTTTTCTGTTCTATATTTTATAAATACGTATATATACCTATGTGTAATTATATAATATATAATTATAATTAAATGATATATTAATTACATACTGATTATAACAGTTATATAACAGCGATTATTATAACATAGTTATATAACAGGCGATTATATAACATAGTTATATAACAGGCGTTATATAACATAGTTATATAACAGCGATTTATTATAAACTAGTTATATAACAAAGGCGATTATTAACATAGTTATAAACTATAACATAGTTATATAACGCGATTATATAAACATAGTATATAAAGGCGATATGATAACATATTAATAACGGATTTATAACAATTAATACGGGATATATCACATAGTTATATAACGGCGATATAATAATATATAACAGGCGATTATATAACATAGTTATATAACAGGCGGATTATATAACATGGTTATATAACGCGATTAATACATTATATAACGCGATTATATAACATAGTTATATCACAGGCGATTATATAACATGTTTATTACAGGCGATTATATAACATAGTTATATCACAGTGCGATTATAATAACAGTTATATAACAGGGATTATATAACATAGTTATATAACAGACCATTAACCAGGGAATGATGCAGAGTTTGGCCTGAGTGGTTGGAGGGGAGCCTGGCCTCTGAGAGGCCCGACTCCAGGCAAAACCACTTTCCCACTCCATCTCTCTTCTGGCTCCCCCATCTTCTGAGAGCGACTTCCACTCCATAAAACCTTGAGCTCATTCTCCAAGCCCACATGTGATTCCATTCATCCTGTATACCAAAGCAAGAAACCCTGGAATACAGAAAGCCGTCTATCCTTGCTATAAGGCAGGGGTCTAATTGAGCTAACACAAGCTGCCCACTGATGGCTAAACTGAAAGAGCACCATGTAACACATACCCACTGGGGCTTCAGCTGTGAACATTCACCCGTAGACACTGGTTGGACCCGTAGACACATCGGGTTGGAACCCCACAATCTGCCCGTCTTCATGCTCCCACTAGAGGTTGGAGCAGCAGGACACTGAATAAATGAGCCACTCCCCCATTGCATGCCCTGTGAGGGGGACAAGCAAACTTTTCCCATTTCAATACCACCTCACACTTGTTAGGATGCTATTTTCAAAAAGTCAAAGATAATAAATATTTCTCAAGGTGTGGAAAAAAGAAAACTCTTATACATTGTTAATGAGAATGTTTTATGGTACAGACATTAGGGAAAACAGTGTGAAGGTTTCTGAAGAACTACCAGACGACTCACAAATCTCTCTTCTGGACATATCTTCTAAAGAAATAAAATCACTTTTATTCCGAAAGAAATGAAAATATCTGTACTTTTATGTTTATTGCGCATTATTCACAATAGCCAAGATATGGAAACAACTATATTATAGATAGATAGATAGATAGATAGTAGATAGATAGATAGATCAAGATAGATATATTTTCTATACATATGTAAACTATTCTTAAAATGTTGAGTTTTTATCAATAAAAGATGTTGAAATATGTCAAATGGTACTATTGCATAATTGAGACAAACGTGGTTTATCCTTTGTTCTGTTAATGTGATGTATTGTGTCAGTTGATGTGCATATGTTATACCAACCTTGCATACTAGGGATCACTCAAACTTGGTGATAACGTGTACACATTTCAGTATGTTGATGGATTTGGTTAATTAATATTTTATTAAGGATTTAACATACAGGTTCATCAGAGAGATAGACCTGTGAGTTTTGAATTTTTTCTGTTCTATATTTTATAAATACATATATATACCTATGTTTAATTATATAATATATAATTATAATTAAATGATATATATAATTACATATGTAATTATATAACAGTTATATAACAGACGATTATATAACATAGTTATATAACAGGCGATTATATAACATAGTTATATAACAGGCGATTATATAACATAGTTATATAACAGGCGATTATATAACAGTTATATAAGGCGATTATATAACATAGTTATATAACGCGATTATATAACATAGTTATATAACTGGGATTATATAACATAGTTATATAACGCGATTATATAACATAGTTATATAACAGGCGATTATATAACATAGTTATATAACAGGCGATTATATAACATATTATATAACGGGATTATATAACATAGTTATATAACAGGCGATTATATAGCATAGTTATATAACTGGGATTATATAACATAGTTATATAACGGCGATTATATAACATAGTTATATAACGGGGATCATATACATAGTTATATAACGGCGATCATATCAGTAGTTATATAATGGCGATTATATCACGTAGTAATATAACAGGCGATTATATAACATGTTATATAACGGCGTTATATAACATAGTTATATAACGTGATTATATAACATAGTTATATACGGGGATTATATAACATAGTTATATCACAGGCGATTATATAACATAGTTTATATACAGGCGATTATATAACATGTTATATCACAGGCGATTATATAACATAGTTATATCACAGGCGATTATAAAACAGTTATATAACAGGGATTATATAACATAGTTATATAACAGACCATTAACCAGGATATGATGCAGAGTTTGGCCTGAGTGGTTGGAGGGGAGCCTGGCCTCTGAGAGGCCCGACTCCAGGCAAAAACCACTTTCCCACTCCATCTCTCTTCTGGCTCCCCCATCTTCTGAGAGCGACTTCCACTCCATAAAACCTTGAGCTCATTCTCCAAGCCCACATGTGATTCCATTCATCCTGTATACCAAAGCAAGAAACCCTGGAATACAGAACGCCGTCTATCCTTGCTATAAGGCAGGGGTCTAATTGAGCTAACACAAGCTGCCCACTGATGGCTAAACTGAAAGAGCACCATGTAACACATACCCACTGGGGCTTCAGCTGCGAACATTCACCCGTAGACACTGGTTGGACCCGTAGACACATCGGGTTGGAACCCCACAATCTGCCCGTCTTCATGCTCCCACTAGAGGTTGGAGCAGCAGGACACTGAATAAATGAGCCACTCCCCATTGCATGCCCTGTGAGGGGGACAAGCAAACTTTTCCCATTTCAATACCACCTCACACTTGTTAGGATGCTATTTTCAAAAAGTCAAAGATAATAAATATTTCTCAAGGTGTGGAAAAAAGAAAACTCTTATACATTGTTAATGAGAATGTTTTATTGGTACAGACATTAGGGAAAACAGTGTGAAGGTTTCTGAAGAACTACCAGACGACTCACAAATCTCTCTTCTGGACATATCTTCTAAAGAAATAAAATCACTTTTATTCCGAAAGAAATGAAAATATCTGTACTTTTATGTTTATTGCAGCATTATTCACAATAGCCAAGATATGGAAACAACTATATTATAGATAGATAGATAGATAGATAGATAGATAGATCGATCAAGATAGATATATTTTCTATACATATGTAAACTATTCTTAAAATGTTGAGTTTTTATCAATAAAAGATGTTGAAATATGTCAAATGGTACTATTGCATAATTGAGACAAACGTGGTTTTATCCTTTGTTCTGTTAATGTGATGTATTGTGTCAGTTGATGTGCATATGTTATACCAGCCTTGCATACTAGGGATCACTCAAACTTGGTGATAACGTGTACACATTTCAGTATGTTGATGGATTTGGTTAATTAATATTTTATTAAGGATTTAACATACAGGTTCATCAGAGAGATAGACCTGTGAGTTTTGAATTTTTTCTGTTCTATATTTTATAAATACGTATATATACTATGTGTAATTATATAATATATAATTATAATTAAATAATATATAAAATTACATATGTAATTATATAACAGTTATATAACAGTTATATAACAGCGATTATATAACATAGTTATATAACAGGCGGTTATATAACATAGTTATATAACAGGCGATTATATAACATAGTATATAACAGGCGATTATATAACATAGTTATATAACGATTATATAACATATTATATAACAGGCGATTATATAACATAGTTATATAACAGCGATTATATAAATAGTTATATAACAGGCGATTATATAACATAGTTATATAACGGGATTATATAACATAGTTATATAACGGCGATTATATAACATAGTTATATAACAGGCGATTATATAACATAGTTATATAACGGCGATTATATAACATAGTTATATAACAGGCGATTATATAACATATAAAGGATTATATAACAGCGATTATATAACAGTTATATAACGGATTATATAACATGTTATATAACAGGCGATTATATAACATGGTTATATAACAGGCGATTATATAACATGGTTATATACAGGCGATTATATAACATGGTTATATTACAGGCGATTATATAACATGTTATAACAGCGATTATATAACAGTTATATATAACAGGGGATTATATAACATAGTTATATAACAGACCATTAACCAGGGAATGATGCAGAGTTTGGCCTGAGTGGTTGGAGGGGAGCCTGGCCTCTGAGAGGCCCGACTCCAGGCAAAACCACTTTCCCACTCCATCTCTCTTCTGGCTCCCCCATCTTCTGAGAGCGACTTCCACTCCATAAAACCTTGAGCTCATTCTCCAAGCCCACATGTGATTCCATTCATCCTGTATACCAAAGCAAAAAACCCTGGAATACAGAAAGCCGTCTATCCTTGCTATAAGGCAGGGGTCTAATTGAGCTAACACAAGCTGCCCACTGATGGCTAAACTGAAAGAGCACCATGTAACACATACCCACTGGGGCTTCAGCTGTGAACATTCACCCGTAGACACTGGTTGGACCCGTAGACACATCGGGTTGGAACCCCACAATCTGCCCGTCTTCATGCTCCCACTAGAGGTTGGAGCAGCAGGACACTGAATAAATGAGCCACTCCCCCATTGCATGCCCTGTGAGGGGGACAAGCAAACTTTTCCCATTTCAATACCACCTCACACTTGTTAGGATGCTATTTTCAAAAAGTCAAAGATAATAAATATTTCTCAAGGTGTGGAAAAAAGAAAACTCTTATACATTGTTAATGAGAATGTTTTATTGGTACAGACATTAGGGAAAACAGTGTGAAGGTTTCTGAAGAACTACCAGACGACTCACAAATCTCTCTTCTGGACATATCTTCTAAAGAAATAAATCACTTTTATTCCGAAAGAAATGAAAATATCTGTACTTTTATGTTTATTGCGGCATTATTCACAATAGCCAAGATATGGAAACAACTATATATAGATAGATAGATAGATAGATAGATAGATAGATCAAGATAGATATATTTTCTATACATATGTAAACTATTCTTAAAATGTTGAGTTTTTATCAATAAAAGATGTTGAAATATGTCAAATGGTACTATTGCATAATTGAGACAAACGTGGTTTTATCCTTTGTTCTGTTAATGTGATGTATTGTGTCAGTTGATGTGCATATGTTATACCAGCCTTGCATACTAGGGATCACTCAAACTTGGTGATAACGTGTACACATTTCAGTATGTTGATGGATTTGGTTAATTAATATTTTATTAAGGATTTAACATACAGGTTCATCAGAGAGATAGACCTGTGAGTTTTGAATTTTTTCTGTTCTATATTTTATAAATACGTATATATACCTATGTGTAATTATATAATATATAATTATAATTAAATGATATATAAATTACATACGTAATTATATAACAGTTATATAACAGACGATTATATAACATAGTTATATAACAGGCGATTATATAACATAGTTATATAACAGGCGGTTATATAACATAGTTATATAACGTGATTATATAACATAGTTATAAACAGGCGATTATATAACATAGTTATATAACAGGCGATTATATAACATAGTTATATAACAGGCGATTATATAACATAGTTATATAACCGGATTATATAACATAGTTATATAACGGCGATTATATAACATAGTTATATAACAGGCGATTATATAACATAGTTATATAACAGGCGATTATATAACATAGTTATATAACGGCGATTATATAACATAGTTATATAACGGCGATTATATAACATAGTTATATAACAGGCGATTATATAACATAGTTATATAACAGGCGATTATATAACATAGTTATATAACGGGATTATATAACATAGTTATATAACAGGCGATTATATAACATGGTTATATAACAGGCGATTATATAACATGGTTATATAACAGGCGATTATATAACATGGTTATATAACAGGCGATTATATAACATGGTTATATTACAGGCGATTATATAACATGGTTATATAACATGCGATTATATAACATGGTTACATAACAGTTATATAACAGGGGATTATATAACATAGTTATATAACAGACCATCAACCAAGGGAATGATGCAGAGTTTGGCCTGAATGGTTGGAGGGGAGCCTGGCCTCTGAGAGGCCCGACTCCAGGCAAAAACCACTTTCCCACTCCATCTCTCTTCTGGCTCCCCCATCTTCTGAGAGCGACTTCCACTCCATAAAACCTTGAGCTCATTCTCCAAGCCCACATGTGATTCCATTCATCCTGTATACCAAAGCAAGAAACCCTGGAATACAGAAAGCCGTCTATCCTTGCTATAAGGCAGGGGTCTAATTGAGCTAACACAAGCTGCCCACTGATGGCTAAACTGAAAGAGCACCATGTAACACATACCCACTGGGGCTTCAGCTGTGAACATTCACCCGTAGACACTGCCATCGGGTTGGAACCCCACAATCTGCCCGTCTTCATGCTCCCACTAGAGGTTGGAGCAGCAGGACACTGAATAAATGAGCCACTCCCCCATTGCATGCCCTGTGAGGGGGACAAGCAAACTTTTCCCATTTCAATACCACCTCACACTTGTTAGGATGCTATTTTCAAAAAGTCAAAGATAATAAATATTTCTCAAGGTGTGGAAAAAAGAAAACTCTTATACATTGTTAATGAGAATGTTTTATAGGTACAGACATTAGGGAAAACAGTGTGAAGGTTTCTGAAGAACTACCAGACGACTCACAAATCTCTCTTCTGGACATATCTTCTAAAGAAATAAAATCACTTTTATTCCGAAAGAAATGAAAATATCTGTACTTTTATGTTTATTGCAGCATTATTCACAATAGCCAAGATATGGAAACAACTATATTATAGATAGATAGATAGATAGATAGATAGATAGATAGATAGATCGATCGATCAAGATAGATATATTTTCTATACATATGTAAACTATTCTTAAAATGTTGAGTTTTTATCAATAAAAGATGTTGAAATATGTCAAATGGTACTATTGCATAATTGAGACAAACGTGGTTTTATCCTTTGTTCTGTTAATGTGATGTATTGTGTCAGTTGATGTGCATATGTTATACCAGCCTTGCATACTAGGGATCACTCAAACTTGGTGATAACGTGTACACATTTCAGTATGTTGATGGATTTGGTTAATTAATATTTTATTAAGGATTTAACATACAGGTTCATCAGAGAGATAGACCTGTGAGTTTTGAATTTTTTCTGTTCTATATTTTATAAATACGTATATATACCTATGTGTAATTATATAATATATAATTATAATTAAATGATATATGTAATTACATACGTAATTATATAACAGTTATATAACAGACGATTATATAACATAGTTATATAACAGGCGATTATATAACATAGTTATATAACAGGCGGTTATATAACATAGTTATATAACGGATTATATAACATAGTTATAAACAGGCGATTATATAACATAGTTATATAACAGGCGATTATATAACATAGTTATATAACAGGCGATTATATAACATAGTTATATAACAGGCGATTATATAACATAGTTATATAACAGCGATTATATAACATAGTATATAACAGGCGATTATATAACATAGTTATATAACGGGATTATATAACATAGTTATATAACGGCGATTATATAACATAGGTTATATAACAGGCGATTATATAACATAGTTATATAACAGGCGATTATATAACATAGTTATATAACGGGATTATATAACATAGTTATATAACAGGCGATTATATAACATGGTTATATAACAGGCGATTATATAACATGGTTATATAACAGGCGATTATATAACATGGTTATATAACAGGCGATTATATAACATGGTTATATTACAGGCGATTATATAACATGGTTATATAACATGCGATTATATAACATGGTTAATAACAGTTATATAACAGGGGATTATATAACATAGTTATATAACAGACCATCAACCAGGGAATGATGCAGAGTTTGGCCTGAATGGTTGGAGGGGAGCCTGGCCTCTGAGAGGCCCGACTCCAGGCAAAAACCACTTTCCCACTCCATCTCTCTTCTGGCTCCCCCATCTTCTGAGAGCGACTTCCACTCCATAAAACCTTGAGCTCATTCTCCAAGCCCACATGTGATTCCATTCATCCTGTATACCAAAGCAAGAAACCCTGGAATACAGAAAGCCGTCTATCCTTGCTATAAGGCAGGGGTCTAATTGAGCTAACACAAGCTGCCCACTGATGGCTAAACTGAAAGAGCACCATGTAACACATACCCACTGGGGCTTCAGCTGTGAACATTCACCCGTAGACACTGCCATCGGGTTGGAACCCCACAATCTGCCCGTCTTCATGCTCCCACTAGAGGTTGGAGCAGCAGGACACTGAATAAATGAGCCACTCCCCCATTGCATGCCCTGTGAGGGGGACAAGCAAACTTTTCCCATTTCAATACCACCTCACACTTGTTAGGATGCTATTTTCAAAAAGTCAAAGATAATAAATATTTCTCAAGGTGTGGAAAAAAGAAAACTCTTATACATTGTTAATGAGAATGTTTTATAGGTACAGACATTAGGGAAAACAGTGTGAAGGTTTCTGAAGAACTACCAGACGACTCACAAATCTCTCTTCTGGACATATCTTCTAAAGAAATAAAATCACTTTTATTCCGAAAGAAATGAAAATATCTGTACTTTTATGTTTATTGCAGCATTATTCACAATAGCCAAGATATGGAAACAACTATATTATAGATAGATAGATAGATAGATAGATAGATCAAGATAGATATATTTTCTATACATATGTAAACTATTCTTAAAATGTTGAGTTTTTATCAATAAAAGATGTTGAAATATGTCAAATGGTACTATTGCATAATTGAGACAAACGTGGTTTTATCCTTTGTTCTGTTAATGTGATGTATTGTGTCAGTTGATGTGCATATGTTATACCAGCCTTGCATACTAGGGATCACTCAAACTTGGTGATAACGTGTACACATTTCAGTATGTTGATGGATTTGGTTAATTAATATTTTATTAAGGATTTAACATACAGGTTCATCAGAGAGATAGACCTGTGAGTTTTGAATTTTTTCTGTTCTATATTTTATAAATACATATATATACCTATGTTTAATTATATAATATATAATTATAATTAAATAATATATAATTACATATGTAATTATATAACAGTTATATAACAGACGATTATATAACATAGTTATATAACAGGCGATTATATAACATAGTTATATAACAGGCGATTATATAACATAGTTATATAACAGGCGATTATATAACAGTTATATAAGGCGATTATATAACATAGTTATATAACGCGATTATATAACATAGTTATATAACGGGATTATATAACATAGTTATATAACAGGCGATTATATAACATAGTTATATAACAGGCGATTATATAACATAGTTATATAACAGGCGATTATATAACATAGTTATATAACGGGATTATATAACATAGTTATATAACAGGCGATTATATAACATAGTTATATATCGGGATTATATAACATAGTTATATAACAGGCGATTATATAACATAGTTATATAACAGGCGATTATATAACATAGTTATATAACAGGCGATTATATAACATAGTTATATAACAGGCGATTATATAACATGGTTATATAACAGGCGATTATATAACATGTTATATACAGGCGATTATATAACATGTTATATAACAGGCGATTATAAATATAAAACAGTTATATAACAGGGGATTATATAACATAGTTATATAACAGACCATTAACCAGGGAATGATGCAGAGTTTGGCCTGAGTGGTTGGAGGGGAGCCTGGCCTCTGAGAGGCCCGACTCCAGGCAAAAACCACTTTCCCACTCCATCTCTCTTCTGGCTCCCCCATCTTCTGAGAGCGACTTCCACTCCATAAAACCTTGAGCTCATTCTCCAAGCCCACATGTGATTCCATTCATCCTGTATACCAAAGCAAGAAACCCTGGAATACAGAAAGCCGTCTATCCTTGCTATAAGGCAGGGGTCTAATTGAGCTAACACAAGCTGCCCACTGATGGCTAAACTGAAAGAGCACCATGTAACACATACCCACTGGGGCTTCAGCTGTGAACATTCACCCGTAGACACTGGTTGGACCCGTAGACACATCGGGTTGGAACCCCACAATCTGCCCGTCTTCATGCTCCCACTAGAGGTTGGAGCAGCAGGACACTGAATAAATGAGCCACTCCCCCATTGCATGCCCTGTGAGGGGGACAAGCAAACTTTTCCCATTTCAATACCACCTCACACTTGTTAGGATGCTATTTTCAAAAAGTCAAAGATAATAAATATTTCTCAAGGTGTGGAAAAAAGAAAACTCTTATACATTGTTAATGAGAATGTTTTATAGGTACAGACATTAGGGAAAACAGTGTGAAGGTTTCTGAAGAACTACCAGACGACTCACAAATCTCTCTTCTGGACATATCTTCTAAAGAAATAAAATCACTTTTATTCCGAAAGAAATGAAAATATCTGTACTTTTATGTTTATTGCAGCATTATTCACAATAGCCAAGATATGGAAACAACTATATTATAGATAGATAGATAGATAGATAGATAGATAGATAGATCGATCAAGATAGATATATTTTCTATACATATGTAAACTATTCTTAAAATGTTGAGTTTTTATCAATAAAAGATGTTGAAATATGTCAAATGGTACTATTGCATAATTGAGACAAACGTGGTTTTATCCTTTGTTCTGTTAATGTGATGTATTGTGTCAGTTGATGTGCATATGTTATACCAGCCTTGCATACTAGGGATCACTCAAACTTGGTGATAACGTGTACACATTTCAGTATGTTGATGGATTTGGTTAATTAATATTTTATTAAGGATTTAACATACAGGTTCATCAGAGAGATAGACCTGTGAGTTTTGAATTTTTTCTGTTCTATATTTTATAAATACATATATATACCTATGTTTAATTATATAATATATAATTATAATTAAATGATATATATAATTACATATGTAATTATATAACAGTTATATAACAGACGATTATATAACATAGTTATATAACAGGCGATTATATAACATAGTTATATAACAGGCGATTATATAACATAGTTATATAACAGGCGATTATATAACATTATAAGCGATTATATAACATAGTTATATAACGATTATATAACATAGTTATATAACTGGATTATAACGATTATATAACATAGTTATATAACAGGCGATTATATAACATAGTTATATAACAGGCGATTATATAACATACTTATATAACGGGATTATATAACATAGTTATATAACAGGCGATTATATACATAGTTATATAACGGGATTATATAACATAGTTATATAACGGCGATTATATAACATAGTTATATAACGGGATCATATACATAGTTATATAACGGCGATTATATAACATAGTTATATAACAGGCGATTATATAACATAGTTATATAACAGGCGATTATATAACATAGTTATATATAACAGGCGATTATATAACATAGTTATATCACAGGCGATTATATTTATAACAGGTTATATAACATAGTTATATACAGGGATTATAAAACAGTTATATAACAGGGGATTATATAACATAGTTATATAACAGACCATTAACCAGGATAATGATGCAGAGTTTGGCCTGAGTGGTTGGAGGGGAGCCTGGCCTCTGAGAGGCCCGACTCCAGGCAAAAACCACTTTCCCACTCCATCTCTCTTCTGGCTCCCCCATCTTCTGAGAGCGACTTCCACTCCATAAAACCTTGAGCTCATTCTCCAAGCCCACATGTGATTCCATTCATCCTGTATACCAAAGCAAGAAACCCTGGAATACAGAAGCCGTCTATCCTTGCTATAAGGCAGGGGTCTAATTGAGCTAACACAAGCTGCCCACTGATGGCTAAACTGAAAGAGCACCATGTAACACATACCCACTGGGGCTTCAGCTGCGAACATTCACCCGTAGACACTGGTTGGACCCGTAGACACATCGGGTTGGAACCCCACAATCTGCCCGTCTTCATGCTCCCACTAGAGGTTGGAGCAGCAGGACACTGAATAAATGAGCCACTCCCCCATTGCATGCCCTGTGAGGGGGACAAGCAAACTTTTCCCATTTCAATACCACCTCACACTTGTTAGGATGCTATTTTCAAAAAGTCAAAGATAATAAATATTTCTCAAGGTGTGGAAAAAAGAAAACTCTTATACATTGTTAATGAGAATGTTTTATAGGTACAGACATTAGGGAAAACAGTGTGAAGGTTTCTGAAGAACTACCAGACGACTCACAAATCTCTCTTCTGGACATATCTTCTAAAGAAATAAAATCACTTTTATTCCGAAAGAAATGAAAATATCTGTACTTTTATGTTTATTGCAGCATTATTCACAATAGCCAAGATATGGAAACAACTATATTATAGATAGATAGATAGATAGATAGATAGATAGATAGATAGATCAAGATAGATATATTTTCTATACATATGTAAACTATTCTTAAAATGTTGAGTTTTTATCAATAAAAGATGTTGAAATATGTCAAATGGTACTATTGCATAATTGAGACAAACGTGGTTTTATCCTTTGTTCTGTTAATGTGATGTATTGTGTCAGTTGATGTGCATATGTTATACCAGCCTTGCATACTAGGGATCACTCAAACTTGGTGATAACGTGTACACATTTCAGTATGTTGATGGATTTGGTTAATTAATATTTTATTAAGGATTTAACATACAGGTTCATCAGAGAGATAGACCTGTGAGTTTTGAATTTTTTCTGTTCTATATTTTATAAATACGTATATATACCTATGTGTAATTATATAATATATAATTATAATTAAATGATATATATAATTACATACGTAATTATATAACAGTTATATAACAGACGATTATATAACATAGTTATATAACAGGCGATTATATAACATAGTTATATAACAGGCGGTTATATAACATAGTTATATAACGTGATTATATAACATAGTTATAACAGGCGATTATATAACATAGTTATATAACAGGCGATTATATAACATAGTTATATAACAGGCGTATAACATAGTTATATAACGGATTATATAACATAGTTATATAACGGCGATTATATAACATAGTTATATAACAGGCGATTATATAACATAGTTATATAACGGGATTATATAAATATATAACGATAAAAATAAAAATATATATAACAGGCGATTATATAACATAGTTATATAACAGGGATAAAAAAAAAAAAAAAAAAAAAAAAAAAAAACAGGGATTATATAACATAGTTATATAACAGGCGATTATATAACATGGTTATATAACAGGCGATTATATAACATGGTTATATAACAGGCGATTATATAACATGGTTATATAACAGGCGATTATATAACATGGTTATATTACAGGCGATTATATAACATGGTTATATAACATGCGATTATATAACATGGTTACATAACAGTTATATAACAGGGGATTATATAACATAGTTATATAACAGACCATCAACCAAGGGAATGATGCAGAGTTTGGCCTGAATGGTTGGAGGGGAGCCTGGCCTCTGAGAGGCCCGACTCCAGGCAAAACCACTTTCCCACTCCATCTCTCTTCTGGCTCCCCCATCTTCTGAGAGCGACTTCCACTCCATAAAACCTTGAGCTCATTCTCCAAGCCCACATGTGATTCCATTCATCCTGTATACCAAAGCAAGAAACCCTGGAATACAGAAAGCCGTCTATCCTTGCTATAAGGCAGGGGTCTAATTGAGCTAACACAAGCTGCCCACTGATGGCTAAACTGAAAGAGCACCATGTAACACATACCCACTGGGGCTTCAGCTGTGAACATTCACCCGTAGACACTGCCATCGGGTTGGAACCCCACAATCTGCCCGTCTTCATGCTCCCACTAGAGGTTGGAGCAGCAGGACACTGAATAAATGAGCCACTCCCCCATTGCATGCCCTGTGAGGGGGACAAGCAAACTTTTCCCATTTCAATACCACCTCACACTTGTTAGGATGCTATTTTCAAAAAGTCAAAGATAATAAATATTTCTCAAGGTGTGGAAAAAAGAAAACTCTTATACATTGTTAATGAGAATGTTTTATAGGTACAGACATTAGGGAAAACAGTGTGAAGTTTCTGAAGAACTACCAGAGACTCACAAATCCTCTTCTGGACATATCTTCTAAAGAAATAAAATCACTTTTATTCCGAAAGAAATGAAAATATCTGTACTTTTATGTTTATTGCAGCATTATTCACAATAGCCAAGATATGGAAACAACTATATTATAGATAGATAGATAGATAGATAGATAGATAGATAGATAGATCAAGATAGATATATTTTCTATACATATGTAAACTATTCTTAAAATGTTGAGTTTTTATCAATAAAAGATGTTGAAATATGTCAAATGGTACTATTGCATAATTGAGACAAACGTGGTTTTATCCTTTGTTCTGTTAATGTGATGTATTGTGTCAGTTGATGTGCATATGTTATACCAGCCTTGCATTCTAGGGATCACTCAAACTTGGTGATAACGTGTACACATTTCAGTATGTTGATGGATTTGGTTAATTAATATTTTATTAAGGATTTAACATACAGGTTCATCAGAGAGATAGACTGTGAGTTTTGAATTTTTTCTGTTCTATATTTTATAAATACATATATATACCTATGTTAATTATATAATATATAATTATAATTAAATGATATATATAATTACATATGTAATTATATAACAGTTATATAACAGACGATTATATAACATAGTTATATAACAGGAGATTATATAACATAGTTATATAACAGGCGATTATATAACATAGTTATATAACAGGAATATAACAGTTATATAAGGCGATTATATAACATAGTTATATAACGAAAAAAATATAAGGATATATAACATAGTTATATAACGCGATTATATAACATAGTTATATAACAGGCGATTATATAACATAGTTATATAACAGGCGATTATATAACATACTTATATAGGATTATATAACATAGTTATATAACAGGCGATTATATAGCATAGTTATATAACTGGGATTATATAACATAGTTATATAACGGCGATTATATAACATAGTTATATAACGGGGATCATATCACATAGTTATATAACGGCGATATATCACGTAGTTATATAATGGCGATTATATACGTAGTAATATAACAGGCGATTATATAACATAGTTATATAACAGGCGTTATATAACATAGTTATATAACGGGATTATATAACATAGTTATATCACAGGGATTATATAACATAGTTATATCACAGGCGATTATATAACATAGTTATATCACAGGCGATTATAAAACAGTTATATAACAGGGGATTATATAACATAGTTATATAACAGACCATTAACCAGGATAATGATGCAGAGTTTGGCCTGAGTGGTTGGAGGGGAGCCTGGCCTCTGAGAGGCCCGACTCCAGGCAAAACCACTTTCCCACTCCATCTCTCTTCTGGCTCCCCATCTTCTGAGAGCGACTTCCACTCCATAAAACCTTGAGCTCATTCTCCAAGCCCACATGTGATTCCATTCATCCTGTATACCAAAGCAAGAAACCCTGGAATACAGAACGCCGTCTATCCTTGCTATAAGGCAGGGGTCTAATTGAGCTAACACAAGCTGCCCACTGATGGCTAAACTGAAAGAGCACCAGTAACACATACCCACTGGGGCTTCAGCTGCGAACATTCACCCGTAGACACTGGTTGGACCCGTAGACACATCGGGTTGGAACCCCACAATCTGCCCGTCTTCATGCTCCCACTAGAGGTTGGAGCAGCAGGACACTGAATAAATGAGCCACTCCCCCATTGCATGCCCTGTGAGGGGGACAAGCAAACTTTTCCCATTTCAATACCACCTCACACTTGTTAGGATGCTATTTTCAAAAAGTCAAAGATAATAAATATTTCTCAAGGTGTGGAAAAAAGAAAACTCTTATACATTGTTAATGAGAATGTTTTATAGGTACAGACATTAGGGAAAACAGTGTGAAGGTTTCTGAAGAACTACCAGACGACTCACAAATCTCTCTTCTGGACATATCTTCTAAAGAAATAAAATCACTTTTATTCCGAAAGAAATGAAAATATCTGTACTTTTATGTTTATTGCAGCATTATTCACAATAGCCAAGATATGGAAACAACTATATTATAGATAGATAGATAGATAGATAGATAGATAGATAGATCGATCAAGATAGATATATTTTCTATACATATGTAAACTATTCTTAAAATGTTGAGTTTTTATCAATAAAAGATGTTGAAATATGTCAAATGGTACTATTGCATAATTGAGACAAACGTGGTTTTATCCTTTGTTCTGTTAATGTGATGTATTGTGTCAGTTGATGTGCATATGTTATACCAGCCTTGCATACTAGGGATCACTCAAACTTGGTGATAACGTGTACACATTTCAGTATGTTGATGGATTTGGTTAATTAATATTTTATTAAGGATTTAACATACAGGTTCATCAGAGAGATAGACCTGTGAGTTTTGAATTTTTTCTGTTCTATATTTTATAAATACGTATATATACCTATGTGTAATTATATAATTTATAATTAAATGATATATATAATTACATACGTAATTATATAACAGTTATATAACAGACGATTATATAACATAGTTATATAACAGGCGATTATATAACATAGTTATATAACAGGCGGTTATATAACATAGTTATATAACGTGATTATATAACATAGTTATATAACAGGCGATTATATAACATAGTTATATAACAGGCGATTATATAACATAGTTATATAACAGGCGATTATATAACATAGTTATATAACTCGGATTATATAACATAGTTATATAACGGCGATTATATAACATAGTTATATAACAGACGATTATATAACATAGTCATATAACAGGCGATTATATAACATAGTTATATAACTGGGATTATATAACATAGTTATATAACGGCGATTATATAACATAGTTATGTAACGGCGATTATATCACGTAGTAATATAACAGGCGATTATATAACATAGTTATATAACGGGATTATATAACATAGTTATATAACAGGCGATTATATAACATAGTTATATAACAGGCGATTATATAACATAGTTATATAACGGGATTATATAACATAGTTATATAACAGGCGATTATATAACATGTTATATAACAGGCGATTATATAACATTTTTATATAACAGGCGATTATATAACATTGTTATATAACAGGCGATTATATAACATGGTTATATTACAGGCGATTATATAACATGGTTATATAACATGCGATTATATAACATGGTTACATAACAGTTATATAACAGGGGATTATATAACATAGTTATATAACAGACCATCAACCAAGGGAATGATGCAGAGTTTGGCCTGAATGGTTGGAGGGGAGCCTGGCCTCTGAGAGGCCCGACTCCAGGCAAAAACCACTTTCCCACTCCATCTCTCTTCTGGCTCCCCCATCTTCTGAGAGCGACTTCCACTCCATAAAACCTTGAGCTCATTCTCCAAGCCCACATGTGATTCCATTCATCCTGTATACCAAAGCAAGAAACCCTGGAATACAGAAAGCCGTCTATCCTTGCTATAAGGCAGGGGTCTAATTGAGCTAACACAAGCTGCCCACTGATGGCTAAACTGAAAGAGCACCATGTAACACATACCCACTGGGGCTTCAGCTGTGAACATTCACCCGTAGACACTGCCATCGGGTTGGAACCCCACAATCTGCCCGTCTTCATGCTCCCACTAGAGGTTGGAGCAGCAGGACACTGAATAAATGAGCCACTCCCCATTGCATGCCCTGTGAGGGGGACAAGCAAACTTTTCCCATTTCAATACCACCTCACACTTGTTAGGATGCTATTTTCAAAAAGTCAAAGATAATAAATATTTCTCAAGGTGTGGAAAAAAGAAAACTCTTATACATTGTTAATGAGAATGTTTTATAGGTACAGACATTAGGGAAAACAGTGTGAAAGTTTCTGAAGAACTACCAGATGACTCACAAATCCCTCTTCTGGACATATCTTCTAAAGAAATAAAATCACTTTTATTCCGAAAGAAATGAAAATATCTGTACTTTTATGTTTATTGCAGCATTATTCACAATAGCCAAGATATGGAAACAACTATATTATAGATAGATAGATAGATAGATAGATAGATAGATAGATAGATCAAGATAGATATATTTTCTATACATATGTAAACTATTCTTAAAATGTTGAGTTTTTATCAATAAAAGATGTTGAAATATGTCAAATGGTACTATTGCATAATTGAGACAAACGTGGTTTTATCCTTTGTTCTGTTAATGTGATGTATTGTGTCAGTTGATGTGCATATGTTATACCAACCTTGCATACTAGGGATCACTCAAACTTGGTGATAACGTGTACACATTTAAGTATGTTGATGGATTTGGTTAATTAATATTTTATTAAGGATTTAACATACAGGTTCATCAGAGAGATAGAACTGTGAGTTTTGAATTTTTTCTGTTCTATATTTTATAAATACATATATATACCTATGTTTAATTATATAATATATAATTATAATTAAATGATATATATAATTACATATGTAATTATATAACAGTTATATAACAGACGATTATATAACATAGTTATATAACAGGAGATTATATAACATAGTTATATAACAGGCGATTATATAACATAGTTATATAACAGGCGATTATATAACAGTTATATAAGGCGATTATATAACATAGTTATATAACGCGATTATATAACATAGTTATATAACTGGGATTATATAACATAGTTATATAACGCGATTATATAACATAGTTATATAACAGGCGATTATATAACATAGTTATATAACAGGCGATTATATAACATACTTATATAACGGGATTATATAACATAGTTATATAACAGGCGATTATATAGCATAGTTATATAACTGGATTATATAACATAGTTATATAACGGCGATTATATAACATAGTTATATAACGGGGATCATATCACATAGTTATATAACGGCGATCATATCACGTAGTTATATAATGGCGATTATATCACGTAGTAATATAACAGGCGATTATATAACATAGTTATATAACAGGCGGTTATATAACATAGTTATATAACGTGATTATATAACATAGTTATATCACAGGGGATTATATAACATAGTTATATCACAGGCGATTATATAACATAGTTATATCACAGGCGATTATAAAACAGTTATATAACAGGGGATTATATAACATAGTTATATAACAGACCATTAACCAGGATAATGATGCAGAGTTTGGCCTGAGTGGTTGGAGGGGAGCCTGGCCTCTGAGAGGCCCGACTCCAGGCAAAAACCACTTTCCCACTCCATCTCTCTTCTGGCTCCCCCATCTTCTGAGAGCGACTTCCACTCCATAAAACCTTGAGCTCATTCTCCAAGCCCACATGTGATTCCATTCATCCTGTATACCAAAGCAAGAAACCCTGGAATACAGAACGCCGTCTATCCTTGCTATAAGGCAGGGGTCTAATTGAGCTAACACAAGCTGCCCACTGATGGCTAAACTGAAAGAGCACCACGTAACACATACCCACTGGGGCTTCAGCTGCGAACATTCACCCGTAGACACTGGTTGGACCCGTAGACACATCGGGTTGGAACCCCACAATCTGCCCGTCTTCATGCTCCCACTAGAGGTTGGAGCAGCAGGACACTGAATAAATGAGCCACTCCCCCATTGCATGCCCTGTGAGGGGGACAAGCAAACTTTTCCCATTTCAATACCACCTCACACTTGTTAGGATGCTATTTTCAAAAAGTCAAAGATAATAAATATTTCTCAAGGTGTGGAAAAAAGAAAACTCTTATACATTGTTAATGAGAATGTTTTATAGGTACAGACATTAGGGAAAACAGTGTGAAGGTTTCTGAAGAACTACCAGACGACTCACAAATCTCTCTTCTGGACATATCTTCTAAAGAAATAAAATCACTTTTATTCCGAAAGAAATGAAAATATCTGTACTTTTATGTTTATTGCAGCATTATTCACAATAGCCAAGATATGGAAACAACTATATTATAGATAGATAGATAGATAGATAGATAGATAGATAGATAGATCAAGATAGATATATTTTCTATACATATGTAAACTATTCTTAAAATGTTGAGTTTTTATCAATAAAAGATGTTGAAATATGTCAAATGGTACTATTGCATAATTGAGACAAACGTGGTTTTATCCTTTGTTCTGTTAATGTGATGTATTGTGTCAGTTGATGTGCATATGTTATACCAACCTTGCATACTAGGGATCACTCAAACTTGGTGATAACGTGTACACATTTAAGTATGTTGATGGATTTGGTTAATTAATATTTTATTAAGGATTTAACATACAGGTTCATCAGAGAGATAGAACTGTGAGTTTTGAATTTTTTCTGTTCTATATTTTATAAATACATATATATACCTATGTTTAATTATATAATATATAATTATAATTAAATGATATATATAATTACATATGTAATTATATAACAGTTATATAACAGACGATTATATAACATAGTTATATAACAGGAGATTATATAACATAGTTATATAACAGGCGATTATATAACATAGTTATATAACAGGCGATTATATAACAGTTATATAAGGCGATTATATAACATAGTTATATAACGCGATTATATAACATAGTTATATAACTGGGATTATATAACATAGTTATATAACGCGATTATATAACATAGTTATATAACAGGCGATTATATAACATAGTTATATAACAGGCGATTATATAACATACTTATATAACGGGATTATATAACATAGTTATATAACAGGCGATTATATAGCATAGTTATATAACTGGGATTATATAACATAGTTATATAACGGCGATTATATAACATAGTTATATAACGGGGATCATATCACATAGTTATATAACGGCGATCATATCACGTAGTTATATAATGGCGATTATATCACGTAGTAATATAACAGGCGATTATATAACATAGTTATATAACAGGCGGTTATATAACATAGTTATATAACGTGATTATATAACATAGTTATATCACAGGGGATTATATAACATAGTTATATCACAGGCGATTATATAACATAGTTATATCACAGGCGATTATAAAACAGTTATATAACAGGGGATTATATAACATAGTTATATAACAGACCATTAACCAGGATAATGATGCAGAGTTTGGCCTGAGTGGTTGGAGGGGAGCCTGGCCTCTGAGAGGCCCGACTCCAGGCAAAAACCACTTTCCCACTCCATCTCTCTTCTGGCTCCCCCATCTTCTGAGAGCGACTTCCACTCCATAAAACCTTGAGCTCATTCTCCAAGCCCACATGTGATTCCATTCATCCTGTATACCAAAGCAAGAAACCCTGGAATACAGAACGCCGTCTATCCTTGCTATAAGGCAGGGGTCTAATTGAGCTAACACAAGCTGCCCACTGATGGCTAAACTGAAAGAGCACCACGTAACACATACCCACTGGGGCTTCAGCTGCGAACATTCACCCGTAGACACTGGTTGGACCCGTAGACACATCGGGTTGGAACCCCACAATCTGCCCGTCTTCATGCTCCCACTAGAGGTTGGAGCAGCAGGACACTGAATAAATGAGCCACTCCCCCATTGCATGCCCTGTGAGGGGGACAAGCAAACTTTTCCCATTTCAATACCACCTCACACTTGTTAGGATGCTATTTTCAAAAAGTCAAAGATAATAAATATTTCTCAAGGTGTGGAAAAAAGAAAACTCTTATACATTGTTAATGAGAATGTTTTATAGGTACAGACATTAGGGAAAACAGTGTGAAGGTTTCTGAAGAACTACCAGACGACTCACAAATCTCTCTTCTGGACATATCTTCTAAAGAAATAAAATCACTTTTATTCCGAAAGAAATGAAAATATCTGTACTTTTATGTTTATTGCAGCATTATTCACAATAGCCAAGATATGGAAACAACTATATTATAGATAGATAGATAGATAGATAGATAGATAGATAGATAGATAGATAGATCAAGATAGATATATTTTCTATACATATGTAAACTATTCTTAAAATGTTGAGTTTTTATCAATAAAAGATGTTGAAATATGTCAAATGGTACTATTGCATAGTTGAGACAAACGTGGTTTTATCCTTTGTTCTGTTAATGTGATGTATTGTGTCAGTTGATGTGCATATGTTATACCAACCTTGCATACTAGGGATCACTCAAACTTGGTGATAACGTGTACACATTTCAGTATGTTGATGGATTTGGTTAATTAATATTTTATTAAGGATTTAACATACAGGTTCATCAGAGATATAGAACTGTGAGTTTTGAATTTTTTCTGTTCTATATTTTATAAATACATATATATACCTATGTTTAATTATATAATATATAATTATAATTAAATGATATATATAATTACATATGTAATTATATAACAGTTATATAACAGACGATTATATAACATAGTTATATAACAGGCGATTATATAACATAGTTATATAACAGGCGATTATATAACATAGTTATATAACAGGCGATTATATAACAGTTATATAAGGCGATTATATAACATAGTTATATAACGCGATTATATAACATAGTTATATAACTGGGATTATATAACATAGTTATATAACGCGATTATATAACATAGTTATATAACAGGCGATTATATAACATAGTTATATAACAGGCGATTATATAACAGTTATATAAGGCGATTATATAACATAGTTATATTACGCGATTATATAACATAGTTATATAACTGGGATTATATAACATAGTTATATAACGCGATTATATAACATAGTTATATAACAGGCGATTATATAACATAGTTATATAACAGGCGATTATATAACATGGTTATATTACAGGCGATTATATAACATGGTTATATAACATGCGATTATATAACATGGTTACATAACAGTTATATAACAGGGGATTATATAACATAGTTATATAACAGACCATCAACCAAGGGAATGATGCAGAGTTTGGCCTGAGTGGTTGGAGGGGAGCCTGGCCTCTGAGAGGCCCGACTCCAGGCAAAAACCACTTTCCCACTCCATCTCTCTTCTGGCTCCCCCATCTTCTGAGAGCGACTTCCACTCCATAAAACCTTGAGCTCATTCTCCAAGCCCACATGTGATTCCATTCATCCTGTATACCAAAGCAAGAAACCCTGGAATACAGAAAGCCGTCTATCCTTGCTATAAGGCAGGGGTCTAATTGAGCTAACACAAGCTGCCCACTGATGGCTAAACTGAAAGAGCACCATGTAACACATACCCACTGGGGCTTCAGCTGTGAACATTCACCCGTAGACACTGCCATCGGGTTGGAACCCCACAATCTGCCCGTCTTCATGCTCCCACTAGAGGTTGGAGCAGCAGGACACTGAATAAATGAGCCACTCCCCCATTGCATGCCCTGTGAGGGGGACAAGCAAACTTTTCCCATTTCAATACCACCTCACACTTGTTAGGATGCTATTTTCAAAAAGTCAAAGATAATAAATATTTCTCAAGGTGTGGAAAAAAGAAAACTCTTATACATTGTTAATGAGAATGTTTTATTGGTACAGACATTAGGGAAAACAGTGTGAAAGTTTCTGAAGAACTACCAGATGACTCACAAATCCCTCTTCTGGACATATCTTCTAAAGAAATAAAATCACTTTTATTCCGAAAGAAATGAAAATATCTGTACTTTTATGTTTATTGCAGCATTATTCACAATAGCCAAGATATGGAAACAACTATATTATAGATAGATAGATAGATAGATAGATAGATAGATAGATAGATAGATCAAGATAGATATATTTTCTATACATATGTAAACTATTCTTAAAATGTTGAGTTTTTATCAATAAAAGATGTTGAAATATGTCAAATGGTACTATTGCATAGTTGAGACAAACGTGGTTTTATCCTTTGTTCTGTTAATGTGATGTATTGTGTCAGTTGATGTGCATATGTTATACCAACCTTGCATACTAGGGATCACTCAAACTTGGTGATAACGTGTACACATTTCAGTATGTTGATGGATTTGGTTAATTAATATTTTATTAAGGATTTAACATACAGGTTCATCAGAGAGATAGAACTGTGAGTTTTGAATTTTTTCTGTTCTATATTTTATAAATACATATATATACCTATGTTTAATTATATAATATATAATTATAATTAAATGATATATATAATTACATATGTAATTATATAACAGTTATATAACAGACAATTATATAACATAGTTATATAACAGCCGGTTATATAACATAGTTATATAACAGGCGATTATATAACATAGTTATATAACAGGCGATTATATAACAGTTATATAAGGCGATTATATAACATAGTTATATAACGCGATTATATAACATAGTTATATAACTGGGATTATATAACATAGTTATATAACGCGATTATATAACATAGTTATATAACAGGCGATTATATAACATAGTTATATAACAGGCGATTATATAACATACTTATATAACGGGATTATATAACATAGTTATATAACAGGCGATTATATAGCATAGTTATATAACTGGGATTATATAACATAGTTATATAACGGCGATTATATAACATAGTTATATAACGGGGATCATATCACATAGTTATATAACGGCGATCATATCACGTAGTTATATAACGGCGATTATATCACGTAGTAATATAACAGGCGATTATATAACATAGTTATATAACAGGCGGTTATATAACATAGTTATATAACGTGATTATATAACATAGTTATATCACAGGGGATTATATAACATAGTTATATCACAGGCGATTATATAACATAGTTATATCACAGGCGATTATATAACATAGTTATATCACAGGCGATTATATAACATAGTTATATAACAGGCGATTATAAAACAGTTATATAACAGGGGATTATATAACATAGTTATATAACAGACCGTTAACCAGGATAATGATGCAGAGTTTGGCCTGAGTGGTTGGAGGGGAGCCTGGCCTCTGAGAGGCCCGACTCCAGGCAAAAACCACTTTCCCACTCCATCTCTCTTCTGGCTCCCCCATCTTCTGAGAGCGACTTCCACTCCATAAAACCTTGAGCTCATTCTCCAAGCCCACATGTGATTCCATTCATCCTGTATACCAAAGCAAGAAACCCTGGAATACAGAAAGCCGTCTATCCTTGCTATAAGGCAGGGGTCTAATTGAGCTAACACAAGCTGCCCACTGATGGCTAAACTGAAAGAGCACCATGTAACACATACCCACTGGGGCTTCAGCTGCGAACATTCACCCGTAGACACTGGTTGGACCCGTAGACACATCGGGTTGGAACCCCACAATCTGCCCGTCTTCATGCTCCCACTAGAGGTTGGAGCAGCAGGACACTGAATAAATGAGCCACTCCCCCATTGCATGCCCTGTGAGGGGGACAAGCAAACTTTTCCCATTTCAATACCACCTCACACTTGTTAGGATGCTATTTTCAAAAAGTCAAAGATAATAAATATTTCTCAAGGTGTGGAAAAAAGAAAACTCTTATACATTGTTAATGAGAATGTTTTATAGGTACAGACATTAGGGAAAACAGTGTGAAGGTTTCTGAAGAACTACCAGACGACTCACAAATCCCTCTTCTGGACATATCTTCTAAAGAAATAAAATCACTTTTATTCCGAAAGAAATGAAAATATCTGTACTTTTATGTTTATTGCAGCATTATTCACAATAGCCAAGATATGGAAACAACTATATTATAGATAGATAGATAGATAGATAGATAGATAGATAGATAGATAGATCAAGATAGATATATTTTCTATACATATGTAAACTATTCTTAAAATGTTGAGTTTTTATCAATAAAAGATGTTGAAATATGTCAAATGGTACTATTGCATAATTGAGACAAACGTGGTTTTATCCTTTGTTCTGTTAATGTGATGTATTGTGTCAGTTGATGTGCATATGTTATACCAGCCTTGCATACTAGGGATCACTCAAACTTGGTGATAACGTGTACACATTTCAGTATGTTGATGGATTTGGTTAATTAATATTTTATTAAGGATTTAACATACAGGTTCATCAGAGAGATAGACCTGTGAGTTTTGAATTTTTTCTGTTCTATATTTTATAAATACGTATATATACCTATGTGTAATTATATAATATATAATTATAATTAAATAATATATATAATTACATACGTAATTATATAACAGTTATATAACAGACGATTATATAACATAGTTATATAACAGGCGATTATATAACGTCGTTATATAACGGCGATTATATAGCGTCCTTATATAACAGGCGATTATATAACGTCCTTATATAACAGGCGATTATATAATGTCGTTATATAACGGGGATTATATAACGTGTAGTTATATAACGGGATTATATAACGTGTAGTTATATAACAGGCGATTATATAACGTGTAGTTATATAACAGGCGATTATATAACATAGTTATGTAACAGGGGATCTTATAACATATAACAGGGGATTATATAACATAGTTATATAACGGGATTATATAACATAGTTATATGACAGGGGATTATATAACATAGTTATTTAACGGTATTATATAACATAGTTATATAACAGGGGATTATATAACATATATCGGGATTACATAACATAGTTATATAACGGGATTATATAACATAATTATATAACAGGCGATTATATAACATTGTTATATAACAGACGATTATATAACGTAGTTATGTAACAGACTGTTATATAACGTTATATAACGGGGGATTCTATAACATAGCTATATAACAGGGGATTCTATAACATAGCTATATAACAGGCGATTCTATGACATAGCTATATAACAGGCAATTCTATGACATAGCTATGTAACAGGCGATTTTATGACATAGCTATATAACAGGCGATTCTATGACATAGCTATATAACAGGCGATTCTATGACATAGCTATATAACAGGCGATTATATGTCATAGTTTTATAACAGGCGATTATATAACATAGTTATATAACAGGCGAATATATAACATAGTTTTATAACAGGCGATTATATAACAGTTATATAACAGGCGATTATATAATATATATGTATATGTTATATATAATATGTATATGTTATATATAATATGTATATATTATATGTATACATTTATATATAATATATACATGTATACATATATAATATATTTATTTAATATATAATATAATATATTTTTATAATATATAATATATTTATATAATATATAATTGTATATAAATGTATAACTGTATATAAATATATAATATATACATATTATATATACATACATATACATATATACGTACATATATATGTATATATACATATATATGTACGTATATATGTATATATGTATATATACATATATACACATATATATGTATTATACTTATGCTTATATATTATTTATTATATATGTATTTATATAATATATGTATGTATTATATGCATATATAACATATATACATATAATATATACATACATATATGTTATATATGTATATATTTGTTTATGTGAATGTATATATATATATAATATATATGTATATATAATATATGCATATGTAATATACGTGTATATTATATGTATATATAATTATATATGCATATATGTATTTATTATGTGTATGATTATGTATGTATTACATATGTATATATAATATTTTTTCCTCTCATGATTATATATGTGTATATATGTGGTATATATTATATACACACATACATATATATGTGTGTATATATTATATATATATGCATGTGTGTGTATATATGTATGACTATGAAGTATAAGTTTGTGTGTATGTACATAAAATTATAGAATATTAGCCCTAAAAAAATGAGATCTTGCCATTTTCTACAATATAGCCTGGAGAACACTATGTTAAGTGAAATAAACCAGACACAGAGAAAAATCATACTGTATGATCTCCCTTATACATAGAATCTTTAAAAAATCATATATATACAGATAGAAAACAAACTTGTTACCATGTGCATGGGTTGGGGTATGGGGAGGAAATGAGGAGATACAGATCAGAGGATCCAAATATGTAGCATGAACAAATCTAGAGACCTAACACACAACATGGGAATTATAGGCTCTTAAATTTTCCTCTATTTGTGATTCATGCTAAATGAGTGTGTTGTAACTCTTTCTGCCACAAAAGCAAAGAAATGGATAATTATGTGAAGTGATGTGTATTTTAATTTACTTCACTCTAGTAACCTTTTTACTTTGTGTACGTATCCCATAATATCATCTTGTATACCTTAAATATATATAATAATATTTTCCTTAAAAAAAATAAAGTTAGCATTGATGCTGACTTTCTGATTTTGGCTTGCATAAAGGATTTGTTTCAAGGTGGATAACAGAGTTCCAAAGGGAATGTGTGATGTTGTGGCTTGGGAGACTATCATTCCTCTTTCTCATAGTGCATCTTCTTAGAATAGTAGTTCTGATTTCTGACCCAAGATATAAGTGATTTGACTGTATTGGGACTTCCTGGTTTGGCTTTGTTCTCGGGTGAATCCTAAGCTTTAGAACAGGGGCTAGCAGTTAGGAGATACTCAGCAAGTACTGGTTAAAGAAAGGATTGTGGAGTTCCTATTAAAGCTGATGCTCTGATCTCATATTCTGAAGGATTCTTCTAGTAATAGACTAAATAGAGATTCAAGAAGCAGTGAGACTTGTTAGAGGAAAACTGTAGAAATAAAGCCAAGATAATCTGCTGACTAGTCAGTGACACAACTAGTGAAGGGGTGAAGGGATAGAGAGAAAGACCTTGTAGGGATAGCCCTATTCTCTCAGAATTTCTTCCTGACCTTAATACAGCTGCCTCCTCCACCAAAAAATCTATATATAAGTAATGTTTACATGTTCATTGATCTGTTCTTTCAACCAATGTTTTTTTTTCTTCTTGGTGTTACCTCTAAATTAGACTCTGAGAGCATGCAGTTTATTTGGTGGGTGAAGGAAACACCAGTAGCAGAGGAAGAAAGGGGACAGAGAGGCTGACGTGGCCACTGCCCGTTGTCAATGTGAAATCATGGTGGGTGATGGGCTTAAATCCGCTGAGGATTTAATCAATATAATGTCCAGACCAATTTTTATACACAAAGGCAAATATTTTATACTTATTCTGTTGTTCATCTCAAAATATGTCTAGCCACTATTTAATATCAGCTTGTAGGGTTTTTTAAAGAAAATCAAATAACAATATTTTTGGTATCTCAATGATACCAATATAGAGATGCTCCAAATTTAAATATATAAATCCATGCTCATTAAGAAGTCCCTATGAACACATTAAATTTCAAAGATTAAATTTCCTTGCAAGTTAAAGCCCAAAGATTTCCAAAACTAAATAATTAAATCTACAAATTAAATGTTTCCACCTTTTCAGCTAAAAATGCAAAACAATTGAAGTCTTGTTCCGGTTCTTGTTTTGCTTAGATTTAGCCAGAGGGTGGCGTTCCTGCTGTCTGAGCTGCCTGCTCTTGACATGGCTGTAATTCCTTCGTAGCACAAGAACCGATATTAATTCAATGCCAAATATTACCTTACAATCAAATGAGATTATAGTACATATGAAATTATTACAGCACTGAAATCTGACAGCAGAATTTAGAAATAAGATTATCTCCAGATCCAAAAACAAAATTACTTTCCCAGATCTCAGTCTTCGGTGCTGCTAAATACCTAAAAATCAGTGATATGTGTGGGAAAGATAGTAAAAGGAGATTTTTTTTTTCTCTCTTACTCTTGCCAGGATGTCAGGCAATCTATTTCAGGATTACAAAATTTATAAAGTACAGCCCTTAATTCAGTCTTTAGCAATATCCCAATAAGAAGTTGATTTGGACAGAATGCATTTATCATATCTAAGGGGAGGAAGCACCCTATGAACACTTTCTCCTGGAGCAGGTGTTGGAAAACTATGGCCCTAAGGAATTACCACTTTTTGGGCTGCGTGTGGTGGCTCACGCCTGTAATCCCATCACTTTGGGAGGCCGAGGCAGGTGGATCACCTGAGGTCAGGAGTTCGAGACCAGCCTGGCCAATGTGCTGAAACCCCGTCTCTATTAAAAATACAAAAAATTAGCCAGGCGTGGTGGTGGGCACTGTTAACCCAGCTACTCGGGAGGCTGAGGCAGAAGAATTGCTTGAACCCAGGAGGCACAGGTTCCAGTGATCCGAGATCATGCCATTGCACTCCAGCCCAGGCAACCAGTGGAACTCCATCTCAAAAAAAAAAAAAGATTACTACTTTTTTGTAAATAAAGCATTATTAGAATACAATTATATCCATTCATTTACATATTATTGATGGCTGCTTTCTTGGCTTTATATAGAGACTACATGGTGTGCTAAACCTAAAATATTTGCCACCCAGCCCTTCACAGAAAGATGTGCTGACCTCTGTCTTAGTAGCCTTAAAAACCTTCTTGCTAAGTTTAGAAAACTGTGATGGAGGGAGCCCAGGTCCCTGGATCAGAAGCTCGGGATCACCTATGTTTATTTCCTGGCATGACTATTCAAAACTTATCAGTTTCCATTTCCTTCCATGCCCTGTGTTTCTAAAATCTCATTTCTTCATTGTTCATCAACTCTTGCTAATGGCACAGCCTCTACCATGTTTGAGGAGTGGTCTCATGCCACTGGAGCAGCTGTCAGAAACTCTGGCTATGGGATAGCACAGGTCCATGAAATTCTCTTGCTCAAGTGTTTTTCAGCTGGAGAATCATGTTCAGCAGATTTCAGTACCGAAGGTGCTAATTATGTTCCTGAAATGTGTGCCTTTAGGGGCCTAGCAAAGAAGAATGCCTCTTCTACATGTTCTTCAAGGCACTGTCTGCCTTTCCTTTTTGGATGTTCCAGGCCTCAAGAAGTGTCTTGTCCTGCTACGTCTTTGATTCTTTTATTCACTAGTGGCTGCAGTTCTCAAGTTGTGCCTCCCTCTGCTGTTCTACTCCTTACAGAGGGCCTGGATGTGGTTGTTGAATGTGGTCTTTTTCCTTCTGGAACACACATAAGCCTAACCCTTTTTGTCTGATCAGAACCTCTACTTTGTTTTTACTTCCCTTTTGCTTATTGCCTTGGATATTTTTGTTTTTATGTATTCCTAAGTTAATAATTCTGAGTTGGCCAAATGTACCCAGTGTTCAGATTAATATTGTTTACCACCTTGGGTTAGATAATCCCACTCAGGAGATTCTTCTCCCATTAAATAAACATCTAACCCAGGCCTGGAAAATCTATTATATTCAGCATGGCTTCCCATTAGTATTCTTCATCTTTGCTTTCAGTTCTAATTTCATAAATTTCCCTAGCATCAGGACATAGGCCTTATTTAAGTACCCACTTACAACACCACAGGATCACCTTGAGGTTCACCCTATAATTCTGTGAAGATTTCTAATTCTAATCAGTCCTTACACAATCTCCACCTTCTTTTAAGTGAGGAATGGGATCAAGGGCAGCCAACCTAGTATTGCTTACCAAAGTTTGGTACTAATAATTTAAAATGAGGCCCTCATGAGTGTTCTTGAGCAAAAGCAGATGTCAGCCTCCTATATCTTTGTTTTTTTTTTTTTTTTTTTTTTTTGAGACAGAGCTTCACTCTTGTCCCCCCAGGGTGGAGTGCAATGGTGTGATCTTGGCTTCTTGCAACGAATGATCTTGGCTCATTGTAATTCTCCTGCCTCAGCCTCCCGAGTAGCTGGGATTCAAGGTGCCCACCACCATGCCTGGCTAACTTTGAATTTTTAGTAGAGACAGGGTTTCACCATGTTGGCTGGTCTCAAACTCCTGACCTCAGGTGATCCACCCACCTCGGCCTCCCAAAGTGCTGGGATTATAGGTGTGAGCCACCATCCCTGTTTGCCTCCTGTATCTGCTAAGGCCCCAGTGAAACATGTATGCTATAGGCGGTTCCTGAATAATTCAAGGTCTGTAACAGCCTGCACCCTAAAGACCTCACAATAATGACCAAACTAAGGCTAATTTTGTTTTAGCTAAGATGCTCTTGTAGAAAAAGTGACATACATTTTAAAACTAGAATATTTTATAGAATGTCAATGAAAAGAGTCAAACGCTGTAAATTATTTGAATAGATTCATTCTGAGCCAAATATGAATAACCACGGTCTGTGACATAGCCCTCAGGAGATGCTGAGAACATGTGCCCGAGGTGGTTGGGATTTTATACATTGTGGGAGGCAGTGGAGGTGTGGGGGAGGGGAGGCTTTCAGGTAGAGTTTTAAATTTTCTGTTTGATAATTGGTTGAGTTTTTCTAAACACCTGGGATCAGTGTGCTACAGAAAAGTGGTCCGGATCTAGACCCCAAGAGGGGGTTCTTGGATCTCGCACAAGAAAGAATTCAGGGTGAGTCTGCAGTGCAAAGTGAAAGCAAGTTTATTAAGAAAGTAGAGGAATAAAAGAATAGCTACTCCATAGACAGAACAGCCCTGAGGGCTGCTGGTTGCCCATTTTTATGGTTATTTCTTGATGATATGCCAAACAAGGGGTGGATTATTCGTGCCTTCCCTTTTAGACCATGTAGGGTAACTTCCTGATGTTGCCATGGCATTTGTAAACTGTCAAGGTGCTGGTGGGAGTGTAGCAGTGAGGATGACCAGAGGTCACTCTCATCGCCATTTTGGTTTTGGTGGGTTTTGGTGGGTTTTGGCCGGCTCCTTTACTGCAACCTGTTTTATCAGCAAGGTCTTTGTGACGTGTATTTTGTGCTGATCTCCTATCTCATCCTGTTAATTAGAATGCCTTAACCATCTGGGAATGCAGCCCAGTAGGTTTCAGCCTCATTTTACCCAGCTCCTATTTAAAATGGAGTTACTCTGGTTCACACGCATCTGACAATGGTAATTGGAGGTGGGGCCTTTGGGAGATTAGGTTATGAGCACAGAGAAAATTTATGAATAGAATTGTTGTACTTACAATAGAGGCTTCAGAGCGCTCCTCACCCCTTCCATTATGTAAGGGCACAGGGTAAAGACAGTTGTCAACCAGAAAGTGGTCAGTTACCAGTTATCAAATCTGCAGGTACTTAGAATTCCCAGCTTCTTCCCATTCTCATTCCCGGTTCTCATTCTCTCAGAACTGTGAGAAATCAATCTGTCATGGCCATGCAGACTCTGATATTTGGTTATAAAAGGCTTGAACTGACTAAGACAGATGGGTTAAGTAATACCGCAAAGTCCAGTAGGCATCAAACCCAAGTATTTCCTTAATATCTGATCCAGTTCTCAAACAGTATGCTGACCCATGTCAATGAAACAGTTCAAAAAGATAGATTATAAGATAAATATTTTCTGACAAGATAAATATTATCTACTCAGAAAAATAAATTAGATTAATTCACTTTCGATAGTGGAATTACTTTATGAAACAAAAAATACACACAACTGAAGTTAAATTGGGCAGAACCTGGCACAATCATGATGTAAAAGAGTTATTTCTTTTTGTTTTTCTCTCTTTTCCACTTTTGTTAATTATTCCCCATTCCCCAAATCACAGACCTTGCCAAAATCAAATTTTTGTCCTATATTTCCTCTCGGTGGGTGATACTAAGCCACAGATTTTACAAAATTCCTATCCACATTTGTTAATTCTACTCCTAATTCATATCCTTCCCTTTGATATAACTAGTATATCATATTAGTTATTACTAGTTTTATGTAAACATTAATTTACATAAACTAATATGTTTTATACTCGTTTCATGTTTTATACTAGTTTTATGTAAACATATTAATTTATGTAAATTAACATGATTATATAAAACTAGTACAGAACATATAACTTTTATGTTTTTGTCTCCTTCTACCACATTACTTCAAGTTAATATTATCTATGACCATATACTTGTGATAACAGGCTTCTTTCTGCCTGCTGCACAAAGAAAGACCATAGCATTGCAGTAAAGAAAGAATTTAATAGACACAAGGCTGGCCATGCCAAGTGGAAGATGGAGTTAGTACTCAAATCAGTCTCATTCAACACTTGTAGCTTACGGGTTTTTCAAATGCAATTTGGAGGAAGGGGTGGTGGTTGCTAGGCCTGCTACTGATGGACTGGGGCAAAGATGAATCATAGGAGTTCAGAGCTGTCCTCCTGCATGCTGAATCACTTCTGCGTAAGGCCACAGGAGCAGGCTTGGCAGGTACAGGTGGAGCCATGGGTGTTAGACATGCAAAAAAAAAAAATCCCTGAAAAGATACCTCAGAAGGCTAATCTACTGTAGTGGTGTTAGGTGCAGGAATGACTGGCAATCTATGACTATACCTTAGTAGAATTCAGATTCCTGTCCTCCCTCAGCCTGATAGTCTTTCATTAGCTCTATAAAGGTGGTTGAATTTTGGGGAAGGGCTGCTATCATTTAAACCAGAGCCTAAATGTCTCTCTAGCTTGGTCCAAAATCCCAGGAATAATTAAGGCAAAGGTAAGATGGGGGTGGGGGTGGGTTAGATCATGATACAGTTATTTTTACTGACATGATTTTTGCAAAGGTGGTTTCACTATGATTACCTATATGTTTAGAAATGGTTCAGTGATTGCCGTTTTCTCCCCAGAGTTAAGTCTCGGGACTACCTGGCTCATGTTTAACCCCTAAGCCTGATTTTTTCATCTCTTTTTTACATGATTTGTCTTGCAGAAATGAATAAATTAGTGCATTACTTGAAAAGGGCCACATCCAGTAACCTATCTGACTGTTGTTCAGCCGTAGAGTCTCAGATGAAACATTTTTGAGGGAAGCCTTAAGTTATATTGCAGCTCCCCACCTGTATACATTTTGCGCCTATTTGGTGGTCACTGTAGGGTTAGCTTTTATACAAGATGCCAGGCCATTTCCGTGGAGATGGTGTTACCTAACCCAGGGTTGATGCTGTGAAAGGAAAACAAAAACTTGGGACCCTAATTCACTCTGCCAAAAGAAAAAAATTAACCTGAAAGCTGAGCCATGCAAGAAGCTGCCTTCCCTTTTGTTTCTCATCACGTAGAGATAGAAGGTTAAATATCCGCATAGGTAGATACTCTATGTTCACTTTATCTTATGTAAAGTGTCAATTAGTGAGCACCAGATGAATCCATAATTGACTATTCTTCTACCTCCTCCTTTTCTCTTGCAATGTGTGGATTCAGTAATGTGACCATATCCTCCCTCTTTCTCATCTACCCTGCTTTTCCCCTTTAAATACTGAAACCCTCAAATTTATCTTTAGAGAACAGCATGGATCTGGCTCCCTAGCGTATTCGTTTACCTTGGCAAAATCAACTTCTAAATGGTTTGAGACTTGTCTCTTGTACTTTTTGGTTTACAATGTGACGTCGCACAGGTCTCAGCAATGGCCCAAACTTCAGAGAAAACATCCACTATAAATAGAATGACCAGGCATCCTTGTTTTCCAGGATAGCCTTGATTTGTACTTAATGCTCCTGCATAAAGAATCCTGTAAACCAACAATAAAATGCTAAGGCCCCCTGGCCTTCTGAATGGACTTTCTTTTGACCAGGGCGATTTTAAATTTTAGCCCAGAGAGACTGGCTCAGGTCATGATGGTTAGTGGGGGTTGACCATTTCCTTTATATTTGTCAGACGGCTGTGAACCAGAGCAACTCCATCTTAAATAGTAGCTGGGTAAAATCAGGCTGAAATCTACTGGGCTGTATTCACAGATGGTTAAGGCATTCTAGTTCACAGGATGAGATAGGAGGTCAGCGCAAAATACAGGTCATGAAGACCTTGCTGATAAAACAGGTTGCAGTAAAGGAGCCAGCCAAAACCCATCAAAACAAAATGGTGATGAGAGTGACCTCTGGTCACCCTCACTGCTACACTCACTCCCACCAGCACCCCGACAGTTTACAAATGCCATGGCAACGTCAGGAAGTTACCCTATATGGTCTAAAAAGGGGAGGCATGAATAATTCACCCCTTGTATAGCATATCATCAAGAAATAGCCATAAAAATGGGCAACCAGCAGCCCTCAGGGCTGCTCTGTCTATGGAATAGCCATTATTTTATTCCTTTACTTTCTTAATAAATTTGCTTTCACTTTGCACTGCAGACTTTCCCTGAATTCTTTCTTATGCGAGATCTAAGAGCCCACTCTTAGTGTCTGGATCAAGATCCCTTTCCTGTAACACCATCACAACCTGGGGATAAGATTTCAAAATATCAATTGGGGGGGTGGTGACACTAATATTTAGTCCATGATGTTGCCTTGTATTTAATTACTTCATTTAGAAAATAGGATGGTAAAACTTCCAAGGCACTGTCAAAAGATGAGATGAAATATGGTATGTTGCATGTTTAGCATTTTGCTTGATGCTGGGTAGATTCTCCAAATGGTGATTGTTGTAGTATTTAGGCATTTACTTTCTAAAATGTGAAACTAGAGACAATCAAAAAGAAAAAATATCCCGAGCATTTATTTGTTCAAGAATAAAATTAAAATAATATAAACCAACCTAAAGGACATACATTTCTAGTCATTTGGAATAACTGATACTGGACGTAATTTCCTTCTGTAAGTAGCTAGAACACTGGACAAATATATAAAGCAATTATTTTCAGACAGTATAAAATAAGGAGTGTTGGATCGTTAGCTCTGAAAGAAAAGAAGCAAATAAGGTGAATCACCCTGGGTTTTGTCCTGCAGGTACTTTCCACAATGTAGTAGAGGGAGCGGAGGTCTCAGTTGAGAAGATAAAAAAAAGTCTGGGGAGGCTGAAGCAGTTAGAATTTTCAGGGATGAGTACTATAAAACAGAGAGCAACACACACACACACACACCCCCTCTAAAAATCTGCTTAGCTATCCCCTTGAACATGTTGCTACAACACAGAGAATGTGATTTCAAAAGGCCAGGCAAAGAAATATCAGAGTACTATTAGGTAAAGAATTCCCAGAGCTGGAAGATACTAGTGTTTCTGCGAGTCAGAACAGTCTCATTGAACCCCTGAGGCAGTCAGTAGAGACCTGAGAAGGCTAACACTTTAGTGGTAGGGCTAAACAAACCCTGGGGTAGAAGCTACTTAGAGCTGCCACAACAAGAGTCCAAAGGTTAAGCCATATCAATAAAATGTCAGTGTCATCCAAAGCAATGTTCTATATCCTTTTAAAGAAGATGAATTTCAGATGTTGGAAAACATATAATTCACAGTGTTTCATATCCAATCAGAAATTATTAAGTATGCAGAGAAACAAGAAAAAATGGGACCTATAATCAATCAATAAAAGCAGAGTCAAAAATGGTAGATAAGATGATGTTAATGGAAAAGGACTTCAAAACAGATCTTATAAATGTGTTTTGGATATAGCATATATATAATATATATATAGCATATATAATATATGTAATATATATTATATATGCTATATATAATAATATAATATATATATAGAAGAAGAAAATAGAAGATATAAAAGTGAACCAAATGGAAAATTATAGAGATAGAAATTCGACATTTAGAAAACAAAATTACTGGATGAGTATAACTGCAGTTTAGATTCTACAAAAAAAAACCGTAAATGACCTTGAAAACACATCAACACCTACTTTTAAAAACTGAAGCAGCTGGGCACGGTGGCTCATGCCTGCAATCCCAGCAATTTGGGAGGCCAAGGCGGGCTGATCACGAGGTCAGGAGATTGAGACCATCCTGGCTAACACGGTGAAACCCTGTCTCTACTAAAAATACAAAAAAATTAGCTGGGCGTGGTGGCTTGCGCCTGTAGTCCCAGCTACTTGGAAGGCTGAGGCAGGAGAATGGCATGAACCCGGGAGGCGGAGCTGGCAGTGAGCCGAGGTCACGCCACTGCACTCCAGCCTGGGCAACAGAGCGAGACTCTGTCTCAAAAAAAAAAAAAAAAAACTGAAGCAAACTGAGAAATAAAAACTGATAATGAACAGACTTTGTGACATGCGAGATAACATTAAGTGATCTAATGCATGTGTAATAAAAATGACCCAGTAGGAGAGAAAAAAAAATTGCTTGAAGCAAAACAAGTCTTTTTTTTCCAATTTAATGAAAACCATAAACCATAAATCCAATAAGTTGATCAGATCATGAATGAACTTTCAACCAAAATAGACATACAGAACAATACATTGAGGCATATCATAATTAAATAGGCTGAACACTAGTGATACAAAGAAAATGGTAAGAACGTTAAAAGTGAAAAGACATTGTATATAAAAGGAAACAAAAATAAGAATGATCTGCAATAGATAATTTTTTGTGTCTATGTGGAGAGTGTTTTGGATGAGGCTGACATTTAAATCAGTGGACCTTGTATTAAGTAGATTGTCCTCATAATGTGGGTAGGGCTCATAAAATCAGTTGAAGACTTGACTAGAACAAAAAGACTGGCCTCCTCAAGCAAGGGGGAATTCTGAGCAGCCTACCTTCAGACTTCATCTGCATCATTGGCTGTCTTGAGTCTCTACTCTATGACCCCACACAGCACTGTAGATTTGGACTTCCCAACCTCCTTAATTGCACACACACACACACACACACATCCCCTATTGGTTGTTTCTCTGGAGAACTCTAATACTCCAGCAATCAGTGCAAGCCAGAAGACAAAAGGCATCATATTTATGCTGAAAAAAATGTTTTGTATCTCAAATACTAGCTTCATCAAAAATATGAAATAAAAAGGTAAAAAAATTTTTTTAGACAAAAACAATCTGGCAGAATCTGTTGCTCACAGGCCTGCACTGAGAAAAGTTTAAGGACGTTAATCAGGAAGAGAGGAGGGAAATTGCTTCCAATGGAAATTTTAATTTACACAAAGAGATGAAAAGCATAAGAGATAGTAAATATTTAGGTAAATAAAAATATTTCCTGTTTAAAATATTTTAAATATAATTGACTATTTAAATAAGAAACAGTAGTGATGCATATTGGAGTGGCAGAACATATGGACAAGTAAAATATATGACAATTGGGTAATAACCAACTAATGGACTCTAAATTCCAAATTCTCTGTTCCTTGTGTATACTAGGGAAAATCTTTTAAGACATTTGTCCTTTACCAGATGTCCTGATCTAATCAATAGAAATTGCTAGAGCTTCACTGGAATACAAATGCATTTCTCTTCCTGCTTCCAGCATGCTCATCCTGTTGGACTTCCACAGAGAGAGCACTTGTTTTTACCAGCGGCCAGTGGCCAGCAGCAGCAAGGCTTCCCTTTGGCAAGCTCACCCTCACTCCAGAGGGCAGATATACAGCGAATCCTATTTGGATGACAACTTACTAAACTTGCGAGCCATGGACACATCCTCTTCAAGTCAGTCTGGAGTGCCTACTAGATTGTGTCATGATCTATATTATAGAAAAACCTGCATCAACTTCCATGGTAGGAAGTTGCAGCATCTCACTCAGCTAGATGTCAATAAATTCACAAACACACAAAAAAATTCTTGAATGACAGGGAGAACAAGTCACCTTCAGGAAATGACCTTACACCGTTGTCAGAAGTAAATGCTTCATATCATCCTCCAAATCTCCTCAAAAGAGATTTATGGTCATTTGCTAGAGTGACAATGCATTTGGAAAAGAAAATACACAGATTTGGTTGGGGAGCATAAGAAACTGGCTTAAAGATGTCAGTGCCTGGGAATCCAAAACACTTTAATGTCCTACCAATAAAAATTGGGGAAATTGGAGTTCATGGTCTTCAGGTAATAAAGTTTCATCTCAAGTCTTACTCACAGTGGACCCAGTTAGTACAGAGACTCATTCTGTGTGTATTTCCAAGGAATTAAAAAGAGGACATCGTTGTAGGGTCTTAGGAGCATAATAGTGAATAATACTATCAATATACTATGACAAAAATTTCATCAATGTAATTTAAAATGTGCAAGAGTTTTGGAGACATCAATATAAAAACTGAAAACATAAGATAAAAAATTTGTAATAGCTCTATGTCTAAAATAGAAATTGAACCCAAAATTGAAAGCCATTTTAAAATGAAAACATCCAAAGCTAGATGGCCTTGTCAGTGAATTATCTCAAACATTTAAGGTAGGAATACCAATAGTACACTTTTTTAAACAGAAGAATAGGAAACACTTTCCAATGCATTTAATGAGACCAACATTATTCTAATACCAAAACTAACAAAAATATTACAAGAAAAAAATCATGTTAGCATCCAATATTCTTAGTACACTTATATAAAAAAATCCTCAGCAAAATACTAGTTAATATTATCTAGAAATATATAAAAAGGATAATGCACCATAACTAAGTGGGTATTATGCCAGGAATATAAGATTATAACTTTCAAAAACAAATCAGTGTAGTTCAGCACTTTAATGGAATAAAAAGAAGCTAATTACATGATAATTTCATAGATACAGAACAATCTTATGATAAGTTCAATATATATTCATGAAGATAATAGCAATCTAAGAAGAGAACTTTCTGAAATTGAAGACCTCTGAAAAACACACAGCTAACATTATTATTAATGATGAAAGACTGAATGCTTTCCCTTAAAGATCATGAATAAGGTAAAAATATACCACTCATTTCTTTTACAATGACTAGTATTAAAAATGCTAGTCATTGTAACAAGTCAAATAATAATATCAATAACATAATGGGCATCTACATTGGAAAACAATACAACTGTCCTTGGATATTTATTTGTTTCATAGATGGCATGATTATGAAGGAAATTTTATTAAATTTATTTTTAATAGCTACTAAAATAGTAGGTGAATTATCAAAGTTGTAGAATACAAGATCAATATGTAAAATCAACTATATTTCTATACACTAGTAACAATCAGAAATTGAAATTAGAACAATGTCATTTACCATAGTATGAAAAATTAAATATTCATAGATAAATTTGGCAAAGTATAATCTGAAACATTGGTGAGTGAAATTTAAAAAATTTAAATAAAAAGATTACTGAGTTCATGGCTCAGACAATTCAATATTTTAAAATGTCAGTGCTCCATAGATCAATGTATAGTTTCAAGGCAATGTTTATCAAAATTTCTTTAGAGCATTTTGTAGAAATTAAAAAGCTAATTCCAAAATTCATATAAAAATGCAAGAAACTAGAATAAGTAAAACAACTTTGAGATATAAAAATATATTGTTTGAGAATTTTTACTATCTTGTTTCAAGAGTATTATAAAACTACATTAAGCAAGACAGCATGCTATTGCTATAAATAAACTATTAAAACATATAGAAAACCCAGAACAAGAGCTACAAATTTAAAATCAGTTAATTTTTGACAAAGCGACAATTCAATGGAGAAACGTAGTATTTTTAATACTCAGTACTAGAAAATTTGAATATTCTTATGGGAAAAAAAGAAAATTAGAGCTTTACTTCTCACATTTCCAAAATGAATGCAAATTGGATTACAGACTAAAATGAAAAACCTAAAGCTATAAACTTATAGATAAAAGTAAAGCAGTAATGGAGATGACAAAGTAATGGTTAGGCAAAGATTTTTAGACAAAACATCAGAACATATTAACATTAAAAAGTCAATAAATTGGACTTCATTAAAAGTAAGGATTTTACTTTTCAAAAGACACTGTTAAAAGAATAAAAAGACAAGTCACAGACTAATAGACATTTCTCCAAATAGAAATGTCTATTCTCTAAATAGACATTTCTCCAAATAATGTATACATACAGAAAATAGGCACATAAACAGATACCTAATATAATTAGTTATTAAGGAAACCCAAATTAAAACCACAATAATATAATTGTTTATATATATATATATATGTATACCTAAAATTAAAAAAATCCAACTGTGCCAAATTTTGGTGAAGATGTGATTCAAATGAAATGCTCATTAAATTACTGGTAGGAATATAAAGTGGCACAACTACCTTTGTAAACAGTCGCCATTTAACTAAAAGCTAAAAATATACCTGCCATAGGACACAGATATTGCAGTCCTAGGTATTTCAATACTGAAAGTGTTTTTTTTTCAAACCAAAGCTTGTAGTGGCTTTATTTTTATTTTCGATAGTCAAAAACTGGAAGCAATGCAGTCTATCAACCTGTGAGTAAACAAATTGTATTTCCATACTACTCTTCAATAAAAATAATACATTATTGATATACATAATTATATTTTGGATCTCTCAAAATAATTATGTTAAGTATGTCAACTGAAGAATCACAAGGTTAAAAAATTTGCAAAGGAGAACTTTGTTTCTTCTAAAGAGTTGTATCCTGCAAAGTGGCCATTCAGACAGGCTAGGAAGCACAGTCTCTGACAGAATCTGGAAACAAGCACTTTGAGTGAAGGAAGAATAAGATCTGAATTTATGGTGAATAGGGTGGCTGAAAATACATATTTAATAATCTATAAGCGAAGTCATAATTATAAAAGGAGAAATATGCACATGTGCAATTGAGCTTTGTGCCTCTACATGAGTCGAATGATTTAAAAATGGCAGCGTGAGCATGGTCTAAGAGTGGAGTTTTCAACACACTGACATCAAAAGGTGATGCTAAGGACACAAAAATCCTCTCTGCATCCTCTCCAAACTAGTCTGGTGATCATGGTCAGTTTTTAGAAAGAGATGCACTGTAAATCTGGTGAGCTGTCACATCTGCTGTTGGCTTCAGATGATTGGCCTAAGGAGACAAAGGAATATGCCTTACATTTTTTTGTTTTTCAGAGCTGGTTTCTGTTTACTCCTTAGGAAAGCACTCTGGTTAAAGATTAATAAAGAGGAGTTAGACTGATGTGTATCCAACCTCCCATTCTGTCATGGCCAGGAACTCAGTTTTTAAAGTTTCTCTGGGTTCCCCTTGGCCAAGATGGAGATCAGGATTCGTTCAGTTGATTGGGAGGTTTAAGATTTTATTTGTATTTCTCAAGTGAAAAAAGCCACACCAAAAGAGTACATATTTTGGGATTTTGTTTATGTAAAATTCCATAAAATGCAAACTAATCTAAACTGACAGAAGCAGGTTACTCATTGCCTGGGGAAGAGGATTAGCAGTGGGGAAGGGGATGTGCAGAGCTGTGACAATATGCAGAAGAAAACTTTTGGCTGTGATGGATTTGTCCATTATCTGCATGTAATAGTGGTTTTATAGGTGTATACATGTACCAAAACTTATCCAATTGTTTACATATTTTTACTTTATTGTATGACAATGTTATTTCAATAAAGACATTATAAATGTAAAAACAACAACAAAAAATATGTAGTCTTCAGTAAAATTTAAAACTCCCTTTACAAATCCCAATTTTAAAAATGAAAAGTCAAGTCACACAACTGGAGAACACATTATTAAATGTATCTGAAAAAGAACTTACATTAGGATATGTAAATAACTCATGCAACTCAGTAGGAAAAAATCAAGCAAGCCAGCTTTTAAAATGGGCAAAAACTTGAATAGTCATTTCACTAAAGAAGAATATGAGAATATGGTAAGCACATAGCAGAATATTTAACATCATTATTCACTGAGTAACTACAAATTTAAATCACAATGGGATATCATGAAAACCTGCTAGAATGGCTAAAATATAAAAGACTTAGAATAACATGTGTTTGGGCTGCGGAACATTGTTAACAATCAACATATTTTACTGATGAAAATCTAAAATGGTACATCTAGTTTGGAAAACAGTATAACAGTGTCTTATAAAACTAAACATAGATATACCATAAAACCTAAAAATTGCACTTATACACGTTATGTAAGAAAAATGAAAATAGCCATACAAAAACATGTACATGAATGCTGATAGCCCTTTGTTCACAAAGGGCTCTGTATTAGTCCCTTCTCACACTACTATAAAGATATACCTGAGACTGGGTAATTTGTGAAGCAAAGAGCTTTAATTGGCTCACAGTTCTACAGAATGTACAGGATTCTGCTTCTGGGGGAGCCTCAGGAAACTTACAATCGTGGCAGAAGGCAAAGGAGAAGTAAACACATCTTCATGTGCCCAGCAGGAAAGAGAGAGAAAGGGAAGGTGCCACACACTCTACAAGAATTAGATCTCAGAAGAGCTCTATCAGGAGGCATCAGTAGGAGGATGGTACTAAACCATTAGAAACGGCCTCCATGATATAATCACCTCACACCGGGCTCTCCTTCAACACTGGGATTACAATTTGACATGAGATTTAGGTGAGGACACAGAGCCAAACTATATCAACCTCCAACTGGAGATAAAACAAATCTTTAATAGTGGAATGTGACAGAGGGACAGGGGGCAAAAAGCAAAGAGCAAATGGTTGGCACAATAAGAATCATTGGAAAATCTATGCAACTACTTGCCAGAAAGAAACCAAACACTAAAGAATGTATATTATTCCATTGATATTAAATTGTAGAACAGATAAAAACAATCTCTAGTCACAGAAAGCAGATCAATGGTTGTGTGAGGCCTGCCTTGGGGAGGGGATTGACTGCAAATAGGCAAAAAGAAACATTTTTGGGTGACAGAAATGTTTTCTATCTGATTGTACTGGAGGTTTCATGGATGTATACATTTGTAAACACTCATAGACTCATGTACTTCTAATAGGTACATTATGTTTTACACACATTTCCCTTCATTAAATTTATTGAAAACAACAATAGCAGCATTGTATTAGCAGCATTTCCCTTCATTAAATTTATTGAATATAACAATAGCAGCATTGTGTTAGTTTTGCCAGGGCTGCAATGGAATCTTAAACAGCATAAATTAATTTATCAAAATTCTGAAGGCTAGAAACCCAAGATCAAGGTTTTGTCAAATTTGGTTTCTCTCGAGGTCATTCTCTTGGACTTGCGGAAAGCTGTCATCCTGCTGTGTCTTCACATGGCCTTTACTCTGTATGCATGCATCTCTAATATCTCTCCCTTTTCTTCTAAGGACATCAGGCCTTTTGGATTAGTGTACCACCTTAATAATCACCACCTGAAAGACCTTATCTTCAAATATAGTTACATTCTGTGATACTGGGGGTTAGGACTTCAACATTTACCTTTGTGGGAAACACAATTTATGCCATTACATTTCACCCTCTAGACCTCTATATTTCTGTTCGTCTCACAAGCATAATGCATTCAACCTCATCCCAACAGTCCAAGAGTCTTAACCCATTGCAATAATCTTAAGTCCAAAATCTCTCTAAATATTATCTAAAGTGTGGATGAGATGCTATTCATACTGAGGCAAAGTTTCTTTCCGTCTGTAAACCTATGAAACCAGTCTAGTTGTCTGTTTCCAAAATACAATGGTTGGACTGGCATAGGAGAAGCATTTCCATTTCAAAAGGGTAAAGTCATAAAAGGAATAATGATTTTCAAGCCAGCCCAAAACCTATCGGGCAGATCCGTTCGATTTTAATGCTTGAGAGTAATCATTTTTGGCTTAGTAGCTCTGTCCTCTGGGTCCATCAGGAAGGCAGCCTCACATTCCAGGTTCACAGGTGTGGCAATGTTGCCCCCTTCACCCTGTGTGACAGTCCTGTCCCCATAACCCTGGGTAGAAACTCTATCCCAAGGTCCTAGATGTCAGCAGCCTGGCCTGCAGAAACTGACATGGGCCCACCCTCTGATTCAGGCAAAGACACCTCCACCTTTGGGATCATTCATTTAAAAAAATTAATTGGCAAAATAATTGTGTATATTTGCAGCGCATAATGTAATGTTTTGGTCTCCGTATATGTTATAGAAAGATTTGATAAAGCTAATTAATGTATATATTACATCACCAATTTTTTATTTTTTAGTGATAACTCTAGAAATCTATTTTTCTACAATTTTGAAATATACAATGCATTATTATTAACTGTGACCATCATGCAGTGCAATAGATCACAAAAAACATATTCCTGTAGTCTAACTGAAACTTTTTACCCGTTGATCAACATCTCCATTGCCCCCCTTTGGTCCCTGGTAATTTCTGTTTCTGAGACTGACATTTTTTAGATTCCACATAGAAGTAAGACTGTACAGTATTATATGCTATTTACTGGATAGGTCTCTAAAAGCACAAGCCACAAAAGCAAAAATAAACAAATGGGATTTCAGCAAGTTAAAAAGCTTCTGCACTGAAAGAAAACAACAGAATGAAGACACAACCCACAAATTCGCAGACCATCCCTTGATATGAGGCTAATATCCAAAATATATGAGAAACTCAGAAAACTTAATAGCCAAAAAATAAATAACTCAATTTAAGAGTTGGTAAAGGATCTGAGTAGAAACTTCTCAAAAGAAACATCCCCCAAACTCCACTCCCCAACCACCCTAGCCTCTGGTAATCACCATTCTACAGTGTGTATATACTTCAAAATATCATGTTGTATATTATTAACACATATAATTTTTTCTGTTGATTAAAAAATAAATAAAACATATGAATAGATATGGTATTTAAAACAATGCTCAACATTTTAAATTATCAGGGAAATGTAAATTAAAACCATAGTAAGATATCACTTCACACCTGTTAGAATGACTATTCTCAAAAAGAGGAGTGATAACAAGCGTTGGTGAGGATGTGGAGAAAAGAAAACCCTGGACACTGTTGGTGGAAATGTGAGTTAGTGCAGCCATTTTGGAAAAGAGTATGGAGATTTTTTTAAAAAAAAACAAAACAAGTAGAATTTTTATATGATCTTCCATTTCCTTAACTAATAACTTTTTTTTTTTTTTTGTAGCTGAGTACCTCTATTGTCTTATCCTGTAGAATCCCAGAACTCCTATATCCTTACTTTATTTTTACCATCTCTTTTCCCATTAGCCCAGGCCAGCAGTGTTTCTTCTGGTAAAGCTATCTTCATTTATAGCCTTGACTTCTGCTGAAATGGCTAATTAGACCTATGAGTGACACCTGTCATTGTTTCATGGAGCAATTGTCCAGCCACACCCTTGGTATTCTCTCCCAAACATACTTGCTCATTTTTAGAAGTATGGGAAGAGAGAGTTTTTCAAATATCCAAGTTTTGGTTCTTTTCTTCTTAATTATTTACTTTCAATTTATCTCACTCCTCCTGCATTTTCCTATAAGCAGCAAAGAGAAACCAAGTCATGCCTTCAGCATTTTGCTTAGAAATCTCCTCACCTAAATATCCAAGTTTGTCACTGATGTGGTTTGGTTGTAGTTCCAAATCTCATGTTGAAATATAATCTTTAATGTCAGAAGTGGGGTCTGATGAAGGGTATTTGAGTCATGGTGCTCAATCACCCTTATTACCATGGTCCTGCCCATGGTAATAAGTGAGTTCTCACTGTTAGTTCATGCAAGATCTGGTTGTTCAAAAGAGCCTGATATTTCCCCCGCCCTTGCTCCCTCTCTCACCATGTGACATGCTTGCTCCCTCTTGTCTTCCACCATAATTGGAAACTTTTTGAGACCTCACCAGGAGCATATGCCAGAGCCATGTTTCCTGCACAGCCTGCAGAACCATGACCGATAATAAACCTCTTTTCTTTACAAATTACCCAGGCTTAGGTTTCTTTATAGAAATGCAAATGGGCAAACAGTCATAATGTCTACTGTCTACAGTACACTAGAATACAGTTTGGCCAAGTTGTCACTTTATAACAAGAATCACTTTGTATCTAGCTTTTCATACATTTTCTTCATTTCCATCTGAGATTTCACTAGAATCACCTTTAACGTTCATATTCCTTTTCACAATTTCAAGATAATCTAGATGTTTTTCTAGCATACATCTTAAAACTCTTTCACCTTCTTCCCATTAAAAAGTTACAAAGACCCTTTCATATTTTTAGGTATTTGTTATAGCAGTATCCCACTTCTCAATACAAAAATCTATATTAATCATGGTTCTTCAGAGAAACAGAAACAAAAGAGTGAATAAACATATATACACATAGATTTGAAGGAATTGGCTCATATGACTATAATGGTCCAAACTTCAATAGAGTCTACTGTATTGTAGGCACATTTCTCTTAGTTAAGTTGATTCAAATGTAACAATAGCACTTACTATGCAGGATTATTTGATAAATAAATGATTGTTTTTTATGAGGTAAGTACAGTTTTGACACATAATGAATGCACATTTAATGATAGTTTATTATATCTATCTACTGGGTTTTGTAAGTAAACATGGCTCCTTTGACTGGTTGTGTTTTTAATTTATATTCTTACCTCATGAATTTATATTCTCAGTGGAAAGTCAGTCTGTTTACTCAGAGCTCATGAGATTAATCAACTCACATTATGAGGCACAAAATCTCATGGATTCTTAGCATATTTACACAGCAGATGATAATTTTGTATTCTTGAATACATTAAATCAAGCCAAAGGTCTGACATGGTGAGCACTGGGATTTCTAAAAGACTTTGTTTTTCTTTTCAGAAAACTGATTGGTGCAAATATATCTCAAATCTAACAGCTAAGGCCAGATGTACTTAGGAAAGAGCTCACAATCTATGGGCAGATTGAACAGCATTCCCTGCACCCAAAGAATAATATAAATTATGTGTCCGGTAAATAGTTGTTGAACATATTATTGAAGAGCCACTTTTTATTTCATTTTTGTAAAGCAACACAGCACCATCTTCTTTATAATTATTACCACTTTAATTCCATCTGATTAAATTGAAATAAACTACTGTGTCATAAAAAATTCCTCTTTTCAAAGAGTTTATAATTGCAATAGAACAAAGATAAACCATGCTTATTTTCAGAATGTAGTTGAAATTTAGAGGATGTTACATGATTAAGTGACAAAATCAGTGCTAGGAAAGAAAATCCAAAGATGTTCAGTAAACAGAAATATCCTAGTGGAGTATAGTAGTCAGAATGTTTTCATAATACAAGGTCATGATTACAACCCCAAAACCATGAGGAGGCAATCAACTCAATTACCTTAAAGCAGAGATGTCCTGCATACAAGACAACTTTTGAATAAAATATGCCTCTCCAGCCAGAACACATCTTCTGTCTAGCTGTATTGTCAGAAAAACCATAATTCATTTCCTAATATTATGCCACTTTGAGACATAATAATATTTGGGATTGCAAGATGTTTTATTTAGAATAGCTATATATTGCTTTGTTGGCCTATAAAAACGAGGTTATATATATTATATTACATGTCGATATTGGTGGGGGACAATTCTGTTCCATTCACTTAGGAACCAAACTGTTACATGTTCCATTACCTTGCAGTTGCATCAACTGGAATGCAAGAACATCTAGGTCTCTACAACAGAGAAAGAAATAGCCATATGATTATGCAGACAGCTCTTATACACTTTTAACAAAAAAAAATTATATTCTCACTACTCTTTACAGTCCACTTATAACATGTAGTCACATGATCCTAACTGTGAAGAGGTTAGAAAATATGGGTAAGTATATAGAATGTGTCTTTCTGATTATACCTCTGCCCAAGATTGCTCTCCTGATCAAACAATCCTTTACTCCCTTCTTCTAACATGTAAAACATAGTCATGTCTTTCCCAAGATAGTCAGCTCAAGTTCCAAGATTGAGCCAGGAATCCCATTATGCCCAAAGTCTGGAATCTCCAGATACCGCACAATAGTCATATATAAGTCCATACTTCTTTCACTCGGTCTAGACAACTACCAACAAGAAGCCTAACTGTCACTTACAGACATCTAATAAAGAACAGAGAAAGAATAATATGTTAGTTATGGTTCTCCAGAGAAATAGAACCAATAAGAGATTAGATAGATAGATAGATAGATAGATAGATAGATAGATAGATACTCATCTATTTCCAATTGGTTTCAGTCTCAATAACTCATTGTAAGTTGAAAATATCATAAATCAAAATGCATTTAATACACCTAATCTACTAAACATTATTCAGGTTAACCTTTTCTAAACATTCTCAGAACACTTACATTAGCCTTTGGTTGGGCAAAATCATCTAACACAAAGCTTAACATATAATAAAATATTTAATGCTTCATGTAATTTATTGACTATTATACTGAAATTGAAGAACAGAATTATTGTATGAATGTTCAAGTATAGCTTCTATTGAATGGGTATTGCTAACATATCTTCATGAAGTTGAAAAATTATAAGTTGAACCATCATAAGTCAGGTTCATATGTGTGTGTGTGAGAGAGACAGAGAGAGGGAGAGAGAGGAATTGGCCCACATGATTATGGAGGCAGAGAAGTTATATGATCTGCCATCTACCAACTGGTGAACACAGAAAGCTGGTGGGGATTACCTCAGGTGGTAGATGGCAGGCATGAGCCTAAATGCCCAAGAACAAGGATCACCAATGTCTGCGAGTGAGAGAAAATGAGTATCAGAGGTCAAACAGGAAACCAATTTTCCCCTCCTCCACCTGTTTGTTCTATTTAGGACCTCGGTGAATTGTATGATGGCCACCCTCACTGGTGAGGGCAATCTTCTTAATCAATGTATTGATTGAAATGCTAATCTCTTCCAGAAATAGCATCACAGTCACAACCAGAAATGTTTTGTCAGCTATCTGGGTATCCCTTAGCCCAGGCTAGTTGACACATAAAATTAACCATCACAGGTAACTATGGTAAATACTCCCATTTAGAAAGATAAAAATGAGAGAACAGTTTCTCACTGTTCCTTAGCAATTCTTACATACCACTGGTCAGACACTGCATGCTCCGTTTACCCAGGTATGAACTTATTTCTTAATTATATTATGATTGTACCCTTTAGAAAGATCTCCTTTACCTATGGGACTCCATGCTCCTCATCTCCATCTTATTGGTGGGTCTTTGCTTCCCACTATCCTTCTTTACTACATTCGAAGAGAGTGTAAGGGAATATATCCTCCTTGAACTGTACTAATTTTTTACTGTTTACTTCCCACTCAAAGAATTGTTGATCCTTAAGAATTTTTTAAAAATACTTTTTAGTGTAGGGTGGATAAGTTTTAACAGTTCAAGTTTCTTTAAAAAATCAGTGGGATTATTATGTATTTGATTGATTCCAGTCTGTTCCATGTTCCAGTAACCATTACTGGATTTCTCTGTTGAAGAAAAATTTCTTGCTGTGCTATATTTCAGTGATTTATCTATCACCAGTGTTTTCTGTCTCTCCTTCTCTTCCTCCTACTCCCTCCCACCCCCTACCCAATTGATGTCATGGTTTCCATAAGAAAACCATATTCTCTTTTTTTATATATATACTTTAAGTTTTAGGGTACATGTGCACAATATGCAGGTTAGTTACATATGTATACATGTGCCATGTTGGTGTGCTGAACCCAGTAACTCGTCATTTAACATTAGGTGTATCTCCAAATGCTATCCCTCCCCCCTCCCCCCACCCCACAGCAATGATAGACTGGATTAAGAAAATGTGGCACATATACACCATGGAATACTATGCAGCCATAAAAAATGATGAGTTCATGTCCTTTGTAGGGACATGGATGAAGCTGGAAACCGTCATTCTTAGCAAACTATTGCAAGGACAAAAAACCAAACACCGCATATTCTCACTCATAGGTGGGAATTGAACAATGAGAACACATGGACACAGGAAGAAAATGATATTCTTAATATGACTATTGCACTGAATAAATTTATTTAATACAAAAATTTAGTGGGTCAGTATATTCTTCTAAATTTTTGGCATGATGCACTTAACCAGTTAAGAGATTTTGGATGTTATTGTGACACCTTTACTCAAGATTTGTCTCTAAGATGACTCATTTTTATTTTACTTTACGTTTTAACTTAATGTATAATGCACATAGAGTACAATTTAGCCAGTGTAGTTTACAGTTCTCTGAGTTGTGTCAAGCACATGTGAGAATGTAATCACCACTGAAATCAAGATATGGAACAGTTCAGTCACACACACACACACACACACACACACACACACACACACACAATGCTTATTCCTCTCTTCTTGTTAAACCCTCCCAATGTAGAGTTGCTGTCAATAACTGATCTAGTCTCTGTTACTATGGTTTTGCCATTTTCACAATATCATATAACATAAATCATATACTATCTAGCATTTTGAAACCTGCTTCTTTAATCTAGCACAGGGAATTTGATATTTATTTTTAGTTGTATATATATCAGTAATTTGTTTTCATTTATTTCACTGCGTGTGTATACCACAGATTTTTTAATCCATTGTCAAGAAGCGAGACATTGAATTTGTCCAGCTTTTGATGATTATGAATAAATCTTCTATAAACATTCATGTTCAAGTTTTTACATAAATTTAAGTTTTTACTTTGTTTAAATTCCATTTGGGAGTGTAATTACTGGGTTACGTGAAAAGTGTACGTTTACCGTTAGAAGAAACTGCCAAACTAGCTTCCAAAGGAGTTCCATTTTGCGTTTGCATCAGCAACGTGTAAGAGTTCTAATTCATCCTCATCTTTGCCACCACCAGGTATTGTCAGGTTTTTATTTCTTTCTGTTTTGTTTTGCCATTCTAATAAATTTTAGTGATATCTCATTGTGGTTTTGGTTTGCACTTCCCTTATGACTAAGGGAAATATGTTGGACATATCTTCATGTACTTATTTGCCTTCCATATGCCTCCCTTGCTGAAGTATCTGTTTACCTCATTTACCCATTTATTACTTGGTGAGTTTTCTTATTATTGCATGTTGCATGCTGAGTTAGTTGGTATTCCCCCTTCCTCTATTTGGTTTAAGACAGAACAGTAGAGTAACATATTTTTACTCTGCTATCTTTTAAGGGGAAATTGTGCTTCCGTGTTTTGTAAATTGCACCAAGACTGCAAGCTTTCACAGTCTCCATTGTTTCCTTATACCTGAGGGATAGAACACACAGATTTTAGCTGGGAACATGGTACCTCACAAAAATAGACTAGATTTCTCAGTCTCTTTTTAGATAGATTTGACTCTGTGACTAAGTTCTCGCCAATGAGATGTATGTGGTTGTGGCAAAAGCATCTTTTGCAAGTAGCATAAAAGTGAGAGAACCTGCTCTTGCTCCTTTTCACCTTCATGTTGATTAAAATGTGATCTTAGTGGCTGGTGCTCCAGCATCCATGTTGGACTTGAAACAGCCTGAAAATTGGTAGTAACTGATGGTGGGACCACAAGATAGAAGGAATGTTGAGTCCTGACAATAGGAAGCCATCCTGTTAGCTTTCACTGCTTAACATGAGATGCACGTTAGCTCATTTAAAGCAGTTTATTTTGGCTTCTTTAGCACTTATAGCTGAGCCAAATCCAAGTTGATAAAGGACCACAGGATGGATGAGCATCTATAATCCCCAGCACTTTAGGAAGCTGAGGCAGAAGGACCCCTTGAAACCAAGAGTTTGAGGCCAGCCTGGGCAACATAGTGAGACACTGTCTCTACAAAAAATAAAAATAATAATTAAAAAAATATATTAGCCACACATAGTTGTGCCACCTATAGTCCCAGCTACTTGGGAGTCTGGAATAGGAGGATTGCTTGAGCCCAGGAGTTCAAGACTGCAGTGAGCTATGATCACACCACTGTACTCCAGCCTGGGTGACAGAGTGACACTCTGTCTCAGAAAAAAAAAAAAAAAACCTCAGACCATCCAGATTTCCAGATTTCACATTTCAGGGAAATTAGAGTCTCCTCACAGGTACATAAAACGTTATAGATCAGAAAAATACATAAGTAGTAGAATTATTCCAAAAGAAAATCATTATTTAAACACTGGGATTTTGTTTGGCTATCCATCTTTGAGATGATAATGTTAGAACCTAGCTCTAAACACAAAGGATAAAGAATTGGCTGCAGGGTGGGGGTATGTAGAGAAGTCAAGGTATAGGGGAAAAACTTTTTGATTTTTTTTGCTTGCAAAATTTAGTTACGTTTAGTTGTGCTTGAATATTTGGCCATATTTATTTAGTTACATATTTAGTTATACTTGGATATTTGGCCATATTTGGCTAATATTAGGTTTCTGAAACTCAATGCTTAGGCACAGGTTTACGTTTAGGGTGGGGGTTCACCTGTCTCAAGGAAGAGCTGCACAGTGCTCACTGCATTCGACTAGAACGTGGAAGCAGCCACTAAGTGCATAGAGACTCAGAGCTCCTGTGATGCTTGTAATATACTCTGTTCTACAGGTACTCACTATTATTGTGGTCTCTATTACTTTTTTTAAATTTTACTTTATATTCGAATGTCTCCCTCAAGATTTTTTTACACTCTGGATTCCCAGTGCTTGATGAGATCAGAGAAGGCTTGCAATAATATTTACTCAATGAATAGAAAAATACATCACCCTCATCTGAGCATCTGGCTATGGCTCTACCTTTGGAGTTTTTTAGGTATATGGTTAATATTTGTCCATTCATTCGATATGCCCTGGCCTCAGATGAGGTGGGACTCACCCCTATTCCTTGGCTGAGGGCCATTGGCAGACCTGTTTCCCAACTTGTCTGTATTCTAGCCCCACTGGAAAGCAAAGGAGATTCTGACACATAGTGCCTGAGTACTAGGCAATGTGTGGCTGAAGGATGCATGTAAATGTCCCAGCCACTGAGGACCTCACACACTGTCCCAGGACACAAAGAGATAGACATGCAACCACAATACTCTGTGACAGTAAGAGGAGCAAGTGGAGTGTGTTTTGATCATGGAGAGAGAAAAAAATTCAGAGTGTGCATGAGATCAGGGAAAGTGATGGTAAAAAGTTTGCTCTTGGGTATGTCGTTCAAAAGCAGATACTGGGAAGTCTTACATTCCAGGAATGTGGAATGACCTGATTAGAGGGGAATCAAACTGCAGCATGAAATGATTCCATTTACCTTTTCTTTTGTTATTTTGCTATGTCAGCTATACTTGCTCAGATGTTCAGAAAGACATTCAGATGACCATAGGCAAAAGCCTTCAATTCTCCATTCTGGTTTCAGTTACAATTCTCCTCTTTCCTGTTTTGAGTCTGAGTTCTTAGATAAGTCTCCTGTTAATACCTTGGACATATTTTTCTGAGCATGTAATTATTTTCATTCCAAAAAGATGTTGTGTTGAACTCACTCTCTGACTCTTTGTGCTTTTGGTACCCTGGCTATATTACAGTTCCCGTACCACTTTAGCAAGGACACCTGCCTGATCTCCAAATTCAAACCCTTGCATTTTTTTTCCAGAGTGTTTCTTGTGGCTTCTGAAACATATGGGAGGTTAACACTTCACACCTCATGTTAGACCTAAAACCATAAAAACCCTAGAAGAAAACCGAGGCAGTACCATTCAGGACATAGGCATGGGCAAGGACTTCATGTCTGAAACACCAAAAGCAATGGCAACAAAAGCCAAAATTGACAAATGGGATCTAATTAAACTAAAGAGCTTCTGCACAGCAAAAGAAACTACCATCAGAGTGAACAGGCAACCTACAAAATGGGAGAAAATTTTTGCAACCTACTCATCTGACAAAGGGCTAATATCCAGAATCTACAATGAACTCAAACAAATTTACAAGAAAAAAACAACCCCATCAAAAAGTGGGCAAAGGACATGAACAGAGACTTCTCAAAAGAAGACATTTATGCAGCCAAAAAACACATGAAAAAATGCTCATCATCACTGGCCATCAGAGAAATGCAAATCAAAACCACAATGAGATACCATCTCACACCAGTTAGAATAGCCATCATTAAAAAGTCAGGAAACAATAGGTGCTGGAGAGGATGTGGCGATTCCTCAGGGATCTAGAACTACAAATACCATTTGACCCAGCCATCCCATTACTGGGTATATACCCAAAGGACTATAAATCATGCTGCTATAAAGACACATGCACACGTATGTTTATTGTGGCACTATTCACAATAGCAAAGACTTGGAACCAACCCAAATGTCCAACAACGATAGACTGGATTAAAAAAATGTGGCACATATATACCATGGAATACTATGCAGCCATAAAAATTGATGAGTTCATGTCCTTTGTAGGGACATGGATGAAACTGGAAATCATCATTCTCAGTAAACCATCCCAAGGACAAAAACCCAAACACCGCATGTTCTCACTCATAGGTGGGAATTGAACAATGAGAACACACAGACACAGGAAGGGGAACATCACACTCTGAGGACTGTTGTGGGGTGGGGGGAGGGGGGAGGGAGAGCATGAGGAGATATACCTACTGCTAAATGATGAGTTAATGGGTGCAGCACAACAACATGGCACATGTATACATATGTAACAAACCTGCACATTGTGCACATGTACCCTAAAACTTAAAGTATAATAATAAAATAAAATAAAAACCATGGAAAAAAATAATAATAATTCTATGCCTACATTCTAATGGTTGACAAGCTAGGAAAAAGAAAAATTCTCTGTTTCTCAACAACCATGCACCAATTTTCACAAACAACCTCCGCTGGCCTTCATCTGCCCACCTCAAATTGTACCGTGTGGCCTAGTCATGTCCCACACTTATCTTGGTGGTGGGCAGGCAAGGTATTGCAATTGACAATCTCCAGGAAAGCACATAAAATGGGGGATGAATGGCTCAACTACCCAAAGGAAAACTAGGTGAATTAGGAAAGCTTACCAGAAGAAAGGGGAATCAATTTTGGCCAAGTGGAAACGAATAGAAAATGTAAAAGATTTTGTATCGTTGGAGCCTAAAGTGGGAGGAGTTGAGGTGGAAGCCAATAAACTAGAAATGGGTCTAATTGTGATGTATCTTACACCATCCTAAAAAGTTTCAACTTCATTCTGCAGGTGATTAGGCATCTAAGGACTCTAATTAGTATAAATAATTGGTTGAATTTTAGTTTCAAACTATGATATTGATTTCCTGGTGGACAGTTAACATGGCTGATATTTGCCAGGGTTTTTGGAAGACACGAAATACCAGTGGCTTTCTCTCAATCCAAACTAAGGTAACAGCACCCAGCAATGGAAGTCCAAAGACAAGCCCTGTAGGAACTACTCACCATTTCACTGGCCTTTCCACTTAACATTCATCATCTTTAAATGCATGGCTGCAGGCAGCCACATCTTCTAACGCAAAGGTCAACATGAAATAGCACTCTCAAGTAGCACCTCAAAACAGCCTTTTGCGACTTGGCATAATTGCTTGCTTAAGTGCTTGTATATTACATGATCTTTCTTTCAGAAGTCCAACATTGCTGCCAATTCTCCTTTTTTACAATTCCTTTTCTAAAATTGTGCTACCTTCCAATAGCTAAAGATTTCTTTTGTGCGGGAGAGCCTCCAGACTGTTATTATTTTAGTATTTTAATTTCAGTGTCTTTGCATAATTATATACCTTGAAAAATTCATTCAGGGTTAAAAAAAAACACTTCATGAGCTAGACTCTTATATTCATTGGTTCATTACTTCGCTAATACAGTCAGTCACCAACTTATTCATCATACATCCGCTGTGTACAAGGCGCTATAAAATGTGTGGTTTCCAAGATAGGGAAAACGAAGTCTCCAACTATTGAGAATTTAGAGTGTATTGGAAAAGTGGCAAGGTGTTGTCCATGATTTTCTATAAGGGAAAAAGGAACCAAGATCAAACCCTACCATAAAAAGGTGTAATATCTCAAAGCTATTGCAATATTTTTTTTTTTCTATAATGGGTGACTATTGCAGAATAGAAAAAAAAAATGCTTTTGCCTGAAACTTGTTGCCCAAGGCATATGTAGACTCACAAAGTCTCACTTAAAATAGTTCAGTTCATTTTCTTGCAACCTGTCACAGGTGGGATTCTTCAGGAAGTTGACTCACATGGAGATCTGCATGAGGAAAGGTTATTAGGGAGTCCCCTTGGAGTCAGCATCTGTGGAAGATAAGGGAAAGATGCAGAATTGAAGAGAGAGAGGTCAAGGAAAGATTCAGTTTCAGTCTCAAAGGACACCTTACCCAGCTCTGTGGGGGGCTCTGTAGCTGGGACCACCCTTCAGGGCTGTCCTGTGTTGGAGTAAGAAGGCCAGGTCTTTACACCCCCGTTTCAATCAGTCATTGAATACTGGCCACCCCAGAAAGGCTGTAGCCTTGAGCAAATAGCCCTCTTTAAGTGAGACAGTCCTCATGGGAGGCTGATAATTCAGGGTTATCTGCTGGAAGTTCTCCTGGTACCTGGTTTATGAAGTTCTTTATTTCTGAATCAGGATCTGTGTACCCCATTATAACATCCACTATACCAACATTGTCTGCAAGACTATGTCGATGTTAGATGGAAATATTACCTTTTGTACAGTCTAAAATCAGTTTTCACCGAGCATTTACTTAGGCTAGGCAATAAGTTAAATGCATGGAGGAAAGGGTCCCTGAATCAAAAGCACCTGCACAGGATGCTTCTATGAGCATGATTTAATCTTTTATTATGCTTTGCTACTAAAATTTGCACCGGATGCTTCTATGAGTAGGATTTAATCTTTTATTATGCTTTGCTACTAAAATTAGGAATTGGTAAAATTAGAATTTTTAGTATAAGCTTTATCCTGATACACACTCCAACTCTCCCAATATGTCAACTATAACTTAATCTCAAATCCAATTCTTGAACCTCAACACTAAGCCAAAATACTACTAATACTAACTAAATTTATTAAGCATTTGCTCTGTGCCATGTACTATTCTGAGCACTTTTACATGTAATAACTCATTTCAGCCTTACAGAGATTACCAGAGATTTACTGGTGTGTATAATATGATCTTCAGCTTATAAATGAGGAAACCAAGGTACAAAGGGGTTTAAAGCACTCTTCCACAGCTGAATAGCACATAAGAAAGACAGTTGAAATTTGAAGCTTAAATACATTCTCTGCCATTGAAGACCTCATCATTATAGAATCTTGTAGTTGAAGGATGGTATTAATAGTTCTAATTTTTCACCCCGTCTGCATCTTTGCCTTTTTTCAAGTGACGCTGCAGTTCCCTCCCATTATCAGAGGTGGAAACCATCCAGTCCTTGACTCTGGATCCAGCCATGTGATGAGCTTTGGCCAAAGAGTCTTTAAAAATGTATGCAAGTAAAGTCTTTTTTTTTTTTTTTTTCTTTTTGAGACGGAGTCTTGCCCTGTCACCCAGGCTGGAGTGCAGTGACGTGATCTCAGCTCACTGCAAGCTCTGCCTCCCGGGTTCATGGCATTCTCCTGCCTCAGCCTCCCGAGTAGCTAGGACTACAGGCGCTCGCCACCACGCCCGGCCAATTTTTTGTATTTTTAGTAGAGGCGGGATTTCACCGTGTTAGCCACAATGGTCTCAATCTCCTGACCTCGTGATCTGCCTGCCTCAGCCTCCCAAAGTGCTGGGATTACAGGTGTGAGCCACCGCACCTGGCCAAGTAGAGTCTTAAAGTAGCTGCTTGATTGGGTTTGTTCTTCGTCATTTTTCTGCCATAGACATGACAACATTCCTGGGATTGCCTGCCAGGAACAGCAGAGCTCCTAGCATACCTGCAGCTGACCACATGCATATGAGTGAGCCAGCACAGATTGGATGAACCCAGTCAAAAATTGTGAAGAAAATAAACATTTACTGATGCATGCCAATGAAGGCTTGAGGATGTTATGGGACAGTTGCATGGAAATGCAAATAACAAATACCAACAGAGTTACAAACAGACAATGTAGTTAGATAGAAATGCAATGAGAAGCAGAAGCACAGGATGCAACGGGACCTTATGAAGAGTCGTTAGAGGCTGAGGGACAGACGATTTAATCCAGACTTACTACTTAGTGAAGGAGTCCTGAAGTAACTCACATAAAGTCAGTCCTGGAGAAATAATTTCCAATAAGGAAATATTGATTGTCAGGGAAGCATGTCTTATTTATATCCAGAAATATGTATCAGGACTGGACCATTCTATTTGCAACAGCCATGCTTATAAAAAGTTGCATGCAATTCCAAGTTTAACGCATCTAATCTCACTTTTAAGGCAGTAGAAAGTTACTAAGCAAATTCTAAGATCAAGGGGTTTCTTTTTTTAAAGGGGAGAAAAATATAGAAAGTAAATAATTTCCAAAAATATCTGTTACATGTTGACTTCAACTAGATACACCTATATAAAACATAAATATATGTGTCATTTCAAATTTTAAGCGGGACAAGTTACTTCTGCTGAATCCTAATTCACACATGGTTATATTTTGAGTTCCAGATTTACACATTTTCTGATAAAAATATTAATTATAAATATAACATGCAAAATATTATTCTACTTCTGCATGATTTTTCACCTTAAAAAAATCTTTCTCCAAAATTGTTTCTCCTGTGAAAAATGTCCAAATCCTCCCTTTAGGGTTTGAAAGTTTTCCAAAAGCTTGAATCTTCTTGCCAGAAGGCAGACTTTCAAGAGAGAAACAAACACATAATAATGGAGGATGTCTGTGTAATCTTTTTTTATTATTAAAAAAACAAAAAATAAAAAACTGTTAGTAGTGGCTGAAAACTTTATCTTATTTTACCAGAACTGTATATGAGTCCTATTAAATTTTATTCTGTTATTAGTCAAGGCATGCTTTTTTCAACTTTCCAAAAATCCTTGAATAAATGATGGACTGACTGACCTTACTCTGTGAATTCACTCAATAAGCAAAGCACTTACCATGTGCTGTGGGTGCTGTTAGGTCCTGTGGATCAGAAGTCCCCAAGTGTTTTGGCACCAGGAATCTATTTCATGGAAGACAATATTTCCATGGACTGGGGGCAGGGGACAGTTTCAGGATGATTCAAGCACATTACATTACATCTATTTTGCACTTTATTTCTATTATTATTACATTGTAATATATAATGAAATAGTTATACAGCTCACCATAATATAGAATCAGTGGGAACCCTGAGCTTGTTTTCCTGCAACCAGACAGTCCCATCTAGGGGTGATGGGAGACAGTGACCGATCATCAGGCATTAGATTCTCTTAAGAAGCATGCAACCCAGATCCCGCACAGGCACAGTTCACAATAGGGTTTTTGCTCCTATGAGAATCTAGTGTCACCGCTGGCTGATCTAACAGGAGGCAGAGCTCAGGTGGTAATATGAGCAATGAAGAGTGGCTGTAAATACAGATGAAGCTTCACTTGTTCACCTGTGGTTCACTTCCTGATGTGCAGTCCAGATCCTACCAGGCCACGGACTGGTTGGGGACCCTTGCTGTGGATGCACATGGAAACAAAGTGGAAGCTCTGTCCTAAGAAGCTCGTGATCAATTGAAAAGAGACATGTAACAAAATAATTAGAATAAAATGACCAATAATATTCATATCTAAAAAGTGCTTTTAGAATAATGGAATGAGAAATGAGTAATTCTAAAATAAAGACCAGTAAAATAGCAGAGTTTTATTTTATTATCTGAGCATTCTTAAATTTTCTGTTTATTCCTCATCTATATCAGTAGTCAACAAATTTTTCTTTAAAAAGTCAGATAGTAAATATTTTAAGCTTTGTGCACCATAAGATTTCTGTGGGAACTACTCAATTCTTTCATTGTAGGGCAAAAGCAGTCATAGATAATACGTAAACAAACGAGTGATGCTGTCTTCCAGTAAATCTTTATTTCTAAACTAGGCAGCAGTCTGGATTTGGCCAATGGGCTACAATGCACCTACCCCAGTTCTACATGCACTTAAATTTTGGTATCCTCAAGGCCAGGCACGATGGCTCATGCCTGTAATCCCAGTACTTTGGGAGGCTGAGGCAGATGGATCACTTGAGGTCAGGAGTTCGAGACCATCCTGGGCAACATGGTGAAACCCCGTCTCTACTGTAAATACAAAAATTAGTTGGGTATGGTGGCAAGTGCCTGTAATCCCAGCTACTCAGGCAACTGAGGCATGAGAATTGCTTGAAACCCAGAGGCGGAGGTTGCAGTGAGCTGAGATTACACCATTACACTCCAGCCTGGGTGGCAGAGTGAGGCTGCATCTCAAAAACAAGTAAATAAAATGAATAAATTTTGTCTTTCTCAATTTGGGGATTCTTTTCTTCTCACTCTATATTTCCTACTTAGGTGTTGCCACCTACTTCCATGGTTTCAAATGCCATCCATTTTCCAAGATATTTCAAATGTATGCTTTAGACTTGATGCATCTTCTAACATCCAGACCAATTTATCTAGGTTCCTGTTGAACATTTTTTCCTAGACTACCTCACATTTCTGTCAAAATTAAGAGGGTTCATCTCACCATCTCCACTAAGCCTCTCATCCAGACCTTGCTCTGAATACCTTTCTCTCTTTCCAAAAATAGCAAGTCTAGCCACCTTTTATTGGTTCTCCAAACTCCTTCCATATTTTTATCTTTCTTCTTTTCTTTTTCCATTCACCTATTTCCTTAAGCCAGAAAACCGAAAACCAGAATAACACCTCCTTCTCCATTACTCTCCATATTAGGTTTTCAAATTCAGTTAATTATAGCCCTAAAATAGCTCTCAACTGTAATCACCTCTCTGTATCACCACTGCCACACCAAGTTACCATCACTTCTGGCATGGACCACCTTGATGCCTTTATAAGGGGTTTCTCAGGATCCAGTCATCCACTGCTATGCTCTTCTACTACATGTTATATCCATTATAGAATTTCTTTTTTATCGGAGGAGGGACACAGGGTCTTCCTCTGTCATCCAGGCTGGAGTACAGTGGTGCAATCCTAGCTCACAGCAGCTTCGACCTCCCAGGCTCAAGTGATCCTCTCACCTCAGCCTTCTGAGTAACTGAGATTATAAGCATGAGCCACCATCCCCAGTTAATTTTAAAATGTTTTGTAGAGAAAGAGTCTTGCTACGTTGCCCAGACTGGTCTTGAACTGCTGGCCTCAAGTGATTCCCCTGCCTTGGCCTCCCAAATCACTGGGATTACAGGTGTGACTCACTGTGTCCAGCCTCCAAAGTGGCCTTTTTTGATAAGACCTCTGATTACGGTCATCCCTGCTTTAAACCTGTCAAAGGATTCCTTGGACTCTATGGATAGATCCACATCTTTATTACTCTTCCCACACTGTATCCTTAGCTCATAACCATGTTTATTAGTTTCCCATCACTGTTATAAAAATAACCGGAAATCTAGTGCCTTAACACAAATTTGTTAACTTACAGCTCTAGAACCCAGACATCTGAAATGGGACTCAAAGCCAAAATCAAGATTGGAAGGGCTGTGTCCTTTCTGGAGGCTCCAGAGGAGAATTCATTACCATGCCTTTTTCGGGTTCTAGAGGCCCCATATTTCTTGCCATGTGGCCTTTAGTCGGTAATCATGTCTTTCCAATCTCTGCTTCCAGTGTCACATCTTCTCTGGCTCTGCCTCTCCTGCCTTGTATAAGGACTCTGTGATTCCATAGTGCCTGCCTGAATAGTCCAGGATAACCTCCTCATTCCAACATTGACCTTCACTTAATCATATGCACGGTGTTTCTTTGCCAAAAAGTTAGCATGGCCACAGGTGCTGGAGATTAGAGCATAGGCATCTTTTGGGGGCTGCTCTTCTGCAAACCAATCTTCATCTCTGAATTTTCAGGCTCCTAACATGCTGGCCTTCACTATCTCATTGAAAGCAACTATCTTCTACTCCTCCTCTAAGACCTCTATACATGATATGTCCTCTCTCTGAAATTCTCTTTCTTCAACTCCACCTTTGGCTAACTCCCAATGACCCTTAACATATTAGTATACATATTCCTTCTCCAAAGAAACTTTATTTTACCCTCTTAATCCCTTTAAAGTTAACCTCAATTTATTCTCTTTTATCCTCCTATATTTTTCTGTTTTAACGTGTTTCACAGTTGAACTTAAATTCCAGCATAATTATTTTGTTGTGGTCCGTGCGCTCCATTAGATTGCAAGCTTACTAAGGGCAAGAGCACTATTCATATTTACCACATGTTATACGAAGCACCTAACACATTGTACCTGCTCACCAAATATGAATGGAATTAGTCAATAGTTTAATAAAAAATATTAATTTGTTAAAACATTAATATTTCAAAAAGGGTAATGAAATATTACCCTTTGATCATAATTTTAAATGATGACTAATTTTAAAGACAGATTATCAAGGGCTCAAGGTATGTTTTAGGAGAAGGGAACATCTTTTGTAAAAGTTCGAGTAAGAGGACATTGTTCAGGGACTACAAATAATTTGAAAAAACTGGAAGATACATTCCCCCAGTTGGTGGTGGTAAAAGTAGGACTAAGATGTAAATAGAGACCAGATCATAAACTGTCTGTAACATTGAAGATGCCATCAGTGGCAAATAATACTTAACCTAACCTAAGGCACTTAAGGAATACAGGCTTCTAGTCAGTGTCCGAAGGTAAGCTGTCCTGGATCAGATTCAGTAGCTCAAAAGTATTAGGGCACTGGGTTTGAATCTCTGGCATTCTCTTGGTTTTTCCCTCATTGTTGCAATGGCTGCCATAGCAACAAACATTCTTAGAGTCCCTCAGAACAATGTCCCAGATATGGAGGGAGAGAATGGGAGCAAAAGGCTCCTGACTTGCATTAAGCTCCTCTTTTTTTGTAAAGGAGAAAAAAATATTTCCAGAAGCTCCAAGTAGATTTTTTTCATTTTGTTTAGGGATACCTATTTAGAAAACAAAAATACAGGATGCTCAGTTAAATTCGAATTTCACTTAAGCAATAATACTGTTTAGGATAATAATCAGAACATACATATACTAACAAAAAGTTATTTATCTGAAATTAGAATTTAACTGAGCACTAGGTATTTTATCTGAGAATTCTACTCTTATTTCAATAGTGAGAGCAGGATTATATATGCTCACCCCTAGACTAGTCACAGGTAAATATTAATGCAGATGCCATGATGAGCTTAGTTTCCTGGGCCTGGGCACATTGCCAAAATAGGGGTGTAGTTAGCAAATTCAGGAAAGACTGGTTGTTATATGGGTACCCAACTGTGCCAGCCACAGGATCTGTGTAAATTGGTAAGGTGGTTTTATTCTTGTCTGTAGATGATGTGGAAGTGTTGAAGGATTTAAGCAAAGGAATGATATAATTAGTTTGGGAATGTGCAGGTTGGTAAAATTAGAGGAAGAGGTATCAGATAAGAAGCTATGACATTAGATGTGTTATAGAATTATGAAGGCACTTGAACCTAAGAAATAGCAGAAGGAAGTTAGAAATATGTAAGAGGGTTATATATGTGTATTTATTGATCATAGTTGTCAAGATTTCAGACTTTGGAATGTTTTTTGTGTTATATTTTGGCTTTGCTGTAAAATATGTGTATAAGTTTCTTTATCTTACTGGCCTTAGTTTCCTTATCTCTAAACATGAAGGTAATAAAACTATGTGATTTATTATGGCATCGAATGAGGTTTCAATTAGTCAGGGTTCTCCAGAGGGCACACACACACACACACATACACACACACAAAAACACACACAGTGTGCATGTGTATATATTAATTCTGCCCACTTTTTATATAAACATTCGTGTGTGTGGGGGGGTGTGTATGTGAGAGGGAAAGGGAGTTTATTAGGAAGAACTGGCTCACGTGATTACAAAGTCCCACGAGACGCGATTGCAAGGTGGAGAATGAAAGAAGCCTGTAGTATGGCTTCCCAGGAAGCTAGTAGCATGGCTCAGTCCAACTCCAAAAACCTCAAAACCAAGAAAGGTAACAGGACAACTTCTAGTCTGAGGCTGAGGGCCTGAGAGCCCCCAGAAGGTTACTGGTGGAAGTCCCAGAGTCCAAAGGTCAAAGAACCTAGAGTTTGTTGTCCAAGGTCAGGAGGATAAAAAGACTTACTGCTCTGGAAGACAGAGAACAGTACACAAAAAGTAAGCTAAGCAACCTTACTACCCTCTTTCTTTTGCCTGCATTGTTCTATTAATAGAGCTGCACCCATGGTAGATTGGATGATGCACATTCACACTGAGGGCTGGTCATCCTCCCTCAACCCACTGACTCACTTGTCAATTTCCTTTGAAAATTCCCTCACAGCCACACCCAGAAACAATGCTTCACCAGCCATCTGGGCATCCCAAAATCCAATCTAGTTGACTGACAACAAATATTAAAAAACAAAATGAGCCTAATATGCATTTAATGGATGTTAGCTGCCTTTATTATTTTGGTTTTACTGTTAGTTTTGTTTTTATTATGTATTATGACAGATATGATACAGTGTTGAGGATAAAAGATAAAAATTCTCCCAAACCTGCTCTACCCATGATCTTTCCCATCTCAGGTGATAACAACTCCTTCCTTCCAGATGCTCAGAACAAAAACTTTATTGTCACCATTGATGCCTCTTTCTTTCACATTCTATATTCAATTTTGGGGGAATTCCTTCTGGCACTTAGAATATATTCAGAATGCATCCATAATTCTGCCATTGCTCACCACTTCCCCTACTGACCCTCTGGTCTGAGCTGCCATCATCTCAGTGGATTGGGGTAAGCACTACTCTAATAGACTTCCCTGCTTGTACTCCAGTTCCCTGTTGTCCATGCTCAGCACAGCGGCGAGGGTGCTTAACCATTAGGTCAGATTTTGCTGCTCTTTGCTCATTCTTGCAATGGCTTCCCACCCTACTAAAAATAATAGTCGAAGTACTTAAACTACATGAGTGATCCCCTATTTGCTCGCCAACTTCATCAGCTATGGGTCCTTTGCTAACTCGGCTTCAGATACCTTTATTTTATTTTATTTTCCAACACTCCTGCTTAGGCTGTTGGTCCTGGTTCATCTGTCTGCCCAGGCTACTCTTTCTGCAGATATTTAAATGCCTCATTTTTTAACTCCTTCGAGTTTTGCTCAAATCACACCCACTCAATGAACCCAACTTCAGCTACCTTATTAACAATGTCAAGCAACAATCACCACCCAACATGGCATCCAATATTCCCTTCATCTATTCTGATTTTTTGTCTGTTTTTCCCATGGCCCTTATTGTATTCTAATTTACAACATAATTTACTTATTTGTTATAATTATTGTTTGTTATGTGACTCTTCCTCTACAGTTAGAATGTTGGTCATCTTTATATGTTTTGTCCAACGACATATCAGAGCACCCAAAACAATGGGTTTTGGGTATTCAATACAATACAATGACTAGTAGGTACTCAATAAATATTGGTTAAAAATACTAAGTTTTTACTGTATGTGGTTGCATATATGTCATTCACTCTTGCTCTTTATATTTTAAAAACAAATAACTATTAAATATTTATTCTATGTTAGGCATAATTCTGATTATTTTACCTGTCATTGGATGCTTATAAGAATTTTGTGGTATGCATCTTTCCATAGCAGTGAAACGCAGTGGCTAAAGGCAGAAATTAGGGATATAGTACAGTAGAGAAAATCTCAGAATTTCAAATTATTAGACATGGATGTAAGTCTTGGCTCTGCCACTTAATGGGTATAATGCCTTGAGCAAGTGACATAACCCCCTCTTGCCTCAGTACCTGGACTTTCTCATTTGGGAAACTAATATAGTCCATTATAGGACAGCCCTCGTAATATCATTGTTACCAGAAAGGAGTTAACACATGTAAAGTGTGTTAACTTTAGCACATACTCTGTTCCAGGATGACATCTGGAACAGAGTATGTGCTAAACTAATGTAAGCTATTATTCTTACAATTAATATTTTGTCAGTTTTTCATATTATGGACCTGAGACTCAGAGAAGCCAATTAACTTGGCCAAGGTCACATAGATAGTAAAGAGGCATTTAGGCCTTTGACCTCAAAACTGTGCTTTTAACCACCATGCAACAAGAAACACAAAAAGAAAAGTCTTTTGGGGAGAAATATGATGAGTTGAAATATGGATTTTTGTCACCCCAGGATATTTTCTACCTAAATTTAGACTTCCCAGAGAATATCAAATTTCTAGCTATATGTTTAATTTTCTCTCCAAGCTGGCATAAAGCAGACTTGATCTTTGGAAGACAGCAGAGTTCATGTGATTATTTTCATGGCCTTTGCCAAAAGTCAGTCATTTAAGCATCTTCACGGCACGAGACCAACTGCTTTATACATCAGCTGCTCTGTGAAAAAGTTGAAAATGTGATAGATTTGCTGACAAGCATATTTTATGTTTGATGTGCATACATTTTTTGCAATGATAAAAATAGAAGCCCTTAAGAGTTACTGAGTAGTTTGTTTTCCCTTCTGTCTCTTGAATATTTTGATCTTAAGAAAGAGCAGATGTCTTGCTCGTTTTCACCTTTAGCTTTCCAGTTTTAGCTTCCACAGTATGCATTACTTCATTTATAAGGTAATATTCCTACCTACTATGTGCAAAGTTGAATGTATGTTGTCTTGTGTGCAGACTCAAAAGCATCAAATATTGCATTATAATCTGGTAGGAAAAATGGAAAACCATGAATGCGTCAAATCTAGCAGTAACACTTCAGTGCAAGCCATAGTCATTCTTCATCTAAAGCACTGCAGTAGCCTACTCATGCTCTCCCAGATTCTCTAAGCCATTCCACACTTAGAAGTCAGAGTGGTTTTACTGCATTCTATACCTAATCATGTTTGTCCTCCGCATAAAATCTTTTAATGGCTTCCCATTGAAGTAAAATCCAAAATCTTTTCCATGACCAGAAAGGCCATGTATAATCCTGCCCCTGTCAATCTTTCTTAGGCCAACTCTTACTAATGACATTTGGAACAGAGTATGCACTAAACTAATGTAAGCCATTATTCTTACAATTAAAAAATATTTTGTCACTTTTTCACATTATGGACCTGAGACTTAGAGAAGCCAATTAACTTGGCCAAGGTCACATAGATAGTAAAGAGGCATTTAGGCCTTTGACCCCAAAACTGTGCTTTTTAACCACCATGCAACAAGAAACACAAAAAGAAAAGTCTTTTGTGGGGAAATATAATGTCCATTCTATTCTACCAAACTAGACGTGATTTATATTACACCATCCAAGCTTGTTCTTCACTCAGGACATTTGTATTTACTATCTCTCTATTTTGCATGTTCTTTTCACAGATTTTCATATAAATAAATCTCATTATTTAGAAGCCAGTTATATTTCTTTTTGTATTGAGGCCTTCTCATAGTAAATATTTTCAGTTATACGGAGAAATTCTATGCCTCTTATTCTCTGCTGTATCCTCATTGTTCAAAGTACCAATCAATGATAGGAACTCCCTAAATGACTGTTGTTTTCTGATTGACTGACTGATGAACTGACTATGAATATATCTGCAAAAAAAGTAAGGGTCCCTCAGTGCCAATATAAAGTTATAGAGAAAATGTTAGGGATTCCATGAGAGGGTGCAATCAGACTAGAATGGTTATCGTGGACTGGTTCATTAAGAAAGAATCTGCTGAACTGGATCTTGCATAATTAGTATCATTGTTATTGTTGTCATGGGTAAATATTTAGTGTCTGCTATGTGTGAAACAATATTCTAAGTCTATTTTAGGAACAATATTATTTAATCTTCATAAAAACTCAGTGAGTTAGGTGCAGTGACTCTCACCTGTAATCCCATCAGGTGGGTCATTTGAGCCCAGGAGTTGGAGACCAGCCTGAGAAATATGACAAAAATGCATCTTTACAAAAAGAAAAAATTAGTCTGGCATGGTGGTGCACACCTGTGGTCCTAGGTACTTGGGAAGCTGATGCTGGAGGATTGCTTGAGCCCAGAGGTTGAAACTGCAATGAGCGTTGATTGATCACGCCACTACACTCTATCCTGGGCAGCAGACTAGACACTATCTGAAAACAAAGCAAAACAACAACAAAAACAACTCAGTGAGTCACTATTCATTTTAAAAACTAGGGACTGAGGACCAAAGACGTTCTGACATGTACAAGTTGACATAGTGAGCAGCAGAGCAGGAATTTGAATCTAGACTCCTCACTTTCAGTGGCTTTTCTACACTGGATTTGGACAAGTAGGGACAAAAGGAAAAGCCAGTCTAGTTGGAGGAAAAAGTGTTATCAAAGGCAAGGAAGAGGGAACATCTAAATACCGCATCAGGAGTATGTTAGTTGGCGAGCCAAAGGGATAAACAGGAAGTTTAAAAGTCAATTGGAATCAGATCATTAAAGGGCTTAAATGACAGGCTGAGATGTTAGAGTGACTCTGTAGAACACAGAAGGCACTGGAGGCCTTTGGAGAAGATGTTGGTATGGCTTAATCTGGGCTTTATCTTGTAAAATGAGTCACTATTCATTTTACAAGTATCTGGTTTTGACTTGTAAAATCAGTCATTTGAAAATCTTGTTCATGAAGGAACAAAGTGAGAAGGGTTCTGGGGTCAGGAAGAATAAACAGGAATCAGAGTGTTTAGGACTAGAAGTAACTGATCATTATCATACTACTACTAATATGTTTCCCCAAAGAATTTTGGCTCAAAAATATTTCATTCTCAATAATTTCCACATTGCCACTGTCAGTATTATTAGCTCTATTTTGCAGGTAAAAACAATTAAATTTAATTTAAAATAATGATATTCAGGAAGGGCGAGTGATTTAAATGCCCAAGATCAAATGGCGAACATGACTTAGAATGGAAGATTTTCATGAAACTGTTAGGCAAAATCGGGGAAGTTCCCCCACTCAGAGAAGCATTATTCCTGCAGTGCTTACCTCTCATGAAATAGCTCTACGTTGAGACCCTTTACTTGTACTATCTCTATCTTACAAAGCTGCAGAACTGCCAGGGAGCAAGGAGCAAGAACATCAGAGCCAAATTCCTGGTTTTGAATACCACCCCGGGCTTTCCATCCACTTGTCTCTAACGAATGTATTTAACAGCACTTTGCCTCAGTTGCAAAGAGGTGTTTTGTTTTTTTTTTAATCAGTTAAAGTGTGTAAAGTGCTTAGACCAATGCCTGGTATCAAATAAACTCTCTCAAATATTTTATTGTTGATGATACTTATAATAAATCTGCAAGTGTTACAATTTTTTTAATACCTGAGAGGATTAAAGCTCACACTAATGATGCTGTACCTCAGGAATATTAATGCCTGAAAACAAAACAAAACAAAAAACTTTGTGAAGAATAATAAATACATTTTCATTTCTTCTGGAAAATTTGTGCAATATCGCAAATGGGAAAAACTGGCAAAAATTGTTAAATTTCCCTATACAAAAATGTGATAAATCCACATTTCCTTTTCACTGAGCAGAAGGTAGGATGATAGATGATAAGGAAGAGGTTGTGGGTCTCCCACAACCAACGCATTCACAAAAATCCACTGGCCAGGCTCTGCTCTTCAAGAGCACTGCCTTATCCAATCTTACCCACCTCCTTTGATCTCCTGCATCTGATTTGGTCAGGTTCAAGAAAACCTCTGGAGTCAGGCAGACTAGATCAGAACTTTGCTATTTCTTTACTAGCTGTGTGAATATAAACAAGCTACTTAACCTCTCTTGACCTACATTTTCTCATATATATATAATGAGCAAAGTGATTCTTTGAAGAATCTTCAGGTTCACAATTTACCATGTAAATATGTGCTGCCCTTAATAATGATAACAGAAATATTAGCAATCACTATTTCTTGGTACTTACAAGTATTCCAAATATTTTGGATGATGGAAGTAGTTTAAATTTTAGGTGAATGAAAGCATTTTCTTGAAATACTGTTAATTATCCAAGTTTTTTCTTTTTCTAATCTTCATTTTTTACTTTTTCTAAAATTCTGTATTTGCTATCTCTCCCTGTTTGCTTCATCCATCCTATCAGAAGAGATGTTGTCAAGATGCAATGAGATCTAGGAGAATATCAAACACAATGTGTGGTAGGTTGTGATCACTAACCAGCAATTCTGAGTCTCATCAGACAGGTCATATAAATTTGCTGAACCTCAATATCCTAATCTCATAATATACCGTTTGCAGTTATGTAGCAACATTTAAAAATCAGTGGATAGAAAACTGCCTTGCACATAACACAAGTTGTTAGTTTCTTCTCCCTTTTCATCTCTTTTATCATTCTTCTGTCTCCAGATTGTCAGGGGACACTATTTCTCATTAGCTGTCTCAGCAGATATTCTTAAATGTCCTTGGAACTCAACACATACCCTGGGGGAGCATCAACAAAACCAAGAGTTAGTGGATGAGGTGAGCTGAGGTAGGTTGAACTTTCCTAAAACTTTTTGGAGCACTGTGGGGACATGCACAAACCTAGCATTTATTCAGTAATTGCATCATTAATGCATCCAAAGCCTTGTATTCTCTTTACAGTGGCTTCAAGGCCCACAGCAATCTCCCTCCACCTCCTCCCCTATACCACTTCTCTGAACTTAGATCTGATGTTCCCATCATTTGCTCTGTTCCAGCCACTTTGCCAACCCTTCCAAGAGACCTACTTTACCCTGGAATTCCCTTTCCATCCAGGGACTCTAACACACACTCTGTACCTAGCATGCCCCTTGCCCCTTTTCTTTCTTATTTTTCTCTTTGTCACTTTTTACCATCTGACCTACTAGTTTATTTCATGTATTTCTTTGTCTGTGTCTTTCACCACCCTCTAACCTATGAAGCCCATGAGGCAGGGACATGGTCTGCTTTGTTTACTGGGTCCAGCATGTAGAAGTTGCTCAATACGTATTGCCTAATGAATGAATGGTCAGAAGCATTTAAAATCGTTCATTTAATAATCACTTTGTGAACATGGGAACAGCATGGTGAACACAAAGAGGTATTCCATGAGGTGAAGACACTGATCTTAAAGAAAACAAGTACTAAAATAAGCACGTATTATAACTACCCTTGATCCTAGGACTGTGCCTCCTCAAATCCAATCCTTGCCCTTCACTCTTTCTGGAATACTTGTGCAATATCACAAATGGGGAAAATTGGCAATAATTAGTAATTTTCCCTGTACAAAAATGTGATAAATTCCCATTTCCCTCTTCAATGAGAAGAAGGTAGGATGACAAATGATAAAGAAGAGGCTGTGAATCTGGTCTGTAGTATGTCAGAGCGTGCCTGCCCCGGCAGGCTGCTGGCTGAGTTTCGCTGGTGGAAGGCAGTAGCTTGAGTGCAACGGCAAGGAGAACAGAGAAACAGGGCATTTACTCATTTACTTCCTTGTCTATCTCAGGCAGTGGTTGCATCTTCTCTATGCTGTGGGTTCCTAGTAGCTCCTTGGTGACAATGTCTGACTTGTCTCACTTTCTACCATTGGTTTCTCAGCTGCTCCATCATCTGTGCAGCCAATGATATTCTTTCATTATATTTTCTCCTTTGAAATCTGAAGGCACTTGGGGCTGTTTGTTTGTTTGTTCCTTTTTTGCTTAGACTCTGACTGGCGATGCTGAGTGCTCTTCTGAGAAGGCACAGTATCTGTGAAGCACATTACAGGGCCTCTCCTGGCCCAGTGGAGCTGTCCAGTAAAGGGGTTTCCTAAAGCAGCGACATACTACTCTTTGAGAAGGGGAGCATGAAGAGGAGTCAACAACAATAGCAAGGGCAGTGAGCCTTTGAGAAAATGAAAATGACTTATGTGAAGGCTCTGTGCCAGGAGAAAGCTGGGGTTCACAAATGACAGCACTGTAGGGCACATAGAATGAGTAGATGAAGTGAGAAGCATTGGTCAGTCATCCTGGTTCCTGTTGATAATTCATAGGTCTTTTTCCTGTAATTCACAAAGCTCCATAGAAAAGTTTTAATCAAGGAGGGTTAAAGTGGTGTTCTCCTCTGGTCTGTGCTTTGTAAAGATAAGTAACTGCAATATATAGGCTGCAAGATGCAGATAGGAGGCCAAGTTGAGAGGCTGGGGCTGCAGCCCAAGTGCCGGGTCCGAGTGATTTGGCCCAGGATGGTGGCTGAGGTTTAGATGGGAAGGGAAGAGCCAGAAAACAGCCCAGTCCTGAGCTCATCTCCTCACTCTTCCTTCCTCTGGAGACTGCTGGCGTGTTCTCTTTGTTGCTCAGTCTGAGAGGTACTGCCAGCTCCATCGGCTTTATTTTTATGTTGGCGCCTAAAAGCCTCACCTCAAAGAGAGGAGACTCTGAAGACAATGAGAAGGACAAGCAGGCACAGAGATACTTCCCTTCATCCTCCCTTCCCACAGACCAGCTGAAGCAGAAGTTCAAAATAACGCCAAGCGGTTAGGAAAAAATTGCCCAAACCACTCCTCTTTTTCATGTAGTGACAGAGCGCTGCAGGGCCTGCCACGTTTGATTGCTCTGATTCTAGGCCTGCCTCCCTCTTCTCAGGTGGGCTAACTTAGTTCCTCAGCTTTGCTTACGTCTGTCTCTCGGGATATTTCCAGGGGCTCTAAGACTAATCTGGTCCTCTCAGTAAAGACTTTTTGGGAACTACTTCTGTTTCTTTTTGCAGTGTTCCCTGTCACACAAGAGCAGTTTTCTGCCAGAGCAGAAAACTAGAACCCAATGATACCAACTAATAAATAAGGCTATTTCATGGTTGGTGAATAAGCACTAGACTTGAAACCGGACAGTGGTTTACTGAGGTCACTCTCTTACTCCATCACCTTGGCGAGATCAACCAAGAAGTAGAGGCTCTGTGTCATGAGTTAATACTTACCCACATATACCGGACATAGTGATGAGACAGGCACCAGGGCTTTATACACACTGTTCCATTTAAACCTCGCAGTGACCCTTAAGAGAAAGGCTGTTTATTTTGTCCATTTTCACAAGTAAGGAAATCAGCTCAGAGAGATTAGGGAACTGGCATGAAATCACACAACTGGCAAGTCATAGGGAGGAAATCAAACTCAGGCTTTCTTATCTAAAATCTTTGTTCTTACTATGACCCCTTCAACTCAAGCTAGTGCCAGGAACATTGGGATTCGAGCCAAAGGGATCTCAATCTGACGACTGCTTCTCTGCATTGCCAGCTGGGGGATGTCAGGCAGGCAGCCCAGCCTCCCTGTGCCTTCCTCTTCCTTATCTGTGAAATAGTGACGCTTTTATTATTTTAACTCATACTAAACCTTTTGTTGCAGTGTAGACCTTTACAAGATGCAGGGACCTGTGGAAGATTTTATGAGAAAATTCACAGAAAACACCTAACCTACGATGTGGTCTGCGATTCAGATTGCACATTACACGGAAATTTGTTTCAGCCTTGTCTCATAACTGTGCAACTGTAAATGCTTAATTTAAAACCTCTGAGTCTCACATGTATACAGTGGGGTCAAATTTGACTTACCTAGAAGTTTTGTGGGGAGGATTAAATAAAAATAATAATACAGAGCAACCCACTGCGGTTGCTCCTCCCTTGTATTCTCCTCTCTTTAGGTAGGACTCACAATCTTTCTATTTAAGTACTATCTGTCTGTCTACCTCATGGTATAATTGAGATTATCCCCTTGATATAATTAGTGTACTGGAGAAAAAGAAAGCTCAAAAAATACTATGTGGATGCTAAGGATTACTGTTACTAAATTAAACTTTGAATTCTATGAATAATTAGAAAGAATGAGTAATTGATGTCATGTACTAAATTACCTAGTGTTTTTCAGTTGTATTTATTTATTTATTCATGGCCCTTAATTTTATGAGCCATTATTTATTTTTACATATAAAAGACCAATGTAATGCTTATCTAGTCTCTCTCTAAGAATTGTTGATCTGAGAAGAGAGAAGAATTTTTTTTAATGAGCTATAACCAGTGGATATGAATGCAAATTCATAAACTCTAATATTCTTTCAATATCTTTTCTTCGTCATTTCACAATTATTATTCCATGTGCTGATCATCAATCCCCTATTTCTGGGTGATTGCCTTATTAATGGCAGAGTGATGAGAAAGGAATTAAACATTTGCACTAGGGGCTATGCTTAATTGAGTTCCTTCTCTGCTTATTGCAAGCTTCTGGTTTTGAAATTAAAACCAACAAAAATGATGCCATTTAGAAATATGGCTAATATGTGAAGTTGTTTAAATATGATAGAAATTCTACAGAGACTTGGACTTTGAATTTCATGTTCAGATATGCGGTATAATTTTAGAAACAAAGCACAATTTATTTCGAATTAAAATTTATCCAAATTATATTGAGTTTATACATTGTCACCAAAACCATGTCAAAAACTGAGGGATGAAAGAAAAAACAATATAAACCCAACAACAGTTTAACATATCGTATCATCTAATTAACTTACACAGCATCTTAAGGAAGGGACTGTCATTATTCTTATTAGCAGATACTAAACTGAAATTCATTCATTCAAGCACAAATATTTATTAGGATTCCTTGTTTGACAGGCAGTATACTTGACTCTGGGGATGCACCTGTAAACAGAACACTCAATAACTCTATTCTCAATCTATTATGATTCTAGTGGTACAAATAGAACATGAAAAATGAAATGCATAAAGGACAGATAACTGTGAATTTTATTAAATGTTGAAAACTGAAGATAAGCCAGCTATGGGAGGATTCTGGGGAACTCCAGAGGGAGAAGCAAATGCAAAGACCTAGAAAAGGAAGAGAAGAAACAAAGGAGGCAGACATGACTGAAGCCAGCCAATAAAGGCATTGCATGGGGGACACATTCAGAGAGGTGTAGGTAGAGGCCAGACCATGCAAAGCTCTGTAGATGATGAAAAGTTACTTCAATTTTTTTTCCAATGATAATGGGGAAGTAATGAAAGATTTGAAGCAATGTGGTTATTTAATTCTTTTTAAAATGTTATTCTGACTATTATTATATAGAAAATGGACAAGATAGAGTAAGAGTAGAAACAAGGAAATCAGTTAAGATGCTACTAAGGTGGTCTGGGAGAGAGATAATGTCAACCTGTATTAGGATAGTGGTATCAGGGAAGGAAATGATACACAGTAGCTTCTAGAAACAGGACTGGTGTTATATTACATATGGGAGGATGGACAAAGGGATAAATTATAGATTTTCTCATTAAACACTTGATTAAACAGAATTTCACTTACTAGTAGGAAAAACTCTGGATATTAAAGATTTTGTTGTTTTTTATAGCTATTTTTTTTTTTCTTTTTTGATGGGACAGGAAGGATTAACTGTTCCCTTTGGACATATTGTTTGAATGTAAAACAGAAGTTAAATAGACAGTTGAGTATACACATTTGAAACTCAAGATCTTTGTCTTACAGATGCCAATTTGGATTGTCAATTTATTAGTGTATTTAAAAACATGGGCCAGCGTGAGAGATACCTAAGGGGAGAGTTTGTATAAAGAAAAGAAGAGCACCTAAATTTAGGGTAGAGGATTTTTGACAGTTAATTTATGTGTCATCTTGACCGAATTAAGGGGCACGCAGGGATGTAGTTAGTCACTATTTGTGGTTATGTCTGTAAGGGTGTCTCTGGATGATATTAGTACTTCAATCAGTGGATTCAGTAAAGTAGATGGGCCTCCCCATTACGGGTGGGCATCATACAATTTGTTGAGAGTCTGAATAGAACAGAAGGCAGGAGTAGAAGAAATTTGCCCCCTTTTTTCTGCCAAACAGTTTGAGCTGGGATATCTCATTTCATCTTCTTTTGCATTTTTACTGGGATTTACGTGATTGGCATTCCTAAATTTTAGGCCTTTGAACCCAGACTGAATTGCACTACTGGCTTTCCTGGGTCGACAACCTGAGGACAGCAGATCTTGGGACTTGTTGGCTTCCACAATTGCACGAGCTAATTCCTCATAATACATTTTATATATATATATATATATATTCCTATTGGTTCTATTTCTCAGCATAACCCTGGCTAATACAGGATTAGAGGCTTAGAGAAGATAAACAATTTGCTCAACATTTCATGTCTAGTAAGTGGCAAACTTAAACCCTGCCTCACTCTAAATCCCATGCTTTTATGTTTTATAGCCTATTAGATGATATTTTAAGTGAGCTTTTAAAAATGAATAGACTTTTGATATCTGGGGATGCAGAGAAGGGCACTACAGATTAAGGATGCCATAATATTTATGGCACAAAAGCTGAAGAGGGCAGAGTGCACAGAGAATGGTGATCTTGTTGTTCAGTATGGTTTTAGCATAAGGTTTTGGGGGAAAATGTTAGAAATAAATTCATCTAGTATGTAGGGAAAGGAGGGAAACCTACAGGTCTTCTCTTCACTGACTAGGGATTTAATAGAGGTAGGTGAAATTCTAACGTATCAATTCCTAAATACAGACCGTCATGCATTTGCATGTTTAACTGTTATTATATATGTGATTGCATGTGAAAGAGAACTAGTACTTCTTCTCTGCAACTCCCAAAGGCAAGCGACATTTTTCAGACAGTTAGGTTTACACTCAGTGGATAAAATAGTCCTTTAAATGTCTGACCTCTCTAAAGGGAAGTATTTCAAGAAAATCTCAGTCACCACACATGTCCAAAAACTCACTGGATTCAGCATTCAGGAAGAATGTTCCTTATTAGGCAGCATTTTTCCCTTTAAATGTTCCAGTAGATGGCTAGCTTTAATCCCAAATATTCAAACTCTGTCTGTTTGCATGTTATTTTTAGAAGCCTTTGTTTTTCCCCATTCCTGGTATAATTTTACATTTATTTTAATTACTAACATATAGGAGTAGAGAAAGATAGAATATGCTTTTATCTTTTCCTTATTGCTGTGTGTTTATGGCCTCATAAAGACTTGCTGAGAGACAAGTCAGACAGGAACATAGTGCTTTACAACAGTCAGGGAAAAAATGGGAAGAAAGGGAAAGAGGGTGTAGAAATAAGAAAAAAATTGATGGAGGTTTGCATTCACTGCAATTATATGAAATGAATATGCAATCAGTACATTATTTTAATCTATTCTTAATGTTGGGTCAAGAATGTGGTAGATGTAGATGTAATATTAATTACAGTCATTCCTATGAATTGTTTAATTCTGCCTATTTTGTTATGCAACAAGATAAAAATGGCTGTTTATAAAACAGGCTAACTTGGTTGAAAATTTTACTTAATTTTATGTAGCTCTGTTAAAATTGTCTTCATTATGACAGATTAATGTTTAGAAAAGAACATGAGTTTTGAAGTTAAAACTTAATTTTGTTGAGCTTGGGTATCTGCAAATTATGAGCTATGGGACCCCTGACAAGTAGTGTAACTTTCTTCGGCCTTAGTTTCTGATTTGCAAACTCAGAATTAAATAATATTGTCTTGTTTCAACACTTAAAGACCAAGTGAGATGATAAATGTAAATGATCATGGTGCCGAATTCAATGAAAATCACTTCCTTTTCATTAGAATGGGATTTGGTGAGAGAAAGTGCCATCATTGAGGTCTTGGATACTATGTTACATGTTAGGGTTATCATAATAACATACCACAGACTGAGTGGCTTAACCAGCAGAATTTTATTTCCTCACATTTCTGGAGGCTAGAATTTCCAAATCAAGGGATCTTTGATTTCTTCTGAGGCCTCTCTTCTTGGCTTGTAGATGGCCATCTTCTCCTCGTGTCCTCACATTGTCTTCCCTCTGTGAGTATCCTAATCTCTTCTTGTCAGGGCACCAGTCATCTTGTATTAGGGTCCACCCACATAAACTCATTTTATTTTGGTTGCCTCTTTAAAGTCCTTTCTCCAAATACTGTCACAATCTGAATTACTGTGTATTAGTATTTTAACATATGAATTTTGGGAGACACACAATTCTGCCCATAACAGATGGATTTGGCATGAATAGGTTTAGATAATTTTAAGTTCTGGTGTGAGTTTTTGCACCTCTGTTCATGCTTTCAAATTGAAGTTTGGCAAACAAAGAACAAAACAACCAAATTCAAGCTTTACTAGGAATGCAATGAAATTCAACCAGGTGAGTTAGAGAGAATATTTGACATTAAAAGCAGCATACAGGACTAGTGAAGCAGAACAAGATAAGATCTATGTGTGAGTGTGGGTGAGTTTATTTGTGTATGAATGTATTTGTGTGTATGTTTGTGCAAGGGAGTGTGACTGTGAGTATATACGAATGAGTGATTTTTGTAAGTTTGTGGATGTGCACTGATGTGAGTGTTTATGTGTGTCCTTGGAGTATGGGAGGAGAGATGATGGCCTCTGAGAGGAGGAACAATGCTATGAGTAAGCACATGCAGTTGAATGACAGGTACATAGCATAAGTGCACCACAGGAGAACAATTAAAGCACAGTTATGCTACCATATGATGGCATGGGTTCTTACCTCCTTCTTCCTTTTGGAGTTGAGAGGAGAGTTTTTGTGTGTGTGTGTAATTTCAGCTGAAGCTAGGTTGAAGTACTGTATTGGTATGTTTACACACTGTAATAAAGAACTGCTAGAGACTGGGTAATTTATAAAGAAAAGAGGTTTAAATGATTCACAGTTACTCATGGCTGGGGAGTACACTTATAATCATGGAAGAAAGGGAAGGAAGCATGTCTTACATGGTGGCAGGCAAGAGAATGTGTGTGAAGGAGACACTGTCAAACCCTAATAAAACCATCAATCTCATGAGAAGTCACTCACCATCACAAGAACAGCATGGAAGAAACCACCCCATGATCCAATTACCTCCCACCTGGTCCCACCCTTGACACATGGGAATTACAGGGACTACAATTCGAGATGAGATGTGAGTGGGAACACAGAGCCAAACCATATTATTCCACCCCTAGCCCCTCCCAAATATCATGTCCATTTTATATTTCAAAACCAACCATGTGTTTCCAACAGTCCCCCAAAGTCTTAATTCATTCCAGCATTAACCCAAAAGTCCAGGTCCAAAGTGTTATCTGAGACACACACAAAACTCTACCTAGGAGCTTGTAAGATCAAAAGCAAGTTACTTACTTCCAAGTTACAATAGGGGTACAAGCATTGGACAAATCCTCTCATTCTAAATGGGAGAAATTATCCAAAACAAAGGGGCTACAGACCCCCTTCAAGTCCAAAATCCAGCAGGGAAGTCATTAAATCTTAAAGTTCCAAAATAATCTCCTTTGACTCCATGTTTCACATCCAGGTCATGCTGACGCAAGAAGTGGGTTCCCATAGCCTTGGGAAGCTCAGCCCCTGTGGCTTTGCAGGGTTCAGCTCCTGCAGCTACTCTCATGGGCTGGCATTGTAAGCCTGCAGCTTTTCTAGTCACACAGTGCAAGCTGCCAATGGATCTAACACTCTGGGGTCTAAAGGATGGTGGCCCTCTTTTCACAACTCCACTAGATAGTGCCCCAGTGGGGACTGTGTGTGAGGACTACAACCCCATATTTTCCTTACACACTGCTCTAGCAGAGGTTCTCCATGAGGTCTCCACTGCTGTAGCAGACTTCTGCCTGGATATCCAGGCATTCCCATACATCCTCTGTTGACTTCTGTGCACCTGAAGGCCAAACACCACTTGACAGCAATCAAGGCTTGGGGTTGAATCCTCTGAAGAAATGACTTGAGCTGTACTTTGGCCCCTTTTAGCCATGGCTGGAGCAGCTAGGATGCACAAGTCTTGAGGCAGCACACAGCAGCAAGGCCCTGGGCCCAGCCCACAAAACCATGTTTTCCTCCTAGTTCTCTGGGCCTGTAATGGGAGGGGCTACCATGAAGATCTCTGGCATACCCTGGAGACATTTTCCCCCATTTTCTTGGCAATTAACATTGGATTCCTCATTACCTATCAAATTTTTGTAGCAGGCTTGAATATCTCCCCAGAAAACGGGTTTTTCTTTTCTACCACATGGTCAAGTTGCAAATTTTCTAAACTTTTACACGCTGTCACCTCTTGAACACTTTGCTACTTAGAAATTTCTTCTGCCAGATATCCTAAATCATCTTTCTGAAGTTCAAAGTTCCACAGATCTCTAGGGCAGGGGCAAAATGCCACCAGTTTCTTTGCTAAAACATAAAAGGAGTGATCTTTACTCCAGTTCCCAATAAGTTTCTCATCTCCCTCAAAGACCACCTCAGCCTGGACCTCATTGTCCACATCACTATCAGCATTTTGGTCAAATCCATTCAACAAGTCTCTAGGAAGTTCCAAAGTTTCCCACATTTTCCTGTCTTCTTCTGAGCCTTCCAAACTGTTCCGCCCTTTGCCTGTTATTCAGTTCCAAAGTTGCTTCCACATTTTCAGGTTATCTTTATAAGAGTACCCCACTCTACTGGTACCAATTTTCTGTATTAGTTCATTGTCACACTGCTACAAAGAACTGCCTGAGACTGGGTCATTTGTAAAGAAAAGAGGTTTAATTGACTCACAGTTCTGCATGGCTGGGGAGGCCTCAGGAAACTTACAATCATGGCAGAATGGGAAGCAGGCACGTCTTACATGGCAGCAGGTGAGACAGAGCATATGAATGAGGAACTATAAAACACCTATAAAACCATCAGTTCTAATGAGAACTCATTCACTATTGTGAGAACAGCATGAAGGAAACCACTCCCACGATCCACTCAGCTCCCACCAGGTCCCTCCCTGAACATGTGGAGATTATGAAGATTACAATTCAAGATGATATTTGTGTGGGGACACAGAGCCAAACCATATCAAATACCTACATCCAGTGCCATGATATGTAGTTGGCACAAACTTGCCAACCAAATGAGCACCTGGAAAGGGGTGTATGGGGGGATAAAATTCAGCCTACAGTCTGCCTGCCAAGCCATGAGCCCATCATGGAACTATCTCCTCCTGAGGAAAGGAGTGCTTTGTTTTGTTCTGGATTTTTATCTCTTATTTGAATAAAGTTGCTACATAGGCACCTCATAGCCCTGACTACCCCAGTGCCTCTGGCCTCACTGTCTTCTCCAGAACCTGGAAGGGAAGGGTCAATAAGGCAAGAACATGTCTCTAGAATAGCCAGTACTGCATCTCTTATTTTATACACTATGAAGCATAAGTATTGACTCACAATTAAAATAAAACAATAAACTAAGATAAAGTAATGTCCTACTATGTTAGACTATTAAAGAGAAGATAGGCTAATCCCTCCTAACAGTTTTGTGTTATTTTTTTAGAAGGAACACTACTCTTATAATGACAGAACAGTGAGTAATGTAGCTTCTCCATAAATGCACATGTATGACAACTTTTGACTACTTTCTTAAAATGTATTCCAGATTTCAAATCCTGCTCTTATCCATGTCCCATGGTTTTTTGCTGATAGATTCAGGCCTAATGTTTTTGCAGAGTAACAATGCACATCTCAAAATAGATCAGCCTTATCTTCCTTATCAAAATACATCTGATATCAGTTAGAAGGTCAACATACTTTCTAGGCATCCTGAGACCAGGGTTATGGTACCAAACTTCTGGATAATCTTGAGAGATGTCAAGTCCTACTGGAACTAAAACTTTATGATCTCAAGCCTGGCCCTTGAAAGCAGCATTTTATCACTGCTAACTTGAATCACCCCTCTGGTCTGCATTTTCTCATTTAGAAGAAAAAGAGACTATAATATGAAAATAGTCTACTCTTGCAGATGTATAGGAATGTGTGGTATAAAGTAAACCATCAAATGTATATGAATGAATAAATAACAGGTAATATGCATGTTCTTAAAATGTATTGAGATGATATTATATCTCCAGAGTATCAAATCTTTAAAAGATAAAAGGACTTAACATTATTATAATACCTAATATATACGTGCATATATAATACATAATAACATAATACAGCAATATTATGTTACAGATAAAAAGATTGAGATGAAAAGATTGAGATTAAAGGAAATTGTGGTTTTTTTGCTTTTCTGTTTACCCAAAGCCTACTTTTTGGAAACAGATTGGAGATTTGAACCAGATCTTTCTTTTACCCAGTCCAGGGCACATCTATTATTTTTTCCAACAAATACATGTATGAGAAGCCCACCATCTGTATGTACTAGAAGCTGCAACAAAAAGTACCTCTATTGCCAAGAGAAAATATGCCAATGATTATTTCCCAGCAAGATTGGGAAACAGCGATCATGGCAGAGCAGTGGTGGAAGGCAGCTGGAATGATGAGCCCAATGTATCTCCCTGATGTTTCAGGCCTGGCATTTCCCCACATACCTCTGAGAGGATGATGGATCTGCAAACACTCCAGGTTTACATTAAAAATAATATACATTAATACTTTATGACTAGGGAAGGGTGTGAAGTTTTCTAATCACATGTGATATGCAATTTTAATTTTAAGAGAAAAAAAGAGTTTAGATTTTAAAAAGCAATATTGCTCTACTGCCTCTAGAGCAATATTCTAGAGGCACTAGAATGCCAGGTTAAAGATTTGGGGATTTTTTTTTTATATAAAATAAAAAGTAGATAGAAATATCATATCATTCATTAATACATGGAACCTAGCAGTTTCTGAGCTTTCTCACACATGTCTTAATTATCCACAGATCTGGCCCCACTTGACAACGACCCATCATATTAGCTTTGTTTCAGGCTCTGAGATTCACCAATAAATGAGGGAGATTTAAGGAGCAGTGGTTCAATCACTAAGGAGATTCAGCACCAAAGCAGTTCATTTTCTTTTTCTGGCTTTTGGGGTTAGCTCCAGTAATTCGATTTAGGACTCATTCCTGTTACCAAATCTCCCCATTCACATATCTACTTCAGGAGCTGGGTGCGTATTTGAGCTTGAATCACTACCCAGTATATCAGCAAAGTAAAGGAGGCCTTTATTATTTGAGTATGAATGGGGAAAGTCCAGATCCCCGTGACAGCAGGATTATATCTGAATCCCCCAGCACATACCGAATAATAACTAAACATGTCTTAAGTACTGACCAAATGCTAAATTATATTCTCAGTTAAGAGCAAGCTAATGCTCTCAGGCTAAATCCAGCCTGCTGCTTATTTTCATAAATAAATTTTATTGAAGCATATTCATGTTTCTTTATTTACTTGTTTCCTGTGCCTGTTTTGCTCTGCAACAGCAGAGTTGAGTGGTTACGAAAGAGACAGTATCACCCACTAAAACTACAATATTCATTATCCAGCTCCTTATAGGGTGTCTGCTAATCCTTGTTCTAAGTTATATACCTAGTTTAATTCAATTTAATATTCACAATTTCATGATGTAACAATATTTCCACATATAAGTTAATGAGGTAATGCTGTGACAAAGCCAAAGATTATATAGCTAAGAATCAGCAGAGCCTGGCATTAAACTTAGCCCATCCACTCTGGAGCCTATGCACTTAAAAACTATAGTTATATATTTTTACATGTAAAATAGCTTTATTTAGATATAATTTACATAACATACAATTCATCCATTTAAACTATACCATTCTGTTAAGTTTAGAATATTCAGAGTTGTGCAAACATCATAAAAATTTTAAAGCATGTGTACAACCCAAAAAGAAATGTCACACTCATCAGCAAGATATATATTTTCTCCACATCCTCCCTAACACTTTTTATTACATCTCTTTTTAAAATAATCATCCCAGTGAAAGCAAAGTGATATTTCATTGTAGTTTTGATTTATTTTTGCCTAATTACTAATGATGTTGAGTATTTTTTTCACGTGCTGTCTGGACATTTGTATATCTTCTTTGATGAAATGTCAATTGAGAATATTCATCATTATTTGGATTATTTATTTATCATTGACTTATAAGAGTTCCTTGCATACTCTACAAGTAAATTCTTCAGATATATGATTTATAAATACTTTATCTCATTGTAAGGGTTGATATATTCTTAGAAATGCAAAAGTATTTAATTTTGATTATGTCTTTTTTGTCATTTGTGCTATTATTGTTATATCTAAGAAAGTCTTCTAGAAACATTATAGCTTTGCTTCTTATATTTAGGTTTATGATCAATTTTGCATTAATTTTTGTGTAAGGTACGAGGAAGGGGTCCAACTTCACTCTTGAATAGGAATATCCAATTGTTTCAGCATCATTTGTTCAAAAGATTATTCTTCCTCATTGAATTATGTTCTCGTGCTTTTTAAAAATCAATTGATCATAAATGTATGAGTTTATTTCTGGACTCTTGACTCTGTGTCTCCAATCTATGTATCTATTTAATTAGTAACACAGTCTTGGTTAGTATAGGTTTATAGTAAGGTTTTAATCAAGAATTGTGAGTCATCCAACTTTGTTCTTTTTCAAAATTGTTTTGACTATTTTGAGTCCTTTGATTTGTGTATCAACTTCAGAGTGTTTATTGATTTCGCCAAAGTAGCCTGCTGGAATTGGAAAATATTATGTTGAATATATAGATTAATTTGAGGAGTATTGTCATCTTAACAATATTCCATCCCCTGTTCCATAAAATTAGTATGTCTTTCCATTTCTTCAGGTATCCTCTAATTTGTAAGTATATTTTGTGGCTTTTAGTGTAGAAGTTTTAAACTTTAAAAAAATCTTTTAAATTTTTATTATTTTCTGTACTAACGAATTGAATTGTGTTCTTAATTTTATTTTTGTTCTTTGCAAGTATAGAAAATACAATTAATTTTTGTTGGTTAGTCTGCTCTCATGCTGCTATGAAGAAATATCCAAGACTGGGTAATTTATAAAGAAAAGAGGTTTAATTGACTCATAGATCCACATGGCTGATAAGGCCTTAGGGAACTTAAAATTATGGTGGAAGACATCTCTTCACAGGGTGGCAGGAGAGAGAACGAGTGCTGAGCAAAGGGGAAAAATCCCCTTATAAAACCATTAGATCTGGTGAGAACTCTCTCTCTGTTACTATCACAAGAACAGCATGAAGACAACCGCCCCCATGATTCAATTACCTCCCAATCGCATTGCTAGACTGCTAAGCACAAAGTGTAATAAAAGTGGTAATAATAAGCATTGTTCATAATCCCTGATCTTAAGATGAAGGCAGTCTTTCAGCAGACGGTATGATAACTGTGTGTATATATATAAATATATATATATATAAATGGCCTTTATGATGAGAAAGTTACCTTCTAATTTTAATATTTGGAGTGTTTTTATTATAAAAGCATGTTAAATTTTGTCAAAAGATTTTTTAATTATTTGAGATTATCACGAGGTTTTTGTCTTTTATTTTATTGTTATGTTGTATTACACAAATGTATTTTTGGGTGTTAAGCCAACACTGAATTCCTGTGGTACATCCCATTTAATCATAGTGAATACTTTTTAAATATGCTACTGGATTAAATTTGCTAGTATTTTAAAAAGTACTTTTGTGTCTATATGCCTAAGAGATATTGTTCTGTAGTTTTCTTTTTTGTAATATCTTTGTCTGGTTTTAGTATTATGGTAATACTGATTTTATAGGTCGAGTTGGGAAGTGTTCCCTCTTCTTTCATTCTTGGAAGAGTTTGTGAAGAATTGATATTAAGTTGTGTCTATATGTTCGTTAGAATTCACTGGTGAATCAATGCGGGCCTGAGTTTTACTTTGTGAAAAGTTTTCTAATTACAACTGCAATCTTATTATTTCATATAAGTTCATACGAATTTTCTATTTCTTCTTGAATCAGTTTCAGTAATTTGTGTCTTTCTAGAAAATTTTCAATTGCAACTATATTATTTAGTTCTGGCATAGTATTATTTGATAACCTTGCTTTTTGAAATGTATTTAAGGCCAGTAGTCATGACCATTCTTCCACTCTTGATTTTGGTGATTTCTGTCTTCACTCTTTTTTTGTTTGTCAGTCTAACTAAAAGTTTGTCAAGGTTGCTGATGTTTACATAAAAAACAAACCTTTCCTTTTGTTGTTTTCCTTTATTGTTTATTTTTAAATTAATGGTCACTCTAATCTTTATTAGGTTAAACCTTCTGCCTGCTTTAAGGTTTCTTTGTGTTTGTTTCTCCATTGTCTTAAGATGGAAGATTAGGTTATTAATACAAGATCATTCTTTAAAAATATAAACATTTATAGTCAGAAATTTCCCTCTGATCAATGATTTAACATCATCCTGTAGATTATGGCATAATGTGTCTTCATTTTCTTTCATTTCAAAGTATTTTTAATTTTCTTGTTAGTTTTTTGACCCATTAATTATGTAGAAATATGTGGTTTAATCTTCACCTACTTACAAATTTCTCAAAATTTCTTCTGCCATTGATTTATAATTTCATGCTATTGTGGTTGCAAATCATCCCCTTTATGATTTCAATTATTTTAAATTACTGAAGCTTGTTTTATGACTTAGGATATGGTCTATTCTGGAAACTGTTCTATGTGTACTTGAAAAGAATGTGCATTCTGCTAGTGTTAAGTAGAGAATTCTATAGATGTCTGTTAGGTCTAGTTTGTTTGTTCAATACTTTGTTCTAATGTTGTTCACATCTTCTATTCATTATTGAAAATGACATTAAAATTTCCAACTTTTATCATAGACCTGTCTATTTTTACCTTAAATTCTTTCAGTAGTTGTTTATAATTGTGACATCTTTATGATGGATTGCTCATTTTATCATTATAAAATGTCTCTTTTCATCTCTAGTAACATCTTTTGTTTTAAAGCCTAGCCTGGTGGTAGTAGAGCTACTCCAGCTTTCTTAAGGTTGCTGTTTGCATAATGTATCTTTTTCCATCCTTTTGTTTCAAACTATTTGTATCTTTGAATCTAAAGCATGAATCCTGTAAAAAGCATTTAGTTGGTTATTATTCTTTTTTAATCCAGTTTGACAATCTTTGTCCTTTGATCCGATTGTTTAAAGCATTTGCATTTACTATTATTATGGATGTATTTGGATTTATGTCTTCATGTCACTTCTGTGTTCTACATGTCACATGCCTTCTTTGTTCCTCTATTCTTCCTTTATTGCTTTCATTTGCATGTGTAAAATTTTCTAGTGTAACATTTTAATTCCTTTAATGATTTACTCAGTATACTTTTGAACTATTTCCTTATTAAGTTCTACATTAGATTTATACTAATTTAGATCCAGTAAGTTATAGAACCATAATTGCTGTACATTCATATATCCTTTTCCTTTGTTTTGTGCCAAAATTGTTATTCACATTTTATCCTCATAGACAGCATATATATTATATATTATATCCATAATAGTATGTTGTTATAATTATAACTTTTATATAGTTTTATGTCTTTTAAAGAAGCTGTGGGAAGAAAGAAGATCAAGTATATACTATAGATCATTTATTATTGATCATTTTTGGTTCCCTTGACTTGATCTGTGGTGGATTCCAGCTACTCTTAGGTGTTATTTTCTTCCGCCAATATAGCTTTGCTCCCCTTCATCTCCTGTGTGATGTTTATGTCATACATAACATTTCTATATATATATATAGACCCAACTACAAAATATATACATATTGTTTTCCATACTTTTCCAGTCAGTTAAAATAATAAATGAAAAGAAATATTGATTTAAACTGTCTTCTGTAATTACATAATTACATTTACTGTGTTCTTTTTTTTCTTTATGTGATACAAATTATATCTGGTATAACCTGCTTTCAGTTTGAGGAATTTCCTTTAGTATTTCCTCTAAGGCAGGTCTGTTAGCTGCAAATTATCAGTCTTACTTATCTGTTTATTTTGCTTTCATTGTTAATAATAATTTCCTTGGATATAAAGTCCTCCCTGGACATTTGTTTTCTCTCTTTCAGCACTTGGAACATGCCATTCTCTGGGATTACTGGCATCCATTGTTTCTGACGAGAAGTCAGCTGTTATCCTTATCGAGGTTTCTTGTACCTCATTTAAGACTTGTATGTGGTAAGTGATATTTCTCTTGATAATTTTAAGATTTTTCTCTTTGCTTTGGCTTTCAAAATTTTGACAACGCTGTGCTTTATTGTGGATCTCTTTGTTTTCATTTGTTTTGGAGTCTGTTGAACTTCTTGGATATATACGTTAAATCGTTCATCAAATTTTGGAAGTTTTTAGTTATTATTTTGTTAAATATTTTTATGTTCTCTTTTGCCTTCTCTTTTCCTTCTGATACTCTTATATGTATGTTCATCTGAGTCTCTTTTCCTTGTTTTCTTCATTCTTTGTTTATTGTTACTCTTCAAAATGCATAATCTCTATACATCTATTTTCAAGCTTTCTGATGCTTTTTTTTCCCACTTCAAATCTACTTTTTAGCCCATTCTATTGAAAACTGGTCTAAAAAATTCTACTGTATTTTTTATATTGGTTATTGCAGTTTCCAACAACAGAATTTTCATTTGGTTTTTTATTTATTTATCTTTGATATTGATATTTAATAAAACAATACCTTCACATCTTACTTTACTTTTTAAATCATGTTTTATTTTTAGTTGTTTGACTATATTTATAATGGCTCCTTTGAAATTTTTGTTAAGTTGGCTATCTGGCCACCCTCACAGACAATTCCTGTTTTCTCCTTTGGATGGGTAAAAATGTCCTGATTCTTTGCATGTCTCATACATCTTTGTGTTGAAAATTGCACATTTTAGGTGATATAGCGTTGCAGCTTTTGATACTGGTCTATGGCCCTTTCTGAATGTGTTGTTGTTTGTTTTTCTTTTGTTTTGTTTATTACTTGCTTATTGGTTTCTTGACTTGGATGTACTATTTTTGTGAAGTATCTATCCTTTGCAGTGTGAAACCTCTCATGTTGCTTTTAAGAGGATGCACCTTTGGGCATGTGCACAGTCATTCTGAGTTGACAATGATTTTTAGCAGGAGTTATGTCACTCTTTTTTTCCATAATCTCTCTGTTAAGCTGTTTGCCTCTGTTGAAAACACACCCTACCCTTAGGTTCCACTAGTTGCTGGTTGTTTGCTTTATTCTTTCTGACAATGTCCTGAGGCACAAATTGCTCCAAAATCTGATCCAATTAATCTCAGGCCCTTTGCAGATGTAGTTCCTGAGGTCTGTATTTGAGGTTTGTTCTGACACCAGGATAGCTCTTCTTAGACATTTCTTTCCCCAGTCATCTCCTGTAAACCAAAAAACCTAAAGTTTAGCTTGCTGTCATAGATCTGCTAACCTTCTCTTAATTCCTTAACACTTAATTCTTTTTGCTTTTGAGAGTGTATTTAGGTTTGAAATTCTCCACACTCTTGCAAATAAAGGCAATTCCTTTGGTGAAAGCTTTGGAGACTTCTTTATGGCTTGGTTCCTCTAGCCTGGGCAAAATCTCTGAGCCATTGCTGGTGGTATGGAAAATAATGAGCTTTTCTTAAGAGTGACACTCATATTTGATGAGCATAATGCTGGATGATGATATTAGCCTCTGGTCTTCTCACTTTGTCTCTGCTGGTGTGGACCTGCTGCCACATGAACAAGCTATCTTGAGGCTGACTGGGTCATCAGTATACTCAGTTTGTTGCTTGTGGGGTAGAGCCTCCAAACTATCAGCAGAGATTGTGTGGTAGAAGGCAGCCCCGACCCTCTCAGTTGCACCCATCTGGAATTTAGCCTTCGTAACATGGGTTAGGGTGGGATGAGAATCACTGGCACACTGCTCCTCCCAGGGAAATATTGTAGCCTTTAACTGGGGCCTGGAGGAGAGGGAGCCCCATCTTCCCAAAAACATCTGCCAAGAATGGAGCTTCCATTACACTGAACTGGGGGAATTGGGGAGAAAAGGAGCAGATAGTGTCTTAAGTGCTACAGAGTCTTGTGATTCTTATTGATATTTAGTAGATTTTAAAAAAAAAGTGTTTATTTTTTCTTTGATCTTAGGATAATTTCTAGACACTGTAAGTAGTTGATTTCATTTTTTGAAATAATTTTTCCCAGTTATGGTTGTTGCATTGTCGAGCTCCTTATGCCATAATTCCATGAAAATAAGGACTGGGAGACTATGCTTTTAAACCACGTGTTAACCCAAATCTCACTGAATGCATGACTGCTGACTTAAGGCATGCATGAACAAATGCTGTGAGGGGCCCTGGATCTGCAATTCACTTTGAAGAAATTTTAAGTCATGATGGCAATGGGAACTTGAAACATCTTTAAATGTAGAGCTTGCTGACCTTAACGGTTTTCAGGGTGCTATGTAGCACAGATGACACTCTGAGCTGAACAAATGTTGCACATTCAGACACATCCCAGCCTGTCTAGAGTAGAATCACTTTGCGTGGAGGAATAAAGAGACTTAGATGGAAAAATTCTTCTTAAAAAAAGTGAGGCATCCAACAAAGATTATTGGAATTCCATACATGAACAGTAGCTTTATGGTACATTCCCCATCAGGATAATTTTAGGAGAGCACTATTAAAAATCAAGAGAGCACTATTAACAATTAAGCCAGGCAATATGCATAAACCTTGACTGTTCTCAGCAAACAGAATGTGAAGCCACCCACTTGTGTGGCTAGGTCTCATACTAAGCATCTTGCACATAGAATACTAAGATGCCATCAAGACAAGTTCATATAAACCTTACAACAGAGTGGAGGAGATGATGTTAATCAATTAATTATATAAAAATATAATTGCTAACTCTGATGAAATTATGAAAGAAAATGATGAGGAGATCTGAGAATATTTACTGGGAAAATTAAATATAGGCTTGGGATTCAGAGAAAATTTTCCTTAGGGAGTTTGAACAACTAGAAAATATATATACATATATATATATATATATATATGTATGAATAGCCATCAATTAGATTAACAAGAAGAATGAAGAGAGCACCACGCAACAGGAATAGCAGGTGCAAGAGACAAGGTCCCCAGGTAGAAGGAACTTGACAGACTCAGGAGAAGGGAAGAATGGTACAAAATGAGAATGAATAAAAAGCAAGCAACCAATTACAAAAGCTCTTTTATGCTATGGCAGAGCTTTGGGAAATCATCAAAGTGTTTTTTTATACATTTGTGTGTGTATGTGTGTTTTATTTACATTTGTGTGTGTATGTGAGAGATTGGTGTGTGCGTATGTAGCATGTGTGTGTTGAATATTCCTCCTTAGTGCAGGGAATAAAAAAATCTTGAAGCAGTACTCTTACGATTGGAGTCTGTAACAATAAAATGGAGTGTTTAAAATATTGTTTACCATCACCTTTTTTATATCCAATTACATAGACCACAAAGCATTGGTGTCATGAACTCAAAATGTCTTGCAGAATTCTAATGATAGGTTTGCCTTGTGATTTTGTTACAGCGCCTACTCAAATTGAAGAAGGGGCTGGAAAATAACCTGACCCCCTTCTACTTCTTCAGACCATTGTCATCGTGCAGATCTGTGTTCTTGTTCATGACATTGTCATTTACATGAATTATTTTCTAGGAAGCTATTTTGTCCCTGACACCCCACCCTATAGAATCTATGGGTATGTCTGGACATTTAAGAAATGAAAGGAATTTAAGCATAAAGTTTTCCCTACGGACTTTCATTTCACAGAGTTCTACTTAACTATGCCTAGTTTTACCTAAGAGTGCTCTGGTCTTTGTGGATGGGAGTAGAAAAGAATGACTGGAACAAGGAGTCCCAGAAATACAGCAGTTACCCTATTTAATCTTAGAAGAAACCATGTATGCATTCCAGGATGTGGGTTGTGTTCAGGGCCACTCCACTTTTCTTATTCATTTGAGTAAGCAGGGAGACCAGGTACATACTATGGACAATTACCAGAGCCCAAGATTCCAACATCTATAGGTAGAGAAAACTACTTTTCCACTGTAGGAGAAGAATGGGAATAAATATTTGTTAAAGAAGAACCCGAATTTTCATCTAGCCTGAATCAAATAATTCCTGATGAGGTTGTTTCAAACACAGAGCAAACACAGATGGTGACCGTATCAGAAATATTCTCTCTAGCAGACAATGTGCCCTTGTCCTCATGATAACCTGACCCAAATTCTCCAAACTGAAATTTGAGAGGCAACTTGCAAAATTCATCTTTGAAAATCCAAAATGAAAGATAAAAAGGTATTGGCACTGCCTTTACAATCTATTAATATTATTTGTGAGTTTTTCACAGCCCATGCAATAATATCCTGAGCTTTTTTCAGGTACTTAAAATTGTCAAATTATTTTACAATCTACAACTTTGCTTATAATGTGCCTTTTGCCTATAACACAATCCCTGTCCTAACCTTTGACATTTAGATGAATGCATTCTCATCTTTCAAAACTGAAATCAATAGACTCTTTTCCTAGCACATAACCAGTGTTTGGAATTTAGTAAGTGGGTAATAGTATTTTTGTTAAATAAATACTCATATCTAAACCCATTATTTTGCAATAAATTAATTTGAGACCCAGGGAAAAAGTGACTTATTCCAAGTCACACAGACTCCTTAAAAAATATCCAGAAGCAGTGACAAGTAGATACAAACTTCAGGTTGCCAGTGATTAGCAACATGAATCTACTTGGGACTTTTAATAAATACTTTCTGGTTAGCTCTTAACAAATAGATTGGCTTATAAGGTCTTGATTTTAACATCATTTCTTTAATAACTTAAGAATAATTATGATACTCTTAAAGTCACCTTCCTCATTTTCGTATCTCTAGACTAGAGTGGGTTTTGTTCCCCTTGGTCTTTTGTTCTATGAAAAGCATTTGGCAGAAACACACATTTGCAATAAGCCCAAGATATGGAGTGGGATGAACCTGCTGTCAGAAAAGGTTTATGACAAACCGTGGAATATCTTGGATATATAATCATACGATTGCCATAGGCAAATGACTAGGAGCAGGGAAAATCTAACTTGATCTCATGAACATCTGAGGATTATTTTCCTCCCTGGGATGTATTTATCTTTTTTTTTTTTTTTTTTGCCTTCCACACTCTATCTTTCCTTAGATTTCCCCTCTACCTTTTAGTCCAGGTAGTTCAAATTGGCTTATTCCCCCATATAGCTAGGCTTCAGGAGGGGCATGGAACTCCAGCCTAGGCATTAAGCATGCCTATCTCCCAGCCAAGAAGGAAGGAGTGCCTGACACAAACCATTTCTAAAAGATTCAATTCCACAGCTTTTCCTGAAACTCTTAGGACAGAGGATCATCTTTCTGCTGATCTTGAATATAGAAGAATGCTCTTAACGTGCAAATAACTCCTCTCCTGACACCAAATCAGTCCATCAGAACTGACAGTTGAATAACTCCTAAATCATTTAAGGCCATCAGATATGGTGATCTCTGAAGCCAGACCACTGAGTGGAATTCTCATTTAGGGGAGTTAAAGTTTCTCATTCTTTTCTTGGCAGTGGTTCGAATGGGCTCACATTTGCAAATGTGAGTGAGGTCTCTTGCTATTCTGAGGAGCTCTTTAAGGAGGTCTCAGAGACTGAAGATAAGACAGTCAGGGGAGGAAGGTGGGTTATGTGCCACCCATAAAGGCAAACATAAGGGGAAGAACAAGCAGGGATGTGACACAGGTCCAAAAGGTCTGAGCAATGAGCGAGAGCCTCCGCACGGCAGCCAGCAGGGAATGTGGCACCATCCTTCCCCTTCTTTTGCATAGCATGCTAGTGCTTGTAGTGTACTCTTTTATACAAGATCATATCTGCCATGGGGGGTAGATAGCAGCAGCCAGACTCTACAGTCAATACTCAGAGACTGATTTTCCTCAGATTGTGTGATTAGAAAATGGTACACCCAGAAGAAATATGGTCAAGTGCCTGTGACAGTATGGGCCCTCAATAAATGCCAATGATTTTCCTCTAAAGAGGAATGAAGGGGAAATGACAGGATTATCACATATACAGTTTCAGAAATTAAAAGTAATATAGTATATTTGGGGAGTGACAAGTAGTTTAGATGTAATTACAGTAAAGTATATAAGAGAGAGTGTTTAAAAAAAAAAAGATGAAGAGATGTCAGTTGAGGCCAGGATATGGGGTTGTATGAACGCTTTGTTAAGAGGGATGTACTACTTTAATATATTAAAGCAATTTTTTTACTCTCATTTCTTCCTAAATTTAATTCACGGCTTGTACACATGAAATATAAACTGTCCTGCACCCTAGCTCAGAACTCTCACTTTCTATATAATATAAAATAAAAAAGTTAGATCATTAAAATCTATTTAGGTAGCTTTTCAAAAAAATATTTGCTTAATATACTCTGTTTTATTCATTTAGCAAAGGAGAATAAGGAGATAATTTTCTAGCTTGGACTTTGTTTAACACCTGGTAGGGAAAATCAAATAGTCATTCTTCATGGGAATATTTTGAAACTAATTTTCCTACACAGCATAGTTTCAGATCTGCCACTAAGATGCTGTGTGATTGTGAGGAAATTATTTTTTTCTTCTGGACTGGAATCTCTTTACATACAAAACAAAGGGCTTGGATTTGACTTGAGCTCTGATAGATGGTCTATTCCATGTCCAGTATTGTAATTAGGAGTACATGAAATTTTGTCAGGCATGGTGGCTCATGCCTGTAATCCCAACACTTCGGGAAGCCAAGGCAGGCAGATCACTTGAGATCAGGAGTTCGAGACACCCTGGCCAAGATGGTGAAACCCCGTCTCTACTAAAAATACACACACACAAAAGTTAGGTGGGTCTTGTGGTGCACATCTGCAGTCCCAGCTACTGAGGAAGCTAAGGCAGGAGAATTGGTTGAATCTGGGAGGCAGAGGTGGCAGTGAGCTGAGATCGGGCCACTTCACTCCAGCCTGGGTGACAGAGTAAGACTCTGTCAAGAAAAATAAATAAATAAATTTTGTTCCTAGTGAGCAACCAAAGTAAGTGTTTCCAGGGAAGAAGCACTCAGAAACATACCCCCAGGGCGCCAGGGTTTATAATTTAGAGTGGACTTATCTCTGGGAAGCAGATGATACCATGACTGTGTGCACTAAAACAAATGATTCATCATGACCCTTGGCCATGGGCTTTACTCATGGTTAACTAATGAAGATATGCATTTGTTAATTTTTATTTGGTTGTTTTTTCTGCTGATTGAGTCCTTCTTTTGATTCTGTGAATGAATATAAGTTGTCTGGAACCAGGCCATCTGACAGATGTCTCATTCTTTTTTGATTTATCTGTGCTACTTCCCTTATTTGAAAGAGGGAATTCCACAACTGGAGTAATAAATACAGTGATTTACTGATAAATGAATTGATTTATTAATAGAAAAATTACTTAAAGAAATAGTATTTCAAAGTCTTAAGCTCAATCAATGTTAGGAGCTGATTTCCACTGTGTATTTATTGCCCACCCTTTGCAAGGATAAGAACACCTCACAGAATCAGCTGCTTTGATGTAAAAGCAGATGCATGAGCTGCTTGGCTGGAAATGAATTTGGAGTAACTCAGGCATGGAACACAAATAGGCTAATTCAAGTACTGTAGAAGACCTTAATCCTTCTTTTATTTGACATTCATTCCTGCCATTTCATTTATCTCAGATTGATTTTTGACACTTTCTTTTAGGATTTTACATAAGTTGCATCTTGGCATGCACAGAATTGACACAATGACACATATGTAAAAGCACTACTGTACATCATATGTTTCACTGTTTACTTAGGTAATATAGCATGCTTACTGAGCTACTTAAGAATTTTCTTTTCACAACTTTTATGGAAAATATATTGTCACTCTTTACCCTGATGTTATGGGCTGAATTATCTTTTTCCATAAATTCGTATGTTGAAGTCCTAGTCACTACCTCAGCATGTGATTTTGCTTGGAGATGGCCTTTAGAGAAGTAACTAAGGTAAAATGGAGTCATATAGGTGGGCCCTAATCCAATACGACTGGTGTCCTCATAAGAAGAGGAGATTATTGGCCAGGCGCAGTGGCTCATGCCTGTAGTCCCAGCACTTTAAGAGGCTGAGGTGGGTGGATCATGAGGTCAGGAGTTTGAAACTAGCCTGGCCAACATAGTGAAACCCCATTTTTACTAAAAATACAAAAATTAGCTGGGTGTTGTGGCGGACACCTGTAATCCCAGCTGCTTAGGAGGCTGTGGCAGGAGAATCGCTTGAGCCTGGGAGGCGGAGGTTGCAGTGAGCCGAGATTGCGCCATTGCATTCCAGCCTGGGCAACAGAGCAAGACACCATCCCAAGAAATACCAAAATCAAAAACAAACAAACAAAAAAAACAACAAAAAAAGAAGAGGAGATTATAATATAGACATACTGGGGAAAGACTATGAGGACACAGCAAGAGTTGCCAATATGTAAGCCAATACCCACACACACACACATACACACACACCATACATATATCTACACATATATGCAGGAATATATGTGACATACTTGGTATATATCACATATTACATATAATATATACATGTATATATATACATTCATATATGTACACATATACATATTCATTCATGTTTTTATATACATACATATATACATATATATGTGCATATATATGTATATATAGTTTCTTTCTGCCTCCAGATTTCAGCTAGCAGTTAGTCGTGTTGTGACAAACAGCATTTGCAAATCTCCCTCTGTATATGTTAAGAGATTTATTTGATGGTGTGGAATTGTCCAGCCAGAAGGTATATGAATGTGCAATGTCACAAGAAAAATGCAAACTCTTTCCAATATGGTTTGGCAGTATCCATTTCACCAAGAATGAATAATGAGTTTAAATAACGGGGCACATTTTTGCATGGGGTTTGCACTTCTCCTCTATGAAATTTCTGTGTATTACCCTTTCACATGGTTCTTACCAGTTTCCTTAGCATTTTGTTGTAATCTTTAGATTAGGCATATTATTCTTTAACGTGGTTTATTTACTTCAAATATATCTTTGTCCTTCTAAATTACTCCTCATTTTGATGTGAAGGAGTTTTTCTTTTTATTTTAAATGTCCAGGAATATTGATGTTTTCTATTGTGATTAATTCACTTGATGATCAGCTCAGAAAATTTGCCTATGTTCCTGAATTGGATAATTATTTGCTGATGATTTTCTAAAAATTTTACAACTTATTATCTTTCCAATTTTGATATCTGGGATGTAATTCAGTTTATGCTGTGTGTTTATTGTTATCTTTTTCATTTATTGTTTCTAAATAACAATGTGTCTTCGAGTAGCTAAATAATAATTCACATTTATTTAGAAAGAGCTCTTTCATTCCACACTATTTTGTATGTGTATATACATACATATATATGCAATATAATTTAGCATTTTACATATATAGGTAAATATATAGAGAGATATTTCTTTGAACTAGGTTGTATTTTTTAACTCATTCTGCTATATCAATGTACATATCTATTCTTATATTGGAATCAAATTTATTTAAATATAATTGCTTTACAATATGAGTTAATTGCTAGCACTATTAGCATTCTCTTTATGGTATTTTTTCATACTGTGATCTCTTGATTCAGGTAAACCTTAGCATCATTATGTTAAGATTTAAAATAGATCTTGTAACTTATTTATAGTTGTGAGTAAACCTATGAAGTCAAGTAGACAAGTTATTATTTCCAATAATTTTCCCAAGAATATGGTGAGCTAGTATGTTGCATAGCCGCACATCATTTTCTTTTCTGGAAAATATAGAATCTTGTCTTAAAAGGTGAAATATTGCTTCTGTCTCTACGATATCACCTCCATTTGGGGAGGAATCATAGGTAGTTTGGACCTCTGTTCTCTGTCCTCTGTATCTATGAGTTTTCTCAATATCATTTTTTCTAGCCTGTAGGATACTAGAGAGAAATATCTTCATTTTCTATTAGCATTACTAAGTCTATATTGTTTGATATTGGTTTTGCTTCCACATGGATTTTCCAATTGTTGTTGCTATAACATGGTGGATTTTCTTGTGGTTTTACTTGTTCATGTCTGTCATATTCTCTCCCAGCTTTTATCTTGATTGTTGTTATTTTATCTTGCACCTGCTTATACTCTAACTCTCTGGCATTTTGTTGTGGAATAAATACATAGTTTTGTTTATGTCTTTTTTTATTTTTTTATCATTTTTTATTTTTTTATTTTTTTATTTTTTTGAGAGAGTCTCGTTCTGTCACCCAGGCTGGAGTGCGGTGGCGCGATCTCGGCTAACTGCAAGCTCCACCTCCCAGGTTCACGCCATTCTCCTGCCTCAGCCTCCCGAGTAGCTGGGACTACAGGCACCCACCACCACGCCTGGCTAATTTTTTTTGTTTGTTTGTATTTTTAGTGGAGACGGGGTTTCACCATGTTAGCCAGGATGGTCTCGATCTCCTGACCTCGTGATCTGCCCATCTTGGCCTCCCTAAGTGCTGGGATTACAGGTTTGAGCCACCGCGCCAGAACTGTTTATGTCTTTTTTAAAATAAACAACCTACCTTGATGCATTTTATTAATGACCACAGACAGACTTTACATTTTTTTTATCACTTTTCTTGAATAAATCTTTTTCCATATACCTTGTATTCCTCTAAGCCTTCTTTTGAGTTGTTTCTGTTTTACAGTGCCCATTGCATTTTTTGTTTTTGTTTGACTTTCTCTTATTCTCTTGTGTATCTATCTTTGCATCTCCCATGGATCTGTTTGCAAACATGTCAAGGCCAACAGTTTGATTAATCTAGTGCCCATAAATCTTGTTCTGCCTACTCTGACCCAGTTATTCCTGTTACGATGGTATCCTGTCTGGTTTGGAATTATTCCAGATTTTTTATTTTAATAGGTATTATTATTAATACTAGCATGCAAACAAGCCTGGAATTGTGACAAGGATGTGGAACAACAGCAACTGTCATGCAATTTAGATAAAAATAGTACAGCCACTTTGGAAGACAATTAGGCTGTTTCTTACAAAACTAAACTTAATCTCACTATATGATCCAGCAATTAAACTTCTTGGCATTTAGGCATAGTACTTGAAAGCTTCCCCTACAGAAAAACCTGCACACATATGTTTATAGCAGCTTTGTTCATAATCGTCAAAACTTGGAACTAAGATGTTCTTAAGTAGGTGAATGGATAAATAAATTTTGATATATTCGGACAATAGAATATTATTACTGGATGCAGTGGCTCACACCTGTAATCACAGCTATCCGGGAGCCTGACATGAGAGGATTGCTTAAGTATGGGAGTTCAAGACCAGCCTGAGAAACACTGTGAGACCCTTTTCTCTAAAGTTTTTTTTAAAGCTGAGCTTGGTGACATACATCTGTAGTCCCAGCTATTTGGGAGGCTGAGGCTGAGGTGGGAGTATCACTTGAGCCCAAGAGTTTGAGGGTGCAGTGAGTTATAATCACATATGTGAATAGCTACAGCACTCCAGCCTGGGTGACAACATAAGACACTGTATCTTTAAAAAAAAAAAAAAAGGTACATGCACTCGCATGTTCATTGCAGCGCTGGTTCACAATAGCAAAGACATGAAATCAACCTAGTGTCTATCAATGATAAATTGGAGAAAGAAAATGTGGTATATATACACCATGGAATACTTTGCAGCCATAAAAATAATGAAATAATGTCCCTTGCAGCAACATGGATGGAACTGGAGCCCATTATCTTAAGTGAATTAATGCTGGAACAGAAAGCCAAATACCACATTCTCATTTATAAGTGGAAGCTAAACATTGAGTACTCATTGACATAAAGATGACAGTAGGCACTGGGAAGTGCTAAGACGGGGAGAGAGAAGAGGGTGATATGGTTTGGCTCTGTCTTCCTCCCAAATCTCATCTCAAATTGTAATTCCCATATGTCCAGGGAGGGACCCGCTGGGAGGTGATTGGATCATGAGGGTGGTTTTCCGTATGCTGTTCTCATGATAGTGAATGAGTTCTCATGATATCTGATAGTTTGATAGTTTAAAAGTTGCAGTTTCCCCTGAGCTCTCTCTCTCCCCTGCCTCCTCGTGATGAAGGTGCTTGCTTCTCCTTCAACTTCTGACATAATTGTAAGTTTCCTGAGGCCTCCCCAGCCATGCAGATCAGTGAGTCAATTAAGTCTTTTTTATTTATAAATTACCCAGTCTCAGATAGTATCATTACAGCAGTATGAAAATGGACTAACAGAGAAAATTGATGCCGAGAGTGGGGTACTGCTATAAAGATAACTGGAAAATGTGGCAGTGACTTGGGAACTGGGTAAGTGGCAGAGGTGGGAACCATTTGGAGTGCTCAGAGGAAGATAGGAAGATGAGGAAATGTTTGGAACTTCCTAGACCCTTATTGAATGGTTTTGACCAAAACACTGATATTCATACTGACAATGAAGTCCTGGCTGAGGTGGTCTCAGATGAAGATGAGGAACTTATGGGGAACTGGAGCAAGGGTCACTCTTTAGCAGAAAGACTGGTGGGATTTTGCCCCATCCTAGAGATTTGTGGAACTTTGAAGTTGAAAGAGATGATTTAGGGTATCTGATAGAAAAAATTTCTAAGCAGCAAAGCATTCAACATGTGACTTATCTGGCTCTTCCTGAAAGGATACAGTTATAAGCATTCACAAAGAGATGATTTGAAATTGGGACTTATGTTTAAAAGGGAAGCAGAGCATAAAAGTTCAAAAAAATTGCAGCCTGGCCATATGGTAGGAAAGAAAACCCATTTTCTGAGGAGAAATTTAAGCCTGATGCAGAAATTTGCATAAGTAATGAGGAACCAAATACTAATAGCCAAGACAATGGGGAAAATGTTTTTAGGCAGTGTCAGAGATCTTTGCGGCCCCTCCTATCACAGGTCTGGAGGCCTAGGAGAAAAAAAATGGTCTCATGAGCTGGGCCCAGGGCCCAGCTTCTCAGCTTCTCTGTGCAGCTTTGGGACATGACACCCTGTGTCTCAGCTGCTCCAGCTCCTGCTGTGCCTAAAAGGGGCCAAAGTACAGCTCAGGCAGTGGCTTCAGAATGTGCAAGCTGCAAGCCTTGGTGGCTTCCACACGTGTTGGGTCTGTGGGTGCACAGAAGACAAGAGTTGAGCTTTGGGAACCTCTGCCTAGATTTCAGAGGATTTATGGAAATGCCTGGATGTCAAGGCAGAAGTCTGCTGAGGGGCAGAGCCCTCCTGGAGAACTTCTACTAGGGCACCAATACAGAGGGGAAATGTGGAGTTGGAACCCTCACACAGAGTCCCCACTGAGGCACTGCCTAATGGAGCTGTGAGAAGAGGGCCACCATCCTCCTGATCCCAGGATTGTAGATCCACTGACAGCTTGCACTGTGTACCTGGAAAAGTTGCAGACACTCAATGCCAGCTCATAAAATCAGCCACAGGGGCTGTACCCTGCAGAGCTACAGGGAAGAGCTGCCTAAGATCATAGGAGTCCACCCCTTGCATCAGCATGCCCTGCATGTGAGACATGGAGTCAAATGAGATTTTGGAGCTTTAAGATTTAGTGACTTCCCAGATGGGTTTCAGACTTGCGTGGGGCGTGTGGGCACTTTGTTTTTGCCAATTTCTCCCATTTGAAATGGAAACATTTACTCAATGCCTGTACTCCCATTGTGTCTTGGAAGTAACTAACTTGCTTTTGATTTAACAGGCTCGTAAGTGGAAGGGATTGCCTTGTCTCAGATAAGACTTTGGAGTTGGACTTTTGGGTTAATGCTAGAATGAGTTTGAGTTAAGACTTTAGGGGACTGTTAAGACATGATTGGTTTTGAAATGTGAAGAATACATGAAATTTGGGAGTGGTTGTGGTGGAATGATATGGTTTGGCTCTGTGTCCCCATCCAAATCTCATCTCGAATTGTAATCCCCATGTTTTGAGAGAAGGACCTGGTGGGAGGTGATTGGATCACAGGGGCAGTTTCCCCCATGCTGTTCTCATGATAGTGAGGGAGTTCTCATAATATCTAATGGTTCAAAAGTTGCAGTTTCCCCTGAGCTCTCTCTCCTGCTGTCTTCTGAAGAAGGTGCTTGCTTGTCCTTCACCTTCTGCCCTTATTATAAGTTTTCTGAGGTCTCCCAGCCTTGTGGAACTGTGAGGCAATTAAACCTCTTCTGTTTACAAATTACTCAGTCTCAGGTAGTATCTCTATATCAGTATGTAAATGGACCAATACAGACAGTAAGGGTTGAAAATCTGTTTGGTGCTATGCTCAGTACCTGGGCGACAAGATCAGTCATACCCAAAACCTCAGAATTACGCAATATACCCATGTAACAATACTGCACAGATACCCCCGAATCTAAAATAAATATTTAAATTATAAAAAGAATAACTAAAGTAAAATTAAATAAAAATTTTTAACATATATATATATATATATAAAACTGTGCTTGAAAAAGTAAGCTATCAAGCCATGAAAAGACATGAAGAAAATGTAACTGCACATTATTATGTAAAATAAAGCAACATGAAAAGGCTATATAGTTTATAATTACAACTATATGACATTCTGGAACAGAAAAAGCTATGGAGACAGTAAAAAGATCAGTGGTTGTCAGAGGTACCATGGGAGAGGAGAGATGAATAGGCAGAAGGCAGAGTTGGTTTAAGACAGTGAAAATACTGTCTGATACTATCATTGTATTTACATATCATTGTGCATGTGCCTAAACCCATAGAATGTACAACTTCAAGAGTGAACCCTGATATAAACTATGGGCTCTGTATGACAATGATAGGTCAATGTAGGCTCATCACTTGTAACAACTGCACCACTCTGGTAGGGGATGTTAGCAATGGGGGAGGCTATGGCTATGTGGGGACAAGAGACATATGGGACATCTCTGTGATGTCCTTTCAATTTTACTGTGAACCTAAAACTGTTCTAAAAAATAAAATATTTTAAAATTAAAATAAAATGAAACAAACCTGGATGGGTTTCCTAGACATCCACTTTGTATTGTTAGCTTGTGGTCTCCTTCAGATGTATGGGAGATGTGTGTGGAACGAAGACAGGTATCACTCAGTTTAACTGGTGATAACTCAGCCCCCTTTTCTCAGCCTTTCCAGATGTAGCAAAACTAACACTTCCCTTTCAAGGTCAGTACAGGCACATGGCTAGGGAGAGTTCTCACTTCTTGTTTAAGGTGATACGAGAAGTATTTACGGCTGTGCTTCTGCAGCCAGTTGGTGCAGCAGGGAGTATTGACTCTTAACCCTTCCTCTGGCTGGTGACAAGCATAAAGTCTCCAGGCCACAATTCCATGAATCGTTTAGGAAATGGGTGAAATTACTCTCTACCTCTGTATGAGTATTTTCACATATGTGAAAAATAAAGGCTGACAATTCCTGCCATGGAGTATACAGAGTATGTTCTGAATGTTCTTTCTACACTTTTGTTCCTTTATGATACAAATGTAAAACTATTAATCAATTAATTGGTAGCACTTTTATATTTTATTAAGTTGTTTTGTCAGAACTGAATGAAAACATAAAAGTTCATTTTAATAAAAAATTAAGCTGTAAACCTCTATTTCTCAAAACAGTTGACAATGAATCAACAATTTGCATAAAATGCTTATGGACAATTACCATTCACCACGGGACCATAGTGCTATCTGGGCTCGTATTGAAGGCCAGAAGATGGGTCAGCAACTACTTCAAATGCAAATATAGTGCCTGAGTCACATTCTGCTTAGAAAGGTTATAATAAATATTAAGTGAGTTTTTTTAAAATACAAGGATAGTTTTAGAAAAGCTTTTTAGTTTTGTTTTGCTTCAAGAAAACTGCATCTAAAGACTTGAAATAGAAACTCAGCTGACTCCAGTTCAATGAATTTCATCCATATCGCAAAACCAAGTAAAGCTTTTGAAATTGTTCTTCGTCAAAGATCAATCATTTGATATTTTTCGTGAATGCTGTTGTAAATTCAGTTAAAAATTCAGCATTGAATATCACTATTTGTTTCCATGGTAATAATGTTAATATAAATTTTGGTAGGAAAATGCATTATAGTAGAATGATGTTGTTACTGAATTTGGACATTTATAAAACAGAAATATAAGTGGCATTTTTTGTGGTATACCTATCTATTATAATTGTATCCAAAATCAAGCATCATTCTACCAATTGAAATTGAAGCTGTGCTTGTCAAAAGTACAAATAGTTTTATATATACGCAGAGTAATCATACTAAAAATTTTGTTATAAAGCTAGTGAGGAATAAAAAAAATATACTTAAGCACAGTGGTATGTGGTTTCTTTGTGTCTGTGCGTCATCAACATGATTCTAGAAATATTTGAATCCTTGAAGATTCACTTTTAAAATTGGTGTAAGTATCCAAAGTTAACATGAAAATGTTTAAAATAAATTATTTAAAGTTTGTTTGCATGTTTTCCAAAATCAATTAGAAATTGTTATCACAGTATTAATAAATGAAACATTATTAAAAACTTTGACTTTTGATGCTTTTTGCCAGTTGTTATTTTTGCAAACAAGAAAAACTTGAATTTATTTTTACGACAGCAAGGAAGGGACTGAACAAAACAAATGAGCTTAATATTTAATTTTGATATTAAACAATCTCTCCCTGGATATTTCAACTCAAGGGAAGAGTGTTTTGATAGAAGTCCTATATTTATTTGAATGAATTTATATTCTCTACCAAGTAGAATAAAATTGAGAAGCCCTATGATTTTGCTACAGCTAAACATGATGAAACAAAAGAAAATAGGGATAATTTAGTTGCCTACATTTTTCTATAAAAATATCTGTCAGATAAATGAACTTTCATTGAGGGTAAAAAGAAAACTTTTGAGCTTATTTGAACTAAATATTAAAATATTTCAACATAAAATATAGAACTGAGAATTTATTCAATTTAATAAATATGCTCTCCGTTTACTAGGTATCTTAGCATTTCACTTAAATGAAGTTAGTCTGACCTCCAGAGAAGAATCAAATGGAAGTGTGAACAATTTTATACTAACCATAAAATACAAATGAAAATAATGACATAATTTTATAAAATGTTAAAAAATAATAAGGCCACATTGGAAAAAACAAAACACTTTTGTCAGAAAAATACCAGTGAGATGGTGTTAAAGACAGACATGGCTAAAGAAAATGATTGAGGTAATGGATATGTACCAAAAACAACCACTCTGTTACTTTTAACCAGATAGTAAATATAAAGAATTGACTTTGCTGGGGTTTTGTGTACATGGTTATTATATATGTTATTTTATTTTTAGAAATAATTGTATATTTGAAAACAATTTTTGACAGTTTCTGTTTTGGCTGTGCGGGGCAGCTCATGCCTATAATCCCAGCAATTTGAGAGGCTGAGGCGAGCAGATCACCTGATGTCAGGAGTTTAAGACCAGCCTGGCCAACATGGCGAAACCACATCTCTATTAAAAATACAAAAATTAGGCAAAGTGGCCTGTGCCTGTGGTCCCAGCTACTAGGGAGGCTGAGGTAGGAGAATTGCTTGAACCCGAGAGGTGGAGGTTGCAGTGAGCTGAGATTGCATCACTGCTCTCCAGCCTGGGTGACAGAAAGAGACTCTGTCTCAAAAAAAAAAAAAATGATATTAACTGTAACTGTATTATAAGTCCACCAATATAATAAAACCTATTGGTCAATTAATAAATACATAAATAAAAATATATTTTGTACTCATCTTCAATCTCAAAAGTAACCCATTTTGAATAAGTCATGTGGTCAGTCACCATACACTCAACTCCTTCACTGTTGACTTAGGCAAAGGGAAAACATCTTATACTGATGACAAATTGGAGAGTAGGAGAGAATTCCTTTTGCCTATCATACGGTAATCTGTTTTAAAGTTAGCTTTATCTTCTTCTAAATTAATGTTTCTTAAGCCATCTCTCAAGAAAACATCTGCTGTCCACCATCATCTGAATTATGTGAGAATTCATTACAACCCATTTTTCAGAGGAAGCACCACTCCAGATTTACAAATTCACAGGGATGGGGTGGAGATGAAAGTGAGAGGTGACAGCGTGCTGGCAGTCCTCACAGCCCTCGCTTGCTCTCGGCGCCTCCTCTGCCTGGGCTCCCACTTTGGCGGCACTTGAGGAGTCCTTCAGCCCACCGCTGCACTGTGGGAGCCCCTTTCTGGGCTGGCCAAGGCCAGAGCCGGCTCCCTCAGCTTGCAGGGAGGTGTGGAGGGAGAGGCGCGAGCAAGAACTGGGGCTGCGTGCAGTGCTTGCGGGCCAGCTGGAGTTCCGGGTGGGCGTGGGCTTGGCAGGCCCCGTACTCGGAGCAGCTGGCTGGCCCTGCTGGCCCCAGGCAATGAGGGGCTTAGCACCCGGGCCAGCGGTTGTGGAGGGTGTACTGGGTCCCCCAGCAGTGCCAGCCCACTGGCGCTGCGCTTGATTTCTTGCCAGGCCTTAGCTGCCTTCCCGGGGGCAGGCCCTGGGACTGTAGCCCGCCATGCCTGAGACTTCCCCCACCTCCATGGGCTCCTGTTCCGCCGGAGCCTCCCCGACGAGTGCCACCCCCTGCTCCATGGCGCCCAGTCCCATCGACCACTCAAGGGCTGAGGAGTGCGAGCCCATGGCGCAGGACTGGCAGGCAGCTCCACCTGCAGCCCCGGTGCAGGATCCACTGGGTGAAGCCAGCTGGCCTCCTGAGTCTGGTGGAGACGTGGAGAACCTTTATGTCTAGCTCAGGGATTGTAAATACACCAATCAGCACCCTGTGTCTAGCTCAGGGTTTGTGAATGCACCAATCGACACTGTATCTATCTACTCTGGTGGGGCCTTGGAAAACCTTTATGTCTAGCTTAAGGATTGTAAATACACCAATCGGCACTCTGTATCTAGCTCAAGGTTTGTAAACACACCAGTCAGCACCCTGTGTCTAGCTCAGGGTTTGTGAGTGCACCAATCGACACTCAGTATCTAGCTGCTCTGGTGGGGTCTTGGAGAACCTTTGTGTCCATACTCTGTATCTAACTGATCTGATGGGGACGTGGAGAACCTTTATGTCTCGCTCAGGGATTGTAAATGCACCAATCAGCGCCCTGTCAAAACAGACCACTCAGCTCTACCAATCAGCAGGACGTGGGTGGGGCCAGATAAGAGAATAAAAGCAGGCTGCCCGAGCCAGCAGCGGCAATACGCTCGGGTCCCCTTCCACACTGTGGAAGCCTTGTTCTTTCGCTCTTTGCAATAAATCTTGCTGCTGCTCACTCTTTGGCTCCACGCTGCTTTTATGAGCTGTAACACTCACCGCGAAGGTCTGCAGTTCCACACCTGAAGCCAGCGAGACCACGAACTCACCGGGAGGAACGAACAACTCCAGACGCGCTGCCTTAAGAGCTGTAACACTCACCGCGAAGGTCTGCAGCTTCACTCCTGAGCCAGCGAGACCACAAACCCACCAGAAGGAAGAAACTCTGAACACATCCGAACATCAGAAGGAACAAACTCCAGATGTGCCACCTTAAGAGCTGTAACACTTACCGCGAGGGTCGGCGGCTTCGTTCTTGAAGTCAGTGAAACCAAGAACCCACCAATTCCGGACACAAAAGGACAGAGAATTTGTAATTATCACAGATTCTTGAGAGCCATCTAAAATTTCACCTGCAAAGAATTTGAAGCAATCTGTAATTCTTGTTTGTTGTCCAGCTGTGACATATTTAATACACTACATGACTGTATGTACAGCCTTAGGACTTTTCCTATGTCAACAAAACTGATTTCTTCCAGGACAGAGTTTATCCTTGTAGCCCACATACTTTATCTGATAAGAATGGAATTTATAATTGGATGTCAAAGCATAGCAAACAGTGAAGGGAGAAAGGTGCAGAGGGGGAAAACACATCTATTATTTATTTTGTTAGGAAATCATTTCTTGACACTGATGAGTATGCTACCCATTATCTAGTTAACACAGATCCTACAACTCTAAACTAGGGGCAGGGAGGGAAGTTGAGCTACAGCAATTGCTGCGTTGATCCTGAGAAGTCATATTGTTTTCAGTCAGAGTGAAATGTAGACATTGTTTAGAGTTATATTTCACCAACCAATCCCATTTTACTTGAATTTAGCAGAAACCTTCTGGGTATTGGTTTACGGTCTTTGGTTACCAGTTATAAAGTTCTATATATGAATATTCATAGTTTACACTTCGTCCTGGGCTTTCAAGTTAGATGTTTTTTAGTTGAAAGAGTTTCAAGTGAGGCTACCACGCTTCCCCCTTAAATAGTATTCTTCCACCAGGTCTCTGTTATTGAGAGCACACAAAAAGAAAGAGGCAGAAAAGAGCCAAAGACAATTCCATTAGTATGCCTACATGTATAAACACATGTGAAAAAATAGTACTCTTTCCTAAAAGGGAGAATTCCAAAGGAGTAAACTTGGGGTATCTACATGAGTTTTCATTTTGTTATTCATTTAGATTATAGATCATTAGATTTCTGGTAATGTATTCATGTTGATATTTTTATGAAATAGTGGATCAGTGTCCTCACTTTAAGCAATGCATAGTTAGAGGATAATCTTCTTTGAGGACATAGTTGAAGTCATCTGATGTAACACATTCTTTATCATAATTATCAAATATAACAGTGATAAGCATGATGCATCCTTTCATTATTTGCTATTTTCGCAAATCTTTCATATTTCACAGAACTACTCATAAACAGTGAACTCTGAGGAAACAAAAACAAATGGAATAATAAAAAGTAGGAACAGTCAGAAAGAAGGCTGAGGCAGAAAAATGAACTGAGAAAATGTTATTATATGGAGACATTTGGGAATCATCAAAGAGTTTTTTTTTTAACCCAACTTCTATTGTCTTTTTCAGAAAACTAGCCAGATTGCAGAAAAATTAGAAAGCCTTTGCTGTTCCCCAGGATAAAAATCCCCAAGCCAAGCCCTGAATGTTCCCTGTGATTTTCTCATTCGTATACTCATGATGCTTTTCCCTTCTTTGAACGGACCACCCAGCACCACATGAATCTTCAAGATCATCAGTCACAGTGGGACCAGATCCTCCTTTGTTCACTGTTGCACGTCTGGATTGACAGCATTCTTTAGCATATCCACATTGGAAAAAGCCTAGGTTTCCAAACTGCAGAGTGAATTGAAGACAGAAAATTATCTTGACGTGGTTTCTTCTTTTTTTTTTTTTTTAAGAACGTCTCCACGTGAGGGGGAAAATGCATCCTCTGCTGTAAGCGCTTCACGGGGCAGTTTTTCAAATTAATGCAGTTTAACTATCACATTAACTTAATGGCTATTTTCCCCTACTTTAACCATGTTAAATGTGCCGGCAATAATGAGCTTCTAATGCTGTCTCTTTTAAGTCTCAGAGGCATCTTTAGAGCTTCTGCTTATCTCCTGGATCATAAAGCTGCATAATTTAGTATTCAAACAATTCATTTAAAATGGAAGCCCTCAGAATTACCATAAAATTAATCAGAACAAAGTCATCTTAACCCATCAGTTTGGTTTATCTCCAGTTACCAAATTGGCAAATGAAAGCGAGGTAAATAAAAATGTTGGACTGAGCTACAATTTACTTATTTTGAATAGTAGCCTCTATTTTCAGGGATATCAATATAGGTTTGATAAAGTGGTTGGCTCCCAGTTGCCATCATCCCTTACTAATTGTGATAAATCAGGACTTTAATATATGTTCTATATTGTTAATTTCAGAGCTACTTCTTGCATATGTATTGGTTTAGTCTCACTTTAGTTAACTCATTAACTTATTTCTAATTTGAATCCTAGGGAAAATTTTTGCCACAGGTTGGAGTGACCAATGACTTTTTGAACATCTAAAATTTTGTCTTTTAAGAAGTTTTCCAATTGCTTTGGGGGAGCTTTCCAGTTGCTAAGGCCTTGCTAGAGTACTTCAATTTCCAGGATATCCTGAATTTAAAAATAAACTATAGATATATCAGAATTTCCTGAATGTCTAAAGATGCTGTCAACCATACTGGAGAGTTTGATTCTTAACAGAATTATCCTGTTTTTCAAACATATGTATAGTTTTTTTTAAGGAAAAGGTGAATTTTTGCACTGAACTTAAAATTTTTATTCTGTAATTTGAATGGCAACCTAGCTTTGACTTGTATCTCCATAGTGGGGAAGTAGGCTATTTTTGTAATATAAGTACTATTGTTCAGACTGGCATTCCCCAAGGTGTGGTATTTGGGACCCCAGTAGGTGTTACAGAAGTAAAGGAGAAATACTATATAGACGGTAGAAATGATGTGTTAAACAAAGTTAAACTTGTTTTTTCCAAAAATACTTTGGCCATGTCAGATCCTGGAAGAGCCTACAGTGGAGATTAACACAATTTTGTAGTAAAGGGCCAGATAGAAAATGCTTTAAGCTTTTCAGGCCAGATGGTCTCTGTTGCAGCTACTCAACTCTAGTATTGAAGTACCAAAGCAGTTGTAGATGATATGGAAAGGAAAGGGCATAGTTGTATTCCAACAAAATGTATTTATGAAAGCAGATGCCGATTTGTCAACCTCTAGGCTAGGAAGCATGAATCTCTAACAGGGAGAAACTATTTAGATTTAACCACTTACTTTACCATGAACTCTTCTGTTTGTTTAGTTTGAGAATCATCTTGCAAAGCTATTGTATTTAAGAATATCCACTAGGATAAGGTAGTAAAATGGAAGAGTGAGCTTTAGAATCAATGTGAGAAATGCTATAGTCTAGTGCTTCCACTCGATAACCTTATGACCTTTGACAAATCACCTAATTCTTACAGCCACAATGAAAGCTTTTGAAGTAGGAATAACTTCCTGATGTGGCCTCCTGATCTCAGGATTTCAGTTGCATTCACCATTCCTTGCTTACAGGTATTTGTGCTTTATATAGCTGGTCTGACGGTTAATGTTTGTGGCACATGCTTGCTGTCAATAAATACGAATCCCCTTCAAACAGTATTTTTTCAAATACTATTGTTATTGAATACAGTGCATTTTACCTTTGTGGCTACTTCTCTTTTTCTTTAGTGCCCAACAAGTGAATATGCAGTCTCTTAATGTGTACTCTCTAAATGTGCAGTGAGCTAATCCATTCTTGTCTCCAGTCATGGGTCACTTGGTATTTTACAGTGTGGCTGGACTTCTGTTTAAGCAATTTGGCTGTTTTTAAAGCTCAGGGGTTCTCTTTAAAGGAATTTTCTTGTTGAAAGTTGATGAAAACATGCTGAAAGTTGAAATCAGGGCTTGTTATGTCACTCACTTTTCTCATTATTATTTTTCGAATAGTATTAAGCATTTATAGAGAGTTCAAAACATGGCAAGCCCTATTTTCAGCTTTTTCTATGTATTAACTCATTTAATTATCAAAATAATCCTATGGGGTAGTTACTAATCTTGAACTCATTTTTAAAGAAATTGAGGCACGGAGTGACTAATGAGGTATCCAAGGCCACACTGCAGATAAGCAGAATGCTCAGGATTCTGAACCAGGTGTTCTGCCTCAAAGCTGGCTGTACCAACCACCCCCTACTCTTTCTCTACTTTGGAGAATAACTTAGTGACTTCCTCTGGAGAATCCTTATTGAGCATTTGCTATGATACCTCGGCTCTTCCAAATGAGATTATTTTATAACTTGGAGGCAGTGTTGTATATGTACATTACCCAGGCTTCAAGGTTAGATAAATCTTGATTGAATTTGACTCCACCACTCACTGACCATGTGACCTTGTGGCACTCAGCATTTCAAAGCTTCAATGTCTACCAACAAAAGTTGAAGAAAATTATACCTACCTTATCTAATTTTAGAAGAAAAGATTAGTTACAAAATCACAGTCCCAAGTACTTAAGAGGTCTGGTAAGTGCTTTTTTTCTTTTTGCTACATCTTCTCTTACTATTATCTAAGGAATCTCAAATGAATCCCTGAAAGGTAGTAACTGTAATTCTAGGATGCACTTGAGGGAAAAACAAAAACAACAACCAAAAAAGAAAAAAGGAAATCAGCGATCTGACCCGAGCAAACCTTCCCTTCTCTTTTGAGCAACTTCCTTTTTTTCTCACTAGCAATCCAGTGTTCTCATGCCAAATGTTTTCAGCAAATAGTAGTTATTTCCTTGTATGTGATTAAGATTGGATTTAAAAATCTCTTTTATGATGCTGTCTTATTTCAGTCTCAAAAAATCTGAGGAAGGAAATCATTGCTACCTCATGTGTAAATAAGAAATCAGATGCTTACAACATAATGTACTTACATAACCAGTCACTAAGGAGAGGGGTTATTGAGTTCTCACTCCAATTCTGAATAGTAGCCAACATACAAAAATGCCTCTATAATTGTCCTTGTTTACTAGAATCTAGCAACTGTGATATGTGCTATAGGCACAACACTAAGCAGGCAGTCTTCCTTAATGAACTTTAGAAAATTTCCTTTTTCACTAATGTGAAATTCCCCATTCACTCCACCAATCTTCCTCAGGTAGATTTTGATCTCAGAGCCTTTTTCCAATCTGAAAGAAAGAAAGAAAGAAGGAGAGAAAAAAAAGAAAGAAAGAAAGCTGCATCTATTTATGTACATCTAAGTTAGAAAAAACTTCAAATATACAAATGAAAATAAGAAAAACACTACACACAGACAAAGTTGCATGTATGGTCTTTTTTTTAAAAGGATATTCACACTTGTTAATTTCTTAGACCGTACATAACAATCTGGTAAGATAAAAAGGTGTATATTTTCCTGTTCACAGGGGAAGAACAGAGAGTTAGCCAGATTGTGTCTTTATCTAAAGTCTCATACGTTTGAAGTGACAAAATAGAAACTAAAAACGGCCAAGGAAAACATTTAGGATTGGCCCATTCATTAGCCATTCTATTCTCTTTCAAGTTGGGAAGGTTAGGGTGCTGTAAACTTCATCTCTATAGTCTCGCTTGCTGCTAGGGCTCTTGGTGATCTTAGCAGACATTTGGAAGGCAGGAGGAGGTTGGAGGCTGTTGTCTTATGACCCTGGCTGTGAGTGCTGACTCACAGGGTAGTGGATGAGGTTTTCTCACAGCAGCTCTTCAGTGTTTGTTCTCCTCCCTGAGTCTTGAGAAGTTGAAGCTAAGGGAGTTTCCTGATGTGGCTTCCTGATCTCAGGATTTCAGTTGCATTCACCATTCCTTGCTTACAGGTATCTGTCAGCCTCCTTCCAGAAGAGCTCTGGTGGGCTCACAGAGGCAGTAGCTCCCCTCCTGGATGGGTTTGGAATTGCAATGGAACTCGCTGGGAAGGGTCAGCCTTTAACTTGCTCCTTCAGGCTTTGCAGTTTTGTAAGCACCCGGTTCCTTGTATGAAACCCTTTCCTGGTCAACACTTTAGTGCTTTCTGTTTCTTGTACTGACATCATATACCATTCTAGGTAAGAGATCTATATTTTTGCTGAGGGTTTCTGAGGCGAAGCTTTCATGTGTTTTAGACAAAAGGTGACCTAATTTCTTTTTTTAAGTTCAAGGGTACATATGCAGGATGTGCAGGTTTGTCACATGGGTGAACGTGTGTCATGGGGGTTTGTTGTACAGATTATTTCATTATGCAGGTATTAAGCCTAGTACCCATTAGTTATTTTCCCTGATCCTTTCCCTCCTCCCTCCCTTCACCCTCCCGGTAGGCCCCAGTGTGTGGTGTTCCCTTCTATGTGCCCATGTGTTCTTATCATTTAGCTCCCACTTATAAGTGAGAACGTGCAGTATCTGAGTACACTGAGAAGAAATGACCTACTTTGCATTTTCTTAGGATCAATTCACTTCCTGTTTAACTGGTACCCGAGAGAACTTAAAGCCTTCATAGGTACATAGAGAAATGAGGGTAAAATAAAGAAACATATATGGGATCTTCCTCTCTGTTCTAGGTAAAGTATACATAATACCCCTTTAGATTCATAGATCATATTATGCTTTATGAAGTATTTAGAATATCTCATTTGATTCATGCAAAAGACCTCTGAGGTAATCCTGGCAAATGTATTAACTCATATTACATTTCTACCCATTAGAAAGCAAGGACATTTAGGAAGATGGAGGATGCTGTTATTTTTCTCTGTGTGGATATCTTTAGCACCTGGCTGTGTCTAGCACAAAGTGAGGTATATTACTAATAAAAGTCAAATGAATTATTTAGCAAATTAAATACTAGAAGACTAGGTATTTTGCCACAGTCACAAAGAGAGAGTAAATGGTCAAACAAAGATTTTAACTCCAAATCCTATGTCCCTGTTCATGAGAGCAGGCCCATTAATGGAATTGATATAATTCCTCGAGAGCCTGCATGACACTTGTCAGGCAAAAGAGGCCGTTGTGGGGTGAGATCCAAGAAACCCATTACATTCCCCAGACTTAGTTTCAAGTCTAGCTCTGTCACTTCTTAGATTGTGACAGTTCCCCTGAGCCTCAGTTTCTACACATATAAAATGAGAATGTCAATAGCTACTTAACACATAAAGATTTTTTTTCCTTTTGCACTTTTACACATGTATAGATGTGCCCATTGTTACCCACAGATGGATCTTGCAATACTTAGAGTTACATTTTTTAAAAAAGAAAAGGCATGAAGCATAAATTCTAATGGGCTGAGTGCTGATTTGGAACCATTGGCATTCTTTTAAAGTCTTCATTTACTGTTTATAATTTATAAGGAGCACATACCGCCCACAGCATTTTGAAGATTATGCAAATGTAGCCTAAATGTATCTCCTATATTCAAGAAGTTGCTATCTCCCACATGTCTGCCTTACTGCAGCTGAGAAAAATCCCTGTTTTGCCAAGATCCTCAGTTAGAGCCTTCTTTGAACCCAATTTGTCTTGCAGGGGAAAGTGAACTCCAGTTCAAGTGATGGGGCATTGGAGCCTGGGACAGATCTGCTTGGTATTCTCCAGCAAATCAAATGTCTCAGAGCATCTAGATTTCATTCTCTATAAAATGAAGAAGTTGGAGTTGATCTTTACGTTCGTGTCCTGCTGTGAGATTCTTAGATTTCAGGTGTGTGCATGTGTGTATGTATGTGCTTAGTTTTTAGTTTCATTCTTTAGGTGTATTTTTGGAGGTCTTTATTTAAAAATTCATTTATATGGCAATGTCAGCTATGATCTGAATCTTACAGTAAAATAGAAATTCTCACTGAATGAGGAAATGAAACACTCTCTGAAAATAACTGAAATAGATGAGAAGTATCTTTATAAAGCTGCATACAGGTGAAAGGCCTTGCCTTGATTCTCTGAGATTTGAAACTCCCTAAGTTATTACCTGAAAAGAATAAAGCTAAGTCTCTGGCAGGACTTGACTTCTATAAGACTGTACAGGTAGAAGCCGATCTGATCTTCTAGACTCAGTTACAATTCATAATCACTAAATCCCAAATAAATGAGTAGCTAAAATCTTCTAAGAATGTCAAACTCACATCTTACGTGAGTTTGTGTGTTTTCACATTTTACTTGAAACTTATATTTTGTGTGAGTTAATGTATTTTTACATTATATAACTTTTGTATTTTATAATTTCACCTCTTTCTCTTTCGTAGGTCATAGATGTATTTCAAAAAAACACATGATCCTGGTATTCTTGTTTTCCTGTTGTAACCAGGATTTAGCCTGAACTCCTGAGTAGATGAAGGGGACGGGTTAGGTAGTATCATAGCATGGAGTATGGCATGTTTCTGGCCAGCAGTCACCATCATTCTTCAGATGGCACCTGTTGAAGTGAGCAGTTGCCATCATTCTTCAGATGGCACCTGCTGAAGTGACCAGTCCTGTCTGGTCCTCTTTCTCCTTCACCTATTCATGCTAACATCACCTGAAATATCTGTGTTCCCATCTGTTTTCTGGTCTCTGGATTCATGTTGACATCCTCAGTGCGATCTCTTTGTCCTGGTCTCTTAGATACTGAAGGCCAAAGAATCCCCCTCTCAGCTAATTTTTGCTCCCTCTCCAAAGATACAGAAAAGCTAGCCATGGTCTTGAACTTTCTAGGAAAGAAGGATCCTGAGCATAGCTGCCTCTTGGCTTCTGCATTCCTCCTGGTCTACTTTCAGGCTGTGATTTTAAGGAGACTTTTTTAAGGAGGTGGCAACATGGCATGTTCCTTCCTGGGGTTATCTTCCCCTTCTCTGCCCTTTGAAGCTGACTATCGGGTAGTAGCAGGAAGGGACAGAGAACAGGATGCTTCCATAGCCTCCCCACAAGAATCTGACCCTGTAGTTCTTCCATCTGATTATCACCAGTCTCCTTTTTTCTGGGATCTAGGTTTTATGTCTCCTTGGCCATGGGAAGAAAAGCTGGCTCAGGAAATATTCTAATTCTATTGTATGAGCCAGAATGTCTACTTCAGGAATCAAAAGCTAATAAGGAGACTATTTTGTTCTTAGAGTACGAATTTTATGAAGACAATAGATACAATAAGAAAGGAGTATAGAAAAAACAATGGTTACTACTTCTCAGTGGTATCCCAAGTATATTGTAACTGTATAACTTTTCTACTGATTATTAGGCAAAATACACTTGGACTGGTTGGAAGGAAGAGGGTAGTTGTAAAAATTCCTTTACTCCTCTGAACTAGTGTAGGAAAAATCCCCCTAAAAGAGAAGCAAAGTGTTGAATAGTGCACCTAAAGTAGATGAATTGTAAAAGCTGTCAGAGAAGGAGAGAGCTTGAGAGAGAGAGAGACAGAGAAAAAGAGGAGAACAAGAGAAAAAGGGAGGGAAAGAGAGGGAGGGAGAGAGTGAGAGAATATTACTGACTTCATTAATGTGAAGGGTAAGGTCATGGAAATCTCCCAATTTGGAAGTCCCTAAGCAAATGGAAGTAAGTCATATATTTTGAGAAGGAAACATGTATTGATTATTATTTATAAACATAAACATAGCAAATTTTAAAAATAAACAACATTTAATAATTCATTTAATGAATGATATATATTTGAATAATAAAGTACATGTTTAATAAAATTAATTGCTAATATTAAATGATATTTAATTATTTAAGAAATTAAATAGTAAATTCACCATAAGAAAACAAAATATTGTTTGCCAAACACTTCATTAAATATATGCATCACATCTTTTGATTTTCACAACCCTTTGAAATAAGTGACATTTGTATTTTACAGATAAAATACAATGAATACATGCAAAAATACAAATTCAGACAGCACAATGGCTTAATCCAAATTATATAAGTAGTAAGATACTGATAAAGTTAGGGTTTCACAGCCAGGTCTGTCTGACCCCAAAACCAATGTTCTTTTCAGGCCACTTTAAGAGCTGACAGTTGGCTTGGAAGAGAAACCTGACCTACAAATTATAACCCTGAAAAAGCACTAGTTTTGTTTTTCACAAAAGAAGATCACAATTTTTAGCACGAACTCTGCTTTGCTATTCAGTTTTTAAGTATATTTAAAATCTATGCAGCCATGTGGAGATGAGATAGTTCCCTGGCCCTGCTCGAAGGATGTGTGACAGGGGTGTGGCTCTCTATTCAGCTGCCAAAAGTTCAAACCCCTCAAGGGAGAGGGAGCAAGCAGACAAGTGGGTGCAGAAACCAGGGTGAACGTTTTTGGGCTGTGGCCCCATGGCAGCATGTAGGGTAGGTGTCTGTGACTCCCCAAACCCAAGTGAGTGTGTGTTACAGTGCACTCATTTAGCCTTGCTGTCCACAGATAGCTTAAGCATTAGACAGCTCAGTGGACCCTCTTGACACCCAGGTTCTTGTCTGGAATCCAGGAAGAATCAGGTTGCACATGGACTTGAAGGATGAATGTAGGGTTTTACTGAGTGGTAGAAGTGGCTCTCAGTGGAATGGATGGGGAGCTGGAAGGGGGATGGAGTGGGAAGATATTCTTCCCCTAGAGTTTGGCCATCCAGCAGCTGATCTCTCTGATCATATCTAGCCAAACTCCTCTTGGCGTTTAGGTGCTCCTTGTCTTCTCTCCTTTTCTGCCATGCTGTTCTGCCATTTGCTCATCTGCTTGTCTCCTTGTCTCCTGGAGCCTGGGGTCTGGAGTTTATGTGGGTACAAGATAGAAGGCATGGGGGGCCAAAAGGCAACTTTTGGGGCACAGAAACAGGAATGCCTGTCCCCATTTAGGGCCATGGGTATCCAGGCATGAGGGTGGGGCCTTTGCCATGGAACTGCCTTCTTCTACCCAGTATTTCCATTTCTCCTGTCCATATTGATATCCCACTAACAGTCATAAAGTATTCGGATGAGCTAGTCTTGCCCCTTGGAATTTCCATTTGGTAGCACTTTCAGGTATGTTCTCACAGTACCCACTGAGCCACTTGAAGAATCAGTTTAGAATAGAGTAGAATGTTATATAGTTAATAATAAAGATAGTTAAGAAATAGCTGGATTTTTAAAAAATGTGTTTTTTGGCCAAAAAAATCATTGTGATAAGTAGTAGAGTTAGTCTGTACTGCCTCTGGTTCTCTCAAATTCTCCTAAAGAGGAAGAAACTCAGCCCAGAAAATTTTAGGGAACTCAACTCCATATTAAGAACATGTTATCATTAGTTATTGCGTGATTTGAAGCTAAGTCATCCTTTCATATTTGTCATGTTTACTATTTATTTCCTACTTTTTGTGGGGACATGCATTTATTATTGTACTGAATGCTTACCCATGTACTAATACTATCTGTTTTGAAGACAAAGAAAATAAAAACGATGTTAGATAAATGCATTAACTTTCCTAAGTTTCCATATCTAAGAAATGAAAAGTTTGGGATAGCATTCCAAGGTCTGCTTTGTTGTACATCTAACAATCTTTCCCTAAGGCCATGTTTTGACTATTTTCCTGGTACTTGCCTATGACTCCGAATTTAATCATAGAATTTTCAAGTTATTTATTTAAAACACCAAAAGCCACTTTCCAGAATCCTTCTTATCAATGACCTTCTTAGCAGTGGGCTGTGAATCCTGGTATTCTCATTTTCCTGTTGTACCTAGGATTTAGTCTGAACTACTGAGTAGATGAGAGGGAAGGGTTAGGTAGTATCATGACATGGAGAATGACATGTTTCTGGCCAGCAGTTGCCATATTTCTTCAGATGACACCTGCTGAAGTGAGCAGTCCTGTCTGATCGTCCCTCTACTTCATTATCCATGCTGACGTCAGCTGAAATATCTGTGTTCCCATCTGAATCAGTTATTTGTAAACTCCAATTCTATTGGATATTTTAAAATATTTTTTCTTTTGCAAAAAATTCCATTTTTCCTGTCTACAACTTGAGCAGAAAATGTCTTTAAAAATATTACTGTATATTTTGCCCCCAATAATAGTACTTAGCAGGTATCTAATAAGTTTATTTAATAAACAAATGGATCCTATGTGTGAGAGATTAAACTAACATCTGAGATACAAATATAACTAAGCCTTGATTCCTATCCTCAAGAAGTTTATAACTTGGATTGGCATGCATATATATTTGCATTACTGTAACACAATAGGTCTGGGGCAAAGTTTGATTTATGTATAAAATGTTGTGGTCTCACAGCAGCGGTGAGAAATTTGAGAAATATTGAGAGAGAGTGGGAATCAAGAATAAGACTCAGAGTTTTAGCTTTCATGCCTGGGGTGGGTGCTGGTTTCATTTACTGAGGAGGAATATCAAGGAAGAAGAGAATGGAAGAAATGAAATATGAGGTTTTATAGAAGTTACCTTTCATTACATATCATAATTAGCATGAACACTGACCTAAGGACAAGAGGCAGGAAAGGAAAAGTGGAGCTCAAGAATGGAGTCCTGGTGAAGATTAAGTTATAGGAAGAGGAAGTCATGGAGATATAGAGAATACTACTCATGCACCTTGCAGCATTAGTGTCATCAAGGGGACCCAAAGAGGTTGGCATCTGATAACTGCAAAACTCTTAATATTAGTTTGTTTTCATGCTGCTAATAAAGATACACCAGGGACTGGGTCATTTATCTAGGAGGGAGGTTTAATGGACTCACAGTTCCACATGGCAGGGGAGGCTTCACAATCATGGAGGAAAGTGAAGGGGAAGCAAGATACCTTACATGGCAGGAGGCAAGAGAGCTTGTGCAAGGGAATTCCCATTTATAAAATCATCAGATCTCATGAGACTTACTACCATGAGAAAGGGGGATACCGCCCCAGTGATTCAATTATCTCTACCTGGCCCTGCCCTTGACTTATGGAGATTATTACAATTCAAGGAGAGATTTGGGTCGGGACATAGCCAAATCATGTCATTCTGCCCTTGGCCTCTTCCAAATCTCATGTTCTCACATTTCAAAACCAATCATGACTTCCCAACAGTCCCCCAAAGTCTAAACTCATTTCAGCATTAACTCAAAAGTCCACAGTGCAAAGTCTCATTTGATACAAGGCAAGTCCCTTCTGCCTGTATGTGAGCCTGTAATATCAAAAGCTAATTAGTTGCTTCCTTGATACAATAGAGGTACAGGCATTGGATAAATACAACCATTGCAAATGGGAGAACTTGGCTAAAACGAAGGGCCTATAGGCCCCATGCAACTCTGAAATCCAGTGGGGAAGTAAAATCTTAAAGCTCCAAAATGACCTCCTTTGACTTTATGTCTCACATCCAGGTCACACTTTTGCAAGAGATGGGGTCCCATGGTCTTGAGAAGCTCTGCCCATATGGCTTTGCAGGGTACAGCCTCACTTCTGGCTGCTTCCATGGGTTGGTGTTGAGTATCTGTGGCTTTTCCAGGTGCACAGTCCAAGCTGTTGGTGGATCTACCATTCTAAGGTCTAGAGGACAGTGGCCCTCTTCTCAAAGCTCCACTAGGCAGTGCCTCAGTGCAGACACTCTGTGGGGGCTCAGGCCCACATTTCCCTTCCCACTGCCCTAGCAGAAGTTCTCCGTAAGTACACCACCCCTGCTGCAGACTTCTGCCTGGACATCCAGGCATTTCCGTAAATCCTCTGAAATCTAGATGGAGGTTCCCAAACCCGAATTCTTGACTTCTGTGCAACCACAGGCTCAACATCACATGGAAGCCTCTGCATTGAGAATCAGTGCAAACCTCTGCATTGAGAGATTTACCCAGACTCTAGCATGGCTTTTGGCAACTTAAGGTCATGTCCCTGGGAAGATTCCATGCCTATCTCAATTTCTCTTGACAAGCCTGTCTGAGAAAGCTCAAAACTACCAGGATAGTAGGATAATTTATGGCTGTTCCAGTTAAAGCTTAGTGATAGATAGGTCCCTCAACTCTGTCTTAGAAAACAATAAAAAGAACTTGAAATAACAAAGAATCATCCATTTTCTTTGAAATGCAGACACCTCGCTCCATAGACCTTAGCACCTTAACTTATACCACAGCCCTCTGTGATAAAGATAGGAGATGTTTGTTTCTTCTCCAGATAAGCACCAATTCACAAATCCAACTAGCCTTTTCACATGAATCAGTCGTCCTTGAAAACTTTCAATGCCGTTCCTAAAGGGCATACCCAGTCTTTAAAAAGTCTCCAGGCCTTTGTTTCAGGAAAGTTGAGTTCAGATCATGCTGAATCCTTCTCCTTACTGCAATCATTATTGTATAAAATCTATACTTATCATTGTAATTAGTGTTCAGTTTTGTTTATCTTTGACACTGTAGAAGAGAAAGGATGATGTTGTTCAGAGTCTCTTGTATATGACAGTCCTTACAACCCACCCTATTGTGTAAGTATAATTGTCCACAATCTACATAGGAGGAGAGAGAGGCATAGAAAAGGCATACCAAGCTTCCATCTCTAGTAAATGACAGCTGGGTCTTGAGCCCACACAGTCAGATTTCCATTCTATATATTATTTACTGGTCTTTCTTAGGGACTTAAAGGCTGCTATTGAGAGGAACAATCATATAAGGGCTTCAGATTTGGGGCTACATGTGACACCTTGAAGAACACTTGGCTCTCATGGAAAGCAAGTCTCAGTAGAGTGATATAGACAGGAAGTATGCTTTTAAAAGTTCTTATCAGAGGCAAAGAGATAAACACTGTGGTAGCTTTGGAGTATTGGGAATAGTTTAAGATAAGAGAGATATGCTTTGAAATAATGACTGTTAAAATCCCTGTATACACACACACACACGTGTGCAAATATATGTATGTATATATATTTGATAAAATGGAGCTAGTGTAATAGTGATAGATGGGCCTGAGATGAGTTGCTGATGACCGTCTTTATGTATATAGCAAGTGAGGCCATACTATTATTTAGAGAGACTTAAACAGGAAGGAAATATTATGATTTAGAGAGGACTTAAATGGGAAGGTGATATTATGATTTAGAGAGACTTAAGAAGAAAAGGATCAATAAATTAATAAAGAATTAAGCTAGCGATGAGATTAAGGTAATGTTAAGTCACTAAAGAGAATTGAAGCTGATATTCAAGAGCTTCAGCATCTTTCACCTAAGTTTTAATACTCTAAGATATATTTGTAACTTGAACCATATTACACTACGTTTTCCTTCTTTCTCTCTTTATTTCTTGGATTTCCTTTTTCCTTCTTTTTCTTTTTTATTTTGCAGGTCAACTAGTTGAAGATCAGCAATTTCTTGTGACTTAAAAGAAATGTCATTAGAAATTCTATTAAAAATAATAATCCTAGTATTTTACTTTCCAACAAATTCTCACTCATGAATTTGCTATGTAAAGCAGTTAAAGTTTAATTGTGTTTCTATGTTGAAGAGAGGATGAGTGAGAGTGAATTCTGGGAACCAAAGTCATTTGTGCTCTGCCCCCTCGCGGTGGTGCCATTGTATTGTGCAGTGGCTTTGATGGGGCTAGTCTGGAAAATACCACAGTGGAGGGCAGAAGGGAGGAACCTGGAAATGCAGAAGTCTGGGTCTAGATCTGTGTTCATCTCAGTGACCAGGTCACCATTCTTTATTATGAGTCTCAGCTTCTTTAGTATAAGATGAGAAGAGTTGATCAGGTAGCTTCTAAAATCCTTTTCCACTTTATCAAGTGATCTTTAAAGCAAGCCCCATAATTAAAAGAAAACAGTGCCCTGTATAGGAGTGTGACTTACTGTTGTGTAGATGATTTCTGGATAGTTTTTCTCAACCTGATTTGATGGATTGCAAATTGGCAAGAACATGAAACTTCTGCAGATATTAATTTCAAACCCAGATAGACAAACTTTGATCCGTCTGAGCTTGGAGACTTCTTGGCTTGATAAGTATTTCTATCTTCTGAAACCACGAGAGAGGCTAAAGGGAAAAATTGTTACATGCCTCTTCCATCTCTACAATTTCAGCATACTGTGTTCCCTTTCCTCATCTGACCAAAAAACTCTTTAATTCCAAAGAGAATTACTGCTCCTTTCACTTTGCTCTTTAATTCTCCTAAAACAAAAGGCGATTCATGTATTTTTTTGATCCTGGTTCATGAAAATCCTTAACATCAATTATTGAAGTGCCTTTCTGTAAAAAGTACAGAAAAAAATCCTTTCTGCTTTAACTTTTCACACTGAATTTGGGAAGAAAAAACATGTCTTATAAGAGAAAACACTTAATGGCACTGATTTCAAATTAAACGTGAACCCAATTAATGCAGTTTTTTTCCTTTTACCTGATTTGGGGGGCTGTGGGTGGAAGGAAGGTCTTTATAATGAATAATATATATCTGAGACTCATTTTCAAACCTGGGCTTGTAAACATTTATTTGTGTAAATGCATATTTTTCCATTTAGAGAATGCATATTATAAAAGCTGTTCTGCTCTATCAGTTACAGTAAATACATGTTCTGAAAATCCCCTAAATACCCAATTTTCTGGCAATAGGGACTATCTCATTAAAATGTCATTTTAGTTTACTGAGTATTGCTAGAAAAATAACAGTTATGAAATAAGCAGTTTCCTACTTAGTGGAGAAGCCCTTTCAGAAGCAAAATTGATAGAAGGGGGAAGTTGGTGTGTGCCCAAAGATCCCCATGGTCGCAGGCTCCCTTGCTGAGCTCTGAGGGACATCAGCCTCATAAAAGTGCACCACATGGATTCAATACATCAGACAGACTTGGATTTGATCTCAACTGGGTGACAAGGACATTCATATAAGCCTGAGTTTTCCTGTGTTCTTTGAGGTTGTTGTTATTACTATTACGCTTCTTGGGAAAATCACTAGTGTTTTCATTTTATTTTACCTTATTTTCTAGGTAATATGTTCTTAAGTTTAATAATCAAAATTATAAATAAGTATATAAATAATTAGAAAAATATAATAAACCAATATATAATATCTCACTATAGATATCCACGTGTACCTTACAGTTTCACTATGTAAATATTGGAGATCTTTCCATCAATTACATCAGTGCTCATTTTTCTTTATATTGCATTGTATGTGTACACCATGACTTATTAAATCAAATTGTACATATGAACGTTTAGGCCAGGGGTGTCCAATCTTTTCACTTCCCTGGGCCACACTGGAAGAAGAAGAATTGTCTTGAGCCACACATAAAATACACAAACACTAACGATAGCTGATGAGCTAGAAAAAAGTAATCGCAAACAAATCTCATAATGTTTTAAGAAATTTTACGAATTTGTGTTGGGCTGCATTCAAAGCTGTCCTGGGCCGCTGTGGCTCACAGGCCCGTGAGTTGTACAAGCTTGCTTTAGGCAATTTTCAGTTTGTTTTAATCAAAATAATGTTGCAATGAGTAATCTTATACCTTGTACATCGATTCATCTACAGAATTAATTTCTAGAAATAGAACTATTGGGCTTGCCTGTAAGAATTGTAAGAGTCAATCCTCCAGATTATTTTAGACTTTGCTTTTGTGGTAACAAATTGCTATACGGATATAGGCATATTTCTAGTCTTTCTATTCTAGTTATTTAGTGTGGCTGAAATTCATGTAGCAGTTCAAATACTGTTTTAACAATGGTGTCTTTTTAATAGTTTTAATATCTGCTCAGGTAGTCTTTATTCATTACTAATTTTGATTCATATATTTTTCTGGATATTCTTGACTCATTTTTTTATCAGAAAAAATATTTTTTTATTTTATTTTTAATTGTATATAAATACATTTATTTCAGAAAATAAGTACTTATTGATGATAATTACATTATAATAGTTTTACCAATTTTAGCTGCTATAAATTTATTCTATGACAGGGTTTATAAATTTTGATAATAATGATCTTTGGATGTAACTTAACCCTAAAAATCTTAATAAGAAATCCCTTCTGCTTTGATGAGACATTAGGGCTCTAGGACTTGAAGCTAAAGTGACCATAAAAACCTTTATATGGCTTTTCTCATCTGTAAATTGATTCCTGGTGTCGAGCAAAAACATCTTTCCTCCATCCTATCAGAATTGTCTTCCCTGGTTTAATGTTATTTATCTGATATGCAGTAGAGATGGTGTACAATCACAATCCTTTTACCATTAGAAAAAAAAATTCCAAGCAATTTCCTTTTTAAATTTTTGAGAAAAATTTTGTTTCTATGTTCTCCGATCAGATATTTACCTTTATACACATACAGATTCCTTTTTCTACCCCACCCCAACTTAAGGCTGATCTTACCATCCAGTGGTTTAAACAAAATTCTGTTTTTGGTATAAAGTGTTTTAGATGGACAGTTCTTCAAAACTGATTTTCAAAAGAGTCCATAAACTTTATGATATTTTAGATCAATTATTAACGAGAACAGAAAATTTGGCCTTTTAGGTTTACAGTGATTTCATCTTATTCAGTGATCCCCCTGAATGGGCTCATATTAATGCTATTTGCCTTTTATTATTTAGAATCATTTTATCTAATTAAAATTAAAAGACAAAAATTATTGGCATTTTTATAGAAATAATATTACATTTACAGCTTAATTTGGGTTAATTTGAATTACTTAAAACATTTAATGTTCCTATCCAAAATTATAATACTTGCTATTATATCTACCCATAAATACGGATAGATAGTAGATAGATAGTAGCTAGATAGATAGATAGATGATAGTACCCCACTGTGTGACTGAATTCTCTAATTAGTTGCAATGATTTTTCAGTTGATTATCTTCAGCTTTCCAGATAAACAATAATTTTCCTGCCAGTAGTGATTGTTTTAATTCCTACTTTCTCATTTGCATACTTTTAAATGATTTCCATTATCTATTTATGTTTGCTGTTTGCTTGTGTTCAGAAATATAATTAACAGTGGGCATTCTTGTTCTTGACTTTAGTAAGAATACTTTGTTGTTTTTCTTCTGTGGATGTTGGCTTTAAGGTTGAAATGAAAATTTTGGATTATGTGAGGAATACTTATATTCTTAGTTTATTTTTTTAATCAATAATTGATGTTGAATTTTATCAAAGGCTACTTTAATGTCTATACATGTAATCATATTTTTCTGTTACTTAGTAATATGGTTATTTATATTAAAGCATTTCTTCATTTTGATTCATTTTTATCTTCCTGAATATTATATAATGATGCCCTGGTTTTAAAATACTGTTAAAATCTGCTTGCTAAAATTCTGTTTATAATTTTTCCATAAAATTCTTTCTTATTTAATTAATTTTGGCTGTTTCCTCCCATTATAATAAAAGGTCCAAAGGGAGTTATTGCTATCACTTTAGTCTTCTACTAAAACCCTTGCACTGAAAATTATGCCTAGAATATTGTAATTGCTCAAAATAGAGATTTTTTTATTCAATAAATTGACAATTTTTTAACAGAATATAAAAAAACTTTTATTCTTTTATGCTTATGCTTCACTCCCATTTTTTCAGGCAGAAATTCATGCTCATTCTTGGTAAATATGCAAAATTCTTGCAAAGATATACAGAAACATGCAAAATTTTCCAAACAAACAAGTAAAACAAAAGGTACATTTTAATCTGCTCAAAAGTTAATCTAACAGCAAAGGTGCTGTTGTTTAGCTTGAATGAGAGGATGAAACTGTAGCATGCTATCTGATAAAATGCCAATGTCATCTTTGCCAGTGGGTTTCATATCTCGTCTTTTTTTTTTTTATATACTTTAAGTTTTAGGGTACATGTGCACAATGTGCAGGTTTGTTACATATGTATACGTGTGCCATGTTGGTGTGCTGCACCCATTAATTCATCATTTAGCATTAGGTATATCTCCTAATGCTATCCCTCCCTCCTCCCCCCACCCCACAACAAGCCCCAGTATGTGATGTTCCCCTTCCTGTGTCCATGTGTTCTCATTGTTCAATTCTCACCTATGAGCGAGAACATGCGGTGTTTGGTTTTTTGTCCTTGCGATAGTTTACTGAGAATGATGGTTTCCAGTTTCATCCATGTCCCTACAAAGGACATGAACTCATCATTTTTTATGGCTGCATAGTATTCCATGGTGTATATGTGCCAGATTTTCTTAATCAGTCTATCGTTGTTGGACATTTGGGTTGGTTCCAAGTCTTTGCTATTGTGAATAGTGCCACAATAAACATACATGTGCATGTGTCTTTATAGCCGCGTGATTTATAATCCTTTGGGTATATACCCAGTAATGGGATGGCTGCGTCAAATGCTATTTCTAGTTCTAGATCCCTGAGGAATCGCCACACTGACTTCCACAATGGTTGAACTAGTTTACAGTCCCACCAACAGTGTAAAAGTGTTCCTATTTCTCCACATCCTCTCCAGCACCTGTTGTTTCCTGACTTTTTAATGATCGCCATTCTAACTGGTGTAAGATGGTATCTCATTGTGGTTTTGATTTGCATTTCTCTGATGGCCAGTGATGATGAGCATTTTTTCATGTGTCTTTAAGAAATGGGGAAAGGATTCCCTATTTAATAAATGGTGCTGGGAAAACTGGCTAGCCATATGTAGAAAGCTGAAACTGGATCCCTTCCTTACACCTTATACAAAAATTAATTCAAGATGGATTAAAGACTTAAATGTTGGACTTAAAACCATAAAAACCCTAGAAGAAAACCTAGGCAATGCCATTCAGAACATAGGCATGGGCAAGGACTTCATGTCTAAAACACCAAAAGCAATGGCAACAAAAGCCAAAATTGACAAATGGGATCTAACTAAACTAAAGAGCTTCTGCACAGCAAAAGAAACTACCATCAGAGTGAACAGGCAACCTACAGAATGGGAGAAAATTTTTGCAACCTACTCATCTGACAAAGGACTAATATCCAGAATCTACAATGAACTCAAACAAATTTACAAGAAAAAAAACAGCCCCATCAAAATGTGGGTGGAGGATATGAACAGACACTTCTCAAATTGACTTTTTTTTTCTGTTTGTGTTTTTTGTTGGAGTTCACTGTCAAGTTATGTAGACTGCATGTAAGGCTCTGAAACGATTTAAATAGTGCTGAAATTATCTCTGTTTTAAAGTTATAGTTTAAATCAGAAGGTTTATCTTAGAATTCTAAATTTGGTTTGCAGCAGTTACAAAATTTTATGTGCCTGGGTTAAGAGACATTTCCTTTAACGTTTCAAAACAGATTTCTATCTTAACACAGGCTGCTTTTTTTTTAACTTTTATTTTAAGTTCAGGGGTACAAGTACAGGTTTATTACATTGGTAAACTTGGGTCATGGGGATTTGTTGTACAGATTATTTCACCTCCCAGGTATTAAGCCTGGTACCTATTAGTGATTTTTCCTGGTCCTCTCCCTCCTTCCACCCTACACCCTCCCAAAGGCCCCACTGTGTGTTTTTCTCCTCTGTGTCCATGTGCTGTCATCATTTAGCTCCCACTTATAAGTGAAAACACGTGGTATTTGGTTTTCTGTTCCTGTGTTAGTTTGCTGAGAATAATGGCCTCCAGCTCCATCCATGTCCTTGCAAAAGACATGATCTCGTTCTTTTTTATGTCTGCATATGAGTGTGTTTATTTATTTATTTTGAGATGGAGTCTTGCTCTGTCGCCCAGGCTGGAGTGCAGTGGCGTGATCTCTGCTCACTACAAGCTCTGCCTCCCGGGTTCACGCCATTCTCCTGCCTCAGCCTCCCCAGTAGCTGGGACTACATGTGCCCGCCACCACGCCAAGCTAATTTTTTGTATTTTTTTTAGTAGAGACAGGGTTTCACCGTGTTAGCCAGAATGGTCTTGAACTCCTGACCTCATGATCTGCCCGCCTTGGCCTCCCAAAGTGCTGTGATTACAGGCGTAAGCCACTGCACCCGGCCCAACATGACTTTATTTCTAACAACTCTGGAGGCTGGAGAGTCCAAGATGAAAGTGCTGACCAATTTGCCAATTTGTTTCTCTGGTGAGAGCTCTCTTCCTCGTTTGCAGACAGGCGGCCATCTTCTCACTGTGTGCTTAGTTGGCAGAAAGGGCAGAGAGGAAGCAAACTCTCCCATGTCTCTTCATAAGGACCCTCATCCCACCCTTGTGACTCCATCTACAACAAATTACCTCCCAAAGACTCTATCTCCAAACCTATTCCCACTGGCGATTAGGTCTTCAACATTTTAATTTGGGATAGACACAATTCAATCCATAGCAATACAAGAAAAACATTAACCTTTGAATATATACATAAGCAATAACTGTTAATTGCATCAAGTGCAGAAACTCCGTCAAAGCCACAATATCATCAATGACAGATTTCAAGTTAGTTGGGTCATTTAACAGAAGCATTCTCCTCCAGAATTTGTTTGATTTCTTTCTGGAACATGCTGATGTTATTACTGCCTTCTTTTTTTCTCTTTCTCCTCTCACAGATAATTTTTATAAGTAAGATTATTCCATTGTTTTTCACTCAGAAATATGGTATGGACATCTTTCCAATGTAATGTAAAAAACAAATATGCATCAAATTCTACACAGGCCACAGAGTATTCCATTACTCAAATAACCATCATTTATCTACCCTATCCAATATTGATGAGCATTTAGCTTGTTTCCATTGCTTTGATTAACAAAAGTGAGATGAAAATCTTTGTACATTCATCTTTGTAGTACTGCTAAATTACTGCCTTAGGAAATGTTTCTATAAGTATAATAACTGTAGAAGCCATGGACAAAGCATTTCAAGTGATTTATTTTTTTCTTCCATTTGCAAATTATATGCTCATCTTTTTCTGGAGTGACACGTTTATATGCACACGACAAAAAAAAAAAAGAAAGGAAAACACTATGTTAAATTTCTCCCTAATTCACTTCAAACATATCATTTTTATGTTTCTCGGGTTTATTGTTTATTCAGACAAAGGGTGAGTTATGCTTGAATTTTTCGTCATGTTTCATGCTTTTAAAAATGTATTGATTTTATATAACATCAGATTAGTTTGTAGCACTGTTTGCTTCCCTCAACTTTATGGCATTTTCTTTGAATTACAAAAGTAGTACATAATTTTGTAATAAGATTAGCTATAATAGTATAAAACTAAATTTGGCTACAGGCACCTGATGGTGCTCACCCGCAAAAGGAGAAAACACACACTCTTTTTTGTTGTTGTTCTTGTTCCCCTCCACCATTCTTTTCTATTTTCTTGTTTCAGCAAGAAGGATATATCCACTGGTAGAGTACTCTTATGATTCAAATGGGTATGGCTTTTGACAGCATTAGCCTATGTTGTCTCAGAGAGGGATAAATGCATACAATTTAGAAAGTTGGTTCAATCCTTTCAGCTGAGAAGATCTTGGCACTTTCCACAGAATGCTAATAAACTGACTATCCATGAACACCATGGATACCGATGGGGCTAGCATAACCATGTGGGTGAATCTAAACACTGGGCACTAGTGCAGAGGCCTCCAGAAGCTAAGTGAATGTCTCTCTGCCCAAGCTAGAGAACAGGGGCTTAGAGACACCAAGTGCTGGGACCTAGGGAATGTATTAGCAAAGTACAAGCAAGCAAGAGTGTGTCCTCATTTTCTTAGACAGGGTCGGTCAAGGAACAGAAGGCCCAAACAAATGTCTGAGTTTGGACTCCTTCCTTTTCATCTTTGGGTAGGTGGGGATACCAAGCAAATTGAATTTCTTCACGTTTTTAATTTCAAAAATGTGACATCTATGGTATCGACTATCATAGAATATTGATGCCTGCGATATTCAGATTATTTCATTCATTCATGTATTCATCAGTTCCTCCAGTTATTAATTCTTAGCTTAATAAACATTGCGAATTTAATAATGGACGGACAAATAAACTGCTGTTGTAAAGCTTAGAGTTGAATATGGATGGCAGGTATTAAGATATTACAGAACTCCATATATAATTTGTACATCATCCAGAAGGAGAAGAGTACCCAAACAGACTCATTATCAGCTTTAGCTAGTGCTTATCTACTCAGGATCTTAGTTATACATCAGTTCTTAGAAAAAAAAAAAAAAAGGTGGCAGGGTGCGATGACCCCTGCCTGTAATCCCAGCACTTTGGGAGACCGAGGCGGGTGGATCACGAGGTCAGGAGATCAAGACCATCTTGGCCAACATGGTGAAGCCCCGTCTCTCCTAAAAATACAAAAATTAGTTGGGTGTGATTGCGCGTGCCTGTAGTCCCAGCTATTCCGGAGGCTGAGGCAGGAGAATCGCTTGAACCTGGGAGGTGGAGGTTGCAGTGAGTCGAGATCGTGCCACTGCACTCCAGCCTGGCGACAGAGTGAGACTCTGTCTCAAAACATAATAATAATAATAATAATAATAATAATAATAATAATAGGTGTCATTTATTTGGTGATTTTGATAAGCATGGAAGAGAAAAGGCCTTTGCCTGGTCTAACGTAATATAATGACCTCCTTTGCCACCCTTTGCCTGGCTTTCTTTATCTTGTCTGTTTTTAAATAAATTTTTTGTGCTGTAAATTTTTTGTAATATATTTTTCTTTTTAATTAGGATGTCAACTCCTTGAAGACAGGAACTTGACTTTCTTCACTATTTTATAGTACTTAGAAAAGTTTAAAACAATGGTATGTGCTAAAAAATCTGTGCTGAATAAATGAATTGACTTATGTACTAACTTAGGGCTATTGAGCATGTCAATATCTGAACCATCATATTAAAAAATGAGAAAATCTTGAACACATGTCATATTTATTTCTACAAAGGCTGGATGTTAAGGACTGTGAGACATACAACATTTAACTTCTCAATTCCTTTTTCTTCTCAAGCCCGGAAACACTTACTTCTTTCTCTTTAGCCAGTCCAGAATGTCCTGACTCCAAGACTTGGAGCTCTTTGTGGCAGCAGCCTCTTTCCCTTCACTCTAAACTCAGTGAGGATGCTTACCCCTCCTGTTCCTGTGGATATACACACTGCAAGTCTACTTCTATAGATGGACAGTGCAGCTTTGCTCTAATGTCAACGTTCTTGTCAAGGCACAGGAAAGACATATCCAAGTCGAGATAGTGAAAGTGCCTCTGCCCATAGTCATTAAGAAACCCTTTCCCTCTCTTTTAATGCACTTTCAAGTCTTGTGGAAAGCTGTCATTAATTGTATTCCCACAGCTTCCGTTACTCAATCTGTTATGTAAGATTTAAGGTTTTTTGCTGAAATACAGAGATGTCTCAATGTTTAGTTGTTATCTCAAGCAAACCCACTGAATACAACCGCTTGCTACCCAAGCCTCCTTTCTGCCTAAGCCACTATAAAAGTGAGTTCTTTTCATGTTGGATGTCATCTGAATGGGATTTCCCCACTACTTATGCCCAAACTACAATCATTTGTATTACAACCATCATTTGCTCACTGTAACTTCAGTAATAGGCATTAAAGCTGTTTTCCTTCTTGCTGATATTTTGCTATTGAACTCTTTCATTTCTTCTTAAGCAGGTATTACATTGTGCACCATCATACAAATAGACACAGCATATATTTGCCAAATGAAGGTTGAATGGGAGAACCTTTCTTTGATTCTGAATTCTTCTAATACTACTCTTTTCTTATTTAAAAAAAAAAAAGATTATCTCCTCTTACTTTTTTCCAGAAGGTGTAGCTGTTCAGTTTAACTCAACTTATTACCTCAATTTTAGCAAAAATTTGTTGAACATAGACTACAAGTTTTACATTCCGATGGGTCTGGATAGAGAGATTCTTTCCTTATTGATCTAATTAATATCCTTTCCCTCAAACCAAACTCAGATGTTAACCAAAGGTTTTTTTTTTCTTTTAATACAAACCAGGAATATATTGATGGTAAGTTATAATTCAACTGATATTTGCTACAGGAGTGATAAGTGGAACAGTATTTATAGGAAAAGCAGAGAAAGCGTGCCTAGACCAGACTTGCAGACCCAAATAACATCTTCCTTTTTTAGTTCTCTCAGATTTAAAAGTGGTCAATTTCATTTATGAAAATGAACTAACTCTAGAAATTTCAACAATATTTTTGGTTGTGGAATAGATCCCTGTGTCATGAGTACAAAGAGATTGTATTTTAGCCATATCGGAGGCTGAGCAAGGTACACAGTTCCAAGGTTGGCTGCTAAGCTTCCTCATCCTAATTAGGAATTGTGTCACCTGGTCTCTGGGAACCTCACATTGTCAGCTGATTCCAGAGAACACTTAAAATTCTAAATAAATTCATTAAAAAGAATGGTTATTACAAATAACTCCACCTCCTTTCCTTTGACTTTATACACAGTCACTCTACATGATTCAGGCATTGAATGTCCCTGCTGTGAATTATTCCGTCTTTCATTGCCTCATCTCCAGCTTGATGTCTGACTTCTGCCCTTTTAAAAATCATTAGAGATTTCACAGAGGTGGACAAAGAAAAAGATAGGTAGCAATAGTGATTAGACCTGTCTATTTTAGTGTTTGACAAATACATATGATAAATTCTGATTGCATAAAAAAGTAACCACAATCATTATTTTATTAAATTTACCATATTGCTTTATCTATTACATACACTTAAAAATATGTATGTTGTTATTCAAAATACTAGCACTTTTTCTAACAGATCTTCTATTAAGGGACATATGCTGCCTATCTTTTTCTTTGTCCACCTCTGTGATTATATTATTCACCACTTTAAAAATCAGTTTCTCTGTATCTATAGGACACAATTCAAGCACATAGGATCAACACACATGTTCTTTCTTTGTGCATGAGACAAAGTCTTACTGCAGTTGCACAGGCTGGTCTGCTGAGCCCCTAACCCTCCAGTCTCAGCCTCCTGAGTAGCTGGGATTACAGGCACATGCCAGGGTGACTGGCCTACAAATTCTTTATTATCTGTCCTTTCCCTAAATCTCCAGCCTCGTCTCCAGCTACTTCTCTCTGCCAGTTTCTCGAGTCATAAAAAATACTTGCCTTTGCTTTTATATGCCATGTGCTCTGTGCACATTAAACTTTATCAACTCATGCTTCTTGAAATAGATTCCCCCACTCCTTCTTCACCTAGTTAAATGGACTTGTCCTTCAAAACAGAATGCAAATGTTGTGAAAGTGACCTCCTTCAAGAGCTCACAGCCTAATTTAGAAACACTTGCTCTCATGGTCCTGTGGAATCCTCTGAATGTCTTAGACCTTTTTCTGCACAGTGTGACATAGAATTTATAATATAGTGAGTTCCTGTTTCTTCACCCCCTCCTTTACACCACATTCTTCGTGAGAGCAGGGGTCATTTATGTTTTCCTTTGATGTATCTCAACACTTGTCAGTGTGAGTGAAGTGAGTGTTCAGTAAAATTATTGTGACTTGAATATGCATATGTTATTTTTAAAGCCAAAAAAAGTGAATGAAGTCACAAATAGAGTGTTAAAAAATAATGGAATATGTTCTGAGCCATGGTAAAAACCTGGATTTATATCTTGGAGGGGGAAGCCAAGGACATCACGGGTAAGAAAATATGGTTTGTTGGGAAGATAATTCCCTAACTTATTACATGTGAATCCATTGTATGAGGACAACCATAAAATTTGGTACCCATACCAGACCATTTATAAAAGTAAAGTAGGATGCTATTATGCTTATTCTGGGTCAACAAGTGTAAACCACATCTTTCCTGGGCAAACCAAGATGATGTGGCCCTATCAAGTTTTATTTTACCCTTCAATTTTTTTCTGGGTATTGAAGTGACTTACAGATTTTTGCTGTTATAAATAGGTTTTTTTCCCCAGATAGCTCATGACTCACTTCCTCATTTTAGTCAATTTCTGCTCAAAAGTCACTTATTTAGAAAGGTCTTCCTTGACCTTTGAAATAGCTCCATCCATAATAATCTATGTTAGTGCTAATCACTGTCAGACTGCCCAGCTAGAATGCAAGGTCAAGAAGACAATGGTTATTTGTCTGCAAATTCTGGAAGGGTTTCCAGATCATAGTAGTGCTCAATAAATATTTGCTTATTTAATTAACAGATAATGCTATGATGAGCCTTCTTGAGTACAAATATTTTCTTTATCTTTTTAAAGGATTAATTGATAGGAATCAGATTAACAAACAAATACCTTTACAAGACTCATTTTATGCTGCCAATTTTTTTGACAAAAAGTTATAACAAATTTTTAGTGATAGAGTTTAATTTTTATTTCATCTCATCTTCAGTATCTTTGTATGCTCATGTGTTGCGTAACAAAGTTTTGGTCCGTGACACACTAGAATATATGATGGTGGTCACATATGATTATAATATTGTAGTTTTTCTATGATTTTTATGTTTAGAAATGTTTGGATACACAAATACTTACCATTGTGTTACAGCTGCCTACAGTATTCAATACAGTAACCTGTTGTACAGGTTGGTAGCCTAGGAGCAGTAGGTTATACCATACAGCCAAAGTGTACAGTAGGCTATGCCATTTAGATTTATGTAAGCACACTCTGTAATGTTTGCACAATGACAAAATTATCTAGCAACATATTTCTCAGGACATGGCCCTGTCATTAAGCCTCTGCTTTTATATGCTGTGCCTGTATATTAAATATGATGATATATGTATATTTTGGCCAATTTGTTAGGTATAAACCACAACAAAACCAATACAGCTTCCCTTTCTGATATATCAAGATCACACTACTTTGATTACAAACCAAAATTATTTAATAATTTTCAATAATGAGATTTATTTGCTATATATTAACAGTTGAAATGTGTACATTTTTATGAAATAACCGTTCCAGGGATTTACAACATTTTACAGATTAAAGGAGGTGACTTGCTGAGTTGACAGTTGAAAAGCCAACATAGGTCAGAGGGAAAAAATCTGTCTTGTAAGAACAGGGAATGCTTAAAAAAAAAAAAAAAAAAAAAAAAAAAACTTGGCCGGGCGTGGTGGCTCACGCCTGTAATCCCTGCACTTTGGGAGGCCAAGGCAGGTGGATCACGAGGTCAGGAGATCAAGTCAATCACAGCCAACATGGTGAAACTCCATCTCTACTAAAAATACAAAAAAATTATCCAGGCGTGGTAGTGTGCAACCGTAGTCCCAGCTACTAAGGAGGCTGAGGCAGAAGAATCGCTTGGACCCGGGACGCAGAGGTTGCATTGAGCCGAGATTGTGCCACTGCACTCCAGCCTGGGTGACAGAGCAAGATTCTGTCTCTAAATAAATAAATAAATACATATAAAGCTTATTAAGTAGAAATAAAAATAAATAATGTAGTCATATTGAGAGACATTGTGTGGATATACCAGAACATGGAAAGATAGAAAGAATAAGGTTTATATTCTTCTGACAATAAGAGTAATACCAATAGAAACAATAGAATCAATAGAAACAACAGTAAAGGTAAGTAGTCCTAGTTAAATAACTTTATTGAAACTGCATATATCATATATCGTATATGCATATATCACTCTATCTCTAGCAAGAGGACCCTCACCTGCCTGTAATTACATTATTATTTTTTAATTATGTGAAGATGGAGTAAATAGTAAATAATTGGTAGGTCCTTGTGGAAAAGGTAAGGAAAAGAGTTGGGAAAGGTGAGAAACAAAGAACAAGACAATGAAGGGGAGAATTTGAGTCCTGTGTATACACAAGTTGCCTTAAGTTTTTAGGCACGAAACAACGTATCAACGTATGGCTTGGCACCTCAATTGAGTGGGAAGGGCTCACAGAGTTTGGGCTCTACCTTGTACTCCTTGCTTACTCAGTTCATCCTCAGCTCCAGCACAGCCTCACTAGTGCAGAAGACAAATTAACGCATATGAACTTGCTCTATCCCATTCAGTCCCTGGACCCATCAAAATCACACCTTGCAAAATTCCCATCAGTGATTGATCTGGGAAGTCTAGGGTGAGTCTTTCACTAGCATATCAGTGAAAGAGGCATAAAGAAGTTTTTAGTCACCAAATGTCCACTGAGCTTCTGCCTTCTTGTCCTGGGGCCATCACAGAGGTCAGTCACCCACCTGTGGCCTGCCCCTCCTCCTTACTGTCCTTGGTAGCTTCCTGTTAATACAGGCGCTTCCTATGTCAATTTATTCCATAATGACTGTTCTTCCTGGCCACAGAGCTAGTGTCTGCTACAAATTATACTCTTCAATTCACTACACAAACCTCTGTCATTGATGGCTTATGTGCCACCATCTAGAATTTGAAAACATATAGCTAGGGCAACTGAGGTCATGACAGTAAACATATATCTTAATAACAGTAAAGTTAACATAATGAATTAAGCTAATAGACACATCTAGCTAATGTTCTTGTGTGTCTGTGGTGTGTGTGTGTGTATGCTTTTCTGTGGTCAATATTGAAATATAAAGTTTTCTCTTTCAAAGTAACGTTACTTTGCTCATTAAACAAGCAAACAAAACCCAACAGATAAAAAGTCCTGTTATACTTAGCTCTTCCTTAATTTCAGAATAAAATAAAACTTACAGCTCAGCATTAATTGCTATCATGATCTAACCCTCACCTGCTCTTCCAGACTGTATTCTGTTCTCACATTGCTATAAATAAATGCCTAAGACTGGGTAATATATAAAGAAAAAAGGTTTAATTGGCTCATGGTTCCACAGGGTGTGCAGGAAACATGTCTACAGAGGCCTCGGGAAATTTACAATCATGATGGAAAGCAAAGAGGAAGCAGGCACTTCTTATATGGCCAGAGCAGGGAAGAAAGAGAGGGGAAGGTGCTACACACTTTTAAACAACCAGATCTCATGATAACTCACTCTCACCATAACAACACCAAAGGATATGGTGTTAAACTATGAGAAACTGCCCCATGATCCAATCACCTCCCACCAGGGCCCACCTCCAACATTGGAGATTACAATTCAACTTGACATTTGAGTGGAGACACAAATCCAAACCATATCACAGGCTTATGTAATACTATACATACCCTTCCTTATCCACTCTCCCTTTTCTTTTTTCTCTTTTTGAACAGGTACTCTAACCCCCGTTATCTTCTCCAGGTACCATAAGTGCAATAACCTGAATGTTTCCACTATCAAGTCTTGACGTATGTTGTTCTCTCAGTCTGTCTGCTCTCACAATCTTAGCATTCTGCAAAACTCAGCTCAAATAACATGTATTATGAGATGCTTTTCCAATTTTCTGACTCAAATTAATCACACATACTTAGGCTTTTAACATTGCCAAACCTCTCCTTAGCACTGATTTCACTTTATCTTCAAGCATGTTTGAGTTTGTGCCTCCTCCAGTGTACTGAAAGTTCTATGAAGTGAGAGACAGGGTCTCATTCACTTCAGTTTCTCCCAAGTGTTATGCATATGGAAAACTCCCTAAAACACTACTGCTCTTGAAATTGAGCAAATAGAATATGAAGTTTATGTTATAGTAAAGAAGAAAACTAATGTTTACCAAGCAAATACTGTGTCTGGCACTTCAAAGTATATTCTTTATCTCTAAGCAGGAGTTTCTATTCCTCATATATATTTGGAAAATGTCAGTGATTCTTTTGGCACTTAAGTTCACTTGAGTTAATACTTATCCTTCTTGAATTCCATCCTCTCATTTCTTTTTTCTCCATTAACACTTTCTTTACTAAGATCTGGTTGAGAGGGAACAGTATGATGTCATGCCATTGTTAGAAAGGTCCCTAAATATCATTTATCACCCTGGTGTGTGGGCTTTCTGGGGCTTTTCAACAGACAAGACTGTCTTTTTGAAGTGCTCATTACTTTGTTAACAGTAGCTCATCTGCCACAAACTGTTTTACCTCCTACAGTTTAGTGAAGAGTGAAGGGTAAATTCCTTGACATGTGAGTTTGAGGTGTTAGTTCAAACATCATGATCCATAACTAAGCTGAATTTCAAAGCAAGAAGCAAATGTATACAAGGTAGGGGATTGCTAGATGCAATCAGTTATCTCCTTTTAGTAGCAGAATTTGCTTTTGTAAGGAAAAAATACATGAGTCCATAATCCTAGTGGTAGGAAGTCTACACAAACCCTGGAAAGCAGAACTGTAGGAAAGCTTCCTCTTCCTGGAGCCAGCAGAAATTTGGAATTCTGTGTGTGTCCCCCCACAATCCAGACCCCTCCTAACAAGAATATTCATAGGGTTTCTAATATTGGAATATATTTTACCTAAAATAATTGTTGATCTAGTATACCCTTAAGTTTTCTGCAGAAACAAGATAGATCAAAAGACACTCGTAGCTCCACGAAGACATGTGAGATTTTGCATCCTTTTATGACATGGAATGCCAGGTGTAGGTTAATAGATGACTCTATGGAAAAAAAAAAGGAAAGAAAAAAACAGAAAAATGGAAAGCCAAGCGTTTCATTGCCTGATGGCACAAAATAATAACACATTTTCTGTTTTATGATGGAAGGGTCATGTGGCATAAGTACTCAATGTTCCTGCCAAAAGCATTGATCCAGATGGAAATATTAATTATTTGACCAGATGTGTGACAATGTCACTCTGAAAGGTGGTTTCAGTATGCTGTACCGACATATATCATCACAGAAATTGCACTGCTAATAGAATGTATCTGAATTAGTGGCTCTCCAGTGGGACCTCAATCGTTTTGAGCCATAAAGAATGTATGATGTTAGAGCTAGAAAAGACTTTAGATCCTATATAGTCTGAAAGTCTCATTTTATATAAGAAGGTAAGGCTCAGTGAGGTAAAGTGTATAACATGGGCCTGTTAATTTATGTATGGCAAAATTGACAATTGATTCTGGATCCTGGAGCTACCTAACCATACAACTGTGCTCTCTGATCTTAATTCAATTTCCATATATTCCTCTATTTCACTACACCCAATGTATTGTTTAATACACTCACATCCACTATGTGGCCGGCACTATACAAGGCCAGGGGTAAACAGTAGTAAAGAGACAAGCTTTCTGCTTTTGAGAGTACTCACCTTCTAGTGGCTAGCGTCAAACAGAAACAAAATAGACTGGACCAAAGATAGGTACAATGAGGAAAGTGCAACAAGATAACATTGGAGAGAGTGCCTGGATTGAGGCAGCTGCTTCTGGTAGGGGAAGAGGAAGGGATGTGCCATGTTGGTTCATACTCATAACAGTGATGAAAAGAGGCCAACGAAGTGACGAAAGATGTTTCCAGACAGCAAAAAGACCAAATGCAAGGTCCGTGTGAGCTTGGGGAGGAAGAGGAACAGATGAAACAATAAGATGGCTGCAGCACATTGAGCCATGGAGACCATGGACCATGGTGGGAAGAGAGGAGTGGAAGGTGGCCAGCTCATATGAGACCTGGTAAGTTGGATTTTATTCAAAGTTCAATGAGAAAATTTTGGAGGAATTTACTCAAAGCAGCAATAGATTCTGATTGGTAAGCACCTAATTGTGCATAGTCTATTCCAAGACATGTACTTTTTTAGGTTGCAGAGCAGTCTTGTAACAGACACTATAGAAAACACCTCCCACCCACTTTTACATTCAGTTAAAATATTACTGAAGTTCCTATTTGAGTTAGTGGTGTGCTTGTAAAACCTTTAGGACAAACCTTTAGCTGAACAATTAATCTACTTATTGTTGGTTTTTCTTTTCTTTTAATTCCCAGTTTCTCTTCTTGTTCACATTTTGCATTAACGTGGTACATTTGTTAGAATTAATGAATCAATATTGATACATTGGTATTAACCAAAGTCCACAGTTTATTTATTACCATTATTGTTATCATTAAAATGTATATTTTGTATTGTTGTACAGTCTATGTGTTTTGACAAATGCAAGATGTCACGTACCCACCATTGCAGTATGATACAGAAGAGTTCATTGTCCTAAAATTGCCCTGTGCTCCACCAATTCATTCCTCCACCCCTACCTGCAAACCCTTGGTAACCACTAAAATTGATACTGTCTCTATAGTTTTGCCTTTTTCAGAATGTTTACAGCTGGAATAATACAGTATGTAGCTTTTCCAGACTGGCCTTTTTCACACAAAAAATTACATATTAAAGTTTCCTCCATTTTATTAACCTTGATATCACATTTCTTCTTACCATCGAAAAATTATTTTATTGTATACACATATTATAGTATGTTTATCCATTAATGTTGGGAAAGGTATCTTATTTCCTTCCATGTTGAGGCAATTATAAATAGAGATGCTATAAACATTCATGTGTAGTGTTTGTGTGAACATAAATTGTCAATACATTCGGATAAATATCTGAGAGTATGATTCCTATATCATATGATAAGAGTATATGTAGCTTTGTAAGAAACTACTAAACTGTCTTCCAAAGTGGCTTTGCCATTTTCATTCCCACCAGCAATGAATGAGAGCTCCTGTTGCCCCACATCCTAGCCAACATTTGGTCTTTTGGGATTTTGGCCATTCTGGTAGAAGTGTAGTGGTATCCTGTTGTGTTAATTTGCAACACCCTAATGATATTGAGTATTTTCTCCATCCATTTGTTTTTAAAGAGTAAGGTATAAATTACTCATTCCTATAATAATATAACCACATAATAAATATAAGTATGGTGATGCTTTATTCTGTTTATCCACTATATAGTTAGCACCTACTGCATTCTAACATCTGAGCCAGGCACAAAGGAAAGAGGGTATTCAGACAGAACCTCACTTTCTTCTGGGAGTTCATGGTCCATCAGCAAAGACAGACACATAAACAGAGCTGTGGTAATCAGAAAGGCAGGAGTTATGAGAGCCTCAGGAGCAGGATCCAATTCTTTCTTAGTAGGTTCAGAGAACTTTCTGAAGTAAAGATTTCTAGATCTGAGTTAGAAATAAAGCAGAAGAGTTTATCAGTTGATGTTCATGAGGTGGAGACCTGGGTTATCCAGCCTAATCTCTGAACAAAACAAATGGAGTTTGGTGGTGGTGTCATGTCAAACATGCATTGAGAGATGCATGGATAGGTTAATATAGACTAATATTAAGAAGAGCTGAGCGATTAAAAAATAGTTAACCTATCTAAGCTAATTTTCCAATAATGTAGGCTTATTTAAATATTAAGTCTGCTTATTATAAAAGTTCATAGCATGTATAAAATACAAATAGTTTTGGTGGTAATGTCATATGGTTTTAGCACAGTTTGTATCTTGTCTATTTTAAAATAACTTTTTAAATTATAATTTTATTACATGATGGAAATGTAACAAAATACAAATATGTAAACAATTACATAAGAATCTCATACTCACTAATTATAATTATTTATATCATGATTTATAATATTTCATGATTTTAACATGTATATTTACATATATGCATTAGCAAAATTGATGGCTTAATGGCAGTTCATTTTATTAAGTGGAAGGTTGCAACATCATTTTTAATGACTTCTGAGTAATCAATCTATGAAATGAACAAAGCATGATTAATGTACCAATTATGCCTTGAAGGTTAGTTCAGACACTTCCACTTTTCCATATTATGAATAAATCTGAGATTAAACTATGGTATAAAATCTTTGGAAATCAATTATTTTAGGAAGCTAATTCTTTATGAGGCTAAATTGCTGGGTCAACATGTGTATGCTTATTTACTTTGATAAATATCAATAAATAATTAAACAAGTCTATAGAATATGAGAGTGATGATAGCATATATACATACATTTATATAATGCACATGAACACATATATATGGATGTTCATTGTTACTACCCCTATTCATTTTATTCTTTGCCAATATGATAACTAGAAAATGTCTGTATTGCTTTATTTTGTCCTAATTATCTCCTGCCTGGTCTAATGTTGTATTTCCCAACCCTTTCTCTTGCTTCAGTTCTTGTCACTGACAATCTGTTCTCCACAGAACAGCCAAAGGATATCTTTAAAAAGTGACATTATCCTATCACTGCTCTCACCTAAAATCATTCAATAAGATCTTATTGCTATTATAATGAAATTTAATTGGTCCTATTAGATAGAATCTGTCCCTACCTGCCTAACCAAATTTCATACTCTGCTTATCAACCCCTTCCCACTGCTTCTCCATCCCGCCCTTTTGAATTTTACCCACAATGTTCTTCTTTCTGTTCCTTAGGATCTTAAAGTTGCTCCCCTGCTGCCTGGAACAGTTTCTGAGATAGTCTGTGACTGACAGACATCTTCTCCTGATTCAGGTTTCAGTTTACATATCCATACCCCAGAGGGGTTTTCCCTGAGTACCCTAACCAAGGGAGCCTCTGCTCCATTCCTGGCTCTGTGTCAGATTATCCTGTTTTGTTGTATCAATACCACCTACTGATACTGACATTATCTTGTATTTCTGTTTCCCATTTGTAAACAAGTGCCTGGGACATTGTCCTTGTTCTCTGTTCTGCTTCAACACTAGCGCCTAGGTTGTTCCTGCCACATCATAATCAGTGACAATTGTTGAATGATTGAATGAACTTTTAAAAACATATTAGAGAAATCACTTTTAATGCATGGTTTTTTTCTGTAATGAGTTCACTCCATTTTTGTTACTTCTGTAATTGTTGCCTATTCATAAACTTTAGTCCATTATTCTACTATGTATCCATCTTCTTTTTACTTATAAGAATTCACTGGCATACAAGTAATACTCTTTTCATGACATTTATTTTAAATATTTCCCAGTTAATCATTTGCCTTTAACTTTCTATAATGATTTATTTGATACACTATTTTTTACATTTTTACTTGTCAAATTTATTAATATTTTTACTTTTTGCTTTCTGACTTTGGAGTTCAACAAGTGAAGTCCTTTCCTAAGAATTAATATCCATACATGTCTATATTTTCTCCTAGAGATGTTGTACTTAAATTTTAATTAACATATTCATACCTTATTAACATATTAACAAATGTGTAAGTTTTTTTTTGCAGATGATGATATCCTAACCAAATTTTATTTTTCCCAAAGCAACCTCATTGTAATATGTGTTTGAATAATCTATTCTTTACCAATCATTTGAATTGTGAACCATCACTTTCTAAACTCAAAAACGTGCTTCAGTCTTTGTTATCTTTTCTATTGAATCATTTTACTTATTTATTCCTAGATTGTTATCATTCAATTTTAGTTATTTTAACTTCATGAGTTTTAGCAATAGTAAGACAAGGCATTCCAATAGTTCCATGGGTTTTTGTTATGTTGACTCTTCTGGATCAGCTTAAAGATATTTTACCAAACTGGCCCAAAAACCCCATTGACACTAAAACTGTAATTTTGTTTTGTTTGTTATTATTAATTGGGGTAGAATTGAAAAATTGGTACATTAATTTCTTCTTAATCAAGTCCAGAATCTAAATCTCTACTAATACCTTTTAATGTAGCTTGGGTATCCTTATTTTTCATACTTTTTAATATTTTTAAATTATAATCAACAATTTCTGAATATATCTTGATCAATTTATTCTCAAATTTTGTTTCCATTTAGTATAGAATTTTATGTCTTGAAGTGGTTACAATATAGTAAAGAAAACATTATTTTTTTGCCTCAAAAATTAGTCATTTACTGGATAAAGAAAATGTGGTACATATATACCATAGAATACTATGTAACCATAAAAAAGAATGAGATCATGTCCTTTGCAGGGACATGGATGAAGCTGGAAGCCATCATCCTCAGCAAACTAACACAGGAACAGAAAACCAAACACTGCATGTTCTCACTCATAGGTGGGAGTTGAACAGTGAGAACACATGGACACAAGGAGGGGAACATCACACACCAGGGCCTGTTGAGAGGTGGAGGAAGGAGGGAGGGAACTTAAAGAATGGATCGATCAGTGCAGCAAACCACCATAGCACACTTATACCTGTGTAACAAACCTGCAGGATCTGCATATGTATTTTTTTTAATTTTATTATTATTATACTTTAAGTTTTAGGGTACATGTGCACAATGTGCAGGTTTGTTACATATGTATACGTGTGCCATGTTGGTGTGCTGTACCCATTAACTCGTCATTTCACATTACGTATATCTCCTAATGCTGTCCTTCCCCCCACCCCCACCCCACAACAGTCCCCGGAGTGTGATGTTCCCCTTCCTGTGTCCATGTGTTCTCATTGTTCAATTCTCACCTATAAGTGAGAACATGCAGTGTTTGGTTTTTTGTCCTTGCGATAGTTTGATGAGAATGAAGTTTTCCACTTTCATCCATGTCCCTACAAAGGACATGAACTCATCATTTTTTATGGCTGCATAGTATTCCATGGTGTATATGTGCCACATTTTCTTAATCCAGTCTATCGTTGTTGGACATTTGGGTTGGTTCCAAGTCTTTGCTATTGTGAATAGTGCCGCAATAAACATACGCTGCACATGTATTTTTATAGGAAGAAATAAAAAAATTTTTTAGTTATTTAATTATTATTACTTGTTACAACAAACTTTTTAAAGCCAAATCTATTGGATTTTCATTGTAAGCATTCATACTATTCCCTAATGGTTTGTCTAAATTTTTTAGAAAAGAAATACTGAATAACAGAGATAATAGCCGGCTTCCATTGTAATTGTTATTTCAGTCTTATTTTGTCACATTTTCAAAAGAATCCTTTCTGACCAGAATTATTCAGAAATACTTTATTATTGATTCATGTTCTAGATTACACACACAATTTGTTTAAACCTGCAGGCGTTTTTCTTTTGAGCACTATAGAGCTCTTTGCCCTCAACTAAGTGTCTCCAAATTGCTTAGTGTGTGATTTTTTTCTCCTTTGCTCTTAAATCTTATTATTCTATCCTCTCTCTAATATCATCTATCACAAGCCGATTGTGATTTCTTCATGCTACTTCTAAACCCTTTCAAATAATTCTTTGGGTAAAGGATATTCCCCTTTAATGTAAAGCCAAATGCAGAAACATTTGAAAGCTATTTACTTTTCAAATTAATTATTTAAATTAAACTTAATTTGCTGCTATGCTATTGTTGAATATGTTTATCAGATGTGTAACCATCAGGCAAATAGACAGGTGATCATATGATCAGAGACAACTTAGAGGATCCATGTAGATCGATCATAGTTGAGAAACATTGTTTTAAAGGTAGTTCTAGTATCAAGATTAATCTCATAATAACCTGTCCCCTGCATCTACTCTCCTAATTTAAAGGTGCCCATAAAAATTCAGAATTAAAAAATAATGTAGAAAGATTGACTCTTTTGAACCATACATACATTTAATACATTGTGAAGAAATAACAACTGTTTACTCTGTCTTCCCTGCTTTCTGTGATACACTTCAGCATTTACCAGAGATTAACTTTTCTTTGCAGTTTACTAATCTGAGTATGTAAAAGAGAGAAGCTTAAAAATAATAAATAAATGAAAGAATGACAAACCAATGAATAGATGAAAGGAAGGAAGAACAAAGAGGCGCAAAGAAACAGAGAAAGAAAATAGCATATTTTCACTTGCTGTAGAAAACAAAAAAGGCCATTTACTCTCAGATCACCCTGATAATATTATCCTGAGTAATCTTTAAAAATCATAACAAATTAAATAAAGGCAACCATAGAAAGGTGTGTGTGTGTGTGTGTGTGTGTATGCAAGTGTGGCGCAAACACACACACACACACACACAAACCCCTAGCAACCACTGGAAATTGAATACTGTATTCTTATGGAGGCAGTTCTCTGGCTTCACTGTCATCATAATTTATTAAAAATCTCTGTATCAGCATATCTGTTAACCTTCTCTCAGTGGAAATTTTTACAAAGATTTACAAAAGAAATAAATGCTAAATATGACGACTATTGCAACTTTTTTTACAAAGATTTACAAAAGAAATAAATGCTAAATATGACGACTATTGCAACTTTGTACCTCTCTTTGAAATCTAACAAAATGGATTTCTAAACAATGAATGTACAGTAGAAACAATGCCAACAGATTTTAAACAGCCATCTGGTGTAATTATTCATGCTCCCTAAAAATAGGCTATTTGAAAACGTGCGAAGTTCCTTCCTGAAATAATTCCATAGTCTCTCTAACAACACATGAGCTGGCAAAGAGAAACTAAAAAGGCTTTCAACGGGCAGTTCTAGTTGTTTAATTTCTTTTGTTTTGTAGAAAAAGACCCAAAACTTAGATTTCAAAGACATGTTGTACATCACCATCTTCCATTTTCAAAGTTATCCTACTGGAGTCTTTCCTCCCCTTGCTGTTGATGTGGGTGCTTATTTCCTCCAAATTACACAAAAGCAAACAGATCCCTAGTTCATCACAACTCCATGACCTACCTCTTCAGTCAATGCCCTATACGCTTTGCATTCATCATTCACTTGTTCATTCATTAAGGAACTTTCATTGACAGTGTATTAAAAATGTCTTTTTTTACAGTAACAATATTCCTTCTTTAATTTAGACAATATAAACATCAAAAACAAAGTGATTTGCTTTCAGTTTCTTGGATAAATGGTGGTAGAACTCAATACAGGTCTCCTGAAAATTGCTTATTTCTAAAGTTGTTTCTCTGTGTTTTTTTCATTTTTATTTTATTTTATTTTATTTTATTTTATTTTGTTATTATTATACTTTAAGTTTTAGGGTACATTGGCTGGGCACGGTGGCTCACGCTTGTAATCCCAGCACTTTGGGAGGCTGAGGCGGGCGGATCACAAGGTCAGGAGATCGAGACCACAGTGAAACCCCGTCTCTACTAAAAATACAAAAAAAAAATTAGCCGGTCGTGGTGGCAGGCGCCTGTAGTCCCAGCTACTCGGAGAGGCTGAGGCAGGAGAATGGCGTGAACCCGGGAGGTGGAGCTTGCAGTGAGCCGAGATTGCGTCACTGCACTCCAGCCTGGGCGACAGGGCGAGACTCTGTCTCAAAAAAAAAAAAAAAAAAAAATAGTTTTAGGGTACATGTGCACAATGTGCAGATTTGTTACATATGTATGCATGTGCCATGTTAGTGTGCTGCACCCATTAACACATCATTTAGCATTAGGTCTATCTCCTAATGCTATCCCTCCCCCCTCCCCCCACCCCACAACAGTCCTCGGAGTGTGATGTTCCCCTTCCAGTGTCCATGTGTTCTCATTGTTCAATTCCCACCTATGAGTGAGAACATGCAGTGTTTGGTTTTTTGTCCTTGCGATAGTTTACTGAGAATGATGATTTCCAGTTTCATCTATGTCCCTACAAAGGACATGAACTCATCCTTTTTTATGGCTGCATAGTATTCCATGGTATATATGTGCCACATTTTCTTTATCAGTCTATCGTTGTTGGACATTTGGGTTGGTTCCAAGTCTTTGCTATTGTGAATAGTGCCACAATAAACATACGTGTGCATGTGTCTTTATAGCAGCATCATTTATAGTCCTTTGGGTATATACCCAGTAATGGGATGGCTGGGTCAAATGGTATTTCTAGTTCTAGATCCCTGAGGAATCGCCACACTGACTTCCACAATGGTTGAACTAGTTTACAGTCCCACCAACAGTGTAAAAGTGTTCCTATTTCTCCACATCCTCTCCAGCACCTGTTGTTTCCTGACTTTTTAATGATGGCCATTCTAACTGGTGTGAGATGGTATCTCATTGTGGTTTTGATTTGCATTTCTCTGATGGCCAGTGACGATGAGCATTTTTTCATGTGTTTTTTGGCTGCATAAATGTCTTCTTTTGAGAAGTGTCTGTTCATGTCCTTTGCCCACTTTTTGATGGGGTTGTTTGTTTTTTTCTTGTAAATTTGTTTGAGTTCATTGTAGATTATGGATATTAGCCCTTTGTCAGATGAGTAGGTTGTGAAAATTTTCTCCCACTTTGTAGGTTGCCTGTTCACTCTGATGGTAGTTTCTTTTGCTGTGCAGAAGCTCTATAGTTTAATTAGATCCCATTTGTCAATTTTGGCTTTTGTTGCCATTGCTTTAGGTGTTTTAGACATGAAGTCCTTGACCATGTCAATGTCCTGAATGGTAATGTCTAGGTTTTCTTCTGGGGTTTTTATGGTTTTAGGTCTAACATGTAAGTCTTTAATCCATCTTGAATTAATTTTTGTATAAGGTGTAAGGAAGGGATCCAGTTTCAGCTTTCTACATATGGCAAGCCAGTTTTCCAAGCACCATTTATTAAATAGGGAATTCTTTCCCCATTGCTTGTTTTTGTCAGGTTTGTCAAAGATCAGATAGTTGTAGATATGCAGCATTATTTCTGAGGGCTCTGTTCTGTTCCATTGATCTATATCTCTGTTGTGGTACCAGTACCATTCTGTTTTGGTTACTGTAGCCTTGTAGTATAGTTTGCAGTCAGGCAGCATGATGCCTCCAGCTTTGTTCTTTTCGCTTAGGATTGACTTGGTGATGTGGGCTCTTTTTTCGTTCCATATGAACTTTAAAGTAGTTTTTCCAATTCTGTGAAGAAAGTCATTGGTAGCTTGATGGGGATGGCATTGAATCTATAAATTACCTTGGGCAGTATGGCCATTTCCATGATATTGATTCTTCCAACCCAGGAGCATGGAATGTCCTTCCATTTGTTTCTATCCTCTTTTATTTCATTGAGCAGTGGTTTGTAGTCCTCCTTGAAGAGGTCCTTCACGTCACTGGCAAGTTGGATTCCTAGGTATTTTATTCTCTTTGAAGCAGTTGTGAATGGGAGTTCACTCATGATTTGGCTCTCTGTTTGTCTGTTATTGGTGTATAAGAATGCTTGTGATTTTTGTATATTGATTTTGTATCTTGAGACTTTGCTGAAGTTGCTTATCAGCTTAAGGAGATTTTGGGCTGAGACAATGGGGTTTTCTAGATATACAATCATGTCATCTGCAAACAGGGACAATTTGACTTCCTCTTTTCCTAATTGAATACCCTTTATTTCCTTCTCCTGCATAATTGCCCTGGATAGAACTTCCAACACTATGTTGAATAGGAGTGGTGAGAGAGGGCATCCCTGTCTTGTGCCAGTTTTCAAAGGGAATGCTTCCAGTTTTTGCCCATTCAGTATGATATTGGCTGTGGGTTTGTCATAGATAGCTCTTATTATTTTGAGATACATCCCATCAATACCTAATTTATTGAGAGTTTTTAGCATGAAGGGTTGTTGAATTTTGTCAAACACCTTTTCTGTATCTATTGAGATAATCATGTGGTTTTTGTCTTTGGTTCTGTTTATATGCTGGATTACATTTATTGATTTGCATATGTTGAACCAGCCTTGCATCCCAGGGATGAAGCCCACTTGATCATGGTGTATAAGCTTTTTGATGTGCTGCTAGATTCGGTTTGCCAGTATTTTACTGAGGATTTTTGCATCAATGTTCATCAAGGATATTGGTCTAAAATTCTCTTTTTTGGTTGTGTCTCTGCCCGGCTTTGGCATCAGGATGATGCTGGCCTCATAAAATGAGTTGGAGAGGATTCCCTCTTTTTCTATGGATTGGAATAGTTTCAGAAGGAATGGTACCAGTTCGTCCTTGTACCTCTGGTAGAATTCGGCTGTGAATCCATCTAGTCCTGGACTCTTTTTGGTTGGTAAGCTATTGATTATTGCCACAATTTCAGAGCCTGTTTTAGGTCTATTCAGAAATTCAACTTCTTCCTGATTTAGTCTTGGGAGGGTGTATGTGTCAAGGAATTTATCCATTTCTTCTAGATTTTCTAGTTTATTTGCATAGAGGTGCTTGTAGTATTCTCTGATGGTAGTTTGTATTTCTGTGGGATTGGTGGCGATATCCCCTTTATCATTTTTTATTGCATCTGTTTGATTCTTCTCTCTTTTCTTCTTTATTAGTCTTGCTAGCGTCTATCGATTTTGTTGATCTTTTCAGAAAACCAGCTCCTGGATTCATTAATTTTTTGAAGGGTGTTTTGTGTCTCTATTTCCTTCAGTTCTGCTCTGATTTTAGTTATTTCTTGCCTTCTGCTAGCTTTTGAATGTGTTTGCTCTTGCGTTTCTAGTTCTTTTAATTGTGATGTTAGGGTGTCAATTTTGGATCTTTCCTGCTGTCTCTTGTGGGCATTTAGTGCTATAAATTTCCCTCTACACACTGCTTTGAATGTGTCCCAGAGATTCTGGTATGTTGTGTCTCTGTTCTCATTGGTTTCAAAGAACATCTTTATTTCTGCCTTCATTTCATTATGTACCCAATAGTCCTTCAGGAGCAGGTTGTTCAGTTTCCATGTAGTTGAGCGGTTTTGAGTGAGTTTCTTAATCCTGAGTTCTAGTTTGATTGCACTGTGGTCTGAGAGACAGTTTGTTATAATTTCTGTTCTTTTACATTTGCTGAGGAGAGCTTTACTTCCAACTATGTGGTCAATTTTGGAATAGGTGTGGTGTGGTGCTGAAAAAAATGTATATTCTGTTGATTTGGGGTGGAGAGTTCTGTAGATGTCTATTAGGTCCGCTTGGTGCAGAGCTGAGTTCAATTCCTGGGTATCCTTGTTAACTTTCTGTCTTGTTGATCTGTCTAATGTTGAGTGTGGGGTGTTAAAGTCTCCCATTATTATTGTGTGGGAGTCTAAGTCTCTTTGTAGGTCACTCAGGACTTGCTTTATGAACCTGGGTGCTCCTGTATTGGGTGCATATATATTTAGGGTAGTTAGCTCTTCTTGTTGAATTGATCCCTTTACCATTATGTAATGGCCTTCTTTGTCTCTTTTGATCTTTGTTAGTTTAAAGTCTGTTTTATCAGAGACTAGGATTGCAACCCCTGCCTTTTTTTGTTTTCCATTTGCTTGGTAGATCTTCCTCCATCCTTTTATTTTGAGTCTATGTGTGTTTCTGCACGTGAGATGGGTTTCCTGAATACAGCACACTGATGGGTCTTGACTCCTTATCCAATTTGCCAGTGTGTGTCTTTTAGTTGGAGCATTTAGTCCATTTATTAAAGTTAATATTGTTATGTGTCAATTTGATCCTGTCATTATGATGTTAGCTGGTTATTTTACTCGTTAGTTGATGCAGTTTCTTCCTAGCCTCGATGGTCTTTACAATTTGGCATGATTTTGCAGTGGCTGGTACCGGTTGTTCCTTTCCATGTTTAGTGCTTCCTTCAGGAGCTCTTTTAGGGCAGGCCTGGTGGTGACAAAATCTCTCAGCATTTACTTGTCTGTAAAGTATTTTATTTCTCCTTCACTTATGAAGCTTAGTTTGGCTGGATATGAAATTCTGGGTTGAAAATTCTTTTCTTTAAGAATGTTGAATATTGGCCCCCACTCTCTACTGGCTTGTAGAGTTTCTGCTGAGAGATCAGTTGTTAGTCTGATGGGCTTCCCTTTGGGGGTAACCCGACCTTTCTCTCTGGCTGCTCTTAAGATTTTTTTCCTTCATTTCAACTTTGGTGAATCTGACAATTATGTGTCTTGGAGTTGCTCTTCTCGAGGAGTATCTTTGTGGCGTTCTCTGTATTTCCTGAATCTGAATGTTGGCCTGCCTTGCTAGATTGGGGAAGTTCTCCTGGATAATATTCTGCAGAGTGTTTTCCAGCTTGGTTCCATTGTCCCCGTCACTTTCAGGTACACCAGTCAGACGTAGATTTGGTCTTTTCACATAGTCCCATATTTCTTGGAGGCTTTGTTCATTTCTTTATATTCTTTTTTCTCAAGACTTCCCTTCTCACTTCATTTCATTCATTTCATCTTCCATCACTGATACCCTTTCTTCCAGCTGATCGCATCGGCTCCTGAGGCTTCTGCATTCTTCACGTAGTTCTCCAGCCTTGGCTTTCAGCTCCATCAGTTCCTTTAAGCACTTCTCTGTATTGGCTATTCTAGTTATACATTCGTCTAAATTTTTTTCAAAGTTTTTAACTTCTTTGCCTTTGGTTTGAATTTCCTCCTGTAGCTCGGTGTAGTTTGATCATCTGAAGCCTTCTCTCAACTCGTCAAAGTCATTCTCCGTCCAGCTTTGTTCCATTGCTGGTGAGGAACTGCGTTCCTTTGGAGGAGGAGAGGTGCTCTGCTTTTTAGAATTTCCAGTTTTTCTGCTCTGTTTTTTTCCCATCTTTGTGGTTTTATCTACTTTTGGTCTTTGATGATGGTGATGTACAGATGGGTTTTTGGTGTGAATGTCCTTTCTGTTTGTTAGTTTTCCTTCTACCAGACAGGACCCTCAGCTGCAGGTCTGTTGGAGTTTGCTAGAGGTCCACTCCAGACCCTGTTTGCCTTGGTATCAGCAGCAGAGGCTGCAGAACAGCGGATTTTCGTGAACTGCGAATGCTGCTGCCTGATCGTTCCTCTGGAAGTTTTGTCTCAGAGGAATACCTGGCTGTGTGAGGTGTCAGTGTGCCCCTACTGGGGGGTGCCTCCCAGTTAGGCTGCTCAGGGGTCAGGGGTCAGGGATCCACTTGAGGAGGCAGTCTGCCCGTTCTCAGATCTCTAGCTGCATGCTGGGAGAACCACCACTCTCTTCAAATCTGTCAGACAGGGACATTTAAGTCTGCAGAGGATACTGCTGTGTTTTTGTTTGTCTGTGCCCTGCCCCCAGAGGTGGAGCCTACAGAGGCAGGCAGGCCTCTTTGAGCTGTGGTGGGCTCCACCCAGTTCGAGCTTCCTGGCTGCTTTGTTTACCTAATCAAGCCTGGGCAATGGTGGGCGCCCCTCCCCCAGCCTTGCTGCTGCCTTGCAGTTTGATCTCAGACTGCTGTGCTAGCAATCAGCGAGACTCCATAGGTATAGGACCCTCCGAGCCAGATGCGGGATATAATCTCCTGGTGTGCCATTTTTTAAGCCCATTGGAAAAGCGCAGTATTAGGGTGGGAGTGACCTGATTTTCCAGGTGCTGTCTGTCACCCCTTTCTTTGACTAGGAAAGTGAACTCCCTGACCCCTTGCACTTCCCAAGTGAGGCAATGCCTTGCCCTGCTTCGGCTCACACACAGTGTGCTGCACCCACTGTCCTGCGCCCAGTGTCTGTCACTCCCTAGTGAGATAAACCCAGTACCTCAGATGGAAATGCAGAAATCACTTGTCTTCTGCGTTTCTCATGCTGGGAGCTGTAGACTAGAGCTGTTCCTATTCAGCCATCTTGGCTCCGTCCCCTGTGTTTTTTTCAGTCTGGGGTGCAGTGCCTGACAGAATCAAGCTCATACCTTCCTTAAGCTAAAGAGGCTGGGTCCCCCACACAGTATTTCCAACTTCATCTAATATCCTATTAAAATAGCCCTATTCATGCACTTTTACCATCTACTTTTTCTTACTTCCTTTTCTATTTTAATTAGTTTAATTGAGACTACACTCTAATATAAACATGGACAACTTTATTACCTCAAGAATGGCTAATAATTGTATTCTAAGCCCTTTCTCTTGTTTCCAGTGAGACTTGACTGGAAGTTCCTAAAGCCTAGACTGTAACTAAGGGCATAATCTTCTATTTTACAATTAGTTCACCTTTCTCTATGTTTGATCAGGGTTTGAAAGGGAAAAAGAAGTCCCCTTACATGCTCAATTATGTAGTAGGTGTGTTAATGTGTCTGCCTCATTCATGATGATCTGTGGCATCTTCAGCTTATCTTCTACTTAGTCAGTGTATGTGAATGGGAATCCTAATGGTGGAATACTCAAGCACAATCCTTTCTTCTAAGCATTAAGTGTCCCTTGTGGGCTGGGACTGCCTGCTTTTCTCTAGCTTGCAGTGGGCTTCCCCTTTCCTGAAGACTCAGTTTCATCCACTCACATTCCCTGAGCACTGGCAGAACACATCTTCCCTTCATCTCAGGAAACAAAGAGGGAAATACCACCCTTACCAACATTTCTTTCTCTTTTTCTTTATCTCTTAGAGTTACAGGGTAGGTTAGCAAACCTTCTGGCTCCCCAGTAATTCAACCTCAACTCAATATGTATGTTTTATTTTCCTTTTAAATTATACCCCTGAACTTGGAGAATAACTCATTAACATAACACAAATAATACCCCCTTCAAAGATGTCCACAGCCTCATTGTCAACATCTGTGAATATGTTACCAAATATGTATTAGGGTTCTTCAGAGAAAAAGAATATGTCTACACACACACACATAGACACACAGAGAAAATGAGAGAGAGAGAGAGAGAGACTCCAGGGTATACTGGAGTATATAGACCCCTGTGATGATTATGGAGGCTAAGAGTTCTCTCCCTCTGCCCTCAAGCTGGAGACTCAGGAAGGCTCATGGTATAGTTTTAAGGCCTTAGAGCCAGGGAGTTGATGGTACAAATTCCAGTCCAAGCCTGAAAGCCTGAGAACCAGGAATGCCTAGAGAGAAAGAAGGTTGATGTTCCATCTAAGCAGTCAGGCAGAGAAATGGCTAATCCACCCTTCCTTTTTCTTCTGTTCCATTCAGGTCTTCAACTGATTGGGTGAGGTCTGCTCACATTGAGGGGTGCCATCTTATTCACTCAGTCCACCAAGTCAAATGCTAATCTCTTCCAGAAACATCCTCACAGAAGTGTTGTTTAATGAGATATCTGGCCCTGCCATGACCCAGTCAAGTTGACATATGAATTTACCTTGACACATGGCAAAAGAGGATTTGAAGTGGTGATTAATGTTATGGACCTTTAGATGGAGAAATTATCTGGGATCATTCAGATAGTCCAATCTAATCATATGAGCTCTTAAAAGCAGAGGGTCTTTCTAGGTTGAAGTAAAGAGAGAGACTTGACAAAGAAGACAGGTACTAATCTGCTGTTGCTAACTCTGAAAAGGGAGGAAGGGAGCCATGAGACTGAAATGAAGGTGGTCTTCAGAGTCTTGAACAGCTGTCTGCGAACAGTGTGAGGAAACAGGGCTTCAGTTCTACAACACTGAGGAGCCGAATTGTGCCAACTTTCACAATGAGCAAGAAAATAGATTTTGCCCTGGAACATCCAGACAGGATCACAGCTCTACTGATACCTTGATTTTAGCCCAGTGAATTCTGTGTTCAAATTCCGACCTGAAGAACTATATGATAATAAGTTTGTGTTGGTTTAAGCTGCTAAATTTGTGATAATTGATTCTAGCTGCAGTAGGAAACTAATGTATTATTTTCATGTGCTCCCTTCCACATACAGGAATATTGTAGTTCCACTGATTCTTCTAAAGTGGCACTTTCCGGGCAGTTGTATGCAATAGTCCAGATTCACAGCAAGCACTTCTCTGAACCTAGAACACAGAATTCTTAATGCCATTTTCTGAGATATGATCTCTAATTTCCAATTCTAAGAAAGTTCTATTCTTTCTATACAAAGCATCCTCAGTACTATATTCTCATGAGAGAATGTTACCCATCTGTGATAGTTAATTATATGTGTCAACTTGATTAGGCCACAGAATGCCCAGATATATGGTAAAACCTTATTTCTGGGCTGTGTCTGTGAGAGTGATTCTAGAAGAGATTAGCATTTAAATGGATGAACTGCATAAAGTGGATGGTTCTCCCTAATGTGAGTAGGCATCATCCAGTTTGTTGAGGACCTGGACAAAACAAATGGGCAGAGGAAGGTTGAATTTACACTGCCTGCATGGTTGAGTTGGAACATTGATCTTTTGCCCTTGGTGCTCCTGGTTCTCAAGCCTTCAGACCCAGATTATAATCTATACTACTGGCTATCCTAGATCTCCAGTTTGCAGACTACAGACTGTGGGACTTTTCAGACTTTTCAGTCTTTAGGCTTACATGAGCCAATACTTAATAGTAACTCTATTTATGTAGATTGATCTATGTTTGTTTGTATCTATCTATCTATCTATCTATCTATCATCTATCTATCTATCTACCTATCATCTATCTATCTATCTTATTTGTTCTGTTTCTCCAGAGAAGCCTAATACAAATTACTGAATCCATGAAGCATTTTCACAATCTTATATTGCCTGCATCATACAAAACATATTGTCTAGATATATGTGTTCATTTTAGAAAAAATTCCAAGTCTTATTCATCTCAAAAGGTTTCTTAAGGTATTTGTGTGATTCGTCACAGATATGCAGTATTTCATTTTTGAATGAAGGAATAAACAAAGAATATTTAAGCAAGTTTTCTTTTTTTTATTCCATCCCTCCTTTTTTTAGTTTACATCTTGGAAGTGAGATTATCCCCCCTCCCGCTCTACCTCTCCCATCATGGGTCTTCACTTTGATGTCTCACATACTTTATTTCAAAGAGCACTTCTTCCAAATAGCTTCCTTTCTTAACACCTCTACTTGCAGCTCTGAAACGTTTATATCTTATGTTTTTAATTTTATAAATTAATAGAAATTATGCTCATAAAAATCCAGTGGTTTTCCAATCTAAACAATGTTGTTGGGAAGGAAGGAAAGAAGGAAGGAAGAAAGAAAGGGAGGAAGGAAGAAGGGAGGGAGGGAGAGAGGGAGGCAGGGAGGGAGGGAGGAAGGGGAAGGAAATATGTAGACCTACTACTCATCAGGCCCTATTTCAGGGAATAGAGCATATGCTGATAAACAAAACAGACAAATTTAAAGCTGGAGACATCAAATTATTTGACTTCAAATTATACTGCAAAGCTATAGTAACTAAAATAGCATGATACTGGCATAAAAGCAGAACTCATAGACCAATGGAACAGAATAGAGAACACAGAAATAAATCCAAGCATTTACAGTCAACTCATTTTTGACAGAAATACCAAGAACCTCTAGGGAAAGGTCAGTTTCTTTAATAAATGGCTCTTGGAAAACTGAACATTTATATGCAGAAGAATGAAACTAGACTCTCCCCATCTACAAAAAACAAATCAAAATGAATTGAAGACTTTAATGTAAGACCTGAAACTATAAGGCTACTAGAAGACAACATTGGAAAAATGCTTCAGGACATTTGTCTGGGCAACGATTTCTTGACTAAGACCTCAAAAGCACAGGTAACCAAAGCAAAAATGAACAAATGGAATTCCATCAAGCTAAAAAGCTTAAAGGATAAAATTAACAAAGTGAAGAGATAGCCTACAGATTCAGAGAAGATATTTTCAAACTTTTCAACTCACCGGTGATTAGTAACCAGATTATATAAAACAATTTTTTTGCTTTTTTTTTAATTAAAAGAAAGGTTACCTCAGTTTTCACTTCTTAGACATAAATGGAGCTACCTTTTTTTTTTGGATGTTGCTATTTATTTTAAGCAATCGTGTTGAATTAGGAGTATACTTGGTGTGGAAAGAGTATAAATTTGCCATGTGATCTCCAAATGGAGGAAAAGTTACTGTCAGCATGTGTTTTATTTTTTAATTTACAGTATAGTATGATTTTTCCCAACATTGTTTTTACCTTGCAAATACTGGAGTATTTATTTCGTCTATTAAAAGGTTATGTTTCTGGGAAAAATGGCAATCCAAAACCAAAAAAAGAATCTGATTAAAACTGGTCAAAAACCAGGCTTGGTGGCTCGTGCCTGTAATCCCAGCTACTCTGGAGGCTGAGGAGGGAGGATCACTGGAGTCCAGGAGTTTGAGGCTGCAGTGAGCTATAATCACATCATTCCACTCCTGCTTGAATAACAGAAAAAAAAGGGGGCAAAAAATCTAAATAGGCATGTCTCGAAAGAAGACATACAAATGTCCTACAGGTATATGATAAAAAGCTCAATATCACTAACCATCAGAGAAATGCACCAAAACCACAATGAGATATCATCTCACTCCAATTAAAGTCATCTTTATCAAAAAGACAAAACAAAACAAAACAAATTTTGGTGAGGATTTGGGAAAGGCAAATGCTCATACATTGTTGGTGGGAATGTAAAGTAGTATAGCCACTGTGGAAAACAGCCTGGAGGTTCTTCAAATAAATAAAAATAGAACAACCATGTGACCCAGCATTCCCACTGCTGGGTACATACCCAAAAGAAAACAAATCAGTATATCAAAGAGATATCTGCATTCCCATGCTTATTGTAGCACTATTCACAGTAGCCAGAAATGAAAAGCAATATAAGTGTCCATCAACAGATGAATGGATAAAGAGAATGTGGTACATATACATAATGGAATACTATTCAGCCATAAAAATAATGCATCCCTGTCATTTGGGACAATATGGAAGGAACTGGAGGACATTATGTTAAGTGAAATAAGCCAGGTGCAGAAAAACAAGTATCACATATTCTCACTCACATGTGGGAGCTAAGAAAACAAACAAAAAAATTACTTTGTGGATGTAGACAGTAGAATGATGGTTACCAGAGGCTGGGATAAGAAGTGAAGAGTGGGGGATCAAGAAGGGTTGGTTAGTGGATAGCAAAATGCAGTTAGATGGGAGTAAGATCTAGTGTTTAATAGCACAATAGGGTGACTATAGTTAACAGTGATTTACTGTATATTTCAAAATAACTAAAAAAGTGAATTTGGAGTTTTCTCAACACAGAGATGCTAAATGTTTGAAGTGATAAATGTTTCAACTACCATGATTTGATTATTATACATTGTATGCTTGTATAAAAATATTATATGTATCCCGTAAATATTTTCATCTATTACGTATCCAAAAATGAGGAATATTTTTCAAAAAACAGACAAGATCCCCCCCCAGCAAAGAAAACCAGATGTTACTTATATTAATGGGCCTTGCCATCTAGTTGAATTTTTTTAATGACAAAGAAGAAAGTGAAGAATTATAAATTGTCAGGAAGACAAGAGTGAAAGAGGAAAGATTAGTAGAGAGAATATTATAATGGCCTAGGGGTGAAATAATGGTGACAGCCTTGGAAATGGTAAAAAAAAAAATAATTGAATATAGTCTACATTATGAAAATATAGCTAGTAGAACATAGTTATGTACTGGTTAAAGATTTTTAAGGAAAGAAGGTGTTTGAAGGTGATGTCTAGCTTTTTGACTTGAGCAAGTGACTGAATTATAATGCCATTTATTGGAATGAAAAATGTGCAGAGGTGTTGAATTGAGAGTTCTCCTTTAAATATGTTAATTGTGAGATAGCTCTTGGGCATGCAAATGATACATTGACTCTGAAGCTCAGGTAAAAGAGAATGGGTTTAATTTGTTTTGTCAGTGTGAAGCATACAGTTGTTTTGGAAATCCATGAAACTCAATAAGATCATCTCGGGAATGATAAGAGAGAGAAAACTATCTTAAAATATGAGCTCCAGGCTACTGCAAAAGCACTCACTAGAGTACCTTTAAATAAACTGAGTTACACTGAAAAGCAAAACACACACACACACTTACGCACACACACATATACACATGCACAAAAAGGATGAAGGAGGAATGGAGAAAGAGAATCACTGACTGTTTTATAAATTTATTAGGTAGTTTTCAGACATCATCTCATTTTATTTTCCTAAACACAAGGTATCTCTAAAAGACAAAACAAAAAAGACTGAGGAAGTGTGCTGGTAAAATATGTGAAAAATTGGGAGATATTAAATAAATAAAATGTTTTAAGATAACAGAAGTTTCATTTCTGCCCAACCCTGCAGACAGGTAAAATAAAATGACAACTGAGACTGACCATTGGATTAACCATGCAGCGATCACTGGCAACCATGACTAAAGCAATTTCGGTGGTATGGTGGAGAGAAAAACAGGATAGAAATGGGTTCAAGAAAGAACAGTAAGTGAGGATATGAGGACAGCAAGTAGGGTTTTTATAGTATTTTGTAGTGTTTCTTGTAGTTTTCTCTCGGTGATCTAGAGAAATTAGGAAGTAGCTACAGTGATGAGAGATCGAGAGAGATACTACAGAATATTTGGTAACATCCTGCATTGCATAATACAGATGTTTCTGCAAAGAAAGCTGGATATTCTGGGAGGGAGGAGGATAATCACAGAAGTGAGGAATACGAGTATGCGAGAGCTTATGAGATCCAATGCACAAACCAAGAATTTGGTCCTCCATGGGAGGGGGGACAGTAAATCTATTGCAATGGGAAAGGAGTTAGGAATAGGTAGAAAAGGGGGAACAAAGGTTTAGATGTAGATAGGTTGGTGAACGTGAAGATGTGCAAGTTAGAGAATTCCCGTATGGTTTTCCTAGTGAGATACCATGACTTTCAGAGGACAGCTTGGAAGTTTTGATGAGACTATGAAGAATTGAGGATGAATTGATTCTAATCCAGAGCTATTTCAATAAATAACCCTGGGAAAAGAATGAGAATAATGAGAGGTTCCCATTTGACCTAGGAAGAAAACTAAGACGTAAACTTGATGAGGTTAATCTTAATCTTCTAAGAAAAAGTAGATAATCAGTTCTTATAGATTGCTTCATGAGCAAGGTCTCTTATGTGCTGTATAACAGTGAAGTCTTCAGTGCTGTGAGGAGGCAACTCTTGATAAGATTCAGATGAGCTCTCTGAGTTCATTTTTCAATCTCCTTGAGGAGCAAAAAGAACTCTATGGATCTCTTTAAAATGAGATCTACAGGAGATAGTGAAGCCAATTGGGAGAGAGACTAACCTGGAGCTTCTGTGAGTATGAAAAGCTCAAAATTAAACTTATAAAATCTTTCTTATATGAGGCATCTGACCTATAGAAAGGATTGTAAAAAAAAAAAAGACTCATTGTCTTAGCCCATTTGTGCTGCTGTAACAAAATAGCACAGACTGTATAATTTATGAACAATAGAAATTTATTTCTCATGATTCTGGAGGCTGGAAAGTTCAAGATCAAGGCACTAGCAGAAGTGGTATCTGGTGAGGGCTCCTTTCAGCTTCCAAGATGGCATCTTATTGTTGTGTCCTCTGGAGGGGAGGAGCACTGCCTTCTCACATGGCAGAAGAGCAAGAGAGTGCTCCCTTCAACTTGGAGCCCTCTTAAAAGGGTGCTAATCCCACATGTGTGGGTGGAGCCATCATAACTCAATCACCTTACAAGACTGCACCTGTTAATACTGTTGCATGAAGAAGTAGTTTCAACATAAATTTTAGAGGGAACACGTTCAAACAATATCACCTACCAATATTATTTAAAATAAGAATGCTATTTTCACGTATTCTCTACTGTTTAAGCTATGATCAGAATTGGAAATCAGTCAAGGCTCTCTCTCAGCCAGGATAGATCTTCAGAGTCCTATACCCACCACACTCTGATCAGTCACCTCCTATATATTGGAGTCAGCATGAGAGAAGAAAATGTCCTGAATACATCTCTGCCTTCAACACACCTCCATTCTACTAACACATGTCTCAAAAATGAACTCCTGATCTCCCCTTAACTCCGGCATATACCAACATGCTTTCAAAATCCCAATCCCAGCCAATGAATCCTTGGTTTTTCTTATAGGCCAAATATAATTGATCAACCTACTTGGTCAGTTCTAAATTTAAAATGAATCCAGAAACATCTGCTCCTTTTGTTGCTTCCATTGCAACTCCTGGGTCCAAGTTTTCATCATCAGTAGCCAGGATTGCCATAACTGATCTCCTTCTGCCCTTTAGCCCAGGTAGTCTATTTACAACACAGCAGCCAGGACGATCCTTTAAACAGGTTTAGATCAAGTCACCTCACTGTTTTGCTCACAACTCTCCAGGGAATTTCCATCTCATCACCTGACTTCATGACCTGTGATCCTCCCCTCTCTGACATCAACTACCTTCCCTTTTTTTCTCATTTAATTTTAGCTGTGCTGGCTTTTCTGTTCTTCCCTCTTCCAAGAAAGGTTTTCCTCAGATAGCAAGAATCTAACTCCTTCTCCTCTCTGCTCTGCTGCTGCCTTTTCATACAGCCTTTCATTATGCCCTCCCCATTTGATGTTGCAGCCACACCCAACCACCTCCACCTTGCACACTTAATCCTCTTAACGCCCTTTATATTTTTCCTGACATTTATTACCATCTGACATACTTTACATTTAACATACATTTTGTTTATTGTTTCCACCCTCACCCCCAAAATTATATAAATTATATTCTAAGAAAGCAGAGATTTTGATCAATATTTGGTCTCCAGCACCTAAAAAGTCCTCAGTACATAGAAGGTTCTCAAAGAATAAATGAAGGAATTAATGAATTTGCAAACTCTGATGTAAGCAATGTTCTTACCTGAGCACAATTGCTTTTTAAAATGCAGCATGCTTGTAGAGTTCTGTTTGATACCGTTTGCAATCATCTGAGTGAAAGGGTTTTCTCTTGGAAGTAATTCTATAAGCCATCAGCTCCCTTAGGGGTGCTTTTATCAGTTCTGAAACAAGTTTTGCCACTCATCAGCTGTTTGCAGGAGGACTAAGCAGACCTCTCTGTGCTCAGCATTGGAAGCCTCTCTCACCTCCCTCCTGGGACATTTGCACTTTCAGGAGTATTTCTTGCCTGCTGCAAAGCTCCCTGTTAGCTGGCTCTGCCATCTGCATCTAAAAGGTCACCTCCAGTTACTTGTTATTCCAATATGCAACCACTTCATCTATTTTTCTCCTTCACTTTTTTCTTCCCTTGACCTGAGTTAATCCACTCATTATCTGCCTCCCACTTGGATCAAATCCCCCTTCAACTTTAGTTCTTGTTCTGGCTCTGCCTTTGCAGACCTTCACAGGGATTTCGCAAGAGTCAGTGTTTAAAGACCACTTTTTTCAGGCCCAGGCCCAATTGTTGGCCAAAGAACAAAGAAGAGTGAGCTACTTTCCAAGGAAACAGGGCTGCTGCTGAGTAGTCCCCTTTCTAACAATGCCCCTCTTGTCTGCAGAAATCTGAATCTCTGTATTAAATAAGAAAAGGAACCAAGTAAGAGGTAATATTTGTTGAAATCTACTTTATTCCAAGGATCGTGCCTAGAGCATTTTTTATAGTTAGTGTCAAATAATAGTTGCATGCATGCATCCTATACGTTAGGTAGTTAGTAATCAACTCCGTGTAAAATGAGACATTAAAAAAAAGAAATATGATGATGCCACCTTCGTGCTCAAAACATTTCAGTGACTTCTTATTTTGTGTAGACTAAAATCCTAACTATGGCCAACTGGGGCTTGTACATCTGCCTGACCTCATACACCAATCCTCTCACTGCCGTCTTACCCTCTGTTACCCATGGTTAGTTTCACTCGCGTCTGTGTGAAGAGACCACCAAAGAGGCTTTGTGTGAGCAACAAGGCTGTTTATTTCACCTGGGTGCAGACGGGCTGAGTCCGAAAAGACAGTCAGTGAAGGGAGATAGGGGTGGGGCCGTTTTATAAGATTTGGGTAGGCAAAGGAAAATTACAGTCAAAGGGGGGTTGTTTTCTGGCAGGCAGGAGTGGGGGTCACAAGGTGCTCAGTAGGGGAGCTTTTGAGCCAGGATGAGCCAGGAGAAGGAATTTCACAAGATAATGTCATCAGTTAAGGCAGGAACAGGCCATTTTCATTTCTTTTGTGGTGGAATGTCATCAGTTAAGGCAGGAACTGGCCATCTGGATGTGTACGTGCAGGTCACAGGGAATATGATGGCTTAGCTTGGGCTCAGAGGCCTGACAGTTAGAACCTCATATCTTTTTGCAAAAACTCCAGTGTCTATGCATTTACTGTTTCTTCTGCATGACCTGCTTGTCCTCCTCCCCACATATAATCCCTTGGTTCCCAGTATCTCTCAATCCAACTGTCATCTTTCCTGGAAAACCTTAGCTGGCCATTCTACATGATGGCTGCCAAGTGTGGAAACAGAGAAAACTGTGTAACAGAGGAAAACGTCGAAAATGGTTTATCAACATAAATTAATGGTACTTCGATGGCTACATCTTATGGGCAACTTGTATTTAAGTCACGTCCCTTCGGTTATCCCTAGTTCTTTATTTTACAAATTTACACATTTCTATACGTTAAATGTGTTTGTTTTCATCATTTCTGTGCCTCCTTCATCCCTGAGGATAGAGCCTTGCTATGTTTACTGCCAGCTCCCCAGGGTCTAGAGGCATGCTGTTAGAGAATTGGCAGCAGTTAACTCTGGTGAATGAATGAACTGAGCAAGTAGAAGCGCAGGCAATATAAATAACTTGTTCAAGTTCACAGAGCTACTAAACGGTTTAGTCAAAATTTGAAGCAAATTCTGATTCCAAAGCCAACATTTCTTCCACCACTACAGATAGAATTCCCTTTCTTGTCTTGTGGTCATTTAAAAAGTAAAAGCACCAGGGTATGAATGGAAAGGACAGTCAGCAATGAACCTATAACCAGGCCACTGGCAAACGAAATGGAAGCAGCCCTGGCATAAGGTGAAGTGACACCATGTCAGGAGGGAGCAGAAACTTGGGAGTCCCAGGGAGCCATGTCCATCGCTGCCTCTTCTACTTCCTAGAAGTTTTGTGTTGAGTTTCAGTTTCTTCAGCCACACAATAAAAACTAGAGTAATTTGTAACATGATCATGTTATCCATCCAGCCTCTGAGACTCAGACATCCTGAAATCAAATTCTGGTATCATAAAACAAACACTGACCGTGACCAAATAATTTGAACTTGTTAACCCAATTTAAATTTAAATTAAGAGAATCCAAATTGAATTAGAGATACAAATAATATCAATGTAGGTTCATCAATTGTGAATAATACAAGACTGTTGGGAAGTGTCAATAATGAGGAAGGCTGTGCACAGATACATGGAAAGTCTCTGTACCTTCCTTTCAATTTTGATGTGCAACTAAAACTGCTCTAAAAAAAATAAGTCTTAGGCCTAGGCAGGCAGATCACGAGGTCAGGAGATCGAGACCATCTTGGCAACATGGTGAAACCCCATCTCTACTAAAAATACGAAAAAATTAGCTGGGCGTGGTGGCGGGTGCCTGTATTCCCAGCTACTTGGGAGGCTGAGGTAGGAGAATGGTGTGAACCCGGGAGGTGGAGCTCACAGTGAGCCAGGATTGCACCACTGCGCTCCAGCCTAGGCTACGGAGCAAGACTCTGTCCCCCCAAAAAAAAGTCTTTTTGTGAAAAAAGTATGCTGGCTACAAAGGAGATACTCCTCCCAGCTGAGAAGTCCCTGATGATTGACATTTCTACAGAAACCACTTGATATGATTATAAGTTATATACAAACAAAAACCTCACATATTAAAATTCAAAAACCTAGTAAAGAAGGTCACCCCCTTCAGTGGCTTTTAGGAGATAAAATGGGATTAGGGTTCTCCCTTTTCTCTCATCCAAGCTTCGTCTTTGTTCTCACACATTTTATAGAACATAAATTATGACAAAAATAGTATATTCAACATAGAGTAACTGTGAGTTTATTCATATCATATAAATTCCTTAGCACATTGGTCAATTTATGCAAGTAGTTTCGTGCTATTACAAGTTTTGCATCTTCTTTTACTTTGTCATCTTCATCCTCATTGTTGTTTTTTAGGAGATACAGAAGAATTCCTTTCTTGAAGACTATTTCCTATGTATACTTCTCATCTATTGCTCTACTAGGAGACTTTAAAAGCACTATTACATGCTTACAAACATATTTGGGTTAACTAATGGTAAACTATTATAATAATGTGAACTTTTAATATGGCTTCATATGAGTTGTTGTGCCTATGAATATATACTGGACAATTTTAATGGAGAAAGCTAGTAGTTTTTGAAGTTTAAAAATAACCAACAACACTGATTTTTAAGCTTTAGAATCACTCATTCAACATTATTTTGTTGATCTTCACAACAACCCTACATAGCAGGCAGGTGAGTGATAATTCTATTCTGTTTGGTCCTCATGGAAGCCTTCCTGGGTCTTATCTATTTCTCCTTCCATGATCTTCCATATTTCAAAATTCTCAATGAACTTCTTTTACTTATCTGCTATATTTTAGTCAATACATATTTAGAGCCAACAAAATGTTTCCCAAACATTTCTTAAGTGCCCACCGTGAAAGATTTAGAGATAAATTAGCATCAACTTTGGAGCAGGAAATTTGGATTCTAGGAGAAACACGTACATGAACAGCATAACCCCGAATTCTTCATGCTACCCTTGCCTGCAGGTACAGTGGGATAAATACAATAATAAAAGCAAAAAAACCTCCTTACCTCAAGCCTCATCTACAGACACAGCAGAAATCTAGCCCCAGAGATTCTTAGTACACATAAATCAGGATCACCTGTGATGTACTTCTTGGCAAGGCATATTTGCCAAAGGGTGGGCAAAACATGGATTGAGGAACCTCATAAAAATCCGTGAAGTGGGCTGGGTGCGGTGGCTCACGCCTCTAATCCCAGCACTTTGGGAGGTCGAGGCGGGCGGATCATGAGGTCAGGAGATGGAGACCATCCTGGCTAACACGGTGAAACCTCGTCTCTACTAAAAATAGAAAAAAAAATAGCCGGGCATGGTGGCAGGCGCCTGTAGTCCCAGCTACTCCAGAGGCTGAGGCAGGAGAATGGCATGAAACTGGGAGGAGGAGCTTGCAGAGAGCCGAGATCATGCCACTGCACTCCAGCCTGGGTGACAGAGTGAGAGACTCTGTCTCAAAAAATAAATAAATAAATAAATAAAATCCCTGAAGTTCACAGAAAAGAAGAATTGTTTCAGGAAGCAACATCTCAGTGAAGTGCAAGAATGCTAGGAATTAGCTCATCAAACCAAATGGTGATAGACATTTAGAAATAGGAAAATTTTAAATCACAGTGTTTTCAATGATAGGGGAAAGTTAGAGGCAAAGATATTCTTTAAAGAAAATAACATATTAAATCCACTTGAGTACAACCTACAAACTAGGTTTCTTCACACATTCCCCTAGCATCTTTCCATCTAGATAAAGACATGCCTTTGCATACATAGAACTTGTAAAAATTCCTTTAAAAGAAGTAATTAGATGAGTACTGTAAGCTCTGAGCTTAAAATGGCCATGCTTGGTATAGTACAATTATAGGTCAGTTTTTTAAAAAATATACTTAAAGATGATTTTTGCACAGAGAATCCACTAACACCTATGTCTTCAATATTCTTTGCTTAAAATTTGAAAAGGGATAATTATGCATGCCTGCGTGACATGTCTTTCCACTAATCAATAGCCTATCTAAAATGCTTCAGCAGCCAAGTGAAATGCAGATTAAGGGCATCCACTGAGACAAGATCAAGGGAAATGGTGAAGAATGACGCTTCTTAAGGCATATCTAATTCAGCAGCCAGTAGTCAATGGTTGGGGCAACATTTTGCCCTTCTCCCCTTGAGGATTCCAGTTTGTGCGTACTAGAAGCATTTAGGGATTTCAATAAGAAAACGCCTCTCTCCTGTTTGGAGCTGATTGACTGTGACTGCCCCCTGCCATCACTTCATGGTATCTGCCTTGATGATCATCATTTGATTTTCCCAACAACTCTATAAGGTTTGTTATGTTCATTCTATTTTATGAGAAGAAAACTGAGGTTCTAAGAGTTTATCAAAATGACCTGAGTTTTAAGAAGACACTAAGTGGCCAGATTTGTGTTGAAAACCCAGGATCCTCTATGAGCTATGAGAATTGAGAGCACAAGTTTGCTATTTCTGGTAGGTAGCCTGCAAGAGAGTATCCAATAACCCACCTCCTGATATCCACACCATTGTGTAATCCCCTCCACTTGAATGTGCACAGGACTAAATAACTCACTTTTCATAAATAGAATATGGCAGAAGTGATGGATTCTCATCTTTGAGATTAGATTTTACAATAGTGTGCTCTGGGGGAAGCCAGCTGCCCTGCCATGACAGAGCTGTGTAGAGAGGCCTACATGAGTGAACTCAGGAGATCTTTTGAGGTTTTCTCTTAACCAAGAGAGTGAGGTTGTAAAGATTCTCCAAGGCCTGCCAACAGCCACAGAAATAGAACTCTTTCTAGTAGAGACTTGAGATGACCATAGCCAGGGCTGATATCTTTCATTATTATTATTATTATTATTAATTATTATTATTGAGTCTTGCTCTGTGGCCCAGGCTGGAGTGCAGAGGTGGGATCTCGGCTCACTGCAACCTCTGTCTCCTGTGTTAATGCGATTCTCCTGCCTCAGCCTCCCAAGTAGCTGGGATTACAGGCATGTGCCACCACGCCTGGCTATTTTGTTTTTGTATTTTTTGGTAGATTCGGGGTTTCACAATGTTGGCCAGGCTGGTTTTGAACTGGCCTCAAGTGATCCGCCTGCCTCGGCCTCCCAAAGTGCTGGGATTATAGGCTTGAGATACGGTGCTTGGCCCAGGGCTGATATCTTGACTGAAATTTTTAAGAGACCCTAAGCCAAAACCACCCAGCTAAACTACTCCCAAATTCCTGATTCATAAAAACTGGATAATGAAAGGTATGTTGTTCTCAACAGCTGCTTTTGAGGGGAATTTTTAATATAGCAACAGATAACTCATACAATATTGCTCTAGAAACCTACTTTTTTGGTGTTACTGAAGTGTAATGAATAATATATGTCATTTTTCAAAAACTTCATCCTTATAATTTCTAAGAACTTCAGCATTATAAAAAATTCTTGTGAAGTAAGTACATGCCTCCAGTTTACAGACAAAATAAATTTATGTATTATAAAACATAGCAATAGGTGATGTAATTTACATGAATCATGACATGTTTTAGCCCTGACTTAATTTACAATTAAGGATTGTTTACCTACCATGATGATAATGCAATAAAAAGATAAGAGTGGATGACAGATTCATTTAGGAAATTAAAAAATATTGACTTTAGGATTGATTTTCCTGGTATGTGGGAGTGAGTAGTCAAGAAAAACCAGGGATATGGAGGATGTTTACATTTTGATCTTAAGTGCACACAAATGGCTTTTAGATATAATTTTTGGCTAATTTGGTGAAACTAAGAGAAATGTAATGTAGAGATAGAGTAAGACCTATTTCTGTTTTATTTTCCAATTTTTATTTGACCTCTAAAGTTCTTCTCTTCTACTATTTCCTATCTCTTAAGAGACTTAGATTTTAAGTACAATTTTCTGGATGTACAAAGGTATATCCTTTCCAAGAACTTACTCAATTATTACATGCATCTGGTCCCTGTGAGGCAGACACTATGTTCACTTTATAGACCTTGTGAATTCACGCATTAGGAAGAAATAATCAATTAGCTGATTTATGTGGCTAAAGACAGATTAATCGGTGACTTTTACATTTCCAATTAAAAAGTGTTTGTCTCCTATGTATATTTATTTGTGTTTAGGATGAATAGCTTGTTAATTTACTTAGAACTAGAGATTTGAAAGCTTCTCAGATTATGTTATAGTTTTTTTTTTTTTTAATTCTTTCTTCTCTTCAAGCTGTAAGTCAAGCTGAAATATTGAAGTCAATCAGAATTAAACTGCTGTCTCCTGGATCCTGTACAACATTCCCTTCACCATGCAAATTTAGTTAACAGAAGGTCAGGTTCAAAACCCTAAAACAACTGTCACAGTAATGATTTTGAAGTAAAGAAACCTCTGACTGGGACTGTGTCTAGACATGGTTACCCAACTAGACTTGGCTGTTTAATGATTCTGCCCTCTTGACAGTTGCCTCCATCAAATCAATTGTGTGATGATCTACTTTAGTTGGCAAAGTAGTTTATCTTCTCAGCCTATGCAGACATTACAATAACATTATTACTCTTAAGAGATGTTTACATTGAAATAAAATTCATATAACATAAAATTAACCATCGTATTTTATTATTTGCTTTTTATTTATTGCTAACGGGGGGAAGAAGTTCAGAATATTTTTGATAATAATTGTCTAAATTTATGGATATAATGTAATGTTTCAGTACATGTATATATTGTGAAATGATCAAATTAGGCTAATTAGCATTCTCATCACCTCAAAAAGTTATTATTCTTGTTTGTTGAGAACCTTTTAAATTCTTTTAGCTATTTTGAAATATTCAAACATTGCTATTAATTATAGTTACTGGGCTGTGCAATAAAACACCAGGGTATATCTCATCAGCATTTAAAACATTCACAATATTGTACAACAACCACCTCTGCCAGCTTGCAAAACATTTTCTTCACTCCAAAAGAAAAACTTATACCCATTAAGCAGTCACATGCCATTCCTCACCCCCACTTCTGGCCTCTGGCCACCACCCATCTGCTCTCTCTCTCTCTGTGGATTTTCGCATTCTGGAAATTTCATACAAATGAAATCATACAATCTGTGGCTTTTTGTGTTTGGTTTTTCCACTTACCATAATGTGCCTAAGGTATATCCGTGTATAGCATGTTTCCATACCTCGTATCTTTTAATGGCTTAATCATATTCCATTGTTTGCATTTATCACATTTTATTCACCCATTTATTTGTTGATGAACATTTGGGCTGTTTCCACTTTTTAGATATTGTAGGCAGTGCTGCTATGAACATTTATGTACACGTATTTGAGTATCTGTCTTTCAGTATATTAAGTGTCCTACAGGATCTTTTTTTTTTTTTTTTTTGAGACAGAGTTTCCCTCTGTTGCCAGGCTGGAATGCAGTGGCCTGACCTCGGCTCACTGCAACCTCCGCATCCCAGGTTAAAGCGATTCTCCTGCCTCAGCCTCCCAAGTAGCTGGGATTACAAGCGCACACACCACCACACCCAGCTAATTTTTGTATTTTAGTAGAGATGGGGTTTCACCATGTTGGCCAGGATGGTCTCGATCTCCTGACCTCGTGATCCACCTGCGTCGGCCTCCCAAAGTGCTGGGATTACAGGCGTGAGCCACCACGACCAGCCTGGATTATTTTTTTAAATGGAAGGGGATTGGCAAAGAAGTAACCAGAAATGCCTAGAGGGTTTAAGTTGAATGTACTCTCACGTGATTTCTTATTCATTTGTACTGTTACTTAAATTTTCTCACCATTGCATCTGCAGAGTTTATAGAGATCCCTGGAACACAGTAGATACTTTCTAAGTATTTTTAAATGAATATTACAAGTTTTATTTTCTTGCTTCATGCTGCTAGTATAACAGTCAAAAAATTTCTCAGCTAATTATTTTTAATTTAAAATGAGAGCACACTATCTTATCTAGAAAAATAATTTCCATGATTTGTTTAAAATATTTACTTTTATACTCTCTCTTTTATGAACCTTCACACTTTATTAGATTACCTACCACCTACTACTTTATTATGTGAAGCTTGTTTTCCTCAAAATCTTTGCAGGTATTTCCAAGGGAGTCTCTGAACACTAAGTAGAGAAGTGCCTTGACAAGCTTGAGAGAGAGATTTCCGTTATTTCCTGTTATTGTTAGTGATACCCTTGTTATTAGTATGTTTCATATCTCTCTGTCAATTATGTGTCATGTGTTTTGAATTATGTAAGAAGGATTTTACAGCAGCACATATAACAATAGGAGAGTTATAACATGTTGCTCTTATTCTACAGCTGATTTGTTATTTAAACTGAGCCCAGTGGAAAAAATTGCTTGTATTTTTCCTCTTAGTTTTATGCTTTCCCTTTCATTCTTACAGCGTTTCTTTGTAACATAAGACTATTCTAAAGAAGAAAAATAGCCGTAATATTTAAACTTACATGAAAACACTTTATTTTGAAGCTGTCTTACAATAAATAAATTTTCATAATGGTTAAAAACTGGTATTTTATGTGGGACATAGGAAAACAATAATTTCTCTACATCCTAGGCACAAGGGTCTGTTTTTAAATTTTTATTCTCTAGTTTGAACATGAAGTCAAGATTTGGAAGGAAACAGGGCTGAATCTTATGATTACAGCTTCAGTACTTAGAAAACAGGTGTTCATAAAGCTGAAAAGAAAAAAATAAATAAAAGATACAGTCAAGCTTTTCATAGAACCTGTAGAAAAACCAAGGCTTGTATTTCAGTCATCTGTACAAAAACAATGAGTTATGTTTCAGAACACTTTGTTCACTTGTTGGAGTATAAAAATAGAGAAAAAGGGTGGAAGAGTGTCTTAGATCTATCTTTTTAGAGGGTTCTACTGCTGAAGCTAAGATGGGGTAAACATTTTAAGTCTGGATGAATAATTATTTGCATATTTTAATGGGCTTGCCAAGTAGAATCTTCATAGATTTGGGTGATGCATATTTAATTAGCAGAGTGAATGTGTTCAAGATGGTAAATCTTCTGGCCTGGGACCATTCCTGTTTTCTCTGCTTTTCATGAGTATTCTATGAAATAAATGAGTTAGATGAGTATTTTATGAAAAATACATTTATCTCAAAAACACTGAGGGCGTATGGCCACATTTCCATCTTTCAGCTTCTGTTTTCCATTCACCTGCATCTGAGGGTGTGGATGAACTTCACCTCAGAACCATCTAGTTTCTATACAAACCCTCATTCATGCTTGAAGACAATTCAGAACAGCACAACCCAACATTTGGGTGTTGTGAATTGTTTGGCTTCTTAACTCTCCTTGACTCTCCTACTCTGGTTTAAAATGCTAATTTTATTTTAGATCCCTCTAGAAGGTGGCAGATACACCTTGGAGACCTCTCCAGACCTGATAAGAAGGGTAGTTACTTCAGCTTGATACAGGATGAATATGTACTTAGCCACTGTTTCTCAAACTATGAAACATATATTGCCTTTGGTACATCACTTCAAAGTTAATTATCAGTTGTTTGAAGGTTAAGTTTATTATAATCTTCTAGTGGCTATGACGTAGGTATATGGCATTATGCTGCCCCCCACCCTCCACCTAAGGTGGTCTGGAGTAGAAGCTCAATTAGAACAAGCTCACTCACCAAGCCGTTTAATAATTTTTAAATATAACCAGTAGCTTGGAAGTTTCTTTCTGTTTTCCTTTTAGGACTAGAATGCTTCCCTACTTAACTCACATTAATTCTTTTGTGCTTCTGTTATGTCCTTATCTCTTAATTCTCCTTGAATATTTTGCATTCTGTCATATCTCTCTGTTATATCTCCAACCCTAATCACTGTAACCACTACTCCATACACTTCCTATTCACTTAGATCTTGACATTCTGTCTTGTCAATGTCCCTGTTATTTCCCACCTAGTACCTCCTAATTTAAGGTGTCCTGTCCTAGGCTTCACGAGTGATAATAAGTGCAAGGGTGTGTAGACTAGCTCAGGGTTGTCACAGGCCCTGTGCCATGACCTGTTCAGAATATTCACTTGTCTCTGGCTTTTTGAGATTCTAGCTTGGTTTTGTGTGTGGCCCTTCTGACAGGTTTGCTTCTCCAGTCATTGTGAAAGTCAGCCCTGATTATTTGACTTGTTTCTCAAATGTTGGCTCTTACGTTAATTCTCCCACTATAGCTTCACATTTAGAAAGTCAGTGTTTCCCATCTCATTCCTACTGAAGACCAAAACAGATCCCTTTATTTAGTCCTTGATACCTCAATGCTATGCCTGTCACAGAAGAGGGATTATTTCCAGTGCAAGTGCCTCTTCTTGCTTCTAGTCTCCTCCTCTTCACTCTCTTCCCTCTTTTCTATCTCCTTATATGTCCTAGATACAGATTGAGGGATTATTAATGAATAAGTAAAAACAAACACACAAACAAATTTCATGCGCGTCCATGTGAAGAGACTACCAGACAGGCTTTGTGTGAGCAATAAAGCGTTTAATCACCTGGGTGCAGGCAGGCTGAGTCCGAAAAGAGAGTCCCCAAAGAGAGATAAGGGTGGGGCCGTTTTATAGGATTTGGGTAGATAAAGGAAAATTACAGTCAAAGGGGGGTTGCTGTCTGGCGGGCACAGTGGGGGTCACAAGGTGCTCAGTAGGGGAGCTTTTGAGCCAGGATGAGCCAGGAGAAGGAAATTTCACAAGACAATGTCATCAGTTAAGGCAGGAACAGGCCATTTTCACATCTTTTTTGGTGGAATGTCATCAGTTAAGGCAGGAAACAGCCATCTGGATGTGTACATGCTGGCCACAGGGGATATGATGGCTTAGCTTGGGCTCAGAGGCCTGACATTCCTGTCTTCTTATATGAATAAGAAAAATAAAATGAAATAGTGGTAAAGTGTTGGGATGGTGAAAATTTTGGGGGATGGTATGGAGAGATAATGGGCAATGTTTCTCAGGGCTGCTTCAAGCGAGATTAGGGGCAGCATGGGAACCTAGAGTGGGAGAGATTAAGCTGAAGGAAGATTTTGTGGTAAGGGGTGATATTGTGGGGTTGTTAGAAGAAACATGTGTCGTGTAGAATTATTGGTGATGGCCTGGATACAGTTTTGTATGAATTGAAAAACTAAATGGAACAAGAGAAGGAGAAAAACAGGTATAAAAGGTCTAAGTATTGGGAGGACCTAGGACATCTGATTAGGGAGTGCCTAAGGAGATTCAGCATAGTCCTGCTAGCAAAGATTATTTATTTACTTCAAGAGTTTGGAGTGGCAGTTTGGGGATAGCACAGGGAGATATCAGCTGTGATGGCTTGGAGAAACAGTGTAAACCGGCAGTGTAAACAAGAGCAGGGCATGTATGAGTAGTTGAGAATGGTGAATAGGAGTATGTCTACACAGAAGACAGTAGGGATGACAAGTTTTTTTGGGGGCACAGTCTAAGTTGGTCTGGTGTCTGGAATGAGACTGGGGCCTAATAAAAAGGAGCATCTATACAGGAGCTCAAATGGGCTGTACCTTGTAGCATTCTGAGGACAGGCCTGAATTCTGAGAAGGGAAAGTGGTAAAAGTATTGTCCAGTCCCTTTTAAGTTGGTGGCTGAGCTTGCCGAGGTGTGTTTTTAAAAGACCATTAGTCTGTTCTACCTTTCCTGAAGACAGAACTGTAAGGGATATAAAGGTTTCACTGAATACTAAGAGCCTGAAAAACTGCTTGGCTGATTTGACTAATAAAGACTGGTCTGTTATTAGACTGTATAGAGGTGGGAAGGCTAAACTGAGGAATTATGTCTGACAGAAGGGAAGAAATGACTGCGGTGGCCTTCTCAGACCCTGTAGGAAAGGCCTCCACCTATCCAGTGAAAGCGTCTACTTAGAGTAAGAGGTATTTTAGTTATCTGACTCGGGGCATGTTGAGTAAAGCTAATTTGCCAGTCCTGGGTGGGGGCAAATCCTGGAGCTTGATGTGTAGGGAAGGGAGGGGGCCTGAATAATCCCTGAGGAGTAGTAGAATAGCAGATGGAACACTGAGAAGTTATTTCCTTGAGGATAGATTTCCACGATGGAAAGGAAGTGAGAGGTTCTAAGAGGTGGGCTAGTGGCTTGTACTATAGCATAGCCTGCCTTTGCTGGTGTGTGGTGATTAGGCCTGGTGGAACTGCCATCAGTAAATCAAATGTGATCAGGGTGAGGAACAGGAAAGAAGGAAATATGGGGAAATGGGATGAATGTCAGGTGGATCAGAGAGATACAGTCATGGGGGTCAGGTGTGTTATCAGGAATAATGTGGGAGGCCAGATTGAAGTCTGGGCCAAGAACAATGGTAATTGTGGGAGACTCAACAAAGAGTGAGTACAGCTGAAGGAGCCGGGGGAGCAGAAAGTATATGCGTCAGGTATAAGGAAGAAAATAGATTTTTGGAAGTTATGAGAAATGTGGAGAGTGAGTTGAGCATAGTTTGTGATTTTGAGGGCCTCTAAAAGTATTAAAGCAATGGCAGCCGCTGCATGCAGACATGAGGGCTAGGCTAAAACAGTAAGGTCTAGTTGTTTGGACAGAAAGGCTACAGGGTGCAGTCTTGGCTGTTGTGTAAGAATTCTGACTGCACTAACCATGTCTAGGAAGGAAAGGAGTTGTTGTTTTGTAAGGGATTGAGGTTTGGGAGATTAATCCGACACGATCAGCAGGAGAGCACGTGTGTTTTTATGAGAATTATGCCGAGATAGGTAACAGATGAGGATGAAATTTGGGCTTGACTGAAGTAATGGGGGCTGTCTGTGAAGCTTTGCGGCAGTACAGCCCAGGTAATTTGCTGAGCTTAATGGATGTCAGGGTCAGTCCAAGTGAAAGCAAAGAGAGGCTGGGATGGAGGGTGCAAAGGAATAGTAAAGAAAGCATGTTTGAGATCCAGAACAGAATAATGGGTAGTAGAGGGAGGTATTGAGGATAGGAGAGTATATGGGTTTGGCACCATGGGGTGGATAGGCAAAACAATTTGGTTGATAAGGTGCAGATTCTGAACTAGCTTGTAAGCCTTGTCTGGTTAAATTTAGGACAGGTAAAATGGGGGAATTGTAAGGAGAGTTTATAGGTTTTAGAAGCCCATGCTGTAGCAGGCGAGTGATAACAGGCTTTAATCCTTTCAAAGCATGCTGTGGGATGGGATATTGGCATTGAGTGGGGTAAGAGTGATTAGGTTTTAATGGGATAGTAAGTGGTGCATGATTGGTCACTAAGGAGGGAGTAGAGATGTCTTATACTTGTGGGTTAAGGGAGATACAAGGGGAGGATGTGAAGGCGGCTTTGAACTGGGGGAAAAGGTGGCAATGCGGTGCAGCTGTAGCCTAGGAATAGTCAGGGAAGCAGATAATTTAGTTAAAGTGTCTTGGCCTAATAAGGGAACTGGGCAGGTGGGGATAACTAAAAAGGAGTTTTTAAAAGAGTATTGTCTAAGTTGGCACCAGAGTTGGGGAGTTTTAAGAGGTTTAGAAGCCTGGCTGTCAATACTTACAACAGTTATGGAGGCAAAGGAAACAGGCCCTTGAAAAGAAGGTAATGTGGAGTGGGTAGCCTCCATATTGATTAAGAAGGGGAGGGACTTACCTTCCACTGTGAGAGTTACTTAAAGCTCGGCGTCCATGATGGTCTACAGGGCTTCCGAGGTGATGGGGCAGCGTCAGTCTTAAGCCTCTAAGCTTAGAGGCTCTGGGAAGGAGTCAGTCAGAGAGTCTCGGGCCAGAGTTCCGGGGCTCTGGGAGTGGCTGCCAGGTGAGTTGAACAGTCTGATTTTCAGTGGGGTCCTGCACATATGGGACGCGGCTTAGGAGGAATCCCGGGCTGGGGGCATTCCTTGTCCTGGTGGCCAGATTTCTGGCACTTGTAGCAAGCTTCTGGGGGAGGCGGCTCTGGAGGAATGCCTGGCCACTGCGGTTCAGGTGTTTGGAAGTTCTTGTGTGCTGGAGATGTGGCTGGGGTTTGTCTCACAGTGGAGGCAAGGAATTGCAACTCAGAAATACATTGTTACTTGGCTGTCTCTACTCTATTATTGTACACCTTGAAGGCAAGGTTAATTAAGTCCTGTTGTGGGGTTTGAGGGCTGGAATTTAATTTTTGGACTTTAATGTTGGGAGCAGATTGGGTAATATAATGTATATTGAGGATAAGACGGCCTTTTGACCTTTTAGGGTCTAGGGCTGTAAAGCTTCTCAGGGTTGCTGCCAAACGAGCCATGAACTGGGCTGGACTTTTATATTTGATGAAAAAGAGCCTAAATACTATCTGATTTGGGATAAAGAAAAAGGAGCGTTAACTTTGACTATGTCTTTAGCTCCAGCCACCTTTTTAAGAGTAAATTGCTGGGCAGGTGGGGGAGGGCTAGTCACGGAACAAAACTGTAGGCTGGACCAGGTGTGAGGAGGGGAGGTGATAAAAGGATTATAGGGTGGAGGAGCGGAGGCTGAGGAAGAATTGGGACCTAGCTCGGCCTGGCGAGGAGGGGAGAGGTCAGATGGGTCTGTAGAAAAGGAAGATTAGAAAGACTCAGCGACCCTTGGGGTTGGGACTGAGGGGACAGGCAGGCAGGAAAGAAGGAAGATGTGGGACGAGTTGCACTGGGCAGAGAGACTAGGAAGGGACTGATATGTAAAAGAATGCCTGGACGTCAGGCACCTCAGACCGTTTGCCTATTTTATGACAAGAATTATTTAGATCTTGCAGGATGGAAAAATTGAAAGTGCCATTTTCTGGCTATCTGGAACCACTGTCGAGTTTGTACTGGGGTCAAGCAGCATTGCAGAAGAAAATAAGACATTTGGGTTTTAGGTCAGGTGTGAGTTGAAGAGGTTTTAAGTTCTTGAGAGCACAGGCTAAGGGAGATGGAGGAATGGAGGATGGAAGGTTGCCTATAGTGAAGGAGGCAAGCCCAGAGAAAAGGGAGAGTAGAGACACAGAGGGAAGGGGTTTGGGGGTTCTTACCTTCCAGAAAAACGGGAAAGGGGTCGGGGCATGGAAATAAGGGGTTGAGGCACAGAGATAAGATGTTGGGGCCTAGAAATAAGGGATGGGGTGCAGAGATAAGACATCGGGGCATGCAAATAAGGGATTGGGGTGCAGAGATAAGAGGTTAGGGTGCAGAAATAAGGGATTGGGGCACAGAGATAAGAGGTCGGGCTGCAAAAATAAGGGATTGGGGATTCTTGTCCCCTAGAAAAGCAGGACTTGCTGCTAAGGGTGAAGGAGAAGGGATTGAGGGATTCTTGCCTCTCCTCCAGAAAAGCAGAGAAGGGGTAGAGACACGGAGAGAAGGGGTTGGAGTACTTGTCCCTCTCCCAGAAAAGCAGGACTTGCTGCTAAGGGTGAAGGACCAAGGCAGGCATCCGTGAGTGGTCTGAAATGTGGGTGAATAATCAGGCATCCCTGCAATGATTAAACACCAAGGTTAGGCTGCCTTCCCAGTCTGTGACTGGCGCCAGAGTTCTGGGTCCATGGATAAAACGTGTCTCCTTTGACACTATTAGAAAATGAAAGGAATTGAAATTAAGAGAAGGGAGAGATTGAAGTGTGGCACCAAGATTGAAAGAAAGAGGTTGAGGGATAGGGAGGTTGGAGAAGAGAGTAAAAAGAGGCCACTTACTGGATTTGAAATTAGTGAGATGTTTCTTGGGTTGGTGGGTCTGAGGACCTGAGGTTGTAGGTGGATCTTTCTCACGGAACAAAGAACAGGAGGACAGGGGATTGATCTCCCAAGGGAGGTCCCCTGATCCAAGTCATGGCACCAAATTTCATGTGTGTCCATGTGAAGAGACTACCAAACAGGCTTTGTGTGATCAATAAAGCCTTTAATCACCTGGGTGCAGGCAGGCTGAGTCCGAAAATAGAGTCATCTAAGGGAGATAAGGGTGGGGCCGTTTTATAGGATTTGGGTAGATAAAGGAAAATTACAGTCAAAGGGGGGTTGCTGTCTGGCAGGCAGAGTAGGGGTCACAAGGTGCTCAGTAGGGGAGCTTTTGAGCCAGGATGAGCCAGGAGAAGGAATTTCACAAGACAATGTCATCAGTTAAGGCAGGAACAGGCCATTTTCACATCTTTTGTGGTGGAATGTCATTAGTTAAGGCAGGAAACAGCCATCTGGATGTGTACGTGCAGGTCACAGGGGATATGATGGCTTAGCTTAGGCTCAGAGGCCTGACACAAATAAAACACATAAAGTATAATTTCTGCCATTGTGCGTTCTTTAGGGGACTCACAGTCTAGCAGGGAGAGATGACATTAATAAAATTCAACAAGCACTAAAGCCACAAACAAAACACCCCATATGTGGAAAACATAGGGGTAGGCATAGTTTGTGTGGGAAGATGAGGCTAAGGAGAGCATAGAAATAGTTCTAACACACCCTGCTATTGAATTGCCACCTAGTGGGGAGAATACAGATAATGCATGGCAGCTTGGAGCAATGTGTTAGAAATTTACATGTGATTGCAACAGGCAGTGAATAAGGAAGTCAGTTTACTGGGGTACTTGAAAAATATTTCCTGAACAAGGTATTTATGCTCAACCTGGAAGGATGAATAGAGTTTTATTTACCAGAGAAATGGGAGAATATTACAGGATTGATTTGATTAAGCAAAATGTTGTAAAAGCATCTTATTGTCATGGGTGTTTAAAACTTAATAATTCACCTGGAAAAAGTAGATATTTTGATTAAATGGAATAAAGGATGCAGTTTTGTTTAAGTTTATGGGTCAAAGATAATTGTTACAATTTTTCACAATTATCAGCAAAGTCTTTAGTCATCCACAAACATCAGCCAACTGAAGTATAGCAGAGATAATCTTGAGGAAATTAGCATGATTCATTAAGAATTAAGAGGCTTGGGTTACTAAGAAAATTATTATAAGATGGATGGGCACAGATTTTACTGTTGGATCAAGATCTACCATTGCTACCTAAATGCTATGTGACTGGCTTTTTGACAACAAACTTAGGGAGAAAATATGATCATGTCTCATTTACAGATGAGAAAAGCAAAATAAAAGAAGGCAAGTGATTTGTTGAAGGTCATAAAAAAGGTGGTCTGGAGTAGAAGTTGAATTAGAACAAGCTCACTCACCAAGCTGTTCAATAAGTTTTAAAAATAAGCAGTAGCTTGGGAGTTTCTTTCTGTTTTCCTTTCAGGACTAGAATATCTCTCTACTTAACTCACATTAATTCTTTTGTGCTTCTGTTATGTCCTTATCTCTTAATTCTCCTTGAATGTTTTGTATTCTGTCATATCTCCCTGTCTGCACATGACAATATCTATCTTTTTTCCCACGTATTGAATAACGTAATCCTCGCAACAATCCTATGACGCAGGGGAAGAAAGGCTGTAGTTATTTCTGAGATGAGGAAAGTGATGTTTGAAATGTTAAATGACTTTGTCAAGGTCATCAGGCTTCTACGGAACAAAACAGGAAAAAAAATTGCACTATTTTTCTGCAAAATGCAGCATTCTTTCAAATCCTTATTTGCAGCATTAAGCTGTGATTATGTCTCAGAAACATCCCATATGTATTCAAATTATACTTTATATTTAGACCAACTTTACATTTACAGAAAAATTGGGAATATAATAGAGAGTTTCTTTCTATCTACTCTTTCCACATAGTTTTCCTTATTGTTACTATGTTACCTTTGCATGGGAATTAGTCACAATTGATAAACTAATATTGATACATTATTATTTTCTAAAGTCCACATTTTAATCAGATTTTCCTACTTTTTATTTAAGGCCTGTTTTTTTTCTGTTTCAGGATGCCTTATCATATTTAATCTTCTAAGGCTCTTCCTGGCTGTAACACTTTCTCAGATGCCAGCAAGACTTATCACTGTTGATGTTGACTTTGATCACCTGGCTGAAATGGCATTTGTCAGATTTCTCCACTGTAAAGTTACATTTTTGTTCCCTTTCCGTGGTATACCCTTTGGAAGGAAGTGACTATGAGAGACCCACACTTAAGGAATAAGGAGTTTTGCTCTCCTTCCTAAGGGTAAAATAGCTACAAAAATTATTTGGAATTCTTCTGCATGAGACAATTTTCCCCTCTCTATTTATTTAGTCAGTCACTGATTTATATCAGTTGGACTCAAAGATATTTATTTTATACTTTGAGCTATAATTTAATATTACTTTATTTTGTTGTTCAAATTGCTCCAGATGTTAACATTGCTATTGGTTTCTTTAAAGTAAAATTCAAATTTAATTTGATTTCTAAATAAATCTTTGATATGCAGGCAATTGATTGAATTATGTATTTGTATATAAATATAAAGAATATATACACAAATATATATAGAAGAAACATAGAAATATATATATACATCTATAGAGAATATATATATAAAGAAAAGAGGTTTAATTGACTCATGGTTTTACAGGCTGTACAGGAAGTATGGTGCCAGCATCTACTTCTGTTGAGGGCCTCGGGAAGCTTTCAATCATGGCAGAAGGTAAAAGGGAAACAGTATGTCACATGGCAAGGGTGGAAGCAAAAAGATTGCTTGAATGTTCTATATTAACCTTATATTCTGTGAGATTGCTATATTTGTCTATTAGTTACAAGGAGTGCTTTTGTCCACTTTTCCCAATTCCCTACATAGACAATCATATCATCTGTGAATAAGGATTTCTTTTTGTTTCTTCCTTTTAAAGCTGTATACTTTACTTATCATTTCTTATCTCATTGCACTAGCTAGGACTTCTAGCGCAATGTTGAATAGGTGTAAAGAGAGAAGACATTCTTACCTTATACCCAATCTTGGGAGAAACAATTAAGTTTCTCACCATTGAATACATGTTAGCCAAGGAACTTTTGCAGATGTTCTTTATGAAGTTAAGGAAGTGCCCCTCTATTTTTAATTTGCTAAGAGTTTGTATCATTAATGAGTGCTACATTTCGTCAAATGCATTTTCTGAGACAATTGATATGATCATCTTCTTCTTCTTCTTTAGCTTGTTGAAGAAGTTAACTACAATGATTGATTTCCAAATGTTGAAACTGTCTTCAATACCTGGGTTAAAGCTCACTTCATCATGGTGTATAGTTTTATTATATATTGTTAGATGCTAGTTACTAACACTTCTTCAGGATTTTTGCTGTTTTGTTTATGAAAGATGTTAGGCTATAGTTTTTCTTTTTTGTAATTTTCTTTCTGATTTTGGTACTAATGTAATGCTGGCCTTGCAGAATGAGTGATTTAGAAAGTTTTCCCTCCAATTCAATTTTCTGGAAAAATTATAGAGTATTGGTATATTTTATTTTATTATTTCATTGAAATATTTGGTTGAATTTAAAAGCATCTGAGCCGGGTGTTTTCTTTTTATGGAAGGTTGTTAATTATCAATTCAATTTTATTAACATAAATAGGTTTATTCAAATTAGTTATATCTCCCTGGGAGTTTTGGTAGTTTGTACCTTTCATAGAATTGGTCCATTTCATGGAAGTTGTCAAATTTGTAGGCATAGAGTTACAAATAGTATCTGTTTTTATCCTTTAATGTCTCAGGATGATTGGTGATGATCTCCTCTTGCATTTCTGATGTTGGTAACTTGTATCTTCAGTCAAAATTGTTTATTGGTCTTTTGATAAAAACAGTTTTTGATTATGTCATTTTCCCTTTGTTTTACTATTTTCAATTTAATGGATTTTTGTTCTAATTGTTGTCTTTACAGTTGCTTTAAACTCCAGTTGCTCTTTGTATCATTTTGTTTTTAAATTTTAATTGCGAGAAAACAGGCGGCATCCCCAGGCACCATTAGATTGCGAATCAGTGCTCAGTATTCAACTAAGTTGTTCTGTTTCTTAATCAGTCAAGACTACAATCCAAGGGACAAAAATTTCTTCTAAACTTTTAGAGAATGTGTTATCTATCTTTTTCTGGACATACATCACAAGTCAAATTTCATTGCTGTGTTCTACCAGTGTGTTGTGTCTCTTCTATGACAGCAATCACTTCTTGACTGTACAAAATATTCCGTTAACATTTAATGCTTTAACCACATTCAACACAGTATTTGGAATGTAGGAGATATTCAATCGACATTTGTCTAATGATTCTGAGTCATGTACTGTGGTGACCTCAAGATGGTGTAAGACAAGCATCAGTCTCTTCCAAGTAGAAGTAGCATGCCTAATCAGCTCATTTCCAGAGGAAAAATACCCTACACACACACAAGGGAAAAAAAAACAGGGAAAATTAATGAAAACAGTAAATGCAGAAGAATGCTTCCTTTTCCAGAGTCACAGGAAACCTGTAATGGGGTGATAAAGCTACCACACCTTTATCCCAGTCAAACAGTAATAAATATTTTGATATGTAACTAGGAGTTTATTATGGCTTTGCCACTATGGTAAGATCCTCCCTCGGTTATCTGGAATGAATGTGCATCCAAAGTCCATATCCATTTCCTTTGTTTGGACATAAAAGAGAAAACACTGCAATGGGGAAAATCAGGCCATGTACAAAAGCAATGGCCTCTGAAAGGCAGAGCAATCTGCTTTTGTAGTTTAAATTAGCACTGTCCTGAACAGGAAAAGAAAATTAAATGAATCATTTATAACATCCACCTACAGGAGTAAGCAAGTGATTCTCATTCACATAAGTCATCGCCTACCTTATCTGAAAAAAATCCCTTTTTTTCTATTAATTATTTACTTAATCTACCCTTGTCTTTCCTTTCTGAGGGGAACTAAAAACGATACAGTAAATCCAGTTTGCTTTCCCTGTAGGTATTTGAGATAAACATGAAACAATATAGCTCATCAGACTGAGCTTATCATGCAGCTGGTGGGCCAGAGTTCATTAACTATTCCATTCAGTCATCAATGTTTCTGAATGATCTATTCTAAGTCAGGCCCAAACTATGTGTGTTATATTGGTTATATAGTTTGGCTAAAAAGCAAACTGATATTGTTTGATTGTGTCTCCACTCAAATCTCACTTTGAAATGTAATAATCCCCACGTTTCAAGGGCAGGGCCAGATGGAGATAATTCATCGGGGGCAGTTTCCCCCATACTGTTCTCTTGGTAGTGAATACGTCTCGTGAGATCTGATGGTTTTATAAATGAGAGTTCCCCTGCACAAGCTCTCTCTTGCCTGCCACCATGTAAGACGCGACTTTGCTCTTCCTCTGCCTTCTGCCATGATTGTGAGGCCTCCCCAGCCATGTGGAACTGTGAGTCAATTCAGCCTCTTTCCTTTATAAATTACTCAGTCTCAGGTATGTCTTTATTAGCAGTAAGAGACTCACACACAAACAAAACAAACACCAGATTAAACTAAAAAAGCTCTCTAAAGAATGATAGAACATGGCAAAGCCAAAACTGAATCCAGGCTGTCTAATCTCAGTGCTTATCCTTACTGACTTTCATATATTATGGACTTTCTTTCTCATGTAATATTTAAGGAATATTAGATGTATTGAATGTCTGGTCTGGGATATTTGGTAAATATTTCCTGTGTGAAGAAATAAGTGAAAGAAGAAATGTTTCAATAATATTAGAATACTAAAATTATAAATACAATCAAATAGGACTTTCTATTGTAGAGAAACTCTATTGCTGTGGGGAGGGGGCATGAATCTTTAATTTTTATGTAATCAGATGTGTGACTTTATACAAATGAACAGTTTCAGGACCCCAAAAGAGATACCATTATGTAGGCCTAGAGGTAGTGAGATAGGTTATAAAGAAAAGTTGATATTTGAGTTGGACCATAAAGTTGAATATGTTTTTACCAGATGAAAACTACATAATGGCATTCTCAGTAGATGGACTGAATATGCAGACATTGAGGTAAGATGCAGTTCAGTGTATAAAGGGAACAGTTGGTATTTCTATGTAAATAGTGAATAGAGTTCATAGTGGCTGAGACTGTCAAGAAATATCATTAGGAAAAGTCTAAAATTAGATTACTATGACTGTGTGAATTTGAGGGGAATTGTGCAGTACCTAACCTGTAACAGGTGTTCAATAAATGATTTAGAAATGAATCCTCTGATCTTTTAGGTAATGAGGAGTCCCTAGAGTATTTAATTACAGATAAACTCTACAAAGATCCTACTAGCTCCTGAGTAGTAGAAAAGAGAAGCGCAAGGGAATAGAAGGGAGTCTGTGCTCAAGGAGAGGTACTGACTGCAGGGCTGAGGCTCTGAACCCAAGAAGCATTTCACAGACTGAATCACAAGGACTGCTCATTCATTGGATGGGAAGGCAAGTGTCAATCTCTAACACATTCTATGTGATGCTATTTTCAAAGGAGGAAAGAAGAAGGAAGTCCATGTCTGACACAGCTATAAAAATAATAATTATTATAATCATACATATCCCCAAGTAAGAGTGAAGCCAAAGACCTTAGAGGAATCCCTGTTAGCACCGATATACATAAAATGATGGAAAAAAAACCAACCAACCAAACGAACAAACAAAAAAACAGGATGCTTATGTGGTAGCCTCTTACATGGTTTCTTCTCTATCATCATTTAGAATAAAAGTGGCAACTAGTTTTTCTTTAAAAAACATATATAACGTAAAGAAGGGATATCTTCAATTGCTTTTCTTATTAGGAAAAAAAAAAAACCCACAAAACTCTTCACATAAACAACTCTCTGTAGTCCACCCACCTCTCCTCCTTCCTCTGACTAGCAGAAGTGTCCAGACTCCAACATGCCTTTTATTAGACCAAGACTATGTTCCTAGGGTGACCCCAGCATACCCCCACCTCTTAAAAGACCTGCCTGAAAAAATGGTCAAGGAGTTTACTGTTTGTTCTAGTCAATATATGAACATGGGCTGACTTCCCATTTTCTTTAGAAAACTCACAATTTGACATCTTTTCTCTGCTCCATTGGGATGCATCTCCTGTAACCCAGGAATGTCTTTCCAAAAACTTGGAAGCCATCCTTTTGAAATGTAATTATCACAACAGATGGAAACCTTGTCTCCCAATCTCTGTGACAGGGTAGAAGCCTAACTTCAATAAACACCTTTAGCAAACACAGATCTCGGAGTCACATTGGCCACCCTCCAACAGCATTTTAAAAGCCTCCTTCCTGCCTTTTGTTTCAATGAAGTTAAGCTCGGTTTATAGTAACCTCTCTGTCCTACTGCAATAACCAGAAGAAAATTTGTCTCATGTTGTTAACATGAGTTCAGTGCAAAATTTTTCTTTTGCATAAGTTATCTGTATACTTTCCCTCTATCCTGCTTTGAGCAACCCTTGGCATACACAGGGCAATCTACAAATATTTGTTCGGCAATTTTATAAGTAAATGATTAATTTTTAAACTTAACATTGCTTCTGAAAAGACATTGAAATAATTCAAGCATCATCATTCCAATTTGGATTTTTTTTTTTCTAATTAAAATTAGGTTTTGCAAGTCATTGTGTTGTCTCTGATTGTTCACTTGATAGAAGGGAAAGAGGACCTGCCTCCTGCAGAGGAGATTTCCTCTCCTACTCTGCTGATTTAGAAGATCAAACAAAATGACCTCCACATCCGTGTTTGCCATCATGCTCGTTTGAGTTCTGATTTTCCCTTGATGTTAGAAGTAATTCAATTAATAGCATACATGGTGGTATATTGTAATAGAGAAGTGAGTTTGGATCAAAGGGTCACATTTAGTTGAAGCACACAATGACTGCTTTTTTGATTGGTACTAAGGTTTGCTTTGCTCCCACCAAAACTCCTGTTAAACTTTGATACCTAATGTGGCTGCATTGCACTGAGAGATGGGGCCGAGGGATAGGTGTTTGAGTTATGAGGGTGGATCCTTAATTAATAGATGAATGCCCTCCCATGAGGATTGAATGAGTTCTCACTCTCACCAAAATGAATTAGTTCCTGCATAAGCAGGTTGTTAAAAATAGGCTGACTTCCTCAGTTTGTTTTTCTCTCCTCCTTCCTCTCTTGCCATGTGACCTCCTTGCATATGCCGATTTGCTTCCCTTTTTGCTTTCCACCATGATTTGAAGCAGCCTGATGCCTTCACCAGCTGCAGATGCCCAATCTTGAACTTTCCAGCCTCCAGAATCATAAGCCAAATAAAATTCTTCTCTATAAACTACCCAGTCTTAGCTATTTTGTTATAGCAACACAAAGCAGACTAAAACAAGATTCCTGTTGCTAGACATTTTCATCTGAAATCCCTGCATCTCCAGGCATTGGAACTGGCTTCCTTATGCATATGTATTTTTGACCATGAGTTAGATAAATACTTCAGAACAGTCTTGGCTCATCATGCATTTCCTGAAACCTCTAGTAAATATTGCAAACTACTGTCATTCCAGTCACTCCCTGGACATTAAGGATACAGATGAAAGACTCAAGGAACTCATAGGTTGATTAAAAACAAGTTATATCAGAGAATAGTAAGAACCATAAACGAAGTAGAAGCATACAACATGGGCACTCACATGTTTGAAAGTCTATGAACTTCTTGACAATCATTGAGTAAGATCAAATCTACAGGAATCTGCACCTAGAGTTCTTTTTAGGTGAAAAGGCAGTTATTTTCAACAATAAACTCAGAAGGGAAAAGAAAACTTCACTTCAGCTGCTAGATAATAATATGAAATAGATCCATCATATATATTAGAATAGCAGGTTATTTATTCACGCTGACTTTGGTCTTATGTCGAAGAAGGTCAAAGCACTCTTCCCATTTGCCCTCTGTTAAAAGCTTTCAAAAATGACCTGATGAAAGGTGGGGTTGCAGAGTGGAAAGGATCAGTTCTTTAGAATTTATAAATGCACTAAAATAGAATTCAAACTTTTGCTACAGTACATTACAGATACAGAAACCTAGAATTGTAAATAATAGAAATGTGGCATCAGAGGCCCCTTTGAAATTATCTGAAGCTATTTTAAAAATTGTTTTATAGTGGTGGAAACTATTCTTACAAAAGCATTAATAATGGGCCCAAGAACTATTTAGAAACAGAACTGTCCTAAATTCAGCTTTGGGATGCAGGGAAAATATGGGCAGATTCTCCCTCACATTTGAGATTTTCTTTAAAGTAAAAGGGTTCCATCGGTATAAAAGCCCTGCCTCTGTTTGCCCCTATCTGTCCTCCCATGGGAGATGGATTGCTTATCTAATTACTGTATGCAAAAGCAAGGCCAAGGCATATGTAGCCAAGGTGCTCCCTTCTTTTTCTTTGGGGCAGACCTCCTTACATAAGGCATGAGTTTTTATAGCTGTTGGCTGCGCAGGGAGCTCATTCCAGAGACCAGGCAGCTGGTGGACTGTGGTGCCAGGATGAGAATGAAAACTCTAAATTCCAAGTTCAGCACTTGGTGGCCCACTTGACCAATATTTTCTCCATTAGTAATATTTTGATCTCTTAATAGGATCATGCTGATAAATTAACACTTGACTCTAAGAAAAAAAAATCAGGCTTGCAGCATCTGCAGACTTCTGTGGTATAAATACCTCCACCTAGACTCATTTCACTATGACCATGACGTCAACAAATGAGGACTTGAAAAGACATGCACACAATTAGCTCTCATAAGGTTACACAAGACAGATTCAGCTCATCACTGTCTCTTTCCCATCTTAGTCTTTTACCTGATTCCTCAATGGGTGCAGAGCTAAGAGAGAAAAAGTTCTATTTAGCAGACTCCCTCAAACACCAGTATTTAGATTTCTTGATTTATAGTCAAATGCATTTCCCACTATACCACAGTGTCACTTGGAAACTGGAGTTTCACTGCTTATTGTATAATCAAGTATATAAGCAGTGTATATATATATATATATAGTGTGTACATAGTATATAGTTACTTGTATGTATGCAGTATGTGTATTTGAATGTACACAAATATTGTAGTACGAGTGTGCATATATGTACACACATGTAGTGTGTAAAAATACATATAAAGTGGTTGCATAGGTATATATATTGTTAAAACTTATTGAGCATTTTAAATGACTGGATTTGATCCTATGTAAATTTTACCTCAATAAAGTTAATTTTTAAAAATTAATTTGTTCACTTGAACAAAATAGAAATATTAGATTAAATGAGGCACAGAAACCATTGAGATGATAATGGGTGGTGGTTTTATTGCATCCGAATCTTCAGCTTGGCTTAATTCCATGCTTTTATTATGTGACTTTGCTGTTACTTCATTGACGTTGAGTGCCCATTTGTGCTAATTTGTTTAAAAAAAAAAGAGAGAGAAATATATGAAAAACAACCGGGGAACATTGCCAATAAAAAAATAGCAAAACTGTGTCCCATCTATAGACATTAATCTTCTTCAAGCTATAACACCTCTGATTCTTGAACTGGCTGGGACATTTTGATGAGATAAAATTATACATTACTTGTCCTTGGCAGCAGATATCAAACAGATGAAAATTGTATTAGGTTTATAATTAAGATATTACTTTGACATTGAAAGCTCTTAGTGGACTAGATCTCAATTAACTTCCTGAACTCCTGGCTCCTTAATTGATCATCTCACCTTTGTATTTTAAACAGAAGTTTGTAAATATTATTTTTCTTTTCACCAGAGCTGTGACTTTTGTTTACCTGCTTCCCCTGGGCTATATTGCCAAGTTAATTGATATCATATTATATCTCCATCACTGGAATTATAACCATCTGGCTTCTAGATACACATCCATACATATTATACACACACAAATGTTAAAACTGAAATATACACATATATATTTATATATGCACATATATACACATACGTATGTACTCATGTATTTAAAGTTTTTAGCCTAACAGTTTATATCATAAGGTACTTTTATATAATCTGAAATATCTGCATCTATTACTGAATAAAATCACCTGATGTTTAAGTTATATTTTCAATTACATATAAGTAAACTCCTAAAATAAGCATATATAGACACATTTGGTCATGTGGAGGTATTTATGATTGAAGAAAGTGCTAATTTTAACCAACTGCCTGAGAATTTGCACTCCTCTCTCTTAACTGTCCCTGTAGGGAGCGCTCTATTCATACCAACAGGGCTGCCATTACTAAAAGCAACTCTGAAACTGCTGTTTTTGGGGAACTGCCTTTGGTGCTGACTCTTCTCTATGCTAACCAGTGACAACACTTGGCAAAATCTTGGTCCTTTGAGAGTTGACTGAATATCTCAAAACTGCCAAAAGTGTTTGGAATCAAGACTAACGAAGATGGCTGATGGGAAGCTGTGGACACTGCTTGAAATCAGTGACTCCATGGTACTATAACATAATGAGGCTTTATTTTGCTCTGCAGCTCCTAACCTGAGTCTGAAGTCAGGGCCAAATGCAGAGTTCATAACATGCTTTGAGCAAATGCATATGAAATATCTTCTTAATTGCCTTCTTTGGCTGCACTAAAAATATTTATAATTATTGGAAGCACATTCACTTTTCTCTCTTATTTTCAAGATCTCCTGGAAGATCCGTGATTAATGAAAATGGAACACAATAACTCTCCAGCTTGATAAAATGTGCTCTAAATTTTCTATTTCACTTCCATGGAATTACAATTTTAAATCTTTATGTACCTTAAATGTGAATGGGGCACATAACTCCTATGACCTGAAGTTTTGGTGAAGATTAAATGATTTTGTTTGTTTTATTCTTTCTTATTTTAATTTTAGGGATAACAAAGAAAACTGGTAAGCAAAATATAGGCCAGGCTTTTCAAACAGTATTCCATTTCAAAAAATACTGTTTGAAAATAAAATACTGTTCCATTTCAATAATGAAGAGAAGGTGCTGCAATGCTTATTATGCAGAGTTTGAACTGAGCATGTGCCTGAGCCGGTATCTACATAAAATGTGTGTGCAATATATGTTATCTTTTCCCACTCTTCTCTCCTTTCCCTAATAAAACTTTTGGGGTATTCCAAGATTTGAAATGATTTTGTTAATCCAACAAATGATAAATGTTATATAATAATTTTAAAAAAATTGCAGCCAATTTCTACCCATCTTAAAGCAGAAATGCCAAAAGTTTTAGGGATTTTTGTACACTGCATGTAACATTCTTTTGTTCCCACACAGAAAACTCTTTAGCTTTGTCTAATAAATTCCAACAAAACAGCTGAACTTGAAGTAAAACAATTTCATGACACTTATACCCTTACATTTTGGTAGGTGATGATAAAATGCAGAAGAAGATAGGGGCATTTCAGACACATTTAAATATAGAAACATATTTTGAGTTGATTGGCTGAAAAATGATTTTGTTTTATTCTTTCTTATTTTAATTTTAGGGATGACAAAGAAAACTGGTAAGCAAAATGTAGGCCAGGCTTTTCAAACAGTATTCCATTTCAAAAAATACTGTTTGAAAATAAAAGACTGTTCCATTTCAATAATGAAGAGAAGGTGCTGCAACGCTGATTATGCAAAGTTTGAACTGAGCATGTGCCTGAGCCGAGGTTACAGTCCTGAGGTTCCCCTTGCTTCAGAGGTCTCCCATTTAGAGGCAGCATGTGCTCACTCCACAGTACACAGTGACTACGCATTGGGAACACAAAGGCAGAATTGCAGCATTCGCATGAACCTGCCAGTCTATGTTGCATTTTCTCACACAGGGGCCATAATAACTACAAAAACTTTTTTCATCCAGACTATTCTACAGGTAACGGATGAAACCGCCCTTCCAAAGGTGGGACTCTTTTAAGTGAATTATTTAATTATATACAAGTCTTTTTGTTTCTAAGTGGAAGGCATGGTTTTGAGGTGTCTGTTTGGGAAAGTGGACCAGAATCTAAAAGGCATTCTGAGAATTCCTTGACAAATGCCATGATTGTGCTTGATGACTTGCATTTACCGGGGAAAGCTTAGAATGACCTCACCAGGCACCTGCAGAGGTAACTCCCGCCCTTTATTTTTTATTTTGCATCCTTGTTCTTACGTGTAGGAGCACTGCCTGTTGTGTCTTGCTACAGCATGAATCCCCCATCTCTGGGGAGTGGAGATTCTACCTCTTTATCTTAGCTGGCATTAATGTTACATTTCCTAGAATTATTCTTTGAGACAGAGTCTCGCTCAGTCGCCCAGGATGGAGCACAGTGGAGCGATCTCGGTTCACTGCAAGCTCCGCCTCCCAGGTTCACGCCATTCTCCTGCCTCAGCCTCCCGAGTAGCTGAGATTACAGGCTCCTGCCACCACGCCCGGCTAACTTTTTTGTATTTTTAGTAGAGACGAGGTTTCACCACATTAGCCAGGATGGTCTCGATCTCCTGACCTCGTGATCCGCCTGCCTCAGCCTCCCAAAGTGCTGGGATTACAGGCATGAGCCACCGCGCCCGGCCCCTAAAATTATTTTTAAGGAAGTTGAAAAGTCTGCATGGCGGAAGGTGGTAGGAGGAGATGGTTTAAGAGCTAATTGCATAAATCTGAGGGAGAAGATACCTATGGCTTCGCAAACACTTTAATGGAACATGGGTGTGGAAAGAGGGTCTTCAGGACATGATCTTGATGGCCTGGGTTTCAGACATACGGAGTAAGTGTTCTAAGAAATAAAATAATGCGAGAGTAAGTGGCAGAGAAATGGCCATACTCAAAATGAGACATGGGATCTCTGGAAGACAAGGCATCCAAGAGATAAATCTTTCGGATTCTTTCTTTGAAGGGTGGAGCTACCTTATATTTAATTATAAGTTATGTGTTGATTGGATCTTTGCTGTTACCTACTTGGCATTAACGCCCAAATTTAATTAAATTCTACTTGAAGAAATGGCCCTGTCAGAGCAGTGCCTTGAGAAAATCAAAGTAAAATAAATTTTGTTTAATCTTTGGGCCAATATTTGGTACAGAAAAAGAGAACAGCTATAAGGAAACAAAAGGGGGAAAATATAAAGACTTGAGAGAAAGCAAAATATTGAGTAGGAAGACATTATAAGAAATACAAGCTCTTGTAAATGCTGGAAAATAGTGGGAAGTTAGTGAGTGATGCTGAGTTGTCCACTATTTCTATATGAGATTGGATTCATTTTTATTTAAGTTCTGTCATTCCACGTAAGTCCAGTCTGGAAGGCTTGGGGATGTCTAGGAAGCTGACAACGTTGATAGCAATCTCACGGTTTCCAATCTTGGTTTATACAAGATTTTTCTCAATTACCTCTACTTTTTCAGATGTGGACATAGCTCTCCAGAGGCTAAACATACAATCCAAACTCTTAAGAATGGTATAAAAATCTTAGAGGCTCAACCTTTTTTTCTCACCTCATTATCTAAAACTTTCTCACCCATACTCTGTTTTAACAGTTAAGACTTATCAATAGTCGTATTTTTTTTTTTTTTTTTTTTTTTTTTTTTTTTTTTTTTTTTTTTTTTTTTTTTTTGAGAGAAGTCTCGCTCTTATCCCCCAGGTTTGAGTGCAATGGCTCAATCTCGGCTCACTACCACCTCCGCCTCCTGGGTTCAAATGATTTTCCTGCCTCTGCCTCCCAAGTAGCTGGGATTAAGTCGCCTGCCACCACGCCCAGCTAATTTTTGTATATTTTAGTAGAGACGGGGTTTCATCATGTTGGCCAGGCTGGTTTCGAACTCCGGACCGCAAGTGATCAGCCCTCCTTGGCCTCCCAAAGTGCTGGGATTACAGTTGTGAGCCACTGCACCCAGCCTGGTCCTATTTCATTTTTTAAAAAAACCGAATTTGATCTCTGAAACAACAGGAGGTAATGACACCATTACTGTAGAAAAGATAAAAAACAAAAAAACAAAAAACACTTTTGAGCAATGTAGTTCACAATACCCTTCTTCTGGGAAGAAGTTAGTATTCCAGACAAAATGATAAGTGATTTTCTGCTGGATTTTAATAAGATTAAGCTATATCCAGAGAACTTCACCAACCCAGTTGACTGCCAGATTACTGTTAGTCAAGAATCCAGTGCCCTTCAAGGAGACTTTCTTTTCGTCCAATATTTAACATGATTATTGATATTTAATAGATAATCTAACAAAGTTACCTATTCCTTCTCTTGCCCTGTGAAATACTAACCAAGAGTAAATCTTTGAATTGGCCATTGGGGGCTTTTAAAAAAATCTGTCGTGCAAGACTAATAAAACACGGGCCAATTCTTGTAACTAAATTTTCTGAAAAGTTTTCTTTAATATATGCAGGAGAAAATTATAGTTGCTTCAAAGCAACCAAATGCAAATCTGGAGCCCAGATATTGCTAGCAGCTAGAATTACAAAACATGTTTTGGAAAACAAAACATTACATATATACATACATACACATAAAAATAATAGATAATACTGTGAGGTTTGGGGAAATATATCTTAGAATTCCCTGTTGGATTATATTATCTACCTGCACTGTATGACATAATAGCTACTAGGCATATGTGGCTATTTAACACTGGAAGTGTTACTTATACTAATTGATATTTTCTGTAACACTTATACCCTTACCTTTTGCAGATATAAGTGTTGTATATTTTGCTGTAAGTATGAAGTACATTTGATTTTAAAAACTGTTACTAAAGCAGAATTCAAAGCATCTAACAGTGTTTATTTTGATTACATGGCGAAATAATATTTTTAATAAATTAAATTAAATACATTAATCAGTAAAATTCATTTTAGCTTTTTCCTGTTTTTTCATGTGACTACAAGAAAACTGAATAATATGCAGGTAGCTTGCATTTGTAGTACACATTATATTTCTGTTGGACAGTACTATTACAGATGATAAGATGTTTTCCCACTTTGAGTTTTTATTTCATTTATTTTTACATTTCCTCTTATCTTTAAGAGGACTTGCTAAAAATTGGGGAGAAAGTTTTAACTCAAGTTGGTATCAGTTGGTAGTAAATGAAGCCTTCTATCTCTTGGCAAACTAACAAAGAAAAAATTTACTGGAATTAAAGCACTGCAATATTTTTTTTGATTCCAGTTGTTCAGCAAATGTTTGCCAAATTTCTAATATATATTGAGCACAGTGCTCCATCCTGGGGATACAGTGAGTAAGCATGCAGGTGTGTTTTTCTCCCCTATTTGCAGAGTAAGTGCATGACAGTAAGTGCATGACACTTATGAACATCAGCATGGAGCAATATCATACAAAGGGGTCCTGGGTGATGCTATTGGTAAATATCCAGTAATCATTGGTGAATATCCCAGAGAAATAACTAGATTGGGGAGTTTTGAAATGGACTCTCTGATATAGTAGTTTTTATCCTGATACCTGGGGGTTAATTTATATATAAGCCAAGGAAAGAGGAATTCCAGGTAAGAATTCTCTTTAGTTAAGGGTCATTCCTAGAGAGAAATTCAGCCAAAAGTCATCAGTAGCCAAACTTTGCAAGTATGAGTCAGAGAAGAAGCAAACTTTGACTCACTGCCCACTGAGAACATTTGAGCTTGAATCAGATCCTGGGCTTTAATTTGACTAAGAGTCTTGAATATTCATATGGCCTTAACTTGAATTGGAGTTATTTGGTTATTACCTGGATTTTTAATGTCCAAAACAGATGAGGAGATGGAATCTTTTTTTTAATTTTATTTTATTATTATTATACTTTAAGCTTTAGGGTACATGTGCACAATGTGCAGGTTTGTTACATATGTATACATGTGCCATGTTGGTGTGCTGCACCCATGAACTCGTCATTTAACATTAGGCATATCTCCTAATGCTATCCCTCCCCTCTCCCCCAACCCCACAACAGTCCCCGGAGTGTGATGTTCCCCTTCCTGTGTCCAAGTGTGCTCATTGTTCAGTTCCCACCTATGAGTGAGAACATGCGGTGTTTGGTTTTTTGTCGTTGCGATAGTTTACTGAGAATGATGATTTCCAGTTTCATCCATGTCCCTACAAAGGGCATGAACTCATCATTTTTTATGGCTGCATAGTATTCCATGGTGTATATGTGCCACATTTTCTTAATCCAGTCTATTGTTGTTGGACATTTGGGTTGGTTCCAAGTCTTTGCTATTGTGAATAGTGCCGCAATAAACATACATGTGCATGTGTCTTATGTGTCTTTATAGCAGCATGATTTATAGTCCTTTGGGTATATACCCAGTAATGGGATGGCTGGGTTAAATGGTATTTCTAGTTCTAGATCCCTGAGGAATCGCCACACTGACTTCCACAATGGTTGAACTAGTTGACAGTCCCACCAACAGTGTAAAAGTGTTCCTATTTCTCCACATCCTCTCCAGCACCTGTTGTTTCCTGACTTTTTAATGATGGCCATTCTAACTGGTGTGAGATGGTATCTCATTGTGGTTTTGATTTGCATTTCTCTGATGGCCAGTGATGATGAACATGTTTTCATGTGTTTTTTGGCTGCATAAGTGTCTTCTTTTGAGAAGTGTCTCTTCATGTCCTTCACCCACTTTTTGATGGGGTTGTTTGTTTTGTTCTTGTAAATTTGTTTGAGTTCATTTTAGATTCTGGATATTGGCCCTTTGTCAGATGAGTAGGTTGCAAAAATTTTCTCCCATTCTGTAGGTTGCCTGTTCACTCTGATGGTAGTTTCTTTTGCTGTGCAGAAGCTCTTTAGTTTAATTGGATCCCATTTGTCAATTTTGGCTTTTGTTGCCATTGCTTTTGGTGTTTTACACATGAAGTCCTTGCCCACGCCTATGTCCTGAATGGTAATACCTAGGTTTTCTTCTAGGGTTTTTATGGTTTTAGGTCTAACATGTAAGTCTTTAATCCATCTTGAATTAATTTTTGTATAAGGTGTAAGGAAGGGATCCAGTTTCAGCTTTCTACATATGGCAAGCCAGTTTTCCCAGCACCATTTATTAAATAGGGAATCCTTTCCCCATTGCTTGTTTTTGTCAGGTTTGTCAAAGATCAGATAGTTGTAGATATGTGGCGTTATTTCTAAGGGCTCTGTTCTGTTCCATTGATCTATATCTCTGTTGTGGTACCAGTACCATGCTGTTTTGGTTACTGTAGCCTTGTAGTATAGTTTGAAGTCAGGTAGCATGATGCCTCCAGCTTTGTTCTTTTGGCTTAGGATTGACTTGGCGATGCGGGCTCTTTTTTGGTTCCATATGAACTTTAAAGTAGTTTTTTCCAATTCTGTGAAGAAAGTCATTGGTAGCTTGATGGGGATGGCATTGAATCTATAAATTACCTTGGGCAGTATGGCCATTTTCACAATATTGATTCTTCCAACCCATGAGCATGGAATGTTCTTCCATTTGTTTGTATCCTCTTTTATTGAGCAGTGGTTTGTAGTTCTCCTTGAAGAGGTCCTTCACATCCCTTGTAAGTTGGATTCCTAGGTATTTTATTCTCTTTGAAGCAATTGTGAATGGGAGTTCACTCATGATTTGGCTCTCTGTTTGTCTGTTATTGGTGTATAAGAATGCTTGTGATTTCTGTACATTGATTTTGTATCCTGAGACATTGCTGAAGTTGCTTATCAGCTTAAGGAGATTTTGGGCTGAGACAATGGGGATTTCTAGATATACAATCATGTCATCTGCAAACAGGGACAATTTGACTTCCTCTTTTCCTAATTGAATACCCTTTATTTCCTTCTCCTGCATAATTGCCCTGGATAGAACTTCCAACACTATGTTGAATAGGAGTGGTGAGAGAGGGCATCCCTGTCTTGTGCCAGTTTTCAAAGGGAATGCTTCCAGTTTTTGCCCATTCAGTATGATATTGGCTGTGGGTTTGTCAATTAGCTCTTATTATTTTGAGATACGTGTCATCAATACCTAATTTGTTGAGAGTTTTTAGCATGAAGCATTGTTGAATTTTGTCAAAGGCCTTTTCTGCATCTATTGAGATAATCATGTGGTTTTTGTCTTTGGTTCTGTTTATATGCTGGATTACATTTATTGATTTGCATATATTGAACCAGCCTTGCATCCCAGGGATGAAGCCCACTTGATCATGGTGGATAAGCTTTTTGATGTGCTGCTGGATTCAGTTTGCCAGTGTTTTATTGAGGATTCTTGCATCAATGTTCATCAAGGATATTGGTCTAAAATTCTCTTTTTTGGTTGTGTCTCTGCCCGGCTTTGGTATCAGGATGATGCTGGCCTCATAAAATGAGTTAGAGAGGATTCTCTCTTTTTCTATTGATTAGAATAGTTTCAGAAGGAATGGTACCAGTTCGTCCTTGTACCTCTAGTAGAATTCGACTGTGAATCCTTCTGGTCCTGGACTCTTTTTGGTTGGTAAGCTATTGATTATTGCCACAATTTCAGAGCCTGTTATTGGTCTATTCAGATATTCAAGTTCTTCTTGGTTTAGTCTTGGGAGGGTGTATGTGTCGAGGAATTTATCTATTTCTTCTAGATTTTCTAGTTTATTTGCATAGAGGTGCTTGTAGTATTCTCTGATGGTAGTTTGTATTTCTGTGGGATTGGTGATGATATCCCCTTTATCATTTTTTATTGCATCTATTTGATTCTTCTCTTTTCTTCTTTATTAGTCTTGCTAGTGGTCTATAGATTTTGTTGTTCTTTTCGGAAAACCAGCTCCTGGATTCATTAAATTTTTGAAGGGTTTTTTTGTGTCTCTATTTCCTTCAGTTCTGCTCTGATTTTAGTTATTTCTTGCCTTCTACTAGCGTTTGAATGTGTTTGCTTTTGCTTTTCTAGTTCTTTTAATTGTAATGTTAGGGTGTCAATTTTGGATCTTTCCTGCTTTCTCTTGTGGGCATTTAGTGCTATAAATTTCCCTCTACACACTGCTTTGAATGTGTCCCAGAGATTCTGGTATGTTGTGTCTTTGTTCTCGTTGGTTTCAAAGAACATCTTTATTTCTGCCTTCATTTCATTATGTACCCAATAGTCATTCAGGAGCAGGTTGTTCAGTTTCCATGTAGTTGAGTGGTTTTGAGTGAGTTTCTTAATCCTGAGTTCTAGTTTGATTGCACTGTGGTCTGAGAGACAGTTTGTTATAATTTCTGTTCTTTTACATTTGCTGAGGAGAGCTTTACTTCCAACTATGTGGTCAATTTTGGAATAGGTGTGGTGTGGTGCTGAAAAAAATGTGTATTCTGTTGAATTGGGGTGGAGAGTTCTGTAGATGTCTATTAGGTCTACTTGGTTCAGAGCTGAGTTCAATTCCTGGGTATCCTTGTTAACTTTCTGTCTCGTTGATCTGTCTAATGTTGACAGTGGGGTGTTAAAGTCTCCGATTATTATTGTGTGGGAGTCTAAGTCTCTTTGTAGGTCACTCAGGACTTGCTTTATAAACCTGGATGCTCCTGTATTGGGTGCATATATATTTAGGATAGTTAGCTCTTCTTGTTGAATTGATCCCTTTACCATTATATAATGGCCTTCTTTGTCTCTTTTGATCTTTGTTGGTTTAAAGTCTGTTTTATCAGAGACTAGGATTGCAACCCCTGCCTTTTTTTGTTTTCCGTTTGCTTGGTAGATCTTCCTCCATCCTTTTATTTTAAGCCAAGTGTGTCTCTGCACGTGAGATGGGTTTCCTGAATACAGCACACTGATGATTCTTGACTCTTTATCCAATTTGCCAGTGTGTGTCTTTTAATGGGAGCATTTAGTCCATTTACACTTAAAGTTAATATTGTTATGTGTGAATTTGATCCTGTCATTATGATGTTACCTGGTTATTTTGCTTGTTAGTTGATGCAGTTTCTTCCTAGCCTCAATGGTCTTTACAATTTGGCATGATTTTGCAGTGGCTGGTACCGGCTGTTCCTTTCCATGTTTAGTGCTTCCTTCAGGAGCTCTTTTAGGGCAGGCCTGGTGGTGACAAAATCTCTCAGCATTTGCTTGTCTGTAAAGTATTTTATTTCTCCTTCACTTATGAAGCTTAGTTTGGCTGGGTATGAAATTCTGGGTTGAAAATTCTTTAAGAATATTGAATATTGGCCCCCACTCTCTTCTGGCTTGTAGAGTTTCTGCTGAGAGATCAGTTGTTAGTCTGATGGGCTTCCCTTTGTGGGTAACCTGACCTTTCTCTCTGGCTGCTCTTAAGATTTTTTCCTTCATTTCAACTTTGGTGAATCTGACAATTATGTGTCTTGGAGTTGCTCTTCTCGAGGAGTATCTTTGTGGTGTTCTCTGTATTTCCTGAATCTGAATGTTGGCCTGCCTTGCTAGATTGGGGAAGTTCTCCTAGATAATATCCTGCAGAGTGTTTTTCAACTTGGTTCCATTCTGCCCGTCACTTTCAGGTACACCAGTCAGACGTAGATTTGGTCTTTTCACATAGTCCCATATTTCTTGGAGGCTTTGTTCATTTCTTTATATTCTTTTTTCTCTGAACTTCCCTTCTCACTTCATTTCATTCATTTCATCTTCCATCACTGATACCCTTTCTTCCAGTTGATTGCATCGGCTCCTGACGCTTCTGCATTTTTCACATAGTTCTCCAGCCTTGGCTTTCAGCTCCATCAGTTCCTTTAAGCACTTCTCTGTATTGGTTATTCTAGTTATACATTCATCTAATTTTTTTTCAAAGTTTTTAACTTCTTTGCCTTTGGTTTGAATTTCCTCCTGTAGCTCGGAGTAGTTTGAATGTCTGAAGCCTTCTTCTCTCAGCTCGTCAAAGTCATTCTCCGTCCAGCTTTGTTCCGTTGCTGGTGAGGAACTGCATTCCTTTGGAGGAGGAGAGGCGCTCTGCTTTTTAGAGTTTCCAGTTTTTCTGCTCTGTTTTTTCCCCATCTTTGTGGTTTTATCTACTTTTGGTCTTCGATGATGGTGATGTACAGATGGTTTTTTGGTGTGGATGTCCTTTCTGCTTGTTAGTTTTCCTTCTACCAGACAGGACCCTCAGCTGCAGGTCTGTTGGAGTTTACTAGAGGTCCACTCCAGACCCTGTTTGCCTGGCTATCAGCAGCAGAGGCTGCAGAACAGCGGATTTTCATTAACTGCGAATGCTGCTGCCTGATTGTTCCTCTGGAAGTTTTGTCTCAGAGCAGTACCTGGCTGTGTGAGGTGTCAGTCTGCCCCTACTTGGGGGTGCCTCCCAGTTAGGCTGCTCGGGGGTCAGGGGTCGGGGATCCACTTGAGGAGGCAGTCTGCCCATTCTCAGATCTCTAGCTGCGTGCTGGGAGAACGACTACTCTCTTCAAATCTGTCAGACAGGGACATTTAAGTCTGCAGAGGTTACTGCTGTCTGTTTGTTTGTCTGTGCCCTGCCCCCAGAGGTGGAGCCTACAGAGGCAGGCAGGCCTCTTTGAGCTCTGGTGGGATCCACCCAGTTCGAGCTTCCTGGCTGCTTTGTTTACCTAAGCAAGCCTGGGCAATAGTGGGCGCCCCTCCCCCAGCCTCACTGCTGCCTTGCAGTTTGATCTCAGACTGCTGTGCTAGCAATCAGTGAGACTCTGTGGGCATAGGACCCTCCGATCCAGGTGTGGGATATAATCTCCTGGTGTGCTGTTTTCCAGGCCCGTTGGAAAAGCGCAGTATTAGGGTGGGAGTGACCTGATTTTCCAGGTGCCATCTGTCACCCCTTTCTTTGACTAGGAAAGGGAACTCCCTGACCCCTTGCGCTTCCCGAGTGAGGCAATGCCTCGCCCTGCTTCGGCTCATGCATGGTGCAGTGCACCCACTGTCCTGTGCCCAGTGTCTGGCACTCCCTAGTGAGATGGACCTGGTACCTCAGATGGAATTGCAGAAATCACCCGTCTTCTGCGTTGCTCACGCTGGGAGCTGTCGACCGGAGCTCTTCCTATTCGGCCATCTTGGCTCCCTCGAGATGGGATCTTATCTAACACTAGTCAGGAAAGTCGTGGAATTGTTCTGTAGTTTTAAACAAGAAAAAGTACCATTCTAGAGAGTAAATTTGAAGTAGCAATGGAAGAAAGAATCAAGCTAGCTTTTGTATTTACCTTTGAAAGCCTGGTTTGGTCAATGAAAGCAGTTTCACATTTGGTATTATACTAAAATTACTTGGTCACAGGCATGGTTCTCTGCTCACATTTTAAATTCATTCAGACCTTAATGTTTCCAGGTTTGTGTACTGAAAAATGATTCAATGTTGGGTATGTACTAGCCATGCAATACATATATTTAATAAATGAATAAATACTTTTAAAGTGTGTTTGTGTGTGTAATGTTTGTGGAAAAGATACCATTTAATAAAAATTTTAGACCTCTGAACTCTCTGTGGGATTAGCAGCAATGAACTGCTAATCCCACAGAGAGTTCAGAGGTCTAAGGGAATGAAGTTTCTTATGTCCTTATCAACGGTTATGAGTGGATATTTAGCAACTAAGCTAATTAGAAAGAGCTTACATCATCAGAATTAATGAGGATTTAAGACACTTGATTGAGTCAAGGGAAATTTTTCAAAGTTCTCTGCCATGTGCTATTGATCTCTCAGCAGTTCATTAAACACCTGAAGCAAACACAGCTGTGAGCCAGCAGGGCAGTGGATGGAAGTGCTAAAGATTTACAGCTCCAGTGGATCTCATCCATCAGGTACCTTCTTTGTCTCTTGTTGTCCAGCCCCAGCTTCGTCCCATAACTTTTTTATTTTAACTTCTATTTTAGGTTCATGGATACATGTGCAGGTTAGTTATATAGGCAAACTTATGCCATGGGGGTTTAGTGTGTGTATTGTTTAGTCACCCACGTACTAAGCCTACTACCCAACAGTTATTTTATCTGATACTTACCCTTCTCCCACCTTTCTTCCTCAAGTAGGCCCCTGTGTCTGTTCCCTTCTTTGTGTCCATGTGTTCTCATCATATAGCTCCCACTTATAGGTGAGAATATGCCATATTTGGTTTTCTGTTCTGGCATTAGTTAGCTAAGTATGATAGCCTCCAGCTACATCCATGTTCCTGCAGGGGACATGATCTCATTCTTTTGTATGGCTGCATAATATTCCATAGTGTATATGTACCACATATTCTTTATCCAGTCTACTGTTGATGAGCATTTAGCTTGATTTCCTGCAAGGGATAGGATATCATTCTTTTATATGGTTGCATAGTATTCCATGGTGTATGTGTACCACATTTTCTTTATCCAGCCTACTGTTTATGGACATTTAGATTGATTCTATGTCTTTGCTATTGCGACTAATGCTGCAATGAACATACACGTGCATGTCTCCTTATGAAAGAATAATTTATATTTTGGGGAGTATATACCCAGTAATGGAATTTCTGGGTTGAATAGTAACTTTGCTTTTAGTTCTTTGAGAAATTGCCACACTGCTTTCCACAATGGCTGAACTAATTTACACTCCCTCCAACAGTGTCTCAGCATTCCCTTTTCTCTACAACCTCACCAACATCTGTTATTTTTTGACTTTTTTTTTTTTTCAGTCTCGCTCTGTCACCCAGGCTGGAGTGCAGTGGTGCAATCTCAGCTCACTGCAGCCTCCACCTCCTAGGTTCAAGTGATTCTCCTGCTTCAAACTCCCGAGTATCTGAGGCTACAGGTGCCTGTCCCCACACCCAGCTAATTTTTGTATTTGTAGTAGAGATGGGGTTTCACCCTGTTGGCCAGGATGGTCTCAATCCCCTGGCCTCATGATACACCCTCCTCAGCCTCCCAAAGTGCTGAGATTACAGGCGTGAGCCACTGGGCCCAGCCTTGACTTTTTAGTACTAGCCATCCTATTGCAGACCTCTTGTCCCACTGTTTGTTGCTATTTCCTAGTCCTTTCTGTATCCTCAGAAGGTCTCTTAGTGACTAATGAAAAGTCAGGTAAATAGAAGGATGTCCAGTACAAAGGTTGAGAAACTCATGCAACATGATGGCCTTTTTTCATAAAGCATATTTGACCAGAAGAGAATTCTGGATGGGAGGTCAAACAGTGTTTTCCATATTCTTTTCATATTCTTTTGCTAGTTCACCTATTTTCATCCCACACCACTCCCCACCTTTGCAAGTCCAAGATAAATCATGCCTCTTATGGAAAATCATCCACAGCCACCATGTCACATAGCCATATGCTAACTGCTGCTAATTGCATAATATAGGTGCATCCTTTAAGATACCAGGAAATACAAAAATTAAAAAAAATTATACTTAAGCACGAATAAAAGTTAAGTGTGATCTTGAAAGTTGGTGAAGAAATTAAAATTACTTAATTTTTCTTTTTAGTAGAAACTTATAGACATATCCAATCTCCTAATTAAATAATGGCAGTTAAGTAGTACATGGAAGAAAGACAGAAGATAGATAAAAAGATAGACAAATTCATAATTATGTTTAATAACTACATTTCCATTAACAGGATCCTCTTTTTCTGGATCATTTACCAATTTACCAATTAGCCACCTACACTGCCAACAAATTTGCTACCTAATTGAGGAGAGGAGACTAACAGGAGCCAGGCCACGACTTAAGAGATCACAGCCTACGGTAGGTGACGTCTGAACACATAATCATGACACAGCTGAGCCCACCTCCGAGGGAGGCACTTGTTAGTTGCCAGGAATATCAGCATAAGGGACTCTTTTGGAGTTAATGCCTGTGACAGGCTGAATTGTGTCTCCTTTATATTCATACATTGAAATCCTAATCCCAAGTATCTCAAACTGTGACTGTTTTCAGAGACACGGTCTTTTAAGAGATAATTAAAATGAGGCTTTAGGGTGGGCACTAATTCAGTATAACTGGTGTCTTTATAAGAAGAGATTTGGACACAGAAACAGAAGAAAGACCATGTGAAGATACAGGCAGAAGATTGCCGTCCATAATCCAAGGAGAGGGGCCTTAAAAGAAACGAAATCTGTCGACTCCTTGACTTTGGACTTTTAGCTTCCAGAATTGTGAGAAATTTCTGCTGTTTAAGCTACTCAGTCTGTGGCAGTTTGTTACAGTAAAACTAACAAACTGATACAGAGGGGAAGTGCCTGTGAAGGTAGCCTACATATATGATACATTAACAGGATCTGAGATTATCAAGTGAAACAAAGTAGGGGGAAAGAAACTTTTCCAGAGAGAGCAGCACATGCAAAATCACAGCAAAGATACAGGGTGCAGGGCATTCAGACGTCTCTAAGTGCATTTAACTGGAGGCCAGGATGGGTACAGGATGGCAAGATGAACCTGGGGCTCTAAGCAGAGTTCAGATCTCAGAGGGCATCAAGTGATTGCTTAACAGGAACCACTGACTTTCTGCTCAAAGGAGAAAAAGAGTTCTTTGCTGTTGAGGATGACACACTGGTCAAGTTGAATTTCACCCTCTCTGCCTACCCTAGACCATTGTTATTATTCTCTGATTCCTGGCTCACCACTACTCTCACCTATACTGGGGGAAGCCCCATGGAAGAACTCAAGAAGAAAGCCATCTTACAAAGGGGCATTAATTAATTGGCAGGGAGTCTGAAGGAGTGCTAGAATAGATTGATCACAACAGATAGAGATAAGTCGCTTGAGGAAGTGAACAGCTGGATAGGTCTATGTTTATTTTCCACAGTTGCAAATTTATAACAAAATTAATACAACTTATCACCAGAGATTGATGGCATTTCAGAAGCAGTGGGCAACCACACAGGTGAAACATTTTATTATGTATATATATGAACACAGTCATTCATTAAAACAAGTGGGTCTGGTGCGGTGGCTCATGCCTGTAATCCCAGCACTTTGGGAGGTTGAGGCGGGGGGTGGGGATCACGGGGCCAGGAGATCGAGACCATCCTGGCTAACACGGTGAAACCCCGTCTCTACTAAAAATGCAAAAAAAATTAGCCGGGCATGGTGGTGGGTGCCTGCAGTCCCAGCTACTCGGGAGGCTGAGGCGGGAGAATGGTGTGAACCCAGGAGGCGGAGCTTGCAGTGAGCCGAGATCACACCACTGCACTCCAGCCTGGGTGACAGAGCAAGACTCCATCTAAAAATAATAATAATAATAATGCTCTTACCACTATGGAATGGATGACTGGATACGTCCATAGAATGCAGCTATAGACAAATATTATTTGATATATACAACTGAGAGTTCCATATTTTGTAAAGTAAGTTTTGTTAACAAAGAAGACTAAGGAGTCATACATTTTGGAAGATAAAGTATTTAATAGGGATTAAATTCATGCATTCAAGAACCATACTTCCCTGGTTCAAATTCTACTTCTACCATTTTTCAGTTCTTTAATCCTCAGAAAGTCACACAGACTCTCAGAGCTTCAGTTTTCAGTTTTTAATGTTAAGATAAGTCTCAGTATAGTAATGACAAGCATTATGGGATTTGTCAATAATTATAATTAGTATTTTACATATTTTGCCCCATTTAGTCCTCAGAAAAACTTTATTCTATAATAGTTATCAATAGTGCAAACCTGGTGGTTTATGCCTGTAATCTCAGCACTTTAGGAGACTGAGGCAGGCAGATCACTTGAGGTCAGGAGTTCAAGACCACCCTGGCCAACATGGTGAAACCTCATCTCTACTAAAAATACAAATATATATACAATATATAATATATATATTATATTATTTATATATATATATTTATATTAGCTGGGTATGGTGGTGCATGTTTGTAATCCTGGTTACTGGGGAGGCTGAGGCAGGAGAATCGCTTGAAACAGGGATGTGGAGGCTGCAGTGAGCCGAGATCGCACCACTGCACTCCAGCCTGAGTGAAAGAGTGAGACTCCATCTTGAAAAAAACAAAAAGAATGATTAACTCATTTTGCTGATCAGGAAATTGAGGCAGAGAGTGGTTAAATAACTAGCCCAAGGTCATTGAACTATTATAGTAAATGACAAAGCTGAGATGCCAACCCACGCAATTTCTCTCCAGTGTGTATATTTTCATTATACGCTACAATTCCATGTGATTATTAGCACCCTTATTATTATTGTAAATTCATGGCATAGGCACACACTATCTGTTCATTAACCTACTTGAATTCCAGGTCTTTGTATGAATCCAGTCTCACCTCACTCTGCCTTAAGCAGGTTGTCTCTTAAATGAGGTCCTGGTTCTTGCTCTCCTCTCCAGGATTCTGGCTGGCACTTTTTGCCTTCAGTCTCAGTTCCTCTTCATAATACCTCCATCTGGATGCTCACTTGTAGCTGAATTTTGGTTTCTGATAAATGCTTCTCTTGCTCAGTTCTTTGGTCTTGCTTTGGGGACATCTCTGACTTGATTCAGTCCCTTCCCTTAAAGCTCCTTTTTGGGGGACCCAGTTCACCCATGACTCTGTAGCTACTTTCTCCTGATTGGGACTAGTCGACTCCTCCCAGTACAAATGTCCTTCTTCTCTCTTCTCCAGTGATGTGAAACTTCCTGCTTTCAGGCAAGATGAGGGAGCTTTACTTAAAAATACAGGAGGAGTGAAGGTTGAGCGCCTGGGCTTTGGAGTGGGGAGCTTTCCATTTGAACCTTGGTCCTACCATTTATCATCCACTCTGCCACGTGGACAACACTCCTCCCTCCCTCAGGGTTGCTTTAGATATTAAAAGAGATAACATATGAAAAGGCCTTAGCAAAGGTCATAGTATACAGTAAGTGCTTAGTGAACGTTATTTTTACAATTATAATTTTAATTGTGCTAAAAGCATTATAATTTATGTTTTCAGAAATACAGTATATAAAAGCAGCAAATAGCAAGCCGTGTTTGATCATGAATTTCTGCTGCTTCCAACCTTTGGAACCTCCTAATTGCCTCCTAAATGGGTTTCATAAGTTGGCACCTTTTAATCTCTTTAAACATGTAGCCTTCCACCTCTCCCTTTATGCTTTATACTCTAATAATGATAAATGACTTACTCTTTCTCAAAAAACACCATGTATCTTTGCTTAACATAGTGTGCCACTTATTCCTAGAATCTCCACCCACTCATGTTCTCATCTAGAATGTTCCTACTAAACCTTGTAAACCACTGCAACAAGAATCTTCCTTCCAGCCTTTTCTGAGGGCCCAACACTATCTTTCCCAATCCAAGAAGAGATTGATCTGTGTGCAACCAATGTGCCTTGAAAGTTTGTCTCATAGCAGATGCAATTATCACATGTTGTTCCTTCATTCTGTAACTTTTACTAGGTCTGTTTCCACGCAGAATGATCTATGGTTGGATCAGTAAGTGTGTCTAATTCAGAAGCTAGTGTCAGTATGTCCAATTGCTCATAAAGGTTAAGTTTTGTACTGCAATCTACCCTTATTATTAATAATGGGTATATTTTGGCTTTTATTTGCTTGAAACGTTATTTTTCAGTTAGTTTGTAATCCAGGTCATGGCAAAAGGAATGTTATTCATTTAGCTTCTCTCAAATAACTCTGATGTGTGGGCTATGCACCTTGAGAAATGAGCAAGGTGTAAAATTTTGGAAATGAGTTATGCATGGAATGATTTTGGCTTTTGGCAGAGCTGGAACAGATGCTTGTAAACTGTGCTTTTCTAAGCACAGGCCATGCTGGCTCTTTTTTTTTTTCTTTTTTTTAATTTTAGTGACTTGCAACCTGCATTACACAGTGCAGCTGGTTTTTCATTGTGGAGTTGGCTTTATGTATGTGTGACATGGTCTAGGGACTTTGAATCTTTGAATCTTTGGACTGTTTTGCCCATGGTAGGTTACTGCAGGTTATTGTGACACTGGCCAGAGTTCTGTGATAGCTTATATAGAAGGACGCCCCAACAAATGTGAAGAGGGCTTCTGGAGTCCCAACAAATTTGTAGACTGCCTGTGGGTACAGGTCCCAGCACCATGATCTTGACCTGTACTTAGTTTATGTGCATGAAGAACAGGGAGCATGCAAATAGTGGTGGCCTCAGAGGCATCAGTTAAAAGGTTCAGCTGAGGCAAGAGTTTGATTAGAGACAACATATCATCACTAAAGAACTTTTAGGCCTCAGTGGTTGAGGAATATGTGCTGTGCTTAGTTGGAAAGAAAGTGAATTATGAGCGTGTTACAGGGCACAAGGGTAGTTCTAGGTTGAAATTGTTAACACCAGGCCTAGGGAAGAGGCTAAATTGGCTGCCGAATTTTAGTTACGATTCAAGTTGAGGAAGGAAATTGCAGGTCTAGAGCCAGCACCAGGGTATAAGTCTGTTCTCACACTCCTATATAGAATGTCACTGAGACTGGGTAATTTATAAAGGAAGGAGGTTTAATTGACTTACAGTTCTGCATGGCTGGGGAGGCCTCAGAAAACTTATTATCATGGCTGAAGGTGACACAGGCACATCTTACATGGCAGCAGGTGAGAGAGAGAACTGAAGGAAGCAAAACCATCAGATCTTATGAGAACTCACTATCACAAGAACAGCATGGGGGAAACTGCTCCTATGATCCAATCACCTCCCACCAGGTTCATCCCTCAATATGTGAGAATTATGGGGAATACAATTCAAGATGAGATTTGGGTAAGGACACAGCCAACCATATCAACCAGCTTTTCCATGGGGTCGAGTATCAACTAACTCACCCTCCCACTATCAACACTATCTTGTGATAAATTAATTCTGTATCTCTTAATTACTTACAAGAAGGGGAAACTCTCTCAAAGAAGAGATATTTTTATGTCTTAAAATTTTGAAAGATAAATGAAGGAGAAGCAGCCTTAGTATTTCAGAACTGAAAAATGCTTTATCATAAGAAAGTGTGGGGAACTCCATTTACTTCGTAGAACCCCCATTCAGCAGACATGGAAGGCAGGAGCTTTTCAATGTTATGAGTGGAAAAGTAAGCAAATCCATTCTGACTTATCAGGCAGTATTTATAAGTAAATTTTATTGATATAGTAAAAAATTCCAGAATTAATATCTTGGTGAGAAGGCTTTCCAATTGAGTTAAAATTTCAATTATTAGATTTTTAAAAAATAGCACGAACTGAATGATATGCCAGCAAGGTCTCCACCAAGATATCCATCTTCTTTTAGCACAATACTAACTTTCTGCTGCAGTATTTGGCAATACAAATGATCAGGTTGAAAATATTTTTCTCTGCGAAAACTCTTTTAGAAACCATGATGAATTGCTCTGTTTATCCAGTTCTCAGAATAAATGCCATTGCTATGATAATCTTTTCTTTAATAGTAACTTCTTGGAATTTTTTAAATAGTGAAGAACTTCAGAGACTCAGTGTTACACAAATACAACTTCTGAGACCATGAAGAAGAAAATGCACCCCTTCCAATGAGAAAGAGCTCAATTTTCGAATGCTTAGAGATCACTGTCTTGTCCAATGTATTGAGAACTCTTCCAACTGACACCAAGTGGTCAAAAAATTAAGTGAGTGGGGACTTTAAAATCTGTTAAATTTTAACTCACAAGTATCAGGAAAAAAAAATGATTTGGACCTTAATTCTTTGGAAGCATTATATTTATACTTTAAGTTGCAAAATGATTTAATCTATTTTAATATAGGCCCAGTAATGTTATAGTAGCAAAAAAAAAAAGTTATTTAAATGTGGGTCATCTCATTATTGACATTTTGTGATTCGAGTATAATTGTTATCACTCAAGTTCAAAATGGATCTCCTGCTAGGCTATTTTGGCAATGTTACTGAGAAAATAATTGTGAGCCAGAAAATCAAACCGAGATTAAATTTTCAGCCTTAGAGTTGTTTTAACCAATGTGCTCTTCTGACCCATTTTAGAGTCTACAGGGGTTGGGGAAGGTCAGCTCAGTTCATTGATAGTTCTAAAGGCTATGCATTCCAAGAAGCAGTGTTAGCATTAGATGTGGGGCCTCAACTGGGAATGGGAAGAACTGGCTTGTTAAACTTGTGTTCTTTTCCCTGGGCAAGTAAAGCACAGTTCTAAGAGAACACAATGTGGAGGAAGGAAGGAGGAAATACTCCCCCTTTCTTGTGGATTGAGATCAATTAGTGGAACACTCTGCTTCTCTCTGTCTCATTACTCATTACATCATGGAAAAGTTACTGACTAATCTTAGAGTCAATTGGGAAGTAATCAACTACATTCTTGACACAATTTCGTTTTCTTTTTGGAGAGTCTGAAGCCTCTATTGCTTTTTGTCATATGTTGCACAGTTTTTGTCATATGTTGCACAGTTTTCTTTCCCTGGGAGCAGAGGCTTGTAAAGGGATAGCAATACCTGCAGATGGAAGAGTAAGGCTTTCTAATTTAAAGGCAGGAGCCAATAGCAGAGGGTCTATCTGCATGAGGAATGCACTATGTCCTCCAAACTCTGATTTCTCATTAATAAAGGTGCCACCTTGCTTCCATCTAATGATAAACTAGTTTATTTTTGAGAATTGTTTCTTCTGCACCATCAAACACACAGGGTAGGGAAAATTTCAGGATCTTGTGCAAAAGGAAAAGGGCCTAAAGGATGTACCCACCTATGGGACAGTAAGGAGAGGGAATACAGGGTGGCCAGGATTATGTGGGGTGTGATAATTCAGGACACTCTTTCCATCTTGAAATAACTCTGAGTCAGCATCAATTGTCTTTGTGTGCCAAGCTTAAATGAGGCAATGCTGAAAATGGGGCTGACTTGTTCCATTTTTGTGTGTGTGTGTGTGACATCACCCCAAACTGCTGTTTAGTGAGAAACGCATCCTGAATTCATTAATGCTTTTTATTCTTGCATGCATTTCCCTATGGATCAAGTCCTGGAGAAGTTAGATATGAGACAGTCCCCATGAGGCAGTTAATGGTGGGATAGCCTGGGACTATACAATTTTGTGAATCATGCCAGTGAAAACTCAAAAATGTATCCACCACCCTTATCAATCAAGGCCTTTTTGCCTCGGTTTTAAACTTACTTAGAGCAACAAGAAACTTTGTCTACCTTTGAACATGTTGAACTTCAGCTGATTGAGGTGTCCCATATTTTTCTACTGGTCTCACCAATACAAAGACAAGCAACACTATCACCTCTTTCATTGTAAACATATTTCTCTTCTCAACCAAGCATCCCACTAAAACCTTTCTGTGTGTCACAGTACTGATGTGTTCTCTATGTGAAGCAGAAGGAGCACTGGCGTTCTCCTGGACTGGAGTCCTAGTCTGGCCAGGGATACATACTACAATATCTTTAAATTAATTTCCTGGCATCTTTAAGCCTCAGGACTCTGTTATGTAAACTGAAACATCACTGTAGCTTCATTTTGGTGATTACAAACAGCCAGACTACAACTCCAAAGCCACCCTACCCATGCTCAAGTCCTGGTTCTTCCTCTTATTAGCGCTGAAGACCTTACTCAAGTTAAATAACTACTCTATGTCTGAATCTTCTCATCAGTAAAATGGACATATCAAGCGTATTCTGATATCACAATGTTGTTCTAATAATAGGTGAGTGAATAAATTTTAAGTTATTAGTGTAGTGCCTGACATATAATTAGTGAAACACAAGTGTTGTTATTAGTTATAACAGATAAAACCCTCAAATCTTTTGTTTGGCATTGAAGACTCTGCATTAATGAATTAATCTGTTTCTCAACATCCACTGCATATGTACTCTAGGACAGGGGTCTCCAACCCCCCCCGGGCCACAGACTCATACCTATCCATGGCCTGTTAGGAACCAGGACACACACCAGGAGGTGAGAGGCAGGTGAGCAAGTGAAGTTTCATCTGTATTTCTGGCCGCTTCCTCTTACATTATCGCCTGAGCTCCACCTTCTGTTAGATCTGCCAGCCATGACACTAGATTCTCATAGGAACGTGAATCCTATTGTGGACTGTGCATGAGAGGGATGTAGGTTGAGGGCTCCTCACATAAGAATCTAATGCCTGATGATCTGTCATTGTTTCCCATCAGCCCCAGAGGGAACCATCTAGTTGCAGGAAAGCAAGCTCAGGGCTTCCAATGATGCCACATTATGGTGAGTTGTATACTTATTTCATTATGTATTACAATGTAGTAATAATAGAAATAAAGTGCAACATAAATGTAATGTGCTTGATTTATCCTGAAAACGGTCCCCCTATCCCAGTCTGTGGAAAAATTGTCTTCCATGTAACTGGTCCCTAGTACCAAAAAGGTTGGGAACCGCTGCCTTAGGGAACACAGTATTTGCTAAACATTATGAGGTTGGGCCCATGTCTAATCCATTGTTTTATTTCTAGTATCTATTCATGCTATCTATGTAAATATATATATATTAAATAAGTTAGTGAATTAATCCATGCCACACTAAAATTTACCCTTGATCTCTATCTTTGTCAGAGACATTTATATTCTGTGACTTTATGTTCATAAATGTTATTTTCTGGGTGTTCCTCTCCTACTTCTTTCCCAATATAACTCTGACCTGTTCTTCAAGGTCTAGTTCAAATGTCATCTGTTTAATTAAGATGCTTTATCTGGAAAGGGCATCATTGTTCTGAAGTGAGAAAGAAATGAGGAGCAGAACTGTAGAAACACTTTCCAAAATTTTGCTGGAATAGAGCCCAGCAACATGGAACAGTGGCAACAGGAAAATATGGGGTTTGTGTTCATCCTTAGCCTTGCCCCTCAAATCTCCTTTTGTCCATCCAGAAATTTTTGTTTTTGGTGCACTTATTCTTTGATAGAAAAACCTAACAGTTTCCTTATTGCAAGTAGAGATCATAAAAATGTTTAGAATATTTTTCTAACTTTCATGTTTGTTCTATAATTCACATTCTAAGTTACAATGATGTATTTCACATGCACATGGAGCAACATGACAAGTTCTCCAAATCCCGGTCCAATCCAAATGCTTACTCTTCACTCCTCCTATAAGGAAATTCTAGAAACAAACACCATTGCTTGATGATGAGGAAAAAAATAATATAACACAGGAGAACTAGCACTATGTTTATATATGCATTAAAACAAGAAAATGTATTTGCTTTCACATCACCCCTTTGACTTTTGTCAGAAAAGCATTAAAATCATCACTGTATAAATAAATTGAGAACGGAGGCACAGAGGTTGCAACAATTAAAAATAAAATTTAAAAAATGTAACGAGTTGAGTGCAGGGCAAAATTCTGAAACCTACTCTAATTATTATAAACTTGGTCTTTTATTCATGGTATCTTAATGGAAAGTAATCTGTATATTTTAATTCCATGGCCAAGATAATTTAGATGAAAGTGTTGCAAGTCCTCATTATTAATAACCACTCACGAATATTATGACAAGATTTAGTTTTTTGCCCTGTAGTTATAGTTGAGCTTCCACATTCAAGCTGGCCTTTAATTTCTTAAACACCATTTTGGCTATGGAAAAAAATACAGCCTTAAGGGAAAAAAGTATAATAATTATAGTATTAACTCACAAGAAAGCTTTGTGCTATTAATCTGGAATCTGGGCCTTTAGCCCACATATCCTTAACATAAATACCCTTTTACACAGATGAAAAGTGCGGAAAACTGAAATCTGAAAAAGTCATTATTCCTAAGCATTCTCCAAAAGGGAGAAAAGCCAGTGCTTTACACCAACTGGCAACTTATATGAGTCTAAAATTGAAACTTTTTCACTGTTTAAGTTCTAGATCAGTGGACCCCAACCTTTTTGGCACCAGGGACCAGTTTCATGGAAGACAATCTTTCCACAGACTTGTGGGTGCAGGAGGATGGTTTTGGGATTAAACTGTTCCACTTCAGATCATCAGGCATTAGATTCTCATAAGCAGTGTGCAACTTATATCCCTCACATGCACAGTACACAGTGGGGTTCACATTCCTATGAGAATCTAGTGCCCTGCTGCCATTGATGTGATGGGAGGCGGAGCTCAGGTGGTAATGCTCTCTTGCCTGCCACTTACCTCCTCCTGTGCAGCCCAGTTCCTAACAGACCATAGATCCATATCAGTCCATGTCTCAGGGGTTGGGGACTCCTGATCTAGAAGGTATCAGCATGATAATATCCTTTTGAATTCATTCATATACTGAAAGCATATTATATGGCAGCTACTGTTTCAAATACATGGCATAGGATCCCCCACATCCATGTCTTTTCTATATGATTCTAAACTCACTGAACAGACTTTTTGGCAGAGGGGTGGAGGCCTGATCATCTGACTCCAAGGACTTCCCAGGGATTTTCAAAGCGGGCACAAGGCCTTTTCCAACAGTGGCAGCTACAGGGCAAGTGACTCAAGGGATGGCAGTCATCATATGTCCCAGTTTTTCTGGAAAGGGAGAGCATAAAATGGACATGCAAAGTCAGCAAATACAAGAAATATGAAGACAACTCTCTGGTAGTTATGAAAGTACTGGGATCCTTCCAATTTTTTTTCTTTTTAAATAAAATATTTCAATTTGTGTTTATGCCTCTTTAGATCAAAACATGCCTTATTTATGCAAGAGTCTGGTAGTAGGAAAGAAAAAGCACTGTATCATGTAGTAAGTGCAATAACAGAGAAAAATCTAGGGCACTGTGGGAGTTTAGAAAATAATAATTCTCTACACCAGCATTGAGGAAAACAATATTTACTAGAGAGGTGTGCTAAGTTATTATTTTTTGTTTTGTTTCTATGTGTATTTATTTGTTTCAACATTTTGTAGAGAAAATCTGGAGTTGTGGGTGGGAAAGTATACAAGATAGGCATGCTAAGGGCTTTAGGAAGAAGAGGAAATTATCAAGCCAGAATCAAGAAAATATGAAACACAAGAAAATTCATAGTGATTGACAATGGTTAGAGTAGAGGCTCATGTTGAAGAGTAAGAGGAAACAAGCCTTTAAGACACTGTATCTGAGTTCTTAGTTGTAAGCACTGTAGAAAAGTATGTATTGGATCAAGCAAAATGGCTCACTTCCTTGAAATATGGGGGAATAAATCTGTGTAAGTATGGCTGATCCAGCTGGTTTCCTGCCAGTTCTTGGATGGGTCATCCTAGTCCAGAGTATCATGGAAAACTGTCCACACAGCTTGAGTGATTGATTTAAGGGTTTACACTTGTCTCAACTCAGCAATCCAAGCTCTCCCCAGGACTGTTCTAACGGCAGTTCTAAAAGCCTCTTGCATTGGAGGCCAGGTAGATGTGAAGCTTGGCAGTGCTTGGACACAGACTCAACCATACGGAGAATATCAGCCTGTAGCAGGTAAACAAGAGCCCAGCACAGAAGAAAAGGCAGAGCTACAAGAAGACAGTGCCACATTATTTTCATTGGAATCTATGTACCCATCTATGCCTGAGGTAAGATCCACCTCACCCTTCTAAAATACCATATTTTGATCAATTTGGCTCCATGGGGCTTCTGTTACTTGCAGTGTAAAATATACCAATTACACTCAAGCTAGAACATGTTTCTCCTATTGGATAAATGCAATTCATGTTGTAAAATTGATTTAAGAGCTAGGAGATAACACAGATAACATGTGCACCAGCTTACGTTGTGTCATAGATGAGAAAATTGAGAAATAAAGCAGGCAAGTAGCTTTCCCCATACAAGTTGAATTGGTATCAGAGAAATCCCTTCATTAGCAATTGGTAGATATTCTATTTCACAAGTGTATACGTGTGCCATTAACTATGCATGATTGCATATATATGCACACATGCAAGCATATATATAAAAGGCAAAATCATGTACTGTATATGTTTGTTATATAGTATATTCAGACACACATATATAAAACCTAATGCAATTAGTACTATCTATCGACAACGACTTACTTGACTTCAGAGTGGTTACTTTGCACAATGAGAACAGAATAAATATACGTGGACTTTGGAATCACTGGGTATAGCTCATTGGCCTGAAATGACACCAGGGCAGGGAGGGGCTTATTTCGGGGTAGAAGATCCAAATATATTCTTCATATCATTTTATCTATTGCTCTTTTCAATAATTTAAATATTATTTGTTTCTTTAGGTATGTTTCCATTTTACTTTTAGGATGACACATCAAGGTCTAGGTGATTGCTTAAGCTCGTTACTCAGGATGCCATGTCACTGCTGGCTAGAATATTTCTTTGGCAAGTGTTGTTACCATGTCCACCAACTTTATATAGCATACTTGGTTCAGATTTGGAAGCACTGTTTTTTTTCCCTCATTTAAGCGGCTTATGATTAGGGAGGCTGACAAGAATTTAACATGAGTAAGCCTCTGGCAGTGAGAACAGAACTTCTTAATGCTCAGCAGTTAGCACTAAAGACATCAGCACTTGACAATGGAATTAAACTGTCCTTTGACAACAAGAGTTTATGATGACAGTCTAATTGTTCTTTCTCCCAGAAATATCAAAGAGAAAACTGTCCTGTCCTAGCTGCATAAGGAAGGAATAAAGAATAAAAATCTTATTATGCTTCATGCCCCTGTTAGAAAACATTTTAAAAAATTAAAAAATTAAAAATGAAGCTCAAGTAAAATTTAAAACACTCCAAATCCAATTGAAAAATATTTAGAGAGGTTGAATTTTTCAAAAGCTATAGAGACTTGATCATATAGCAGAGGAAAGAACAATAATTTTAGAATGAAATAATAAATCCTGGTTTTATGATGTTTTTATAATTTATCAACATAATTTTCTAAGCATCAGTCCTACCTCACATGTCTTAGATTAGGATTCAAAATTTTGAGGCATAGCAATTATAACATAAAAACATACAATATCAGAGAAACATATGTATTGAAAAGGAATAGAGGTAAGGAAAGAGGGGATGTTATCAAGTTGGTCAGTATTTGGTGTCAAGCTCAACATATAACTCAAAAGCATTCTCAGGCTCTTCCAGATGCATATGACAACCTCTTAGAATTGAAAGATGGTTCAGGCATCATCTACTATAGTGTTTCTACAAAATCCATGTCTAATGGGTATTATTGCTGGGCAGCGACAGATCAAATTCAATAATTTTATCTTCTATGTGAAGAAACGAAAAAATGGTAAAATAAATTGTTCAAGGTCACATGAAGTTATACATTGTTCAAGGTCACATGAAGTTTTTTGTCAGAACTGGTTCTAAATTAGGTCACTCTCCAATCTAAAGCCATTTTTCCTTTTTTTTTTGTCTGAAGCAACATCTTGTTCTTCTTGGACTCCACATAGTATTCTAAAGAGCAAGAATGGCTCATCTCTTATATTTATATTTATTAGAGGACCCAGTCTAGTGCCCATCATAGAGTAAAACATAAAGTGACTGTTGTAGGTTGAAATGTTTCCCTAAAAAGCCCTATGTTGAAGGTCCCTAATACTTCAAAATGTGCCTTTATTAGGAAGTAAGGTCATTGAAGATATAATTAGGTAGGTTAAGAAGAGGCCATTCTAGAGTACAATGGGACCCTAATCTAATGTGACTGGTATTCTCATGTAAAAAGGAAATTGGGACATGAAGGTGCACATACACACACACAGAACACCATGTGAAGGTAAAGGCAGAAATAAGAATGATGCTTCTAAACAACCAGGAATACCTAAGATGTTTAGACAATTACCAAAAACTATGCAAAGCCCATGGAATGGAATGTTATTGTGCCATATAAAACAGAACATTATAGAATATGTGACCACATGATGAACCTTGAGGAAATCAAGCTAACTGAAATAATATAGTCACCGAATAAGTGCTGTATGATCTCACAAGTGGAATATAACAACATCAAATTCATACAGGCAGATAGTAGAATGGTGGTTACCAGGCAGGGATGGGGAGCAGGGGAAATGAGGAGTTGTAGGTCTGAGGATACAAACTAGCACTTACTTATGTAAAGTGAATAAGTCTAGAGGTCTAATGCATAGCAGAAGAATTATAGTTAATAATATTGTATTGCATATTAGAAATTTACTAACAGTAGATTTCAGATACATATCACACATACACACAAAAAGAGTAACTATGTAAACAGATGGATATGTTAGTATGATTCACTGTGGTAATCATTTCAGTATGTATATGTATATTAAAACATATACAGCTGAAACATATACAACTAAACAGCAGCATAAGAAAAATAAGCATAGTTATATCTGTATATTTTTTTATACAAAGACGCCATTGGGCATGAAACCACATAGAAATCATGACAATAAGAGCACAATACACATAGATTAGTTGACCCTAGTTTTCTCATCTCTAAATTTGTATAATAAAATTTTACTTTCAAATTTGTTTTAATGGTTAAAAAAACGTACACATGCAACATGCTTGACACTAGGAGAGTTATCAGAAATGGATAGCCTCTCAAATTCTGTCAGTTTTGAAATGGAAAGGTGGTTCTGATCTTACTTGTGTGAATCCGGAAGCATTAAAATACTTCACATTCAATTTTTTTAGTTAGTTACTCCCAATTTGATAACATGAGTTCATGGCATTTTGAGGAATGAGCTTACAGCCTTGACCACAGAGCGTCCAAGAAGAAATGCCCTCTAGTGGACGTTTTATCCCCACTCGGAGGATGCTTGGGAGGATCTCTTAAGTGTCTCATTTTTTTCTCTAACATATTTTACAAGTTAAAAAATATATATATTTTCAGAACAGTCATTAATACATTAATTTACTTCTTGAAATTTACTATCTTCAGATACATAGTGTTTTGATGAAATTATCTAAAACAAATTCTGGTAAAATACAGACTAGTAACTTATACATCTGGATTTTATTACTGATTCTAAGGGTGACCTTCGGCAAAACCTGGTTTCTTCTATTTTTTTCCCCTACCTGAAACATCAGAGCTCAAAATACCTGACATCAAGTCATCTAGCTGGAGAAATATCAACTTTGTATCTAATCATATTACACTTGATTATAAAGGGAAAATAAGAAGTCCCTTCTGTAGTATTTACCTAGGTATATCATATACATGTAGTTTTAATAATCAGAATAAATATTGGATATATTAAATAGTCGTCTAATGCAAAAATCCTGATTTGAAAGCAAGACTCCTTTTGTATATGGTGTCATGTTTTATATTTCAGGAGAAAAAGAGTAAAGATTTGAGAATCGAATTTTACCGTGGGGAGTCCCTGATATAATTCCAGTTTTCCCACTTCAGAAGATTAATCTTGAAAAACTTAGGGAAAGAAAAAATGTGTAAAGATGGCTTTAAAAAGGAAAAGGTAGAAAAATATAAATGTAGTAAAATAAGAATTTAGCTACAAGGACTGGGCTACGATTTGTTATTCAGAGTGCAAAAGAAGATATGAGTTTAGAATATATTCCATATTTATAATATTTGTATATTTGTTTTATTATTTCTATTTTGATTTACTTTTATCTTATATATAATATATGGTACCTATATATAACTTATATATAATATTTGGTACCCATATATAACTTATAAGAGTGAAAAAATATATAATAAAATATTTTGGGATGCATGCTTTAAATCTGATAGTTAAACATGATCATTGAGTCTTTCAAGCCCAGAAATAAATTTCTGCATTATTCATACAGTCAATTGATCACCAGTAAGGATGCCAAAAACACAAAATACTGAAAGGAGAATATTTTCAACAAATTGTTTTGGAAAAACTAGGTACCCCCATACAAGAGAATGGATTTGGACCCTTTGCATATACTATACACAAAAACCTACTTAAAATGGATTAAAGACAAACATAAGACCTGAAATTATAAAACTACTGAAAAAACAATAGGGAAAAAACTATACGACATTGGTCTGGGCAATGCTTTTTTGGAATTGACCCCAAAAGCTCAACCAACAAAAAACAAAAATAGACAAATGGAAATTCATCAAACTAAAAAGCTTCTGCACAGCAAAGTAAACAACAGAGTTAAGAAGCAATCTATAGAATAGAAAAAAAAATTTGCAAGCCATACATCTGATAAGGGATTAGTATCCAAAATATCAGAGAACTCAATAGCAAGAAAACAACCTGATAAAAAAAACTGGACAGAGGATCTAAATAGGTATTTCTCAAAAGAAGACATAAAAATGGCAAACAATTATGTAAAAAATTTCTAAACCACTAATTAGGCAAATGCGAAGTGAAAGCACAATGAGATATTACTTCACACCCATCAGGATGGCTATTATATATATAAATAGACAATGTATTGGTGAGGACATGAAAAGAAAGAATTTAAACATTTTAATACTATTGGTGAGAATGCTGACTGGTAGAGCCACTTTGGAAAATAGTATGAAGGTTTCTCCAAATATTAAAAATAAAACTATCTTATGGTCCAGCAATTCCTTTTCTGTGTCTTTGTGTATATATACATATATACACACACACACATTCAATAAATGATTGAAATAATCTCAAAGAGCTATTAGAATGCCCATGTTCATTGCAGCACTATTCACAACAGTCAAGATATAGAAACAAATATTACTCAGTCATTAAAAAGAAATGAATTATACATTTGTTACAGGATGAATTGATCTGGAAGACACCATTCTAAATGAAATAGCCAGTCTTAGAAAGGCAAATACTGTATGATTCTACTTATATGAGGTATCTACAATTTTCAGACTCAAAGAATCAGAAAAGAGAGTGGTAGTTGCCAGGGTCTGGGTTAGCGGAAGGAGGAGTTGTTATTCAAGGGTATAAAGCTTCAATTACGCAAAATGAATAAGTTGTGCAGATTTTCTGTATAACATAGTGCCTATAGTTAACAGTACTGTATTGAGTACTTAAACATTTGTTAAAAGAGTAGGTCAGATGTTAAGCATTCTTACCACCCCCTCCCCCACCCACACACACACTCACACACGAAAGAGACATAAGAAAATTTTTGGTGGATGAATGCACTAGTACCTTGATTATACGGATAATATCATAGATGCATGTGCATGTCCAAACTCACCAAATTGTATAAATTAAACACGTGCAAAGTGTTTTGTTTGTTTGTTATCGATTATATCTTAAAGAAAGAACAGAAGGGAAAGGGAGGTGAGGGAAGGGAAAGGTGGAAAGAAGGAAGGAAAAGGAAACCACAATGGTAGCATTATGTGCAGGTGGAAGTTACCAGACTTTCCGAAGACAAGTCAGGTCTTCTCACTTGGAGATTTATAAAAAAAAAAAGAAAAAAAAAAATTGGAAATAAGTTTTAAGGAAATGTTAAGCAGAGTTGCACACTAACGTTACAGTTCAGTGAAACTGACAGCAAATCATCAGACATACAGTCATTTCCACAATACGCAGACTAAGATTTTTATCTGAATATTTTCTGCTTTCAGTTTATATTTTACTTGATTATCTGCAACTCCGAATTTGTCTAACGATATCTTAATCCTAATTCAACATTCTGTAGTGTAACAGCAACAACAACAACAGATTGTGGCTCAGAAATAATAAAATCCTAAACAAGTATGGTTAAAGTTATCCTTTATGCCTAATGGGTCATTGTAATGTAAGCCCAAGTAGGCAGATTTAACAGGTGTTGTTTGATTGGCAATAGTCTTGCTCCCCTGCCTCTTTCCCTTGAGAGTGAGTGAGACACTTTCTAGCTGCGTTGGTCTACATGCAGCATACTGGCTAAATTTTAGGGAAAAGTGTCCCTTCCTAGAAAAGAGAGCACAATTTGTCCTTCATGTGATACATCACCCATGATAAATATGTATGTGTGCATATATATATATATATATATTTCTTGCTTAGACACATCAGACAATGTCAAATAATCATGAGCCCTTTGATAAAATATTAAAATGTTAATCTTTAAAACTTTTATGGAAAATATGAAGGAAAGGGAGAGGAAATAACAGTATTCATTAACGTTTAGTTATGCATTTGTCCTTAATATTTTCTTTGGGTTATGTTTACAATTTGAAATTTCATGTTCCATGGACAAACTTTAACCACATCTGGCCTGTGTGTCTTCCGAATGAAAAGCAGTAGATGTTTGTTTCTTTTCTATCACACTAGAAGACACGAGATATTTGGAGATGAAATATCATTATGATTGTCTCTGAAAGCTAAATACATATCCAAAAATGTTGATTGTAAAAAGCATTTGGGTGGCCAATGTTCCAATAACTTGATTAGTCTGGAAATGCAAGCTAATGCTTATGAGCACTGTAAAATTAAATTCTAAATAGGTGTATTGTTATTCTTATGATAATATCACTACCAGTTTCCCTATGTGTACTGTTGTGGTGAGAAAATATATGATTTTTCTTAAAAAAGAATGTTCAGAGACTCTATTAGGTTAAATTAAACATTGCTGTAGAAAAACTGATGTTAAGTTCATTGATTTTTATTTCATGACAGAAATGATGTCAAGGTCCCATTTCAAGGCCCCCATACTTGCTATTCCAACTGTCTGGAATGTTCTCATTCCCAAACACATCTAACTCTTTGGCCCTCCAAGTCTCTTCAAATGTTACCTTTCTCATAAGTCTTCCCTGTATACCTTTCCTAAATTTACTACCTCGTACCCCAATATTACATGTGTCCTACTATTCTATGTTATCATTTATCACTACCTACCAACCTATTATCTATCTTGCTTGTTTACTATGCTTATGACAGGTTGTGTTCTGTCTGCCTCCTCCACAAGGAAGAAAGCTCATGAAAGAGAGACATTTGTTTATTGTGTTCACTGTTACATCTCCACATTCTAGACTAAGGCCTGGCATATAATTGGGGCTTAATAAATGCTTTTTGAATAGTACACATAATTTTATTTATTTCTCACAACCAAGAAAAGTAGATATTATCTGTGCCCTTAGCTAAATAAACGGAGGGCCCAAAGATAGATAGTAAATAACTTGCTCCAAACCTCAGAACAAGGAATAGTCTTTCTCTGAGAGATTAAATACGTAAAAGGAGAGCGAGGAAGCTGGATGACACAGCGAAGCTGGATGACACAGCTGAGGTGGGCTAGGAAGAGAGGTCGGACCTGTTACGTGGTTACTCAAGGAGTCAGGGAGACGTCAATGGAGAGAAAGCAGGAAAATGAATTTTAGATCTCAGCAGAGATGGACAGAATTACAATGCATCATCTATGGACAGAGGGAGTTCCTGGAAAATGGAGACGTTCAAGGAGGATGTGAATAATCAGAATTCAGGGCTGTTGCAGTGATGATTATATTCTGAGAAGGAACATAGATCAGATGTTTTTTAAGGACCCTGCACGATTTCCAAATATAAATTTTTAATAACACTTGGCTGCCAATGACGCCAATTACTAAGCTTCTCTGGAAAAAGAAAGGCTGGGATTTCCAATAGAAGTAACAAAAAAATCACGTCGTTCTATTTTGAAAAACTAAATTATAGCTCCAAGGAGAAAGCTTGGGGATGATGGAAATAGCCTTCACAGAGCAACTACTGTACCAAACACTGTGCAAGTCACTCCACTCACATTTTCTATTTTTCTGCGTATACCATTTCAAATGAGGATCCTAAGATTAGAAGTCGAATGACCCGCTCAAGGTGAACGCAGTGACAAAAGTGCAGATGTAAGACACAAGGAGACTTTCAACAAACTCACTCCCAGCTCTATACTTTGCCAACTATGTTCTAGCTAGACTTGTTAAAAATAGGAAATACATTAGTTCAAAAATATAGATAAACGAACAGAGAACAACTTAAGAGTATTTTTGTGGCTCAGATAAAGAAATCTGAATCTTTGTAAATTAGCTTTGCTTATCTTAGAAGAACAATTTAAAAGTATTTAAAACCACTTGTGATGATGAGTTCTGAACTTGAGCTAAGCAGAATTGAAACAAGCATGCAGCAGTCAACCTGCATTGGCCATTTTTTTCCACGTTAGAAACTGAAAAATGGTTATATGTTTCAGAATAAAACATTCCAGTATATTCATAACTTACTGTATATTTTTAAAAGATAGGTAACTTGGTTGATTGATTCATTTATTACTCATAATTTTGTTTTAATATATCACCATGTTTTATACAGCTTTGTCTTTTGAATTTTTTAATCATAAAAGAAGCAATGACTCTATGAACTCTAGAAATTAGAAAAAAAAATCCTAATTTACTATTCTTAAAATCTTTGCTCTCCAGGAATAAACTGTGTTTATCAGGCAACTTGGCATGGATTTATTAGTCAGCTAATAATGCAACAACAACAAACAGTTATATAGTATTTGTTCCATGGCTACACTTTCCTATATGATTAATTTAATCTTCACTTCAAATACAACATGCTATTGTATTTCCACTTAATAACAGTGGAAACTCTGGCAGAGATGTTAAATAATGTGCTGAAGGATACGCAACTAGTGTTACATTTAGCACTGGACTAGAAATTTTGGGGAATTAAAAATTTATATTTTAGATGTATCACCCATCCTTAAAAAATAAAAAAATCTGAACTATTTGATTATTGAGTCAATTAATACATAGGTAAATGAAAGGATCAATAAATTACATAATTAATAAAAGAGCCAAAGAACAATGTATATTATATGATCAAATGCTATCTTTGTGGTTATTAAATTGAATTTTTTGGAAATCTACAGACAAAGGAATACAGAGTAGAACTGGTGTTTAAGGGAAATGAAGTAATATCGAGCTTCAGAAAAGCAGAAGTAATCTAATTAATTTAACAAATACATATTATTCACATCATGCTGGAGAGTCATTGGACTACATTTTACAGCTATAGAAACGTGTGGTATGTCCTCAACATCTTTCTAGTGGGAGAGAAAGATTGTAAACAAATAATTGCAAGAAGGTTTGGTTTAGGTGATGGTAGAATACCCTAAGATGTAGAAGTTTACAGAAGAGAAAGGCAAGGCTGAGTGCTTTTTTAAATGTTGATAGAAGATGAATATTGATAACATGTGTAATTAAATTCAAATTACCATTCATGGCAAAGAGTTCTTGTGCCAGTGTCCCCATGCTTTAAATTTGCTTGAACTCATTTTTTAAACTTCAGTGAATGTTACAACTGAATGTTGTATACACCCCATAAATAGGAAATGGACCTTAGATTAGTTTTCTGTTTTTTGTGAAGCCAAATGGTGTCTCTGTCATTAGAGTAAATTAGTACTCTAAGATTATTTATTTAACTAGAAAAATATGCAGATGCCAAATTTTCACATGAACATTATCAACAAAGACTGCTGATCTAATTTCACATTTCAGAGAATCTATCTATACCAATGGCACAAAAAGGACTACCTTATTAAAATAAACATCTTTTGTAACTGAATTTCCCTTGCAGATCTGTTTTTATATATTTGTATATTATTCATCTTTTAAGAAAGTAGGCGATTATTCAGATATAGCATTTTAAGTGGAGATGTGTCTAGGAGACTCAGAACAAATGTCAAGAGTGACACCAGTCTAAGAGCACAATTACTTGCTTTAATGACTCATAATTTGTGTCCAGCAATGCATGCTGTGATGCTGTGATGGATGGAAGTGTCAAATACTTATAGTGAAGATTTCAGATGATACCACCACAACAAAGGGCATTTAGGTAAGTCCAGGAATCAAAGGACTTTTACTGTTCATCAAAAATTGAAACAGCAGTTGATGAAGATTCAAAAAGTGCAGAAATTAAAAAACCTCCAAAGATTATCAGACAATATAGCATCCAGGAATGGAATACAAGTAGCATAGAAAATAATTATCATGTCAAGTTCTATTGTGGGATTACATTTCTGTTATTAAACCAATTTGGTCCTTTGAATCCATAATGCTCATTTTGAAATCAATTATGTAGTTTTAGGGGAGGTAGAAATGAAGAAAGGGAATGACATTTTTTAGTTGCAACTAAATTTCAACAAAATTCTAGGCTTTTGCCAATGCAATGAGTTAAATGTGAACACTCTCCTCAAAAGAAAGAACACTTTTGAGGACATCTTTATTTGATACATATAGAGTATGCACAATATTATCTTACAACTTGTGTATCCTTCTTATATATGTTAACATGTTTATGTATGTGGACCATTTCCGAGTGAAACCAAACAATGAGTAATTATTTACTGAGGAACAAGTTCATAAAGTGGACCTTTTCTGTCCAGATTCACTGAATTCCTCCTTTGCATGCAAAACAACCCATAATCAGGTGCCAGAATAGTTAACTGAGAGTCTACCTATTAAGAGTGCAGCAAAACAACATGGCACATGGATACATATGTAACAAACCTGCACATTGTGCACATGTACCCTAAAACCTAAAGTATAATAATAAAAATAAAAAAAGTGCAGAACCAAATAGAAACTGTATTTCAAATCAAAAGGATATTGCTAATTGTCATATTGCTAACTGTGTGCACTTTTTCAATATGAATACTTAAGCCTCATTTTCCTTCTTTTTTTTCTTTTTTTTTTTTGAGACGGAGTCTCCCTCTGTCACCTAGGCTGGAGTGCAGTAGCTCGATCTCTGCTCACTGAAACCTCTGCCTCCTGGGTTCAAGTGATTCTACTGCCTCAGCCTCCCAAGTAGCTGGGATTACAGGCACGTGCCACCATGCCCAGCTAATTTTTTGTATTTTTAGTAGACACGGGGTTTCAGCATGTTGGTCAGGCTAGCCTCAAACTCCTGACCTCGTGATCCACCCGCCTCAAACTCCCAAAGTGCTGGGATTACAGGTGTGAGCCACTGTGCCCGGCCTCATTTTCTCTGGAGATAGCCTGAATAGCTATCTAGGATAGTTGAGATATAGCTAACTTATCCCATTTTGGAAAGAGCTCTTCTTCAATAATCTAGTTGGTGGCTTTCCTCAATTTACTTAATTTTGCTGCTTTCAGCATCATATTGTTAAAAATAGAGTTTCAGTATACCCACCTTTCAAAGTGATACCTAGTTCACTAATTAGCACAAAGTCCCTTTCCAGCTGTTCCTTTTCTGTTTTTGCTGAATCTAATACCAAAGCCCTTACAACTCACAACCAGTATAAGAAGCTGTCAGTTTCTAAGAGAGAGCAATCCAAAGATTCCCTGAAATGAATATAGAGCAATAAAAATGAACACAAGTATGGGATTCCAAACACGGCTTTGCTTATTGGCTCTTCTGAAGGAACTCTAGTTTATTTACAGCTAACTAAGACCTTGGAAAAACAAGTGGACTCAATCTCTGCTCACTGAATTCTCAGCATACTATCTATGTAGCCTCTCCATTCTGCTTTTACCCTCCACTTTGTAAAGTGTCCTTCATTAACAGGACATGTCCAATAGAAGCATCCTATGGAAACACATCCTATAGAAACATCTTTGTTTACTTGTTCCTCGCAGAGATTAAAAGGGAGGGAATCAATATACCTTCGTTCTAGCTTATCAAAACTAAACATGCACTAAATTGTACCTTTAGGAAATAGAAGAGGAGTCTTAGACTAACTCACGTTTTCCTTTGACATGTTTCTTCAAACATCCAGACCTTTTCCCGAGAGTGAAGAGGCAGCCTATTTGGATAATAATAGAATCATTACAGGCCAATATTTATAATGTGCCTGCACTTTACAGAAGAAGAACTTCTGAACGATCAGGGAAAGCAGCAGAATGCATTGTCAAACTGTGCACTAAAAAAAAAGTTTAACAGTAACTCAAAAGCCAAAGTGTTCTCATGTCTAAAGATGGATTTCCCTGTCAACTCAGTACCCTGGGCCCCTTAAGCAGTAGCAGTAAGTACAATTTATTCATCAATTGAAGGGTGAGAAAGGCCATTGCTAACAATGTATCTTAAAGGATAAGGTATATACATTTAGCTTCAAGTAAATTCTAATGTCTTTACATGTTATAATTCAACTTATGGAATCTTTACTGGTATCTCTGCAAAGAAAGAATCAAGTAAAAAATGTGGAAAGATATTCTCATGTTTCAAAGAATAAGAGCAAACACAGTGTGTGATTATCTGGGTATATGCAATACTGATAAATGAATTTTTAATGGTTGCATTTGCAGTATCATCTATGTATGTATGTATATTTCCACTTAAATACTTATGATTTTTGAGTGGAGAATCAAAGTGTATTAAAAGTCATTAAGAGGTCAGAAAATTCTGGTTCAAGATCTAACCCTGATAACAACCACAAACTTTTGAAAAAAGCAGTTAATCTCCCATTTGCTCACCTTCCACCTATGCCAGGCTTTCCTGGAACTTTCAGTAGTGTCCCTCAAAACAAGATCAGGTCACTCCTTGAAGTGCTAAGAACCTCCCTGCACTAGGAACCACCAAACATAAAATGTAACCCATTTCTTGAACTCTTTCCTATTTTTCCCTGTGACTATGAAAGTACTGTCCTTTGTATTATTTTCCCATCTCTACATAACAATTAGCACATAAATAAATGCTTAAAGCAGCACAACTCCTTATTGTCTCTAAATTTTCGTGTGTCGGAATTTCTGGGATGTCTAGCTGGGCCCTCTGCTTCAGTATCTCACTGGTCTTCCTCAAGTAAGATTGTTGCCTAGGGCTGACTTTTCACAGCCAGTTCCAAGCTCATTTGGTTTGTTGGTAAAATTAATTGCTAGTGGCTAAAATGACTGTGGGCCTGAGCTTCCTGCTGGCTGTTGACGTGACAGGCCACTTTCGGCTCCTAGAGAGTGGCTATAGTTCCTTGCCATGTGGCCCTCTTGATATGATGTCTACCTCAGAAAATCTTACTCTTTCAAAGCCGCCAATGTGTACAGACTCTTCACAGGAAGGTCTAGGTACCTCTTTAAGGACTTTCACCTGATTAAGCCAGGCCCACTCAGGAGGACCTCTCTGGATAAAATAAACTGATTGTCTGCAAATAAGAATAACTTTGTTGCTTTCTTCTTGTTTCCTATGTAGTTAATTTACATTTTTAACTCATTTTATTACATAGCAACTCAAATATAATTTTGAATACATTTGTGGTAGTACATTTTTAATTTTTGTTGTTTTTGTCTGGAAATAAAGTACAGTGTTTCTAAGCATCAAAATGTGTATGTTTGCTTTCGATGTTTAAATAACCATCATTACCTTTAGAATGTTTATCTTTCTGCTATTACTTTGTTGTGTGAATTTTTGAAAACACCAAGGAGTATAGATTTTTTTAGTATGTTACTTGCACCTATAAAATGACTTACTCTTTAATACCTAATGTGATATAATTAATAAATGTATTTTATGCTCTTGACCATATATATGTCCTTGTGATAAATGCCACCCCATATCTGGTGTATTTAGAAATTTCTAATATTTTTTCCTACATATGAATGAATTTTGCCCATAATTTCAGTTTCCATTTGTCGCTTATTCTATTTTGGTTTTAATAACTAAAATGAGTTGGAAATTTTCTTCTGTTTCTATTAATCTAAAATGGTTTTACATGATGAAGATTACCTAGTTTTTGAAATTTTATAAAAGCATCAGAACCTGGTATTAATATTAAAATTCTTTTAGGTCGTATATTTCTTCTAAAATCAATTTGTGTTGTTTTTTAGTTTGGTATTTCACTTAACTGGAATACAGTTGTTTATGTTTTAAAATTTTTTTAATCTTATTTTTTAAAGTCTTGTTTTTTCCTCTATTTATTTATACCTTTTCTTTTCTTTCTTTCTTTTTTTTTTTTTTTTTTTGAGACAGAGTCTCGCTCTGTCGCCCAGGCTGGAATGCGGTGGCATGATCTCGGCTCACTGCACGCTCCACCTCCCCGGTCCATGCCATTCTCCTGCCTCAGCCTCCCGAGTAGCTGGGACTACAGGCACCCGCCACCACGCCTGGCTAATTTTTTTTTTTTTGGATTTTTAGTAGAGACGGGGTTTCACTGTGTTAGCCAGGATGGTCTTGATCTCCTGACCTTGTGATCTGCCCGCCTCAGCCTCCCAAAGTGCTGGGATTACAGGCATCTGTTTTATTTGATTAGTCTTGAGAAAAAAAGTTACCTATTTTGCAGTTAGTCCAGAGTAGACTTTACGGTTTTTAACTTTCCTTGTTGTTTTATTTTCTATTTAGTTTATGTTTTTTCTCCTATTTCACGATTTTCTTCTTTTCAATATCATCATGTTTATTCCGTTTGTTCTTCTGAGCCTTTACAGCTGAAGTGCTACCTCCTCTTTTTCTTCTCTCATCTGCTTCAACTCCTCTTCTTCCTCCATAACTTTCTTCCTCCTCCTTTTCCTCCTCCTCCTTCTCCTGCTCTTCCTCCTTCTCTTTCTTCTTCTTCTTCTGCTTCTGCTTCATTTTTGGCTCAGAATATTTAGGGATATTCTCTTATTCTTTGACAGTATTTAACTACGTATTTCAGATTTTGATATGTAGTGTTTTTAATTGGAATTCAGATTAATGTATTTTCTAATTTCAATTGCTCTTTTCTATCTTATAAAATTTAAAATAATATAGTTTAGTGTTTTTCTAATTCAATTGAACTTTGCTCAGATGTGATTTATGAAATTTTAATTTTTAGAAAATAAATGAGCCTTACCTTATAATGTATTCTGTGACCACAATTTACAAATGTTTCTTTAAAAAAATACTTTTTTCCTTATGTGAACTTTCTCTCTTTTCTCCCTCTCTCTGTGTGTGTATTAGTCCATTTTTATTTCTATAAATAAATAACTGAGCCTGGGTAATTTATAAAGAAAAGAAGTTTAGTTGGCTCATAGTTCTGCAGGCTGTACAGGGAGCATGGTGCCAGCAACTACTCAGCTTATGGTGAGGCCTCAGGTAGCTTTTACTCATTGTGTAAAGTGAAGCAGGAGCAGGCAGTCATATGGCAGAAGTGGGAACATGGGAGATGGGGTTAAAGAGAGAAAGGAAAAGGGGAAGATCCCAGACTCCTTTAAACAATCAGATCTTGTGTAAACAAACTGAAGGAGAACTAACTCATTACCAAGAGGATGGCTTTAAGCTATTCATGAAGGATCCATCCCTATGACCCAAACAACTCCCACCAGGCCTCATGTTCAACATTTCTATTTTTAGTAGAGATGGGGTTTCACCGTGTTAGCGAGGATGGTCTCGATCTCCTGACCTCGTGATCCGCCCGCCTCAGCCTCCCAAACTGCTGGGATTACAGGGGTCTGTTCAACATTAAAGATCACATTTCAATATGAGATTTGGAGGGGACAAACATACAGATCATATCATTATCTCTCTCCCCACTTCTCTCTTTATCAATCCCTCCCTCTTTGTCAATCTTAGCCTTGGCCATCAGATATTACCACTTGATTTTTCACATTTTCTGTATTCTTAATGATCATTTTTGCCTGCTTGACCTAACCATTTCTAAAAAGGTTTTATTTACAAATGGTCAGGATTATGTTATGGTGATTCTTAAAAATATTCCTTTGTAGTTGATGTAGTACCAAAAAGAGAGGATTGTCCAAGGCTCATGGTTTCTAAAGTGAGAAAAGAGCACCACATCTAGTCTTTCTCATGTTTCAAGACACTTCTCAGGAAGCCAACTTTGGCCTCACTGTACAGGAAAAGAAGGGGTAACAGCATAGGCAGAATATCTGAGGCCAAGTGGAAACAAAGCAAGATGGTAGAGCCCATGGCAGTCAGCACACAGATCTTTGTGGTGGCCCTGTGTACCTGCCAGTGGTGGTGCTCAATCAGAATAACTAGTGAACAGCATAGCCCACCTGCAAAACTGAGCTGGTGGCTCCCATAATTTGTAGGATCTGGCTTGAATATCCCAGCAAAGAGGCCCAGCTACAAGCCCTACTCCAAGCCCCTGCCCAGCAAGAGTGATGCTCACCACAGCGCAATTTGGCAAAGAGCAGGGACTTTGCCAGACCCAGGAGTTTAAATGGTGCTCAGATCATCTTCAAAGCTCAACCCAAGTCCCCACCTAGGCAGGGAGGTAAACCTCAACCATGCATCTCTATCAAGCATAACAGCTGGTCTTATTTGTCCAAAGAGGGAACTCCATTTACCCTTGGGGCCCAACCTGTAACTCTGTCCAATTTCAGATCCTAAATACCAATACCATCTGTCAAGGGAATATACTCTGTCGCTTGGCCCAATCAGAGTCAACTACAATTCCCAGCCATCAGCTCTGCTTGATTGCAGAATTAAATCAGTCGTCTCACCTGACAAGGAAGCCCAGGGTTCAGTCCCACCTAGAATCACAGCCTATATTAAACAGTAAAGTCTATCTCTGCCAAGAAAATAGAAAACCTTGTAAAACCTGAAAGAAGTGGCTATCTTCTCAATTGTGGAGAATTCAAGGATTACAAACATCAAGGAAATCATGACACCTATGAAACAAAGTTCCAACATTGAGCCCTAAAAAATTGAGACCTATGAAATAACAAATAGTTCAGAATTAATCCTCTTGAATGAATTTAGTAAACTATAAAATATGTGGATATAAAATTAAAGGAAATATAAAAAAATCATACACAAATCATGAGTTTAAAAAATAAATAGAAATTTTAAAAAAAAAAAGGTCAGGTGCAGTGCTTCATGCCTGTAATTCCAGCACTTTCAGAGATGGAGGCAGGCAGATCACTTGAGATCAGGATTTCCAGACCAACCTGGCCAACATGGCAAAATCCTATTTCTACTAAAAATACAAAAATTAGCTGGGTATGGTGACATACGACTGTAGCCCCAGCTACTCAGGAGACTGAGGCACAAGAATCATTTGAACCCGGGAGGTGGAAGTTGCAGTGAATCGAGATTGTGCCGCTGCACTCCAGCCTGGGTGACAGAGTGAGACCGTCTCTGAAAAAGCAAAAAAAAAAAAAAAAAATAGAAATCCTAGGGAGGTAGAATACACTAAGTAAATGGAAAAACACAATAGAAAACTTCAACAGCAGGCACAATCAGGCAGGAGAAAGAATCAGTGAGCTCAAAGACAGAACATTTGAAATTATCCAGCCAGAGGAGAAAAAGAATGAAAAATAATAAAGAAAGTCTATGAGAATTATAGGACATCAACAAAAGATCTAATTTTTATATAATAGAATTTCCAGAGGAAAAGCAAGAAAAGGTCCAAAGGGGAATATTTAAAGAAATAAAAGCTAAAAACTTCCCAAATCTGATGCCAACATCCAAGTACAGAAAGCAAAGAAGTCTTCAATCCAAAGAGGAGTTTACTAAAGCACGTCATAATCAAACTACAAAATCTAGCGACAAAAAATTCTGAAAGCTGAAAGGGATTAAAAAAATCACAAAAAAGGGAGTCTCAGTAGGACTACAGACTTCTCGACAGAAACCCTGGAGGACAGAAAAAAAGTGGGATGATATATTCCAACACATCCTTAAGGAAAAAAAAAAATGCCATGCAAAAGTACTTTATTCAGCTAAGCTGTACTTCATAAATAAGGGAGAAATAAAAACATTCCCAGACAAACAAAAGCTAAGAGAATTCATCAACACTAGGCCTGCCTTACAGACACTACTAAAGGAAGTTATTTAAACTATGCAAAGGCCACTAATTAATAACATAAAACATATAAAAGTGCAAAATTCAATGGCGTAAGCAATACAGCATCCTATTCGGAACACCCTACACTGAAAATGGTAGTGTGTAAAGGAATTTCATCTCTACTGTGATGGTTAATAGACAAATCTATTAAAAGAACTATAGCTAAAATTAATTGCCAGAGAACAAAAATTACAAAATAATGTAAATTTTGACATTAAAAATATAAAATATAAGGGAGAATAAAAGTATAGTGTTGTCATATGAGATCAGAGTTAACTTACTATCAGCTTGAAATAGCCTGTTACATGTTTTATGTAAATCTTAAGGTAATCACAAAATAAAAATATATAATAAATATTAAAAACATAAGTAAAATGATTCAAAGCATATCACTACAGAGACCCATCAAACCACAAAGGGATACAACTAAAGAACAATAAGGATATATTACATATATACAAAATAACCAGAAAACAAATCACTAAATGACAATAATATGTTATTCTGTATGTGCTTGAAAGTAAATGGAATAAATTCCTTAATAAAAAAGACACAGGGTAGCCAAATACATAAAATAAATAAACAAAAATAAAAAAGACCAAATAGTCAACAATACGCTGTCTACAAGAAACTCACCTCATCTTTAAGGACATACGTTGACTGAAGGTGAAGCAATAAAAAAGGATACTTCATGCAATAGACATATTGACCAATGGAACAGAATAGAAAGCTCAAAAATGAACCCATACGTTTATGACCAATTGATTTTTTTACCAAGTTGCCAACAGTACACAATAAGAAAAACATGATCTCTTTTAAAAAGGATGTTGGGAAAATTAGCTGTTTACAGAGAGAATGAAATTGAACTGTTTCTGATACCATATACAAAATTCAACTCAAAATGAATTAAAACTTAAATATAAGATATAAAACTGTAAAACAAGTAGAAGAAAACAGGGAAAAAGCTATACAATATTGGTCTGGCAATGATTTTTTAGAATTAAGCCCTAAAAGTAAGATTACTTAAAACTAAAAAACATCTGCACAGCGAAGTAAACAATTAACAGAGTGAATAGGCAACCTACAGAATGGAAGAAAATATTCGTAAGCCATATATCTAATTAGAGGTTAATATACAAAATATATTAGAAACTCAAACAACTCAATAGTAAAAAAACATAACCTGATTTTTAAAGTGGGAAAATACCTGAGTAGACATTTCTCAAAGATAGATATGGAAATGGCCCATGGAAATGTAAAAAAAAAATGCTCAATATCACAAAATATTAGGAAGATGCAAATTAAACCTACAGGGAGTTAACACCTCACAACTGTCAGAATGGCTACTAGCAAAAAGCTGAATGATAACAAGTGTTGGCAAGAATGTGAAGGAAGGGGGAAACCCTAGTACACTGTTTGGCAGGAATGTAAGATAGTATAACCATAATGCAAAACAGTATAGAGGTTCCTTAAAACACTAAAAATAGAGTTCTCTTATGTTCTAGCAATTCCGCTTCTGAGTATATATGCAAAGAATTTGAAATTAGCTTATTGAAGAGATACCTGCATTCCCAAATTTATTGCAGCATTATTCATGATAGCCAGATGATGATGTCTATCAACCAATGAAGGGTTAAAGAAAATATGATATATATACACAACAGACTCCTATTCTGCCTTTAATAAGAGAGAAATTATGTCATTTGTGACAACATGGATGAACTTGGAAGGCATTATGCTAAGTGAAATAAGCTAGACACAGAAAAACAGACACCACATATTCTCACTTATATGTAGAACCTAAAAAAATCAGACACATACAAGCAGACAGCAGAATGATAGTTACTTGAGACTAGAGAGTAGTGGAAATGAGGAGCTGTTGGTCAAAGGGTACAATAGTTAGGAAAAATAAATGATAAGTATTTGAGGTGATAGGTATGTTAATTAGCTTGATTTAATCTTTCCAAATTGTATACATATATCATACATCACTTTGTACTTAATAAATATTCAATTATTATTTGTAAATATCCAATAAAAACAATAAAATTTAAAAGATTGCAAGAGGAGAAAAGATTTCTTTGTAAATAATGTGTTTATGCTTATTTAATTTTTTAGAATAAAACTGTTAAAGAGAAAACACCTTTTACATAATTATTTTTAAATTTAAACTTTAAAATATTGTAAGAGGCAATTAAAAAATGTAAAGTTTTACATTCAGTTTAAGTTCCATTTTGATTAAGATAAAGAACTTTGGAGTCTAATATTTCAGAGTTTCAACTCCAATTCATTTAGTAACAGTGAGACTTCGCCATATCACTTCAACATTAGACTTCTTAGATTTTTCCTCTGTAAGATGGAAGGAAAAATATTTACCTGATACATTAGTTATGAATTTTAGCTAAGTTAATTTATGCACAATGATCCGTATACTTCCGGGTCCACACTAAGTGTTATTTAAATTATAGCTTTTTTGGTGATTTTAGCAATAATTATAATCAGGGAAAAAGAAATTTGTGTTTTGTGTTCATAGCTAGTGTTCATTTTATTCACACAGGAAATGTAGGATGGTAGGAAGAGTAACAATTTTCATCTCAATTTCATAGATGAGAAATCTAAGACTTATCCTGGCAAAGTGTTTCATTTAAGGATATGTAGGTAATCAGCAATACAGTCAGACCTGGAATTGGTACCCAGTCGACTGCAAACTCAGTGTGTTTCAACTTCAATCTACTATATTTTAGTGCTTCTGAGTAATTTGTCTTTTGCATTAATACTCTAAAGATACTTGAGGGAAAAAAAGAGGTGTGTAAGATAATTTGAAAAGAAAGCAATTGAAAAACTGAAGTCAAGAGGGCAAGCTCTGAAGACAATACACTGATTCAGAAAAATGAAGGGGCTGTTCTAGTGACTCACTCATGGAAGCTGGCAGGGACGGACATAAAATGTAAGCACACGAGGTCAAGCTTAAAATAATAAATGCCTGCGAGGCGGATTCCTCATTATTATTGTCATTTAAACAAAGACCCACAGCTGTTAACTGGACCTTTGGCCTAAATCACGGGCTTCTTTATATGTTGTGAATTTCACTAAAAGGGCTGTTTTAAGTTCCATTTTAAAAGGAATAAATGTTAAACACACACACACACACATTGAATAGAGCTCAAATTTGTTCAAAGCTTCATGCTTTAAACACACACACATATTGAATGGAGCTCAAATTTGATCAAAGCTTCATGCTTTAAAAACTTAATATTCTCAGTTCTCTAACTTTGCCTCCCAAAGTAGTAAAATAACAAGGAAACAAAGGAAGAATTGCTACAGATATGAAATGTCAGCCAATGCATGCCATTTTGTAGGGGATCTCAATGTTCATTCAAGGAGAATTGGAGTAAGTTGGGAGAAAAACATTGAGAGAAAATGTAAGAAATTAGCTGTCATTTTTAACATCAGACCTTCTATCATGCACTTCATATATCTTGATTCACATAGCTTAGTCAATAACATTCTTAGAACAACTTTGTGCAGTAGATATTTTCCCCTTAAAGACAGTTGGCAAATGGCAAACTGTAGTCCAAAGACCAAACCCAGTCTGCTATCTGTTTTTATAAATAGTTTTATTAAATTATGGCCACCCTCATTCACTTATGTATGGCCTATGGCTGCTTTTGGGTTATAATGGCTGAGCTGGGTATACTTCTGTAACCAAATAGGTATGTCCAGCAAACAACATATCTACAATCTGGTCCTTCTCCGATAATTACTGTTGAGTCCTCGATAAGGAAACTGAAACTCAGTGAGAGGAAATATTTAGTTCAAGGTCAAATAACTTTTCGTTCTTCGGAGGTAAGGGTTGATCTCAGAGTTTCCTAGTTCAACTTGTGATGAAACTCAAAGACTTCTCCAGGTGCAGCAAGATGTACTTTCCCTTAAACCATTTCATACAATTTGAGAATATAATTTCATCTTAGAGAACCTGGTGTTGTAATGGGGAAAGTGTGTATTTCAGCATCTGACAGACTCAAGAGAGCATTAGATTCCCTCATACTTGCTGTCACTAACCCCCATTTTAGTTGGTGAAAATTAAATGAAGAAAAGTTAGTAGTTATGTTCTGCAAACCAAAAAGGAAATATTCACATGTGTGATAATAGTTTTCAGTGCCAGGTCAAAGTTTTGATTCTTTGCTAGAAAATCTGTTCACTTTCAAAGGATTTCCTTTTAAATATGATGCCTCCTGAGGATACATTAAAAAAAAAATTTCCTATTACCCTGCCCAGCCAGAAGAGGTGAAGCAAAGTTGCTGACTTCAGCCTCAAGCCGATAAGGAGGAAAAGAGCTTGGTAGGTAAGAGGAAACATCTGGCATGAAAATGTGAATTTGTGAACCAAGGGTGTGTCTCTTAAAATGTTCCTGTTAAAATTTGCCTCGTATCATCTATAACTTCCCACTGATCATGAGTTTTTGGATTTTTCCCCCATGAGATCATCCAGTCAAAAGGCGATGAGAGTGTCAAATTAATAAATGAATGTATAGTGAAAACAGCTCACAATTTTCTACTCAGAACACACTAATTCACACGCTGCTGCCTTACCAAAAACCTGTGCGACTGTGCAGTTACTGAAACATCAGTGTCCTTATTTTAAAATGGGGTTAACTTCTGTCCCCACCTGCCCACTTAGGTGTTGTGAGGGTCGAAACAGATAATGCAGCAAATGTTATTTAAAGCTGTTAGAGATCATGCAAAGTAAACATCATCTATATGACTAAGATGATGATGATGATGATGATGATGATGATGATGATGATGAAGACAATAATGGCGAAGGTGATCAATCCAGGACGTTTTTTTTTTTTTTTTTGAGAGAAAAGGGATGCTGTAAATAATTACTCTGGGACAACCCTCTTAAACCAGGATAGCCTCCAAAAAACTGGGGACAGGACCGCAGCCACTCTTTTTAAGCTGATCTTAACAACATGTTTAATTGCTGAACATCACACCACAGTCTGGGGCTGGAAAGGAAGAATTTATATCTCTTTCCAGCAACATGGTTGATCTAAGAAAGCCTAGCTTGAAAAGCGGATGGGAGAAGAAGGCAAGTGGAAGGATTGACCCTACAGCCCCACTGTTGCTAGTTACTTAGTACAAAGTCATTTCTGATTAGATAGATCTACCTGTGTATCCCTCAAGCCCCTCAAATTCAGTGTTCTCAAACCCAGGTCTTCTTTCCACAAACTTTTTTCTTTTTTCTTTTTTTCTTTTTTTTTTTTTTTTTGAGATAGAGTCTTGCTCTGTCGCCCAGGCTGGAGTGCAGTGGCGCGATCTCGGCTCACTGCAAGCTCCGTCTCCCGGGTTCACACCATTCTCCTGCCTCAGCCTCCTGAGTAGCTGAGACTACAGGCGCCCGCCACCATGCCCGGCTAATTTTTTTGTATTTTCAGTAGAAACGGGGTTTCACCGTGTTGGCTAGGATGGTCTCAATCTCCTGACCTCGTGATCCACCCGCCTTGGCCTCCCAACACAAACTTTTTTCTAAAGACTTCTTTATTTATGTAGTTATACTAAAATACCCTTTTCCATTGACTGACCCTTATTTTATCTGGCAGAAAGTTTGTTACTTTTGCCATCTAAAACTGATTTAAGTTTCCTTTTGCTTGTTCAAGCTGACTTCCACTGATTCTGTTCACATGGCTTATCACACTTTACCTTAGGTATTACGATACCCTTAATCTGGCTTTTCTGCTCGTAGCTCCCACTCTTCCAACTTGCCTGAATCCTCTGTCTGCTACTCTTAGAGCCATCATGCTTAATGATTTCTCATCATTTTCTCTTCCATACTTGTACACGATGCATCTCTCACAGCGCTTGAACTCTGTGCACTTACACTTAATGTTTGCCCAACATTCATATACTACCCTACATAAAAAAAAAGCTATTTGAGATTAGAGTGACAAATCACACAGGGCTTGAAATGGAATACAGACTACAAAACTCACCCTTGAACAGCAGATTGTGTATACACATTTCTGTAAACATCCACTATATGCCCAGTGATGATGCTAAATGCTTCGGACTCCTACACAAAGAAGAAGAACAAGGAGAAGCAGAGAGAGGGAGAGGGAGAAGAAGAGGGAGAGAGAGAGGAGGAAGAAGAGGAGGAGGATAAACTTTCTCAAGAGTTTTTTTTTTCCCCATAAAGTTTTGTCATGATAAAAGTCTTCTGGGTATCTTTATATTTTCATCCTCAATTTATACATATAAGGATGATCTTATCTGACTGATTTTCTAGGAAAGTCCTGATTTCAAAAAGCACATTGCATACTATAAACCTATAAACCACCACCACTGTAAGAGATATTTAATATCTAGTTCAGTGGATCAGAAACCCATTTATGTGATAACACTCCTGGAATTCAGAGTGTTTTTATAGAATTCTGTGATATAATGGTTTTATCATGTATTTAATTTCATCATGTAAAATAAGAAAGTATTTGCCATCAGAAAATGTGATTTGATGCCCACATGGTGTATAAAAGTCATCTTATTATGATGGGCACTAGAGAGAAGGTAGTTAGTAGACAGCTTTTCAACCAGAGAGAAGGTAGTTAGTAGACAGCTTTTCAACCAAACTGTCACTGCTTTTGTTTTTGTAGCTGTTGTTGATGTCTGCTTACTTACACTATGTGCATTCAGTTTTTTTCTGTTTGCACATAAGAGTAGCTAACATTATCAGAAAGAAATTAAGGAAAAATACCTCATGACTGACATAATTCTAAAAAAGTTAACTTAGCTTTTTCTCTGTATTTGCAAAACATTTATATGGCCAACCCACTTGCCCTTGTACTCTGCAGGCATATAATTTAGGATTTATTGGCTCAAAACCTTAAGTTTTAAAAAATCAGATTTATTTCATGATTATTACCCATTAAGAAACATAATTTACTTCTAGGTCACACTCTAAGTGAAATTCTTGCTTTTTTTTTTTTCTCTAAACTCGAAAGGACCAAAGATGACACTTAGTGATTTTGGAAAAATGAATAGCAGAAATACGAACCAGCCACATGGATGAAACTTATTCCATGGCTGAGCCCTGAAAACAGAGTTAGTTAAGTCATTGGCTCAAAGCAATATGACTAAGGTTACTAGAGGATATGGCAGGAAGGGGTTCTATATTTATGGCATATTTAGTGTGAACAGGAAAACTGAGGAGAAAGGTCATTGACTGGGTTACTTTGTACTGTAGTGAAATCTTGATATGCTGTAAAACAGGCAGCACCAAGAATTTCGAAGAACTCGGGATTTGGGGTCAGAGAAGCAGGGTGGAATTCCAGCTTTGTTGTATTTGGCAAGTCAATTAACTACTGCCAGTCTCTATTATCGTTGCTTAAGTGACAATAATAATAATTGCATAGGAATATGAGTGTGTGTATACATATACATATATATATATATATAAAATCGCCTAACCGAATTTTATCAGGATTAAATGTGTAATAATTATTGTATGCAAAAATTGTTGACAACCACTTAAATACTAACACCAACAAACAGAAACTATAAAAATGATGAGTCATATATGGTTATTTCATTTTATTGTTATGTTGACGTTTTACCCATAGAAGTTCTATTTTTTAAAAAAAGATTAGTGCTTACACATATGGTAAATGTATTGAAGAGATCAGACTTTGGTGATATGAGCTAGGTCAGATCCAAGCAATAAATCTCCAGGTTTTCTCTTGGATATGGAAAAGCGACACCAATGATACTGTTTTCATCAGCACTGCAGCTTATTTTCATTATATACTACAATGTTTTCTTCCGGGAGTCTGAAAACCCTTTTATTGGAAAATTAGGTCATTACAGCAATTGTGTTATCTCCCTCCACCTTCCTCCAATGTGCTGATCAAATCGCCCCCAGTTCAGGAAATCATCAAACGAATGAGAACGCTTACTCCACACACTTGCATGTCCACAGCTGCCCTTTAGTGATTTTATATCTATTACCATTGTGGTTTCAAGTAACATTTTTCTCCTTTCACTTTGGATGATGTCCTCCAACAAACATTTGCATATAAACAGTAAAAAGAAAAATATATTTTTCTGTATTTTTCTGATCTAATTATATGATGCTTTTATTTTGTTTTCTCCTCCTCAAGTTGAAAGATGCTCAATGACCGTAGGAAGAAGATACTGGATTTTCAAAATAATATTTGATGAAAGCAATTGCCATGCAGTGATGAGAACAGGTTTGGAAGGCTCAAGACCTGGTGTGACATCCTGACTCCAATTGGTGTAAGCTCATTGCTCTGCTCAAATGATTCAAACACTATAAACTGCAGTGGCACATTGGTAATACCTACTTCATTGGTATGTAAGATTTGAAAATGTTCATAAACCACCAAGCACTATGTAAGCATTAGTTATTCTTATTATGACTTTTTTATTCCTTCTATAGAGAAAAGAGTGCTGGAAGTTATAGCTAGGAATTCTAGTTATTATACAATTCCATAAACAATGTTGTGAAAAAGCTTAAATTCTAAGATCAAAGATAATACTTATTCAGTAGAGTTTATATGTATATTTATATATACATATATTTTTACTCAGAGCAAATAATATGGTCAGTAAAATGGGTTACAGTTATAAACACAATGACCATTAGTGTTGTAAAGTACATGTCGGCCTAGGATGTAAAATAACTTTATTGAATAAAACCTTTCTAGCTACATAATATCTAAAGGTTACTGTGTTAATATACACACACACAAACACACATGGAAATAGCATTGAAAATAAAATAAATGAAGATGCTATTAAGTTCAAATGATGATGAAATTGCCCCCCAGACATGGGAGTAGGTAAGCAGTAGAGAGCCAGTGGTCTTCTGAAGCCTGTAGCCCTGGAGCCTGGCCCAGTCTCAGATAGTCCCTTCAATTCAAGAGAAATTTAAATGCAATAGATTATAATCCAGGTCTACATATTTCCAGATCAAGCTATTTTCCCTTCTCCTTGCCAAGTGCAATAACAAAGTTTGGTTCTGAAATTCCCCAACAGACTGTTTAGCCTGGCTTTGGGCCCCCACATAGAGTGTGACAGCAGCCATGCAGTGAGGGCTTTCACCCCAGGGAAAGTGATGGTAAGTGTTCAGAAGATGTGTGCATGAGATAAGACAAGTCTTTGCTTCATAAAGTGTTGTGTGTATTGTGAGTTGTTTCACTTCTCTTTCTCCTCACATCAAATTATAGTAAGATCTAAAAGTGAATAATAAAAAACAGAATTCACAACACATTTCTAAATGATTCCCGGGAGGAATTCCCACCCAAATTGAGAACCTTGGAGTTTTAAGACGGTTGTTGCTGAGGTCAGACTCTTAAGAGAAATCTGAGAACCCCTTTCTTTCATCTGAACTCAGACTATACTCTTAGACCTAGAAAAAAAGGGGTTTCAGTGTCCAAAAGCTGAAAGGCTATGTTGTAGACATATAAAGTTTCACGGACTGCAAAGCACCTGAAGCCTGTGCCTACATACAGACAAATCGTGTCCCTAATTACAGGTTGATAGAGACCAAGATTTAACCTTCCAATCCCTCAGAAAAATATAAAGGGCTGCGACCTTGCCTACCAGCTAAGGAACGTGTCTGGTCTTAGGGATAGAAAAGACCTAGGAATGGAGACTTTTATGTTCTTGTGGGCAGGAGGCGCAGTAGGAGAATCAGCTACCAGGGATGGCCCACAGCACAGTGGAGATCTCATGTGCAGTGTTGGAAGCAGTGGCAACAGCATTCAGGCCTTCACTAGATTAAGTCTGCAGCTTCATTTGTGCCATGGTTCTGGCTTAGGAGCCTCTCCTTATTTCTATTCTTTTGAACCTGATTCTCCAATCTTCCTGGAAATCTATGAATCACTCCCTATCTTCTCAGTAAGGAGTTTTTTTTTCTGCCTAAAGAAGCATTCACTTGGTTGTGGTATGGACTGCATGATTATGTCCCCTTCCAACTCAAAAAAATACCTATATGTTGAAACCATAATGCTCAATGGGATGGTATTAGAAGGTAGGGCCTTTGGGAGATGATTAGATCATACAGGTGGAGTCCTTATAAATGGGATTAATGCCCTTGTAAGGAGAATTATAAAGAAATTGCTTCCTCTTTCTCTGCTCTTAGTCATACGAGGAGACAAGGAGAAGATGTCCATCTGGAAACCTTCAGGAAGTGGATCTTAACCAGACACCAGATCTGCTGGTACTTTGCTCTGGACTTCTCAGTCTCCAGAACTGTGAGAAATGTGTCTGTTGTTTAAGCCACTCAATCAATAGCATTTTGTCATAGCATCCTAAACTGTCTAGTGGAGTTTGTATTGTTTCAGCCTAAAGCCCTGAATGATGTGAATGGTTAACCATTTATAAACCACTGAAGGTGACTCAGCACATTATCTTGTACATGGTGGACCACTCATACCAGAGGTTAGTAGGTTTTTCCGGTTAAACCTTCTAATCATGCAGTAAATATTGTCTGTGCACCAATAAGTGCCAGGTACTCTTCTCAGTGCTGCGGATGCAAAATGACACAAACACAGGTCTCGCCCAGGAGCTCATCATCTCCTAAAAACAAACAAGCAAAAAAGCAACTCTATATATTTATGTGTTAGTACTAAAATAGAGGTATGGTCCAGGATTTATGTAAACTGATGATGTTAGTTCTTTGTTGGTTGTACACATTGAAAATATATTCTTACAGTTTATGATCTTTTGTTTCACTTTTTAAGGTGTCTTTTATGTAGAGTTCATTATGTTGTATGTATTTATAATCCAGGATTATTAAAATGCTTGCCTATATGTTTTTTGCCTAAATGTTTTAGGTTTTCTATTAAAAAATTAATTTAGCAAATGTTTTCTTGAATCTATTGAAGTGATTTTATGGTTCTTCTCCTTTAATGGACTAATGAAGATAATTACTTTAAAATATTTTTTAATATTAAACTATACCAGCATTCCTGGCATACACCCAAATGAGTCCTGAATCTTTCATATATTACTGGAATCAATTTGTTAATATTTTGTTTAAAATTTTTACAACTATGTCCATGACTTGAATTGTTATATAATTTTCATTTATCATCTGTCTTGGCTTGGTTTGATCCCAAGATTATCTCAGCTTCATAAAATAAGTTCAAGTGAATCATCTGTTTCCAAGTTCTCTGGAACAGTTTGTATAAGTTTGGAATAGTTCTTATCTTATTTCCTGAAACTTGACTCTAAAACCTTCTGAGTAAGTTGCCATTTTTGTGAGTAGATTTAGCCATTTCTCTAAGAATCGTTGTGTCACTGCTATAATTACATATTGAATATAAAAAGCATTAATTGCACCACTTATTATACACCTCCCCACTGCTCTTATTCTTCATTCTAGTTCTTCTCTCAGCAATTCACCTTCTTTATGTGTTTTTCAGAAATAGCCATTTTCAGGAGAATGGCGTGAACCTGGGAGGCAGAGCTTGCAGTGAGCCAAGATCGGGCCGCTGCACTCCAGCCTGGGCGACAGAGCAAGACTCCATCTCAAAAACAAAACAAAATAAAAACAAAACAAAAACAAACAAACAAAAACAGAAATAGCCATTTTATGTACTGTCTGAAGTGATCTCATCCAAACTTGTTTTTTTCTATACAACTAAAGAAACTGAGAGAATGGAGCATATCTGGGTTCAGGAAATGACCCTTCAATATATCAGGGCACTGATGGTTCCCATCTTACAGAACACATGCACTATCCAATTCCTGAGTGTCCATTGAAAGAATATAAGGTCTTTTCTGCAAAATCATTTGCCAATATTCAACGAGCACTTCTTATATACAGGCTCAGAGCCAGGATCTGGGATGAGTAAAGAAGGTACATGATCCTCCTCCACCATCAGCCTTCAGTGTTTCATAGTGTGTTAGTTCATTCTCACATTGCTATAAAGATACTATCTGAGACTGGGTAATTTACAAATAAAAGAGACTTAATTGACTCACAGTTCTGCATGGCTGGGGAGGCCTCAGGAAACTTACAATCATGGCATAGCGCAAAGGAGAAGCAAGGAGTTACTTCACAAGGCAGCAGGAGAAAGAGTGAGTGCACAGAGGAAACTGCCATTTTTAAAACCATCAGATCTCACAAGAACTTCTTCACTATCATAAGAACGGCATGGGGGAACCACCCTTATCATCCAATCACCTACCACTAGGTTCCTCCATTGACACATGGAGATTACAATTTGCGATGAGATTTGAGTGGGGACAGGGATCCAAACCATATCATTCTGCCCTTGGACCCTCCAAAATCTCATTTTTTTTTTTCACATTTGAAAACCAATCATGCCTTCCCAACAATCCCTCAAGATCTTAACTTAACCCAGGATTAACTCAAAAGTCTAAGTCCAAAGTCTCATCTGAGACAAGAAGAGTCCTTTCCACCTAAGGGCCTGTAAAATCAAAAGCAAGTTAGTTACTTCCAAGATACAAAGGGGGTACAGGCATAGGGTAAATGTTCCCTTCCCAAATGGGAGAAATTGGCCAAAACAAAGGAGCCACAGGCCCCGTGCAAGTCTGAAACTCAGCCAGGCAGTCATTATATCTTAAAGCTCCCAAATCTCCTTTGATTTCATGTCTCACATCCAGGGCACACTGATGCAAGGGGTGGACTCCCATGACCTTGGGAAGCTCTGCCTCCGTGGCTCTGGAGGGTACAGCCCCTGCAGCTGCCTTCATGGTCTGGTATTGAATGCCTGTGGCTTTTCCAAGCACATGGTGCATGCTGTTGGTGGATCTACCATTCTGGGGTCTGGAGTATGGCAGCCTTCTCACAGCTCCACCAGGCAGTGCCCCCATGCAAACTCGATGTTGGGGCTTCAACCCCACATTTCCCCTTTGTAATGCCCTAGCAGAGGTTCTCCATAAGGGCTCCACCCCTCTGGCAGACTTTTGCCTGAACATCCGGGCATTTTTATACATCCTCTGAAATCTAGGCAGAAGTTTCCAAAGCTCAACTCTTCTATGCACCCACAGACGCAACATTACGTGGAAGCCACCAAGGCTTGGGGCTTACACCCTCTGAAGCAATGGCCTGAGCTGTATCTTGGCCCCTTTTAGCCATGGCTGCAGCTGGAGTGGCTGGGGTACAGGGCACCAAGCTCCAAAGCTGCACAGAGAGGAAGGGCCCTGGGCCCAACCCACAAAGCCATTTTTCCCTGCTAAGTCTCTGGGCCTGTAATAAGAGGGGCTTCTGTTATGATCTCTGACGTGCTCTGGAGACATTTTCCCCATTGACTTGGCTATTAACATTTGGCTCCTCATTACTTATGCAAATTTCTGCAACCAGCTTGAATTCCTCCCCAGAAAATGAGTTTTTTCTTTATAGTCAGGCTGCAAATTTCCCAAACCTTTATACTCTGCTTTGCTTTTAAACATAAGTTCCAATTTGAAACCATCTTTTTGTAAATGCATATAACTGAAAGCATTCAGAACACTACAGCTCACTTCTTGAATGCTTTGCTGCTTAGAAATTTCTTTTGCCAGATACCCTAAATTATCTATCTCAAGTTCAAATTTCCACAGATCTGTAGGGCCGGGGCAAAATGCTGCCATTCTCTTTGGTAAAGCATAACAAGAATTACCTTTATTCCATTTCTCAACAACTTCCTCATCTCCATCTGACACCACCTCAGCCTTGACTTCATTGTCCATATCACTATTAGCAGTTTGGTCAAAACCATTCAACAAGTCTCAAGAAGTTCCATACTTTCCTATACCTTCCTGTCTTCTTCTCAGCCCTCCAAACTGTTCGAACCTCTGCCTGTCACTTGGTTCCAAATTCGCTTCCACATTTTCAGGTTGTCTTTATAGCAGTACCCTATTCCTGTTACCAATTCTCTGTATTAGTTCATTTTCACACTGCTATAAAGATACTACCTGAGAATAGGTAATTTACAAATACAAGAGACTTAATTGACTCACAGTTCTGCATGGCTGGGGAAGCCTCAGAAAACTTGCAATCATGGCAGAAGGCAAAGGAGAAGCAAGAACCTTCTTCACAAGGCAACAGGAGAGAGAGAGAAAGCACAGGGAAAACTGCTATTTTTTAAACCATCAGATCTCATGAGAGCATTCATATTATCATGAGAACAGCATGAGGGAAACCGCCACCATGATTCAATCACCTCCCATAATGACCCTCCCTAGACACATGGGAATTTTACTTCAAGATGAGATTTGGGTGGGGATACAGAGCCAAACCAAACCATATCACACAGTTTTTTGGGAGGTGGACAGTTGATACACCAAAAATTGAAGCAATAAGATAAATGCAGAGACAGGAACCAGGCAACCCAGAGGAGGCAATATCCAAATGCCTAGGGATGAGAGGATGAAATTGAGGAGTCAATTTGTCCTCTAGATATTGTATACCAACTTTTTGCCTAGGACTATTATACTTTTGGCACTATACATTCTTTAACCCAGAAGCTCCCTCAGTTCCTGGCAAACCAGGTCAATTGGTCACTCTATCTAGACCTTCAGTGCCTAGCACGAACTTGTCCAACTTGCAGCCCGTGTGCTGCATGTGGCCCAGGATGGCTTTGGGTGTGGCCCAACACAAATTCATAAACTTTCTTAAAAGTTGATGAGGTCTTTTTTGTAATTTTTTAAACTCACTAGCTATCTTTAGTGTTAGTGTATGTTATGTGTAGCCCAAGACAGCTCTTCTTCTTCCAATGTGGCCCATGGAAACCAAAAGATTGAATGCCCCTGGCCTACCACTATATATGGCACAAAGATGGAATCCAAAGGGTATACTTAATTAGTTGACAAATGATCTGAGTAATCATGAACAGTAAGTTTTAACCAAGCATATGGAAAAGGGATTGCAAGGCTGTCTGGAGGAACAATGCAGGAAGAATTACTAGAGAACATGGACATAGTTTGAAATTATAAGTCATCCTGTGTGATGGAAGGAGCAGTGAGTACAGGAAAAGAGTTGATGATAAGACTGCAGAAATAGACGAGGTTCAGATGGTAAAAGTCAGGTTGAGGAGTAAGGGCTTTATTTTATCCTATAGTCAATAAGAGGATTAATAGAGTGGCATTAACAGAGTCAGCCAGCTCTGAGATAATATGAGCATAGTAGTGAAGAATCCGAATTTCTTTACATGTTTGTATATATAGGCATCTTTGTATATATTTGCATTTTGTATATTCAGGCATTGGAAGAATTGTCTGCCTGTTTTTGTTTTTAATCAGGACCCCCTGTGTGACAGAAGAAAAAGTCTCAAGTTGGAGTTAAAATTCTCCTGCATTCTGATCAGATTCTGCTGCATTCTTCATGTGACCTCGGGCAAGTATCTATATTTCTCCAGCCTTAGGAATTCTAAAAGAGAATTCTTAAATTTTAAAAAGGAAACAGTGATATCTATTTCTAAGTCTTTTGTAGAAGACTGTGAGAAAATACCTACAGACAAGCTCTGAAAAATGTCAGGCAACACGGAAATCTAGGTTTGGAATTTGTAGTTGGAATGACTAATAGATTGGATGGCTAATGGTGTAAGAGAAAAATGACTGAAAAAAAGGAACTACATTCATTAGCAATTGAAGCTACTCTTGAATTGGCTGTGCAACTTCAGCAAAGCTATATAATAGTCCTATAACTTGAGATAACTCAACAGCACAGCTTGTCACAATTAATGTTAACTATAGATAACTGATACATGATATGGATTGGCCTATGATCCCAATACAAAAAAGAGCCACATTTTACCTGACATGGAAGTTGAACTAACTTACAAAAGAGTTAACAGTCCATGGGTCTGATATAATAATACTTAATTAAATGGTGCCTATCTAAACCTCTGCTACTGAATTCCAGTAAGGTTCTCCCCTGCTCACTGAGTCAGCCTTTATCGCCCTGGCTCTCAGCACTGTGAACATTCCATTGTTTCTATTTGCTTTGAGATACAAACTTCTGGGCACATGGGGGCTGCAAGTGTTATTTTCAGCTACGTATCTCCAAATACTGCAATCACCTTACATCTGGCCCATTTCCATGACGTCTGCTCTAAGAACCGAGTGGCACAATGGTCATGGCTTGTTTGTTATGACATTCTGGGTCACTTTGGTTTATCTTTTTATTAAGGTAAAGTTAGGAATTATACCATGTCTGTCTCAATGAACAGAATGTTTGTATCCTCGCCACCAAATTCATATATGTTGAATCCTTAATCCCAATGTGATGATATTCAGAGGTGGGGCCTTTGGCTGGTAATTAGGTCACAAGGGTAGAGCCCTCATCAATGGGATTAGTACTCTTATAAGGAGAGGCTGAGGAGTTAGATAGCTCTCTTTCCTTCCTTCCATGCGGGGCTACAAGAAGGTGGCCATCTGCGATCTGAAAGAGGGCCCTCATGACAATCTGACCATGCTGGTATGCTGACCTTGGATTTCCTGCCTGTAGAGCTGTGAGAAACAGATACCTGTTGTTTATAAGCCATTCAATCTATGAGACATTGTTATAGCAGCCCACACTGGTCAAGACATCTGTAAACATAGCTCACTCAAATAGCAAAACTCAAAATAAGCACGTGGACCACAGAGGTCATATGAGTTGAGGATCCTTGCATCTTGGGTGTCTTGGGTTTTGGTCTCAGGTCTGCTGCTAACTGCCGGTATAACCCCAGGTGAGCCTCTTGAATACTCTGAGCCTGAAACCCAGTTTTTAATCTGTGAACTGAAGAAAGGTAATTTTATTTGTTTCACCCATCTGTTGTTCTATAAATAAATGAATTATGGTAAATGTGCTTTGTAAATGAAAATGTTTAGCAGGGATATGACACTTTAAAAAAGGATGAGAAAAGTTACAAATTTTAAGTCAGAAGTTTGATCTTCCACCTACAGGTTGGGAAATGATGGATGAAGCATCACTAGTATCTTGGAGTAGTTCAGAGTTTCGCTCTGGAGTCAGAGTGCCAAGGTCAAATCACAGTACCATATTTTACCAGCTATGTGTGTGGCCTGAGGCAGGTTACTGAATACACTATGTTTCAGTTTCCTCATCAGATAAATGTGGGTGATATTAATTGGTTATGATACTAACATAAGACCGTGAATATATATCAATAGAGTCTATATTACTTAGTTGATATGAGTGTTAGCTGAGTTAAAAATCTGCAAAGCCCTGTGATCAGAGCCTGGCACTCTGATATTTCTGAATCCATGGTAGTCATTATATTTGTTTTGGTTACCTTTTCTGAAATGAACAAGATTAGAATACCTCTGCCTAGCACAAAATATAATGAATTTTAAAATACTTTGTCAACTTCAAAAGACAGTTCAAATTTCAGTAGTATGTATGAATAAATACTGATGAAATGCATTTTGCTCAGCAGGGTGGAATTCCTGGATTTTGGGTCACACACACACGCACACATACACACATATGGCCAAACCCACTCACACACATTGTTACATACTCAGAGACACACAGACACATGCACACACACACACCCACTCTCATAAACATGTACAAATGCACTAGAGTTCTGATCTGTCTCAGTACAAAATCCACTTCCATTTTTGAATGTGAAACCTGGAGGAAGAAGAACTAGGGTCTTCCAGAACATCTACATTTAATTTGTTTTCAGGGAGTCCCCTATTCCCCAGAGATCATTAAGCTACAATTCAGAGTTATTAATCTTTTTTTTTTTTTTTTTTTTTTTTTTTTTTTGAGGCGGAGTCTCGCTCTGTGGCCCAGGCTGGAGTGCAGTGGCGCGATCTCGGCTCACTGCAAGCTCCGCCTCCCGGGTTCACGCCATTCTCCTGCCTCAGCCTCTCCGAGTAGCTGGGACTACAGGCGCCCGCCACCACGCCCGGCTTATTTTTTTATATTTTTAGTAGAGACAGGGTTTCACCGTGGTCTCGATCTCCTGACCTCGTGATCCGCCCGCCTCGGCCTCCCAAAGTGCTGGGATTACAAGCGTGAGCCACCGCGCCCGGCCCAGAGTTATTAATCTTGAACAAGGCAAGTCTTTTTCCTTTTTAGGTACTCAGTTATTTCAATTGTAAAATGAAAAACTTGGTACATAAGAGTCACTCTATATTTGTGGAATGAAATAAATGGTCAAAAAATAAAATTATGCACAATTATTATTGCTATGATGTGTTTATTATGACAAAATCTTTCAAGGGTGCATTTTTTAGAAAAATTCTGTTATGCAATGATTCCCGAAGTCAACCCAGCCACAATTACCTTTTTTTCTGTAGATTACTAAAATATTCATAAAACTCAACAGTCAAGAGTGAATGTGTGTGAAAAAGTTTGTCCACGAGACTCCAAGTCCTCTCTCTTGGGAATCTCAGACCTCTCATTCATACACTCATTCAACAACTCTTTGCAGAATACCTCCTTCGTATCAAACATTGGCTGGCGGACAATGATAGAAAAATGAAATCAACAGGTTCCTGATTTTAAGGAGCACTCAGTCTAAAGGGAGAGTGGGAAGATACACAGTGGGTATGGCAAAGACTTTCCGCAGGAGGTAACATTTCAACTGATGGGAAAAGTAAGCAGGAATCCATCAAGGTTTTAGGGTGTTCTGCCAGTGGGGGGCAGACTGGCAGAGGCTTTGTTAAGAAATGCTCTATGTGTGCACCCAAACTGCAGGAGAATTCCTGCCATGGACCATGGCAGAAACTCAAGGACACTGAGCCACAAAATGCAATAACATTTAAAGCACTGTCTCTGACAAGAAAAATATGTGCTCACACCTAATTGACCAAAGTATGTCATATGTCCAAGGTCAGTGTCACAGGGTAAGTCACATGTCAGTCAGGCGACCCAGTTGTTTAATCTTATTGCAGAAAAGGAGTAAAAAATTGAGAACAAAAATATAGTCTTCCATACTAATTTTATTAACAAGCTGATAATTTAGTAGGACCAATGAGCTTTGAATAATAATAGGAGGTGAGATTAAAGCCTAAAGTAGGGACCACACCTTGTGCATAAACACAGTTCACACAGGTAAAAACCTGGGAGTTCTTTAACACTCTATTTTCTCTTTTCCCCAAAAGTTAGCCATTTTCTAATTCATGTGAATTCCATTTATAACACACAGTGCTTAGCAAAGTATCTGACACAGAGTTGGTATTTATTGTACGTTTGGTAAATGAATGCATGTATGCTTGAATAAATACATGACCATGCTGCCAGCCTTTTCTTGCAAAGTCTGTTTTAGATTGGATTCAAGGTTCTATAGCACCTGTGCTTATCCACTGCGTCACACTATTACAGTTCACAATAATTGTTTGTTCATCCGCTTCTCATTACACCATACTCATGGTGAGGTCAGAGAATGTGTCACCTCTCCCTAACCAAGGGCCTGGCACAGTGTTTGGCATATAATAAGAGCTCAGCAATGTTATTTGATTCCTAATTATCACTAGCAGCATAAATTTTTGACCACTTAACATACAACTTAAGTCAAGAGGTGCTGAATAACCACAGGTCACACATCGAATAAGTGTCAACACTAAAATTTATGACACAGTTTTTCTCCAAACTAGTCTTTATACAGTACATCATATTTATTTCAGAGATCAGCTAGAAGCTGAGAGAAAGCATATTTAATATACACAACAAAGACCATATAAAGAACTTGTATAAGTTTAAAAGAAAAACACAAACCCCAGGGAAATATGGACAGTTTAAATAAGTTTGTGATAAAATATAAAAATATGTATGGCTTGTAGAATATGAGGGTATATCCAGCTCCATTAGTGTTGAGAAAGATGCAGTTTAAGACCATGATATGCTACTATATTTTACAGTCAGTTGATTAGTGAAATTTCAAAAGTCTGATAATATCAAATGCTAGAAAGATACAAATTTATAGCATCTCTTACCTATTACTGGTTGATATGTAAACTTGGCTGGATCTCTTAAGAATATAGTTGAGTATTGTAAACTTGTATATTCAAATACCGAGAAAAGTACATATTTTACTTCTACATGTAGAACCAAGGGAACCTTTTAAACAGGCTCACCAGATATGTGTCCACTATTATGCACAAAACCTTTGAAACTAGCAAAAACCTGTAAACAACCTAATGCCAACAGAGAAGATATGAGATGAATAAACTGTTGTATATTTACTATTATGGCCCTAAAAATAAATGTAGTATAATAATAATGAACAGTATAGATGAATTATAAAAATATATTCAAATTTTAAAAATAAGTTGAAAAATATTATGTATACTGTAAATCCTTTTTAAAAATAAAGTTGAATACAATTATTAACAAACAAGTGCTTGTTTGAAATGCCACACACAAATGGGAAAACAAGGAAATGATGCACAGAGAATTTTGGATGGTGGTTACTTGAGATGGGGTTACGTAAGAAAAATAAAATGCAAGAGGACCCCATACAGTTATTGTTAATGTTCTTCCTTAACTGTGGGTTCATGGATGTCTATATATTTCAAATTAATTGTAATCAATTTTTGAAAATTTAAAAAAATGTAATCCGCAGTCCAATGATACATTGCATAGCCAAGGATTATAAATAATACAATTGCACTTGAGATCCATTAACAAAAGAAGAAGACCTGATTGAGTCCAAGTACCTAGGCTTAGAGTTAAAACAAAATATTGATCTCGAGGAGAAATTCTCTGCCCCTTGAAAATTTTCTTCAAGTAGGTCAAGTCCAGGTGTAAGAAGGAGACAGTCCAATGGAGCACAAGATAGGCCCAAGGATTTGGGATGCTCAAGTTGTGGGTCAGGGGCTGATCATACAAACAGGAATCGGGAAGACACAAAATACAATGGAGCAGGGCTGGGCAGCAGTGTAGCTCTAGAAGACTGAGAGTCACCAGCACACCCATGGGAAAGGAGAGGTCAGAGAGGGCCAATGGACCTGCTGGGTAAACAATCAGGATTTGAAGATTCAAAACAAATAAAGAAGATGATTGTAAATGCTGAACTAGAGTTCACAGAGAAGCTGTGCAGTGCACTGGAATAAATACTACATTCGGGCTTCAACTCTGTTCCTGACTACTCTTAGGCTGTTATGCAAATATTTCCTCTGTATAAGCCCCAGTTTCTTCCTAGGATAACTTCCTGCATTACAGAGGCTTTTGCGAAGCTCAAGTGAGAAAATGTATATGGACATGCTTTGGAAATTACAAAATGCCTAATAAAGGTGAGAAGTTGGTATTATTTTGCTCACTGAAGACATTGGAAATAGAGTGATTGTGAAAAAATATCAAGATGCCACTGATATTTTTAAGTACTCATTCACCTGTCTGCCTCCACTAATGGGTTATATGCTCTTAGATTATTGAGATGTCAATGTGTTCTCTATATACTCCTTGTAACTATCTCATTAGCTGATTCCATGTGGTCTACTAAGTATTAAAGCAATCAATAAAATAATTGGAAACAACCTTAGTGCTGGCCTCTATGTAATCCAGTTTCCCAATGACAGTGGTTTTATAGCTAGATCCCTTCCCCCCACCCTCCTTATAGTTGGGACTCCAGCCTTTCAGAGAGAAAAATCTAGTGATAAAATTCAGTTTAAAAATTCTCTTAAGCTCACTAAAGTCTAGAAGAATGAAAGCATTATATTTGACACTGTTCAACACATTCTGTCTTCTCCCTACCTTTCCCATCTCATCTTCCACAAAGGCACACAGAGCCACCAAATTCTAGAAATGCTCCATGCTCTTTTCAAGTCTTAAAAGCTTCACTGCTATTCCTTGTACCTGGGATTTTCTTGCCGTTTCTCACTCTACCTCTACCAAGTAAACTGCAGTTTACTCGGTCAAAGTTCACACTTCTGTTTTCCTCATTAGCCCAAGACAGAGTTTCACAATCTTGTCTCTGCTGGAAACCACCACATCTCAGAGAATGATGGGTGTGTGAGTGTTCTCATGGCTAAAATTACTTGTGTTTATTTCTTATGACCAGCACCCACTGCGGTGCTTAGAAAGAGAAAACATGCTTAATATACATTTAATGCAAAGATAGAAGAAAGAATATTACTTTTTCCAGTTGTAGCACAGGAGATATTCCTGGGAGGACATCTGGGAAAGCATTTCCTATGGGTCTTTACACAATGATTCCCATGGAGTAGAAGGAAAAAAACATATAATAATATTTCAAGCTTCTCAATTTTGCCCAGCATTCAAGAGCTTATTTCCTATGGAACATTGACTGCATGGAGTTAAATTAGATTTTATCAAATAGTAATTTGTCACATATGTAATACATGAAGGTGTGTGATTGATGTGGAATCTTGAAAAATCATTCTAATATGTCAGAATGACAAATGGATTAGTGAGAGGTATAATTTATGGTGGTAGATGCGGCTCTGTATTAAGTTGGCAAAATCAAAGCCTCACTTAAAGGTAAACTACCTCACTCCTTTCTTAACTAAAGTGTCATTGCCAGTAAGACCAGCATAGTGGAAACAGCTCAACTGTGTTGAATTCAAGCTATTTAATTGGCTTCCTTTGACTGATTCTTCAGAGCATTTGTTACTATACTTGTTGATAAATATGTGACCCTGGATGTTTTATCACTTTAATTTTTATATCACTAGAAATGAAATGTATTTTAATATTTAATATTTAGGGCCAGGCTCATGTGTGTAATCCCAGCACTTTGGGAGGCCAAGGCAGGTGGATCACTTAAGGTCAGGAATTTGAGACCAGCCTGGCTAACATGGTGAAATCCTGTCTCTACCAAAAAATACAAAAATTAGCTAGGTGTGGTGGTGCATGCCTATAGTCCCAGCTACTAGGGAAGTTGAGGTGGGAGAATTGCTTGAACCCAGGAGGAGGAGGCTGCAGTGAGCCTAGATCGCACTAGTGTACATCAGCCTGGGCGACAGTGTGAGATACTGTCTCAAATAATAATAATAATAATGTTTAGTTTTAATATAACTAGAAATGAAACTTCCCTTAGAACATAAATGTATCTTTTCCCTGCCTTTTTTTTCCATTTTGAGTCCATAAGTTTCTGTCATAAACTAAATTGTGTCTCTCCCAAATTCATATGTTGAACCTTTAGCTCTCTGTGTGACTTTTTTGAAGATAAAGTTTTTTTCTTTTTCTTTTTGGATTTTTGTAGGTACAGTCTTTAAGAAGGTAAGGTAAAATGAGGTCATAAAAGTAGGTCCCTAACTGAGTAGAACTGGTGTCCTTAGAAGAAGAAGAAGAGATACTAGAGCTCTCTCTCTCCCTAGTGTGCACAAAGCAAAGGTCAGACAGAGTGGCCTCATCAGACACCAACTCTGAAGGCACCTTGTTCTTGAACTTCTGACTTCCAGAACCGTGAGAAAATAAATTTCTGTTGTTTAACCCACTCAGTCTATGGTATTCTGTTATGACAGAGTAAGTACACCAATATAGTTACATAGAGTGGAACACATAGAATTTAAATTTACATTGCAATATGTTTTAACATATGCATATACTCATATAACCTCTCCCCAGTCAGAAGAGAACATTTGCAACATCTTGGAAAGCCTGGACTCTCTGCCACCTCCCAAGGCAGTCTGGCTTCAAACTCCCACCCAGGGGCAACTGCTACTCTGATTTCTATCTCCATAAATTAAGCTTTGCCTATAATAGAATTTCAAATAAACGAAATCTTACAATACACACTGTTTTGGTCAGAATGTATTAGCTCAACATCATGTTTTTAAGATTCGCCCATGTCATTTCATTCATACAAATATTGATATTCCTGAATGGTATTTCATTTTATAAATATATCATCCTTTATTTATTCCTTGTCTTGTTAATAGATATTTGAATTATTTTTAGTTTTATTTGTATATTATTAATAAAGCTGCTCTGAACGTTCTCATAATAGTCTTATTGTGGCATTTGTTTTGATTTCTCTTGTTTAAATAACTAGTAGTGGAATAGTTTGATCACTGAATATTTACCTTTGTAAGAAACTACCAGAGTACTGCAAAATGCTTGTAATGTTTTACATTCTCAAAAAAAAAAAAACAAAACAGTTTTTATAGCTCCACATTCTCACCAACATTTTGGTGTAGTGGCTTTAGCTATTCCTGTGGATTTGTATGATATCATAATTTGATTTGAATTTGCATTTCTCTTTTGACTAATAATGCTGAGCACATTAAAAAATGTAATGTGCTTATTGGCCTTTAGGTATCATTCCCCTTTTTTTAAATTGCTGGAGTTCTTTTTTTCTGGAAAACGTCCTTTCTCAGATATCTGTGCTGATGATACATTTTAATTTTATTAAGAGTCATTTGATGAACTGAGGAACTTAATTTTTATAAAGTTCAATTCATCACTTTTTAATGTTTTATGGAACTGTGCTTTCAAAAAAGTCTTTTTCTACTTTGTCTCGATCACAAAGATGTCTTTCCTGTTTTCCTCTAGGAACCATAATTTCAACCTTAAAATTCATGCGTCAGATCCATTCAAATTTACTCTTGCACGTAGGATGAACCAAGGGTTGGGAATAGTTTTTCCCTAGGGCTATCGATTTGATTCTACATAACTTATTTAAAATGTTAATTTTCTTCATCGAATTGGTTTGTTGCCTTTTGTTGAGAATCAACTTGATAATTATAGGTATATTTGTAGAAACTATAATCTGTTACATTAATCTATTTGTTTATCTTTATGCAAAATTCACACTCCCTTGATCACTGAAGCTTTATATTAAATTCAATTTTGTTCCTTTTTAAAACAGTTTTGGCAATTATAACTTTTGAAATTAATACATGACTTTTACAATGAACATATGACTTTTAAATCACTGTGGCAAAACTCTACTGTAATTTTATGAGTGTTGTATAAAATCTATTTATCAATCTGAAAACAACCAACCCAGGAACAATATTCAATCTTCAAAACTGTGAATATGGTATATTTTTGCATTTATTTGAATTTTTAAATTTATTTCAGCAATGCTTTTTATTAAGTTCTTATAAATCTATCCCTCAGCTTATTTTTCAACCTTTATCATCTTTATGTTATTGCAAAAACTACACATACTTATTTGTTTGCTTGCTTGTTTTCTTATTGCACTGGCCAGGTGCTCCAACACAATGGGGAAAGCAATATCCCTCTTAATGGATGGATATTATTGTCCTGTTTTTTATTATGGTTTCACTATTAAATAAGATCTTAGCTGAAGATTATTTATACATGTCTTTATCAGGCTGAGGAAGTCCCCATTTATTCTAAGTTTGCTGAGAATTTGTATTAAATAATATTTCTGCATTTATCGAAATGACTAAATACATTATTTTCTTAATCTGTTCATATGGTAATGTATATTGATTCACTTTGCAATGTTAAACCAACCTTGCATGCCTTGAATAAATGTGACTTGATTACAGTCTATTATCAGATATAATTTGTTAATATTTATTTTGTTAAGAACTTTTGCATCTGCTCCTGAGAGAGATCCGTCTTGAGATTTCCTTCATTGTAATACCTGTCTGGTTTTGTTGTCACAGTAATGATAGTTCAAAAAATGAATTGGAAAGTGTTTCCTTCTGTAGGTTCTTAAAAACAGATGTGCAGTACTTTAAATATTTGCCTGAATATAACAAGGAAGCTATGTATGCCTAGAGTTTCCTTGACTAAAATATGTTTAACTAGAAACTAGCTTTCTTTAATAGATACACAGCTTTTTCTATTTTGTCTTGAGACAGTTTTGGGAATATGGCTTCAGGGAATTTTTCTATTTAATTTAAGTTGAAGAGTTTATTGGCACAAAAGATTTCGTAATTATCTTTTGAGATTCTTGTAATATTGTTAGAATTCTTGGCGATGTTTTCTCCTTCATTCCTGATATTGATAATTTGTGTTTTCTCTCTTTCTTTTCTTGATCATTTAATCTAGAGGTGTATTAATCTTATTGGTCCTTTCAATGAATGACGTTTTGTTTTTGTTGACTGTTTGCTATTCTTGTTTATGTGTTTTTATTTTTATCCTTATTATTTCCTTCCTTTTATTTAATATCAATTTACCTTTCTTTTCCTTACATTATTATCTTAAACCTATCTTATTTTTAATCAAGTCATTCGAAGTTGTAGATTTTTCTCCAAGCAATATTTCAGCTTAATTCCACAAATTTTATCTAAATATTATAGTCATTTTATACTATTAGAAATTATATGTAATTATTATTTTATCTTGCATTATTTAGTATTTAATATTGATTTAATTATAAATAATACTATTACGGATTATTACTTTGTTCCAGTTTATTACTAAATATTTTGGGTATTTTTTAGAAATATTTAATTGGCTTCTAATGCAATTTTATTATAGTCACTGTATTTGCTTTAATTTTAAAGATTATTGTAACATTTTATTTTCCAATATAAGGGCCATCGTGATGAATGTTTCTGACATTTAAAAACAACATGCATTCTGGGATCTCTGTTGCCAAGACCTAAAACTAGTTCCATTTATTTTTTCCATTTTTCATGCCATTGTTGTTTGTACAAGCAAAGAATAACTCCAAAATCCATTATCCATCATAACCAAAATGGAAGTGTCTTTTTGTTTGTCTTGAAATTTAATACTAAACCATAGACATTTCCATGACTAAGTAGCTCATAATCTTTGGGCTCTTATTCCAGAAAAAGATGTACTTTACATCCTGAAATATTTGTTATATGAGTGGATGTGGAAAAAACAACAACCAATACAGATTATGGACTAACTCTAGAGGAAAGGGCTCTGACGGAATATGGGTTAGAGCCGCAGGCCACTTTCCACACAATCACTATTACCAGGTTGTCAGTCTGAAAAAATAAAAAAAAGAAAAAATAAATAAAATAAAATCTCTTGCAAGAGAGACACAGCTATTTAGCATCTCAGAAATAAAGCAGAAAATTCTGAAAAGAGAGAGAACATTCCCTGGCGAGTTAGATGCAAAGGTTAAGGAGAAGAGAAACTAGGGAATGCATAAGATCAATAATATCAAAATAACCAAACAAGGTTTAGTTATATTCTGTTAGTAATTCTTATAGTATGCTCTAATGGCAACTTGTGTTGTAACTGCTAGAGTTGCTTATTAAAAATGGGCATCCGAAGGCACCACCTGTGCCTTTTAATAGCAAACAATACTATCATTTGCTATTTGTCTTGAAGCATACCAAGAGCTTCCCATGGATTATCTCATTTCATTTTTAAAGCCACATTATAGGGTAGTTCTTATTAAGAATCACCACTACAAAAAGAACCTGAGGCTTAGATAAGAACTTCGTCTTCTCCAAGTTCATAGAAGCAAGAAGTAGTGAAGTAGGTGAATCTTATGCACACTAAAGTTTAGAACAACTGGTTTAGGGGTTTAATGCGATGAAAATGACCCCAAGATGATAAAGGGATAATGAATACAGAGTGTGGAATAGAATTAAACAAAAGCTGCAGTCAGTGACAATATTACAATTGTGTCTATTTGTACCTGATCTGCTCTTCTTTGTTCATTCTTGGAAATAAATCAAGGGGGAAAGGTGTCTGGAAGCCAAGGTCAGTACCCACCCAGGAAAAGGACTTGGCCACATAGCTTGTCAGAGTTTTAAATTAGGTGATTGGGACGTGGAAGACTTCCATCCTAGCAGGGGAACAGAGTCCCTACTGTAAAGTTGAGGAAGAAGCTGCACATGGATAAACTTTGGTAGACGGGTATCATAGTGATATACTAGAATAGGCCCAGGAGGAGCATCTACTGGGAAAGTGTCATGCAAAACAATTCCAGACCCCACCTGCCAGTGGCATGAATAATAGTAACGTTTTCCTTGCTGTGGTCAGGTTTGTCATTGTGTCCGGAGTTGGTTCCTTCCAGTGGGTTCTTGGTCTCGCTGACTTCAAGAATGAAGCCGCAGACCCAGCGGCAACCCGCTCCGGTCCCCTTCCACGCTGTGGAAGCTTTGTTCTTTCACTCTTCACAATAAATCTCACTGCTGCTCACTCTTTGGGTCCGTCCCACCTTTAAGAGATGTAACACTCACTGCGAAGGTCCTCAGCTTCATTCTTGAAGTCAGAGAGACCAAGAACCCACTGGAAGGAACCAACTCCAGACACATCATGATCACTGAAAAGGAATGAATATACAGGTGAAAGGTTCTCAGGGAAGCAGCTAAGGGGGCTGTCAGAAAGATGTTTTCCCCCTTGGCTTACCACAAAGAACTATTTGTTAGGGAGACCATGCATTATTTGGGTTAAGTACATGCGTATATGAGTCAAATATGTACAAGTTGCAAATATGGGTTTGCATTTAACAACTCCATACTCCAGGACATTTTTTTAACCTTTTCTGAACCTTCAATGTTTGTCTATAACATGAAAATACTTCTTTTCAGAGCATTTTGAATAATTAAATTAAGTCATATCTAAAACACTGACAGTCAATAAATGCTCCCCCCACTTGCACTGTTTTAGAGAAATGGTTCTTACAAATGTGTACTGTGGTATCACTGGCCCAAGGAAGATGTCCAGGTAGTACATGGGTCTCTGCCCAGAAAATTCAGGAAGTACCAACTAAATGCAAGAACAGTCAGGACTCAGAGATCAGAACAAGCAGTGCATCTGGAATCCCTATTTCAGGCAAGATTTCAACCTAAAAACAACTGTCATGTGTCTTTGAAATATCCGACTTAGATACTAAGTGCCAAGAACAAGAACCATGATTGATATTAAAGGAAAAAAAAGCACCACATAACAGCTGATTCAAGGAATCTTTTTATCAGTGCAGAAGCAAGTGAGCCTGGCATGGAAGGAAAGGCTGGCTGAGATTAGTGTTCCTTAGCTACTTGTTCCTGAGACAGAACTCCTCAAATAAGTTTAAAACTGTATTGGTTATCCATTGGTTTGTAATAGATTTTGCCAAAATTTACCAGCATGTGGCAACAAACATCTATTATCCCACATCATCTTGTGGGTCACAAATCTGGGAGTGGCTTACCTAGGTGGTTCTGGTTCAGGGTCTCTCATGAGGTTACATCAAACTGTTGGCTGGGGCTGCAGTCTTCTGAATTGTTGACGGGACTCAGCTTCTCCCAGCTGTTGGCTGAAGGCCTCCGTTTCTCACCCTATGTATCTCTTCATAGTCTGTCTAAGTGGTTTTTTGCCATGACAACTAAAGTGATAGAGAGATTCCAGGTGATGTCATACTACTTTTATGACCTAGTTTCTATTTTACCATGTGATTTCTGTTTAATTCTATTGACTGAAGATAGTCACCAAGTCCAGCTCACATGAGATGGGACAGGTTTGCACAAAGGTATTAAATCAGAGGACAGGGCCATTTGGCACCTTAAGACTGGCATCACAGGAATTGTGGTGCTACATTTAGGGTCTACTGTTTTTTCTTGGTGGTGTTGGGGAGGTAGTTACAAGAAATGGAGCTACAGGAAGGCTTAGATACTGCCGGTAGAAAGAGCTCTAATTGTGTGTAGGTTCTGACTATTTAGCTTTCGTATATCAATGCCTATTCTCATCATCTGTGCATAAGTATTTCAACCTCTGAATTATAGTTTAAGAGAAATTCCTTTTGTAATTTCATGTAAATTGTATGTTTTATATTTTTTAAAAGGAGACATATTTATTGTTTAAAAAATAGAAAAAGGAAATAAAAGTCCTCTGCAATCACCCCACCCAGAGATAATCACTATTAATATGTGGATGAACACTTTAGACATTTCTAAACCATATAAACACACACAACTATATATTATGTAATTGTACATAAATTTACAATAATACTGCACCTGCTTGTCAGCAATAGCTTTTTTCACTTGATGGTATGCTATGAGCTATTTTCCATGTCAATAAATACAACTTCATGCCATCATTTTTAGTGGCTGCAATATGTTGCATTGTATGGATGCTGTATAATTACTCCTCCACTTACTTGTTATTTGATATTGAAGTTATTTCATATGTGCGTTTTTATCGAAATAAAATGTGCGGCTGTAGGAATGCCCAGCTTAACCCAAACCCAAATTATGATGCATTCATTATCATTGCTTTCTGTCCTTTTCCATACCTTTTTATAATATAGTGGAAATGTCAATGTTTCTCAGTTATTTGTGAAAGATTTTAAATGTTTTTAAGGATTTCAAGAGGCCAGAAAATGCAGAGAAATGTGTAATACAAGAGGGTTTTCCTGCTTTCTGGGTAGTTTTAACTTTATTAGTTTGATAAGATCCGGAGCTTATACTCTCTCCAGTCTCTCATCTTTACATAACACATTGAAGATACAAAGAGACATTTAACAATCATTGGTGAAATTAGTTCCACAGACAAAACCTTAGTTTAAAAATGCACTGAGTACCAAGCACTTGACTCCTGGCTGTACCTCAATTGCTCCATGCTTAATCGTTTCTCCCCATGAAAGTATATAAAAAGTACCCTTGGATCACATAACTAGGGTGACCATATCATTCATCACCCAAATGGGACATTAGAGAGTAAAATCAGAATTATTAATAATTATATGGGACAATTGGCATAATCAAAACTGTCCCAGGCAAGCTGGGACATACGATTAATCCAAATAGATCAGTTAAGGAAACTGAGGCATAGATTGCTTATGTGAACTATCAGAATTCACAGCTAGTAAATTACACATCGCCTGTTCCAGATCCATTCCCTTATCATTGATTTCTGGGTCCCTGAATATCTTTGCAAGTTTATTCTCTACAGGGGCCACTTCTTCCTATTAGGTGGGATCTCATGGAAATGAGATTTCTTTATTGGAAATGCTTAGTTCATTGGAAATTACTTTCTTTATTGGAAATGCATATATATATATGCATGATATATGCACACACACATATCCAATATATTGCATATATTATATAAATACAAATATATTTGTATGAATATATAATATCTATATATGCGTGGATTTTTATACATATGAATACATCTATATTTTATATATGGATATGCACATAATATGGATGTATTTCTCTTTCCCCAGATGTAATAAACAACTATTAAATAATGGATGTCTTCTGCATTTTCATGGAATTGAGAAAAGTGCAGAGGGGTAGTTCATAGGTCCACCACTAGAGAGAGTGCTGGCCAAGAGTTTGTGTCTATAGACTGGAAGTTCCGTGCTTTATGAAAAAGGCACAAGAGTGGAATTTGTTCCCTTTTGTCTCCAAGAGAATGAGAAACTTTCTTATATAGCAACAATATCTTTCTCCCTGCTTCTATGTCAAACTTTGTTTGGTTTGTTTTTTCAGTTCCTGACTGAATTCTAACATCTGTCAGTAACTTTTGCTGCTCCATCTGTGTCTTTTTTTCCTAGAACCCTCTACTGTTTCCTCCTTTCATTCAGGAGGGTCTCCCATTCCTCACAGGCCTCCAATCCAGTTTGGAGAGTATTCGAGAGGCTTCGTGGCTGCATTGTCTTAGAAAAGGAGCCCACATAGAGCACCCTTTGCCTCCACACTTAAGCTGATCTGGCACAGCGCCATCTTGAAACTAGACAAACTACTAAAGCGTATCCTGCTCTGGGAACCAGGGGCCACTGACTGTTTTCAGCTTTGAGTGCCTGCTGTCATTCCATCACATTTCCGTGAATGTCTGGAACACCATGCTCTTGGCTGCCTACAGCTTGGATCTGACAGAATTATTGAGATCCTAGCATCTAAATCTACACAATACCTCCACAGCCTTTCCACAGGAAACTGGTGGATCTGCATAGAATGGAAGCTGTTGAACAGTCAACCATGCCACCACACTTGCCCTGATTTTCTGGAAAGACTAACACACAACTAGCCAGCCTGCTTGTATATACATAGCTTGACAGTCAGTCCATTGGTGACCCAGCCCCACAAAGAGAGCTCACCAGATAGCCTGTTGGCCCTCCACGCCCACTTACACTGGGCTAGAAATCCAACCTGGTGCCCTCATCCCCAGCAAAAACATGTCACCACTATCACGAACTTCTGTAGCTTAAGTCATTGAGGCAATCCCAGACATCACCAAAGAGGATCACAATTGAAGAAATTGTATGGAGACCACACTACTGAATCCAAATGAAACCAAAGCCAATGCACCATACCCAAACAACCCACAGGACCCACCTATGATTTACTCCATAAAACTAGAAAAAGCAACCCTTCCACTAGATGCATAGTTGTCAACACAGAGACACAGGAAAAATGGAAAAAGAAGGAAAAACAGCATCTCCAATGGAGCACAATAAGTCTCCAGTAACAGAACTCAAAGAAAAAGATATTTACAAAATGCCAGAAAAACAATTCTAAAATAATGATTTTAAGAAAACTCAGTGAGACACAAGAGAACATAAACAAAATTTCAATGAAATTGAACAGTTCATGATTTGAATGAGAAATGCAACAGAGATAGGTATTATATAAAAATAAACAAAAGTCTTGGAGCTGAAGAATTCAAAAATAGAAATTTAAAAAATACAGTTGAGAGCTTCAATAACAATCTAGATAAAACAAAAGAAAGAAATTTTAAAGTTGAAGACAAGTTTTTTGAAATAGCCCAGTCAGAAAGAAAAAAAATTAACAATTTAAAAAGAATGAAAAAGACTATAAGACCTCTAGGACAACATTATGCAAACAAATATTCATGATATAGAATTGTCAGAGGGAGATCAAAGGGAGAAACGTGTGAAAAAACAATTTAATAAGATAATAGGTAAAGACTTTCCAAGTCTTGGAGAAATATAGGCATTCAGATCCAGGAAAAGTGAAGGTCTGCAAAGACATAGCACTCAAAAAGTTACCCTTGAGGTCACATTATAATGAAACTGCCAAAAGTCAAAGACAAGATAAAGAGATAATTCCAAAAGCTAAAGAGAAAAGCATGAAATCATGTATAGGGGCTCAACAGAATCCTTATAGGCCAAGAGGGAGTAAAGTGATATATTAGAAGTGCCAAAAGAAAAAAAAAATGCCAGCCAATCGTACCATATTCAGTAAAGATATAATTGCTATCATGAAAACACATGAAAGTATAATATCAATAGAAATAAATACATAAATCAAACTCAGAAGTTTTCAGTGATATTATGGTGCTATGTAAATCTTTCAGGCCTCTAGTATGAAGATTTAAAGTCAAATGGTAAAAACAACAGCATATAGGTTTACAAAGTCTATTATAACTACAAGACTGTATGTTAGCCCCATGTTAAGCACAAAGAAAGAAATTACGGCAGATGTATGAATGAAGCAAAGAAAGGAAACAGAGCTGAGCATACAGAAAATGACCAAATTAGAGAGGCCAACAGCAAGAGAATAAGAGAGGAACAAAAATCTACAAAACAACCAGAAAACAATTAACAAAAATGAGAGGAATATTTCTCTACTTATCAACAATAAACCTGAATGTAAATGGATAAAATTTCCCAACCAAAAGAGACAGAGTGATGAATAATTTTTTAAAGACCTTACTATATGCTGCTAATATGAGACTCCTCTCCCTATTAAAGACAAACAGACTGAAAGTGAAGGAATAAGAAAAGATACTCCATGCAAATGGAAACCAAACAGCAGAAGAAGTAGCCATACTCATTTCAGATAAAATAGACTTTAAATAAAAAATTTAAATGAGACAAAGCAAGTCATTGTATAGTGATAAAAGGAGCAATTCAACAACAACAAAAATAACAGGTCTGTATACATATATCTATGTACATATATACACACATATATATATATACATACACACACACCCAACACTGGTGCACCGAACTATATAAAACAAATATTATTAGATATAAAGGGAGGGACAGACTATAACACAATAATAAGAAGAAATTTCAATACCCAACTTTCTACAATGGACAAAAAAAATTAAAAAACATCAGACTTTAACTGCACCAAATGAATCTAACAAATATTTACAAAACTCTCCATCCAGCAGGTTCAGAATATGTATCCTTTTCAACTATACAAAAAATATTCTTCAAGATAAATGATATGCTAGGCCACAGAAGAAGTATTACAAATTTAAGAAGATAAAAATCAAATCAAGTGTTTTTTCAACCACAATGTTATAAAACTAGAAATGAACAACAACAAAAAACTTTGGAAAATTTCACACAAATACTTGGAAATGAAACAACATGCTCTTAAATAACCAATGGGTCAGTGAAGAAATTAAAGGGAAATTTAAAAATAATTCTTTAAACAAAAGAGATCAAAACTATGTTATCTCAACACCTATGCGCCAAAAAATATTCTAAAAAAGATGTCTGCAGCAATAAACGCCTACATCAAAAATACTCGCACCTGTAATCCCAGCACTTTTGGAGGCTGAGGTGCCCGGATCATGAGGTCGGGAGATTGAGACCATTCTGGCTAACACGGTGAAACCCCGTCTCTACTTAAAATACAAAAAATTAGCTGGGTGAGGTGGCACTTGCATGTAGTCCCAGCTACTCAGGAGGCCGAGGTAGGAGAATCGCTTGAACCTGGGAGATGGAGGTTGCAGTGAGCCAAGATTGTGCCACTGGACTCCAGACTGGGTGACAGAGTGAGACTCATTTTCAAAAAAAGAAAAAAAAATTAAAAAAGAACTTTAATAAATAGCCTAAAGATGCACCACAAGAAACTAGAAAAACAAGAACAAACTAAACCCCAAATGAGTCAAAGTAAGAAAATAATAAAGCTCAGGGCAGAAGTAAACAAAACAGAGATGAAGAAAAAAACCCAGAATATTAATGAAATGAAAAGTTGATTTTTTAAAAGATAAACAAAATTAACAAACCTTTAGCTAGACTATAAATAAATAAATAAATAAATAAAAGATGCAAAGAATTAAAATCAGGTGAAAAAGAAGACATTCTGATGGATATCACAGAAATATAAAGGACTATAAAAGACAATTATCTACTACTATACACCAACAAATTTGATGTCATACAAGGGATGAATATATTTCTGGATACATAAAACCTACCAAGATTAAATTATAAAGAAATAAAAAATGTGAATAGACCAATAATGATTGAGACAATTGAATCACTAATTTAAAAATCTTTCATCAAAGAAAAGCACAGGACCTGGATGGCTCCACTGCTGAATTCTACCAAACATTTAAAGAAGAACTAATATCAATCCTTATTAAATTATTCCATAAAATTAAAGAGAAAGAGAGACTTCCAAACTCGCTTTACAAGGCCAGCAATACTCCTCCTCCAAAACTGGACAGGTATACACAGAAAAAGAAAACTACAGATGGTAACCATGATAAACATAGATGTAAAATTTATCAACAAGATACTAGCAAATCAAATTAAATAACACGTTAAAAACAGCCTTCACTATAATGAAGTAGGACTGATACCAAAGATACAACAATGGTTCAACATATGCAAATTAAGAAATGTAATACATGACATTAATAGATAAAAAGACAAAAGCTTATGATCATTTTAATAGATGCAGAGAGGTATTTGACAAAATTCAACATTGCTTTATGATAAAAACTCTCAACAAACTAGGTATGAAAGATACGTACCTCAACAAAATTAAGGCTAGAGATGGCAAACTCTCATATAACATTACAATGAATAGGAAAAAGCAGAAGGCTTTTCCTGTAGCATTAGGAACAAGACAAAGATGTTCAGCTATATGACTTCTATTACGTATAGTACTAGAATTTAGAGCAATCAAGCAAGAGAAAGTAATAAAGAGCATCCAAATTGGAAAGGAGAATATAAAATTATCATTTGTAGATAGCATAATCTAATATATACAAAATCCTAAAGATTCCACCAAAAAACTGTTAGAACTAACAAAAGAGTTTAGCAAAATTGAAAGATACAAAATCTACACAGAAAATCAGTAGTGTTTTTATATGTTAATATATGTTAATAGTGAACTATGTGAAAAATAAATCAAGAAACCAAATCCATTTACAATAACTATAAAAAACCCAAAGATACTTAGGAATAAATTTAAATAAAGAGATGAAAGATCTGTGCATGGAGAAATATAAAACACTGATAATAGAAATTAAGGAGAATGCAAATAAATGAAAAATCCCATGTTCATGGATTGAAAAACATTGTTAACATGACCATATTACCCAAAGTAATCTACAGATTTAACACAATGTGTATTAAAATACTAACAGCATTTTTTGCAGACATATAAAATACAATGCAAAAATTCATTTGGAAACACAAAAGAGCCTGAATCACCAAAGCAATCCTGAACAAAAAGCAAAAAGCTGCAGATACCATACCTCTGACTTCAAAATATATTACAAAACTATAGTAACCCAAGCAGCAGGGCACTGACATAAATAGAGACACAGAGACCAATGGAATAAAATGGACAGCCTGGAAATAAATGAATGCACCTATAGCCAACTAATATTTGCCAAAGGAGCCAAGAACACATATTGAAGACAAGAGAGTCTTTTCAATAAGTAGTGCTGGGAAAATTGGATATATACATGCAGAATAATGAGACTAGACTCCTACCTTCTGACTATATACAAAAAGCAATTAAAAATGAATTAAGGACTTAACTATAAGACATGAAATTATAGAAGTCCTAGAAAAAATCACAGGGGAAATGCTTCACAATATTGGACTGGGAAAGAATTTTAAAAGTATACCTGAAAAGGAAGGCAACAAAAACAAAATTAAACAAATGGGATTATATCAAACTAAAGATATTTTATACAGCAAAGGAAACAACAGAGGAAAGAGAACCTATAGAATAGAAGAAAATATCTTTCAAACTGTAAAACTGACAAAGGATTAATTTTCTGAATATGTACAAAACTTAAAAAATTCAACAGCAAAAAGAAAAGTCAATTAAATTATGGCCAATATACCCTAATAGGCATTTCCCAAAAGGAGACCTACAAATGGCCAAAGGTGTATAAAAAAATGATTACCATCACAAATCATCACAGAATTGCAAATCAAAACCACAACGAGATATTACCTCACTCCAGGTGGAATGGTTATTATCAAAAAGACGAAAGAAACCCTGTGTTGGCAAGGATGTAGAGAAAAGGATGCATTTACATATTGTCGGTGGGATTATAAACTATTAGAACCATTATGGAATACAGCATGAAGGTTCCTCAAAAAATTAAAAACAGAACTACCATATGATGAAGCAATCCCATTACTGCGTATAAATTCAAAATGAAAGCAGCTGGAGAGGAGGAGGTGGAGCATGATGGCTGAATAGAAGCCTTCAGCAATTGTCTCCACTGCAGGAAGACCAAATTTAACAACTATTTACACACACAAATAAATACCTTCATAAGGAACAAAATTCAGGTGAGCCATCACAGTACCTGGTTTTAACATTATATTAAGAAAAAACGCACTGAAGAGGGTAGAAAAGACAGTCTTGAATCACCTGTCACCCCATCCCCATTCCGTGGCAGCAGCCACGTGGTGTGGAGACAGAATCTATTCACTTGGAGAAGGGAGAGGTCAATGATTATGGTAGTTTCCATTGGAACTCTGTGCTGCCCTGTCACAATAGAAGAAACACAGGGAAGGACTCGGCTGGCTTCCATTGAGGGAGAATTTAGACAAGCCCTAGCCAGAAGTGAATAACCCATCCCAACAAGTGGACTCTGAGTTTCAGCAGGCCCTGCCCATGGGTAGGCTGGTCTTGAACTCCTGACCTCGTGATCCACCTGTCTCAGCCTCCCAAAGTGCTGGAATTACAGGTGTGAGCCACCATGCCTGGCCAGATGATGTAATCTTATGTGTGGGAAAACTTAAGACTCTACCAAAAAAACCTGTTAGAACAGATAAACAAATTAAGTAAAGTTGCAGAATACAAAACCAACATACAAAAATCAATAGCATTTCTATATGCCAACACTGAATAATCTGAAAAATAAATCCAGAAGTAATAGATAAAAAATGTGGTACATAGAAACGATGGACTACTATTCAGCCATTAAAAAAAAATGAATTGCTGTCATTTGAGACAACACGCATAGAACAGGAGGGCGTTATGTTAAGTTAAATAAGCCAGGAACAGAAAGACACACTTTACATGGTCTCATTTGTTTATGGAAGCTAAAAATCAAAACAGTTGAACTCATGGAGATGGAGAGAAGAATGATGGTTACCCAAGGCTGGGAAGGGTAGTGTTTGTAGGGGACTGGGGGAAGTGGAGGTGGTTAATGGGTACAAAAATATAGTTGAATAGAATTAAAAAGATATAGTATTTGATAGCACACCAGGGTGACTACAGTCAATAATAATTTATTGTACATTTCAGAATAGATAAAAGTGTATAATTGGATCTTTTTTTGTAACACAAAGGATAAATGCTTGATGTCATGGATATCTCATTTACCATTACGTGATTATTATGCATTGCATGCCTGTATAAAAATATCTCATGTATCACATAAATATATACACCTACTATGTACCCTCAAGTATTAAAAATAAAAAAGTTTATTTCAGCACTATTTACAGTGGCCAAGATATAGAATCAACCTAAGTGTTCAACAATGGATGCATGGATAAAGAAAAAGTGGTATACATACTCAATGGAATACTTCAGCCATAAAAAGCAATGAAATTCTGTAACACAACATGAATGAATCTGGAAGATATCATCTGAGTGAAAAACAGCTAGGCATTGAAAGGCAAATACCTCATCTCACTCATATGTGGAATCTAAAATAAAAGTTTTTTTAGGCTGAAATCAAAGAAGCAGAATGCAGAACAGTGATTACTAGAGATGGGGAAGTGGGGCAGAGGAAGAAGAACCAGGAACGGCTGTTCAACAGGTACAAAGCTCCTATTAGGAGGAATCATTTCTGGTGGTCTGCAGCACAGTAGGGTGACTATTGTTAAGAGTAAAGTGTTTTACATTGCAAAATAGCTAGAAGTTTTTGAATGTTCTCACCACAAATAACAATGAATGAGGTGATAGGTACACTAACTATCCTAATTGAATCATTATATATGTATCAAAACATCAAATTGTACCTCATATTTTAAGTACAATAAAAATGTGTCAATTTAAAAAGAAAAGGAAAAGAAGGAAATAGAAGAGGATTATTCCATGTTCCTTAACGCAAAGAAAAATTCAATGTGAGCCTGAAAACAGTGACTAAGAACAGATCATATTTTATGTATTAATGAGAAGTACACACAGGTCTAAGTTTTCCTTATGTTTATGCGCTATTTCTCGGACATCTGAAGGAGGTAGATAAGATATAGGAGCATGAAGATATCCAACTTCACCTCAGGAATTCTTATTTACATTAAAAAAATTAAATGTGAACGATTTCTTTTCCTTTTTCTTTTTGTTAACTTGAAAGTCACCATCAGGACCTTGGAGAATCTTGATTCTATCATGCAGGATAGTTAATATTCCTTGTTACATGACATCAGTGACTATCTATGTTCCTGTAACCATTTCTGGGTTTAATTAAAATGTTGAACACTGCAGGGTTAAAGACAAGATCATCAGATGCATTACTAGGGAACTCTGTCAATTTTACATTGATTCATTAATTCTTACCTTATGATTTATGCAATCCCCCATGAAACCAATTATTACAGTCACTTAATGCACATTTCTAGATCTTGAACATGATGAACTCACGAGATTTTTTGGAAATGCCTTCTTAAATCCAGGTTAAAAAATGTGTATCTATTTCTGAGTCTAAAATACCTGTCAAAAATTCTAGTAGGTTTAGTTTCTCTATGAACCAGTGCTGTGTTTTAATGGCTCCTGCCTTTTATCTAAGTATTGATTTGTTTAATAATTCAATAAATTTTTATTTATCATTTATTTTGTGACAAGCATTGTGCTAAATACTTGTTTCCAATCACTAGCATTGAATATTTGATATCTGTGTGGTCTCCTTTTTAAAAATTAAAAAAAAAATTTTGCTCACCAAGTTCTCAAAAACCTAGTTTCCCCAGAATTCTTAGCTAATCATTGCCAATGTTTCTCTGATATCAACTTCAAGACTTTAAAATAAATATCAGATATATAATTTATCTGTCACAGACTAGACACCTGAACTCAAAATCATCTAAAGCTAAGCTATGTTTTTAATTTTTTGCTGAAGAGTTTCCTTTTCTTGGGAACTTATTTTTCCTCTACTTCACCATTGAGGATCATATGAAAGTCTTTTGAGCCTATTGACTTAGATTAATTCTTTAGCATGTCCTCACTTCTATGTTCTAGATTATTTCTTTCACTTTGTAGCCCATCCCCAACTTTTGGTGTTCTTGGAAATGAGAAAAGGGGCAGTAAAAAGAGCCCTTTAGGCATTACCATGGCTGCTCTATCTTCCTCTGAGTGATATCTTGCTTCTCTCTATGATTGTTATGGGGATAGTCACTTTTTTTTTTTTTTTGATACAGAGTCTCACACTGTCACCCAGGCTGGAGTGCAGTGGCATCATCTCGGCTCGCTGCAACCTCCATCTCCTGGCTTCAAGCGATTCTCCTGCCTCAGCCGCCCGAGTAGCTGGGACTACAGGTGCGTGCCACCACACCCAGCTAATTTTTTGTATTTTTAGTAGAGACAGGGTTTCACAATTTTGGCCAGGATGGTCTCGATCTCTTGACCTCATGATCCACCCACCTCAGGCTCCCAAAGGGCTGAGATTACAGGCGTGAGCCACCAGCGCCTGGCCCACTTTTGTTTTTTGTTATATAGGCTCAGTATTTCCAATAAGCCACAGATATTATTGTTTCTGTACTTGAACCCTTACGCCTTAGTCCCAATTACAGTAGCCTTAGCTAACTGTGACATCTTGTTAGGTTATATCTATTATGCTATGCACTAATGATCCTGCTGAGTAAATGCAATAATTCTAGTATAATAAAATAGTGTTTCCAGGTAAGATTATATATAAAAATCCTCAAAGTCAATTATTCATTCAATCTTAATAGTTCCAAATAATGACCAGAGATCATATGAGGTTCTATAGTATCAAACCCCATGATTTGGAGGGGTTATTTTTGTATGATTTTCGCCAATATTCCTTAGTAAAATTATCTATTTTGCCTCAAAATCCTGCCTTTGGTTACCTAACCATGGGTTATTTTAAAAAATAATTTGCAAAACTGCTATGCAAGAATGTTTGCAACCACACACTCTACAGTGAATATTGACTGAGACTGAGTACCTACATTGTAAAAAGCTGTATCTTTTCCCAGAAAACCTACTGTGAGAAAAAAAGAAATAAACAACAATTAAGAAATAAACAGAGCCAAAAATGAAGGCATATCTCAGAGCCCTAAGGTTATTTTGTTTTGTGTTACTTTTCTTTCCCTTTAATTTTTCTTTTCATATTTCCTCCTAGAAACCCTGTCTCCCCAGGAGAAAACGTCCTCATTGTTACAAGATCACTAAAAGATTTACAGAAGAAATGGGCTCTTTTGTTTTTGTTCTTCATTCATCTTCTTTCCTTATGCTAAAACAAATATATTTGCATTCTGAAATCAACAGCATCAGTCAAGTATGCTTTTCATAGACTAACCTCTAAAAAAGGTTTCTTTGAACCTTTTGGAGACTTTGACGGTAAAACTGAAAAGTCCCAAACTATTTTCATTCATCCCATTTGGAATACATCACAAATTATGTTGCTGGAATTAACACGTGCCAGTTAGTGTTTTGTCTTATTGGCTTTGTGTCAATTTCATCAGTGGTTTTATTTGTTAAATTGTGCACATCCTACATGACTTTCATACAGAAAGCTCCTCTTGTTTCATGTTTATTTAGGGCTTCCACTTGAAATACTGCATTCTTAGCCTCACAATTCTCCTGCGGTAGAAGCAAGGATGGTATTAATATTTCCATTTCACAGATAGTGAAATGTATATTTAATTGGAATTAGCAATTTGCTAATTGGGTTGTAAGTCACCTAGCAAAACCAGAACATGAACTCAGGTCTTATGACTGCATATTCAGTGATATTTCTATATCTCCTTAGCATCAAATCCAGCATTAAGTAAAGAATACTGTTAATGGCTATTCCTTAACCCAAAAATGTCTTTCTAAGTCTGCTTCCTCTTGAGGACATCACCTCATTTTCACCCTTCTTTTTATACACATACTTTCAAAAGTATTGTTCAGTGAGAAATAATGCTGTGGAAAAAAATAGCAGTAGAGGCAATATAGTTTTTAGATGGCCCAGAATCTAAATCTCCCCATCCGCAAATAAAACAAAGAGAGCAACTAAAATACCCAAACAAACACGAATGGACAACTTACAATAAAACTGGGTGATTGGATAGCCCCATAAATCCCCAAAATATAAGCAGGTGTGGACAAACAACCAACAGCTGTGAGACTCATGCGATACAGCATCTGTGTGGTAGAAAGAGACTCATGTGACACCAGCATCTGTGTCATAGAAAGAAGAGAGAAAAATGGGGCACCTGGAAGCTTCAAAAGAGAAGAGCTGCAAAATTGCCGCAGGTATTGCTGCAGTTTGCATTACCAGGAAAAAAAGACAATGAGAGGGATATTTGCATAACAGGCTTTTTTTAGGAAGTGCTTTTGGGATCCATGCCTGTGTAACGGAGGGAAGAGAAGTAGCACTGGGCAGAGGAAGTGGAGCTGTAATACAGTTCTAAAGAGGGCTTCAGCAAATCTCCTGGGAGCTCTGGAGTTGGAACGGATAATTAGAGTTGTTCTAAGATTGGGCAAGGTTGCCTGGACGTTATTATTTTTCCACATTGATTAGCCATTAAGTATGAGCTAATCCTACAAAGCTTTATGACCTTGGGTGAGTAAGATTATTTTAGCTGTGGCAATCCCCACAGTCAGTCCTAACAGATGGGGGCCCATCTTTTAGCAATACTTTCAGCAACTGAAAGAATAAATCTTTCATTCCTGAAGAGGAATTTAAACAGTGCTTCACTGAGTCACCAAAAGCACTTATTGGGAAGTCTGAGTACAGTAACCAGTACGGGCAGTGTGCTCCATAGACTTCAACATAGGGGTGAAGTAAGGGTTCTACAGTAATGTGTTGGAGTTGTCTGAGACCTGTGTATACTCTAAACTAATGACTTGAAGCTCCATACTAGGAGAAAGCCATATGCTAAGAAATAATTGCTGAAGGAAAAATACAAATTGAGCAAAACAGGCCAAATAGGGACAAAGAAAAGAGAATACCCCCAAAATATTGGAAGATACCATCAGAAAGTATAAAGCCATTTTTTATTATATCAAAATATAAACAACAAAAATAACAGCAAAAGAAGACACTCTAGGGCAGTGAACCTTAAAACAGCTATTCCATCCCACCATCTTCCTTTAAAAAGTACTGGAAAAGTAATTTTATGTAAAATGAGAAACATAAAAGAATTCTATATGAAGTAATTGTAAGAAAAAGAAATACAAGGAGCAGAACAAAGTCTGTACAGACAATGAAATTCTGCCAGAATATATGTCTATAAAACAGATTTTTACCTGCAAACTATTTTAAAGCCACTTAAAGAAATTGAGAAAATAAAGAAGCTTTGACAGAAACCATTAATGAAAAGAAGTTCAGAAATGATATGATTGGAGGAGAGGAGTGTTTGAAAAGTGCAAACCAAAAATAAAATTCTAAGGCTCCCCCACCATTTGAATGAACTTCCTCCTCAGTCAGGACACTCTAAAATTTAGCCTGAAATACTGGTTCAGGCCATGACCTGAAGTGGGCATCAGCCATGCATCATTATACCCTCCCTCATTAACATCAACACAGACCTTAAATCTGATAAAACTTATGACCAAGTGAGTTTTACCAAGAAATGTAAGTTTGTTTTAACACTTGATAATCAATGTAATTTTCATATTAATAGACTATATATAAAATATGATGATCTCAAGAAATACAGACAAAATATTTCATAAAATTCAACATCCATTTATGTTAAAAGCCTCAAGAAAAGTAGATATTAAGCAACCTTTATCAATCTGATGAAAAGCACCTACAAACTCTCTAGCTAACAACATTCTTAATGTGAAAGACTGTTTTCTCTGTAACATTGAAACAGTACAAGGATGACTGGTCTCTCAGTTCCTATTCAACATCCTACTGATGTTTTTACCAAATGAAATAATTCAAAAGGAGCCAAATCATGAAGAAGCTCCCACTCACAAATGCTGCAAAGGGAATAAAATACCTAGGAACACTGCCAACAAAGGACGTAAAGGACCTCTTCAAAGAGACCTACAAACCACTGCTCAAGGAAATAAGAGAGGACACAAACAAACAGAAAATCATTCCATCCTCATGGATGGGAAGATTCAATATCATGAAAATGGCCATACTGCCCAAAGTAATTTATAGATTCAACACTATTCTCATCAAACTACCTTTGACATTCTTCACAGTATTAGAAAAAACTACTTTAAAATTCATATGGAACCACGAAGGAGCTCATATAGCCAAGATAATTCTAAGCAAAAAGAACAAAGCTGAAGGCATCATGATACATGACTTCAAACTATACTACATGGCTATAGTTGGACATGCAGACCAATGGAACAAAACAGAGACCTCAGAAATAACACAACACATCTACACCCATCTGGTCTTTGACAAACCTGACAAAAGCAAGCAATGGGGAAAGGATCTCCTATTCAGTACATGGTTCTGGGAAAACTGACGAGCCATATGCAGAAAAATTTACACCTTACAGAAAAATTAACTCAAGATGGATTAAAGACTTAATGTAAAACCCAAAACCATAAAACCCCTAGAAGAAAATCTGGGCAATACCATTCAGGACATAGGCATGGGCAAAGAATTCATGACGGAAACACCAAAAGCAATCGCAACAAAAGCCAAAATAGACAAATGGGATCTAATTAAGCTAAAGAGCTTTTGCACAGCAAAAGAAACTAGTATCAGAGTGAAAAGGAAACCTACAGAATGGGAGAACATTTTTGCCATCTACCTATCTGAAAAGGTCTAATATCCAGAATCTACAAGCAACTTAAACAAATTTACAAGAAAAAAAACAAACAACCCCATCAAAAAGTGGGCAAAGGACATGAACAGACACTTCTCCAAAAAAAGACATTTATGCAGTCAAAAACATATGAAGAAAAGCTCAACATCACTGATCATTAGAGTTCAAAACCACAATGAGATACCATCTCATGCCAGTCAGAATGGTGATTATTAAAAAGTCAAGAGACAATAGGTGCTGGTGAGGCTGTGGAGAAACAGGAAATGTTTTTAGACTGGGGTGGGAATATAAATTAGTTCAACCATTGTGGAAGACAGTGTGATGATTCCTCAAGAATCTAGAACCAGAAATACCATTTGATGCAGTAATCTCAATAGTGGGTATATACCCAATATAAGTCATTCTACTATAAAGACACATGCACACGTATGTTTATCACAGCACTATTTACAATAGCAAAGACACAGAAACAATTCAAATGCCCATCTATGATAGACTGGATAAAGACAATATGGTACATATACACCATGGAATACTATACAGCCATAAAAAGGAATGAGAATATGTCCTTTGCAGGGACATGGATGAAGCTGGAGGCCATCATCCTCAGCAAACTAACACAGGAACAGAAAACCAAACATTGTATGTTCTCACTCATCGGTGGTACTTGAACAATGAGAACACATGGACAGAGAAAGGGGAACACCACACACCAGGGCCTGTTGGGGGATGGGGGGCAAGGGAGGAGAGCATCAGGACAAATAGCTAATGCATGCAGGGCTTAAAACCTAGGTGATGGGTTGATAGGTGCCGCAAACAACCACAGCACATGTATACCTGTGTAACAAACCTGCATGTTCTGCACATGTATCCCACAACTTAAAGTAAAAAATTAAAAAAGAAAAAGAAGATAAAAGCCATACCAAATGAAAAGAAATAAATTATCCTATTTCCCTTTGCAGACAAAATGATTATCTACATAGAAAATCCCAAAGAATCTACAAAAAAATCTACTGGCAGTAATAAATGATTTTAGCAAGGTCACAGGATACAAGATTAATATAGAAAAATCAATTGTGTTTCTCTATACTAGCAGCGATCAAATGAAAATTGAAATTTACAAAACAGTACTATTTACAATAGCATCAAAGCATCACCTCTTATTTGGAAAAACTTAATGAAAAAATATGTAAGATTTACATTTGTACTGAGAAGTACAAATGCTAATGAAAGTAAACAATGCTGATCTAAGGAAATAGAGAAATACACCATGTTCATGGGTTGAAAGACTCAATATTGTTCATATGTCAGTCTACTCAAATTGATCCACAGATTCAGCACAATCAGAATCAAAATTCCCACATATATATAAATAAACTTATATATATCTATATAAATAAACTTATATGTAACTATATAAATTTGTATGTCAATTAAATATACATAGTTAATTGACAAACTAACTTTAATTTATATGGAAAATAAAAGTAACTAAAATAGTTAAAACAACTCTGATAAAGAACAAAGACAGAGGACTCACACTACTGGATTTCAAAAACTGACTGTAAAGTTACAGCAATCAAGAATGTGGACCACGGGCAGTGGCTCACGCCTGTAATCCCAGCACTTTGGGAGGCCAAGGCGAGCAGATCACCTGAGGTCAGGAGTTCAAGACCAGCCTGGCCAAGATGGCAAAACCCTGTCTCTACTAAAATGACAAAAATTAGCCAGGCACGGTGGCAGGTGCCTGTAATCCCAGCTACTCGGGAGGCTGAGGCAGGAGAATCACTTGAACCCGGGAGGCGGAGGTTGCAGTGAGCCAAGATTGTACCACCTTACTCCAGCCTGGGTGACAGAACGAGACTCTGTCTCAAGAAAAAGAAAAAAAGAATGTGTGGTATCAGTGAAAGTAGGGGTTCCTAAATATCTTATTGATATACCAGAGAGTAAATATTTTAGCTATGTGGGCCATAGGTTTTCTGTCACAATTATAGTGCTATTTAATGTGAAAGCACCCATAAATAATATATAAACCAATAAGCATGAGTATGTTCTAATCAAACTTTATAGAAACTAAAATTTGAATTTCACACAATTTTCAAGTGTCATAAAATATTATTCATCTTTTGATTTTCTTATTATTTAAAAATGTAAAAGAAATTTTTAAATTTTGGATCACATGAAAAGAGGCAACGGGGCAGGTTTTGCTAAGCTCTGAATTAACGACTAAATGTAGGATCAATGGAATTCAATTGACCTACTTATAGCTGGTCAATTTATTTTCAACAAATACAAGACAATATAGTGGAAAATTGTTAGTCTTTTCAATAAATAAGGCTGGAGCAACTGCGCATTAAGCTTGACCAACATGGTGAAACCCTGTCTCCACTAAAAAACACAAAAATTAGCCAGCCGCAGTGGCGCATGCCTGTAATCCCAGCTACTCAGGAGGCTGAGGCAGGAGAATTGCTTGAACCTGGGAGGTGGAGGTTGCAGTGAGCCAGGATCGTGCCACTGCACTCCAGCCTGGACGACAGAGCGAGTCTCCATCTCAAACAAACAAACAAACAAAAAATAGGGCAAAATAAGTCCTCTACTCATAGATTACACCATATAAAAAATAAAATTAATCATAGATATAAATATGTAACTTAAAACTATAAAACACTTAGGTAAAAAGAGAATATAATCTGTATAACTTGTATAACTTTGGGTTGGCACAATATACCAATTCTAGTATTTAAAGTCAATTCTAATATATGAAATAAATCGGCAATACCAAGCTGATTTAAAGCAACACGAGCTCTCATTCATGGCTAGTGAGAATGCAAAAATGGTATAATATAAAAATATAAAGCAACATGAACTCTCATGGTTAGTGAGAATGAAAAATGATATAACAACTTAGGAAAACAGTTTGGTATTTTCTTATGAACGCACACTTACAATATTACCCATTAATTCTACTGCGTGTAAGTATTTATCAGGGAAAAATGAAAATATATGTTCAAACAAAAACAAATAATGTATATGAAAGTGCTCATTTATAATTGCCAAAAACCAGATACAACCTAAATATCTATCAAGTAGGGAATGAACAGAATATGGTAAATCCATATAAGGTAATCGGATTTAGCAAGCAAAGAATACATGAAAAAAAAAATGGATGCATCTCAAATGCACTGCATTAAACAGAAGCCAGATTTAAAGCTACAATATGGTCCTGATGATTCTGATTATATGGCATCCTGGAGAATGAAAACAATGGACATAGAAAAACATATCAGTTACTGCAATGGGCTTGCAGAGATGAAGGGAATGACTCCAACAGATCATTCAAGAACTTTTTGGGGCTCTACACCTCCTTTGTGGTTGTGGGTATGTGAATATGTGTGTTTGTCAAATGTTATAAACCAAACATCAAGCAAAGGTGAGTTTTATTCTGACTAGAAATGGCATTACAGTGGCATCACAATAAATCTGACAGGGTGGAGAGAGATAAAGAGAAAGAGAGAGAGAGAAACCAGGTCTAACCCCATTGGCAATCTTGTGTGTAGAGAGTGAAGAAATGAAAATAGACTAGTAGAGGAAAGTGAGGAGGAAAAGTAAGGTACAAAAGAATTGAGAGTGGTATCTGGAGAGCTAAAAATGGAATACAGTCTAAGATGAGATAGACCACTTTGTTATGCTGCTGATAGGGTATGCAAGGAGAATATTAGCTGCTGGACTTAGTAATAGAGAAGGCACTAGGTGACAGACAACATTTTCAAGATCTGGTGGGTTAATAATGGGTTCAAGAAAAAGGAGACGTGTAAATGAAGAGTGAGTAAAGAAAACACTTTTTAAACAAGCAGTGGAATGGGACGGGAGCCAGAAGGCATATGAAACCAAAGATTTTGTCCTGTTGTTTTATGATAATACTGCATGCTGGTATGTTGATGTGAATGATCTAACAGAAAGAAAACAACAGTGATGACACAGGAGAGGAAAGAATTGCTGAAGTGAAAAACTTGAATAAATGAGAAGAGATGGGATCCAGGTCATAATGTAGTCCACAAGAATTAGAAAAGAAGATGCAGATCAGGGAGAATCTGAGAAGTCTTGTTTTCAAGATAAGGCTGATTCTTGCTCAAGGTGGCTTGTCTAATTTGGAAAAGGATTCCACTAGTACCGCAAGGTAATGCCAGAGGTTACAAGAAGCAGCATGAAGTGCCAAAGAAATGGAGGTAATGAGACCTAGATTTGAGGTCTAATAGACAAGGAATTTATATTCAGGCAAAACCTGAAAAGATAATCAAGAAATGCAAGAGATGGGGAAAGTACATTTGAAGGAGTATAGGGAAGTAGGCTGTGCTCAGAAAGGTAGACAGGAGGCTTCCCCATAGGCATTTGGAATTATACTACGAAATTTAACGTTACAATCTCTGGATTTGAACCAATAATCGACTGTGAATCACACCTAGCCAAGGCTCCTATATAATGTCAGGCTTTGCCAAGATTGACTAAGAAATTAGGAGACCCTGGGCCTGCTATTTGAAGGTTAAGTGTGACTATAGCTAATGAAACTGCAGTTGGTAGCAGTATTAAGAAAAATATTTATTGACTTGGTTCTATTTGTTTTAATGGATATTTAAAATATGTACAAAGTGCAAATGGATTGATTTTGAGTGTCATTAATTCTTTGCTAGAGTATTGAAGGAAAATGGCAGGCACAGAAACTATGGAACCATAAGAGATAAATCCTTTCTGAATCCAGTATTAAGCCATTCTTAAATGTTATTCCTATTCCATGGTAAAGCCCAGATATTTTTCCCCTTTGTGAACACCTCATTGAAATGATGGAATTTATTGGAGGAAAATGTGATGCAATAAGTGAAAGTTTATTCTACGTGTGACTTTTCAGGAAGACTAAAGCCTCATTTTTACCTTATCATAGGTTGTAAAGTGCTTTCAAATATTTGATACGTTATTCTCACAATGAAAGGATTTTTTCCTCATTTTACAAATGCAGATGTTAAGCCTAGAGAGATGAACTGCTTTGCTTTAAAATACCCAGATAATAACAGAGCCAGAGCAAAACTCCAGGCATTCTATATTCAAATCTAATGATGGTTCTGCTATGTCTGTGCATAACATCATTGACCAATCATTGTAAATGTGTGGGTTATGTGCACAGAAAATTTGCATTCCCAGTGCTTGTTGCCAAATACTATTTGGTGGAATGTGTCTGAGGAGTTCGTATTTTAACTTCTTCAACCTATCTGAAGATTCTGTCCATTACACAGGTTCATTCGACTCCACACAGTGGCACACGGGGTCGTTTGGGAGCTTCCATTAGGAAGTGCCCTTCTGCAAACTGTGCCTAACCATAGATACCTCAGGAAATAGTGTGTAATGAAAACAACACAAGTCTCGAAACAACGAAAGCATCATCGCAATGCCTGCTCTGCCGCTGTCCTGCCAAATGGCCCTCAGCAACTGAAGTCATCTCTGTCTCAGCCTCTGTTTTCTAATTTCTAAGAAACTAACATAACCTACAGAATTGTTATGAAGATGAGAATATACCACACTCAGCCAATGCAGTTTCTTACAATGACCAAAAATAAAGCTTTAGAAACTAAAGTGTGGCAAATATATATATATATATATATATATATATATATATATATGCACACACACACACATATATATAGATGAAAAAATCACAATTGAAAGAATGTGGTAAAAAGCAAATGAGCTCTGCAATTCATCTGTAAGTTCTTTTGGTTTAAAATTTCATTTTAATTTTGGCACAACATTAGCAATCCATTGAAAATATTCTGAAATAACTCATATTCAGAGTTATTAAAGAAAGTTGATGGGTTTAACGCGCACGCGCACACACGCACACACACACACACCCACCCCTGCAGGTTGTGCGTTTTAGCAGACCTAAATGTAAACTTCTGGAATCTAAAATAAACTCCAAGTTGGTGATATCTAAAATTAACCCCAGTATGTTACTGTCTGCAAAAAAGAACTGTGAGAAAGTCTGTTCAGAGGATAATGATAGTGACTCAAATCCAGCTTGGAAGCGAGGCCTTCTGTGGGAGACAGAAGATGAGGGGTAATGTGGGGTGATGTCCTGACAAGAGCAAGCTGGAGTGTCACTCCAACTGAAGCTCATTAATTCTTTTTACCCCAAAGCCTGAACCTGATCATTGTCCCTCTCACACGAGGCTTTACTGGAGGCACCATGCCTCCTCTTTGCAGAGTTCTTTAACTCGCTTAAGACACTTCAATTTTGCAAGTTGAGTTGAGGACACCTGGTTATGAATGATTCAAGACACACAGGTGGCCCAGGACTGGGCCTGGCAGGCATATTCCTGGAACGGCGCCCCCGTGAGGATCCTATGTGCAGAGGGAGAGCAAGCCAGTAGTTAGATTCTTGCTTAGTCAATTATGCATAATGGCTGTCAGTCAAGTTCTCCTGTTTGTGTCCTCATGAAACCTGGGGAGTGGAGGAACCAAGGCTGTGATGTGTTTAAGGGTAGCACTCTTACTTTAGTGGAAGCAGCTGTAGCCCAAGACTTACAAGCTGAGTCTTCTCTCTGCAAACAGAAAATTCTGTTTATTGTCATGTACAGAACCAAGTCCTTAGAGAGACTACAATAAGATCTTCGCGATGCTCATTTGTCTCTCAGCCTGAATTTCCTGCAAATTTTCTATATCCATTGGGTGCTTCAACAATGGAGGGTGACTGTTAAAGGTTGAATTGTGTCCCCCGAAATTCATATGTTGAAGTCTTACCATTAAATACCTCAGAATAGGACCATATTTGGAAATAGGGTCATTACAGATATATTTAGTTATGATGGGGTTATACTGGAGTAGAGTAGGCCTCCAATCCAAGACTACGGTGTCTTTATAAGGAGGGGAAATTTAGACACAAAGACACACACACAAAGAGAATACTATGTGAAGATGAAGGGGGCAAGGATTGGGGTGATGCTCCTAACAAGTTTAGAAATACAGAAGATTGCCAGAAAACCATCAGAAGCCAGGGAAGAGGCACGTAACTGATTTTCCCTCAAAATCTTCATAAGGAGCCAACCTTACTGACACCTTGATCTGGAACTTCTGGCCTCTGGAACTGTGAAAAAATACAATTCTGTTATTTAAGCCACCCAATCTGTGGTCCTTTCTGATGGCAGCCCTAGCAAATTAATAGAATTATTTTGGCCTCCAAAAAGGGATATTCTCAAATTCTAGCATTTGCACATGTGTTTCCAGATCAGCAGAGAGTTTAGGGAACAAGATTTGGAGTCAGACAGAAGTGGCTGTGATTTCCAGCTTGATCACTTTCTGATTGTGTCATTCTAAACAAAACACTTTGGAGTCTCTGCTTGGAAATTTTGAATCATAGTGGTTAACATTACGGCCTTGGGCTTCACAAAGATTTGGTCACAAATTCCAGCCATTCACCCGCTGAGTAGCCCAGATATGTTACTTTTCCTGAATGTATGCTCGTTCTTATAAACAGTACAATACTTACTTTCCGGGAGGCTTGTGAGGATTCAATGTCATAACGCACAGACTTCTCAAACTTGCTGCTCTGGAATCATCACTACTCATAAGAAGGAAGCAGGGATTATGTTCTCCTGGGATTCATTTCTCTTCTGCTTTACCTGGACTACTATGTTTATCCTGCAGATTCCACAGAAGGGTGGCCTTCTCAAGAAAGCCTTGCCAGTCTGGTCAGCTGTGACCTATCATCTCACAATAGCTTGTTCCTAGGAAGTGCGTGCACCCGCACTCACGCCCACCCATGGACACTCATATTAACCTGTTTTTAAGTATCTTATGTACATGCATACTCTCTCTGCTAGACCATGTCTTTTGAGGCAGAGACTTTTTTTCATTTCCATATATTAGCTTTTTACAGAATAGGTTTCCATTAAATATATGATGAATAGATAAATGAATGAACGAATGAATGAATGAATAGCAAGCTTCCAAGTAAGTTTTAGGAGAGAGTTCTATTTTTCTATTCTTTTCCAAATATCTGTGTCTGTTTCTTCCTGCTGCTGCTGCTGCATGGCACTCTAAGGAAGGTAAATTTGAAAAAAGATGCCTTCCAGGAGTGGGAAAGACACTGGTCAGAAGAGCCAAAGCAGACTCTGGGTAACGTATCCCTTACAGGTGGCTAGATCTTTTATGTTACAGTAACCTATCTTTATGAAACAGTCTTGCAAATGCTGTCTCATTTAAATACCACATCATTCTACTAGATAGGCCAGAAGGACATTACTTCTCCATGTACCAGTGAGGAAACTGAGGCATATGACTTCCTCAGAATTACATAAGATAATCAGAGACAGAACCAAGTCAAGAATACAGTCTTCTAAGATGGCCTCATTTTTGACTTTTCTTCTTACTAAAACTTGCTGACTTTGATTTCATATAGCTGATTTCTAAAATAAGGACTTAGGCTTCTAACTGAGACCATTCAATAGATGTCTTAGTAAAAGTCATCATGTGTGGGTTCTAAGGACTGGTTTCCTGGGAACAATATGCCCTTCGAAGATAGGAATCTAAACATAACACATTCAAGTGGAGGATGAAACCTCCAGGGCTGTAAAGCAAGATTCTAGAGCAGAACATCAGGTAGAGAGTAAAAGATACTTCCATGAAATCCTAATGAAGGTCCTAGCTCTGAATTATTAATTGGTTGATAATTTTCTTATCTCTCTGAGTCTCAGGGTTCTTATCTGCAAAATGGAAATATTATCTGCTCTAATTCAGAGTTCATGACAATCAATTTTGATACTGAAAATGAAGAGCACCCCAAAAGTCTGCAGCAGATATGTAAAAGACTATTAACCTTGTCTTAATAACATTAGGTTCTAAATCAACAAATACGATTAAAATTGTGTAAGTTGAAATGACTCCCCAAAATCTTTTGAGAAGGTACAAAATTAAACACTATTATTTTTTATCCACCTAACACAATCAGCTTTCCCTCCTGTGTAGATACAAATTGGTCTCTGTTTCCTTGAGCATAAAAGACATTGTTAATTTTCTTCTAAAGAACATGTGAAACAGGAAAAAATATGAATATTTACTATAAGAATCAGACAACTGAAGCAACAGCACATTCCTCTCTCACTTGTCACACTCAATCAAGGACATATTCAGAGGAACAGAGAAATGAGGGGTAGAATCACCTGTGCTCTATTCATTGTCATATTCCATCTCTCTCCCTCTTCATTATCATTATTATCAAAGTCATGATTATTATCCTGTCATTATTTGCCAGCATGCATAGTTTAATCGTATAAATCAAATGTGTGCATGATGCAAGACCATGGTGTTTAGAAATCAGAGATTCAGAAGCCCTCAGTTGTAATTGAAGTGGCATACTGTGAGATGAGCCTCCAGTCATTATTCAAAATGCAGTGAGTCAGCGCTTCCCATTTTAGATCACACAGCCCAACCCCACCTAAGATATGAATCCTAAGGTTTATAAATTCCACTGTGTTTTAGCTTTCCTGAGATTTTTGACTCAGCTTCCTGCCCTGCCCTCATCACGTTCTAGTGACATTCCAATGACTGTTAGGGAAGAGGAAGTATAGGATCTGAGAAGGGCAGCGTCCAAGGTAGTAATCTGCAGAAGTGGATAACTCCCATCTTGGTGGTTGTGCCAGCCAGTTCCATATTTAACACACAATGCATGGGACTTGCAGGTTGGGTGTCTCTGTGTGGTGTGTGGTGTGTGTGTGTGTGCATGTGTGTTTCCCTTAAATACACTGAGTCGTATTCGCAATCTGAATATAAAGAACTAGCAAACATCTGAACTGAGCTTCTTTGGACCAGGCTAAGACTCAAAGCAATTTTCCTTTTAGTTATTTCAGAATAGAGACTGATCAGGTTAACTTTTGCAGACTCTTCCCTACCTTAGGGTGGTAGTGTTTCAGTGGGTAGCAGTTAGAGCTCGGGACATACTAGTAAACCAAGGTAGATGCCAGGCTCTGCTCAAAAGCCACCACTGAGAAGAGTTTTCCCCAAAAGCACTTTTCTCAACACTGGACTCTTCCTTCCCCACTCTCTTCACAGGATTCCTGTTTGCTATTTCAGAGATACTATGGTTCTTACAGACAGTGGCAGCAGGCTCCCAAATCTTCTCCTTGCTTTTATTCTCAGCATACTCTAATTTATCTCCCACACTGTAGCCAGAGGTAGCTTTTAAATTGTAAATTTGACAAAGTAATTTACTGCCTAAAACCTGTCAGTGTCTACCAGTTACCTTCAAGACAGCATTCAAAATCCTTAAGAAGCCTTTCAAATCACTTGGCAAGCCAGCCCAAACAACCATCACGCTTTATCTCTTACCACACCTTCAGAGAGTGCTGCCAGATTAAATTAGAAACAGAGAGGAGGCCAAAAAAAATGGCAAGAACATATAAAAAACAATTTCCTCTGCTTTCTCTAACTATATGGAACTCACATATAATCTATGTTAAAGCCATTGCCTCTTCACCACAGTTCTGTTAAAGAAGAAAACCCTAAACAACTGACTTTCCACTGGATCATCAACATTTAAAGATGGGAAAGACACAAAGCAGATTTCCCACACCTTTCATGAAGACCTACACCTCCTTAGCCTTTAGGAATCCAACTTTTAAAAAAATCTGATTTAAAGGTGACTGGGCAACCTGCCCTTGTTTCTATTTTTCAGCGTCCCTCAGAAAATCTGTGTTAGGTTCAGTAAGCATGTAATGAATGCTGAGGCTTTTGTGCCAACCTATTACTGGTGCTGAAATTGATTCTGAGTGAAATTCTGATCTGCTTTATCCAGTGTGAGCGAGTGACGGTGTTACATGGTGCAACAGTATCTATGTTTCTCTGCAAAAGGCAGTCTTCAGCTTAAACTCAATTTGGCTAGTGCATGTTCGATTAAAAAAAAAAAAAGTGGTCCCTGAGCCTCACTACCTTCCTAAAGAGAATCAAGTCACAGACAGAGAGAGAGAGAGAGAGAGAGAGAGAAATACATATACATAGAAGATTGGCAACTACAGTCTATAAGGCATTTGGAAAAGACCATATTGGCAGACCGTCTGCAGATATGCAGCTGACAAAGCACACTGTTGTTGAATTATAATAACCAAATAAGCAGAAATGAGACACTTTCTATAAATAATATCACTAAGCACCAGATAGATGATATGCTCACGTGAAATGCACAGTGCATAATTTTTATTTAATACTGAAAGTATTTCCAGTTACTTTCCATCAATGTTCTTATAAAATCTTAAATATTATAGTAGATATATGTAATCTGCTAAGTGATATGAGAGTAAAATATCTGATCCAGACTCCAGAAACTAGAGTGGCCAGGCCAGATACACAGAAGAACTTCTACTTTTGCCTATAGGATGAGATAATATTGCATGGGTTTTTCATTCATTTAATTCACTCAACAAATGTGTGTCAAACTTGTAATATATGGCAAGTACATTCATCAGTGCTGAGGATATATTACTAAGTGAATCAGAAAATAAATTGATATCATAATGGGGCTGACAGATAATTATGAGGCTAAGATTTAAAAGAACAAGATAATTTCTGTGATAAGTACTATAAAGAAAATGAAGCAGGGTATAACAAAGAAAGTGGTGAGAGCTAATTTAGATAACAGGGGCAGGGAAGGACAATTGATAAAATAGCATATCAAAAGCTGTGGAATGAAGATGCTGCTTAGAATATCAAGACCAAGAGGACCAGAGATGCCCACACCCCCAAAATTTCTTGCCAACCCAAAATGAAAAGGAGTAACCATGATTTCCCATTTCACAAAAAGGTATAGAAAAATAGCTAAAAGAATAGAGCCAGGAGACTTGAAATAAATATAATTAATGACAAGTAACTTAACATGTCTACCACACAATAGACAGTTTTTGCCGATCCTTGATCAAGGACAAAAGTTTTCTGATTTTGAGTATAATTTACCTTCCTGTACATGACACTGTGTATGAACCTATTTCATGTTTTTTTAATATTGATCCCTAATTGGAAGGTTGAGTCCTGGAGGAAAAGAGTATATTTTAAATGTTGCATCCTGGAAAAAAACGTATATAATAAACATTTATTGTCATCACTTGATTCACATTAAAACAAAAAAAGACAACTGAGTCACAAATTTATGTATATATTAAAACTTTTTTTTAGCAAATCTAGCTATTCTTTTATATTCTACTTATTTCCTAGTGCATCCAGATTACATTTCCAACACTCAAACAGAAAAACCAGTCCATATTTGCATGATGAAAATCACAGACAAAATTCTTAATGTGTCATTTGTGATAAGTACGGTTTCTCAATGATACAGTAGGAAATAGATGAGAATGGAAAATTAAAGAAAATAACTTAATTTCATGTCTTAGAAAAAAATTAGTTGACCTTTGAGTATTCAGTTTCTTCACCAGGACATTAAGCATTCCATAAAATATGATTACTAGTAAAAAAAACTTCCTGAGTTTATCATTAGTTATTTCATTCATTTGTGAGACATAATTAAATGCTACTCTAGCTATCTATTGTTGTATAATAAATTTCTTCATAACTTAAGGCTTAAAATAATCACAATTATTTATTAGTATCTCTCAAAATTCTGGGGTTTGATTATGTTCAGTTTGGTGTTTCTTACTTTTGTGCATTTTTAGCTAGACAGTGAGTAGTACTGGAGTTATGCCAAAAGCCTCTATAACACATGCCTGCTTGTTGATATTGACTACTGGCAGGGATCAAAACTGGGAATGGAACTACCTACTTACCAGGTAACTGGTGCATCCTTAAAACAAGGTACCTAGGTTCCAATAGCCACTATCCCAAGAGCAGGAAGTCAAAGTGGCTAAGTTCTTGTAGCCTGGGCCTGAAAGGTGTCAGAGGGTCCCTTTTGCTGTAATCTATTAGAAGCACAGTCACAGAGCCCAGTTTCAAGGGAACATAGACCCCATTGCTCAATAGGAGAAATATCAAAGAATATCACAGTAAGTTTTTAAAACCACTAGAGTCTGGCCACCAACTTCAAATTATGAACATTTCTCCAAAATGCAAAATATACTCACTCCCAAGATCTCTTAAGAATTTAATAGCATATTGGTATCAGACTCATCCTCAAGGTTCAAATATTTTTAATTAAATTAGTTTCTTAAAGTGCAGATCCTTGGCTTCTGGTTTTTCTCCATCTAAAAAATGTATAAACTAGAGACAAGTTATCTGACCTCTCCCCACAATCCCTTCTCCACCCCACACTCAAAATCCAACTGTGGAACAGATACAGAATAACTGCTACTGACTCTGTCTTAGAAAAAGAGAGAAAACTGAAAGCACAGTTAATGGTCCATAGCAATTCTGAAATCCAGCCAGACACATGTTCTGTAGGGCCCTTTCCTCCTTCATAACAGTGATTCTCCCAAACTTTGGCTCTGTGCTCAAAGTTCATGGTTCCTTCCCATAAGTCATTCATCATTTTGCATAAGAAAATTGACTTTGCAACGAATGAGACTTCTCAGCCTGCTTCCCAACACCCTTTTCATTTTATACAGCCTCTATTTCTTTTTTTCCAAGTAGGTGGTGCTTCCACCAGAAATTTATTTTAAAATCTTTGTGAATTTTTTTTTTTACACTTATGTGGGTTCACTCCATTAGACTTAGCCAAATCACAAAGCTCTTTTAGGAAAGCTCTTCTCCACCTTGAGTTTCTTGTGAAGCTGCTGTTAGAAAATAAATTTTTGGAAGCCCTATTGTTTAATGGAAAGGATCTGTGAGGTGTCACCTTAAAATCCTCAGAGGCTCTTTTATGTGTTTGAAAGTTTTCATGAGCCACTGCTTAAATTATTATCAGGTGACAGAACATCCTACCCTGTATTTGATCTTTGACCTAAGCCATGTGTAATTTTAGAATCATTTGCTGTCTGGAGAGACTGGGAATTGAAAACAGCTTAAATTTAAAATACAGCAAGTCTCAAATGCTTTTTATTAAGCATTTTACCAACACACTGGCTGGAAATCTTAACTAGATCCTTGAGATCTTTAGTTGCATTTCCTAATTATGACATTAACACAAGGGACAGTGTTGGTAGACATTCTGCCACCACATAAGTATCCTCTTTCCTCCAGCTTCCAGAAACATTATCCCATTCTTACTTTCCTCTAAGCCCTCTATGACAGCCCTCTTGAAATATTTTAGGCTTTTACTAGCAGCCTCCTCAAGGTCTTTCTATCTCCTCCCCATTGCTCAATCTCAAAGCCAATGTTAATTTTTAAAAATATGGTAGCATACCATATTTAGTATTGTAATCTATTCCAAATATCTATTTTTATAACAAATTATCCCGAACTTAATGTTCCAATTTTAGCCAGACAGTTGCTAAGTTCAAGACATTGCAAAGGCCTCTGCACTTTCATGTCCAGCAGGTGATCCGCTGGGACTTCAGCTGGAGCTAATAGGTGGATCATTTATACACGGCCTCACCATGTAGCTTGGGCTTTCTTCCAGCATGGCTGACTTCTAAGAGCAAATATTCCAAGAAGCAGGAAGTGAAAAGTGCCTTTCCTTAGGCCTTGACCCCCAAAATGGGCACAGTGTTACTTCTGCTATATTCTATTGGTCAAGAAATAGCAGATCACAGATTCAAGTGGAGGATACTGCATGTCACATAATTTGGAGGCTGATTTTTTTAAACTTTCACAAGTTGCAACCATCTTTCAGAAACAAATTTATGCACTTTTAGATGTTAAAAAAATAATCAAGGCATGCAGCATCTCTTTGAGATTATAGTCTAAAATAGTTTTGTTTTTTACCATATCAACTTAATTAAGCTGTACCTTTCCAGAATCCCTTTCCTTATACAAATCCAGGTTAGGTTTGACACAAGGAAAATTAATCATGTTATAGAATGTGGAAGTGAAAGAGCCATTATTACCCAACAAATGTTGGTTTCTGGTGACAAAAACATTGCATGTTTCCATGTTATTGCTGAGATTTCGATTTAATTGCTATCATGGGACAGTAGCTGGGCTTGAAGTAGCTCCATCACTTTTACTGGATTTCCTCTTTCATCTTCTCTAAGTCTCGAACCAGATGAGCATTTAGCCTTGTGGCAAAGGACATCATCTTCTTTTTATAGCCAACTGCATTGCTGATGTTGGAGGCAGTGCAGATGCGGGTTCTAGTTTCCCTCATACGTTCTTGCTTTCTTTACAGATTCCAGTTGTTCCTTTCTGTCCTCAATTTCACTTCTATATTTTTTCCCTGACTGCTGGCTTTGCTGACCTTCAATGACTTTAGGTCAACTGCCAGATGCTGAAGGAACAACTTTCCTTAGACTTCTTCACCTCCCACAATTATGTGTGGCTTACCCCCAAAATCAATCCTCTATTTCATATTACTTATAGTAGGGCTACTTCCCTGCTAGAAACCAAACTAACTCAGGCAAAGAATGATGAGTAAATTATTATATTTATAATACAGAGTAGTATGCAAGATATGTAATGGAGTAACTAACAATGGGATGAGCAAAGCTTGCACAGAAGTGACATTTTACCTGGGTCCTTTTCATTTTTCCCAATGCAGAAAAGACAGGGTATAGTACTCAAGGTGAAACAAACAACATTGATTCCACTGACTTTCAAGTAATTGACTTTAAATAAATCACCTTTATTGACTGTAGCTGGTACTTCTTTCAATCCCATACTTTGATTGTCACTAGACTTTTTCTGTTTACCCAGCACATGAACTTCCATTTGGTCAGGAAAGCCTTGGGATTTATAAGACCTTAGTTACAACTCCTCCTTCTGATTTTGTTTTTCAGACATCTCTATTGAAAGCTGCTATTTATTCCTGGCCATGATGTGGCCAGGATAGAGAATAATAACTTCCTAGTTCTTCCTGAGCTGGCTCGCTGTGACTTTGCTTGATTACCCCATTTGTAGTGCATTCCCAGAACTTCAGACACACCATGCGCAAATGTGTGTGTCTTTATAAAGCACTTTCTCAAAGGAAGCATCAATCATTGCTCAAGCCAAGTCTAGAGTGCTGCTGTTATGGAAGAGTTATTTATGAAATTGTCATCCCTGGGTTTCAGCCTCTGTCATGTCTCAACGAAACTGTTGGACTTTGAGCAACTCACATAATTTTCATATGCCTCAATTTCCACAACTGTAAAATAGATAATATTATCCTTACTGAATGCTGTTAGGGTTGTTGGTGACGGTGTTGGTTGAATTAAAGATGAATTTGAATAAATTAATTGTAAATTAAATATTAAATAAAATTTATCCTTTTGTTCAGTATCAGCCTTTGTTTCTATCCATTAGTGTTGGGAAGTAAGAACACTTTGCAACCTAATAGTCTAGAAATATACTTCTTAATCTCAGAGTTTTATTTCCTCCAGCGCTATTGAGGATTAGAAAGAATGTATATAACACAGCTCAGACGGTGTCTAATGAATTCATTATAGGTGCTCCATGTAAGAGATCCAATTGGATCTAATGTAAGTTTGAGATGATTTAAGATGATTTAATATGGTAGAAGGAGTTAGTCCAGGGAGTCTAGGAACATTAATACCCAGTCTTGGTTACCTGCTTCTTTCTGCAAACCATTGCTCTAAATAATAAGGCAAATAAAAGGCAGAACAACACTTTACCAGTAGCTGGATCTTTGTCCCAAGCAAGAGATCACAGTGAGGTCTGATGCACTGTGTGGAGACAGAGTTTATTGAGGATTAAGACCAGGGTAGCTTCATTCTCTCTAAGCTTAAATCTGAAACTCACCATCCAAAGTATTTCACAGAGCAGTGATGGAAACAAAGGTAAATACAGAGAAGTAGAAATCATGGGAGAGCGTACTTGTGCCCATGTTAACTCTAGACTGGCCTATGCCTTCCCGTATACAAGCATAAACCTGAATCCAGCATTTACTTAGAAGAATAAAGAAAGTGTACAAAGAAAGAGATGCCTAATATGGCTGGAACACTGTACTATTACTTGTCTGGCACATGGAAAAACTGTACAGTTCAGAGAAAAACTGTACATAAATATATCCCAACTTACATATATACTTCAAAGGCATCCCTTAGGAAAATAAGGCCCATTCAGAGGTCCTGGTGTTAGGAAATCTTCCCTGACTGGTATCAGGAAAGAGGATAGTGAAACTGTGTATTTAACCGTGACTTATTAATAACATTATCTCATGAGTAGTTATCTTCATTCTGTGTTCATTTTATTTATTTGTCTTTGGTGAAACAGACTAAGACCCTTTGGTGTTAATTCTAGTTCTGATATTAGGTAGCTGATTGACCTTGAACAAGGTTTCTCTCTAGTACTCAATTTCTACATCCATAAATAGAAGGTTTGAACCAGATAATTTGTTGTTTCCCTCTCAGATCTAACACTCTGGTAGATAATCTAGTTACCTAGCTTCCTGTAAAGTACTTTTAAAAATTAAAAGTGTGTGCTTTTATTCTCTAGGAAATAGTTTTGCATCCCACTCTTTACTTTAAAAATCTCTGCTGCATGATTTTTCTTTTAACAGACACCAAATCTTGGTGATTTTGCGAAAGTTAAAAATAGACTCTCTTTGAAAATAGGAGAGTCACGTTGTTTATAAATAGCAGGCCTTCAACTCTGCAGCGTATTCGGTCAGAAAGAGCAGTTTAAACTGAAATGCAGAGTAAAAATAAAACTATTTAACTAGTTTTGCAAGAGTCTGGCTAAGAAATTTTGATCTCCTGTGTTAGCTAAAGAAAGGTGTGGAGATGAAAAATTAAGGATTACTGGATTTGCTGTGAACAGGAAGGGGTATTTTTTAATAATTGCCTATTTTATAAAGAGGAGACTGAGGCTTAGAGGAATTATTTTTTAGGACTGTGCCCAGAAAAGGGGGGGGCTTGGATGAGAATCTGCTTGATTAGCTCTTTCCATTCCATCATCCCCACTTCTGAGACAATCGTGGAGCTCTCTGCTTAACCAACCACTTTCTTTTCACTCATTTGACCCTAAACTCAAATATGACACTGAAGGCAGGAGGAACTGTTATCACTGAAGCATGTCTGCAAAGAGGTACCCCACTGATTAATCAATTAGGTAAAATGTATTTATCAGAGACTTTATGCATGGTGCTGTGAAATAAACTTTATGAAAAATGCAGTCTTTGGTGTCAGGATGCCTACACACTGTTAAGGCAAGATCTTATCAAATTAAATGGCAGAAATACATAGTGCCCAAATAAATACATAATATTAATTTCTAAGCATTCGCCCAACATAATTGTCCTTGTATCTGGGTGGCGGCATTCCATGAGAATTTTATTTTTATTTCCTTTTTGCTTTTCTGAATATGTGTGACTTTTACAAATGTTATGAAATGTACAATATAAATTCTCCAAGGAGCAGTTTTCTTAGATACAGATGTAATCAGCTTCAGACTACAAAGGCATGGTTGCCGGACTCTTTTGGCGAATTAGTTTGTAGTGTTTTCAATAGACATTAATGTTTAGAGAAATTTTAGATTTACGGAAAAATTGAGTAAAAATCCGAAGTGTTCCCATATATACTTTCACACCCATCCCCTCAGTATCCTGTTATTAATATATTGCATTAATATGGTACATCTGCTGTAATTGATGGACTGATATTGATATATTAAGTTCGTACTTCATGTTAGATAGAGTTCACTATTGGTGTTATACATCCTATGGTTTTTGAAAAATGTAAGATGACATGTATCCACCATTATAGTATCATCAGAAGTTTCATTGCCCTAAACATATCCTGCACTCCACCTCCTCTTCATACCTCCCTCTCTCCCCTGACCCCTGGCAATCACTAATTACTTTCACTGTATTCACAATTTTGCTTTTTCCAGAATGTCATATAGTTACAATCATACAATACCCTTTTCAGAATGTTTTCTTTAACTTGGCAATATGCATTTAATGTTTTTCGATGTCTTTTTGTGGCTTCATAGCTCATTACCCTTTACCTCTGAGTAATATTCCATTGTATGGATGTACCACATACATTAATTCATGTATTGAAGAACATCTTGGTTACTTCCAAGTTTGGAAAATAAAATTGCCATAAACATATGTGTGCAAGTTTTTGTGTGGACATAAGTTTTCAACTCATTTGAGTGAAACTCAAGGAGCTAAATTGCTAGATTGCATGGTAAGAGTTTCTTTAGTTTTATAAGAAACTGACAAACTTTCTTCTAAAGTGGTTTTACCATTCTGCATTTGCACCAACAATGAATGAGAATTCCTATTGTTCCACATCCCGAGCTAAAATTGGTGGTGTCAGTGTTTTGAATATAAGCCATTCTAGTAGGGACATCATGGTATCTTATTTTAATTTGCAATTCCCTGATGATACATGATGTTGGGCATCTTTTAATGGTTTTTTTTTTTGTCATCTGTGTATCAGTGAGCTGCCTGTTCCCCATTTTTAAGTGGGTTAATTTTGTATTGTTGAGTTTCAAAGAGTTCTTGGTATAATTTGATTACTAGCCCTTTTTATGTAATAGGCATTTTCAAATATTTTCCAGTTTTTAGTTCATCTTTCTATTCTCTTAACAATTATCTTGCAGAATAGAAGTTTTAAACAATTTACTGAAGTCCAACTTATAATGATTTTTTCTTTCATGGATTATACTTCTAATGTTGTATCTAAAAAGTCAGGACCACATTCAAGGTGATCTAGTTTTTCTCTATTGTTATCTTCTGGAATTTACAGTTTTGCATTTTATATTTAGGTCTATGATTGATTTTGAGTTAATTTTTATGAAAGGCAGAAGATCTGTATCTAGATTTTTTTTTTCCTGCATGTGGATGCCCAGTTGCTCCAGCACCACTTTATTTTTATTATATTATTTTGAGACAAGGTCTTGCTCTGTCACCCAGGCTGGATTGCAATGGCACAATCATAGCCCACAGTAGCTTTGAACTCCTGGGCTCAAGTGATCCTCTCATTTCAGCCTCCCAAGCAACTAGGAACTGCAGGCATGTGCCCCACACCCAGCTATTTGTTTGTTTTTGCAGAGATGGCATCTTGCTACGTTGGAAACCATCCCAGACCAGGTGTGTGTGTGTGTGTGTGTGTGTGTGTGTGTGTGTGTGTTGATGGTGTGGGAGGGTGTTCAAATGTATTCTGGAGAGCTGGGAGTACCAAGGGTTCATAGGACTGCTATACTACTTTGTATAATCCAAAGGAAGGAAAGTCTCCAACAATGAAAACACAAAGTACATAGGCAGAGTTAACGAAGCATCACATTGGTCTAGGGAATGATAAGAAAATGAATTTGCTGTTGCATATGAGGGCAATGGTTTGTAAGGTAAAAAGCATGAGAGAATCTCCCACTGCCTTTGTAGACAGTAGCACTCTTCCTGACTTTTTTTTCACTGTTGCCCTTTCAAAAACCCCTCAAGAGGGACTGCCTCAGAGAACTCACCCATGTATTTATTCATCCAATAACTCTTTCTGTGGGCCACATTACACTCTGCCTACTATTCTAGACACTGGGGGATATATGTGTGAAAAAGACAGTAGAAGTTCTTCTTCCAAAGCACCATATACTGCTCCACACTGTAAACCTCTTTAAATGCTTTTGTCCTACCATTGCTTCAATAAGCAATTCAGATTTCCTTCTCTTATTTACTGACACAAATATTCCTTTAAACCACCTGCCATCTATATGCACTTCTTAATCACTGGTATCTTAATTCAGTTTTCTCCTTTGATTCAAGAACATCTGAAACATTGTTTTCTATCCTCAGCATCATGAAACCCTAAACATACAGGTTCCTATCTTGCTGCTGGAGTGGGAAATTTGGATCAGTATGTGACATATTGTACAAATGCAACTAATGTATTTACCTTTGGCTTTTCTGCTGGTTTTAAAGTCTAAAACTATTTCATTTCCAGGAGAAAATTGGATGAGGTGTCATGAGAAAGGTACGGTCATTCTGTGAATTGATCCTCTGGGGAAAGGGCTGTGATATGGTTTGGCTGTGTCCCTACCGAAATCTCATCTTGAATTATAACTCCCACAATTCCCATGTGTCATGGCAGGAACCTGGTGGGAGGTAATTGAATCATGGGGATGGGTCTTTCCTGTGCTATTCTTGTGATGGTGAATGTCTCATGAGATCTGATGGTTTAAAAACAGGAGTTTCCCTGCACAAGCTCTCTTTGCCTGCTGCCATCCGCGTTAAGATGTGACTTGCTCCTCCTTGCCTTCTGCCATGATTGTGAGGCCTCCCCAGCCATGTGGAACTGTGAGTCCAATTAAACCTCTTTCTATTTTAAATTGCCCAGTTTTGGGTATCTCTTTATCAGCAGTTTGAAAACAAACTAATCCAGGGTACTTCGTGAACTGGAATTAGGGGAACTTCTAGAGAAGCCTATGCAGGGCCTGGAGCAAGTGCTTCACACCCAGGATATCATACAAAGAGGAGAGGCTGGGAACATTGTCAAGGCAAGACACTATGGTGGACCAGGCATTTTAACTGCAGTTTTTCCTTAATTGAATTATCAAAATAGCGTGGAGATACAGCTGTTGCTGTCCTTCACTAAGGCTCAAGAACACCAGGTAATTTCCCCAGGGTTATGTGGTTCTTTGTTGGCAGAGCTGGGATTCAAATGGATGTCCGTTCTCTATAGTTTTAAGCTTTTAGCCTTTCTGTTGCTACACACTGCCTCTTAAAGGTGGCAAGACATCCAGAACAGAGCTTCTATTTCAGTTTGTAAAATAACACACTATAGCAGGTTCTGTTGCTGCTCTGCTCACCTCCCTGGTCACTAATCATCTTAGCACCTGCCAACAGTCTCTCACTGAAGGCAGGTAGGGCTCTCTACCTGAGGGATTTTTCTCAGCCTTCACTATAAGCTGGAATTACTGAGGCTGCAGCTCTGGGAGTACTGCTCTACTACTGACAGATGAAAATTCAAGGACAAGAAGCCCAACTTCCTCAATCCCCAGGCAGGATAACTGTGATATGCTCTACAGAGTTCCCTGGCATAGTTGAACTCAAGTTGTCCACACATCAACTTAAGTGCTAATCTCCTTCAAAACACACCCTTTATTTGCTTCTTACCCTGACTGATCTACCTTCCTCCTTCCATTACTAGTGCCTCTTGGGATCATCTCCCAAATTCCTAGACACACTCTTTGACTCAAATCCTCGTCTCAGGAGCCAATTCTGTATAAACCCAAATAGAAATACACTTTTTACCTTAGACATAATGAATGCAGGAGAAAAATTTGACTGATGGTAAAAGATCTTTAAAATTAAAGGTATCCCTGCCTATAGATGAGCTTCTCATTCTGTCTTGTGCTTTTATTTTTCACTGCTTTTCCTTATGATTAGCATACTTTTGATAACATGAAAGCATTCCTCTTTTTTATCAAAGGAAATACAATCAAAAAGTGTTTGAGGCAGGGCTAGGTTGGGATTTAAAGACTGAAAGGCTAAAACGGTCCCTGAGAGATTCCTGACTGTGTTCCTGAGTTACACTTTGCTGAAAGAATGGGTCTACCATGGGAACACTTAATGGACAGTAACCATGGAGAGCCTGGATGCACCAACATGCGCTCACCATGCTCTGGTTCAAGGTCAGGCACAACTGGTAGAGATGCAAGAGTGTGTTTCTCAATGTATCTTTACATAGAATACAGTTTCACAAACTACCACTTCCTGGAAGTTTGTCCTGTGGACTTCATTGTCCATAAGTGTACACTTTCAACAGTCATTCTATTGTGAGTCTTTTCATACTAATATTTTTTGGAGGGTGGGAGAGGGCCCATCAGTCATGCTAATTAGCTACCATCTTAACCTGCAGAAATAGTGATGCATGGAAATACGGGTTGGCAGTGAGTCTGAGGAATGTGTCCAAAAAGAACAAGGTGACTGTGTCAGGGTTGGGATTAAGGGTAGGGACTTAGTACCTGGAAAGTAAAAGGGCAGCCTCTTGGCAACAAATTTTAAACCTAGTCATCCTAATAGAGGAGGCTGCTGATAATATTAGGACTTGCTCTCATGAGAGAGGGATAGGAGTAGCATAAATACATTCCGTTGGGATTGTAATTAATTCAGTCGGTTGTGGGATGGATAGAATCTGTCAAGAAGCAGCAGGGGAGCGAGTTAAGATGAGTTGGGTAAAACAGAGGAAACTGGTGTAAACAGTCTCTGATGACCCTACTCTCCTATTCCGGAAGGCAGTGAGGAGAAAGCCACTGAGCAGGGGTGCCAAATCTTCTGAGGAAGGGATGCTAATTCTAGCTCTATGTAACCAGAAGACATTTCTTAACCTCTCTGCACCTGAATTTTCCAGGCTGTCAAGTGGAAATCTTAGTATGTGACACAACTATTATAGGAATTAAAATGAGATACTGTTTATCTAATTCATGGAACATTGTAGACAATAAATAGCAGTTCCTTTATTCTTACACACAATAACCATTCTTGTGGAATTGAATAAAACCCTTCTTAAATGAGTTGATTAAAAGATTCAATTTTTTGGCTGATATACAGAATATCCTTTGAAGATGCTTAAAAAAAAACTGAAATGAGAAAGCAGTCATTGTTTTGCTCAGAATTTCTTAATGCATACAGTTAACTATGTTAGACAAAATGCTTTGCTCCCAATAGTGCTTATCATTGTAGACAAGATTATTCTGTCATAGAGGCAGAAGGCTCAGTTCGGGGAAATATGGATCATTCAAAAAAAAATGGAATAATTTGATACAGTACCTTTCAGTCGTGGAAAGGAACAGAGACCTCAGTTTGTCTGTTGTACCACGGATCTCATAGAAAGGAGGTTCCAAGAAGAATAAACCTGAAATTTACAGATAAAATCAATAGAGACACTTGCAAAGTGCAAGACATCCCCGGAGAACACCTTCATTCTGGGAGGATGCATCTCATCTCTCTGCAGACTCAGCCCAGCCCATTGTGTTACATTCCTCAAGTGATGGCATCAACAACATTCATTTTTCTCTCCCTGCTTCTTTTGAGTCTTGTGTCAACACACAGTAGCTGGTGAATCTCCTCATTATGTTTCCTAATTTCAATAAGAATGTATCCGGTCCAACTCCTGAGAGCATCTACATTCATTGCATTCTGTGGGGGAAGGAGAAGTCAATCTTTCTATATTGATTTCTATGAAAATGAAGCATGAAGCTAGAAGCACTTTTTTTGGCAGAAAATGATTTTACAACTACAACTCTCTGCCTAAATATACTGAAAGAATAAGGATCTCTAATTAGTTTTCTAATGCAATTGTGTTCTTATAATAGAGGTTCCCCCTCTCAAAAGAGTAATTATAAAAATAATTATATTGAGAAATGAAGTAGCTCTTTGCAGGTAAGGAGGTCCCTCTTTCACTGAATGTCAATCACTTGATTTGCTCTTTCTTTGGAAAGAGACCAAAAATAGAAAAGAGAAAAAGTAACAATAAATAAATAAATAAAAACAAAACAAAAAGCTGTTCTGTGGTACTATGCATGGTTTGTGTAGGAAAAGGCCTCCAGGAAGGCTCTCAATTGAAGTTCATTGAAAGTTTAATTGAAGTTATTAAATTACTGCTTTTGGCAAAAAAAAAAAAAAGATGGAGGAGTAATTTTTGAGTAGTATGTATAAGCAGATTTCTCTAAGTGATTAGATTTACCATGTTCACTCTCAGCCTCTTTATAAAAAAGTATAGACATGACACTTTGAAAACAGGGGTAGATGTTGTTCGTTTCAAGGAAAGGTTCACAGAGGATATTAACTGTCCAAAGACACTAAATTGCTATTAAAATTCATAAAACTACATTCAGACACATTGGTTTATGTTTACATGTACACATCTCTATATATTTATACACATACACACGTATATTATATATATAGGCTATGATAGAAAATTTTACACTTTATGTTCTTCAAACTGAGGCAAAGACATCATCTTCACTGACATTGTTTACCGGAAAGCTAAACCCTTTCTTCTTGCACAAATCTTTTCTTTTTTCCTCAGGTAGGAAATATATTTGCACTTGAATTCTTGAACTGCCAGAGCATATTCCACTGTCAGACCATGCTGAACATTCACAGTTACATAATTCCTGAACATCTATTTGTGTGTGAATAATTCAATGTACGTCTGAAAAAATGCTCATGAATGCTTAATGAACAAGAACATATTTGTGCAGGGTAAATCTGAGAGATGGGATGGAGGGGCTCATGCATCCACTCACAGTTGTGAAGCCAGCAATTAATCAGAGATGACCGGAATGAAAGTAGTGTAGCTGCATGTGAGGTTACCACCTCCCATTCATGCCCTTACGTTTGTGTGGTAAGAAAGAAAGCACGTGATTACAAAGGGGCACTTGCATATTGTCCTACTCAGTCTTTGACCTTTCATCGTATCTCAGATAAAGGGCCTGCTTTAAAGAAAAACAGCTTTAGGAATTTACTGTGTGGATACATGGGGAAAAGCATTCTAGTCCAAGGACTGAAACTTAAGTGTTTCATTTTATTTGAAAAATCATTATTTTCTTTTTGTTTGTTTATTTTGGTAAAAGTCCCATTAATCCCAGATTCAGCTTCTATAGTGTGTACATTTCTGGGTGTCCTGGTGTCTGTCAGGTTGTATGTGCTCAAAAGATCTTTGTACAGTTGAAATCAGAGTCAAAGCATAGTGACTTTACATTTCTAAATCTTTCTTCATTTTCCTCTTTCTCTTTCTTTCCAACTAGAAAGCAGCGAAGCTAATTATAAACTCGAGCCTCTAGTTTCCTGCTGAACCACACTGACTCTCAGGATTATAGATGTTCTTCATCATCACCTTAAAATGCTTCCTCACGTACATTACCTAATTTTGTTTTTACAGTAACATTTTCAGTTGTGTATTAACTTAACAGCCATTTCTATACATTAAATATGTGTAGGTCTGACAGGTTTGCTCAGCCACTAATTGGAAGAGTTGAATTTGAAACCATGTCTTTGATTTTAAATCAGTACAATTTCTCAGATGCTGTTTCATCATGAGTAAGTAGGCATAAAAAGGATAAAATTATTATATATAAGTTTCCTGGCATTTAGAAAATATGTAGTAGATGGTATTATTATTATTATTTTGCTGGTAGTAATGCAGTATGTGGCTCTGGCTAATGAGGAGTTATATATACTAGAATTTCAAAATAATCAACAAAGTCTGTTAACTAAAAAATAAAGTTTGTTTAGAGGGTATGACTAACTTCATTATCAGAGAATTAGAGAAGGTATTAACCCCAACTCTAACGTAATGCCCACTTAAGTGAGTATAAGTCAGTAAAACTGTAGAATCACAGCAAGACAGTCAGGAAATCATTCTTGACCCCAGTTATAATACTCAGAAGGGGATAGGATGGGGGAGTGGAGACATTTGAGCAGATGCAGGGAACAAACAGTTTATGAATAATAAGGGAGAGACTTTCTCCATCAATGCTAAGTCCTGAAAGTCATCTTTTTCTAACCAAAGCCAGAGGCGTTGGTAACACTCCCACAGAGGACATTTTGAAGAAAGCAATCTCAGAATTTCTGCAGAAGACTTGTTCACATAGAAGGAGTGCCATACCTTCATTATTTCCAGAATGTGTGAACTAGCAAATAAAACAAAAATAGCAAATTTTAATTGTGTGACATTGCAAAATTGGCCATAAAAATCTTTTCATGTCTGCAGCACACTCTGTTGTGCTATGTGGTAGGGCAAATCATTTCCATCAAGGTATCCCATAAAACTGAGTTGGCCATGTGACTTGCTTTGGTCAGCAGGGCTTCAGCAAAATGCCTGAAGCAGAGGCTTAGAGAGCACTGTTGCATTGAGGCTATCCTCTTGCTATTCTTGGAACCCTAAGGTTGCCCTATGAAAGAACTCAAGCTAGCCTATTGGAGCCAGGAAGCCAGACCGAGGAGAACCAAGGCATCCCAGCTGACAGCCAGGCAGCTACCAGATGTATGAGAGGGACCATCTCAGGTGCAGACATCAGCTTGTCTCACAGCTTACCACAGATGCATGGGAGACCAGATCAGAAGAAACATCCATGCGGCCTCCAGTATTGTGAGATGCAGAAAATGGCTGTTGCTTTACATCTCTAAGTTTTGCCTTAGTTGTAATGCATCATAAGCTAACAGATATAACGCAAAGTACTGAGGCTGCATGAAGACTGAGCCAGCAAGGTCTTTATAAAAAGATATCAGAGAAATTTCAGGCAGAATGATTGAGAAAGTGTCATGTTTAATTAGGACACTGGGCAGCAACTGGATCCAGAAAGCCTCTTCTTTGTGGTGGGCAATGTTGTACAACTTGTTAGAGAGAGAGAATTGAATAAGTTCCTCGTGCTCAAACTCTGCTCCTTAGGATGAACAGTCTCTCTGACCTCTCAACTTCAGTTTCTTCATCAACAAAAGAGAATAGAAAGCATTTCCCCCGTCCTCACCCCCTTAAAATGTCAATTCCTTGGTACACCATCTGGGATCCCAGGAAGGCTTGACAAAATTATAGCTATTTTAGCTTTGGTGATTATAATAATGCTTTCTGGGGTAAGAATTCTACTCTCAAAACCAGAACTTCCTTTCAGGAGCTATGTGGGCTCTGGATTATGATTGGACACACGCTACACCATCAAGATTTATGTGTTCTGAGAGATTAAAGAGTTTGAAAAGAGCCATCATAGGGCAGGAGACTGGGAATCGTAAGCAACAAAACAAGGATTTAAGGCTGATGATTTAATGGGGCGGCGATTGATGTGAACACCAGTCACACATTGAAGCATGCTTATTTGATTCCTTGTAACTTGGAAGTTCCACTACGTAGGTATAGAGAGTTAGGAACAAAGCCACTGAAATTTGATTAGTCTAATATGTTCACTTATTTTCAAAGTACTCTCTTACTGTCCATAGAAATTTTCCCTTAAAGTTCTACGTTTGGGGATTAATTTAATATGATGAAGTAATATTTATCTCTTAAAGAAATGAACTATAGATGGATAGATGGCTAGATCCTAGAAACTTATTTTAACAGCACTTTTATAAACTTAAATAAGCAAGAAAATAAATAAGCTCGATTTTCTCTCAGACACGTACTTAATGGTTAAAAATAGTCATGAGACTTTTGCTTCTAACCAAATAATAATCTAGATATAGCTTAAAAATAAAGAAAATTAAAGAAACAGTGTTCTAGGAAACATGAAAATTATGTGAAAAAAATATTTAAAAATATATTTATATGAATAAACAAGATTGTAAGAAAATACTAGAAATCCTCAGGGCTCAAAATGAAATAGAATTCTCACTAATGAGTAATAAATTGTCAGTGAAGCTTGTAGATGCCCCAAAAGTGTTGTATAATCCCTGCTCACTTTGAGCCTTCTTTACAATACAACACATCAAAGGGACATAAGGCAAGACCCTATAGGCTTGTGAAAGGGGAGCAGTTGGCACAGAAACGCTGAGGATAGAACCCCGTAAACCCAGGATATTATGGAGCTCCATTCTCAGTGAACAACCACACAACAAAAAATCTAACCTTGATGCCAATATGAGTTATCTTTGGGAATAAATGGAAGAGAAAGCAGAATAATTTTTCTACAGTCCTCATAAAGAAAAAATTTCAAACTCTTGGAAAAAAATTATGCCAGTACGACCTCTTAAATAAGCACTAACAAGCATAAAACGGTAAGTTAAAAACTGATAAATTCAATTACATGGAATATTAAAATTTACTTCATCAAAATTAACTATTAACAAAAATAGTGGAGAAAGAAAAAGAAAGCTTGGGACAGTTACCACACTTATAACCTTTATAAATGATTTTTGAAATCAGTAAAGAAACAAAACAAAACAAATTACCCTTAGACCTTTGGGTATATACACAGTAATGGGATTGCTGGCTCTAATGGTATTGGACCCCTTCCTTACACCTTATACAAAAATTAACTCCATAAAACTCAAAATCATAAAAACCCTAGAAGAAAACCTAGGCAATACCATTCAGGACATAGGCATGGGCAAAGACTTCATGACTAAAACACCAAAAGCAATTGTAACAAAAGCCAAATGGATAAATGGGATCTAATTAAACTAAAGGGCTTCTGCACAGCAAAAGAAACTACCATCAGCATGAATAGGCAACCTACACGTAGTATAGCAAAGACATGGAACCAACCTAAATGCCCATCAATGAGACTGGATAAAGAAAATGTGGTACCTATGCACCATCAGATACTATGTAGCCATAAAAAGGAATGAGATCATGTCCCATGCAGGGAAATGGATGAAGCTGGAAGCCATCATCCTCAGAAAACTAACAGAGGAACAAAAAACCAAACACTGCATGTTCTCACTCATAAGTGGGAGTTGAACACTGAGAACACATGGACACAGGGAGAGGAAAAACAACACCAGGGCCTGTTATGAGGGTTGGGAGAAACAGAAGGGGGAGCATTAAGACAAATACCTAATGCATGTGGAGCTTAAAACCTAGATGACAAGTTGATAGTTACAGCAAACCACCATGGCACATGTATAACTATGTAACAAACCTGCACCTTCTGCACATGTATCCCAAAACTTAAAGTAAAATAAAATTAAAAAAATAAAAATAAAAATAAAATAGCCAGATACGGTGGTGTGCCGAGTATTCCCAGCTACTTGGAAAGATGAGGTGGGAGGATTGCTTGAGCCAGGAGGTTGAGGCTGTGGTAAGCAAGTTTGCACCATTGCATTCCAGCCTGAGTGACAGAGAGTCATCTTGTCTCAAAAACAAATAAAAAAAGACATAACATTTTATACCTTCTAAATTGGCAATAAAGTTAAAATCTGATCATTCCAAAGTTTAGCAAAGATGTGGGGAAATGAGAGCCCTTAAACACTAGTGGTATCAGTATAATTAGTACAATTACTTTGGAAAGTGATTCAACATTACCTATAGATATTTAAGCAAATATATAATGATCAGCAATTTTACTCCTGGATAAACTTTGCTTTCTGTGTCATGAGAAATATGTACAAGAATGTCCTTGTTCATATCATTGGTAATAATATACTTGATGATTAATTAGTATGAAAATGGAGCCAAAGTCTGGAAATAGACACAAAAGGGAATACCATATAGCCATAAAAATGATTAATTAGATCTGCATGTATTGGCATGAACTAATCAAAATATTTAGTGAAACAAAGTAAAGTATAGAATAAATTTAGAATGATAGTTAAATGGAGTTCATGACCAGATAAACCTAAATGACATGTCATAACCATGGATAGAGAATGAGGGATCACATTGAATTTAGAGTTTATGCCTTCATGGAAAGTGTGGGAGTGAGATGAGGATGGAGAGCTTGGTGATATTTGATCTCTTGAGTGATGATGACAATCATGTTTATGACACTGTCCTTCATAAAGATTTCCTGCTTATGAAATATTGTATCATCAATCTTTTATAAAAGGACTTGAAAGGCACACACCAATTATACCAAAATCATACTGTCATTATATCCAGGGAGGTGAAAAAGAATGGGATTTGCAGGTAGCAGGCAAGGAAAAGTAACTCTGTGTCATTTAAATATAAAAGTTTGGTCCTTAGCTCAGTCTCTCCTCATCTAAACATACTTCTTAGGTGATTTCATCTACTTCGGTCCTTTAAATATGATTTGTATTACAGTGAATTGAAAATATATATTTCCTGCCTGGTGTCTCCCTGGAATTCCAGCCTCAGATGTCTAGTTGCTTATTTACTATCTCCTCTTGGATTTGTAATAGGTATCTCAATTTTAACATGTCCAGAGAACACGCGGCAGTGTTTCTCTACAAAGGGCTTGGTAATCAGGCTTCCCTGTTTCATGACGGACATCACCAACTGGTCAACTGCTATGCCAATAATGAGGAGTTACATGTTTTATAGTCTGTTTCTCTCACTGTGCTCTTACCTCACTCAATCCATCAGTTGTACTGTTAAATTCTAGTTCCAAAACCCTCAAATTCATTCATTTCCCTTGGTCTCCACTCTCACCACTGTAAACTAAGTTACCATCATCTTTTGCCTGGACCACTGCAAGAGTCTCCTGATTATTCTGCCTCCAAAATTGCCCTCCTATAGGCCGTTCTTCCAGAATATTCTGAGGAAATATTTTAAAGATAGATCATATCATGTCACTCCTTGATGAAAATCCCACAATGGAATCCTATGCACTTAGAATAATACCCAAATTCTGGTTTGCCAAGCTCTATATCTGGCTTCTGACCATACCTCCTGCTCCTTCTCATACCATTCTTCCTCACTCACTACATTCTAGCCCCACTGGCCTTCCTCCTGCTGTTGACAATTAAGCAAGCATACTTTGCCCTTAATATGTCAGTGCTAGGTTTTCTTCCTAGCTGGGGTTCATGCTGTCCCTTGCTGTCATTCATATTGGAGCTTAAGGGCCACCTCTCAATAGTCCTGCCCTGAGCACCCATCTAAGGTTGTCACCTAAAAATTCTCTGGAATTGCCTCACCTTAATTTTCTTCATAGTTCTCATGACTGTTACATAGATTTGTTTAAATATTCATTCTTCTTCTCTCTCTCCAAAAAGTAAAATCACACACACACACACCTAACACTGATTATGTGCTTGGCTCTTTTCTGAAAACTACACGTGTATTTACTCAGTTAGTACTCACCAAAATCCTTCAAGGTAGGTAATATTATCCCCATTATACAAATGAAGAAACTGAAGTATGGAAAGATTAATTTACAGCTACCAAGCACCACAGCCAGACTTGAACTCAGAAGGCAGGCTCCAGAAAACAGACAATACACCCCTATACTCTACTGCTTCCTCTGTGCACAGAAATCCTCGTCATGTGTTTTTCTTATTTTTTTCTCTCTCCTTGTCACCATTTAGAGCAGTGTATGGTACATGGTGGCTACTCAAAAAAAATTGTTGAATAAATGACAAATAAATATATATTAAAGAAAATACATACTGATATTGCTTGCCGCACACACACACAAGCACACAACAAAATGCTGTGGGACCTTGAGCAACTCAAATTTAACTTATCTCTGTTTCAGGTTTCTTCATCTGTAAAATGGAGATAATGATTTAACCTATAATACAGAATGGTAGGGATTAAATAATTTAATATGCATAAAATATTTAGTATAGGGCTTGTGTGTGTATATATGCATATTATATATAGATACTCAATAAATGCTAGTTCTAATGATGAAGATGAAGATGAAAATAATGATGTCTAAACATGGATGGTTAGAAAATTTTTTTTGCTTTCTACTTTTCTTCATTTATCAAATTTCCAAATGTATAACTATGTTATCTAAATATAAATATCTGCATATCTATATTATTTTCTAAGTTCTTTAGCTATTTGGAAGAGAAACACCTAAACTGGCTGGATCCCTCCCATGTGATCATCACTTTCCTAGCTCCAGAGCTGCCTAGAGCAGATTTGCATTTCCTCAACAGATTCGTGTCTTATTCAAAAACTGTTCATCTGGGGCTGCAACATGTCGGGATCCCTCTAAAAGCAGGGAACAGAGGTGAGAGCATAGGCCAGAAGCATAAGAATGTAAGATGCTCACATTCTACTGAAGAAATGATGGTATATAGTTTGGCTTTGTGTCCCCACCCAAATCTCATCTGGAATTGTAATCCCCACGTGTCCATGGAGGGACCTAGTGGGAGGTGATTGGATCCTGAGGGTGGTTCCCCCATGCTATTCTCATGATAGTGAGGGAGCTCTCAAGAGATCTGATGGCTTAAAAGTGTTTAGCAGCTCCCTTTCACGCTCTTTCTCTCCTGCTGCCTCGTGAAGAAGGTGCCTGCTTCCCCTTCACTTTTCACCATTATTGTAAGTTTCTTGAGGCCTCCTTAGACGTGCAGAATTGTGTCAATTAAACCTCTTTTCTTTATCAATTACTCAGTCTCGGGTAGTTCTTTAGAGAAGTGTGAAAATGGACTAATATGGAAAATTGGTACCAGGAGTGTGAAAACGGACTAATGTAGATGGCAAGCAAACCAGGACACGATGTGTGCCGAGTTCTACGATAGGGGAGCACCAGAGGGCCCAAGAGTAGAGTCACCTTAACTTGGGGTGCCCATGTGTTCCCTGGTGCCAGGATGGTCAGGTTTAGAATTGGAACATTAGTTTTACAGGGCCACTTTGAAAGTTTGTCAAGATCTACTCTTTTATTCTCAATCACTTGCAGAATTATAATATGTCAACCAAGGACACTAAAAGTATGTCTTTTCCCTATGATGCTGGTCTATTTCCATTTCTTCACAATAGCCCTAAGAAATAAAAGTATTACATCCATTTTACAAATTAAACTAAGGCAAAAAGTGAAGGATTGCAAAGCAGATAAGAAGAGCAGTTCCAAAATCCACGTCCAAATATCACAGATATTTTGAAGTCAGAAGTCGCTGTGCCAATTATTGGCAAATGTCTTTGGGCAAGTTATCCACTTCTTAGTTTGTCCATTAAAAAATGCCCTAATAAACATTCTATGCACATTTCTATAAGGACTACATGACATGATTCACATAATAGTGCTTTATAAACTATAGTGGTTTAAAATTAAATGGATAATCATAGAAAGCAACTATTAGTTACTTTAATAATATAATGGTTACAGAATCATTATTATCAATAGCCATCTTAATGTTTTTTCAGGTTATCTTAAATAAGGGCAATAACTAGGCTAAGGGATGAGAGCAGAGAGGAAATAAGGACTATTTGAGACTCCAGTTTTAGTACTTGATCGGTATGAGAAGTCAATCCTACAGGTGGGCTTGTGATTCAGGACAGTGGTGAGGAAGGGCTGGGGGAGCATTCTTGTTCTCCTATTTTAGTATCACGTGCAAGATAAGAAGGATCTACTCAAGAGTGGGGATTGGACTCAACCAGTGGAAGCTCAGATTGAGGCAGGTTCCATCCCAGTCCCAGAAGCACTTTGTTACCTTAGATATGTGATGTATGTATTATTTGTTTTCATTTTTGTGTGACTATAAAAGGTAGATATTGCTATGGTTTATTTTCCATAAACAAGCTCTGTTAAGAGTTTGGTGAATATGCTTATCTTCAAAAATATATAGATCATAATTGCTCTTCTAGAGCATATATTTTTAAATTTAGCAAAAAAGTGCACACTTTCTCACATCACTTAATATTACTTTAATATTATATATTATTTTATTACATAAATATATCGCAGTGGGCTTAACATTTACTTTTTATCAATTTGAAATTGTTTTTAATTTCTCATAATTATAACTTATAAATACATTCTTATTAATATTTTTACAAGTATATTTTTCAATGTCCTTAGAATAAATTCCTAGATGCACAATAAATTCCTAGATGCACATATGCTGGGACAAAAAGCATGTTCACCTTTACAGCCTTGGCTATTTACTAGCAAAATGCTTTACTGAAAGATTAAACTATTTAAAATTTTACCAGACACTTATGAGTACCCATTTTCTTTCGCTTTTTTTAAAATTTGAGTATTATAGTTTTAATACTTTCTCATTTTAATAGTGCTTCTGTTTAATTTTAAAAATAATAGGTTAAACCTTTTTAACAATATGCTTATTGCCTTTGAGATTCTTGTGTGTAAACAGTGTTTGCAGGAATCCAGAATGGCATTTACTACTGTCTGTGGGGCTTTCCTCTTGGTTGTACCATTGATCCCAGAAATAATTATTTATCTTTCCTGGCCCATCTGTATTATTTCTCCTGATTTTCTCTCCTGGTTAATGGCACACATTGTTAGTCTAGTTAACTAAGGCCCTATCGAAGCTCTTATTATATGTTCATTTCACTGTAAGTAGGCACCACATTTTGATAATTCTACCATTTAAACATCTCTCATACCTGTTTCTGTTGGTCTATCCCCAGTAAGACTGTCCTAGGAGAGTTGTTGATCATTACTTAAAGAGGCACTTCCAGTAGCTTCTCAGGAGGAATTACAGCCTCAGATTCTCTCCCACAACATGTCTGTCCCTGATTGTGCCAGAATGATTTTTTCAAAGTGCAGATATGCTCATGATGATTCTCCTTCCTTTCTCTTTGTGCTCCTGTGGAACTTTATATGAACACCTTTGATATTAATCTTCCAGTGAGTTTTGGATACCTATCACTGGTAGTAGGTAATGGGGTTTTTGGTGTCACATGAATGGACACCTTTATTTCACTAATTAGGTGTATTTGTTTTAATGCAATTGAAATATTACAATGTATCTAATGAATGATAATGTATATTCTTTACAAATGTTTTACGATTAATAAATAATAAAAAGATTGATTGGTAAAAATGTCCAAATGATTCTCCAAAATGACATTTCAGTTACTAAAATTTGTGAAGCTCTGTTTCATGCTGCGGGCTCATTGTATTACAGCTGTACTTGGGGCTTAATTTCCTAATGAGCCCCGAGTACAGGAACTCTCTTTTTGGCTTCTTTATCCTAGGCATACATTCTTAAAACCCAATACATTTTACCTAAATAAAAAAATGAATAAATGAGAATATTAACCTTATTTTTTTCTCTTTTTACCTGAACATTTATTCTTTGATCAATATTGTCTAAGATTTTGTGAATATGAAAGAAGTAGAGAAGATAAATTTGTGAGCATGTCATGCCTTTCTCTAAAATTTTATAAGTACCAGAGGTCCATCTTTTCCCTTTGAGTCTGTGAATTCCTTACCTTTCTACATTTTTTTACTTGTACCTCTATGAATCATATTTGAGATTTTTCAGGGCACCACTTTTAAATATTCAAATATGCTATTAACAATTAAACTTGGTTTACAATGGCAGTTATGCATCGTTTAACAATGAGTATATTAATATATTAATATTTTCTGAGAAACACATCATTAAGCGATTTCATCATTGTTTGAACATCATAAAAGGTACTTATACAGACTTAGATGGTAGCAGTTGCTACACATCACACCCAGGTTATATGGTATAGCTTATGGCTTCTATGCTACAAGCCTGTATAGCATGTTACTATACTGAATACTGTAGGCAACTGTAGCACAATGGTAAATGTTTGTTTATCTAAACTTATCTAAACATAGAAGAGGTACCAAAACAAGCATTTGGCCTGAAGAATTCACTGCAGAATTCTACCTTTTTTATTTTTATTTTTTGTAAACACAGTACTGGGCCAGGCACAATGGCTTACGCCTGTAATCCCAGCACTTTGTGAGGCTGCAGTGGGCAGATCACTTGAGGTCAGGAGTTTGAGACCAGCTTGGCCAACATGGTGAAACCCCCACCTCTACTAAGAATTTAAAAATTAACTAGGCATGGTGGCACACACCTGTAGTCCCAGCTACTCGGGAGGCTGAGGCCGGAAAATCACTTGAACCTAGGAGGCAGAGGTAGCAGTGAGCTGAGATTAGGCCACTGCACTCTGGCCTGGGCGACAAAGTGGGACTTCTTCATCTCAAAAGAACACACACACACACACACACACTACCAATTCTTCTTAAGCTATTACAGAATATTTAAGTGGAAGAAATTCTTCCAGGCTCAGTCTTTGAGGCCAATATTACCTTGATGTCAAAATCAGACAGAGAAACCAAAAAAAAAAAAAAAAAAAAGGAAAAAGAAAAGAAAACTACAGGCCAATACCCCTGATGACTGTACATGCAAAATCCTATTGAGAGCAGCCTGGCCAACATGGTGAAATCCCGTCTCTACTAAAAATACAAAAAAAAATTAGCTAGGTATGGCGGCATGCATCTGTATTCCCAACTACTCAGGAGGCTGAGGCAGGAGAATTGTTTGAACCTGGGAGGCGAAGGTTGTAGTGAGCTGAGATCGCGCCACTGCACTCTAGCCTGGGTGACAGGGTGAGACTCCATCTCAAAAAAAAATATGGTATCCTGTCATTGGTGACATGCATGGATAAACCTAGAGCAAATTATGTGAAATGAAATAAGCCAAGCACAGAAGAACAAATATTGCATGATCTCACTCCCACAAGGAATCTGAAAATGTTGACCTCATAGAAGCAGAGAGTAGAATAGTGGTTACCGGAGCTGGAAAGAATGAGGAAATGGAGGATGAGGAAATATTAGTCAACCAGTAAATAGTTCCAGATAGAGAGGGAAAATAAGTTCTAGCATCCTGATGCAGAGTAGGGTAACTAGTCAACAACAATGTATTGTCAGCTTCAAAATAGCTTGAAAAGAGGAATTTGAATGTTCTAACCACAAAGAAGTGGCAATTGTTTGAGATGATGGGTATACTAATTACTTTGATTTGTTCATCACACATTGTGTATACGTATCAAAATATCATCCTGTGCTCCATAAATATGTGCAATTATGTTTCCATTAAAAACAAGTAAAACAGTAAAAATATGGCATAAATTGGAAAAATAGTACACCTGTGTAAGGGTCTTCTGTGAATGGAGCTTGCACGATGGGAAGTTGCTCTGGGTGGGTCAGTGAGTGAGTGGTGAGCGAATGTGAAGGCCTAGGACATGACGGCACACTACTGTTGACCTTATCAACACTAGACACTTAGGCTACATTAATTTTATTTTAAAAAATATTTCTTCAATATTAAATTAACCTTTGCTTACTATATATTTTAATTTCATACACTTTTAACTTCTTAACTTTTTGATTATTTTGTAATAAAACTTAGCTTAAAACACAAACACCTTGTATAGCTGTACAAAAATATTTTTCTTTATATCCTTACTCTATATGCTTTCTAATTAATTGTTTTTACTTTTTAAATTTTTTTTATTAAAACTAAGACACAAACACACACATTAGCTAAGGCCTACATAGCATCAAGATGATCAGGACATCGCCAGGCGATAGGAAGTTTTCAATTTCATTTTAGTCTTATGAGGCCAGGAATAAATATTAAAACACAGTGTGATCTCTCTGTTAAGCCAACAGCAAAAGGGGCAAGTTAGCAGAGCTGGCTTCTTGTACTGGCCATCCACTATTTAGTAGGTGAATTTGGAACTTAGCCTTTAGTTTCTCTGTCCCATTCCTTCATTATAAAAATAAGGACGTTTTGGTGCTGACAACAGAGAGATCAATGAATCCACAAAATTAATGTCAAAGTAAGAACAAGCAAAGTGTTTTTTTTTTTTTTTTTTTTTTTTAAATGGAGTCTTGCACTGTCGCCCAGGCTGGACTGCAGTGGCGTGATCTTGGCTCACTGCAAGCTCCGCCTCTTGGGTTCATGCCATTCTCCTGCCTCAACCTCCCGAGTAGCTGGGGCTACAGATGCCCACCACCACGCCCGGCTAATTTTTTGTATTTTTAGTAGAGACGGGTTTTCACTGTGTTAGCCAGGATGGTCTCGATCTCCTGATTATCCACCCGCCTATGCCTCCCAAAGTACTGGGATTACAGGTGTGAGCCACCGTGCCTGGCCTTCCATTTTATTAGAATAATTGATTTCTGTGGTTTTCAAAAATCTCTAATCCCAAGACGATACATGATCAAATCAATCAAGGAACATACTCTAAGTCAAAAAGGTACACAAAAAAATTGATTTGTGTAAATTATAACTAGACTAACAATAAGGATTGAAAGAAAGGAAAATCAATAATACCAATTCTTAGAATACTGCATGATTTTTATACTTACATGAGTAATTCCATAGTTTATAAGTTTCCTAGACAAAGTGCTTATATTCAGGCTGATGCTAAGTGAATTCACACTGAGGGCCTCTTTGACTGTTGTCATTATCTGTTCTGGTTAGTCACAAAGTGGGCTAAGCCCGGGACGAGGAGGCTGCAGTGAGCCAAGATAGCGCCACTCCACTCTAGCCTGGCAACCAAATGAAACTCTGTCTCAAAAAAAAGGAAAACTTGGAAGGGGACCGCCAAAGTGGATTAAGAATAGCCACAATGGCACATGAACTTGCTAATCCTTCTATATAAAAGACTGGGCCTTAGCATATGCAATATAAAATATGGCCCTAACCAGATTCAAATTTCTGAAAATTGTTCAAGCAAACATTCCAAATCTCAATAAATAGCTGCTTGGAATCAATGTGCCTTTTTGCCATGCTCCCTGCAGGAAGTAGCAGTACTGTACCCTTGTCCCATGTGCTTTTTGTTTTCCTTTCATTTTTCACTTTTCAGAACATTTGTGAACAAAGATGTAATCATATCACAAAAATCCTATTGCCTACCGAGTTGATAAGCTCTCACCAAAATGGAGCAGATTTTTCTTCACTCAGTCTTAGCATTTGTAGAAACTGTAAATCAGAACTTAGAAATTGTATTTACTATTTTCCTGCTTCCAAATTGAACACAATTATGATCTGCTGATCTTCTCCTGTTTTTTTTTTTTTTTTTTTTTCTTGAGACAGAGTCTAGCTCTGTCGCCCAGGCTGGAGTGCAGTGGTGTAACCTTGGCTCACTGTAACCTCTGCCTCCCGGGTTTAAGCAATTCTCCTGCCTCAGCCTCCCAAGTAGCTAGGATTACAGGTGCCCGCCACCACATCCAGCTAACTTTTGTGTTTTAGTAGAGATGAGGTTTCACTGTGTTGGCCAGGCTGGTTCAAACTCCTGACCTCCTTATCCACCTGCCTCGGCCTCCCAAAGTGCTGGGATTACAAGTGGGAGCCACCACGCCCAACCTTCTCTTCTTATTATTTAATTAATTTACATATTGCGTTGGTTATAAGAAGAGGTACAGTGCATAAGGCTACATGTAGTGCATCTGAATTCATCCACTCTGGTGACAAACCCTTGGAACTACTCACTATTGGCCTTTGGGAGGATCCTTGAGTAAAAGCAATGTTTAGAGTTTTAGAGAACTATTCTATCAACCACATTTGGACTGCTCAACCTTCAGCCTCCCAGACAGCACTCTGTGAACTGTTGTATTACACATGATGGTTGTGATTTAGTGGAAAGAACATTAAATGTGGAGTCCAACCAAACTGTGTTCGAGTTTGACTTTATCTACAAGTTAAATGAGCAACCTTGACAGAAGCTACCTAAGTTCTCAGTATTCCAGTTTATCTACTGCAAATGTGCTATTACCTGCCCAGCTGACTCTCTGTCTGGTCTATCAGAGCACGATCACTGCAAACTGTCCATGGACAGAAACAAATCAAGAAACGAGAAATTAGTTCCTTGCCTCTTTCCAACAATGTGCTTCTTTTCATCTCATTATTACACTTCATGCAGCCTCAAGGGTGTCACCTCACAGCCACCCCTCACTGTTCACAGAGCAACACCAGTGAAATAATGCATCCAAGCTATCATCACCTCTCACCTGGACAAGGGCAAAAGCCTCATACCCGGCCTCCCTTTGTCCACAGTTGCTCCCAAAGTGCTTCCTCCATCGAGTTGCTACAGTAATCTTTTAAAAATGCATGATATCATGCCATTCTCCTGCTTAAAATCCCTCCAAAGACTTCCCCTCAGACACTTAGTGTGAAACCCGAAGTCTTTGTTGAGTTCACAAGGCTCTGCAAAGCCTCACCACCACCTGCCTTTCTGACCCCACCTCTTACCATTCTCCTCTTCACCTCCATCTTTCAACCTTATTGGTATTCTTTCTGTTCCTCAAGTACACCAAGCTCTTTTTCAACCCACCCTGTGGCCTTGCACGGCACACTCTGTTCTCTTGTATGCATGTTCTTCTCTCTGTTCTCTACCTGGATGGCTTGTCACCTTCAGATTTCAGATCATTCTTCCAAATTGCCGTCTCTAGGTACTCTTTCTGAAGTACTCTTTCTGAAGTACTCTTTCTGTAACTTTCTTGGCAATGCCCTATTTATTTCCTTCATAGTACTAATGACAATCTCAAGTTATCTCCTAAATTTAGGCTTACACTTCATTGTCTGTCTCTTCCTATTACAGCATACAAGAGACAGGTCATCTGACGTGTTCATTGCTTGATCCTTTGTTTCTTGAAGAGTGCTTACACATAGTAGGCTCTGGAAAAACACTTGGGAATATAAGGCCCTTTGTAATTAACCCCAGGATACCTCTTCTGTATCACCAACCACCTTCCCCTCTATGTTCCAGCATCACTAACAAAGTTGATCACTTCGCTTGGAACATCTGTTTTTTTCTCCAGGAAAATGCCTCTGCATCACCTAATCTTGCATGCGCATCTTTGGAGATACGCTCCATCAGCATCTTCTCCCAAAAGCCTCGGCAACCTCTAAATTGTGTTATGTGGCCTTTCTCCATGATTGTATTACCTAAGGCATATCTTTGGTATTCGCTTACCAAGTACATTAGAATGCTTGTGCAGAATTCTGTCTCGCCTCCACCATTTTATACTCTGCCAAAGATGAGAGACAAACGTAAAAAAAAAAAATCTGTGTATTCACAATATCTAGCAACCTGCCTGACACATAACAGGTGCTAAAAGAAAACGTAAAAAACACATGGGAATGAGGGAAAGGGGTCTCATAAATCAGCTAAAACAAGTAAAAGAATTAAACACATGAAAGTAGCAGGAAAAAGGCAATGAAGTCATCTCTTTGGCATTTCCCTGAGTGTCTACCTCTCATAAGCATTATTATGTGAGAATCTGTCCTATTCTAGATATGAGGATCTATGAAGAATATAAGCACATTTGCAATGCTCTATGCACTCAACATGATTTTTTTCACTTGTAGATCCCCAGGAGGTAGAGTAATAGATGAGCTACACATGAAATAAACAAGGCAAAGTCTATTGTCCAAAATTAAACAACCATGGAAATGACAAAAACTGAAATTTATCACTCAAGATTTTTAATATAAGTCATAGACATGTATGGCTACATTTTGTTCCCTCTCGCTGCCTGGAAGGAAATCATGGTGCATTTAGTACACATGCTCTAAGTTGAGGCCTAAGTGCATTAAGCGTTTTACCTTTGTTGGTTTGGTGGCCCAAGTTAAATTTATTTAATTGTTTTTCATCAACTTTTAAGTTCCAGGGTACATGAGTAGGGTGTGCAGGTTTGTTACATAGGTAAATGTGTACCATGGTGTTTTGCTGCACTGATCAACCCATCACCTAGGTATTAAGCCCAACATCCATTAGCTGTTCTTCCTGATGCTCTCCCTCCTCCCAGCCCCCAACAGACCCCAACATGTGTTGTTTACCCCCATGTGTCCATGTGTTCTCATCTTGTTTAAATTTTTGACACAGAATTTAATATTATGGGTTTCTCTCTCTCTGATGAAATTAGAGATGATATAACACAATTTTCAAATGATAAAAATAGAAATGCCTAATAAAAATTAGAACTTTATTTCAGGATAAATTAAATTAGCCAAATCACAGTTAATGCTGGAGGAGCCTTCACAGAGTTTCCATTTCAGCAAGTCTTTAAATTGTTTTTCAGGTACCCAAACATCTGAGACATAAAATTTTTTTTCAGAACACTATCAAACATGAACATTAAAATAACAAAGTGCCACTTACATGTAGACATATAGTAGCATATGCCAATTGCTTAAGACATCGTTTGTGTCTGTGTGTGTGTGCGTGTGTGTGTGTGTGTATTTCCAATCCACTGCCCCAGAGAAAATGCAGCTCCTTTATTTTACCTACAAATGATTGGTTTTTCACTAGAACCTCCCCCCTCCTCTAATCTAGGAGGAAGGTGACTAAATTAAGGATAATCTAGCAACCTTTCCCTGAGGCAGTCATTCCAGGGACCCTATAGGTAATAGTTGTTGGTTGTTCTAAAAGTTCTTATCCAAGAAGCCATAGGGGTATAGGAAGGAGCTCACTGTGTCCTCACAGAAGCTGTGGGTTGGGGGAGGTCCTCGGGTGCACACAGTGCATCCTCTGGATCCTTGGTGGTCCATGACTGCAATGGCTACACCAGTTGATTCAATAGATTAGTGGATCATTATAAAATGATTATTTTATTCACTAATCCATTGAAGAAACTGGCATAGACAGTGGGTTACTGGTGCACTGCCTCTGAACACCTTTTGAAAGTACTTATAAGGGATAGAGCAATAATAACAACTACAATGATAACACCTTAAATTATTCAAGGGCTAGTGTAAAAGTGTTTGAAGTTATTACCACGTATTTTTAAACCAATTAATTCTCACAATAACCCTATTATGTAGAGGCTCTTATTTTCTCCATATTCAAAATAATAATATCAGTGGACCTCAATTTTTTGAGACATAAGAAATACTTGGTGATGGCTGGCCGCAGTGGCTGATGCCTGTAATCCCAGCACTTTGGGAGGACAAGGCAGGCAGATCACGAGGTCAGGAGATCGAGACCATCCTGGCTAACATGTTGAAACCCCGTCTCTACTAAAAATTAAAAAAAAAAAATTGGCCAGGCGTGGTGGTGGGCACCTGTAGTCCCAGCGTGAACCCAGGAGGTGAGCTTGCAGTGAGCCAAGATAGCGCCACTGCACTCCAGCCTGGGTGCCAGAGCGAGAGTCAGTCTCAAAAAAAAAAAAAACTTGGTGATGGGTTTCATGAACTGGCCCCACTTCTAAGAAATTTTATTTACCAGATCTGTGGTTATCTGCCTTGCCTTCTCCTCAGAACCACCTGGAAAGATTTTCAAATGTCTGAGGCGTGGCCTCCATCCAGATAAATTCAAGCAGAATATCTGAGAGTTGGGTGGTTTCAGTTTATCTATCTCCCCAAAGGATTCTCACATGCAGCCGAGGTGGAGAACTTTGTTTTAAATCTGCTCATCCAGACTCCAGATTGGTTCTGCTGTGCTATGGAAATCCCTGAGTGTGAGGAGCTATAGATGAAGGAGGAAAAGAGAGGATGAGTTGCAGAGGTAAAGGTAATGGAGGCTGAGGAGTGAATGGGGAAACCCATTCTGAAGACAGGAAATTAGAAAAAGGCTGTGTGATTTGCAGATGAAGGGAATTGAGGAGGTGAGGTTTTAGATCATTTATGTGAGCAAGTTGAGCCAGTATTGCAAATTGAAGACAGATTTGTTTTTCCACATACCATGAATGAAATTCAAGATATTGGAACCAAGGCTTAACTGTATAGTTAAACAAAATCTTTGATAAAAACTAGAAATCCCATCACTTTTAGATAGAGGCAGTGGTGCCTGGAGCCGGAGGGAAGAAGGAAGCTGAGAGTTCTGAGTAATAAAGCAACAGGAGGTAAGCTTGCATTTGGATCTTAATTAACATTTTTATTAAAAATCATGAAAAAAAGATTAAACAGACATGAAAACAGAGAAAGAGAAACCTGCTGTTGATACTTAATCTTAAAGTGCTAAATACGCAGATTAGAAGAACAAAAACAATGCAAATTTAACTAAAAAACTTAAAATGTCAAAAAAAAGTCATGATTATTCATTCCGCCAAATAACAAAGAATAAAAGGGTCCCATTTCTGTAGAATGAAAGATGGCAAAAATAAAGTCAATCATTCCCTTGGGGGAAAAAAAAATAATATTATCAATTTAGTCCACTTCTAAATTGTCTTCATTTTTTCTTGCCTTAAGCTACTTTGACTCTGAAAATGGAAAGAGCAGATACATATGTGGGTTTTAAAGTAATATGTACTCTACATATTTATGTAGATTATGTGTAATGTTCCAATCAATCTTATAAGATAGGCACTATTAGATCCTTTTTATAGATGAGAAAACTGAAGCTCAGAGATGAAGCTCTAAGATGATACCTATTCACGATCATGTGGAACATGGGAAGATGGAATTCTGGTGTAGGTCAGTTCCAAAGCCTGAACTAGCTCCACTTTAGTCATCCAGTAAGTTTAGACCTCATGTTGGAAACTGCAGTTAGAACTTCAACCCTTTGCCCAACCAATATGTAGCAATAGACTTACCACGTTTCACTACCACACTCACCACTTATTTGAGATTCAATTTTCTCAGGAAAGAAATAAGGCAGATAATAACTAGCTTCCATGATTGCAGAGGTAATTGTGTCAGGCCTCTGAGCCCAAGCTAAGACATATCCCCTGTGAGCTGCAGTTACACATCCAGATGACTGGTTCCTGCCTTAACTGATGACATTATCATGTGAAATTCCTTCTCTTGGCTCATCCTGGCTCAAAAGCTCCCCTACTGAGCAACCTTGTGACCCTCCACCACTCCTGCCTGCCAGAGAACAACCCCGCTTTTTCCTTTACCTACACAAATCCTATAAAATGGCCCCACTCCTATCTCCCTTCGCTGACTCTCTTTTCGGACTCAGCTGGCCTGCACCCTGGTGAAATAAACAGCCTTGTTGCTCACACAAAGCCTGTTTGGGGGTCTCCTCACACAGATGCACATGAAATTTGGTGCCGTGACTCAGATTGGGGGACCTCCCTTGGGAGATCAATCCCCCATCTTTGCTCCATGAGAAAGATCCACCTACAATCTCAGGTCCTAAGACCGACCAGCCCAAGGAACATCACACCAATTTCAATTCAGGTAAGCGGCCTCTTTTTACTCTCTTCTCCAACCTCCCTCACTATCCCTCAACCTCTTTCTCCTTTCAATCTTGGCACCACACTTCAATCTCTCCCTTCTCTTAATTTCAATTCCTTTCATTTTCTGGTAGAGACAAAGGAGACACGTTTTATCCGTGGACCCAAAACTCCCGCGCCGGTCACATACTAGGGAAGGCAGCCTTCCCTTCATGTTTAATCATTGCAGGGACGCCTCTCTGATTATTCACCCACATTTCAGAGGTGTCAGACCACGCAGGGATGCCTGGCTTTGTCCTTCACCCTTAGTGGCAAGTCCCGCTTTTCTTGGTGAGGGGAAGGGACCCCGACCTCTTATCTCTGCTCCCGAATCCCTTATTTCTGTGCCCCAACCTCTTATCTCTGTGCCCCGATCCTTATTTCTGCGCCCTGACCTCTTATTTCTGCACCCCAACCCCTTATTTCCATGCCCTGACCCCTTCTCTGCTTTTCTGGAGGGCAAGAACCCCCCCACCACTTCTCTCTTTTCTCTGGGCTTGCCTCCTTCACTATGGGCAAGCTTCCACCTTCCATTCCTCCATCTCCCTTAGCCTGTGCTCTCAAGAACTTAAAACCTCTTCAACTCTCACCTGACCTAAAATCTAAGCGTCTTATTTTCTTCTGCAATGCCGCTTGACCCTAATACAAACTTGACAGTAGTTCCAAATAGCCAGAAAATGGCACTTTCAATTTTTCCATCCTACAAGATCTAAATAATTCTTGTCATAAAATGGGCAAATGGTCTGAGGTGCCTGACGTCCAGGCATTCTTTTACATATCAGTCCCTCCCTTGTCTCTGTTCCGAATGCAACTTGTCCCAAATCTTCCTTCTTTCCCTCCTGCCTGTCCACTCAGTCCCAACCCGAAGGGTCACTGAGTCTTTCTAATCTTCCTTTTCTACAGACCCATCTGACCTCTCCCCCTCCTCGCCAGGCCTAGCTAGGTCCCAATTCTGCCTTAGCCTCCGCTCCTCCACCCTACAATCCTTTTATCACCTCCCCTCCTCACACTCAGTCTGGCTTACAGTTTCGTTCCGCGACTAGCCCTCCCCCACCTGCCCAGCAATTTACTCTTAAAAAGGTGGCTGGAGCTAAACGCATAGTCAAAGTTAATGCTCCTTTTTCTTCATCCCAAATCAGATAGCATTTAGACTTTTTTTCATCAAATATAAAAACCCAGCCCAGTTTTCATGGCTCATTTGGCAGCAACCCTGAGATGCTTTACAGCCCTAGACCCTAAAAGGTCAAAAGGCCGTCTTATTCTCAATATACATATTATTACCCAATCCACTCCCGACATTAAATAAAACTCCAAAAATTAAATTCTGGCCCTCAAACCCCACAACAGGACTTAATTAACTTCGCCTTCAAGGTGTACAATAATAGAGTAGAGGCAGCCAAGTAGCAGTGTATTTCTGAGTTGCAATTCCTTGCCTCCACTGTGAGACAAACCCCAGCCACATCTCCAGCACACAAGAACTCCAAATGCCTGAACCGCAGCTGCCAGGGGCTCCTCCAGAACCTCCTCCCCCAAGAACTTGCTACATGTGCTGGAAATCTGGCCACTCGGCCAAGGAATGCCCACAGCCCAGGATTCCTCCTAAGCCACGTCCTGTCTGTGCGGGACCCCACTGAAAATCGGACTGTTCAACTCACCTGGCAGCCACTCCCGGAGCCCCTGGAACTCTGGGCGAGGCTCTCTGACTCCTTCCCAGATCTTCTCGGCTTAGCAGCTGAAGACTGACACTGCCCGATCACCTCAGAAGCCCCCTAGACCATCATGGACGCTGAGCTTCCAGTAACTCTCACAGTGGAAGGTAAGTCCACCCCCTTCCTAATCAATACAGAGGCTATCCACTCCACATTACCTTCTTTTCAAGGGCCTGTTTCCTTTGCCTCCATAACTGCTGTGGGTATTGACAGCCAGGCTTCTAAACCTCTTAAAACTCCTCAACTCTGGTGCCAGCTTAGACAATACTCTTTTAAGCACTCCTTTTTAGTTATCCCCACCTGCCCAGTTCCCTTATTAGGCTGAGACACTTTAAATTATCTGCTTCCCTGACTATTCCTGGGCTACAGCCACACCTCACTCCTATCATTTCCCCCAGTTCAAAGCCTCCTTCACATCCTCCCCTTGTATCTCCCCACCTAAGACACCTCTACTCCCTCCTTAGTGACCGATCATGCACCCCTTACCATCTCATTAAAACCTAATCTCTCTTACCCCTCTCAATGCCAATATCCCATCCCACAGCATGCTTTAAAAGGATTAAAGCCTGTTATGACTTGCCTGCTACAGCATGGCATTTTAAGGCCTATAAACTCTCCTTACAATTCCCCCTTTTTACCTGTCCTACAACCAGACAAGCCTTACAGGTTAGTTCAGGATCTGCGCCTTATCAACCAAATTGTTTTGCCTATCCACCCCGTGGTGCCAAACCCATATACTCTCCTATCCTCAATACCTCCCTCAACAACCCATTATTCTGTTCTGGATCTCAAACATGCTTTCTTTACTATTCCTTTGCACCCTTCATCCCAGCCTCTCTTCGCTTTCACTTGGACTGACCCTGACACCCATCAAGCTCAGCAAATTACCCGGGCTGTACTGCCGCAAGTCTTCACAGACAGCCCCCATTACTTCAGTCAAGCCCAAATTTCTTCCTCATCTGTTACCTATCTCAGCATAATTCTTCATGAAAACACATGTGCTCTCCCTGCCGATCGTGTCCGACTGATCTCTCAAACGCCAACCCCTTCTACAAAACAACAACTCCTTTCCTTCCTAGGCATGCTTGGATACTTTTGCCTTTGGATACCTGGTTTTGCCATTCTAACAAAACCATTATATAAACTCACAAAAGGAAACCTAGCTGACCCCATAGATCCTAAATCCTTTCCCGACTCTTCTTTCCATTCCTTGAAGACAGCTTTAGAGACTGCCCCCACTCTAGCTCTTCCTGACTCATCCCAACCCTTTTCATTACACACAGCCAAAGTGCAGGGCTGTGCAGTCGGAATTCTTACACAAGGACTGAGATCACGTCCTGTAGCCTTTTTGTCCAAACAACTTGACCTTACTCTTTTAGGCTGGCCATCATGTCTCCGTGCAGCAGCTGCTGCTGCCCTAATACATTTAGAGGCCCTTAAAAATCACAAACTATGCTCAACTCACTCTCTACAGCTCTCATAATTTCCAAAATCTGTTTTCTTCCTCACACCTGATGCATATACTTTCTGCTCCCCAGGCTCCTTCAGCTGTACTCACTCTTTGTTGAGACTCCCACAATTACCATTGTTCCTGGCCCAGACTTCAATCCGGCCTGCCACATTGTTCCTGATACCACACCTGACCCTCATGACTGCATCTCTCTGATCCACCTGACATTCACTCCATGTCCCCATATTTCCTTCTTTCCTGTTCCTCACCCAGATCACACTTAGTTTATTGATGGCAGTTCCACCAGGCCTAATAGCCACACACCAGCAAAGGCAGGCTATGCTATAGTACAAGCCACTAGCCCGCCTCTTAGAACCTCTCATTTCCTTTCCATCGTGGAAATCTATCCTCAAGGAAATAACTTCTCAGTGTTCCATCTGCTATTCTACTACTTCTCAGGGATTATTCAGGCCCCCTCTCTTCCCTTCACATCAAGCTCCAGGATTTGCCCCCACCCAGGACTGGCAAATTAGCTTTACTCAACATCCCTGAGTCAGAAAACTAAAATACCTCTTAGTCTAAGTAGACACTTTCACTGGATAGGTAGAGGCCTTTCCTACAGGGTCTGAGAAGGCCACCATAGTCATTTCTTCCCTTCTGTCAGACATAATTCCTCAGTTTAGCCTTTCCACCTCTATACAGTCTGATAAGAGATCAACATTTATTAGTCAAATCAGCCAAGCAGTTTTTCAGGCTCTTAGTATTCAGTGAAACCTTTATATCCCTTATGGTCCTCAGTCTTTAGGAAAGGTAGAACAGACTAATGGTCTTTTAAAAACAGACCTCACCAAGCTCAGCCACCAACTTAGAAAGGACTGGACAATACTTTTGCCACTTTCCCTTCTCAGAATTCAGGCCTGTCCTCGGAATGCTACAGGCTACAGCCCATTTGAGCTCCTGTATAGACGCTCCTTTTTATTAGGCCTCAGTCTCATTCCAGACACCAGACTAACTTGGACTGTGTCCCAAAAAACTTGTCATCCCTACTGTCTTCTGTCTAGTCATACTCCTATTCACCATTCTCAACTACTCATACAATGCCCTGCTCTTGTTTACACTGCCGGTTTACAATGTTTCTCCAAGCCATCACAGCTGATATCTCCTCGTGCTATCCCCAAACTACCGCTCTTAACTCTTGAAGTAAATAAATAATCTTTGCTGTCAGGACTATGCTGAACCTCCTTAGGCACTCTCTAATCAGATGTCCTGGGTCCTCCCAATTCTTAGACCTTTAATACCTGTTTTTCTCCGTCTTTTATTCCATTTAGTTTTTCAATTCATACAAAACCGTATCCAGGCCATCACCAATAATTCTACACGACAAATGTTTCTTCTAACAACCCTACAATATCACCCCTTACCACAAAATCTTCCTTCAGCTTAATCTCTCCCACTCTAGGTTCCCACACCACCCCCAATCCCGCCTGAAGCAGCCCTGAGAAACATCGCCCATTATCTCTCCATACCATTCCCCAAAATTTTCTCCGTCCCAGCACTTTACCACTATTTCATTTTATTTTTCTTATTAATATAAGAAGACAGGAATGTCAGGCCTCTGAGCCCAAGCTAAGCCATCATATTCCCTGTTACCTGCATGTACACATCCAGATGGCTGGTTCCTGCCTTAACTGATGACATTATCTTGTGAAATTCTTTCTCCTGGCTCTTCCTGGCTCAAAAACTCCCCTACTGAGCACCTTGTGACCCCCACTCCTGCCTGCCAGAGAACAACCCCGCTTTTTCCTTTACCTACCCAAATCCTATAAAACCGCCCCACCCCTATCTCCTTTCGCTGACTCTCTTTTCGGACTCAGCCGGCCTGCACCCAGGTGAAATAAACAGCCTTGTTGCTCACAGAAAGCCTGTTTGGTGGTCTCTTCACACGGACGCGCATGAAAAATTGTATGGGGTCAGGTCCATTAAATCATGTTTGTTCATCATTCCGTTACTAAATTTTCAAACATATAGCAAAGCTGAAAGAACTATACCAAAAACATCCATATATCCATAAATGGAAAAATCTATCATTTGCATGTTACTATACTTGCTTTATGACATGTCTGTCCATCTGTTCATCACTCCATTCATCAATCCACATTTTTTAAAAATGTACTTTCTAGTAACTTACAGACATTGGTACACTTTCCCCTACATATCTGAAGTTGGTTTTAAATTCAAAATGAACTTTGAAATGGCAAGGATCATCATTATTAAAACTATACTTCTTATTATAATAACTTCCTCTGTAACATTGAGCAGTCCCCTGTCGTAACTGCCTGTTTCTGGTTTTGATAGTATTTGTCTACTCTGCTGTGTTACTGGGCTACACTTCCTAACAGCTGAGGAAAGATAAAAGCTGAAGTTCATATGGCTCACTTTTTTGATTTGCCCAGGCACTATTTCTCTTTGGAAGACATATCTGCTCTGTGGTCTCAGCACCACCTAATTCAGTCTAGTTCATCCCTACTGCAGTTACTTTTTGTGTATCTGATCATTTTCCAAAATATAGCAATGATAATGTGTGCCCCATGTAGGGAATTTACTAGAACATTCCTACATAGGGCAGAGTAGGAAGGAAAAAGAACTAAGCATTTCCATGTATAGTGTCAGTTGCTTTACATTTCATTCTACAATATACAGGTAAATAATACATTTCTATATGCTTATGTATAATCAAATGTACAATATATTTCACCTATAACCAAATTGGTTATAGATTTTTCATCGCTTCAAATACAATATGCTTTCTTGCCTTTTCAAAGTGGTTTTTAGTTTCTCCTCAATTGACAAGTGTCCACATGACCTCTCACCTCTTCCGTTTGCAACTACTTCACCCTCCTCTAGGACAACCAGTGTCTTGTACATGTTCCACCAATACGTGCTCCAGACCAGTGACGTATAATTCTATATGGGGAATTACACAGTACCTATGCCAGGCCAGTGACAAACAATACTTACTGATTGTTTGTTTATGTGTTGTAATGCATATGTAATTATATACATTTATATATTGTATAAGTACACTATATACATGTATATATAGTATATATGTGTATATATAGTATAATACTATTTATATATTGTATACAAATATACAATATATAAAGTACTTTATATAGTACTTATTATACAATATATAAATAGTATTATACTATATAGAACAATTTATTTATATATAAATCAATTTATATATAATTTCTTATAATTGTGTAAGTATATACAATATATTCATAGTATTATACTTATTGTATAAATACAATAGTATTTAGTATTGTACCATAGTATTATACTATTGTATAAGTACAATATACAATATATACATAGTATTTTACTTATTGTATAAGTACAACAGTATTATACAATGTTATACTATTGTATAAATACAATATACAATATATACATAATATTGTACTTATTGTATAAGTACAATAGTATACAATACTACTATTGTATTGTACTTAAATATAATATACTATATATAAATTTATATATTGTATAATATAATGTATATATTGTATTTGTATCATATGTATTTATATATTGTATTTATATCATAAAACATTAATATAGAATGTGTACATATATCTACATTTCAATATGTATGAATATATATCTATATTTCATATGTATGAAGAATATGTGTACAACTATGATATATAGATAAATATATCTATTTACCTTTCATTCATATATAAATATAATTCTATTTCATCAGTAAATCCAGAGGTTATTTTTATTTCAGTGAAATGTTTCAAAAAAAGAAAAAAGAGAGACTCGCCAAATCTTAAAGACAGCAGACTAGAATAGACCAATGCCTCTAGGTTCATTGAGAAAATTGAAGCTACTTCCATCAGAGAGGTGAGGAAGCCAGTGAATCTTAAGGAGGCAATGGTGTGACGTGAGCTCTTACTGTAGTTACTGAGAAAAGGTAATCATTGCCACCGTCATCCACACACCACATAATCGTATCATCTAAGGAAAAGAAAGTAAATATCACCTCCAAACAGGCATATTTTAGCCTCCGTGGAGGTGCTAAAGAATGAAGTGAACAGTCACGAATTCGAGAGAAGTGCTCTGATTCACACATTGACATCTGGCTTGGCTCCATGCAGTCTTCACAAAATGTGCGGCAAACTCCCCAGAAGCTTTCTGAGTGTTGGCAGTGGCACCGGGAACGAAGCACGAAGCAAAATATTAACATTTCGCAGAGCAAGCAGGTCACACCGTGTGAGTTTCAGAAACAAAGTGCCTCTATTTCCCCAGAGCTTACGCAGATGACATGGCCTCCTGCTCAGCTCATTACCAATGCTCTGATGACCTCTCCCGGAAGAATGTATTGACGGTGTTGGCACTGAAAAGATGCTCAAAAGATCAAACAATAAAATCATGTGAAAACAGCCTCTGCAGACATGAAACACTTCTGTTCAGTGATGCCTGAACTGGGGGCGGCTCAAAGAGGTGTTTCCCACGGAGAGTTCTAAGTGAATGTCGCCTTTTGCTGTGAGTGCCATGGCATCGGAGACAGATAAGAAGTTGGAGAAACATATGCCAGATCTCAGGGATGGTTATATCTTCCAAAGGAAGACTGGAGCTGCGGAAAAACTCAGAGGCTTCCTCTCCGGGATCTTAGCACAGCCTCAGTGAGCGTCACATTTTTCTGCTATCCAAGTCATAGGTACCTTTTCTAACGAGAAAATTTACAAACGATATAAAATTACTCGGCCTCCTTTGAAATCACTGACCCCCATGACAAATTTGTTTTCTTTCCCTACGGTGGTTAACCAATCGGAAATTAAGCAGCAGAAGGGGCACTTGTTACAAATGCAGAATCCTAGACTTTTTTTTTTTTTTTTAATACCTGACGTATGTCTCTTGGTTTGCATGCAGTATCTCTCAGTGCTATTCTAGAGCCAGGCAAGTTAAATACTATTGTTATATGTAACAAACCTGCACGTTGTGCACATGTCCCCTAAAACTTAAAGTATAATAATAATAAAATTAAAAATATATATATTCTATTGTCCCCCTTTTATAGGCTTTAAGGCTGAAGCTTAACAAGGTAAATCACCTTGTTTCAGTTCACAACATATTAGGGGACTTCATGGCAGATGTAGCGTTAAAAATCAGAGCTGTCAAATGCTAAAGCTTGGACTTTTTTCTATGTTGCATGCATTTGGTTGCAAAAAAAGTATTAATCATGATTTTTTTTTATGTTCTAAAAACATGAGTTACATAGGAAATAGGTTTTACAGTAGTTTTCTCAAACTTTAACATGAGGAATCTTATTAAATGCAGACTGATTCACCAAGTCTGGGGTGGCGCCTGGAATTCTGCATTTCTAGCAAGTGCTCTAGTAACACTAGATATTGCTGATGTGGTGACCAGATTGGAGCATGAAAGTTTGGCGCATGTAATCTCAACAAATAAGACTCTAAGCCCTTGTAGCTACAGTGCTCGAGAGTGTTTGCACTAAATAACAAAAGTGGCGGGCTCTGCTGAGGATCAGTGTGCTTTGTTTTTTTTTTGGTCATCACTAATGATCGTGTCTTCATTCATTTTCACAGAAGGCACATTAGTTCCACTTTATTCAACTCATCAACAGATTCAGTGGCTATCTATAAAAATGTTCATAGCTAACATTTGTCAGGTGCTTTACACTTTAAATGTCTTTTTATGGGTGATCTTATTCAATTTTCACAAAAAGGAAAGGAAACTAGGTAAACATTGTCAGTGATTTGATTTTAATGTGATAACTTTAAGATTTGGAGAAATTAAGTAACATATAGCTGACATGTGACACAGATTGTATTAGAATATACATTCTTCTTACTCCCAATATTATACCAAAGCATGATTTATGACACGTTGAGGGAAGGTGTATTCATTTGCTGGGGCTGTCACAAAGTACAGCACACTTGGTGGCTTTGATAAAATGTATTGCCTCACAATTCTGAAGGCTAGACATCCAAGATCGAGGTGTTGGTAGGGTTGGCTTCTTCTGAGGCTGTGAAGGAGAAATTGTTCCATCCCTCTCTCTTAGCAGCTGCTTGCTGGTGGTTTCCTGGCAATCTTTGTTTTTTGGCTTGCAGACTCATCGCCCCAATCTCTGCCTTCGTGTTCACATGGCACCTGTGGGTGTCAGATATGGTTTGGCTGTGTCCTCACCCAAATCTCATCTCGAATTGTAGCTTCCATAATTCTCACATGTTGTGGGAAGGACCCAGTGGAAGATAATTGTATCATGGGGGTGGTTCCCCTACACTCTTCTCGTGGTAGCAACTCTCACGAGATCTTACGATTTTATAAGTGGTTTCCCCTTTCGCTTGGCTCTCAAGTAAGATGTCCCTTTGCTCTTCTTTACTCTTCTGCCATGATTATGAGGCCTCCCCAGCCATGTGCAACTGTGATTCAATTAAACTGCGTTCTTTTATAAAGTATCCCGCCTGAGGTATGTCTTTATTAGCAGCATGAGAATAGACTAATACAGTGTCTGTGTCCACATTTTCCTTTTTTATATAAGAACTCCAGTCATGTTGGATTGGGCTCACCCTACTGCAGCACGACCTCATCTTAACTCATTACATTTGCAACAAACTTATTTCCAAATAAAATAAGATCATATAAGGTGCTGAGAGTTAGGACTCCAAATAAGAATTTTGGGGGTAACACAATTCATACCATAATTTATAACACAATTCATAACATAATAGGTGTTGCCTGGCCCCCGTCTGGGAATTGCTTATGACCTACTCGAGCCAACAATGGGGCACCAAGGCAAATCATGACCCATAAAGGGCAGGAAGAACACTTTCCCAGTGAGTCTTGAAGAGTCCTGAGAAGGACAGAGCTAGTATTCCCCTGAAAAGTGCAGGGCAGCTTTGATGAACAAGTGGGCAACCCAGGTTACCCTTGGAGTCTGAGTAAAATTTAGAAAGAACTGAAGAGCATCCCAGCTGACAAGAAAAGTGTTTTGCCAAAGACAAGAAGAAAAGCAACCCTCAAACCTGTTATAGACATTTTTTTAAAAACCCCAAAACAGGAAATTAAAATTAGAATCAATTAACACTGATTTTATATTTATTTCTGGAGACAAAAATAAAACAACTTTGAAGTCTAGCCTTTGTTTGTAAAATTAAAATACTAACTCCAATATTGTAGGAGTCGTCTTTCATTCTTTTTTTACAAAAAAACACAAAAACAATATATGTCAAAGCTTGTATCTAACATCTAAATATATGTCTGGGGTATGCTGCTAAAAATAAAAAAAAACTAGATGTGAAGCAAGAATGGTTACTATTACTGCATTCTAGAATCTAGGTGACTTGATTTTTACACTTGAAAATTATAGCTAGTTTTTTGTTAGATTAAAATAAACCCACTTTTTGTTTACAGGCTTGTGGATTTCAGAGGTCAGGTCATCATATTAATTGACAGCAGATTTTGAGACTCTGGCAAGGGATTGTATTTGAATTCTTCCAGACAGTCTCAGAATTTGCAGTTCTGTGTGTGAAAATAACCCTTTCTCAGTGAGGAGAATGACATCTTTGGGGAGTTGTCTCTGAAAGGATGCAGTCACCAAAATTCATGAAGAAAGAAATATTCACACCCTGAACAGGGACTATCTCACAAGATAAATAGCCATGTCCTGGTTCAGGCAAAAATGCATTTTGACAAGGTCAAAGACTCTCTCCTTATTCCTGAGGCCCCTGTTCCCTGGGACCCCTGAGGTTCCTTGTCTGAATGGAAGAGCTTAGGGACCGATGGAGAGAGAGAACTCATTAATTCTGTCAGTAGCAAGTCTTCCCCTCTTTGCTTTTATAGACTGTCTTAAGTAAAAGATGAGCTGTTCTCTATGTTCTTATTCCACTCACAGAGTGATTTAAAAGTAGGCTTTTCTATTTTCAGCTCATACCATCCTCTTCATCTGATATTCACAGGCCCCATAAATCTACCTTTTCCTCACTTCTTCCAAAGTCTAAGCAATTTCTCCCCTCTAAAGAGCCACACTTATAATCAAATTGGTTATATGTTTCTCATCACGTCAAACACAACATGTCAAACACAAAAGGCTTTCTTGCCTTTTCAAGGTTGTTTTTAATTTCTCCTTCATTGACAGCTGTCCATGTGACCTCTCACCCCTTCGTTTAGTATCTACCTCACCTTACTCTAGAACAGCCAGTGTCTTGCAGACATTCCACCAGTACCCATACCAGGCCAGTGACAGGCGTTACGAAAGAGTCACAGCACAACATCCTATCCTGCTAAGCTTGGATGGGTATTGACAGAAGTCTCCTCTCCTTTCTTCCTTTCTTCCTTTCTTCTTCTTCTTCTTCTTCTTCTTCTTCTTCTTCTTCTTCTTCTTCTTCTTCTCCTTCTCCTCTTCTTCTTCTCTTCTTCTCTTCTTCTTCTTCCTCTTCCTCTTCTCCTTCCTCCTCCTCTTCTTCTTCTTCTCCTCTGCTCTGCTCTTCTTCTGCTGCTTCTTCTTCTTCTTCTTCTTCTTCTTCTTCTTCTTCTTCTTCTTCTTCTTCTTCCTCCTCCTCCTCCTCCTCCTTCTTTCTCCTTCTTCTTCCTCTTCTTCTTTAACACAATTCTCCCAGCAAAGATTTTGATGGGAAGAAAGATACAAGTGAAAGAATGGCAAGGATGGAAATGAGGATAATGAACATGAATATGATTTGTAGAACATAGAGGGAGACATCATGGGTAAAGGGAACATACATTTCAGGTTCGTGGGAGACTGAATGACAGGAATTTGACACTCAAATCAAAGGCAGTATTCAGGAGCATTTTAAACTATTTTTGGTATACAAAATGGTGTACCAAGAGTTTCCTATGTGCTTTCTCAGTGATGCCACTCAGTAACTTGATAGACTATTGTTGCTCCCATTTTGCAGAGGAGGAGCCTGCATCCCACATAGTGTATTCACCTTGCTCAATTCGCAAGAGCTGAAATAAATGCAGTGTTCTTCCTACAATGTCACTGCAGGAAAGTGGAGACAGTAAACAGTTAAGTTATCATGGTTTCTTATAAGAAACTTGTTAGCTCTCTTGCTAACATTTTTAGACCTTTATTTTGCTCACATTCTCCTAAATTGTTTTAAAAAATCTTTCACTCTTTATAAAATGAATTATGACTTGAAAGAAGGGAGAAAAATGTGATAGTTTAGGATGAAATTATATTAATGTAAAGCTGAAATTTTCCAAACTAGAGAAATTATTTTACTGCTGGTCAAGTGTCTGAGTGAAAAATACACCATTTGTATAGGATAGAATCTTTTTGCTTGTTTATAGGCAAGTCTACCCAAATCAAGCCTGATTTGTCATCCACTACTTAATTAAAGTTCCTTCCAATAGGCTTTGATAATTGCAGGCATTTCATTATTTTCCTCAATATAGCGAAGAAGTTTGACAGAAAATTTTATCACATGCATTTTAGTTATCTTCTGGACCATCAATTTCTATGAGGAGACTCAAAACTTCAAGGAAGATACAGAAGCCACCATCAAGCTCAGTGAGAAAAACATGGCCCAGAACTCTACATATGTCATTCATTCACTAAACATATATTTATTGTTTGCCTGTGTGTGTCAGGCATTATTCTATAATCCTGGAATACAAGAGTGAACCTTGGTCTTATAGCATTATATTCCAGGAAGGTAAGACATAATAAGACATTAAAATTATAAATACATAAAAGTACACAATAAAATATTTTGAAGAGAATATAGATGAATAAAAGGGGATAAGGAATGCTGGGGTGAAGGGATCTTTGCAATTTTAAATAGGGAATTCTGGGTAGGTCTCATTGAGAAGATGTTATTTAAGCAATGTCTTGAATCTCATTTGAGTTAACTATCTTTGGAGAAAGCATTATCAAAGTTCCTCTTAAAGGCCAGGTTGGACTGGGTTGAATCAAAGAGGAATACATCTGGGTTTAGGGTTGGTTTACAAGGAGAACCCAGTTAATGTGTAGTAAGCAGACTGGGCTGGCTGGGCAGAGAGAGCTAGTAATATATAGAAGTATAAATAAGCACAAATAAGTGGTGAACAATGAATTGCAGTCAAGAAGAAAGTCAGAGATACTTGATGCTTCTTGAAAAGCAGTACCAAGTATCAGACATAAAGGGCAACCTAATTTTTAGGCTGTTAGGATTGCCCTAGCAAATTACCACAGACTATGTGGCTTGAAAAATAGAATTTATTTTCTCACAGTTATGGAGGCTAGAAGTCTAAGCTGAAAGTGTAGGAAAGTTGAGTTTCTTCTGAGGCCTCTCTCTCCTGCTTGCTGATGGCTACTTCTCGCTGTGTGATCACTTAGTCTTTCCTCTGTATGCATAAACCTCTAGTATCTCTCTGTGTATCTAAATTTCTTCTTCTATTAAGAACATTAGTACTATTGAATTAGGGTTTCCTAGTCTCTCCAATGGTCCCATTTTAACTTAATAACCTCTGTAAAGGCTCTATTTCCAAACGTAGCCACATTCTGAGTTACTGGGTATTAGGGTTTCAGCATATGAACTTTGAGGAAATACAATTCAATCTATACCACTGGTTTCAGTGCAAACAAGTGAGCTGAGATCAGAAGCCAAAATTATTAGAAGGAGGTCATGAATCAGAATTCATAATGAGAGTTCAAGGAGACAATTGTAAGCCTAAAATTTCTAGGCTGAAAAAAAGTGAATTGATGAGGATAGTTGGTGGCAAATTAACCCACAATGCCCTAGAGAGCTGCTTTTTATTTGTCTACAATAACAATATGGGAAGAACTACAAGTTGATGGATGAATGGTGACGTCTCCAAGGGGACCCAAGGCAAGGAATGAATATATCCAATAAAGCAATATGCTGAGAAAATGACAAAGTTAGGTATGAGGCTAAAAGTATGACTAGGTTCTCCCAGGAGGCATTTTTTATTATCCACTTTTCTTTTTTAAAGGCATTTGGTGCTCTGAAATGGAGTTGGATTCCAAAGAAAGAACAAAAAAGAGGAAAAGGGGAAGGTAAGGAAAGAGAGAGAGAAAGGAGGAGGTGGAAAAGAAGAAAACAAGAAAGAGGAAGAGGGGGAGGAGGAAAACGAAGAAGAAAGAAGGAGAAAAAGGAGAGGGGATAAGAAAGGAGGAAGAAGAAAAAGGAGAGAAGCAGAAGCTTCAATAAGAGGACCACGCAAAGGCACAGAGTTGAATTACACACAGAGTTGAGGTATGGGGTTTGCTGAAGGATGGCTGAGAGATAGAAACTTACAGAATTAAATCAGAGAGGACACAAACAAATGAAAAAACATTCCATGCTCATGAGTTGGGAGAATCAATATCATGAAAATGGCTATACTGCCAAAAGTAATTTACAGATTCAATGCTATTCCCATCAAGCTACCATTGATTTTCATTGCAGAATTAGAAAAAAATTACTTTAAATTCATATGGAACCAAAAAAGAGCTCATATAGCCAAGACAATCCTAAGCAAAAAGAACAAAGCTGAAGGCATCATGCTACCTGACATCAAACTATACTACAAAACTACAGTAACCAGTACAGCATGGCACTGGTACCAAAACAGATATATAGACCAATGGAAAGAAGAGAGGCCTCAGAAAAAAAACTACACATCTACAACCATCTCATCTTTGACAAACCTGACAAAAACAAGCAACGGAGAAAGAAATCCCTATTTAATAAATGGTCTTGGGAAAACTGGCTAGCCATATGCAGAAAACTGAAACTGGACACCTTCCTTACACCTTATACAAAAATTAACTCAAGATGGATTAAAGATTTAAAACATAAGACCTAAAACCATAAAAATCCTAGAAGAAAACCTAGGCAATACCATTCAGGACATAGGCATGGGCAAAGACTTCATGACTAAAACACCAAAAGCAATTGCAACAAAAGCCAAAATTGACAAATGGGATCTAATTAAACTAAAGAGCTTCTGCACAGCAAAAGAAACTACCATCAGAGTGAACAGGCAACCTACAGAATGCGGGAAAATTTCTGCCATCTAGCCATCTGACAAGGGGCTAATATCCAGAATCTACAAGGAACTTAAACAAATTTACAAGAAAAAAAAATAACCCCATCAAAAAATAGGCAAAGGATATAAACAGACGCTTTTCAAAAGAAAACATTTATGCAGCCAACAAACATGAAAAAAAAAAAGCTCATCATCACTCATCATTAGAGAAATGCAAATCAAAACCACAATGAGATACCATCTCACACCAGTTAGAATGGCGATCATTAAAAAGTCAGGCCCAACAGATGCTGTAGAGGATGTGGAGAAATAGGAACATTTTTACACTGTTGGTGGGAGTAGAAATTAGTTCAACCATTGTGGAAGACAGTGTGGCGATTCCTCAAGGATCTAGAACCAGGAATACCATTTGACCCAGCAATCCCATTACTGAGTATATACCCAAAGGATTATAAATTATTCTACTATAAAGATACACACACATGTGCGTTTATTGCAGCACTATTCACAATAGCAAAGACACAGAACCAATTCAAATGCCCATCAATGATAGACTGGGTAAAGAAAATGTGGCACATATACACCATAGAATACTATGCAGCCATAAAAAAGAATGAGTTCATGTCCTTTGCAGGGACATGGATGAAGCTGGAAAACATCATTCTCAGCAAACTAACACATGAACAGCAAACCAAACACCACATGTTCTCACTTATAAGTAGGATTTGAGCAATGAGAACATATGGGCACATGGAGTGGAACATCACACACTGGGGCCTGTCAGAGGGTGGGGGGCAAGGGAGGGATAGCAATAGTTTAAATACCTAATGTAGATGACAGGTTGATGGGTGCAGCAAACCACCATGGCATATGTATACTTATGTAACAAACCTGCACGTTCTGCTCATGGATCCCAAAACTTAAAGTATAATTTAAAAAACACACACTAATTGGTAAATAAATAAACATTATTTATGTGAAATAGATATTACTAGTAAAATACGTGTTCTCATTTTATTTATTGGGGTTCAACTTGCTTCTCATTAAAAAGAAGGAAGTTCTACTACTGTGCTTAAATGTCACTAGCACAACCTCCTACTTTTAGTACTTAAAAAAAAAAAAGTAAAACTGTAAAAGATGAAGGGACTTCCAAGATGTCACACACAATATATTTTAATTTTGTTCCCAGAGGAAGTTGTTTTTGTTTCTTCTTGTTTTTCTGTAGTTTATTTTGGAAAAAAAAAAAAAAAGGTATTTTCTTATTTATACTTCATGGGAAAAGCATCATTAGCATTTTGTATTTTTTGTTAGGCTTTTCTTCTTCCCTGGGAATTATTTTACATCTGAAAGGGCATTATTCCTCAATGAATAAAGAGCAAGATTTCAGAAAACCTTTTCTCTACAGCTCTCCCCTCACCCCTATTTTCTTTTCCCAACCTGCATATACATAGAGTCTGTGATTAGAGGCCAAGGAACAAGCACAGACATTGAGGGCATTTGATTTCTAGCCTGAAAGTCACATGCTTTCTAGTAATGATAGCCCTTCCTGCAGGGAGTGGCTGCAAAAGATGGTCGCTGTCATAATTCCAAAAATGAACATGGGAACTTATACTAAAGAACATTCTTCAAATAGATGTAATTGAACATGTAAATTGGATTTACACACTCAGGTTTTGGGAACAGTGACTAGAAACACAACATAAGACTTGCATTCACAAAATTATAGAGGACTATACATACAAATCAGCTCTCATTGAATGTTTGAAAATGAGATTGCGTTTCTTCAGGATTTACCACACACTCCATGCTGGATAACTTCAGCAAATCATTGTCACCGAGCATAGCCGAAAAAACATGAAATGCCCACATGACTACTTCTTTTCCCTGGAGGTGAGGGGTTTGCAGGTGAAGTACTTACCGAGTGTTTAAAATGTAATGCAAAGGAGATCCTAATTTTTTTCTTTTTCCCATTGGTGGTGTAGTCTGGATAAATCACAGCCTTTGGCATTTGCATTGATACAACAAGAACATACTATGCAGCACAAATAGCCTCATTTCCATAAAACGGCCTTTTAAAATTAGAAAATGTATAATTCATTTGGGGTGGTTATTACCGCTTTTGGGAGGGATTTAGACTTGTATTTAAATGCAAATAGGTGTATTTTTTGTTCTTCCATTTACACATAGGAAGCCACAAAATTTAGGAACTCTATGATGCAACCTTATTCTTAACTATGACTTCCGGATTACAATATCAATAACAAAAGAGATTTGCTTGGTCCATTAAAGTTTGCAGCTGTCTTAAATTTGGTCTTCCTCACTTCCATAAGAGAGAATACCCATTGTGCACGTGAGGAAAGTGAGGCCCAGACAACTTAGGTGATGTCTCCGAATTGTACACTGAGGATGTGGCAGAGCTATAACTTCTATCCTGATGAGAGAGCAAATGGACAAACATAAACAGCTAGAGAGGGTCAAGAATGGGAACAAGGTAGCCAGACAATGGATGAAAAGGAGAGAGAACAGAGAAGCAAGAAAAATTTTAGAAGGCAGAAAATATTTCGACAAGGAGGGCCAAGAAAACTATTGAACAAGAGTGCAGCACTTTGCCTCCCACCTCTGACCCTCTAAGCTGTGCTCCAGCTCCCTGGTATTTAGAGACGGAAAGGCAGGAGAACCTTTATGATGATTCACTGACCCTAAAACCTGGTACCTCCTATTCGACTGTGCTGCTTATATGTCCTTTATTTGAGCAGGCTGTTTATCCTGTGGTCACCTAGGCAGGGGGAAATATCTCTACGCCCTCTTCTGAAACATGTGGCTCATGTTTTAGTCATTAATGCTGTAGCTCCACAAAAAAGCCTTGTTTCTGATTTCTGGATTTTTGCATATCCTAAGAAGTTCTCGCTCTATCCTTGTCCCTACTCCTCAATACCCTCATTCTTCCTTCATCTGGCCAATTGCTACTCATTTTCCAAGACTACACTAATGCTGGAGTCCTCTAAGAAAACTCCTGAAATTTACTTCCATCATCAACCAGTCTAGACCACCTCTGCTTTCTCAGCCCTTATAGGTCAGTAGGAGCCCAAAGACTCTACAATTGAAATGTCCCCACCTCAGCAGCCTTCCCCACTGGGCTGGAGACCTCAAAAGCAAGGGTCCATTCTTGTGTATCTGCATATCCTCAACCAGTGCTACAGAAAGTGAGATAAAGAATTCCATACATATTTATGGAATCCTAATTCTGCTGATACTATCTGTATGACTTTGGACAATTACTTAACTTCTCTGAACCTCAGTATACTCATCCAAAAAATGGACCTACAGTAGGGATAGAGCAAGTCCTACTTCCACTTGTAAAGGTAACCTGCATGGGATATGAGCAGGTCTCAAGAAATGACAGCTATTATGATCTCTATTGCTAACTTGAAGTTGATAAATAGATGTTTTAATACTAGAGACCTTCCCTCAGACTTTGTCATTCAGGCCTTTAGATATCAGTCCAGACATCAACTACATTCCTTTCCATACAAAATATCCCCTAACTCCAGGCCCAACTATGCTACTATTGTCAAGCCTGTTTTACAGAACAGAATCATCTGGTCACCCGGGGCCTTTTATTTCCCCAGCCTCAAGCAGTCTATTCAAATGTTAACATTTATTCTACAATAAACCAGCTTCACTGGGGTATCTGTGAAATCACCTTTGCAAAAATTATAACAGTGAGAAAACTATAACAGTGAAAGGGACCTTACTTAACCAACTTGATGAAATCTTGTCTTTAACCCCCAAACTGCCCTTGGTTATTCCTGTGCATGGGTCAAGCTAACTTTCAGAGAAATTTAGTTTATAGGTTAAATGATAATAGCCCTTCCTAAAACTAAGTTGCCTTTGTAAAACTGAAGAAAAGCCACCAGATTAGTAGGATGAGAGGGGCCTGAATTCTGCTAAAATTTAGGCTTAGTTAAACAATAATCAACCATTGTTCCAGAGATCACAAAACTTGTAACTTTCCCACATACTCCTGTAAATAACATCACTGTTGTAGAACCTAAGATTGGCCTTTTGAAACGTCTTTTCAAGGATTTGCATTTCTGATGACCAGATAGCCCCACCCAAAGCAGCAACTCCTCTATGGCCCCCACCCAGAAGCTGATTCAGGGCAGGAGGACCATTTTCTACACCTCTGTGACTGCACCCCAACCAATCAGTGGCACCCATTCCCTATCCACCTACCCACCAAACTGTCCTTGAAAAACTCTAGCCTCTGAATTTTTCGGAAGGCTGATTTGAGTAATAATAAAACTCCAGTCTCCTGTGTAGCTGGCTCTATACGTATTAACCTCTTTCTCTATTGCAAGTCCCTGTCTTGATAAATTGGTTCTATCTGGGCATTGGGCAAAGTAAATCCATTAAGCAGTTACATCTGTTTGTCAGCAATGGCTTGAATTATCACTATTCCCCCAGAGACTGAATTAAATCTGCTAAGTTATCCTTTTCTTTGTTCCTTATTTTCTTTTTGGCCATATGAGGAGGTTGGACAAAATGGATTCCAATTTTCCTTTCAATTCTAACTTCTGATTCTCAAGAAAAAAGGGTTTCATCAGGGACTTAATTTAAAAAATATTTGATGTAGCAGTGGAATCTGAAAAGCCTCCTGGTGCAAGAATCAGGACTGAGAGGAAGCACCTGTTTGAAATTGAACACGATACGATTCTGAATCTTCTATCCTTATCTGAGAAATAAGTGGCAGGTGGCTGCATGGCCCTAATGTGGGTCTACAACTGTTCCCTTAGGGCACATAGAAGAAGTGTGGGGAAGCATGTTTATTGTCATACTCACACAGTAAGTGAGGCTGGGATGCTAAGATACTCACAATGAAGAAAACATTCCTGCATATTGAAGAACTGTCCTATTGAAATAGTTGGAATTGTCACCACTGAGGTCACCTTTGCATTGTTTCAAGGATGTCTATAAGATATTCCAGCTTTAGCATTCTGTAAAAGGCTAATTGAAATAACAGGTGCTCAATACATTCGTGTTTAGAAGAGTTTTCAGTTTTGCAATGCTATGATTTTTACAATATTGCATAACTCTAATTATCCTTGAAATTCTGTTCTTGACCTATATTAAAAAGAACCAACATTTTTCTTCTTTTAAGCATTTGGTTTCCAGAAAATGCTATGCACACTTATTTCCTATAACCTTTCCTTCATGAGCCTACATTATAGCCTCAGCACTTCTCAAAGTTCCAGCTACCAGAATTGAGGGAAATGCAGCAGCTAGGGACCCATTTGTAAATTTTAGTCCATCATTAAGCTGTTTACATCTTCAATTCCAGGAAGAAAAACTGAAGATGGACTACCTTGGGCTCTGGCATTGCTAATTCTCCTATTTATAAAATTATCTTTTAAAAAACATATATATTTTCCAAGTTCCTTATTTGTGTCAAACACTGATGTAGAAGCTTTGCAAACATTATTATTAAGACAACACTTCACTTGCAGATTATTTCCCCACTTTCAAAATGAGGAAAGTATGTTCTAGTGAGATTTGTACATTTGCCTGAGATACACAGATACTAGTGATGGATCTAAGTTTAAACATACATCTGTTCAAATCTGCTTCAGAGAAAATTATATTATTACATTCTGTCTTCAGTTATATTTACAATAAGTTTGGTGAGCAATTTATTATTTCAATCAAGAGAAAGCTGTGAAATGTTTTCATATTTATTCTATAGGGATATTAAAAGTATATAGTTTTTTTAATGATGATGTCTATTTGATACTGCTGCATACTTGTCTAAAACAATTTTAAACTAAAATATTTTAAAATGTATTTCCCCACAAAATTCTCACTAAGTTCCAAGTGGTCTGTGTGTATGAATCACAATTCCCAAGCCCCAGTTCATAGAACTGAGAACTGAAAGAGGGTCAGAGAAAGTGGTGAAGCCTGGAGGAATTTTCAGAAGAGAAGATCATGCTTGGTGGGGAGCTCAGAAGAGCCCCCACAGCATCCAGAATGAATGAGTTGAGATTTCTTGGGTGCATTTTCTGCCTCACTGAATTGCTGATTGATTTGGTTTGGTTCTGTGTCCCCACCCAAATCTCATGTCAAATTGTAATTCTCAGTGTTGAAGATGGGGACTGGTGGAAGGTGCTTGGATCATGGGGGTGGTTTCTAATGGTTTAGCACCAACCCTCTAGTGCTGTCTTGTGAGTGAGTTCTTGTGAGATCTGGTTGTTTGAAAGTGTGAAGCACCTCTCCCTTCACTGCCTCCCTCCTGTTCTAGCCATGTAAAACTTGCCTCCTTCCTCTTCGTTTTTCACCATGATTATAAGTTTCCTGAGGCCTCCCCAGAAGCAGAAGCCTGCATAGCCCTCAGAACCATGAGCCAACTAAATATCTTTTCTTTATAAATTACCCAGTCTTCAGGTAGTTCTTTATAGCAGTGCAAGAACAGGCCCTTACACCGATAAATGTTTAAGAAGGGGTGGGAGGGAAGCCCTGAACAGTAGCACCTGCTAACTCCTCTGGCCTGAAGATTTCCTCCATGTCTACCTATAGCTGCTGGCCAACCCTGGTCACATAGTTGGGCAGAGATGTCCTTGATGCTGACTCCAGCACATGACTCCCTGCATCCCTTGTACTTAAAGTCGCAGTGGACTCACAACTCTCTCCTCCGTTACTCAGAAAAGGATGTGATAAACTTTGACACCATGGGATGAACCTGGCCACATTCCCGCATTTGCATATTCATGGACTCACTCATTCCACTGAAATTATGGTGCCAAACTCTACACCAGGTACAATGTCAAGACCAGGAAGTAGAAAGGTTCAGAAAGGTGACCAGGAGCCAGTTCCACCAGTTAGTGGTGGAAGACAGGCACAGAAGGAGACAGTTACAATACAGAGTTCTTGACTATTTCTTCATTATTTACAGTTCACTGTTTTCTCACTTTCCACTGCCCTGCATACCCTCACACCCATCTTCCCCAGCTTAGATTCCATGAATACACTCTACTCCTCTGCCTTCTCTTCCTTCTCTTGCTTTGTAGCTGCAAAATGCAGCTGATACATTTAACTGTTTCCAGGGAATTGCCAAAGAACACGTGACAAACAGCAGATATCATGCTAAGCAAGCAAGCTATATGTATGGCCTCATTTGACCCTCACAAACAATCTTACAAAATGAGCCCCATTATAACCTTCATTTTACAGAGGAGAAACTAAGGTAGGAAGAGGTTAAATTACTCATCTAAGGTCACACAATTAATACATGACAGGCCCAGAATTCTGAATTAGTATACTGAACTACTTTTAACCTCACACAGTGTCTGAAAGGGCAGTGATCTGGTGGAGGGATTACAGTACTGGAGAAAGTGGGAATACAAAAGACAGTGCTTAAAACTAGGCATTAAGATATCAGGATTTTAATCCCAGTTCTGCTAATGAATCATCAAGGGACTTTACAATGTCACTTCCCTTCCTGCGACCTCGGTCCTTCATCTGAAAAATAATTGGGTTGTAACTGCGATATCTAAGTTTACCATCCAGAATCCTATGAGATGGTTTGTGCCTGCACTGCAGAAGGCATCTGCTCCCTTACAAACCCTTCATGAAGAGCATAAACCCTAGTGGAGGGTCAGTATGATGGGATGAAAAGAAAGCGCCCTATTCCTACTCTGTAAAATAATAATAACTTTATGTATTATAACAAGGAGAGTGCTGTTATTATTAACAATCCCAACCATAACTCTCACTTGCTGAGCATTTAGAATGTGTCCAGCATTATGAAAATGTTTCCCTAGGCATTATGTAACTCAACCTTCACAACAGGTTGGTTAAGCAAATATTAGCATTAGCTCATTTTACAGATGGCAAAGCACTGACTCACAAAGCTTAGGTAACTGGTGCTGTTTCTTGTTGGTTGCAAAGCTAGGGTAGAAACTCATTTTTCTCTAAGTTCAGAGCTTGCTATCCCTACCACACTCAGTGCTCCCAGGAGGCCAGGGTGAAGTACTTCTCATGACAAAGCGGCCACCTGTGAGCTCACTGTGTGTGCAGGGTTCATGTGTCCCTGTTTCCTGAATTTCATTCTTCCTATGGTTTCTTCAGCTAGCAAGTTTCCCAGCCATGTCTCATGCATAGCCCCCCCATGCAAGGCAGGCAAAGCTGGAATAACTTTAAGCCTAGGCCGATGCTGTCTTGTCCTCTCTGCTCCAGTAAGAGGCTTTAGCTTGGAGTGTTTGCACAACAACCGGTGAATCCTGTTCCTCCCCCAAATTCATATTTTAAAGGCTTAACGTCAGTTAAGACTTTTAGAGGAAATTGAGGTTAAAAAACTATAAGGATGGGCACTGATAATGGCTGATGTCCCTTTAAGAAGAGGAGATTGGAACAAAGAGGGGTGACCATGTGAAGACGCAGGGAGAAGCCTCAGGAGAAACCAACCCCGCTGACACCTTAATCTTGGACATCTAGCCTATAGAATTGTGAGACAATAAATTTCTGCTATTGAAGCCACCCCACCTGGGGCACTGTGTTATGACAGCCCTAGCATATGTGTTACCCATATTCATATAAAATTGCACCAATGAAAGAGTCATGTGTTCCAGGTATAAAACGTTAGGAACATGTTACACTTAGCTCAACTAAAACACATGAAACCCTCTCTGGCAAGTGCTGGGGTAGCTTCAAAGGAATACATAAAATTTCAGTAAAGCCTCCTGGCCTGGGGCTGAACAAAAGTGTCTGAAGGACACAGGGTGAAGATGAGACACAAAGGATCACATTTTGTGCAAGTCTAATCTCCTTTCTTTGTGCCAGTTGCAATCCTAAGCACTAGGCACATGTTTTTTTCAGTCCTTGATTTTAAAGACACAGAAACTGAGGCAGAGCAAGAGAAAATGACTTACGTAGTTAGGGTAGGAAGTGACGTATGCCTGATAATATCTTTGATCTGTTCAGAAACCTGGTTGTTGTCATTAGTCCAGGCTTCCCTGAAACCAAGGGGTGGAGCTGTGTACCAGTGATTGCAGTGCAGTTGAAGGTGAGGCAGGAATATATAGAGTGTGTTTGTGGGACAGGTGGGGCCAGGCTTAGTTCAGCTTTGTAGGACCTTGGAAGGACTTGAGATAAATATGGCTTGGGTGCTGGGCCTTAAAGTGAAAGTTAACTTTGATTGATGTAGAAAGGAGTAGGGCATTTCTGTAAGCCAAAACATGGCAGATGCAATACTTTTCCAGGGAATGTTCAAGATCCGGTGGGGATGGCTTAGACAGTGGGGTAGGGGTGATCTGGCTAAAAATTGGTAGATTCTGGATTTATAAAACCTGTGACCCATCTAGCTGTTGATAAGCTTCAAGTTTCAAGAAGTAGACTTACATCCTGAGGCTGTGAGTCTTTCTCTTGCCAGTGATGCACTGCAAAAAGTTCAGGCTTTGGAATCAAACAGCCCAAGTAGGAAACATCATTTATAACATCAGTGACTTTGAGTAAGTTACTTGACTTTCCAAGCCTGAGTTTACCCATATATTAATGGGACAAATTCATTTCAGGTCTGTTTAGTGTGAAGATCAAATAGAATACATTATCACTTGTCCTGTGATCAAGCCAGACAGGATTTAGACCTAGGTAACCCCGTCCCTGCTAAGATACTTTGCTTGTAGCTTTTGCACCCCAGTTTTTTCTCCTGGGGACCTGTGCCCTGTGACTTGTTCTTGGGCTTCCCCTCTGAGCACCTTAAATTCTTTTGAGGTATCCATCCACGTCCAAATGCTCTGACTCACAGATCTATACTGACACGTGTCCACCTCAGAGCTGAACACTGTCCTACTGTCATTTTGATCAGGCCATTTTGATAAAAGGAATAATTTAGTATGATGTTTATTTATTTATTTATATTTATTTATTTATTTTTCTGAGACAGAATCTTGCGCTGTCACCCGGGCTGGAGGACAATGGCAGGATCTCGGCTCACTGCAACCTCTGCCTCCCTGGTTCAAGCGATTCTTCTGCCTCAGCCTCCCAAGTAGCTGGGACTGTGCCACCATGCCTGACTAATTTTTATTTTATTTTTTGTATTTTTAGTAGAGATGGGGTTTCACCATGCTGGCCAGGCTGGTTTCGAACTCCTGATCTCATGATCTGCCCGCCTTGGCCTCCCAAAGTCCAAAGTGCTGGGAAAACAGGCATGAGCCACCATGCCTGGCCTAGTATGATATTTATAATGTTGCTCTAAACCTCACTCCACTCCTAGCTACACATACATGGGGAATAAAAGATGAGGGAAGTGAGGAGAGCTGCTAGCGAAGCGTTGGGGGTTGAAGATGGGCTGGGGATGCAATGGTTACCATGTGTCTGTTGGGCATAGTAATTATTACTTTAAAATTCTAAATGCTTCATGCTTGTTTTTAGGCAAAATCACAAGGTTTCTCCGTTAATGATAGCTCTATTAAAATCCTACACAGCCCCTATTGCTTCTATTTAGGTATCTTGTGCTCATTTCTGTGGACCACACTGTATTTTTTCCCACATACTCAGCTTACAATATTATCAAGTACACCTACCAATTTAGAAACCTGCATCCTGAAAGTGACATTTTAAAGTCTGGCTTTCACCAGGTCTCTTAGGCAGAAACCAGTCCCATGAGCAGTGACTTGCAGCTCTTGAGTTCCAGTTCTCACACACACCCTTGGACAGGAAGGTGCCTCATTGGCACCAGGGCGTTGTCTTTCGGCTTTCGGGGAGAGCAGTGACTAACTATCCAGCACTGTCCTCCAAGGAGGCCACTTCCTGTTTCAGCCCAGCTCTTACACTCCTGCAGAAAATGGTGCATCCACCAATGGGAGGTAATGGGCTCCTGGCCTTGAGGGTTACTGAAATAACTGTAATCCTGGAAAGTAGAATTAGCTTTGTCCCCATCTGTTTCATAACATTTTGTATCTCTTCTTGCCTCATCCATGTCTGTACTGCAATCATTTGATTTCAAAGCATCCTGGGGCAATGCAAAAGCCAGGTTTCGGGACAGACACGCTGTATTAACAGGTTGCGGTTGATTGTGAGCTGTAGGGTTTGGGCACATCCGTAAGCTCGCTGAGTCTGTTTTTTCTTCGTAACGTAATACTAACTATACATACTCCACAGGATATTTAAGAGTCTTAGGTGATCTCATGCATGTGGTTACCTTAGGATAATGCTGGCCCAACATATCACGGTTATTCCAAGATGAGTAACATGAGCTTTCAGCCTAAAACGCTACCAAGAGAACTAATGAGATGCCAAGCAACATTAACAGAAATGTAGCGACCAGGAAAAAGACAACCAGAGTTAACGGTTAAAGTAAGCTGGTCAGATCAAACCTGAATCCTGGGGTCTCGTCCAAGAATGACACATCAAAAGTGATTTTGGCAAGCTGACACACAGTCCACAGTCAAAGGACAACAGCCGACATTGAGGAGGGTATAGAAATAAAAACAAATAATGTTAGAAAAAATTGAGATGGTTAATCTGAAGTAGGCAAAAGTTGAGAGCACAGGAAAGTTGTCACAGGACACAGAGGGTGCCACTATGAGGCGCCAGGCTTAGTAGGTAACAGATACAGAAGAACTGGGCTTAGTAGATAACAGATAAAGAAGAAGAGATTCCAGCTCAAAATATAAAAGAAGTTTCCTAATTTGATGACCTCCTTCAACCATAAACAAATCCTCCTAGCCCAAGAGTTTCTCTTATGCTATTGAGTCATACATCTGCATATTTTACTTGTATCCTCTTAGGCAAATGAAGGCGTATATATGGTTTTACTCAGCAAAAATATTCACGAATAGCTGTGCATACATCAAAAGTAGATATGAATCATCTTTTATCATTGACCTACATTAATCTCCTGTGAGCGCTCTAAATAATTGAACTTTGATTTTCCTGGGACCAGGTTCAATCAGCCAGGTGCTCTACCATCCAATATTAATGTGTTATTTTGTCTACTCAAGAAGGAAACCAACAGTTGTCCCTTTTTCTTTTTCTACATCATCAATTTCCCCTTTCTTTGGGATCAGTCTGATTAAAATTATATATTACTTTTTCCGTTAAAGAAAACTCTGACTTGATTTTATATCTTAACCTCCAGTTATTACCCCAGTATCTGCCCCTATTTACAGTTAAATTATTCAAATAATGGTCTACACTTACTCTCTCCAAATCCTTTCCTCTTGTTCTCTCTTGAGATCTCTCTCTATATCTATATATCTCATATACATATATATGTATACAAATGTATTTGTATACAATCATATACATACATTTGCCTACTAATCCACAAATGTTACTTCTGTTTTATTCACCAAGGCCTTCCATGTTGCTTATTTAATGCCTAATTCTCAGTACATCTGGTTTGATCTATTAGCAGTTTACAAGCTAGATCTGTCCCTCTTTCTGGCCACAGTTTCTTTACTTGACTTTCAGTCAACCCATTCTCCAAGTTTCCTTTAGGGTGGGCTTTTTTTTAGTGACTATGTTGTTCCTTTTTACCCTTAAGACCTTTAAATGAGCCTCAGTTCTTGGATTTCCTTACTTTGACCTGCTTTCTAGGGGACATTTAGATGCCCAGCTTTATATACTATTCCTGTTCTGGAAACTCTCAAATGTGCATTTCTAGCAAGGATATCTCCCTTGAACTCTGACTTGTAGGTTCAACTGTCTACTTGACATCTCCCTTGGAGGGGGAAGAGACATTCCTAACCGGGCATATCTAAAATTCACTTCCTGTTATTTCTCATGCCCTGCCCCACCTCTCCATCTCAACTAATGACAACTTTATTTTCTTAGTTGACCAGGTAAAAAACTTCAATGCAGTTTTAAACTCTTTTCCCTCACCCTTCAGATGCAATTCATCAGGAAATCCTGTTGGTTCTCGCTTCTTCATATATCCAGACCTGACCATTTTTAGCACATCTATTCCTTGACTCAAGCCATCATAATCTCTCTCCAGAGTATTGCAATAACTTCTAAGTGATCTGCCTTCATTTTACACATGAGCCAAGAATGCTTTGTAGTCAGAAGCAAGAGTAATTCTTTAAAATGACAAATCGGGCCAGGCATGGTGGCTCATACCTGTAAGCCCAACACTTTGGGAGGCCGAGGCAGGTGGATCACCTGAGGTCAGGAGTTTGAGACCAGCCTGACCAACATGGCAAAACCCTGTCTCAACTAAAAATACAAAAAAATTAGCCAGGCATGGTGGCAAGTGCCTGTAATCCCAGCTACTCGGAAGGCTGAGGCAGGAGAATCACTTGAACCTAGGAGGCGGAGGTTGCAGTGAGCTGAGATCACGCCACTGCACTCCAGCCTGAGCAAAAGAGAGAGACTCGGTCTAAAACAAAAACAAACACAAACAAACAAACAAACATATAAATAAATAAAAGATAAATCAGATTACATCATTCCTCAGTACAAGGGTGTCCCAGCTCATTCAGAATAAAAGCCAAATTCTTTAAAATGATCTGCAAGTCCCTAAATGAACTGTCCCCATGACCTCTCTCACCTTCTCTGTGTTCTCCCTCACTCTTCTCCAGCCACACTGGCCCCTTGCTGTTTTATGCACTCATTAAGCATGCGGTTGCCTTTTGGTTTTACACATGCTCCTCCTTTCTCCAGAACTGTTGTTCTCTCTAATGTCTCCATGGCTGCTCCTTCACCTCCTTCAAGTCTTTACTCAAATATCACCCATGCCTTCCCTGAGCATCTTTTTCAGAGGCACACTTTTCCCTGTCCCAGCACTTAAGCATCCTTCCCTGCTTTGTTTTTATTCATAGACTTGGTCATCATTAAGCACATTTTATTTTTGTTTATTTTCTGTGTCTTTCCTCCTGGCTACTCAAACCTATAAAGAAGGAATGTTTTCTTCTTCTTTTGTTCTCTACTCCATCTTTAACACCTAGAATAAGCCTTGAATTGAATTGTTGTTTCAAGCCACACAGAGGTGAGAGGAGAAAGCAGTTATGGGAACCCAGTGAGAGTTGAAACTGTAGGAAAGTGCTGCCCACAGGAGCTGCTGCAACCCAAGAGGAGCACCTTGGCTATGGCCAAACTCCCATGAGGCAGACAGGGAACCCGAGGAACCTGTAGCTCCCAGCTGTTCTTCCTTTGATCTCCCATTTCTTGCTGCTATATCCCATTGACCTGTTGGCTTCCAACAGGAAGCCAGAGCATAAGAGCCCATTTGAGGCAGTCCACACAAGGCAGTCTCTCAGGATACCTTTCAGAGTGAACAAAGGTAGAGAGTGAACCTGGAGAGGCAGACAGAATGTACCCTGAAAAGTCAGAAAATAAGCAGCAAATTAGAAAGAGATAGAATGCCTTCAATTTAATTATAGAACTCACTGGATTTTCTTCAACTGAATGAATTTGTGGTACCTCTGTGATGAATGAAGGGGACTTGGGGAGGAGACATTGAACCAAAAGTATGTTTTGTTCTGCTTTTATTTACCTACCGTAAGTTACTTTCTCTAACAAGAATGACATTGGAGAGTATGCATCTGACTTAGAATATCTGTCCCAAAGGGGATTTTGGATGGCTTGCTTAAATGCACACAATGCAATAAGTAGAAACATAAATTGCATTGAAGAAGCACATTGTACTTGAATACAGAAATGCTGGGAAGGGCAAAATTCTTTGCTAATGTTTTGCTGGACTATTCTAATGAGGAAAGATTGTGTTAATGTTGGATTTTGGCTTTACCCTCTTTCCAAACAACATCAGCCCCCTGAACAAGAATTTCACAACTCCTGAGCATTTTTATTGTGCTCACAATTGCCTGGGACATCAAAGCCCTGGGGCCCTGGTCTGCAACTGCCTGAGGCTGTCTGTGGCTTTGGGTCATAGCTGAGCCTCTCATGACCCTGTCTTACTTTCAGCTCAGATATGTTGTGTTCCATTTGATGATAGTTTGATATCAAACATAAACCAAGTCCTAAACCTAAATTAAATGTGTAGATTAAACTAAGACTTGACATTTCTTCAGTGTCACATTTACCTTACTAAACAATCTAACAATCATTTACTCTAGTTTATAGATTTCAACCTAAAGGTTGTAGAAATATCTAAACATCATTCTATAGCTAAGTAAGCAGCAAGTCCTATGGCAGTAGTCACTAGATCAAATGTGAAAAGGGCTCCAGGAGAGGAGAATGTTTGAAATGTTTTGAGACTCAGCCCCACCACTTTCTAACTGGTGAATCTGGCTAAATTATAAGCTTTTCTGGGCTTGATCTCTCATCTGCAGAATGGTAATAGTAACACTAGCACTTAGTATACTGTGCTGTTACATGAGGATTAAATGAGTGAACATTTGAAATGCTTAGAATAGTGGCTGGCACAGAGTAAGCACCCTATAAGTGTTGACTAAAATAAATTACTATATTTTCAACTTTCACTTTACAACATTTTCTCACTGATTCTGCTAAAAAAAATTAAGAGGTTACTAGTAGCTTTTGAGAAAAGTATAGTCTGTTATACAAGGATATTTATGTGATATATAAGTTGCATTGCTTTCACAAAATTGATTTTTAAATCTAACTGGTAAAATAAATTAGGAGAAATAGTAGGCAGAATAATGCTTTCCCACAACCCACAAAAGATGTTCATTCCCTAATTCTTGGGACCTGTGTGTATGTTTGTTGTTTGTTCATACAGAAACAGGGTGATATGGTTTGGCTGTGTCCCCACCAAAATCTCATCTTGAATTTTAGCTTCCATAATTCCCACGTGTGATGGGAGAGACCCAGTGGGATGTAATTGAACCACTGAGGCAGGTCTTTCCCATACTGTTATCATGATAGTCAATAAGTCTCACGAGATATGATGGTTTTATAAAGGGCAGTTCCCCTGCACAGGCTCTCTTGCCTGCCATCACGTAAGACGTGCCTTTGCTCCTCCTTTGCCTTCTGCCATGATTGTGAGACCTCTCCAGCCACGTGGAACTGTGAGTCCATTAAACCTCTTTCCTTTATAAATTACCCAGTCTTGGGTATGTCCTTATAGCAGTGTGATATCAGACTGATACACAGGGGCTTTGAAGATGTGAATATTATGATCTCCAGATGGGAAGATGATCCTGAATTATCCAGGTAGACCAAATCTAACCCTTAAAAGGGAACAACCTTTCCCAGCTATGGCCAGAGGGAGGCTGACTATAGAAGAACAGTGGGAGAGATGCAACATCGCCAGCTTTGAGGACACAGAAAGGGGCCATGAGCCAATGAATGCGGGTAGAGTCTAGAAGCCAAAAAAGGCAAGTCAACAAATTCTTCCCTGGGCCCTCCAGATAGCTTAAGTTTAGGTCAATGAATCCTGATCTTGACCCATAACTGACCCATACCTGTAAGATCACAAATGCATGTTGCTTTAAGCCACTAAGTTTGTGATAATTTATGATAGCAGCAAAGAGAAAACTAATACAAGAGATAAAAATTGGCTCATGAAAGTATTTCACTTTAAATAATGCTTTCAATTGCATTTGTATATCTATATTAATTTGCTTTTATTGGGAGGTGTCTGTGAGTAATGTTTTTGGTAATGAGTTTGCCCTGTTCAAATTTCACCTATCCTTCAAAACTAAGAAATTGATACACCAGGAAATAGTGAAAAGGCAATTTGATTTAGAGTTAAAGATACCTGGGCTTAGAGTTGCCAGATTAACTGAATAATATTTTTAAAGTATGAATATATTCCATGCAATAATTGCAACATACATATAGTTAAACAACAACAGCAGAAAGAGCATGCATTATCTATCTGAAATTCAAATTTAACCAAATGTCTTGTATTTCACCTGCCAATGCTACCTGGATGAGAATCATGTCTGTCATAAATATAAACGGACCCTAAGGCCAGTGAGTCCCAAACTGGGCTGGATATAGGAATGTCATGTAGAGCCCTTATAAATCCCAATTCCTAGCTGGTGATTTAATTAAGTAAATCATTATCTCTGAGGGTAGGACAGAAGAATGAGAATGTTTCAAGTTTCTCAGGTAATTCCCAATGTGCAGGTAATAACTCATACAATCGTTCTATAACTATGCTGTTTATAGGAATTACCCAGGGAGCTTATGAAGATGTAGTTCCTGGTTTTATCTTAAGAGATTCTGATTCAGTAGGATGGGAGGAGGGGAGATTCAAGAGCTTCCGTGAACCAGCATCCCAGGTGATTTTGATGAACTATCAGTGACTCACACTTTAAGAAACCTAAAATATCTTGGAACATGTGGCAACAATTTTAACTACAAGGAAACTCACTGCACAGGTATTATGAGGATTATTTCACTTAGGTGTACACACTGTAGAAATTTACTTTACAGGAATTGCTAAAAATATAATCATTGGATTCCTTTTCTTCTTCCTTAAGTTCTTCCATTGCCTTGAAGCCTTTCTTAGTTTCTTTAGCTCTGCTGAACCCCACCCCTCTCCCCTATCTTCCTGTAGGATCAGGAGTTTATGCCACATAGCTGAATTCAAGTTAAACTCATCTTAAGTTACTCTTTCTGATTTCAGGGTGGTTGATCTTGCCTTCCCCATGTGCCCACACTTTTCTATTCATTGGTCAAGGAAACAAGGATCATCTACTTGATTTTCCTGTTTAATCCATCAAATGATCCTGAAAGCTTGATGCTTTTGTCTCTATTGTCTGACACAATGCTATGTCTTCATATGATTTCCATCTGGAATTTAAAACTCAGAGAAAATTATCACAGCAAAGGCAGACGCACACAACTCTGTGTCTTTCTGTCTTCAGGACCAATATGCTTTCCATAAAGTACCCCACCTCTCCTGAAACTAAGCCAGGGGCTGATCTCATTTTTTCAAACCTTTTCTGTTACCACCCTCCACCAAGCCCAGTTCCACTCTCCGATGAGGTTCAGTGCACAGCGGTCATCTGGCAGCACATTCCCATGGACTGAATGACCCATGCATTATGGGAAACACACTAAGCTCGGAAGACAGGCTTTTTCCTCCTTTTCCTTAATTCTTGGCGCCTGCACTTTCACAATTCCTGCTTGGAAGGACATGAGTCCAAGAAGGCTGGCATCTGTCCTTCTATGCCGGGACCACCTGGGGCTTGCCTGAATGGTCCAGGCCCACTGGGTTTGAGAGTCAGGAAATTACTGCCTACGGGGTCAACTTGGACCTTCATAGAAAAAATAGCTGACATTGTTCTGACCATGAGGAATAATATCTACAAATAGCCTAACGTTGTTTGAAGCAACAATAGCAGCACAAATTACTGCTTCCCCCTGGCCCCCACCCCACCAAACAGATAGGGCTTCACTTGTTACAAGCAACACACTGGAGTGTTTCAGTTGGTATAAGGAACATTTAACAAGTGAAACACCCTGGATTCTATGTGTGTTTTCCATGTCCCCAAGTTCTCAGACTGATATGTTTTATATATGGGCAAGAGCAGAGATTTTGGTGTTGGAAATAACTCTGTTCAAATCCCAGCTCTATCACTTAATAGATGCAAGCCTGTGAAAATGTAAACATTCTCGAGTTTCTGTAATCAGGAGGCACTCTAGTGGAGGCATTGCCTGGTCTTTACTCTGTACCCAGAAGCTGTGTGATTCTAAGAAAAGCATTTCTATCACTCACTGTGAGGGAGTTCCAGGGTTCTTCTCAGTACTCTGCCAGAGAGAGCCTTCAGCTGACCAAATGCCCACAGGTATCAGAGACAGAAGGACACCTATGGTGCAAGCTGAGATTTGTTGGCACTATTTATTCAAAATAATAAAATTGAGGGACACAGAGAAGATAATCTCTTGGCTAAAGGATAGAACACACCTCAACTTTGACTTTAAGTTATAATTGGCACACCTAAGAAGCATGCTTCACTTTCATGAGCCTCTGGCAAAGTCACCTCGAGAGAGCAGGAACGTGAGTTAGTCAGTCTTCCTCTCCATCTGACGTAGCCTGCATGTCACCAGGACACATCCCTGAAAGGAGAAGGGTATGCAATACACTGACTTGTAGTGAATAGGAAGGTGGGAGGCTGCCTAGTGGTCTAGACTCAGAGGATACAGATCTTGGGACACAGAAACTCAAGGAGGCCAGCTTGGCCAATTATAATTTAAAGTCAAAGTTGAGGTGTGGTCTATCCTTTAGCCAAGAGATGATATTCTCTATGCCCTCAATTTCATTATTTTGAATAAATGGTATTTACTTCTGCAGATGGTGCTTATGAAGTATGTGACGTTTTCTTATAATCATTAACGTTTCTTCCAAATCTTTCTGCTATAGAAATTTCACGGGCTGATTGTGAAAAGAGGCAGAATATCCTGCCAAGGTGTAGCCTGTGTTGGTAACATGTCAGGCTAGCCTCAGTTTTCTCATCTGTAGAATGGTAATGAAATTATAATATTAATGGCAAGTATTAAATGAGACTGGTTGTAGAAACGTGCTTTGAAATTTTAAAGAACATAGAACGTTGGTTGTTTCTTTTTTCTTTTTGTTGTTTTATTTTGTCTCATTTTCTTTTTCCCCAGTCTTTCTGTCCTAATTCCCACAGGACAGACACACTGCGTCAAAGATGGTAGTGGCTGCAGCTTTCAGAAACACGCTCTCTGTGAAAGTCCACTTGGGCAGGCAGGGGGAGCTACTTGCAATTAGCATTAGGAAGCAAGTCCCAACCAGCCGGTCTAATGTTACTCATCAGGTAACTCTCAGCAAGCAGGAGATTTGGAGTTGGTTGGGCAACTGGATCAAGACAGACTTGGCAACCTAGTTTATATTACTTCAGCAAACACAGGTTGTATAATGTTTTAAAAGGCCACTTGGTACATTGTCAGAATTCGTTTAATAATATACTTTACGATATTTATTTTTTTCCAGTGTGTGTCAGGCAGCATGCTAGGCATTTGGAGTATAGGGGTAGGCAAGACTGAAACCATCCTTTCCCTAACACAACTAGCATAGAATTACAAAGTACAAAAAAACTACAAAAAGGTAAGATAAAAGTTTATTGTGGGTGTAGATTATTGTCCAGGGATATTTTCTTGCAACTCTACCATTCCATGAATTTTGAATGTGTATGATCTCCCTATCTCCAGCATTTACAGATGTACAGCAGGAACCAGAATATGTTAGGCTTACATAGGTTTATATCGCTTTTCTCCTGAATCAATTGAAATTCCTTTGGGATGATGAGCTAGGGAGACAAGAAACACCTAGGACTTCCAGTTTCTCTCTTTCCTTTTTCAATTAGGAGCCTGGTCGATAATGGATCTCAATACACAGAGGGAAGCAGAAGGATAAAGAAAGCTTACATTATGGCTGGGTGCAGTGGCTCACGCCTGTTAATCCCAGCACTTTGGGAGGTCAAGGGGAGCGGATCACGAGGTCAAGAGATTGAGACCATCTTGGCCAACATGGTGAAACTCCATCTCTACTAAAAATTCAAAAATTAGCTGGGCGTGGTGACATGTGTCTATAGTCCCAGCTACTCGGGAGGCTGAGGCATGAGAATCTCTTGAACCCAGGAGGCAGAGGTTGCAGTGAACTGAGATCACACCACTGCACTCCAGCCTGGCAACAGAGCGAGACTCTGCCTCAGAAAAAAAAAGAAAGCTTACATTATCATTTGAGCCATATCCAGCAATACCTGAAGCCAGGAGAACCCTAGAGCCTGCCTCCTAAAGTAGTTATCATTGGATGTTTTGCCTTTTGCACAAGAAAAAAAAAGAGTCTTAACTGATCATGCTATAATTGTGGGAATGCAAGTTTCTGTGAGAACATAGAGAGATTCTGGGGGTCAGAAAGATGCCAACAAGAGTGACCTTTAAGGAGAGGGCCAGCTTTTCCAGACAGGAAGTCAGAGAACAGGGAAGACCCAGAAATGAGGCAAAACGTGGTGAGTTTAAGGACTTGAAAATTTGTCAGTACGGCTCGAACAATGCTTGCAAGTAGTACATGCACATGCGTGCATGTGTATGTGCATGCATGATGGAGCTGGAGGAATGAGGAAGGCCAGAAACAATACATGAGGTACTGACTTCTGTCCCTGTCACTTCATGGCCTTGAGCATGTCACAATTTCTTTGATCTGTGAATTAGAAATACTCATATATAATTAATAGGGATGAAGTGAACTTTCAATAAGATGAGTAAGGCAATGCAGGTAAGAGCATCCATCCACCCGGGGCTTGGGTCTGCAAAAGAGCCTGAAGCCCCTGCTATGCTTCCAACTGCAACAACTACCACAATATTTTTGGAAATAGGGTACACCTGCCCCAGAAACTGGGCCTCCAGTTTTCCCAGATAGCTAACTGGGAGATACCCTGGAAGGAGCCTTCAGTGTCCTGCCAGCGCAGAAATAAAACATCTGAGCTCCTCACCTGGCTCAGGCCAGGTACCAGGCAACCTGGGCTGGAGAACAAATGGCCAGCCTCAGCAGAGCTGCTGAATCAATCCTCAGCTTCTTGATGTACACAGATACCCTTCATGTGAAGCTGGTCATGGAGGGCTCCAAAGGGCTTTCCCATGTCACCACCTAACTGTCCCAAAGCAGCTACCCCTCAACTTACCCATCCTTAACAGATGTACCTGGCAGAGGAAGTAGCATGTCATACTATTCCCATTGCCTTTACCCTGGGTGAGCATCACTGCTTCCTGCAGTTAAACAGCCTACCACCCATATCATGTAATGCTGGTTAAAGCTCTTAGCACAATGCCTGTCATACCACAAGCAAGCAATGAAGGTTAACTATTCCTATTATATGACCATTATGTGAAACAACTTAGAAAGTCTAAAAGCAGTATGTGAAAGTAAATACTGAGTGCAAAGAAATAAATTAATTCAACTAATGTTTACTAAGAGCCTGTGCATGCCAGGCCCAGTTCTAGGCACTGGGGAAATAGTTGTAGACACAATTATATAAGGTTTCATGTAAAGGGAAATTACAAATAAGCCCCAGAGACAGCATCCTTATACTTACAGGTTTTATGTCCTGCTGGGGAAAAAAAGACAAGAGAAAATCAATAAATAAACATACCATATAATTTCAGATGGAAGGAAGTTTATGAAGAAATATAAACCAGAGTAAAATGATGGAGTAATAGGAGGTCATGTTGGGGAAATGTGTTTTAGGAGTGGCTGTCAAAGTAGGTCTCTGAAGGTGTGGAATCTCAGAATGAGGCCAGGGAGTGAACTCTATAGAGGTTGGGATCATGAGAATTCACAGAACCAAGAGAGAATGCAAAGATTCTGATATTGGAATAATCTTGAAGTATTAGAGGGACAACAGGAGGCCAGCATGGCTGAGGAACATTGACAGAAAATAAAAGTCCAACAAGTGAGATTGGAAGCAAGCAAGGGCCTGAGCACATGGTTCTGAAGCAGTAAAGTCTTTGAATGTTTTTTCTAAAGGAAATGAAAAACCATTAGAGAGTTTATACAAAGGAGTGATATGATATGATTTACATTTGCTAAAGATCATTATTTAGTTTGTTTGGGGTGCCATAATAAAATGTCACAAACAGGGTGGCTTAAGCAACAGAAGTTTACTTTCTCACAGTTAGGGAGGCTGGAAGTCTGAGATCACGGTGTCACTAGGGTTGGCTTCTTCTAAGACCTCTCCTTGGCTTGTAGATGGCTCCCTTCTCCCTGTGTCTTCATGTCGTCTTTCCTCTGTCCACGCAGCACATGGCTGCATCCAAATTTTCTCTTCTTATAAGGACATCAACTATGTTGAATGAGGGCTCATATTAAAGACCTATTTGAACTTATTGTCTGTTCAATAGTTTTATCTCCAAATACAGTTGCATTGTGAGGTACTGGGAATTACAACTACAGCATATGAATTTTTGGGGTCACAATTCAGCCCATGACAATTTCTCTGGCCACTCTGGGGAGAATAACTGTTTGAGGGAGGCAGTGGTGAGGTGCAAAAACAAGGTCAGTTGAGAGGCTATTTCAACAATCTAGGTGAAACATAGTAAAAGCTTGGATTCCAGTGGTTACTAAAGAGTTGGTGAAAAGTGATCAGATTGGGGTATATTTGAAGTTTCAACTGACACAACTTGAAAGTAGGTTGATATTATAATGCCAAGAAAAAAAGTAACTGAGTGAGTCATGTTGGTATTTAACAAAATGTGGAAGATTATAGGAGGAGAAAGTTGGAAACACAAGGATCAAGAATTTCGGACATTGTAATGTTGACCTGCCTATTAGAGGTCAAGAAAGATATTGAACGTGGAGCACTACTAAAAGGTCAGAGTGCTAGTCACTGACATATAGTTGGTCTGTGAATCCATGGGCTTGGATAAGATCTCTAAGGTAGATAGTCTAGATCAAGCGTGTCCAACCCACAGTCCATGGGTCACATGCAGCCCAGGATGCCATTGAATGCAGCCCAACACAAATTTGTAAACTTTCTTAAAACATTATGAGATTTATTTATGATTTTTTTTTTAGCTCATCAGCTATCTTTAGCGTTAGTGTATTTTATGTGTGATCCAAGACAATTTTTCTTCTTCCACTGTGGACCAGGGAAGTCAAACAATTGGACATCCCTGGTCTAGACAGAAAAAGGGCTGGCCACAGAGCCCCATAGATACTAGTGTTTCAAGGAAGAAAAGAGGAATAGAACCAATCAAAAAAGACTGAGACATAGCTGCTGAAGGAGGAGAAGCAAGAGAACATAGGATTCACGCAGCCAAGTGAAGAATATTTTGAAGAAAGACTGATCATGCTATATGCTGCCGAGAGGCTACAGAGACACTGACTCTAAAGGAGCTGAAGAATTGGCCCTTGCATTTGGCAAGACAAAGATTGTTAATGACCTTTACAAAAGACAGCAGTGTTGGTCAGATAAAGAGAGACCAAAAAGTGAGAAAATGAATTCAGCAAATAAATGTATTGAAGACCTTTGCTATAACACAAAGCAAAGAAATAGAACAATGTTGAGAGGAAGTTGTGTCAAAGAGAGTTTGGGAGTATTTTGCTTCTTAAGGTAGTAGATATTAGAATAGATTACTATTTTAGCAAAAAAGGAAAGAATAAATCAGATGAAATAAGGCAGGAGACAATTTCAGGTAAAAAAGAATTATGAAAGAAAAAAAAAAAACTTAAATAGCAAAAGCAAATGGAACCCAGTATACAAGTGGCAGGTTTGGCCTTGATAAGATCAGGAGCAATTTTATAGTAGGAAAACGTAGATGACTTCATGTGAGCTGAATCTTACTCTAGTATCTGAATCCATGTGGACCCCTGTATATGTCCTTTTCATCTCATTATCCAAGTTTAAGTAGAATGTCCTGAATTTCCTAACTCTGTCCACAGAACTCACAACAAATAGCTAGAATTCGAAACTTTTTGTTTGTTTGTTTGTTTGTTTGTTTTTTTGAGATGGAGTCTCACTTTGTTCCCCAGGCTGCAGTGCAGTGGCAGCTGTCTCAGCTCACTACAACCTCGAACTTTCATGAAACACAAGAATGAGTACTTAGGAAGTCATTGACCTTGCTTTGCTCTACAAAGTTTTCCATCAGTTCTCTTTTCCTTGCCTGGTATACTTTATTTTAGCTAGTAGACTTCCTGGTATGCTTTGGACTCATTGAAAAAATGTAGTGGAAGTTAATCAGTGCCTGCCTCCTAGTTAAGAACTGGACTGTGCTATCAAAGGTTAGATGAGAAGCAAAGCGAAATGCCTGCCTGAGACTAAGTATAGAAAATCCCCTGAATGAAAAGAGGAACAAGGAGAAGAACATGAGAAACAGGTTTTAATGAGTGCTCTTCCTTGAAACCCAGTTCTTGGGAAGCTAGCTTCACAATTACTAACTATAATATTTTCTTCTGAAAAGAGCTCCTGGCTTAAGAGAGAAAGGCCAGGTTATGAATAGTAACTCCACCCCATGATCTTTGTGTCAAGTATTTAACTCATCTAAGATTCCTTCTTTCCATAGGTAAAATGTTACTAACAAGCATCCCTCAAGAGGAGGATTTTGGAGGTTAAAAACGTCTATAAGCAGAAGTCTTGGCAGGTGCTCAATTAGCATCTATTTCCTTTAAATGTATCTTTCCATGTTTAAGTTAATTAAGTGTATTGACCCATTACCAAAAGGCCTAATAAACTAAATTTTGGCAGGCACTTAATGAATTTCAGGTAGTTTCAAGATATTATATGTGATACATTAATCACAAAATTTCCCCTGTTCTCCAGGAGTTCATTATATTCCAAGTGATAGGATGACAAGTAGAGAATTACCACATGGTAGTTTACAATCATGCAGCCAGTACCATCATCCATAGCATTTACCTGGATGGCAGAAGTTTGAGATTTTGAGAGTGATCTGTGGCAATAGACTAGAAGAATCTGTATTATTTCTGTAATCAGTGAATTTCCATGCAGGTTTTTTTTGCGGGAAACTCCCTATTAAGGTGCTATGGTAACATATATGAGATGGAGTCCCTCCTCCCTTGTAGGAATAATGTAATTCAGAATCTCAATCAAATATACAGTCATTAAGTCATTCAGTCCTCTTCTGGGTGTCTGAGTACAGCAGTATGTGATAGTATCTACTGCTTCACTCAAACGTCCAGTACTTTAAATAAAAGTATTTAAAGCCTTTTGCAGTTGGATCTTATGTGCAAATGGGAAATATAAATTATATAAATAACTAAATATACACAATTCATATATATATTTGAATATATACTAGAAAACATAGCAAGAACAATGGAGATGGACTTCAGACAGGTTGTGTGTGATGCCAAAATTCATAGGCTTTCCACTATACTAGGGGTTGGCAAACTATTGTTTGTAGGCCATATCCATCCTAGGTCTTGTTTCTATGCATAAAACTTATTGGAACACAGTCCTGCCCATCTGTTTGGAGGTTATCTATGGTTGCTTTCCAACTGCAACAGCGAACTTAAGTAGATGTGAGAGAGGTCATAATACCCACAAAGCCAAAAGTACTGACTATGTGGCCTTTTACAGAAGAAGTCTCCTAGCTCTTAAGTTATACTATGCTGGGTACAATATAAACAGAGCTGTACAACCAACCACATCAGTTAGGTCAGTTATGGCCGTAAGCAACCAACAGCCCAACTGAAAGGTGGGGGAGATTATATATGTCTCAAAAGACAAGAAGTTGGCAGTAGAACAGTCTCATGGTAAATATAAAAGTCAATTGCCATCACCAGTAGCATAGATTATTCTCTTCCATTCTTACATCTCCAGTCTCCATTTTGTCAGGATAGCTGTCCCAATGCCAGATGTCCCATGAAATGACAATATCCAGAGGTGAAAAAAACAAGCAACCATACCTTGTGTCTCATTTTAAGAATGAAACACACCTTCCCAGACCCTCCAGGTAGAGAACACTCTTTGTTTGACCAAAATTGTGTCACATGCTTTTTTTTTTTTTTTTTTTTTGACAGTCTTGCTCTGTCACCCAGGCTGGAGTGCAGTGGTGCAATCTTGGCTCACTGCAACCTCTGCCCCCTGGTTCAAGAGATTATCAGGCCTCAGCCTCCCTGAGTAGCTGGGATTACAGGTGTGTGCCACCACGCCCAGCTAATTTTTTTATTTTTAGCAGAGATGGGGTTCCACCATGTTCATAAGGCTGGTCTTGAACTCCTGACCTCATGTGATCTGCCTGCCTTGGCCTCCCAAAGTGCTGGCATTACAGGCATGAGCCACCATGCCCAGCCCACATGCCCATGTTCAAAACAATCCCTTGCCAGAATAATAAGATAAATATGACTAGCTAAGTCCAGTCACGACTCACTCCATGAGGTTGAGAAAGGATCCACTTTTCCCTGAAATAGAAGACCACCACCTACCTGATGAAAATTGGGTGTCTGTTAGAAATGAAGAAGGGGACAGAGAAGGACATTAACAGTATCTGCTATATCAACTGAAATAAATCATAGACATTTTTATAAAATATTACATGTTAAGCACTAAAATGTAAACTCTGTGAAGGCAGGAATTCTTATCTTTCTGGTTCACTGCAGTAGCACCAGGGTTAAAATAGTGCTTAACATAGAGTAGGTGCTCAATAAATAAATAAATATTGATGAAAAATATGAGTGCATTTTGGAGAGTTGGGGAAGGAACCAAAATAAATCTAGGTGAAAAGCTGTTATACAATGACAAGATAACAGTGCAATGCCATATTGCTACAAAGTTTGCTTTGAGTGATCCCAGCCATCCACGTAAGATAACTGGCAAGTGAACACAGGCGAAGAGAAATTCTAGATGAGAGTGAAAATCCAGCTGGAGAATCATGGAATTCATGGCCTGTTAGTCCATTTAAATCAGAGAACATGTCTTTACCTTTATCACTGGGTCCAGAGTAACAATCTGGAAGGAGGGAAAATTTTTGTGATTGCTTACCTCTCTTATTGCCTCATATGCTGACAGCAGCCTAAAAGAAACACAAGAGACTCTCACGTAGAGACATGGGCCTCTTTCAGCAAGTATTTACCTTGGCTATCTTAATGCTTGGTTGTGTAGGTTGCACAAAATTAAATAATTCAACAACTTAAGAACTTTTATTACACATATTCATCATCTGGGAGACATTGGACTAGGTTTAGGGATAAAGGGGTGAGCAAACAGACAAGTAAAAAGCACGTAAATCAGCGTAAAGGAAAAACACATCAGGGAGGGGTTTCTGGAAAACGTTACTGCTCAGTTGAGGCCTGCAGAATGACTGGGAAGTTAGCCAAGTTAAGAAGGGTGGAGGAGGCAGTCGTGCAGATGGAAACAGGCACCCAGGCTCAGAAATGAGTGTGTGGCATGCCCACAAGACACCGAGGATCTGAATTAGGGAGCAGGAGACCCAGGGATGAGGCTTAGCTCTGAGTTAGACCCAGTTACTTCATTCATTTATTCACTTATAGAGTCTCTCTGAGGTTGAAAGACACCCAACCCTCCTTAATTTTTGAATAATTTTGATGTATGAAAAATAGACAAATGCTCAAAAATATTTTCATTTAATAATGACTCATTTTACAAAGGAAGATAATACTGTAATAATTATTTCAAGATGAGGTTTATAAAACAATTTGCTAGGTCACTACAGCAGGAGTTGTCAGAAAATGGGTCATAACTATAAATTTCTATGAGAAACCTTCCCCCACCCTCAATTCTGTAACTTTATATATTACTGCATATATAATTTCATTTGGAGACATTAACAAGGGTCTAAAAATGAGGACATTGTTTACTGTAAAACTCAGGCCTAACAGTCTTCACTCAAGTACCCAAGTCAATGATTGATTTAAAAAAATACCTATTATGGGGAGAACCTTGTAAAGCCTGGATATGGAGATGATGGTGGAAAAAAAGAAGTATGGCACTGTCCTCGTGGACAGTAATATTTATCTTTTCAGGAGAAAGGTGCATATTAAAGAAACATAAATGATTCAATTACTTCATATAATATTAAGTGTTTTGAAGGAAAAAACAATCTATCTTTAGGTCTCAGTGTCCATATTTATAAAAAGAGGGGGTGATAAAAGACTCTCTTAATGGACCCTGAGGTTACAAGTTAAGACTGATTAATTAGTCTACGGAGAGGCACTGCTCAGAGCAGGTTAGGTGAAAGGCATTTGGAGATCGTTGCTGCAGCAAAGGGACAGGGAGATTGCTCAGGAAACACACAAGGCAAAGTTCAAAGCATCTATTCAAGTCCTAGAAGTCTTGGAAAATAATAGAGAAGTAGAGAAGTAAAAAAGAAATAGTAGAAAGCTCCTTTATGGGCATTGTATCCAGAGAAGTTTAGAAGCCAAGGGGACTTTGAGAGGCAGCCATCTGCATTTTGTAATGTCGCAGATGAGAAAACTATGCTCAGACTCACCAGAGGTGAACAGACCCACCCAGTGCAGGGAGTGAGTCAGCAGGAATGGCATTTTACGGAATCTAGTAGACTCACTGATTTTTCCAGAAATACAGGTTAGCTGAGTCGGAAGAGTTGTTTCTCCAGCCAAGCAATGCCCCGTTGCATGTAAATGTTTCTCATCCAAAAGGATGAACAGAGCAGGAGCTTGACCTTCAGAGGTCATGAGTCTAGACCTCAGAGAGATGGATGTGTTTATCCAATGAATAATGATAGCAGTAAACAAAAAAGAAGAAGGAAACAGGTTGTGGATAATGCATGAGAAAAATGTCTCATTTCCTAGAATGAATTACAAAGTATAAGACCTAAAGGATGCCACGCTCCCTTGGTCCCTATGAAGCTTTCCTGAACTGAGCAGAGCAGTTTTTTCTTGAAGTTTAACTTCTATCTAGAGGGACATCAGAGCATCTTGTGGTTTTTTTTTTTTTTTTTTTTCCCACCATGGCCTCTCTGAACCAAATTTTAGGTCTTTAGCTTCCCAGAGCAAAATCCCTGGGAAAAGCTGAGATAGCTCAATGATTGTGAAGCAGGACTCCCAGCAAGTATTCTTGATGTCCAAGCTAAGTGACAATCATTTAGCACTTTCAGGAAAATGAAGAGAACCTGACTCCTTTTTATTCCTCCACCATCATAAAAGGAAGCTTTGATATTTCTTTGTGGTACCACAGCAGAAACTTCGTTAAATATTATGCTTTTTGACAATGAAATGAACCTCCAGAAGTAGGCTTATTCATTAGGATTCTAAGTGCCTTTTAATCTCTGCCATCAATTTTCACTTTCCTTTTCCCCCTTCCCAAACATTCCTGTGTAGATATGCCTCCAAAATAAGCATAGTTTGACCACATACTTTCTATCTTGTGTCTAATATTTCCACCATCCCAACTTACAACAACAGCAAAATCTTAATAAACTCTGCATTAGCTAACATTTTCTAAATTCCTTTTTTGAAGAAAAGGTGTATTCCTGTATTTACAATTTTCTACAGGAGCTCATTATCATGGTCGGTAGTTCACCCTGGAATCTATCTGTGCTCTTTTAAAATAATTGTGTGATGCACTTATTAAAACACAAACATTTTTTGGGACTTCAGAGTTTTCAGGTTACATTCAAATCCACTATTTCACCTTGTTTACTCAGCATGTAAATCCAGTATGTGGAATCCAGTATGTGGAGCACAATTTACTTAGGCAGAAATGGAGGCCCAACGTTTCTAAATGACTTAAGAAACTGAGGCCCAAAATGTATAAATTATTTGCTCAAGGCCATACATTTCCTAATTGATAAAAATAAGCATGCTATCAGTCAGGATTTAGAAGAGCAAAGCCCATGCTCTATCTATAGTGTTCCTTATTAAGAAGAAATAAGTAAATCAGGAAATAGATAAATTAGTAAACAAAAATAAATTTTAAAACTAGCATATGAATACCCTCCCCAATTAAAATAATACCACATATCTCATTTAAACCTGACAAAATTTTAATGAGCTGATAGCATTAGAATCCAAAATTATTGTGAGCTGAACATTTAATACTGTAGTTCATATTATTTCTATATTGTTTCTCATTTAGGTCGTGAGTTTCTTCACCCTGAGGTTAAGGATTATTTTATTAATGTCTGTGCCCAAAAATCAATATGTTGAATACATTAGATGATTAACTCAGAATGAGGAAAAAAAAAACTTTAATATTTTGAAGCAATAAAGATTGGCTAAGATCTCATTCCTTCCTAATATCTAGCTAGGACAATGTGCCATGAATCGTTATGGAACTCATTCTGGCTCCGTGTCAGAGAAAAAGAAACAGAATATTTGGAGCCCAGACAGGCTTCAGTTTAAATCCTAACTAAACCACTTACTAAATGTTTGTATAAGTTTCTTAACATCAATTAATTAAGAATTAGGCCACTTACCCAGCTTCGTTTTTTTGGTTTTTTGTTTGTTTCATTTTTCGAATGAGGATAATAATACCTCCCTGGTGGAAATGCTGTAAAGATTAGACACATGTGTAATATATTTAAAGCACCTAGCTAAATGACAGGTAGCTCTTATTTATACACTCCGTCCTTAATAAGAAAACTCATTGCAATAATATTGCCAAATTATTTTCTAAGTTGGCTAAGATACATTCTGCAAAAAGCATTGGCCTGATTTCCTACTCAATCACTATGACGAGGTCTTAGACAATTCATCAAGGTCTTCTGGGCCTCAGATTCTACTTCTGTAGAAGAAGCAGGAAATAAAACAAGTAGCAAAAAGGAATTGGATTTCATGACCTCAACCACCACTTTCAGCTCCTGACATTCATTATTATATAACGTTTGTACATAACTCTATTTTTACAAGTAACATTTATTGGGTGGAGAAAGTTTTCCTGTTTATATTGTGCTTTCTAAAAATCTCAACTCCAGTTCACATCAGCAAATATGATTTCTGACAGGAAGTAGACTATTTAGTTGATCTCTGGAGGTTGAGAGAGATGGTGTTGATAGTTGCTCAGAATAAGATATGAGGATGTTAAGGAATAAAATAGGTGAAGACAGACAGGAGACGGGAGCAGAACTGGATGAAATCTAACACTTTAGCTAAGAGAGTACATATGGGAAATGGGTGAAGAAATCTGTGTAAATATGCTGAAGGGCATTAAAGAAGAGAATAAGTAAATCAAATTTGCTATTAAAAATGATGAGGAAGCAAGTAAATCATTATCCCATTTGTGCTACCAGGAAGTGGTCTTTTTTCAGATACTTTTTCCCTCTAGGACTTAATTATCCCATTCTTTGGTAGGGCCTTTTTCAACAGAAACCTTTGATACTAAAGAATGAAGGTGGGCCGGGCGCGATGGCTCACGCCTGTAATCCCAGTACTTTGGGAGGCCGAGGCAGGCAGATCACAAGGTCAGGAGATCGAGACAATCCTGACCAACATTGTGAAACCCTGTCTCTACTAAAAATACAAAAAATTAGCCGGGTGTGGTGGCGGGTGCCTGTAGTCCCAGCTACTCGGGAGGCTGAGGCAGGAGAATGGCGTGAACCCGGGAGGCGGAGCTGGCAGTGAGCCGAGATTGCACCATTACACTCCAGCCTGGGCGACAGAGCGAGACTCCGTCTCAAAAAAAAAAAAAAAAAAAGAATGAAGGTGATACATGGAATTCTAATTCTGTTACTCCACATGCTCTTCCCAATTTTAAGTCATCAAATGAAATTCTCATTGAGTGTTCACTTCAGGCAGGGCATAGTATTTGATAGCCTTTGCAGTGGGATGTTAGCGAAGGTAGCCTACTAAACATTGGAACACATACATTCAAAAGGTAATGACTCTGCAGACTCAGATTAGGTAAGGGCAGTTTCTAGGTGAAGGATAGATTTCAGGGTGGGGGAGTTGGAGTTTAAGTTTGCTCCACACAGTGGTTCAGGGACAAAAGATGATGGCAGATTTGCCACCTCCAACAGGATGCTTGCCTGAGTGGAAAAATAAAATGTAGGGGAACAGATGGAAGATTTTCCTGGACCAAGCCTGGAGGAAGCTCACATCACTTCTCCCACACTCCATCACAGTGAGGTTTGTTCTGTAGCCATACTCTAATGCAAAGAATGCAGAAAGATTTGGCCAAGCTCTGTGACTGGAGGAAGAATATACTGAGTGTTCAGTGAGCAGGCTGCCCCAGGGGCAGAAGGAAGCCTGAAGGAAACTTCAGCACAGCTGTGAACACAGGCATGTGAAGAAATGTCTTTCATACATGGTGCAGTGTATCCCACACAATCAGGGAGACCTATATGTGAAGGAGACTGAGAACGTGAAAGGTGGGGGTGGATAATTAATTTGCAACCAAGAGGAGTAAGCAGGAACCAGGCAGACCTAAAGGGATGTATTCAATACAGGAAATTTTCATAGCATAGTCCACAAGTGACTTTAGTAAAACACATCTGAAATGAATCTAAAATACCTCTTGCCCAGTTGCAAAGAGAATCTTCTGTTAGGTTTTCAAGATATCCAGAGGTGAGAGTAAATAAACCACTAATCAGAGAAAACTTCACTGTGCTCCTTCTCCAAGGAGCATCCCTGTCACTCTGATCCCTAGCCTGCTTTCAGTGCACTGACACCAGATTTCCATCGTTCTTCTGTGCTCCGTAATTACAGTGTGGCAGGGATGTTTTCCCTCCTGTTTACCACTCTATCTCTAGCACCTAGAATGGTGCCTGGCACAGGCTTCAATTAATATCTGTTGAATGCATGGATTCAACAGATATTGATTGAATGAGTGAGATCATTCTTTGGGGATCTAAGCAACGATGGACTAACAGAAAGTCAAAGCCAGAAACGGTATTAAGAAAAACTGAGTTCAAACTCTTTCTTTTCTTTCTGAGACAGAGTCTTGCTCAGTCACCTAGGATGGAGTGCAGTGGCTTGATGTCGGCTCACTGCAGCGTCTGCCTCCCAGGTTCAAGCGAATTTCTCAGAGCTATTACAGGTACACAATACCATGCCTGGGCATTTATTTTATTTTTAGAGATGGAGTTTTGCCATGTTGGCCAGGCCGGGCTCGAACTCCTGGCCTCAAGTGGTCTGCCCACCTCAGCCTCCTAAATTGCCGAGATTACAGGCATGAACCACCATACCCAGACTTCCATTTTTTTTAAATATAGAAAATCTGAACTAGTTTTTCTTCTCCAATTTTTCAACCTCCAGGCTGAGGTGAGCTGTGGTGAGCTGAGATTGTGCCACCACACTCCAGCCTGGGCAACAGAGCAAGACTGTCTCAAAATGAAAAAAGAAAAAGCAAACAAAAGGAAAAAAAGAAAGAAAGGAAAAAGAAAGATAATCCCAGCACTTTGGGAGGCCAAGGTTGGCAGATCACTTGAGGTCAGGAGTTCAAGACCAATCTGGCCAACATGGTGAAAACCTATCTCTACTAAAAGTACAAAAATTAGCCGGTGTGGTGGTACACACCTGTAATCCCAGCTACTCGGGATGCTGAGGTAGAATAATTGCTTGAACCTGGGAGGCAGAAGTTGCAGTGAGCTGAGATCACACCGCTGCACTCCAGCCTGGGCAACAAAATGAGACCCCATCTTAAAAAAAAAAAAAAGAAAGAAAAAAGAAAGACAGAAGTGGAGTCTCAGGGGAGGTAACAGATTTATCCAAGATTACATACATGTTTTTAAATGCAATGTAGTGCCTTTCCACTATGCTATATATGCTAACAAGAATATCATGATATAAAGAATACTATAAATGGCATCAAGAATATCATAAATAATATCATGTAACCATAAGCAGATTCTTGGAGACTTTGGATCTTTTTGCACTAACTTAAGAAAATGTAATATTGATACATACTGTTATTTGCAAAATTCATGTCATGTTAATTGCCATGCAGTAGAATATTTCCTTTTCTAATGCTGCATGGCTAGCATGAGAAGCAAATGTGAAAGTTATATGACAGGAAATGATTGAGGTCCTTATAACATAACGAGTTATCGAAATCAAATAGGTAAGCACCTCCCTTGACTCTCACTTAGACAATTGGGAAAAACATAAGCACAAAGAAAGAAATGCAATGATAATAAAGGGAGTTTTATTTCCTTGTAAATTGTAATAATACAAAACAAAAGTAAATTTTTTTTAAGTTGAGAACTATAATAATTTTAAAAGAGAATGATACAATTCAGCACTCGCAAAGGTACAAGATAAGAGACATCCCAATATTATGTGGAAATATCTATCAATGACCTATTTTGTTTTTGTTTTTCTTTTTTGACTTAACATTTCCATTTCTAGAAATTTATCTTAAGAACATAATCATGGCTGAATAATGTGGAAAAATAAAACTGTTGACTGTGTGTGTGTATATATATGTGTGTGTCTGTGTGTGTGTGTATATACCTATATATTTGTGCATGTGTGTATATATACATATAAGTGTATATGATAAAAATACTAAAATTATACCATATATAGACATATGCAAGGACAGTTGGGATATATTTTTACTGGTCTATGAGAAGAATATTAAAAAGATGCTTTCCAAAAGATAAAATTCAAATAATAGAGACAGCAGGGATGGAAGGCTATATGCTTTATTCAAAACAAGTGCCTTGGTTTTAATCCTATTTCAGTCATAATTACACTTCAAAATCCTTAAAAACTCAGTTAATTCTAGGATCTATAAAAACAAAGATGCTCTTTTGCCCACTTTGTACCCTCATGTGACTAACAAGGTGAGAAAGATAAAGCTTTTAAACAAACATTTACAATGCAACATGCTAGGAAGAAGATATTGTGGCATTACAGGGAAACAAGTTCTATTGGATGAATGAATGAGCTGAGCTCTTTAGGCCTCAGTTTCCTTATTTAAAACATAAATATGCCTGACATTTTCCAACGATATTAAATATAAGAAAACTTGTAAAACTATACCTTATCCACAGAACATAAAGAGCATTTCATGCAAAGCAATGCATACTTTTGATTTAAAGTATCTTTTAACAATACTTACAAAGGAACACATTAGCTTAGTGTTAAAGTTTAATATGCAATCAGCTTTGAACAACATTACAAATGTTAAGTGAAGTTATAAGACAAGGTGTATAATTTAGACCAGAGACTTCTGGAAGATTTCACATGCTGTAGCTGGTGACAGGTTCAACGTTGATGCTATGTGCTCATGCATCAGGATATGCTTTGTTGCCTTTTGAATATTTTTGGAATGGTCCAACTTTTGTGTAAGACAGATTGTCACATATAATAGAAGTGATTCTCTTAATATATTTGATAAATTTTTGTACATTTCTATTGAATTATTTACATCTCTGAGAAAAAATACTACTACTGGTGACTTTTTTTTTGCCCCTAGAACCTATTGATACCTCTTCCATGACAGGTTTGAATTGCTAGTCTTCGAAATCCCTAATTCCGTGTTTGTTCCAAAATAGGAGGAGGTAGAGCCTAGAAAATCCTCTGTAGATCTAGAGCTCATAAATGGAACACTCCATTTGCCAGCAGGTGGGATTCAGCTATTAAAGCATGTATACATCAACCCCTCCAACCATTCTTACATTAAATCCATCAGAAAACAGATATTTATTGAGTCCGTACAAAGTCCAAGTCCTATTTTATGTGCTGTGATATACAGTGTAACAGCAAAATCTTTGTTCTCAGGGTGCACACATTCTAGTAGAAAATGTGAACACTTTCTGTGAAATCTGTGAATACCTCTAGTGGAATCCTTTAGCTGAGTAATTACACAAATATATAATTACATATTGGGATAAGAACCATAATGGAAGGACACAAGAAAATACTACTGTAATGTATAACCAGAAAATCTGACTTCAGGAGGAGAGTTTGGGGAAGTGTTGTTTGCTTGAGCTGAATTTGGAAGATTGGAAGAATGACCAGGTGTTCATTCTATTCAGCCATTCTTGCCTGTTCCCTGTTCCTTACACACAAGAGAAATGCTCCTGCCTCTGGAAATTTTGTACTTATTTTTCTCTCTGCTTGGAAAGCTCTTCCAGAACAATCTGCAAGGCTAACTCCCTTACCTCCTTCAAGTGTTGCTCAAAAGGTATCTTATCAATTAAGCCCATCAGGATATCTGTTTTTAAAAAGGCATTCTATAGTGCTCTAACCTTTGATACTCAAAATTCCCCCTATACTGCTCTATTTTTTTTCCGTGACACCTTCAAAGTTACTATAATTTTACTTTGTAGGAAGTCAATTCTGTAAATTAACATGCTAGCAGTAATTTCTGTGAAGAAAAATGTTTTCTCTGCTTTGTTCACTGATGCGTTTGAACTATTTAAAACAGTGCTTGGGCATCGTTGGATGTTTTTTTAAAAGTTAATTAGTTAATTGTTTAATAAATAAATTGTACTGAGTCATGGTGAATATAAAACATACCAAAATGTTTAAGAGGCAGCTAACATAGTATCTAGAAGATAAGCTATATATTTAAATGAATATATTAGGGAGAAAAGAGTTAAAATCAATTATCTTACTTTCCATATGCCAAAGTTAAAAGAGAAGAGTAAAGTAAACCTAAACTATGTAGAACAAAGGAAAGGACTAAGATATAAGAGGAAATAAATGAAACTGAAAGCAGAAAAGAATTGAGAAAATCAGCAAAAACAAAAGTTGCTTATTTTAAAATATCAATAATATTGATGAACCCATAGCTATACTTAACAAGAAAAAAAAAGTAACGAAATCCACAACTGCCAATTATCAGAAATGAAATAATGAAAATCAATATTTTATAGATATTCTGAGTTCAGTGAGCCTCTCTAGCAAATTAATCAAACCCAAGGAAAGGATGTGGGAACCCTTATTTATAGCCAGTTGGTCAGAAGCACAAATCACAACCTGTGCTTGCGATTGGCATCTGAAGTGGTGAGCAGTCTTGTGGGACTGAACCTTCAACCTGTGGGATCTGACACTATCTCCAGGTTGATAGCGTCGGGGTTGAGTTAAATTAAAAGACACCCAGCTGATGTCTGCTGCAGAAATGGTCGCTAGTGGAGAGAAATTCCTATCTGCATTTTGGAGACCAGAAGTGAAGTGTTCTGTGTTGTATTGGCATGGGAGTAGGAAATAACACTTTGTTTTTTTCCTATTTCTCTTCCAGCAGCCATAGAAAATAAATACAGCCATATCTATAGTATAGAAGGAGTCATTCCTGGGGATTCAATCTGGAACCCAATAATTCTATGACCACCTAGTACTGTTCATTAAGTCCCTTTTGCACAGATTTTTTTTGTATTTTCTGCAATGAAGACAGATTGATTCAGAAATGCACTGATCAGGAAGTCAGAGAAGCCGGCTTTCTAGGCTCAGCTGTTTTGCTCCTTGGTTTTGTGCTTTGAGTAAGCTGTGTGACTTCTATGAGTCAACATTTTCAATCTACAAAGCAAGCATTTTGTATTAGATCAATGATTTTTTAACTGGCAATGCCAAAGATTGATTTAGGTGGATGTGAGTTATTTTTATATTCACATATAAATTTTTATTTTCCATGTTTGATGAGTGATACTGGTTTTCCAGGTCTGGCAGTGTCTTAAAATTTCCTTAAAAATAAATAGTCTAGAATTGTTTTAAAAGAATAATTTAAACAAAATACTGTATAGATACAGGGAGTATTTTGGTATGGTTACAATAGTGAAGGTGGTGTGAGAAAAACTGAGTTTAGAAAACAGTGAGAGAGAAAATGCCTGGCTTCTTCTCTGCACTTACCCAATCAGTAACCAATTTACTTATTCATTTATTCATCCATTAAATATATAAATATTCATGAGCATCTTTCAAGCACAAGGCCCCAAATAAGAGCACACTAGGCACACAATAATGAATGTGATACAGTCCCTGACCTGAAATACCTGAGTGGGGTAGGGGAGACAAGCTCGTTCCAAATGGTAATGTGGTATGCTTGGAACATTAACAAGGACATAAATATGGTCCTACCAGTTTCTACTTTTGGAACCTCCAGGCTTTCCTGAAATTTATCCTCTTCAAAAGCTACCAGAATGATCAATTTAAAACACAACTCTAAGCGTGACACTCCTTTTCTTTAAACCAGCACTTGACAAACTGCAATCCCAGAACAAACACATTTTACTGTCTCTTTCTGTAAATAAAGTTTTATTGAAAGTTGTACTGGAACACAGCCATGCCCATTCATTTCATATTGTTTATGGTTACTTTCACACTGCAAAGGCAGAGTAAAGTAGTTGTGACAGAAGCTTCAAGAATTCCTAAAATATTTACTATCTGGTCCTTTATATATATTTAATCTCTATTTTTAAATCTTTCTTCTCCTTTCAAAATACCTCTCTTACAGATCTACGCAATGAGACTTGGCTTTGATTAGAAAATTTCCCATCTTTCCTTTGGTCTCCCAACATTTCTGTATCTCATTCATCTGATCAAAAGGCCACTGGATGTGCCTTTCAGGGCTATGACCCTTATTTTGAAAGAAAACAATACCCTCTCCAAGGTCTGAGGAGGCTAATGTCAAGTAGCGCTGCCAAGTGTTTCCATATTTGACATATATTCTTCATAATTTTAATTTTGGCATGGTGGTTATTTTCTTTTATTTTCTTTTCCTTTTTTTTTTTTTTTGTTGCTGTTGATAGCAAAATTTGAAGAGGTCAAAAAGTAAATACCTCTTCAGACTGCCATCTGAAACCGGATACAGCTTGATCAGGTTTTTCAAGTCTGAAACAAAGGAACGTGTTTCTTGAGCTTAAAACATGTGAAGTCTGGCATTTGAGTACTCAATACAGTTAGGTTGAATGAATTAATGCACAAATCCCCATCATATCACAAATGCAGAAGCTGAGTAAAACGTGTAGATTTGGAGTCTGTTCCAGAAAATACCAATCACCCGTTTGACCTATTATATTTCAGGAGGCTCTTGAAATAAAACTGGCTCCTGCCTACTTTCCTACGAAAACGCCCTCACCAGCAGCGACCAGCCATGGCACATTTGCTTCCTTCCTGTGCGTTTCTACATTGAACGCCCACCAGTCAAGACAAACCCGAGAGCGGAATTATAACTCCAAGGGAAAGAGGAGGGCTCTAGAGACACCAAGAGTAGGGCTGCAATTTCAAACTGGGTCATGAGGCCTCAGGGACCTGTAGGTGGTAAAGCTCAGCTCTGCTGACAGACATTCCAGCCCTGCAGGGGTGTGGGCCAACTGGGTTCTGTTTCTGTTTTAAAACCTTGTTATATTCGAACTATCTCTCAAAAGCAATAGTACGCTGAGCTTAAGTATGATTTGGAACCTTTAAAATAAGCAAGCATGTTAAAGTTATAGGATGGTACTTGGCACCTAACGAGTCATCTTTTGCATGTTATGCAAATTTCAAGACAACACCAGATGTTGGGGGAGGATCATTCTCCAGAGAGGGGAAAATTACTGTTTTCTGATTTTAAAAAATGATAAAAACTATCGCTTGCAGACAAAAAATATTAAATTTGGGGGTAATTATTGCTTTCTCTGTGTGTGTGTGTGTGTATATATTTTTCTTTCTGTGTGTGCATGTGTGTCTCATATATATCTTGTTAATTACTGTAGACTCAGCACTTAGTCTATTTTGTGACATATATGAGATATTAAAATATTTGGAGAAATAATAAATGAATGAATGTGCCACTACAGACACAGAAACAGTACTAACCCAGGGAGAGGAACTGGGAGGAGCAAATGGAGAGCTTCATTCAGTCACCTGGTAATAGGATGTTTATACTAGAATATTCTAGAAACACGTCCATAAGGACTGTTAGGACACACTATTTCTGAAGCCTATAAACCCAAAATGAGTGTCATGTGGGAAGACTTTGACTAGTGTCATATAAATGCCTGACTAGTGTCATATAAATGCCTATTTCGAATAGATGTCACAAGCTGTCGATTCAGCCATTGTCATGATTTTTAAATAAATATTGGTAACCTCCTACGGTTAGAGATAGAAGAGGATATACATCCTCTCCCTAACAATTTGGCAATGAGTCAGCGTGTTACAATAGAAGCAAGCCTTAGTCCAAATTCCTCTAAATGTTTCAAAATTTATTAGCATGGCAAAAAAGTTGCAACTATTCTTATGAAGTAGTCCTCACTTGCTACATTCAGGCACTCAGATAAGCACTAAAAAGAAAACAATTACTTTGAGGTTTTAAAGTTGGTGCATTAATATGACAGAGGATGAAGCCACCTTTCTGGCAAGCAACAGAGTCCTTCAATATATGGGACAACTGAAGTTAGCTCTAAACATAAACTTTCTGGAGATGACTCACCATGAAGCTGCTGGATTTTTATCCCACATTCATGCAAGGGCATTGTAAATATCTCACTAGGTATTAACATCATCAATACCTTACTAAGGGTCTTACCTTAGTAAAGGCATCATAAATACCTTATTGGTCATCCTCATATTTTGAACATTACTAATTTCACCAATGAAAAATTATTTCTAATATGTCATATTTGCCAGTTAATCCAAATTAAGGGTTTCTTTTGGATAGCCTTTGATAATGATATCTGAAGCACTTATAGAAAACCACTATGGGCTGTTGGTTTCTGAGTCAGCGCTTCCTATGCAATTTAACTGCCACCAAATTGTAGATTAAAGTTAATTTGTAAATATATGTGTTTGTGCATATATACACACACACACACACACTCTATATATGTATATATATAACATTATTTATACCACAGCATTTTAAATTACCATGCAAATGATGTACAAAAATTCAGGGTAACTAGATAAAGTTGAGAGTGGAGCAAAACCCTAAAATTAGATTTAATGGTGATGTCATAATTTGATTAATTCATTTGTTCAATAAACATGAATTATGTGTCAGTACAACTCAGTTCATTGTAGATACCCTTTGGCTCACTGAATGCAATGCATTAAGTGTAGTGTCCTTAAAATTCTTGCTTCAGTGTTTTGGTAAACACATTTCTATAGAAATATTAAAAAGAAAAATAATCACATTGATTTTTAACTAAAATAACTGCATCTCAAGGGCCCTAGAAAAACTTTTTTTCTGATCACTAAGCAAAATCAAGTTACTACCACCTATTGGTTGCTATATACTGGTTTTGAACTTGTCTCTGGATTATTAGAATTCTAAAATTGAACATTTATAATGATAAAAAGTCATAGTGGAGAAGATTTAACCTGTTGGGTGACAAGTGTCCATGAAACTCTTATATTTCTGCACACTCTTCTGAGCAAAGGAATAAACTTTTTTTTCCAGACTCTCATTTCTAGTATTTTCGTATTAAAAAAAAAAAAAAACTGCCCTGGGAGAGAGAGAGACTTTCTCCTTCTGGAGCAGATTTGTTTACTGTCCTGGTTAATAAAAATAATGTCTTTTTCTATGGCGAAGATTAGGCAGATTTTCTACAGTCTCCTTATATAAAACTGAGGCTTTCTAATCTCTGGGATTTCTTTTCTGGAACATACTCTACTGTATGATAAAAGTATTTTCTCCTAATTTTCTTGATCTTTGGAAATGGAGGCTTAGGGAACCAGTGCAAAAATAATATTCTAGCCAGTGATATAGCTGTGAGTATTACACTGTCTTTTGTCTCTGACCCAGGACCGTTGTGTCTCCTGCCAGTTTCCATGAAACTGTGGCAGGCTAACTTGTTAGTTTGCAAGTAGGGCAAAACGTAAGACTCTCCATAATGCTTGTCTTAACATCCCCCTACCCATTATTCCAAATATAGAAAAGAGTAAAAACTGTTCACACTTTAATTTCCTAGTGTCCAAAGACAATGTAAAACTGGCTCCAAATAAAACACATAAGACAATTTGACAATTGAAAATTGAAACCTCCCTTTCACTGCACCCTGAGGCAACATGGAACAGTGCAAAGAGCATCATAGGACTGGGAATACAAAACCATGAACCATGAGTTCCAATCCTGATTTGGAGACTCACTAGCCAGGGGACTTGGGATAAATCTTATACTGCTTAAGGGCCTAAGTTAGTCCTCCATAAAGTAGATAAATATTGCATCTACCCCATAAAGCTTTGGTTAAAGAAAATCATAATATATATGTAGATATGCAGCATAGAGCCAAATACATACTCAGCAATTGCTAATATCCTTTATTTGTAGTGACTTAAATGTTTTGGCACTTGGCTTCTAATTTTGTCATTATAATAAGATGAATTATACTTTCATACATACATACATAGTCATATATTATCGTAAACTCTGGTTGTCTATTCAGCATTCCTTCTCCAGTCTAATAGAACTCTAACAGAACCCTGTTTTATTCAGACAGTCAAGCCATCCTCAGTTCCAGAGATGAATCCCTGTTAGTCTAAACCAATATGTTCATCATATTTCTGGGTAAATGTTACTGGTTCAAAAGTGAACATATGACCTTAGATAACCCTATCAAACCGAAAGAAAAAATGTAGATTCTATAGTTGAACAAAGTGTCATGAATTGAACCTTCCCCCACCTCAAAAAAAAAAAAAAGATGTAAAGTTCTAACATCACATATGTCAGAATGTGACCCTATTTGGAAATAGAGTCCTTAAAAAACATAATTAGTAAAGATGAAGTCATACTGGAGTAGGGTTGGCACCTAATCCAATATAACTGGTGTCCCTTTATAAGCACATGACCATGTGAAAAAACAGAGACCCAAAAGGAAAACAGCATGTGACAACAAAGGTAGAGACTGGAGGTCTGCTGCTGCAAGCCAAGAGCATCGAAGATTTCTGACAAAACACTGGATGAAAGAAAGATGCAAGAAGCATTCCTCTATTGCATTCAGAGGTAGCATGACCCTCTCAACACCTTGGTTTCAGAACTCCAGCCTCCAGAACTGGGAGACACACATTTCCGAATTCTTGTTTGTTTGTTTGTTGTTTTTGCATGTGTGTTAAGCTACCCAGTTTGTGGTACTTCGTTGTAGCATATATAAGAAATAAATATAGGAATACTTCCTCTTCTCCTAAAGTAGGAGAACAGAAATAGCAGCTATGCTGTATCCATGAGAAGAGCAAACCTGAGGAGGAAGCAGATGCAGGAACAAGACGGCTGAGAGTTATGATGGAGTCTTAACCTTCTGAGGATGAAATCTCAACCTTTAGGTTTTTTCCATAAAATGATATTCTTTTTTACTGAACAAGCCAGTCTGAGTGACATTTTTCTGATACTTTCATAAGTATGGGAAACACACACACACACTCTCTCTCTGTCTCTTGTGTGTGTGTATATATACACATATATATATACACACATACACAGACATATGGTGTAGTATGTATGTTTACATATATATACATATATATTTCATATATATGTTACAGAGACATAAGTGTGCTGGCACTTCATTTAATCACCATTTATGGTTGTACATTCACTATCTGTGCTGTTCTCTGTTTTATACAAAAAATTTAAAATAGTTTTCTTTCCTCTAACTTTAAGGCCCTTAAGGATCAGTGTTAAGCTTTGTGTTAGATAATATATCCTGAGCCATCCTTATGGTTTGTACTTTATACACCCTGATTCTGTTTTAGCACCTACCACTCTACTTGGTAATTATTCATTAAATTCTGGTGTCCCTCTGTCTGCCTGTGAAGCCACAGCATGTATCCTAATGCTGTATTTATAGCACCAAGCTCAAAGTATTTAAGCAAGCAATGTTGATGGAATGAATAAAGAATAGTTGCCATTCTTTTCTGAAATCTTGAAATATTATTAACCAGCTCTCCTCTCATTTTTTTTTAAATTGCGAGTCTTCCTTCTGTCTGTCACTCACAATGACTCAGACAACAATGACATGCTCCATTTATTTCTAGCATTCATGCCTCAAAGTTGCCAGGTAGAGTCAGCATTGGAATAATGATGGGAAATTATTTTTCTCTGTTAGTGTTAATAATATTCATGGCAAAAAATTAGAATTTTCCCATGAGGAGAAACCTCTTTCCTTTATGTGTGATTTTGATGAATGCTCATTTATGGATATACTAGTGGCTCTGTAGTGAAACATTGCAAAATTCTTTTTCTGCCTTTCATGATATAATTTAAACTCTTTACTATAGCACACTATGTCCCTTCTGATCTAGACAACTTAGATGTTCTGGCTTCCCTCATTTCTCCTTATTCTACCAATTGTCTATCATCTTCATTGACCCTGGACTTCCCTGGTTTTAGCACTAAAAGTTCCCTGTCCCAGGAAAAGTGTCAGACCCAGGCAAACAAAGATTGTTAGTTACCGTTTTTGGCTTCTCAACTTCCCTCTATTTGACTGTGAGATGCCTCAAAGAATTGAGTGTAACCTCTATTTGTTTTTGACACGTGGTTGATACAAAGCGTTAATAAATAGACAAATTGATGACTGAATAAAAGGAGCATGTCATAGAAGAGTTTTGGAATCAAAAAGATGTGGACTAAAATCTCAGATCGGTCACGTTGGACTATACAACTGACTTCATGTTTACTAAGCCTCAGTTCCATCATGAGCAAAAGGGTGGAGGGGAGAAGAATAATAAGAGCCACTTCATGGGCATGTCATAGGAATAAGATGAGACTATGAGCTCCTAGTAGGCTTGTAAATCACTTGCATGCATAGGCTATGCTCTGTTAATTATAGCAATCCCACATAGGTACCCAATAACTGTCTGTGTAATTAGAGTAATACTTTATGCAAAATGCTTAGAGCACAGTAGATGTTCGCTAAATGAATGCTATTGTTAGTGTTGTTATTACCATTAAAATGAATGAAAAATATCTTGATTACCCAAAATATACAAGCTGCTGTGCTTAGTCTTGGGAGAGATGAACCTGGGGAAAATAAGGTATACTCTGGTTATAGGGCTGGAGCTGTGCTCGCTTAGCTACAATGCAAAGCATGATGTGATAACTCCCAATTAGAACATGGAGCTTCATGCACAGAGTATGTATTCAATGGGACAAAAATATAAATTAATGAAAAAGTAACTGAGTAAAAATATGAAAGCTTGAACTAGTACAAAACATGAATACTTTGAAAAGTGAGAAGTCCTGAGATCTCATCCCTATCCTGCTTGCACTTAGAATGTGCTTTCAGGAGTTTAGTTACTCTCTCTGGAATAAATTCCTTATTTTCAAAACTGGGCCACTTAGTCTCACTTTGTTATTTGTTACTATTGTTAATAGTCAAATACATTTTTCAGACATTAAATTTCCCAGCTACAGAAGTTCTTCTCTTGTTTTGTTAATGCCTCCCAGTATGGCTAAGCTTGTGCTCATTGAGAATGTACTGTGAGCCAGTCAGAACCCAGGGCTTCTAATAGTCACGTAGCAAGATAAACCAAAGGAAACCTTAAACCACAGCTAGGTTAACTAAGCCGATTTAGTCTTTTTAATACCCTCTGGGAAAAAACAAAATGAACCAATACTTCCTTGTTGTTGAACAAACTTCCTGTTGCTATGGCCAGATCATTTTTCATTTACCTAAATAGTCACAGAGGATATTACTGAATTAATAGGACTCTGAGTTCCCTGGAGTTTACTGTCAAGAGCCCACCTGTGTTAACATAGGCACACTATAGAAATAATTGCCAAAGCACAAGTTAGAAGTAAACGACCGGGCTATCTGATTGTGAGATGAAAGCCACTGATGAGTGAAATTCCTGGGAAACTCGGCCTCTCCTAACTATTGAGATTAGTCCTTGTTCCTACTATATTGTGAGTTAAACCTTCTCAAGGATAAAAAGCAAAACCAGAAATCTATTGCCATGAAAATAGGTGTAAAAGAAAGCCTGGGTAACGCATCCTATACTCAAGTTCTCCAACAAGCACTGGCTCCTTTTCTTTCTGTCTGCCACTTGCTCATGCATTAGCCATTTATTCTAATATATTTATAGAGCATCAGTCATAGACAGGGCTGGCCGCTGGAGATAAAGTTGAGAGTAAAATCAAGCAGGAGTTTTACCTTCAGAGAACTTGTGTGGGGAAATAGATCTTCATCCGCTAGGTATTCAGACAACTCTGAAAGAGCAAGGGAGGGGGGCACATGCTATATAGAAAAGCACACTGCTCCTCAAAAGCTTCTACAAGTGAGTTCTGGCCCATTCCTAGAATTCAGAAAAGATGTCTAGACAAAGACAAACCTGGACAAATATGACCAGGAATGAGGTCAAGGAGGGGATGGAGGAGCTTTCCAGGACACAGGAATAGCATTTATTACACTGGTGCAGAAGTAATTGCAGTTTTTGCCATTGCTTTTAATAGAAAGAACTTAGGAGTGGTGAAGAGTATGGAGAATGCAGAGAGCTGACAGTAGGCCAGTGTGGCTAGAGCCAGAAATAAGGTACAAAATGAGACTGGTGAGCGGGTAGACGTCAGAGTAACAAGAACATTATTGACCATTTCAAGGAGCTTTGGCATTTTCCTACAAAGTTCAGAAGATGACAAAGACACGTTCTTTTAAAAAGAGGGTGTTAGACAATTAGATTTACAGTTTAGACTTTTACTCACGTTGTTTTGAACCGATTAGCAAAAGGCCAAAGTAGATGACAGTAGACTAGTTAAAAGACTATGCTCATGGTTGGTTGGACTAATGAAAGAGTGGTACAAATGTAGAAAAGTGAATGAAATTGGGATACCTAAAAAGACATGTTATTTGAGTGAAATGTGACAAATGCATACCTTACAAAACTGTGCAAGGTTGAAGGCCCTGCTAATAGCCACCTCCTTCCCACATGCAAAAGAAGTATCACAAGTCAAATCGCATGACATTATTATATTTGTAGGTCAAATAAATGGCTGGATATTGGCAATTTCATGGGGTTCCCTCTCTTTGACAGGCATTCCTTACTTGATATCCATGGTGATTCAACCCAGTCAGTGAAACATAAAATGTGGACTTAGGGGCACACACATCCTTTTTCTATTTAACATGTATACCAAGATTTCTCTTGCTATAGGCATTTGTAGGTTCAGGCTTCTGGAGTAACAATGGGTCATCGGAAAGCTTGGTTCAACACCTTTCTTTGATGGGCCAGAAAATTGCTTGAGAAAGGTTAAGAGACCTTAAATCTAAATAAAATAGAATAATATAATGTAACATAATAAAATAGAAAATGTCATAAAGTCCTTTGAGCTGTAGCTAAAAGTAAATCCTGAAATATGGGAGAATATTTGTGTAAAGTGATTCAAGTACAATACTCCGACCTTGAGGAAGGTGGTCTGCAAGACTTAGGATTGCAAGGATAGAGTTAGATGCCTTTCCAAATCACGAGAAATGGGACACCTAGAAGAATCAGAATGACTACAGAATTTGGGTGGATAAGGATACACCTGGTGGATGCTCTGAGGCCTTGTCAATCTGTTGTTACTTTTGTGACAGAGTATCACTGCATGGCACCTTTTCCTTAGAGTACCATTCCCACACATCCATTCAAATAAATTAACACTCTTATCTCCATTGACCCATTTGTCAGACATGCCAAAATGTGGGCTGACCCACATGACCTTTTTGCTGAAAAATATATATAACGAGTGTCATTGGGCCTCACTCTGACAAACCTGGAGTAATGGTTATCATTTGTTTTTCCTTTTCTTCTTTATCATAATCATATCAACTGAACCACACCTGCCATTCTGAAACATAGACTTTGTTCTGGAGAACAGGAAGGACATGCAGAGCTGCTGTTTCAGATTCTTCAAACAGTCATTGAGACAAGATCCTGACAAAAGAGGAGAAACAAAACTCTCTGGCATACCTGTTTTGTGCTAAATTTGGAATAGAATTAGTTTCATGCAACACCCGTAACCTCCTTTAAGACACTGAACTTGAAAGCAACCTGCCCAGTCTCATACAGCTAAAATGTTACAGTCAAGACTCCTCCAAACTTGTTAATTAAGATATATTGTATTATGGAAAAATGCAAAGAGAGTGGATGTTAAGTGTTCTCACCATGAAAATGATAACCATGTGAGGTAATGCATTTGTTAAGCAGCAAGATCTAACCATTTCACAAAGTATATGTACTTTAAAGCATTATGTTGCCAGGCGCAGTGGCTCACGCCTGTAATCCCAACACTTTGGGAGGCCAAGGTGGGTGGATCACCTGAGGTCAGGAGTTCGAGACCAGCCTAGCCAACATGGCAAAACCCCGTCTCTACTAAAATACAAAAATTAGCCAGGTGTGGTTGCCACTGCCTGTAATCCCAGTTACTCAGGAGGCTGAGGCAGGATAATCGCTTGAACCTGAGAGACAGAGGTTGCAGTGAGCCAAGATTGCTCCATTGCACTCTAGCCTGGGCAACAAGAGCGAAACTCTGTCTCAGAAAATAATAATAATAATAATTTAAAAATAAAAATAAAAAAGAAAGTATTATATTGTACGTGATAGATATACAATTTTTTCAATTAAAAAAAAAAAGACTTCAACCCAAGTCCATGAATCTCAGCAAATAGGGACTAGTCACTTCCCATTCTATAATGTTGCCAGAAGGAATCTGGCTAGCATCCTTCTCTGGAGATCAGCTAGTTATCTCCAGGAATTCACTCTCTTTATCTTCCTTTAGACTTAGTCACCATGTTTCTCACTCTGTGGATACTTTCATTAGGTTTCTTGGAGGGCACTAAAAATAAATAGATAGATAGATAGATAGATAGATAGATAGATAGATAGATAGATAGATAGATAGATCAATCAATCATTCAGTTAAATAATTGACGAGAAGCTAAAACATGCCATTTTGTTTTCAGGCCAACACTATCCCAAATGAGCTGGTTGCAATGAACTTGCAAACACAACAAAGAAAACAGAATTCACATAAGTTCTCTGCTAAATTCTCCCATATCGACACTGGAACATCAGGGCTATGAAACACGCAGGAGATGTAAGGGTGAATCAAAGTGCACTCCTTAATTTGTACCACACCAACTCAACAGTAAAATGTGATTTAATTTACTATATAATTTGCTTGTTCAACAAAGCTGAAAGATAACTCACTTAGTGCCACTTTGCTTATAAGTAAGCTGGTAACTGTCGGTGTTCTTCCAGTGAATGGTTTTGTTGTTGATGCCAGAGAAAGCTGTTTGAGTGGAAAATACACAAAATTAAGGGCCTGCTGCTGTAGTATTTGCAATGCACTTCCTTTGTCCTCATCAAGTTTATTTCTGCAAAGAGGCAATATCAGCCCTTTGTTTTTCTAACTCGATGAAGTCACTACGTCTTGCTCAGTGGCACACGGCTAGGGAAAAATGCATTCAGCCAAATTTAGAACCATTTGGAACTCACGAGTTGTGAATTTTGAACCAAACTTGAATCTTTTAAAAGCTCATCTGTTCCACAAAGCATGCCAGCTCGGCTAACAGCCTTGCAGCCTGGGCTGTCCTCTGAGGGCTGAGCTGGGGTCCCCAAGTCCCTCATGTTTCTCCCAATTGACAGATTGGAGTATTACATAGTGCAAAAGCTTAGATGCAATGAGATAGGTGTACTACAAAGCTCTAAAACCTATAACACAGAAGCAGAGATATCCCAAAAAGATGAAATAGAGGTCTCTTTTGTGTTTTGCCAATTTCTTAATATTTTCCATATGTCTTTAGAATCTATTTGTCCTTTTTGTCCACTAACACCATTCTAGCATGGACACATATTAGCCCATATCCCCCTAAGCCTCAAAACCAGTCTCACTCCCACAGGTCTCTCCCACCTGCGGTTCATCGTGCGTATTCTAATCAGATCAATTTCCTGGAATCTCTGCTTGCATGTCTCATGCTTCTGCTCAAAGTCCTTTTATTTATTTATGTCCTCACTTGTTCTTTCATTCATGAGTCTCTCCTGAGCAGCTTCTGTGCACTAGCAACTCCAGCAGGGAAGCTAGAGTGTCTGGCACACAGGGACTCTGGGATGGGAAGCCCTGAGTAGAGGCAGAAACAACAGCCAGCCTTGTCTTTATGCAGGTCAGGTTTTTTGTTTGTTTGTTTGTTTGTTTTAAATCTCAGTGTGATATGTGTCCTGAGAAGGGAATTGCACTGCAATGTTAGGGGTATAGGAAGGTCTGATGAAGGATACCCAAGGCCTGAATCCCGGAGGCGTGGTTGTTCTCTGGGAGGTACCAGAGTGCAAGGGAAGAAGAGTGGGAAAGGAAGAGTTGTCTTAATAGAAGAGGCAGCATGTGCCAAGGAAAACAAGAGCAAGACAGCAGCTCAGGTAACCTCATTTGGGTCACAAACTCCTTCACAAAGCCTGTGGGTGTGTGCACGTCTGAGTGTTAGCAAGCAGGAAAGCGGTGTTGATGATGAAGTGCCGCAGGAACAGTGGAAGAAAGTGAAGCTGGAGAGGAAAGTGGGTGCCAGTTAATGGAGGCCCCATGACAGCCTGCTAATGAGCTTGGACCATGTTCTGAAGATGTGGAGGCATTTTACCTGATAATTCGTCCTTGTCTACAGATCACAGTCCAAATGCCTTTGCCAAGTGTTCAGGGCTTTCTATAATTTGTTTCCAGACTATCTAGAAAAACTAGTCTGTCATTGTTTCCAGGAGCAGACATCTTCACCCAGCTCATACGTATATATAGAGAACATGTCACAGCCTTCTGCCTCTGGTCTCCACATAGGCGTTCACACCACTGGCCTCCAGCTAGAACCATTGATGGCCTCTATTTATCAGGGGTGTGTGGCCTCTTTATGTCTCCTCTATGTGCTCCTTAAATAAATACTGTGCATCTAGCTAAGCATAGAAATAACAGTTAAGAGTTCATTGATTCATTCAATAAATATTTACTGAGCTTGCACAGAACAGAAACTGTCCTAGATGCTGAAGCAACCGTAGTAAATAAGACAAAGCCACCATCCTCATGATGCGAGCATGCCATATTTGGGGGAAGAAAAACAAGTGCATGAACAATTCAAACAGAGCTGAACAGAGAGCAACATGATGGAAGAAATATATGGAGCCACAATAAAGCACAAGAAAGAACTTGACTGTACTTGAACAGTCAGGGAAGGTTGCCAAAGGAAATATTATCTGAGCTGAAACCTAAAGGATTAGTAAAAATTAACAGAAGAGGAGAAGGGGAGAACGTGTTAGGCTGAGGGAGAAGCACACACACAAACCAGGGACTAGAGATGTTGGTGCACTTAGGCAATAAAGCCACCTCAAAATGGCCACAGCATGCAGTGCAGAGAGAATGGTCGAGTTGCTATGAAAGGAGAGGGAAGAGCAGAGTGGGTAGAGATGCTGCTGCATAGCAGTGATGCTGCTCAATCCAGCCTGTGTGCTAAGTCCAAAGCTGTCTTCATCTCACTGCCTGTTTAGTAAAAGAGGCTGAATAAGCAACAGCTAATTTGAGAGGATGGGATTCAGGCATAGAGGAAGGACTATATTCTGTTTTGCTGTGGGGGTCGGTCAGAGAGGTGGGAAAAGCTACAGGGAAAGAATGCAAACCTTCTGAAAGGTAGGAAGGTTCTACAGAGCCATGGGGAAGAATAGCTGAAGGCAGCTGTTCTATAACCCTGAGGAAAAGGGCAAAGAGTAGGTACAAAGGAGTGTGGGAGGAATTTATCTTAAACAGGCTTGTTTACTTACATTGAGGAGGAACTGACCTTTGATCATTGGTGCGCTTGATACTTCCTGAAAGGGGAACAATAAATGTTTATTATCTACAGGTTTTGTGGGCACCAGGTTTTCAGCACTGTGCCTGCACCGAATAAAAAACAAGCAGCTCCAGCTTCTTGGGGCTGCTGTCTGGCTACTGGAGCCAGGCAGTGACCTAGCTGCTCTTATACTGCCTACCTGTGTCTGAATACTCATTTCGTCCATCTGCCAGGGTCTGCAGGACAGACCTGGCATTTTTCACCAAAGGCTGCAATGATAACAGTAATGCAGTCATTATGATGCGGTGATGAAAGGCAGCTGCTGTAGTTTCTGGGGTAGAAGGTGCTGATGAGGTCCTGCCCCACATCCTGTAGCTCACCTGAGCTCACCTGAAGCTACAGGCAAGGTTTTCTTCATACATACAACTTCCTACCTCAAGGACCTATATCTCCATTGCTCTTTGCCCAGGGACTTCTTCTGGAACCAAGATGGCTTTCCCTAAAGCGCACAGGAAGCAACTAAAAAATAGGGAAGGGAGAAGGAAGCAATATTCCTGGGGGAGAATCCTTAACCAATGGAACGTGAGAGTCAGTGGATGTGTGCCTGTCTCCTGAAACTTCAGGTGCCTGGTTCCAGGTTCTCAGCGTGCTGCCAGCAAGATGAGCCCCATTTGTCCAGGGCAGTGACCTGATTTATATGGCTTTCCTCCATCCCTTCTCTGACTTTTTCCATTTTCTCACTTTTGATTCCAGTAACCACTTTCCAAATGAATTACTGGGACCCAAATCCTGGTCTAGGGGTGTGATTTTGAGAAATACAGCCTTCGGTACTGTCACATGACCTAACATAGGCCTAGAATTAAGTTCCTGTCACTTTACCACCTTCCAGGACAATCTTCACAGTTTTTAAGGGAGGTGAGACCAGACATCAGTGCTGCATTGTAAAACTGTCCTTTCAGTAGGGTGTGTGTGTGTGTGTGTGTGTGTGCACACACGCGCGCACACGTGCACACATATGTGTAGAGCTATGATGTAAAGTAATTTTGTTACCAACGTCATGGTCAATAGAGTTTATCATACATCTGCTGTAGAGGGTAGCTATAGAGGATGATTGCTTACGTGGAGACCAACTGGAGACAGTGACAATCGCCCAGAGAAAACATATCCAAGGCCCTAACAATAGTAGTGACAGTGATGATGGAGAGGAGGAAACAGATTGCAGACACATTTAGGAGGACTTAGTTACTCCTTATCATAATGGGTTCTGGGTCCCCCTCCAGAAAGACATGATTGACATGATGAGAATAATAATAATGTAGTGAGAGTCCTGCCAATGGTCTAATGAACCTGAACATGATGTGCCCAGAAAATCAATTTCCTTGGAATAACTCAAGCAAAGCAAAACATACAAAGAGTACAAAGAGTGCTAGGCGCTAAACATGCAATTATAGTTTTCTGAGTTTAAAATTATGTTTGGGTATGTGGTGCACAATCTCTAAAATATAATTACTGAGGAACATAGTTTAATTTGTATCAGTCACAATTTACGGCTTGTCTATGTTTATAGAAATGATTATGGTTTGAAGCTTCTTGTGCCTTCCTTGATGCATAAAAAGTGATTATCAAGCCTTCAGCAGCAGCCGCCTTCCCTGAGAATTGGCAGAAATGGGCCCTTTAATCAGGAACAAGATCCTACAGAGCCAACGTATGCAAATATGCAATCTCAGAACAACAGCTCACTTTTTATAATGAGAGAGTTGGAAAGAACCATAGTGAGCCAAAGCAGCAAGTGCCCACCTAAGAGAATGCCAATAATTCACAGTTACTGAGCACGGAAGTCTATACTCCCTCCTACATCATCTCGCCACATCCAAACACAAGCCAGTTTCTGCCATCAACCTAACATGTTAATACTGTCATTGTTTCAAATAAACTATCAAATTGATCAGCTGCCAGCCATTTTTCAAAAGACTTTATGAGAACAGACTCTAGAAGGTTTTCAACTGTTGATGATTACTCATCAATGCTGCTATTAACTCATAATATGACCTTAGGTATGCCATTTAACTGCTTTGGGTTTCCAATTTTCTCATTTTTGTAATAAGGGTGTGAAACAAAAGGCTTCAAAAGGCCCCTCTAGCTCCCAAAGATAATGTCTCCATATGAATAGAAGTATGATAATTCTTTGAAAAGCTATTCAATGCGAGTATACACATTCACAATCATAGATGCATGCATACCATATTTTAGCTGTGAAATCTCAAATGACATAGGATTTGATTTATACATAAGAAAGAGAAAAAGCAATATAAACAATGAGTTTGCATGGCCTTACATTTAATATGTCACTTAGATGCAGCTTTGTTGTCCAAATTTGTCAAAAACTTTACCAGGATAGATACTGGTAGAAAAGATGTGAAACTTAGAGGAATGCCTCTCTTATTATAGAGCAGCTCCCACCCACTTCCTAAAAGCAATCCATCTGTTAGGTCAATCAGAGGCTGCACCCTGTTCTTTGGAGGGTAGTTATTTCTTTTTTTCCATAAGAGTAAAAGGTATTGAAGAGAGCCAGAAGAGAAGTGCAAATGCTTTTAAGAGAATACTCAGATCTGAACATCATTATTAGGAGGCATTCAGACAGTTCTTCACAGGCACAAAGTGCTCCCCAATCATCACATTAATTTTGTATGAGCTAAATGCTATGGAATTTGTCATACTATGGCCCAAAGTGGGTTTGAAAACTATAAACACTTTCTTACAGGATAACTGTGTAAGAAGTCACTTTCTGTGAGCTCCTGAATAATAGTATCTCCCAGGGGACTTATTTTTCAGCCAACCACAGGAGTCCCAAGAGCAGAAGGGGTTGGTTGGGGTCATAGACTAGAAATGCAGTGTTCAGTAGGAGGATCAGGTGGGTCATTGAGATGGTGACATTTGAGCAAAGATGTGGAGAGGAGGAAGAATGTGGCCATGAGGATACCTGAGTCAGGTGCAATTCTAGCAGTGGGAAGATCTAAAGCAAAAGCCCTGAGACGGAAGCCTGTCTGATGCCTTTGAGGAATATCAAGGCCAGTGAGGCTGGAACAGAGTCAGTGAGAAAAGAGTAGGAAGATAAGTTAGAAAGGTAACAGGAAAGTAAGTTCACAGAGAATCTTAGACATTATAAGGGCTTTGGCTTTTATGCTGTGTTAGCTGAGAAGCTACTGGAAGGTTTTAAGCAGTGAGTCATGTAGTTTGTTTAAAAGCATCACCCTGGCAGTGCAGTGCTGGAGTCTGTACAGGGGCAAGAAAACGATGAGGAAGATCAGTTAGGAGGCAAATGTTGTAGTCTAGGAAAGAGGAAATGGAAATGGTGGCTCAGAATAAATAGATCAGTAGAGGAGGGGAAGATGAGATTCTGGATATACGTTTTGAAGGGCGAATTAAGAGGACCTCAATTCTGAAGGTTTGAATGTGCGATATGAGAGCATAAATCTGAATGATTCCAAGTTGACTGACCTGCACACCAGAAGGGTGGAATTGCCATCAACGGAAATGGAGAAAACTAAGTCATGGGAGATAAGTCAAGGATCTGGAAAGAAAATGCTAAGTTTAAACGGACTATTGGAAACCCATAAATGCATTTCAGGTAGACAGTTGGATATACAAGCCTACAATTCTGGGCTGGGCTTAAATATTTTATTACCAAAAGCATCCAGGTAGAATTTAAAAACAAACAAACAAAAAACAATAAAACTATAATAGGGCCCAGAATATCCCCCTTCTTGCTATACCCCCAAAGGAAATGAAGTCAGCACCTTGTAGAGATATCAGCACTCCTGTCTTCGTTGCAGCATTCTTTACAAAGCCAAGATATGGAAGCAATCTAGAGTCCATTGACAGACGGATGGATAAATAAATTTTGGCATGCGTGCACATGCATGCACACATACACACACACAGAGGAATATAATTCAGCATTACAAAAGGAGATTCTGCCACTTGCAGAAACATGGAAAAACTTGGAGGACATCTTAGTAAGTGAAAGAAATCAGACACAGAAAGAAAAATACGACGTGATTTCATATATGAGGAACCTAAAAAATGTTAAATACATAGAAAGAAAGTAGAATGGTGGTTACCAGGGCCAGGGACTGGGGGGATGGGGAGATGTATATCAAAAGATACAAAGTTGCAGTAATGTAGGATGAGTAAGTCTAGAGATCTAATGTATAGCATGAGGACAGTAGTTAATAATATTGCATTGGCCGGGCGCGGTGGCTCACGCTTGTAATCCCAGCACTTTGGGAGGCCGAGGCGGGCAGATCACGAGGTCAGGAGATCGAGACCACAGTGAAACCCCGTCTCTACTAAAAATACAAAAAATTAGCCGGGTGTGGTGGCGGGCGCCTGTAGTCCCAGCTACTCGGAGAGGCTGAGGCAGGAGAATGGCGTGAACCTGGGAGGCGGAGCTTGCAGTGAGCCGAGACTGCGCCACTGCACTCCAGCCTGGGTGACAGAGCGAGACTCCGTCTCAAAAAATAATAATAATAATAATAATAATAATGCATTGTTTATTGGAAATTTGCTATGAGTAGATTTTAGGTGTTCTTACCACACATATAAAAGGTAAGTATGTGAGGTGATGGATATGTTAATTTGATGGACTGTAGTAATCATATATATGTATGTCATGTATATTACATGTATATTTTGTATATACGTATATCAAAACATTATGTTGTCCACCTTAAATATAGACAATAAAAAATACAGAAAATAATGAAGCCATTAGACTGGATGAGAGCAACACACAGAAGTGAGGATGGAAAGAAAAGAACAAACTAGCAGCCTGGATTCCTGAGGCTTTGCAGACTGGAAGGAGACATTAGAAAAGTACATCATGAAAGAGCCAAACAGCAGCCACTGGAGGTAGAAGTGAAACCAGGAGAGGACCGTGCTGGAAGCCAGGTGAAGAGAGGACCCTGCTGGAAGCCAGGTGAGGAGAGGACCCTGCTGGAAGCCAGGTGAGGAGAGGACCCTGCTGGAAGCCAGGTGAGGAGAGGACCCTGCTGGAAGCCAGGTGAGGAGAGGACCCTGCTGGAAGCCAGGTGAGGAGAGGACCCTGCTGGAAGCCAGGTGAGGAGAGGACCCTGCTGGAAGCCAGGTGAGGAGAGGACCCTGCTGGAAGCCAGGTGAGGAGAGGACCCTGCTGGAAGCCAGGTGAGGAGAGGACCCTGCTGGAAGCCAGGTGAGGAGAGGACCCTGCTGGAAGCCAGGTGAGGAGAGGACCCTGCTGGAAACCAGGTGAGGAGAGGACCATGCTCGAAGCCAGGTGAGAATGGAATTTCAAGGAAGAAGAGGGAGTGATGGTGTCGGACATTGCTGAGAAGCAAAGTAGATGCACACTGACAACTGATGACTGAATCAGACTGAGAACTGAGGGCTTCAGGAGGAATCGGGAGATGGAGCCAAAGCTTTTGCTGCAAAGGGAAGAGGGGTGGTAACTGTTTGGGAGAATGTGGTCAGGAGGAATTTTTTTTTCTCTGTTTTAAAGATAAAATAAATAGCAGTATATTTAAATGTTGAAATGATGAGGATAGAGGAAATCTTTATCCACAGAGAATAGAGGCATGCTGAAGCAATGTGATGGGATATTGTGTGCTGTGAAAGGACTGGCTGTTAACTACGGTTAACACCCAGGAAGTCAGGGTATCTGGTGTGAAGGCCACCAGGTGTGTAGATAGTGAGGTGGCACTGGGTGACATTATTTACCCAATCAGCCATTCATACTTTACTATGTTTCACACTCTCTGCCTGCTGTTCTCCCACTGATTCTTCTAGGTGCAACCCACAAGCTACTTTGTTCAAACTTGAGCTGTCCTGTTACCCTCTGGGACGGTTAGGAAAAACTCTAAAGTCTGGCTGGGTTTTTTTCTTTCGACATAAAACCAAACATGTGCTTAAAGCACAAGCAAAATAGTCATGAGACAAGAGAGAAATTCAAGGTCAATAAGCTTTCTTTAGAATTACACAGCTAGGAAATTTAGTTTAAAAAGCTGTTTCAACTTCAGAAATTCAAAATAATGAAATTTGAGTTTGAATTGCACATAAGAAGAGAATCGCCATTATGTTTTTAGTGCAGATTAAGTCACAGAATCTTAATCTTCCCCTGCCCGAAAGCCACATGTTCTGGTCCCATGATAGCAGCCTAAAGACAGCACAGAAAAGTCACATTTATGTAGCTGCTGGTAGAAGTGACTAGAACTGCAAATTTGAGTCTTGTCAGTGGAGAGAAGCTGCAAACAAGATCAGAGGAACCACAGCTTCTGTCAACATGCATGTAAAGATATAGAGTTGGAGATCCACGAGCATCAGCAGCAGGTAAGAAAAAGTCAGGAAAATTTTGACCCTCTTAATCCCCCGTTGCAACCCTTCATTCCAATCTGTGTATCTGGGATACAATTCTTTTTTTTTTTTTTTTTTTTTTTTTTTTTTGAGATGGAGTCTCTCTCTGTTGCCCAGGCTGGAGTGTGGTGGCACCATCTTGGCTCATGGCAGCTTCCGCCTCCCGGGCTCAAGCAATTATCCTGAGTAGCTGGAATTACAGGCGCACACCACCACGCCTGGCTAATTTTTGTAATTTTATTAGAGACAGGGTTTCACCATGTTGGTCAGGCCAGTCTCGAACTCCTGACCTTGTGATCCGCCCACCTTGGCATCCCAAAGTGCTGGGATTACAGGCACAAGCCACCGTGCCTGGCCTGGAATACAATTCTAATGCCTCCCCTGATATATGAGACCCATTGCTTGCTCACTTCTTGGCCTGCTTCCTTCTCTGTATCCTTGAACCCTAATCCCACCATGGGTTATATTTGCTCACCCCCAGATCTCTGCATGTACTGCACTCCCCTTACCTGACATGCCCATCATTCTTGCCTGTGTCAAGCTAACTCTTTTACTTTCAGGTCTCAGAAGAATGGTGACTTCCCACCAGAATCCTTCCTTGACACTGCAGCAATCTTGAAACAGCCAACACGTATACAGCTGTTACTATTCATGAGTTATTATCCTACGAACTTCATAGAGATTGACACACTCAAACCTCACAAACAATATTATGGTTATTATTATTTTCATTTTACAGATGAGAAACATTATGCTCAGACAGGTCAAGTAATTTTTAAAGTCGTACAGCTAATGAATGTCAGAGCCAGCATTTTCAGAGTCATGACCAGCCAGCCCACGTCTAGAGACCCACTCCGAAGCTTTACTCTAGGCTGTCCTTCATAAAAGGGTGTAGAAGTTGCAGATTTCAGAAGGTTTATTGTATTTTTTTTTTCACTCGTAAACAGCTTTCCCACTGGACCTGAGTGTGGTTATAAACATTTAAACTCTACCTCCTGAAACTGGGTGTGTGTGGCCTGGTTGCTAGAATCAACTTCAAATGGCCTCCTATGCTATCTTAAGTCAGGTAAGAAAATGAAAATACATTTAGTTGGAAGATTTACTGATAGAAATGTAGAGTAGCTGCTTTACCCTCCTAGTATTTAAAATAACTCCCCATACAACATGTCCCAGTCATTACCACCTGCTTTTACTAAATGGAAAATTATTTCACACAGAGGCTTGTTCGTGTACACTTTGGTTAGGTTTATTTTGCTTTAAGATATATGATTTCATTCATTAATTCATTCGTTAATGAAGAGTCTAGCTTTAAACAAATGTGAAGGTCACAGCTAGGAAGAAGTAGATCCTGGATTTTAGCTTAAGAAATATATCTCAGATTCAGGACCCTCAACACAGACTACTGCACTGGAACGTATGAGAGAATGTTCTGAGAGCATTAACAAAACAAGGCTAACTCTGTTAAGTGTTCAGTGAAGGCTTCAGAGAAAACCCATCATTTGAACTGTGATAGAATTACAATTCTGTAAGTCAAAAAGGCTATGCACACATTCAACACCCAGAACCAATAAAAATCTTCAGCACTGCTCTCGCCAGGCAGGTGCACTCCCACTCTGTGTGTGCTTCCCTTTCTCTGCATGTCCTTGTCACATCCACCTTCTCTACATAGATGTTCCTGAGACTTTCTAAGAGGAAACTCTTGACACATCTTGCCTGAGTTATTCTTTCGGCAATAACCAAATCCAGCCTCCTGGCATCTCGCCCAACATTTTGTACCTCTTATATAACTTAGTTGGTAATCTGTCATCCAGTCCTTTTTGCACAGGCACTATTTATGGCATGATAAAAAGAACATTTGCTGTAAAGATAAACGCCATGATTTTGAATCCAAACCAGGCATGTCCCTCGTCATTATATTCAATCTCTCAGATCCTTCATTTTCTCTCCTATACAATTGAAATAATAATACTCCTCTAATAAATGTGGCAAATTACTTAACTTTCTCCTCAACATTTGTCTTCTGTACAGTGTCTTGCATAGTATTCAGAAAGGTGCTGCAGATGTCTCATGAATAATGAAAGATTTGCTTCAAACATTATTGGAATTATGCATATGGGCTGAGTGTTAAGAGAACATAATAGCAAAACAAACTTCCTGATAAGGGAAAAGACAGAAGGAGATATGAAATACTGCAACCATCTTTCCAGGCCCTCATTGTGGAGCGTCACTGGGACACCCACGCTCCCAACTGCAGACTTCCCCCACCTGTGCTAATATGTTCAAGGCACACCCTGAAGTGTTTACTACTAAGAAATGAGAGAATCTTGAGTCTCAGAAATATAAGAATTTGAGTTAATTCAATGTGGATAAAGGAGCACTGCTGACACTCCTAAAAATTAGTGTGACCAAAGAAAGTGATAGCAGTCAATCTGATTCTTTGTTGGCATGAGTGTTACCGTCTGCACTGATTTTTTTGTTAAAAAAGTTATTATTATTTGTTATATGTTCCATAGAATTTTTTTTTCTTTTTTTTTTTTAGACAGAGTCTCACTCTGTTGCCCAGGCTGGTGTGCAATGGCATGATCTCAGTTCACCGCAACCTCCGCCTCCAGGGTTCAAACGATTCTCCTGCCTCAGCCTCCTGAATAGCTGGGATTACAGTTGCCTGCCACCATGCCTGGCTAATTCTTTATATTTTTAGTAGTGATGGGGTTTCACCATGTTGGCCAGGCTGGTCTCGAACTCCTGACCTCGTGATTCACCCACCTCGGCCTCCCAAACTGCTGGAATTACAGGTGTGAGCCACCAAGCCCAGCCCCATAGAAAGTTTTAAGAGGATTTTGGAGACAAATCAGTTTTAGTTCTTATTAGCTATTTGACTTTGCATAAATGAACTGCCTAGTCTCAGTTTTCTCATCTATAAAAATAAGAAAAATGCAGCAGCTGCCATCAATGCACCAGCACTCCAACTGCCTTTAGATTTCACCTTTAATAAAGACTTATACAAATTGTCATTGCAACCCCTTCCTGGGTCTTTTCCTGGGCAAGGGGTTCTGAGATCAAGGACAGAGAAAGTCCTGAGTGTAGCAGATGTTGGAGCCCCTGGAAGCCCCTTACCCAAGATGACTGGAGAGCTGGTTGATAAACATCCATTCACTCCCACCCCTTCTCTTCTTTGAAATTTCTCTGAAGCAATTTACATTGTATCCCAGATTTCTCCAACAGCATTACCTTGTTACACACAGGGATAATTTGCTTGAGAGTACATCATTTATTTGCTGCTTTTCTTTCCTTGCCTTACTTCCTCACCCTCCTACCAGAAAATGCTGGGATCCTTCAGTTTCTGAAGAGACGCAGAACACAGCAGAGGATAATATTATGTAACATCTGAGTGATTTCATGTCATAAGCTTGGCACACTTCTTGGCCCATTTTATCTATTTGGGTTCAGTCAGAAATCAGAGCAGTTGGAGATATATCTGAAGCAATTTATTGCAAGGAATCAGCTTACGTGATTGTGGGGCTAGCTAGGCAGGTCTGAAATCTCCATGGCAGGTTTCTGGGAACGTTGGTTGGAACTCTTGGACAGGAGCTGGTGCTGCAGTTCACAGGCAGAATTTCTGCCTCCAAAGGAAGCCTCAACTCTGCTTTTAAGAACTTGCAACTGTTTGAATCTGACCCACCAAGATTATCTAAGGAAATCCTCCCTTACTTAGAGTCAATGAATTATGGACTTTAATCAGATCTACAAAATACTTTTATAACAAGTATTGCTTAGTATTTGATTGAAAACTGGGGATTGAAGTCTAGACAAGTGAACATATTAGACCATCATACCCAAAATAAGTGGTCAAAAATTGCCAAATTATTATTCTTTATCTTATGTTATTAAAAAATAACTATATTTTATTTGATTATACTTAATTATAATTTATTATATAATATATGTAGGAAAAGTGTATAAAAAACAAAATAATACTCATTTACAAGTCCTCCATGAAAAGATTATACCACTGGCCATGCATTTTACCTGCACAACAATGCTCTGCTTTTGCCCTGTTACACTGCATACCCTTCACTTGACAGTCTATAATGAGCATATTCTTATCTAACAGATTTTTTTTAGGACTTCAGCTTTTTTAATAACTACAAAGTATTTTATCATCTATATACATCATTTTATTAATTTCATACTCTTTGGGTTCTTCCTACTTTTTACTTCTTTGCTGAATCACCTTGTATATAAATCTTTACCTGCATGTTAGGATAAGTTCCTGTTTATTAACTGGTCTAGTTGATTCTTGCAACTTGTTCTGCAAGAGGAATATGTTCTGACGCTCTAAAGCATCCACTGTATGTAGTGAATTAACTTCTCTCCTACATATCTACAATGGTACTACTAGTTTTGGGGTATCCTTGCGAGGCGTTGGAAAAGAGTCACTGAAATCATGTTCTGAGTACCATGATTCAGATGAAGACACCCAGTTAAGAAAAGCTGGTAGAAGATTTGGAAAGGTGAGCTAATTCTTTAAAAGTTTGTTGAGAATAAAGTTGCCAACCTATTCCCTTCCTTTCAAATTTTGTAAGTAATTTATTTTTAAAATCTAGAGAAGAAGAAGACAGATCAATGGTTGTTTGATATTACTGGAGGAAGAGAGCGTGGTTATCAAGGAGTAACTCAATGAAGTTTTTCAGGTGATAGAATTTTTCTAAATTCTGATTTAGGTGGTGGTTAAATAACTCTGTATGTGTGTTAAACTCTACAACTGCACAGAAAAGAAGTCAATTTTACTGCATGATAATTTAATAAAGAGGAAAATAGGATAAGTAGAATGAAAAACAAAAAAAAATGGGGTATGGAAAGGATTTTGTGCAGAAGGATTAAAGCGCAGAGTCTTCTGAAAGTTTAATGCCATAATTTAGAGCACTAAACATTTCAGTTTTCCTCTGAATCCTTAGATTTAAGGACTTCAGTGTTTAGTATCATCATTTACAACCAAATAAAAAATTACAATTTCCCTTTATACGAGATTTCTCTAAATGAAACAAACTTTCTCAGTAAAAAGATCAATCTTTTCTACCTTGATTATTTTCAAGTGAGAATTTATTTACATTTTTAATATTCATTTTCTAAACGTTTTCCACATTCACGCTTAGATTAAAATGTTCGGCTAAATATTCAATCATTCAAATGCATAATCATCAAGAATTGCGTAAGGAATTTCAGCAACATGTTAAAATATGGAAACTCAGTAGAAATTTTAAAGTTACCTTCATGCAAAACATAATCGATACATTTTATTTTATAAGTTTGGTGCACAGAGACTGGAAGTTATAGCTGTCTTGGTTTTGGACCCAGGAGATCTAATCTGTTCATTGGCTTTGACCAGCCTCTTGGGAAGATTTAAGGTGAGGTTTCTGCAAATAACTGAATGAACAGTAGTGAGTTATGATAACCTTCTGAAAGCTGAATTCACATGTTGTAAAATGGTCCTCTCCTGTTATCGCTGGTTCTGTATACCTGTTCTCATGTGTACAGATTCCTTGGGCCAACCCTGCTTTTCCCTCTTTCTTGCTTATGGTTTGCAGGAATTGCTGTAGAATGTGCTGGAAATGCAACATCCTGAGATAGACAGGGACTGACTGGACCTGCCTCAGTTCTGTTACAGTTTCCCCCCAAACAGGATGCCCTTCACTGCCTTAGCCCAGAGGGTCATGATTCCCACTGGGTATGAAACCCAGAGTGGGTTTCTTTCTGAAATCCCTTAGATATGGTGCAAGTGAGGAATGGGCTGATGAGACTCCATCTGCCCTGGCATCTTTCTTGAGCCTTGAGGCCTGACTCGAAATGAATTCTAGCCTTCTGTTATCCCCAGCTGCCTATCTGAAAGTAATACATCTGCTTCATGTAGCTTGTGTGTGTGGGTGTTTTGTCTCACTGGACTCAGACAAGTTGCTAACCAGTGCACCGTGAACCTGCTTAACCACATGCACTCTCCTCTGCATTATGGACAAGGGTCTTTGAAGTTGTTTCCAACCCATGAGGGCTGTGAAATCCGTGGGGTAAAGAAGCTATTCCTTATGGCCCTTGAGATTTACAGTAAGTAGATGGTAGGGTCTCATTTAAGCCACTCTATTTTAAGGTGCACTGCTTTGCCCTCTTTTCTCCCTCCTCTCCTGGCACTAACTTCAGAAAATTTTACTTTAAACCTTTTAGCAACAGTTTGTTCAGCTATTTCTTTTGGTGGGAGAAGACAGATGAGCACAAGCGCAAGATTTCAAGATATCCTAAGGTGATTTTAAGAGCTACAAAGGCCTTTATATGTCACTTCTGTCTCTCTCCAGCTTCATCTTAGTCCAAGCTTTCTTCATCTTGCAGAAATTTTTTTATGGGTGTCTCCCAACCCTCCTGTCACATTAATATGATTTCTCCATAGATATTCATCCCTTTTGTGGGTGATGCAGGCAAAGACAAGTCCAAGAGAAAATAACTGGCCTTCAAAGGGCAGTCTCCAGCAGGTCTAACTTAGAGATGGGTAGTCCATGGACTCTGAAGTGTTTTCTAGCCAGCGGGAGTTAGGAACAGCCTTGCCAAACACAAGGCCAGCAAGGTGGTAGCTTAAGACCCCAAGCAGAAGATAAGTAAGTGTTCGCTATAAACCCACTTGTCTGATGTATTAGTTCTCTATGTGTTCCTCTTTCACATTTTCTGGTGCTATGACAAGATGCAGTGAGGATTAGGAGTCCATGGGTAATATCCTTCTTTCCCTCATGAGTTTAAAAATAAGCATAAAAATGGCATGAGAATCAGAGGAATGAAGATCCAAAGAATCAGCTTTCTAGCTAACTAAACCAGTGAGAGAGGACATGGACACACATCTGCAGCCATGTGAGTTTGAAAACACTTTCCCTTGAGTCAGCAGACTCACCTGTACAGGTCCTGGCATGGATGGACCACTCCAGGCCTCGCCTGCGAGGGCACAGCAGGGAGCCAGAGCGGAATGCACGTGTCCAATGCAGAGGGAGTGGGCTGCCCTAAGGATGCCTGGCTCCATCTCCAAAACTCACTAGTCAGAAAGGCAGCTCTCCTCCCATGGAAAAGAATGAGTGAGGGAAGGAAGAAAAACCTGGCGTGGTACTTGAGCTGAAGTCCCCCACTAAGGCTACCAGCATCCCAGGGAAATTAACATGCATCCTCTCCCTGCTTCCAACCTGCTGACCCTGGGCCTTTTTTTAGGAGAGAGGCACATGTAAGATGACACTTAAGCTAAAGTAGATGCTACCCCCAGAAGGCAGCTTGGCTGTGCCAGGGGAGATGTCAGGGCTAGCAAGGAGAATGTGAGGATATTGAGCACTTAATTGCGAGTCCTGGAAATTCAGAGTTTTAGGTTGTAATGTCATGGTGGAAAGGTTAGTAGTAACTTAAAGGCAGAAAGGTAGAAATAAATTCTCATACCAGCATACTCCCAGAAAAAAAAAAATCTGCTATATTAAAGCCACATGCAGTATGAGGTGGCCTATAAAATAACCCAGGACCCCCAATGGGGTAATTGCCTCCAGTGGGTTCTATTTTATTAATATTAAGAATGGTGGAAGCTCCCTTTAAGAGCAATGCAAACTTTTCCACCAAAGTCTAGGTGTGGACCAGCTGGTGGGTGAAAAATGAAGGTGTCCGAGACTGAGGACTTAGCCTTAAAAAGCCTCCAACATGATGGCATTCCTTTGAAGTCCCTTATTTACTCTATCTTAAAAATTCACGAGATTTTTGACAGTCTCTCACACAATACTTTCATTTTTGCTTTGATATAAAAATAGGACTTAAATTACCTACCATTAAGAAAATGGATGCTTTCTGGGAGGATGTGGTATGCTTTGCCCTTGGTCCTGCACTTCCCACGCAGGTCTCTGAGTAACTCCCCAGAACTCATTCTGTCGTATAGTCTCAGGCTTGAGAAACACTGTTTATGTGCAGTATCCATTCATCTATCCATCCAACAAATATTTACTAAGCAATAATTATTCATAAGGCATTCTACATGTAAGATATAGTCAAAATCTCAAGGAGTTATGACTTCTAATAGACGAGTTTAAAATTTTCATTTACAGTAAGAAAACAAATGCCACCTGCCTCTTCCAGTAATTGGTAGAAAGTAGGCATTTTTAATGGTATTTTATATCATTACATATTTTCATTATTATCCTAAGAATGCATTGAGAACAAAGGCAAATAATAATGGATTTTCACTTGGAAAGAAAGGGGAATCTTAAAAGTCTTGGCCAAAACAGTAAAAAGAACCAACAGCTGATGGGAATGTAAATTAGTTGAACCATTGCGGAAGACAGCGTGATGATTTCTCAAAGACCTAGAATCAGAAATACCATTTGACCCAGCAGTCCCATTACTGGTTATATACCCAAATGAATATAAATCATTCTATTATAAAGATACATGAATGTGTATGTTCATTGCAACACTATTCACAATAGCAAAGACATGGAATCAACCCAAATTCCTATCAATAATAGACTGGATAAAAAAATGTCATACATATACATCACAGAATACTATGCAGCCATTAAAAGAATGAGATTATGTCTTTTGCTGGGACATGGATGGAGCTGGAAGCCACTATCCTCAGCAAACTAACATAGGAACAGAAAACCAAACATTGCTTGTTCTCACTTATAAGTGGGAGCTGAACAATGAGAATACATGGACCCAGGGAGGGGAATAACACACACTGGGGCCTGTCAGTGGGGTGGGGCATGGGATGGGAGAAAGAGCATGAGGAAAAATAGCTAACGCATGCTGGGCTTAATTCCTAGGTGATGGGTTGATAGTTGCAGCAAACCACCATGGCACACATTTACCTATGTAACAAACCTACACATCCTGCACATGTGCCCCGGAACTTAAATAAAATAAAATAAAAACAAAGAGAAGAAAAATACAACAGCAACAAACATTCCCTAGTGCCCTGTTTTTGTGACCTTCCTTAGGTTGAGGATCTCTTAGTTAATAAAATAAAAATCTGTTGCCTAATCTCAAACAATACTGCATGTATGAATGACGTAGCTTAGCATGTGGTTATGTATAGGCATACGCATTACCTTTTTGATCCATTAAATAATGTTACACCAACAAGAACATACACTCCTTAAATCAGCAATTATTCTGTAGCACCTTTGCTCAATAGAAATACAGTGCAAGACACATACACAGTTTTAAATTTTCTTTTCTTTTCTTTTTTTGAGGCTGGAATCTAGCTCTGTCACCTAGGCTGGAGTGAAGTGGCACAATCCCAGCTCACTGCAACCTCCACCTCCCGGGTTCAAGTGATTCTCGTGCCTCAGCCTCCTGAGTATCTGGGACTACAGGCACATGCCACCACGCCTGTCTAATTTTTGTTGTTGTTGTTGTTGTATTTTTAGTAGAGACGGGGTTTCACTGTGTTAGCCAGGATGGTCTCCATCTCTTGACCTCGTGATCGGCCCGCCTCAGCCTCCCAAAGTGCTGGGATTACAGGCGTGAGCCACCACGCCCAGCCAGTTTTAAATTTTCTAGTAGCACATATAAAAAGTAAAAAGAAACAGGTGAATTTTAAAAATAAAATACATCCTAAATATGGCCACTTCAACATGCAATCAATACAAAATTATAAATGAAATCTTTTATATTGTTTTCTATTGTCTTCAAAATCCAATGCATATTTTATGCTCACCCACATCTCTATCCCAACTAAATACATCTCTTGTGCTCAATAGCTGCAGTTACTCATGTCTGCGATATTGAACAGTGCAGGTACAGACTACAAGGCTTTAGTTAAAAGTCCAAAAAATCTCCTATGAGGAGCTTATCATTAAAAAAAAGAAGTATGTGTTTAAATTTTATTTTAATCATGGACATTGATAATAACAATCCTCAGTGGAATTCATTCTAAATTTATTGACCTCTTCTTAAGTCGCATAAATTAAACAATATTAGTTTTGGATAAAAGTAGTAGTTATGAACGTTACAAAGGGCAGGTCTGAAGTAAATCAATTATTTGTTCTTATCCTGAATGGTTCTGTATTACTAGGGTTTTCGGTTACCTCTGTTGCTAAGAGTTTTTATTTTCTGTCTTTTCCATCATTATCAGGCCCTTGTACACTCTTAACCTATTGCCATGGTGTTTGACTCCTTACTCTAATACACACGCACACACAAACTTACACTCTATAGAAAATGCTACTACATGAGTTAAAATGTACATAAAAATGATGTATTTTTGGTATGAGAGACTGAAATATTCTCCCATAAATAAAAAATGCTTTATCAACTTCCTTTTGCCTCAGCTAACCTCAGCATAGTGGTAGTTAGAAGATACATGAAGTTCTTTCCAGTAAAGAATTACAGTGTTTCTTTATTCAATTGTTTACTTATTTTGATGTGTCATATTTAAATATACTAAGACAGTTTTCTGAAATCCCATAGAAACTATCAATGCTTTTTTTAGAAAATGCCATTTGACTATAAAGAAATTTAATTATTTCTCATAGTATTAATTATTTTTGAATACAGAAAAGATCTGAGGATATTTAGAATGCTTGTGTTTAGAAATATAATACCCATGGAGGTATTTAGCTCCCCTCTGAGAGTTTAAACATCTCATTTGTGTAATCACATTACTAACACTGTCACTACAAAGAAAATTTCAAGAAGTAGAATAGCTATTCGTTGTGCACCACTCAACACAAAAGTTCAATAACTTCATACAACATAAAGAATGGGAATACACCTGAGGTAACAATAACAATATGATAGTAGCATATGATAATATAATATTTATTCTATTAATATGATAGGGATAATAACATAATAGCATAATATATAATGTAATAATATAATATTAACACATGCTACTATTATAATAATGTAACATTAACTACTTAGTATAACCTAGGTAGTATACTAAATATTTTATATTCATTTTGTCATATAATCTTCACACTGACCTTGGAAGGTATACGCACTTATTCTACAGAAAGGAAACAGGCAATTTGAGAGCCATGTAGCTGCGTAGTGATGGAGCTAGGGTGGAAGAAAACACACTTCTCTCTGACTCTAGATCCAAACTCTTAACCATTGTGTCACACTGCCACACTTTGTCAAATTATATTTATTGGAGGAGCAAACTGACCAAAGAAGGAGAATGACTATAAAAGGTGTCCTTCTAATCTAATCAGTGTCATTGCCATATCCAGAAACCAAGTCTTCTTACTCAGGGCCATGGTTATTCAACAATGATGGTCTGAGTGTATTAATCTAGCCACAGAGTGTTTTTATAAATATCAGTTGTTCTACAGCAAAGAAGAAACTATTCTTGTTGCAGCATTATTCACAATAGTCCAGATAAACTAATTGGCCATTGATGGATAAAGAAAATGTGATGTATGTGCATATATATGCATACATATATGTGTATATATACATTATTTATATGTTATGTCTATATCTATATCTCTATATAATTCCACCTTAAGTAAGAAGGAGAGACCCTGTCATTTGCAACAGCATGGATGAACCTGTAGGACATTATGTTAAATGAAACAAAACAGGTGCAGAAACACAAATACTACATGATCTCACTTATGTATGTAATAAAAAAAAGTTGAACTCACGGAAGCTGAGAGTGGAATGGTGATTGTGAGGGACTGGGAAGAGGACAAAAATGGGTTGATGTTAGTCAAAGAATGCACAGTTTTAGTTAAGCAGTTGAATAAGTTCTGGAGATCCAATGTAAAGCATGGTGAATACAGTTATTAATACTATATCGTATACTTGACATTTACTGAGAGAATAGATCTTTAATGTTCTAACTACAGGGAGAAAAATGATACTATTGAGCTGATGGATGAGTTATCTTGAGAGCGATAGACAGTTCACAATACATACATAATAAAAGCACCATGTTTTAAGTCTTCCATACGTCCATTTTTTATTTTTTAATGCTTGTGATCTTCATTCACATGCAATTCCAATCAGGTGGTTACCTAGGCAGAGGCTATGGTCTCTAAGACGTCTTCCTTGTCTGTAATGAATATAAACATAGATGCCCTGGGCTCTAATTCCCCTTCTATCACTTCCTTTTGCACACTAGGGTTTGTAGGTAACCCCTGAGAACATCTGTCTCTTCACCCACCCGTATGTAGAGATACGCAGCATGGTGACTGGATCACCAGTACTTGTCATGATGTGTGACAGTGTGGCACTAGGTTTGTTACACTAATGAATAAATTAAATAATAAATATTTATTCCTTTGTAAACTGTTCATCACTTCTTCTTAGTTGTCATTATATGCCTGTGTTTATTCTCAGTTTTGTGCCTTAACCTTGAGTAACTTTTTCTTCCTTCACCAATAAAAATTCAATGGATCCCTCAAGGCTAGTGTAATTTTGTTCACTTTCCCAGGCAATACTGAAATCAGCCTTCTTCATATACACATTGTGCATTGTGAAGTGGTCACCTGCATGTGTATCTGTTCTTTTCTGAATAGCATGAGACAACCACACTTGGTTGTAATGCTGGCTTATGCAATGAGCCTTACACAAAGGCTGGCCTCCTGATAACAGATAGGTTGCTAACAAGGTATGTGACCTTGAGCAGACACCCTAGCCTCTGAGGCCAAAATCCCTCAAAATAAAATAGGGATAATACCTAGGATTTAAGGGTTAAAGGCCCAGCTAAATAAAAGACAAAATAAAAAATTGTTAGCGCCCTCTCCCTTCCCTGAGCTCTACATATTCTCAGTCATTCATTCCCTTGACTGCTTTTCCTTACCTCCCACATCCTATGGATTAAAAAGTCCTCTGTGGTTACTTCCAACAAATATTGTGAATTGAACTATTTCTTAACAATTTTACCACTACCCTACCAGGTCAAGCCACTATACTCTTTCATCAAATTCTTCAGTAGCCTCCATTCTTGCTCCCTTACTGTTTATTTTCACTTTAGTATGTAAATCAGATCATGTTACTCTACGATATGGTTAGGCTTTGTGTCCCCACCCAAATCTCCTCTTGAATTACAATCTCTATAATCCTCATAATCCCCATATCAGGTGGAGGTAATTGGATCATGGGGATGGTTTCCTCCATGCTGTTCTTCTGATAGTCAATGAGTTTTCATGAGATCTGATGGTTATAAAAGGGACTCTTCCCCCTTCACTCCTCATTCTTCCCCTTCCTGCCATTTTGTGAAGATAACCTTGCTTCCCCTTCACCTTCTGCCATGATTGTAAGTTTCCTGAGGCCTCCCAAGCCATGCTGACTGTGAGCCAATTAAACCTCTTTCCTTTATAAATTACCCAGTCTCAGGCAGTTTTTACAGCAGTGTGAGAATGGACTAATACACTCTCCTACTCAAAACTCTAATAAAAAGAGTAGAATGCATTATGATATGGTCTGGGTCTGTGTCCCTGCCCAAATCTCACGTTGAAATGTAATCCCCAATGTCGGAGCGGGGTCATGGTGGGAGGTGACTGGATAATCGGGGCAGATTTCCCCTTTGGTGCTGTTCTCATGAGAGTGAGTGTGTTCTCACTAGATCTGGCTGTTTAAAAGTGTTTTGCACCTCCTCCCTCTCTCTTCCTCCTGCTCAGGCCATATAAGACATGCCTGCTTCCCTTTCACCTTCTGTCATGATCGTAAGTTTCCTGAGGCCTCCCCAGCTATGCTTCCTGTACAGCCTGTGGAACTGTGAGCCAATTAAACCCCTTCTCTTTATAAATTGCCCAGTGTTAGTTATGTCTTTATAGTGGTGTGAGAACAAACTAATATATATTATAAACAAAATTTAAACTCTATTGCTATGGACAGAGTCCTACATGGTCTGGACTCTGCTGATACCTCTAACTTCATTTCACACCACATAGCTCAGTCAGTCTATGCTGATTATGGGACTTACTGCTGTTCCTGTAATTCACAAATACATTCCTGCCCTGGGGTCTTTTTAGTCCCAGTTCCATCTGCCTCCCTTTTCATTATTTACAAGGTTTTCATTCTCGGTCCTGTGAGGCATTTTTATATATTTCCACTTGGGAGAGACCTTCTTTCCCTATGACAAGCAAACTAGTCTCCAATTCCATTAGTCTCTATCCTTTACTCTCCTTCATTTTCCTTCACAACATTTATTTCCAAGTATAATTTTATTATTTATCCATTTGTTTATTTATTGCCAGCTCACTGTCCTAAAAAAAAACAAACTATAGAGAATAGAGACTATATCTTTTGGACAATGTTAAAAGTACCAACTAGATTGCTTATACTGTGTGCTCAATAAATAATTTTTTAAAATAAAACATAATAACTCAACATGTGCCAATAATAACCACTATACTGATTGACGGCACTTATAGCATTTTACTGGGCATGTCCATTCTAATGTCTGTGTTCCTCAGTTCCCTTGGAGGATGAGAACTGTGGCTTACTGATTCCTAGTGTTTCTGCCATCTGTGGCATGTATTACATAATTAGAAAATATTTAATGCTTTAAATACCATTTGCTAATTGTCATGCTTTGTATCATTTGAGTCTCAGCAATTCAGTGAGAGAATCAGGGTTGCTATTATTTCCATTTTGCAATGGAAAAAAATATGCTGAGAAAGGAGAAATGTTAAGTCCATGGCTGTGTCTAAAATGAAAGACAGAAAGGGAAATGCCAGATAAGGCTAGAGACATAGGTTGCAGCCAGATGGGGAAACACTTTGTATACCGTGCTTAGAAATTTGGACTTTATCCTGTAGTACATTGCAAAACAGGGGCTCAAATTACCAGTATAATAATCACATTCAGTTTCTTATGCCATATAACAGTTCTGAATCTACACTTTCCATTTATGACATCTAAACATTCCATTCAACTGAAGAATGGGCAACTCTCTTCTCTATTCTGTACTGTGTGGCTGGCCAAGTATTTCCCCTATTTAATTCAGTGAAACTCTTGGTGGTTTCCGCCTGTGCAAGGTCTAACAAATTAAATCAGTTCAGAATGTCCTCTTTTATATATATCTACTAATCATTTACTTATTCATACATCTACACATCCATTTAGTTGGTTATTAATATTTACTGAACACCTATTGTAGTCCAGAAACTTGGGCTAAAAGTCAAGTATTAAGTTTTAAAATGGTTATACATATAACAGTATGTACAAAACACATATATATTTGAATATTTCAGATAGGTAGAAATCTTCATTCAGAAGTCACAACCATCACTCACATGGCACTTACAATATCAACAAAAATGAAAAATATAAAATCGTAAAGTTTAAAATGCGATATAATTGACTCATTCCTAATGTAAATGAATTTACTTTGTATATTCATGGAATGCTTACTATGTGCTAAGCATTAAATATGCACAGATAAATAGAAAGCCTCTGCCTTCTAGGAGCAGGTCTATCTGTTCTAGCATTGGTGAGAGTGTAGGCTGAGCAAAGGGAAAATATGAGCAGGCAGCCCTCACAATAGACTCATGTGAGAAACACCTTTATCATCACCCACCACACTTTACAGGTGAGGAAACTGAAAGTCCCTAGTTAGCCAAAAACCAAAGACAAAGCTGTAAGTGGCAACACCAGAATATGAATATCATTTACCAGCTCTAAAATCTATCCCTTTCCTGCCTTTCCCTATTTAATATATATATAATCAATCCCTCCATAATCAGAGACCCACTCAGGTCAAGGAACAGAACATGCATCCCACCTTTCAATGAGAGGAGAGTCAAAAACATGTTGTAAGAACAGCATGGGGAGTGAAAGATCTTTACAGAGCCATCTGGGGGAAGGAAATACAACAGTTTCCTCAGATGCAATGAGAAGAACACAGCATCCCTTTTGAGATATCTGCTTAAAATGTATAATGTGAAACTAATCATGGGGAAATACCCGACAAATCAAAACAGAAACGTTGTACAATTAACTGACTTGTAATCTTGATACATCAAGAGTATGAACTTCAAGGAACGACTGATGAGCTGTTCCAGCCTGAAATAGTTTAAAAAGATGGGGCAACTCAGAGCAACGTAGGATTCTGAATTAGATCCTTTCACCAGAGAGGACATTACTGGGACATTTATAAAACTTTGCTGGAGTTCGAAGATTACATGATAGTAATGTATCAAAAGTTACCTTCCTGATTTTGATATTATTATGTCCATGCGGAAGAACATTCTTGGTTAGAATCAATAAATACTACATTGTTAAGGGGAGATGTGGCATCAAGTTAAAAACCCTCAAAGTTGTTTGTTCTACATTTGCAACTTTTCAGCAAGTTTGAGATTTTGTAATAAAAAAATTCATTCTTCTTTTTTTTTTAGAATAAGCAAAGTAATACCTGTATACCCCAGGTCTTACCAACCAAATCTAGCTGGAAATGTGTGCCAAATCTCTACTTCCTTTGGAATATACAAAGACCAAGGACAAGAGGAAAATTAAATCACAACCTTAGTAAACATGTGTTCTATGAGATTTGTTTATTATTTATTTTCAATTTGGAGAGAAACTAGTACCTGCCTTATGCTCCAATAAGAAAGAACAAAACCTGTTTCCTAAATAATTCACACTTTGATTGACTAAGATCACAGCAGGTAGTTTAGAATAATCCATTCAAAATATGTCACAATACCGTTTTTCAGAAGGATCACACAGAGTCAGAAACTTTCAACAATCTATTTATTTGTGTTATTCTCTGCTTAGAAGTTCTGCTGTTCAAGTCAAGATTATGCTTAGGTGTTTTCAACTCATGAATATCACCTGTTACCATAAATGAGTTTTGCTCTTAATTGTTCATTAGATTATTTATGCTTATAAAGCCACAAGATCTGCTAGTTAATCTTTAAAAAAGAAAGCATGATAGATAATAAAAGATATTTTGAAAATAAGATTATTAAATAATAATAATGTTTAAAGCCTCAACTCTAACACACTTATTTCGTGTATATTTTCTTTAGTTTTCATGTGCATGAAATGTTTTCTTAGAAGCTGTGGAGTATCTACACCACTTTTTATTTTTATTTTTTCACCTAATAAAGCATTGCAAGCAGTTATCCCTATTGTATATGGTTGTCATAACTGTCGTTTTTAGTGGCTAATAAATCATCTCCTCACTGCAGACTTGTTTGCTCATGCTTCTCTCCCACCATAAGCTTTACCTCTAATTCAAACTTTCCCTTTCCAAATGATCCTCAGCTTCCCGACAGTGATCTTTCCTGCCTTTGAACATCAGCCACATTTAATACATTTCCTCCAGTTGAAACTTGTCAAACATCACCAGTGTTGGAAGGTCTTTTCTATCCACAGAGACCTCTTCTGTCCAAACTGGCATCCCCTAGCCACATGTGGCCATATAAATTTAAAATTAAACTAATTAAAATTAAATACATTTAAAATTCAGGTTCGGAATCATGTTGGCCACATTTCTACTGCTCGATCACCACATGTGACCAGCCCCTATTATTTTAGAGACAGGACAGATTAAAAAAACTTCCATCATTGCAAAAATTTTTTCTTTTCTTTTTAATTCACAAATAATAATTGTATGTATTTATGGTGTGCAATGTGACATTTCGATATCTTTTTACATTATAGAATGATTTAATCAAACTGAACTATCCTATCCATCACATCACATACTAATTATTTTTTGAACATTTAAATATACTCATGATGTTTAACAGATAGTGCCTCCCTGGATTGTGAGTATCTCACAAAGCATTATGTTTTAAGAAGTGAGTCCTGAAATTCCAGGTGCAGGTAAAGGTGTGTGGAAAGGGACATTCTCATTCAGAGTGCAAATTGGTACAACCACTTTTGAGAATGATCTGCTGATATTTAGTAAGTAAACTTGAAAGTGTACAATCTTTACTCTGATGGTTAATATGTATGAACTTGATTAGGCTTAGGAATGCCCATATAGCTAGTTCAACATTATTTCTGGATGTGTCTGTAAGGGCGTTCTGGAAGAGATTAGCAATTGAACCAGTGGACACAGCCAAGAAGCTCTGCCCTCACCCATGTGGATGGACCTCATTGTATCTACTGAGGTCAGACTAAAAACTCAGAGAAAGAACAAAAGCTCAGAGAAAGGGCAAAATTCTCTCTCTTCTTGAGCTGGGTCATCCATCCTCTCCTGCCCTTGGACATCAGTGCTCCTGATCCTTGGCCTTGAACTTGAGCCAGGACTCACATCACTGGCACCTAGTTTGGGGACCTTCAAACTTGGATTGGGACTACACCATTGGCTCCCTTTGTTCTCAAGTCTTCAGGTTTGGACTGGAACTACACCACAAGCTTTGGTGGGTCTCTAGTTTACAGATGACAGAACATGGACTGTCTCAGCCTTCAAAATTAAGTGAGCCAATGTCTCATAATAAATCTTTTTCTATGCATTGATATATGTCCTATTGGTTCTGTTTCTGTAGATAACCTTGATTAATACATTTATCAATTTCACTTTTCCACTTCCACATATATACTCAAAAAAGAAACTCATGCTCACATGTGTAACATGACTTACCAAAAGGTTCATTGCAGCATTTTTATAAAAGCAATGAATTACAAACAAAATCTAAATGTCCATCAATATGGGTATGATTAAATAAACGAGGGATATTCATATGAGAGAATAATATATATACTTAAAGTAAACAAAATAAACTTGTAGGACGGAAACTTTCAGGATGGAAAGATATAAAATATACAATATTGAGTGAAAAAACAAAATGTTGAATAAAATGTGATGCCATATGATAAATATTAAGGTTATATATTGTGTGTCTACACATACTATGTTATAATAATAAAAACCATGGACAGAGTGGACACACAACAGATCAATGATACCGCTGCCTATCATGGTAAATAAAGGTGATAGGAAGAGCAATGAGACTAGGAAAATATATGGGGTGGCAGCAGCATTTGTTAGAGAGATCAACAGTATTATCACAGCTAATATTTTAAAACTACGAAAAGACCATGATAAAATATTAACACTTGTTAATAATGAGTGGTGAACACTTAGGTATCTTCTAGGCTATTCCCTAAATTGCCTGTCTGAGTTTTACCTCCCTACTTCCAGACAGCATTCTACCCTTTCACATCTCAGAATGGTAGAATGTTCTTACCAATTGGGCAACACATTTTCTTTTTCTCTTTCAAAAAATAATTTTAAAAACTTTTATTTAAAGAGAACAGATACTCCAAGGTGGTGGAAAGTAGTAAGTGAGGAACATTGAAGATCCAGACTAATGCTTCTCGAAGTGTGGTCCATGGACTAACAGTATCAGCATTTCCTGGGAATTTGATGGAAATGCAAATATTTACTCAACAAGTAAAACCTACTCAACCAGAATCTCTGGAAGTGCAGCTCAGCATTCTCAGTTTTAAGGTTTCTGGGTCATTCTGACACATGCTTTTGTTTGAGAACCACTGTTCTAGGGAAAGAGTAGATAATTTTGACTTAATAAGACTGGTAGTAAATATTTTAGGTTTTATTGACCAAAAGCCAAAGGGATCAGAACATACCCATTGAAAAGAGAGAGCAATCAGGAATTGTTAAGGTACAGCAACCCTGCCCGCTGGTAAAAGGGGCTCAGTCACATCTGGAAGCAAATTAGATCAGCAGTTATTATTTCTGGGATGCAGAGCTCAGAGGGTTTGGGTAGGTGGCTACCCTGCCTCCCACTGAAATCTTTCTTTAAAAAAACTAAGTGTAGATGTGCAATGCAGTCAAGAGACTCAAATAGGGACAGAGATGATGCCACTGAACATATTAGCTGTTCTGTGGTAGCTATGTTTAATTTTCCTGAGACCCGTGCTCCTGGAAAACAGCAAAGCTTAAGATATCTCCGCACCCTCTTGTGTCTTAGGAACTGATTTACTGCAAAGAACTACACTTCTCCAAACAACTTAGGCAAGACTCAGAGATCACTCCCCAACTCTTGCTTACTGATGACAAGCCAGATATAGACTCTCCAAATCCCCATTTAGCCTCATAAATGATTAGCTGAAATCTGGTACAAATCTGCTACACACAAATTTGCAATCTATGACAATCTGCAAACCCACGCTCTTCCCTTTCTGTAAACTTTTTATTAAAATACAATTTTAGAGGTCTAAAGGATTCTTAACATTGTGTTCCTAAAATTCAGAAAGACTAAAGATTTCGTCTGAGTTTGGATGAAGTTTCTTTTTGTGATTATACCTTTCTCTGGGGAAAATATTCAGATGTTTCCTTAGATTCTCAGAAAATTTTCAGGACACTTGTAGCGATTGAGAGACTTTCAGAAGTGGTAAATTAAGAAATTTGGCAGATGCTCTCCCCAGCAAAGCAAAAACTTAAATAGTAAAAAATATTTTAAAGTATCACTTAAAATCTCTGAACTTGTCCAAAGGGTGCATAGCAAATGGCAAAATATTCAATCAAGACAATCTAATAAATCATGGTAAGAAAACCAGGAGTTTATGGCATTGGGAAAATGAATAAAATCAGCAGTGAAAGGGGGCCATTATTACTGAGCTAGTATAGAGATTTCTCAAGTAACTAAACATGGAACTACCATTCATCTAAGCAATCCCACAACTAGGTATCTACCCAAAGGGAAAGAAATCGTTGTGTAAAAAAGACACCTGCACTCATATGTTTATTGCAGCACTACTCAACAATAGCTAAGTCATGAAATCGACCTAAATATCCATCAATGGATGACTGGTAAAGAAAATATGGTATACATATACCATGGAACACTTTGCAGCCATAAACATGGAATGAAATCATGTCCTTTGCAGCAACATAGATAGATCTGGAGGTGATTATCCTAAGTGAAATAACTCAGAAAATCAAATACCACGTTTTCTAACTTATAAGTGGGAGCTAAGCAATTGGTACACATGGACACAAAGATGGAAATAATAGACACTGGGGGCTCCAAAAGGGGGACAGCCGGAGGGGAGTGAGGGTTGAAAAATTAGCTATAGGGTACAATATTCATTGTTAGGGTGATGAGTACAGTAGAAGCCCAAACTGCACCATTATGCAATATATCCATGTAACAAACCTGCATATGTACCCTTGAATCTATAGTTTCTTTAAAAATAAAAATAATTATTAGAGTCCTGTATAAAAACGGAATCAACAAATTAGGGAACTTAGATGAAATGGACAATTCCTAGAAAGACACAAATTACTAAACTTATTCAAGAATAAATATAAGATTATAATAAACCATACAAGTGGAAAAATTGAATTAGTAATTCTATAAACTTTCCATTACAAGGAAACCCTAGACCCAGTGTGTGCCACTTTACTTCCACCAAAAAAAGATGTAAAACTAATTCTTCAGAAACTCTTCCATGAAATAGAAGAGGAAGAAGTACTTCTCAACTCATTCTATGAGGCCAATATTATCCTAAAAAACAAAACAGAAAAGAGTATCACGAGAAAACTGCCTGCCAACATTCCTTATGGGCATAGGTACAAATATCCTCAAAAAATACTCGGCAACCGAATTCAATAACATCAAAAGTAAATAAATAAATAAAGAGATTAAGTCATGACCAAGTAGAACTTATTCTAGGAATGCAAGTTTGGTTTAACATCTGCAAATTAATGAATATAATTTACAATATTAATAGAATAAAGTACAAAAAAGGGTAATTTCAACAGGTATAGAAAAAATTGAAAAATGTGATGCCCTTTCATGATAAAAACACTCAACAAACTAGAAATAGAAGCGAATTCCCTTAACCTTCTAAAAGGTATTTACAAAAAATTCTGATAATATCATACTTAATGCTGAAAGAGTGAATGCTTTCCCCTTAAGATTAGGTCCAAGACCAAGCAAATATATCTGCTTCCATCACTTTGATTCATCATAATACTGGGGTTTATAGCCGGGGCCATTAGTCAATAAAATGAAATGTAAGTTACCCACACTGAAGAGGAAGAAGTAAAATTATCTTTTCTAAAAATGGCATGATTTTGTATATAGAAAGTTCTCAGAAATCCACTGGAAAAATAAATAGACCCAGTAAACTCGTTCAGCAAAGTTTCAGGATACAAGATCAAAATGCAAATATTAATTGAATTTTACACAAGAAAAATGAGCATTTTGATATAAAACTAATAAAATAATTCGATTTACAGTGATATTACAAAATAAAATACTCAGGCCCAAATTTAATTAATAATAATAGTTTTTTTTTCTTTTTTTTTAAACAGGGTGTCGCTCTATCACCCAGGATGGAGTGTGGTGGCACAATCATGGCTTACTGCAGTTGTGACTGCCTGGGCTCAAGTGATTCTCCCACCTCCATGCCCTGAGTATGTTGGACTACAAGTGTGTGCCACTATGTTCAGCTAATTAATTAATTTTTTCTTTTTTTTTTTTTTTTTTGTAGAGACAGAGTCTCACTATGTTGCCTAGGCTGGTCTCGAACTGACCCTGCTCAAGTGATCCTCCTACCTCAGCCTCCCCAAGTTCTGGGATTACAGGCGTGAGCCACTACACCTGGCAAAATTACCAGTAGACGCAAAATTTTTGTATAAAAACAACAAAATATCATTGGGAGAAAATAAAGACCTACATAAATAGAATCACATCACATTGTCATGGAATAAAAATCTTAATATTGTTAAGACAGCAACACTCCCAAATTGGTCTACACATGCAACACAATTCTTGCTGCCTCTTTTTTTTTAGAAATTGACAAATTTTTCCTAAAATTATTAAGAAATTCCAAAGCACCACAAATAGCCAAAACAAAGAACAAAGTTAAAGAAAAAAGTTGGAAAACTCACTTCCAACTTTCTGATTGATAAACAATACAAAAGTACAGTAATCTAGACAGTGTAGTGCTGGCATTATTATAAACAGATAGATCAATGGAATGGAATTGAGAGTACAGAAATAGTTACTTACATTTATGCTCAATTGATTTTCAATGAAGGTGCCAAAAAATTTAATGGAGAAAGAAGAGACTTTTCAATAGATGGTTCTAGGACAAACACAAAAGAATGAAGTCAGACCCCGACCTCACACCATTCACAAAAATTAACTTAAAACTGATGTATTTATTTAGAGACAGGGTCTTGCTTTGTCACTCAGGCTGGAGTGCAGCAGTGTGATCACAGCTGGTTGCAGCCTCAACCTCCCAGGCTCAAGCGATCCTCCCACTTCAGCCTCCCTAGTAGCTGGAACCAGAGGCACAAGCCACCACACCCAGCTAATTTTTGTATTTTTTGTAGAGACAGAGTTTTGCCATGTTGCTCAAGCTGGTCTCAAATTCCTGGGCTCAAGTGATCTGTCCGCTTTGACCTTCCAAATTGCTGGGATTACAGGCATAAGCCACTGTGTCCAGCCTAACATAAAATTTATCACAGACTGGCCGGGCCCAGTGGCTTACGCCTGTAATCCCAGCACTTTGGGAGGCGGAGGTGGGTGGATAACGAGGTCAGGAGATCGAGACCATCCTGGCTAACACGGTGAAACCCCATCTCTACTAAAAATACAAAAAAATTAGCCAGGTGGGCGCTGGTAGTCCCAGCTACTCAGGAGGCTGAGGCAGGAGAATGGTGTGAACCCAGGAGGTGGAGCTTGCAGTGAGCCAAGATCAAGCCACTGCACTCCAGCCTGGGTGACAGAGTGAGGAGACTCCGTCTCAAAAAAAAAAAAAAAAAAAAAAAGTAAAGAAAAGAAAAAAGAAAAAATTCTTTTTATCACAGACCTAAATGGAAAAACAAAAAATAAAAACTATAAAATTATTAGGATAAAACAGGTATAAATCTTCATGAGTCTTCTCTGCAAACAATACTATTAAGAAATGAAAAGCAACTAGCAGAATGGGAGAAAATATTAACAAACCATAAATCTCATTAGGACTTTTAAGTAGAAAAATGTAAAAAATGTATACAACTCAATCATAAAAAGACAATTCAATTATAGGAGAGAAAAATTTAATTTCTTCAAAGAATGCATACAAATAGCCAATGAGCAAACGAAAAGCTTCTTAACATCATACGCTGTTAAATATTCAAGTAAAAACAGTAGAGATATCACTTTATACCGACTGACTGGTTCTAATAAAAAAAAAAGCACATGATTACAAGTGTTTTGTAAGGTTGTAGAGGAACTGTAACCCTCATATATTTTTGGTGGAAACATCAAATGATGCAGCCACTTTGAAGAATATTTTGGCAGTGCCTCAAACTATTTAACATAGAGTTATCATATGACCCAGCAATTTCCTCCTATGTATATATTCAAGAGAATGGAAAACAGATATCCACAAAAACTTGTACGCACTGTTCATAGGAGAATTATTCATAATAATCAAAGAGTGGGAACAATGCAAATGTTCATCAGTTGATGAATGAACATATAAAATGTGGCGTATCTATTTAGTGGGATATTATTTGGCCATAAGAAGAAATTATTTGGTAAAACATGTTAGGAAATGAATGAACCTTGAAAATATTTTGCTAAGTAAAAGCAGTCATGAAAGACTCGAATATTATATTATTCCATTTCTGTGAAACATCCAGAATTGGCAAATCAATAGAGACAGAAAATAGATTAGTGGTTACCTAAGGCTGAGTGGGAGGAGAAAGTGGGAGATGATTGTTAATGGACATGAGATTTATTTTACAGGGGAAAAGTGTCTTAAAATTTATACAGATGTTCCTCGACTTATGATGGAGTTACATTGCAATAAACTCATCATAAATCAAAAGCACATTTAATACCCTGACAAACCCATCATAAAGTTGAAAAATGATCAGTGGAACAATCCTAAGTTGAGGACTGTCTGTATTGTGGTAATGGTTGTGTAGCCCTGTACATATTCTAAAATATGTTGAATTATACACTTTAAATAAGTTAATTGTATCCTATGCAAATTATATTTCAGTAAAACTGTAAATAAGAAGTTGTAGTTAGTGACTACCATGGATCATAGATCATAATGAAAAATGGCAGATAAGCAGTCCACTCTCACAACGACAGTAGATTAGGACAGTTTAGTCATTTGTATACTTTATAATAAACCAACATCTTGCACACTCTTTCATCCCCAAGCTGGATTTACCCCAAATGTCACTTTCCTCATGGGGTATTTAGAGTCTTGTCATTGCAGAGGTATTTGTTTCTTCCCATTTTGCCTCAGAACTATCCTTTACAAACACAAAGCATGACACCATATGTAGAGTTGTTCACATCCCCTACTAGGTGGGAATCAATCATGCTATATGTAGTTTTGTTTCACTTGTATCCACCAATAACATGGCAGCTTCTCAGCAAACGCTTGTGAAAAGAACAGGTAAATAAAGTCCTCCATCAGTGGTTGAAAATTTGTGTCCAATCAGCTACCATTAGACAGAAAACATACTTTGTTTCATGTACACAGATGTTTACTAAAGTAAACTGGTTGCCAACATTTAAATATTGGGCATGTCCACATAAAAACCCATGTTTCTAGGCTCTTGAAAATTTGAAGAAAATTTGACTTCTAGTCCCACATTACAGCAGTCAACTGAATAATTGCTATATCCTAATTTGCCACGACCTCCACCATTCTTGTCTATACATTCATGCATTTTCATTTACTTATAACATTTACATTTGCTTCCTAGTCTATGCACACATTTGACATTATGTGATTTGTGTGTTAACCTGTAACGCATTATACAGCTTTCAATGAAAAAATAATTCTATTTTTGTTCTCTTGAAATTGCCTTAGAACTAAGACTGCCATTAGAATGGCCCCAGAGCTTCCAGATGACGTGTAAGTGAAACAAGTGGATGAGTCATCAGAACCTCTGTGCCTGTCATTCACTCCAGTATCAGTGTTTTAAGGTGCACCTTCCAGCAAGAACCTTCTGAGTCACTGCTTAGGAAGTCTGTGGTTACCAAATTATTTAGTAAATAATTTATCTTATTTTTCTCACATTAGTAAAATTACCATAATTTTGTTTTCCCTTTCTGTTTATTAATATCTCTGGGTTCTGCTTGGAAGTCCAGAAAACTTTTTCAGGAAGCAGGCTGCCTCTGAGGCCATTCTCCCTCCTGTCCTGTTCAGAAATTCCTGTTCTTCCAGTGGACTCATTTCCTTTCTGCCACTGCACCTGTTACTCAACCACCTTGGATGCCGAAAGATAAGAAGGGTGACCCCACCTTCTTATCACCACTTAAGTGTTGAAGTACTATTTGTACATCGATGGCTTCAAACTGTGCATTTTTATCTCATCCTCTCCCCCCAGCATCCAAGGCACACATCCAGTGTCTACGTTTAATCTTAATTTTGATATCCCATGGGCATCTCAAATTTGAGGTTTTGATACCATTACCCACTCCACACGCATGGTCCTCCTGTAGCCTTTCCAAACTCAGACTGGCAACTCCATTCCAGCCTAAGCAACTTCCAGCTGCCTTAGAGGCGCAAAACTCTGCAGTCTCCTATGACTCCTCTCTTGCTCTCACTCCCCACATCTTGCTCATAAGCAAATTCTATTGGCTCCTTCAAAATGTATCCGAATCTCCCACCTCCACTCCCAACTCCTGGTCCATGCCAGCCTCTTCTCTTAACACTGCAAGAGCCTCCACACTGTCTTTCTGCTTCTGGCCTGCTCCCACATCCCTTTCAGTGTATTCTCAAAATACTCATCTGAGTAATTCTCATGAAGTATGTCTCATCTCACTCCTCATGTACTAGCTTCTCCATTTACCCCAGACTGCAAGCCAACAACCTTGCAGTGGCCTCAAGGCCAGAGATGATCCAGACATATATCCTCTCTCCAGACTCTTCCCTGTTCTATTCCCCACCTTCCACTTGGCTGAGTGGAGTTCCTGATAACCATGCAATGTTCTTTTCTCAGATGTCTGCATGACTAGTTCTATGTCTCTTTATTCAAATCTTACTTTCTCTATTAGGGTTCCATAGCCACCTCTTTAAAATTATTCCTCCAGTACTTCTGATCCTCCTTACCTAATTTATTTATTGGCTTAGCATTTATCACCATCTTTATATTTTGTACTATATATTATATACATACTATATATACACACACACATATATATACTTATATAATTTTACATAAATTTATAAAATTATATAGAAACATTTACATTTTTACTTATAAACAAATTACATATAAAAGCACATATTTATTTTTATGTATTTTACTTGTTCATATATTTTATCAGATTCACTATATTTTGCTTATTCAATGAGTGTAAATTCATCGTTTATCTCACTCGCCAGAATATGTAAGCTCTGTAAGGACAGATATTTGTATTGGTTGTGTTTCCAGCTGAATTTCCAAGGCTGAGAACGGATCTGGCACTAAGAAGGCTCTCAAGAAATTAAATGAGCCACTTCAGCCACATCCTGTTGGCTACAACTCTGTTTCAGGGACCCTGATCTAACTGCGGGGTACCCTGGGAAGTGCAGAGGGACAGAGAGAGGTGCTGAGCTCCAGCCATCTCTGTCATATCCAGGACATGAGAATAATCAGTGCTTGTCCAGACCCTTCTCCCAACCTACCACCCACACTGCATGTCCAGTGCTATGCTGCCACATCCCACTTGCATTCTAGATCATTCCTTTCAGTAACTTGTACTTTTCTGCCTTTCATTTTCACCTATCTGGGAGGCTCTCTAAGGCTAGGCTTGCATTTGTCATTTTTGTTCCTAACTCAAGCCACCTTCCAGTCAGGGGAGAGGTGGTGCTGGTAACAAAATCCTGAGGACACAGCCTTTCCTCCCTCTACTGTGAGGGAAAGTACCACTTCCTTCTTTAAATAAAGGCAAATTCATTTATTATTAGAAATGTGGCAGCTTCCCAGCCACTCACACACACTCATACACACACACACACATACACACACACACACAAAAAAAAAAACCTTTGCAATGCTCCATGTGCTTTAACCCACCTCAAGACTTCCTCAAGCTTGAGACTACCTTGATCCACATCCTGCCTTTAAAATAATAGATTTGCCTGAGGCACACTGAACTAGAAACTCACCAGTGGGGCAGAGTACAGACCATAAGAGGCCAGACACTCCAAAAATTAGAAAGAATTTCCATAGAAAGAGATGAAAGAAGAAAAAAATATATTTTCTGGACACATTTATTACATCCCAGTAATTCCAAGTTCCAAGAGAGTAAAAATCTCACCCTTATGTCATCTGCAGAGCCTAACACAGTGCCTGACTCACAGGAGAAGCATCGTATTTACTTGCTGAATGATTGAGATGAATGCTGGTCTCTGTGCTTGGTTCCATATCTATAAATTCAGAATCTGATTCATCTGTGAAGTTTATTATCATTCTATTCTTCCAATAAGAAAACAAGAATTCCCAGAGGCAGAAAAACTGGCCCAGTATTGCACAGGGAGTAAGGAATAGAGCTGGGAATGGGATCAGGTCTTTCTGGAGCCAATTTTCTTACTTTTTTTGGTGACATTCCACTGTCTAGTAAGTTAGAGTGAGTTTATGGCCAATGCCTACGAGAAGCTTTGCCTGGAGACAGCCAGCACAGAGCGATCAGCCGAATTTGAAATGCATTGCTCTGAACTGATACAATGAGTTAATTAGAGTCAGTAGGGCCCGCTGATGTCTTCACACAAAGTATGTAAGGAAAGGCCTGGAGATCCTCTGCCTGTTCTCTTAGAAAAAGAGAACTAGGGACCTACATGGATGTCTCTTATACAGCCACAGTCACAGATCTATATGTGCTTATCTATAGGGAGATTGATAATTATTATGCTAATCATTGTAGTCAGTTTGATCTCCCACTTAGTGCCTGCCAGCCATTAGGAATTCAGTCTTTTGTCTCATTTAGTAGTTAAATGACTTGCTCATGGACACGCATATCAAGTGTTGAAGTAGGAATACCAATCATTCCAGATATATCTGATGACAGGCACCAATGTTTCCACCTCGATGCTGGAAACTATGCATGGACATCAATGTATGCAAACACAAACACACAGACTCACGTGCAGACATCCTGCAAGCATGGAATCTTTGAAGGCTGTCTCAGCAGATCGGAGGGTTCTGCATACTAGGAAAGAAGACTCACTGGTTCTAATACCCCATTTCAGTCCCAAGACAGTGCTCAGAATAGAGACCCAGAGGTGTGGCAGGGGAAGAAAGAGCACTGGCAAAGTAGAAACACGTACCTTGTGATTTGGCTACAAGTCACCCTTCAACTAATTCCTAATGTTCACAGCTTCCTATGAAACAATTTCCTTTTTGATGTCCTTATTTCCTCCCTCTTTTATTTATTCTACTGGTTTTCCAGTGGTAGAGAAGGTGAAAAGGTATTAACATTTAGTGAACATCTATTGTTATCTGAAGATTTACATATTATCTCATTTAAGAGCCTTTGGGAAATATGTATGATTGTCCCCGTTTTATAGATTAAGGGACTGAGATTCCAAGCAGCAACTCCATGGAAATCACATATCTAGTAAATGGCAGAGAAGAAAGAGAAGCCAGGTATCTGTGGCTCTAGAACCTATGCACTTTCTCTTACACTTTGTAAAAATTCTCAACTAAAATTGATTGACTTCTGACTGTATTTCAGCACCCTTCAAAGTTCCTGACCTGAAGTTATTACATCTCGTCCTCATAAAACCATCCAAGGTGGTTTATGTTAATTAAAAAAAAATGGTGACAATGAAGATTAGGTTGCTAAAGTAATTTAACAAACATCATGCAGCTGGAAACTGTAGAGCCAGAATTCAGGCGGGGTGATTCCAGCACCCGGGCTCTTATACATTACGATATGCTCCCTCCAGAATTTTGTGTGTGTTCTATAAATAGCATAGTTAGCAGCTGAACAAAGAGACTAGTTCAAAGCAACATTTACTTCCACTCTTTCAGTATATCAAAGGAGCCATTTCTCTGGAGAAAAAAAAAAAACAACTATGTCTTAAAATATGTGTTTGTGTCCATATCTGTTTTTTGCATTTAAGACAGCCAAATTAAACATAACTCTGAATAAATGCCATGTTAGAACAAGCATGTTTTGGGGAGGGAAATAATTTATTAGTTGCTACTAAGACTGCCTTTGGCTCAATCGTTTCCTACATCTGTGTGGATTCAAGTCAGGAGTTATTCTAGAACATTCTTTGCCATTTAGATAGCCTGCTGGCTATATATTTGTTATATGTTCAGCTTTATGCATGATGCCTAAATGCTTTACATCCTTGTTCATATTAAATTGAACTATAGAGGTTCTACTTTAACCATGACAACAATTTCCTTCTATGACTATTAAGAAGAGATTATGTGGGAACAAGCTAGGTAATATTTGAGCAAGAGATTCCTCCAAGAACATAATTCTAAGAGAGGTCAGCTTTGGGGCTTGTCCAATGGAGAGAGTGTTACCAGTAGATCTTATTCAAGTATAACTCATCTAGAAAAGCTAAGCCAAAATCAGGATGGCGGGAGACAGAAGCAAATGTAATGGATAAGAACAACATTCGAGTACAAAACTTTGTAAGGCTAGAGAGATGTGGGACTGGGATTATTTAGATGACAAATATATTCTAGGAGATAATCAGAAAAAAAGGTAAATGGAACAGGAAGAAGCAGGAGAGCATAAAATAGATTGTTGAGCACTGGCATACCTTTGGAAAATACAGATTGACAGAATTCAGCCTGTACAGCTGCTGTGTTGAAAAAGCACCAAGAGGATGTGAAGGGCCTGTACAAGTTGTCTTGGGTGAGGGATTGCCTGGCACTGGGAAACATTCAGCTTGTGCCATTTGCAACAGAAGCCTTCTTAGCAACTTCTTTCTGAAGCAACACAGCTTGGAGTGATCCTGAAGACAGGGATTGGAAGAAAGTAAGGCGGGGAAAACAACCAGGGAGAAGGAAGTAGACAGAGGGACTTGATCAGCCATGCGCAGCGAAACAGTCTTCCCCTTTTGACCCAATAAAGGACAGGAACTTAGTTTGTCATGAGCAAGAATGACTCATAATCATTGCTAGATAAGGGCTGTTCATTTTTATTAATCATGTCTTAAGCCTGAACAAGCCTCTCTTTAAGTTATTGTTCATAAGTTAGTAATTACAATGCCCTCTCCAACTCAATGATGGAATCAATGGCTATGCTGATAAGAAACATCATTGCTTTATGTCTTTTTAATTCTGCCTACTTTATTAACTTAGAGAAGTTTAGTGATTACAAGCACTGACCCTACAGTGAAATGACCAGGATATAAATCCTCGTTCACACGCTGCGTGATCTTAGAAAAGTAGCTCTTTCTTTCTGAGCCCATGTTTCCGTCTCAGTAAAACAAGGAAATAAGTATCGGAATCAGAGTGCTGTAGCAAAGATTAAAACATATAAGTTATATAGGTAGAGCAAATTGCATTGCATTTGACATGTTAAGCATTGAATAAATGATAAGAAGCCTTCATATTATAAGATGGGCTGTGAAAATATCACCAAAGGTACTTTGCATTGTTGTTTTATTGTTGATGATGATGATAATGATGGGTTTCTTTGTTGCCTTTGGTCCACTAGTGGAAAAAAACTATATCCTATAGAAGGTAAAAAAAAATGTTGGCAAAATCACACATAGTGTTTACTATGAGTCAAGAACGATTCTATATTTCAGGTATTTAATTTTTACAAACCACCAAGGGGGAGGGTGCATGGTCAAAGTAGTGTCAATATCCACAGGACTGACCAAAGACCGAAACTCACAAAAATATCAGCGTCTTTCTCAACAGTTAGAAGTCATTTAAATGAGACCATGTCTGAAGGTAAATATTTGTCTTATAGAGCTATAAAATTTTATTTACATATCACTCAATAGAATATGATGTTTCAAAAAGTATATAATATTAACTTACTTTATTAGCCCCTTTTATTTTTAAAAGTGTCCAGTTTGCATAATAATTGTATGGTCACATACATTATGACTTTTTTTTAACAAATAAATCCAGTTGAATTGCAATAACAGTGACACATTGTAGAAGTTCTAAATGAGGCAGAAGTAGACCGTTAGCAGCAAGGGAAAGGGGTGCAATTCTAATTCAATTATCTAGTCACAAATCGGGTTTTGAGCTTTCTAACAGCCATAGCAAAAATATTATATGGCCTGTGGTGTGCTACTCCTTCACAAAACAAAAGAAGTATAGATATTAAGTTATTTTCTAAAAGCAATTTTATACTTGAGAACTCCTGCAGGAGACAGAGAACAATGTATGATGAAGAGTGGCAGGTTGTGCCATGATTAGTACATTTGAGCATGCTGTTCCCCTCTGCTGCTGATTTTTGGCATGTGTGAAAATGCGTGATAAATGGAAGGAATGGGATGTGAAAATCTATTTCTATCATGTTTGCTGGTGAGATATATAGAGATACATCTATGTAAATATATAGGTATGTTTAAAACGTACATTGAAGTATCAAGGAAGTTGTTGCATGGCCTAATCAAAGTTAATTTACAGCACTACAGTAAAGTGAAGTTTCATCCTAAGAACAAAAGTATATAGAACAGTAAATTAGATTTAGAAGGGCGAACCACAACAATAACAAAAACCAGCCTTAATCCCAAGAGAACCATAGGTATCTCAATATCACACAGTGACTGTTCTCTGTACCTGAACTGTACAAATTTCTATCAAGTATGTTATGCCAAGTCCTTGAATGACTCAGGCAAAATTTGAAAACCCAACTTAAACATCCATCATTGAAATTCAATTCAGCAATTAAAATGAATTCATTAGACATATATTCATCAAGACAGACCTTTAAAAACCATCACATGAGTGAAATCAAAGCTAATTACAGAAAGACAAAAATCATATGATAATATTTGTATAAAATATTGAAAACGTCAATATATTGTTAATGGATTAAAGCTTTACCATTTGACTGGTAAGTTACAAATCAAGGTCATCCTAATAATTGTCTTCTGGAAAGAAGGGTGTGATCTGAGATGGACTGGGCAGCAAGCATCAACAGTACAATAGTGTTATTTTATTAATAACAATGTGTGAAACAAATATTATAAGATGCTAATACCTGTTAATTATAAATGGCAAGCACACAGATGGTTGTTAAATTATGCTCTGTTTGCTTCTGTATTGTTCAATATTTGCTTTTAAAAATAAATCAAAACATATTTATTTAATAAATTCACATTGAGAGCCAAGCACACCTGCTCTGGGATTCCTGAGCAGTTTGTGGCAACACAAACTTAAGGTCTGAGAGGTGTTCCTCCATCTGTCGCAGACTACACTGCTTTGGCCACCCTAAGGCCCAGAGAAGTCCCTAGGAGGGACCCTGAGTGACTGGAATAATGAGATGCACACTGCAGAAGTGGAAGTCTGAGCCTGGTCTGACCCTCCGTTTAGATGCCCAGAAATATTTCTAGACACTTTTAATATAGCCTGCATTCCTCTTTTGACTGCACTGTAGATTCTGACAGTTTCTGGAAACTTCCTATAGTGATCTACAGAATAATGAATAAAGATTGTTCCAACCTATGTGTTGGACACTTGGTAAGCCCTCAGTAAATTCTTCTAAGCAGCAATTGTTAACAGGACCTAGATTTCCCTTATTCTGAACTCATACCATCTTATCAATGAGAATATACATCAAACTTGTCCAACCTGCAGCCCATGGGCCGCATGCAGCCCAGTACAACTTTGAATGCAGCCCAACACAAATTCATAAACTTTCTTAAAACATTATGAGTTTTTTTGCCCTTTTCTTTTTAGTTCATCAGTTATTGTTAGTATTAGCGTATTTTATGTGTGGCCCAAGACAATTCTTTTTCTTCCAGCGTGGCCTAGGGAAGCCAAAAAATTGAACACTCCTGATATACATGTTGAGAAACTCAAGTCCTAAGGTCATCATTACTTTTTTGAAGAAAAATGATTTGTGGGATGAGGATTCTCACTCTGAACAGGTAAGGTGTACATCTACCAATAATATGGATACATGTGAGCCTCCTATCTTCTCCTTGAAGAGTCTCCATTGTTAAATTGTCTCCACTGCTAAATTTGTTAACCTGGCTAACTATTTTTGTCCAATTAAATTATCCAATTGTCTCCATTGTTAAATTTGTTAAGCTGGCTAACTTTTGCTCATTCTTCAAAGCTTACGTTGTCAGTTCCAGGAAGCTCCATTTTTTTCTACCAGAGTCCCCAGGTTTGGTTACAGCCCCCATAATACCCTGGGCACATCTCTTTAAATATTCATCAGGTGGCTTTTGTTTTATTTTGGTAGCGAAGACTTTTTTTCGCTACCAAAACTTTTTGGTAAGAGAAAACTTTTTATTTTTTGAGTAGTAATGTATTTTCCCAATGCTAACATTGTACCATGTATATGTTGATTGTATTGCATTATCTTTCAACTTTATGTAGAGTTAAAGAAAACCCACATCTCATATGCTGAGTAGATCTAGCTACAGAAAGTCTGGCAGTCTGTCCTGCTTACGCTTTTTTTTTTTTTTTTGGAGATGTAGATTCGCTCTGTCTCCCAGGTTGGAGGGCAGTGGCACAATCTCGGCTCTCTGCAAACTCTGCCTCCCAGATTCAAGCAATTCTCCTTCCTCAGCCTCCTGAATAACTGGGACTAGGAGTGCGTGCCACCACACCTGGCTAACTGTTTTTTTTTTTTTTTTGTATTTTTAGTAGAGGCAGAATTTCACCGTGTTGGCCAGGCTGGTCTCAAACTTCTCACCTCAAGTGATCTGCCCGCCTCAGCCTCCCAAAGTGCTGGGATTACAGGCGTGAGCCACCGCACCCAGCCTGCTTACACTTCTATCTAAGGAAACAACCCCAGCCTCTGTTGCCCAATGGCTATGGCTGACAGGCTCAGGAGTTGTCAGCTAACAAAAAGACAACCCGCTTTTAGGTTGACCTCTGGCCTAGGGCCAGAACTGACACTTATTGTAGTTAGCATTTTTTTATGGCTCAACAGGTACCATGTACTAGGCTGAGCACTTCCCATACATTATCTGGTTTATTCCTCACAACAATCCAATGGGAGTAAAAACTATAATTCTCCACATACGGCTATGAGAAAACTAAGATTCTGAGAGTTTAGCAACTTGCTCAAGGTCAGAGATTTAAGAACTGCTGGAACTAGATTTTTATCTGAAGTCTGTGGGACTCCAAAGTTAAATTCTTATGGCCTGGTGTGTAAAGGTAAGTCTTATCAAATTCCTCTCTCACAAATGTGGAATTGGTCAACATGGAGAGATCATAGTCATTATAACTGGGTCAGAAGCTAAGAGGATGCCTTATGTTAGAGCCCCATTCAGTGAGGCCATGGGAAGTCAGGAGAGAGTGGTTAAATCCATGCAAACAGAAAGTTTGATGCTAGAGAGAGGAGAATGGAGAAGGTGTGTAGAAAGAGAAGTCATCAAGCCAGTAACAGATGAGCATTAAGAGGTCCCTGAGTTCCTCCAGCTGGGGGTCCTGGGTCCTGGGCCATTTTGGGACCTTAAGATTACTCTGTGTGTGTGTGTGTTTGTGTGTGTGTGTTTGTGTGTGTGCGTGTGTGTATGGCCCCCAACCAAAAAATTCACCTTAAAATAGCTCAGAAGAGCATAGAGGAAATATATATTACATCATTGCACCTCATGTTTGCACTTCGGTGAGGTAGTTTTCACTGTTCGGTATTTTACAAACAAGGAAATTGTGGCTCAGAAATATCAAGCCACTTGCCTAAGGTCATGATTTGAACCTAGGCATAACTGCCTTTGAAGTCTATCTTCACGGGTTCCAAAATGCTTTCTAAGAATGATCTAAAGACTAGGTTATCTCATTGGCTGAGATAAATGCTGTGAGATGGGATAGTTTGACATTTTTGCCTCTTACTTATGAATCAGGCTTGAAATGAATCCTTGAGAGACTCTGGTCACTATGGTTGACAAGAACTGGGCTCATTCAAGGGTTAGTGGGGCAAGTGTATGCAGGTAGTTTGTGCATATAAAAGCATGAAATTGTGTGGGTCTCTATGGAAGTGTCAATAAATGGACAAGCCTGGATATTTCTGTGCATGAATATATGCATGAACATATTTGTGCCAAACTATGGGAATGTGTGTGTGTTTTAATGTATAAAAGAAACTTTATGATTAACAAAAAGAAAATCTATTGACAAAATAAAAATTCCCCATCAGTTAGGCATTTTGCCTAAACCAGTCTCCCCAAGGTTTTGTTTTAATAGAATACATCAACTCTGTATTTGCCAAGATCTGAGCCTAGACTAGATGCAAGAATTGCTTGTTTCATTGACCTTGAGCTTTCTAGGGCTTTTTTATCTTTTGCTGAGATATTTAATTATAAAGAATTGAAAAAATTTCTAGGGATCCCTCATGAACATCTAAATCATGAAATATAGTGGCACCACTAACATATACACAGTGCTCTGTGGCTCACAAAGTACTTTCACTTCCGTAATTTTATTTGACCCACATAACAAATCTGTGAAGGAGGCATTTTAACGTTGCAGAAACTGAGGCTCAGGAACATTAAGCTATGCAGCCAATGGGACTCATTCAATGAGGGGTAAAAAGAGAATTCTAAGTCGGGTCTTCTTTATCTCAGCCTACCCTCTTAAAAATGGGCCTCCAAAATGTTTTCTTATTTTACTTATTCCCTTCCCAGTCAACCCTCCTCTCCTCATTATTTTTAATTGGTTTCTGCCCGAGAGTTTTATGTGCCTTTTGGTAATGCACAGCTTCCTAGCCTTCATGTTGAGGAAGTCTCTCTCATCTCTTTATTTTGTCATTGTGGCCTAAAGATATGTCTTCAGCCTGCATATAAACTCCTTTCAAGGCTCCCCCAGAGCTTTGCCTGGTTTCTATAAGACAGAGCAGTGTTCTCAAACATGAGTAATATACAGATGGCTTCTGCAAAAAAATACCTTCTCATGGATGCCACTCCCCTACCAAGTGTTGGTTGGATAATTTTATTATAATGTAACAAATATGCATATACACAAACTCATTATAATCATCATAGGCTTATGAGATTTATACTGGTACAAACCTAAAAATATTTATAAAAGTAATCACAAACAAAATTATAAGAGGATTACAGTTCAAAAGATCAACATCAGATTCACATGCCTTTGGATATGATTTTGCTAAAACTAAAAGGTCTGTTTGCAGTATGACTATAGTATTGATGGCTTTGGCGATGTGTGTGAGTGTCTTTGTGTATGTGTGTGTGTGTGTGTGTGTTGTCTTTATCACTTCGGTGTGAATTAATAATTCAAATCTTTCAACATTTTCTTCCATTTGACTTATGACTGTGTGAGTTATAATGTCATTTGGTTTTTATTTGAAGCAAATGTATTATTTTCCTATTAAATTTGACTTTGGTTCTTTTCCCACAATTAAAATCATGCTAGCTGATGGCAACACAATGAAAAACACACAAACATGGGGAAGGAAATTACTTGGCAATATGTAGTTCCGAAGTACTACATATGAGGTTATGAAGTCCTCTAAGTCATCTAGAATAGACTAAAATTATTTCTTAAAGATTGTTTTCAAACGTATCACTAAATTTTTATTCTATTTTCTATTTTTATAGATGGAGGGGGTACAAGTGCTGTTTTGTTATGTGCTATATTGCACAGTGGTGAAGGCTGGGTTTTTAATGCAGCCATCACCTACACAAGTATATTTTTCTCCATTAAGTAATTTCTCTTTCCTCACCCTCTTCCTACCCTTCTAGGTCTCCAATGCCTGTTACTCTACTCTATGTCCACAGGTATACATGATTTAGCTCCCAATTAATAAGTGAGAACATGTGGTATTTGACTTTCTGTTTCTGAGTTATTTGACTTAAGGCAAAAATATTTTTTAAAAAATCTTTAGAGAGAACTCTAAAACAACCATTGAATAAAAACAGCTCTAGCTAAAGGAGTATTGAGGTATGTAGATTCCTATAACCTAAAATAAGTTGGTTAAATGAGTTGGAGACTGCAGAGGGCACTTTCTAGTAATTAACATATGTCATATCCAAAATAGTCTGTGACATAGCTATCTTTATTGCTTTTGCCTATCAGTTCCTGGGAAGTACAACAGCATGTCTAATACCACAAAGCTACAAGACATCAGATCCAGGTCTGGAGCCAGTTTTTCTGACTTCAAGAGCATAGTACAGAGGAAAGGAGAGTAGAGGAGAGGTTGTGTATAGCTGCTTAGCAGAAAGCGAGAGGGAGCTGATAGAGAAGGCACTCCTGGGAACTCTTAGATCCTAAGTAAAGCTACAGACCAGAGATTTGTAAAGTCTCCTTCGAAATAAGCTGATGTGTTTGTTTTCCCAAGGCTTTGTCATATTCAGACGAGTAGTTAGACTCAGATATTGCCAGGGAAAGGGTTTCATGGTGGGAACCTAATTATTTGTACAATAGACTCAGGTACAGGAAGCGACAATAAACAGTACAATCCAGAGGGATAAATATGACCCGGGTGAGACTCTTGGATTTAGGACATAGGAAGTAGGCTACTCGAGTCCACCTTGAGAAAAGATAAGCATAAGGAGGCATGGCTTCAGTCTCATTCTTGAACTGCCCAACTCTCCAGAATAGAAATCCAGTAAAAGAAGGGCTCAGATTTCAGAATGGTAGGCAACAGACCTCTGAAAATTCACGTCTTTAAAAAGTGGAGAGAACACTGGCAAAAACTGCCAAAAGCTGCCTTTTCAGAATGTAAGATTATAACAATCAAAGCAATATTTGTTCAAGAAACACGGCTGAATCTCAGTAAGCACAGAGCCTTGTAGCCTTTTCATGTGCCCTAATCTCATCAGTCTCCCCAGCTCCAAAGTAGTCACTAAAGCCAGAGACGTCCCACTGGAGTAACTGTGAAGGCAGCGACATGCCTACATGCCACTGGAGGGGGCAAAACTGATTTGGACCTATGAAAAGTCCTTCCCCAAAGGATCAGCTCCATTTGATGGGTCTAGAGCTTGCGGAAAAACTCCATTTTCAGAGTCAGTCTTTATTTGACATAACTCAAAGCTTGCTGTGCACTACCCACAAGGTATTTGGCAAAAACAATCAGCCACGATCATTTAACATCATAGTTGCCACAGGAACATTACCAGTTGTTACTAAGAGTCTGATCAAAAAACTTAAAATTGAGTAGCTCAAAACCTCACACATTTAATATCTTCTGATTCTGGAGGTCAAAAGTTTGACACCAATCTCACTGGGCTAAAATGAAGGTGTTAGTTAGAAAGCTTCATTCCTTCTAGAGGCTGTGTGGGAGAAGGCATTTCTCTGCCTTTTCCTGCTGCCGGAGGCTGCCTGCAATGCTTGCCTCAGAATCCCCTCCTCCATCTCCAAATGCAATAAAGTTGTATCTCTTTGAAAATTCTTCCACAATCACATCTCTCTCTGACACTCTGACCCTGCCCCCTTTCATTTTTAAGGACCTCAGTACTGAGCCTGCTCCAATAATCCACGATAATCTCTCGATTTTAAGGTCAGCCAGTTAGCAACCTTGACTTCATCTGCAAACTTAGTTCCCCTTTGTCATGCTATATAAGTGACTCACGGGCTTCAGGAATTAGGATATGGACATCTTTATAGGGCTATTATTTTTCTCACTGCACCATTTGACCCAGCAATTTCACTCCTAGATATAGCCAAGATAACTGAAAACATATGCCCATTAAAACAAATGTGTATAAGAATGCTCTAAGAAGCATTATTTATAATAGCCCAATATAATTACCCAAATGTTCATGAACTATTGAGTGGATAAATAAAATGTATTATATCTATAAAGTGAAATATTATTTGTTCATAAAAAGAAATGAAGCTTTGATACATGCTACAACATGAATAATCCTTGAAAACATTATGGTAACAAAATAAGCCAGGCACAAAAGGAAACTAATTATATAACTCCATTTATATGAATCCTACAAAGTAGGCAAACTTACAGAGAAAGAAAGTAGATTATTGGTTTCCAGGGACTGAGGGAAGAGTCAGAAGTAACTGCTTATGGGTGTGGAGTTTTGTGTATGTGGGGGGTAAGGGGAGGAGTGATAAACATATTCTAGAATTAGTGGTGATCAATGCACAATTTTGTGACTATAAAAATCACTAAATCAGCCAGGCGCAGTGGCTCACACCTGTAATCCTAGCACTTTGGGAGGCCGAGGTGGGCGGATCACCTAAGGTCAGGAGTGTGAGACAAGCCTGGTCAACATTATGAAACCCTGTCTGTACTAAAAATACAAAAAAAATTAGCCAGGCATGGTGGCAGGCACCTGTAATCCCAGCTACTCAGGAGGCTGAGGCCGGAGAATCTCTTGAATCCAGGAGGCAGAGGTTGCAGTGAGCCAAGATCATGCCATTGCACTCCAGCTTGGGCAAGAAGAGCAAAACTCCGTCTCAAAAAAAAAAAAAAAAAATCACTAAAGTATACCCTTTAAAAAGGTGGACTTTATGGTGTGTATTTATATTTCAAAAAAGATGTAACAAAAATTAGATTAAAAAATTTAGATACAGAGTTGGAACCAAAGCTGGAAGACAGAGGCTTTCTGTGTGTGTGATGTTTGGGAAGAGGGTTGTCACAAAGCACTTCTCCCTCGACAGCCTAGTAGAGAGACCCAGTGTGGGAATAGTGGTCATATGGACTGTTCCTCCTGGCCATCCTCTCATCTCTCTGTTTCTGTCTCCATGAAACCCCTACCTTGTTTCCCATATTCTATAAGAATAGAGGTTAAGCATTGTTCCCATGACCACACAACTAACCAGTGGTATCTGGGATTTGAGTCTAGACCTCTCTGTCTCCAACGCCTATACTGCTTCCATTATAATAAGCAGCTTCTGAGCACTGCGCAAACATCACCTCTCACCAGGAGGTGAACTGAAATCAAAGCAACAACAGCAATAACAAAAGGAACAATAGTAACAACAATAACAAAGCAGGAGCTGAAATCAAAGCAAAAACAACCACAAAAGTTTGCCACAAAAAAGCACTGCTTCCATTCACACATCATTGCAGTTATGGCCATAGCACATATTAATGATACTGAAAGTTAATCATGTGCAACTCCATTCTGAGTTTAGTCTAAAGTGTTTTGTTTGGTCTGTGCTTCCATGATTATTACTCTAACTGGAGAGGGTTTCTGAGGACTCGCAGAGACCAAGAAAGCACTATATAATGCTGTTGATAACTTTTTCAATCTTTCCCCTTTATTATCAATTAATATTTATAAGTAGCTAGAAAGTTCACATCCCAGCATTTGAGAACTGCTGTATGAAGTGACTTGCGTAGAAGGCACTGAATGTGTGTGCATGCATGCAACTCTTACATCTGAGGTTAATTTCGGAATTTATTGGATTCACATTTCATTAACCCATTGGCAGAATGTTATATAGGTATGTGACCTGAGTCCTCAAACCCAGGCGTTGAGATATTAGTATTCATTTACTAGGTGGGTAGGTCACTCAGGTGAAATGGTTCTCTGCTGTTAGGCTGTGGGGATGACAGGTAATAAATGAATAAAGTGCAGTCTTCTGAGATCATTTATAAAGGCTAAAGTCGGCTGGGCACGGTGGCTCAGGCCTGTAATCCCGGCACTTTGGGAGGCTGAGCTGGGTGAATCACCTGAGGTCAGGAGTTTGAGACCAGCCTGGCCAACATGGTGAAACACCTTAATAAAAATACGAAAAATAGCCGGGCGTGGTGGTACAGGCCTGTAATCCCAGTACTCAGGAAACTGAGGCAGGGGAATTGCTTGAACCTGGGAGACGGAGATTGCAGTGAGCCGAGATCACACCACAGCACTCCAGCCTGGGTGACAGAGTGGGACTCTGTCTCAAAAAAAAAATATATATATATATATATATATACACATACACACATATACATATACACACATATATACATATATATACACATAGTGTGTATATATATGTATACACATATATATGTATGTGTGTCTGTGTGTATATATATATATATGTATATGCTAAAGTATTTTCTACCAGCAATAAAAGCAGCTTACCCATCTTGGGCAAACAGATGTTATCAATACTTTTTACCTTGTTCTGAAGCTTTTGAGACACAGACATTATGTAATGACTTCTACTACAAAAGGTAACTCCCCCAGTGTGATAAATCATTAACAGTGCCCTGAGTTATGTGCTTGGTGTTCTCAACAATATGGGCCATGTGTCTCAGTCACTTTGATCCCAAAGCCAGAGTTTAGACCTCAGATGGACTTCTGAGACAATCTGTTCAAAAGACATTAGGGATCTTAACAACCATCTAAAATTCAATACTTTCATTAAATAGTTGAGGTCCAGGAAAGTTTACAAACATGCCTGAGGCCCCATAACAAGTTAAAGAAAGAGTCAGTTGAGAATCAAAGTCTATAAATTTACTTACAAACACCATTGAATGCCAGATGTATGCTAGAAGCGGGGGATATTGGCTCACTTCCAATACCTTACAGTTAAGTGTAGATACAGCAGATGAATTAACATCCATATAACAATACCACAGAGGCTCTGGAACAAACTGCCTGGGTTTAAATCTCGCATCCTCTGCTTATTCTGTAGGGTAACTGAGTTTCATCTCCTGAAAAATGGGAATGAAGACTGCACCTATGTCTTAAAATTGCTGAATAAATTAATTGCTACAATACCTAAAAGCTCTTAGAGCAGTGCCCAGCATACTGTAAGTAAGCAATATGTCTTAGCTATCATCACCATAAATGTCATCATCATTGTCATTACATGTACCATGATAAAGTTAACTAAAAAGTTTTTTTCTGTTGTTTTGTTTTTGTTTTGTTTTTTGAGATGGAGTCTTGCTCTGTCACCCAGGCTGGAGTGCAGTGGTACAATCTCGGCTCACTGCAACCTCCGACTCCCAAGTTCAAACAATTCTCCTGCCTCACCCTCCCGAGTAGCTGGTACTACAGGCGTCCACCACCACACCCAGCTAATTTTTGTATTTTTAGTAGAGACAGGTTTCACCGTGTTAGCTAGGATGATCTTGATCTCCTGACCTTGTGACCCACCAGCCTCGGCCTCCCAAAGTGCTGGGATTACAGGGATGAGCCACCACACCTGGCCAACTAAAAAGTTTTAAATCGACATTCAGATAAGAAGTCCAGGGCTGGGTGCAGTGGCTCATGCCTATAATCCTAGCACTTTGGGAGGCCGAGGCGGGCAGATCACCTGAGGTCAGGAGTTCAAGACCAGCCTGGCCAACATGATGCAACCCTGTCTCTACTAAAGATACAAAAATTAGCTAGGTGCAGTGGTAGGTGCCTGTAATCGTAGCTACTCGGGAAGCTGAGGCAGGAGAGTCACTTGAACCTGGGGGGCAGAGGGTGCAGTGAGCCGAGATTGTGCCACTGCACTCCAGCCTGCGTGACAGAGTGAGACTCTGTCTCAAAAAAAAAAAAGTCCATAGTCCAGCCTTGGAAGCCCAGCTAGAATTGGAAGAAAAAGATCAAGGAAGGTGTAGCAGACTAAAAAATGCCCCGCAAAGATAAGAGGTCCTCATCTCTGTAATCTGTAAATGTTCCTTCATTCAGAAAAAGTCTTTACAAATGTGATCAATTTAAGATCTCAATTTAGATGGACAGAATATCCTGTGATATCTACCTGTGTTCTAAATACAATCCTAAGTATCCTTATAAGAAAGAGGCAGAGAGCGATTGACACTCAGTTACACAAAGAAGGCCACGTGAGGACCTGGCAGAGAGGGACATGTGATCATTGAGACTGAAATGATGAGGCCACTAGCCAAGGAATGCTGGGCTAGCAGCCACCAGAAGCTGGAAGAGACAATGAACAGATTCTTCCCTAAAGCCTCCAGAGGGAGTGCAGCCTGCTAACATCTTGACTTGGGCTCAATGATTTTGTATTTCTTCTGGACTCCAGAATTATAAGAGAAAAGAATTGTGTTATTTTAAGCAATCGAGTTTGTGGTATTTGTTACAGGAGTCACAGAAAATTAATGCAGAAGACTTCCCTGGAAGAAGGGGTTTTTGAGATGTATACCATTGGATGTGTAAAACGTAGTGGGGCAAATAGGAGAGAAGGAAATGGGTATATAAAAGGAAAATTTCTGAGACGCCTCTAAGTTTGTAACTTTGTAAAGCTGGAGCAAAGATTATCTATAAAAGAGTTGTTGAGGCCGGCCGGGCTCAGTGGCTCACTCCTGTAATCCCAGCACTTTGGGAGGCCAAGGCGGGCGGATCACAAGCTCAGGAGTTCGAGACCAGCCTGACCAACATGGTGAAACCCCATCTCAACTAAAGATAGAAAAATTAGCCAGACGTAGTGGCATGTGCCTCTAATCCCAGCTACTCAGGAGGCTGAGGCAGGAAAATCACTTGAACCCAGGAGGCGAAGATCGCAGTAAGTCAAGACTGCACCATTGCACCCCAGCCTGGGCAACAGAGCGAGACTCAGTCTCAAAAAAAAAAAAAAAAAAAAAAGAGTTGCTGAACATGAGGCCAGGGAGGCACTAGGAGAAAGATTATCAAAATCATGTGTGCTTATCTTGAGCTTGAAGTTTATTTTAAAGGCATGGTATTTGGGCATAATCACTTAACACAAAATAGGATGAAGAATTAACAACCATGGTCATTCCTGAATAAGTTAGAGCCAGATATTTCTCTTTAAAAACAAAGCAAATAACCCCTAGATGTAGTAATGGCGCATGGAGAGGTGTGGGCAGACATATTCCATGTAAATATGTGACTCACTCAAATTGCTATTACTGGGAAGTTTCTTAGGAACTAGGCACTGTGAGGCCTAGTAACAGCAGCAGCAGTAGAGACAATGCAGTATGTCAGAAATAGATTCTCTGAGAGCCAGGTCTGAGAATAATATCTATCTTGGCAATGCCAAGTTAATAAGAAATATCTGTTGGTGCCCAGTTAAAAAAAGAGAAAGACCATTAGGCAAAGCACAACAAAAACCTTTGATTAATTAGGAGAAAAATAGTTGACTTCCCTCAAAGGGTCTATTTTAAACATAAATTGAAATAAAATATAGAATTGTTCTGGGTTATTTTTATTTGTTCATTTCAGTTTGATTAAGAAAGAGTGATATTTATATCACTAGAAAGAGTCCATGGGATATTGTGTATGCTATTTATAATGTTACTCTGCAATACAGCAATATTGGAGCCTTCTATGTGTTTCTCTGCAAATCCATTTCAAAAATAGCATTGATTTTTCTAGAGGTTGCAATTTCTTTTCATTTGATGGTAACCAGATTTGTTTCCAAAATGACCTTTCCTGGACTTAAGGATATATTGCCAAAAGCAGGAGTAGATAACATACATTTCCAATAAACATCATGTGATCAGAAATCAATAGGCATTCACTTATTGTGTGGTTACTTTCTTCAATAACTAGTGTGACCTGGAAGAATCTCTGAACTGGGCGTGACTCTGCTGGAAGTGAAGTAAGTAATGATCGTCTGCCACATGCCAAGCCCTACGCAAGTATTTCAGGCACATTACTTCTGTTTCTCCCGGCAACCCTATGCCACACTTATTTTATCATTTCATATTATAGGAATCCTAAGCTTAAAGAAAAAAACTGCAAGTGTTCACACAAGTTCACACAGAATTGGAATTCAAATTCAGATATTGTATTTAAACTCTTACTGGGCAAAAGGGAGTTATAATCCTAGGATTCTTCTGTTGAAAGTCAATGAAAAGGATGTATGAGATATTTTTTTAAATGCCAGGATATAATTACTTCCAGTCCCATCACTTCTTAGAGTCCAGTATACCCGTGAGTTCATGGCAGAAGACAATAATGGCTTATCGGCCTTTCAAACCTAGGAATAACTTGAGAGATTTCACATAACTCATGAATTTAAAATTTACTGGACGATATTTAAACATAAAGAAGTGGAGTGAATTGTCCTTTAAACCCACATAGCTACTACCCAGATTCAACAATTACCAAAAGTTTGTTTTTTATAATTAATTGGTGGTTTTATTTTTTTCCTGTAATATAAAAAAGCAAATCCAACTCACTTTTATTCCTACATTCTTTTGTATGTATCTCTAAAAAAGATGGGCATAATCTCACATAACTATAATGCCATGAATATGCCTAATAAAAGTATCACTCATTTCTTGATATCATCCAATATCAGGGCATAATCAAATTTATCTACTTATCTCTATAATACCCTTTTATGGTTATTTGGTGATAACATGTCCATAAAAGCAGAAAGCAATGTCCATTCATTACATTTAGCTATTCACTCCCTCCTTTTTTTCTCTTTCTCTCTCTCTGTACACCATTGTTTTGTTTTGTTTTGAAGTATTTTTGCAGGAGGTGATAGTATGGGAGCAAGATTTCTTTATTTTATTTATCTTTTCTGAATGGGAAAATGTATCATAATGAATTCACAGGTCTTAAACACTCAGTATGTCTCAATTGATTCTCTGTTTAATGCTCAAAGTTTCATCTTTAATCAGCGGGAACTCATTTAGTTTAGATTCTTGGTCCTGACAGCTTTTTTGCTTACTGAAACAACACAATATCCCAGGCTTGCCTTTTGTATATCAACCATTTCTCCAAACAGCAATGGTTGCTTTTAATCAAGAAAGCTGATAGGAGAAGAATAGGGAATGAGACCACAATTTGGATAGTAGAGGAGCTCATTGAAATGGCATGTCATTGCTTCCAGAATGTCTTGTTTTTTTATTGTAAAAAACTTTAACAACAAAAAAAAGTGTTTATTCTTGTATTCCAGTTTAAATGTAATTGAGGTTTTTTAATTTAACTGTGTTTTAGATCTGCTCTTCTTTTCTCATATGTGGAAAATCTTTATAATCAACAAAATTAATTACTTATGCACTATCCTAAAATTCATTAAATTGTTTCATACTAACAAGAAGAGTATTACTGCTAACAATTAGATCTATGTATACATTTTAAGAGTTTGTTTTCACTTTATTTGTCCTTAGAAGATATGGATGGTTTTATTTGTCCTTAGAAGACATGGATGGTTAAAATATAGTTTCCTAAAATAGATTGAAATAATTATTTTTCTGTATGTAGTTATGGCACTAACTGGAAAACAGTTTCATTTCACTTAGTTTATTTTGAGTTTCCAGAAATTGGTTTCTTTCTTTTTAATTAGTTTTATTTTTTTTGGATCTGTAAAACATTTTATAGCTCGAAAGCCAAAACTATATTCTAAGATATATGTAGAAAATGTTTACTTTCCTCCTCTCTAGATGACCATGTTTTGTTAGATTTTGGTTTACCCTTCAGGTACTTAACAAATATAAGACTATGTTTATTATATTACTTCTATAAGGTATATGTATCTCATTAATTTAATTCTCTTTCTTACTCAAAGTTAACACAATCCTGAGTTGTGTCAATGTTGAGAACAGACAAAGAACCCAGCAACCAACACTGAGAAGGAGATGCTTGTACAGACAGGAGGAAAACCAGGAAAGAGTGATATCTTAGAATTTAACTGATGAAAGTATTTCAAGGAGGAGAGAGTAGTCAATTATACCAAATGTTGCTGTAAGTCAAATGAGAGTGGACTGTTGGATTCACCATTTTGGGAGTCATGTTTTGACCTTTCCAAGAGGAGTTTTGATGGAGTGTAGAGATGACCACCCAATTAGAGTATACTAAAGAAATAGTGAAAAGCGGGGAGTTAGAAATATTAAGTGTATGCGTCACTTTTGAGAAGTTGTTCTATGAAGAGGAAGGGAAAGCATGATAACTGGAAGAAAGAAGTGGGGTCAAGCAGAATTTTTGTCTTAAGATGACAGAAATAATAGTGTTTTTATGTTGATGTTAGTGTTTTTGGTTAGAGATGGTGGAGGCGGGGACTGATGCAGAAGAAAGATGATGCAGGGATGTCCTGAAAGGGGCATGAGGAAAAATCTAGTGCACCAGGGGAAAGTTTAGTCATACAGAAGAGCATGGGCAATTTATGTCTAGAAAACAACAGAAGTAAAAATAGAGTTTATGAGTATGGGCAGTGGTTGCTGGGTATAAAAGTTGAAGGAGTTTGTTCAAATTTTCTGAATGCCTCTATTTTATCAGGAAAATAGACAATATGAAGGTCAGCTGAATGGGAAGGAGAGGGTAGAGATGCCAGATGTACGAGGAAAGAGGAAGTGATATGAATGGGTATCAGCTGTTTCCTTCAATGTCCTTCTTATTCTTACTCTCCAAAGGACAATATGTGAGTGAATTATTTTGTCCCCATCCAAAACAAAATATTGCTATGGGCGGTCTGTTGCAATGCTACCTCACAAGGGACAAGTCTTGATAATATCAAACAAATTCATGGCCACCTGAGGCCAGAAATTTGTTCTATGCTATAATTGGTTATAACCAGAGTGGTGGAATTACAGGCTGCAAGGCTTGGGAACAGCAGGCAGAAAGATCCACAGCCAAGTCCTCAGAGCAAAGGTGCTGTGAGCAGGGCCACGTGCCATGGACTATCCACTTCTGACCCACAACCCGAGCTCCTACTCTTCACCACCTGCCTTTCTCTTGTCAGTATACTTCTTACAGCCTCTGTTTTAAGACCTTTCATTGTAATGAGAGTAAATTTGAGCAATTCCAAATGAAACATTCAGCTTCAATGGCTATAACCTATGAATCCACGGCCTCTTGTCTGAGGTGTCAGTGAGACTTGGTATCAGTGGGCCGGCAGTTAAGTCCTGCTGGCCTCTGAGTTCATTTGCTGGCTAATTAGGAAAAAAACGTTTAATGTACTACAAAGCTCAGGGGGAGCCCTTAACCAGTTTAAGTAGTTCTCACTTGTCCTACAGTTCGGACAATGGACTCCCAGGGTTTAGAGAGTGAGTTCTTTTGAATCCCAGAACATCGGCTTTTCTTTTGCTCCATTTAATTTTGCAGAAGAAGAAAAGAAAACTGCACATCTTCAGTAAAAAATAGCACAGCACCACCCTGTGATCCTGGTTATGGAAATTCCATCAGTAATAACTTCAAGAAGGCACATTTTTCCTATTAATCTTTCAGGAAAAAGAAAGAACTGCTATAGATGTTCTCAGAGATAGTGTATGAGAAGTGTCAAAAGGAAACTACATCACGGTGGAGTGGGAACCTAGGGGATGTTGTGGGAACCTAGGGGATGTTGTGGGAACCTAGGGGATGTTGTGGGAACCTGAGGGATGTGCTGGTCCAGTGTGAAGAGGACAAGGCTGGAGATCTGGAATATGATTCATGTAATGAGTGTTTGACCTTAGGTGAGTCAGGGAACCTTTGTTTTTTCTTCTGCAAATGGAGATAATAATGTAAACACCCCTGTAAGAACTTGTTAGAATCTGTTGAGATATTGCATGCAATGGAAACTTTTTGAAAGTGTAAAGCTTCCTGTAAATGAGTTTGCCCAATGGCCCTTACCTAAATTATAATCCCTTGTCTGTGAAATCTGTTAGGAATAAACAAAGGACACCAGGGAGGGAAGGAGAAAATAAGAAATGAAATAAAAATGAGAAAAGAGAAGGAGAAAAGAAGGGAGGAAAGAGATCATCAGATGAAATAGCAGCAGGAGCATGGAGTGGGAAAGCAGAGATTTTATAGAAAAGAAACTTAGCAGACACAACTTTAGCACTGCAAGCAAGGTTAACATCACAAATAATGTCATGATGATGGCATGTGCCCTTGATAGGATGTGGGAAGAAGGGCATGTCTTCCTTGTAAAGGATTATTTCCTAAAACCCATAACTCCAGTCTAATCATGAGAAAAACATAAGACAAACCCAACTTAAATGGCATTCTGCAAAATGTCTAACCAGTACTCTTCAAAAGGGTGGAGGTCATGAAAGACAAGGAAAGACTGAGGAACTGTCACAGACCAGAGGAGATTAAGAAGCACTGACAACAAAATGCAATGTGGTAACCCAGAGATTGGATTCTGCAACAGAAAAAAAAAATGTGAAATAAGAATTTAGTCTGTATTTATCAATAGTATAAATTTACCAGTAGTATCAACACTGGTTTCTTAGTTTTGATAAATGTACCAAAGTGATGTAGCAACAGTAATAATGTAGGATATTCACAATAGGAGAAACAGTAAAGGATATAATATATCCTTATGTATTATCTATGCAACTTTTACGTAAACCAAGAATTATTCCAAAAAATTGTTTAAGAAATGTTTATATTCTTTGACCCAAAAATTCCATGTTTTGGCGTTTGTTCCAAGGAAAGTATCAGAATATTACTAAAGAGGTATTATCAATAAAGTTGTGTTAGATTATAATTACATGGAAAAATTAGAAATAACTTTATGTTCAAAAATATGGAAACTGATAGCAAATTAGGGGATACAATGCGACAAAATATTATCTAGTTATTAAATATCAGCCTGTAGGAGCAGATTGGGGGTTGGGTGGGCCCGAGTGTGTGGTGGGATTGACTGCAAAGGCAGTCAAAGGCGGGAGCTTCTTGAATGATAGAAATCATCCCGATCGTGGTGATGGGCACATGAATGCTCATCAAAACCATGTGTCATAAATGGGTTTATTTTGTGGTGTGAATCTTATACTTCAATAAATTTTTTTTAACTGAAGGAAAAAGACTAAAATAACCATGAAAATGAAAATAAATGTGCATATATTTGTGTGGGTTCGTTTTGATTAAAAAATAAAATAGTTGCTAAAGCACCAAGCCTTAAATATTTGTGGGAATAAATCATGCTATTAATGGATATGAATATAAATGTGATAGTGCTCTTGAAAATCCCAGAGAAGTATAAAGCACTATATCTATTCTAATACTGTTAAAAGCAGACTCCTACTCCAAAAAAAAGATTCTCATTTTTGTGCAGTGAATGTTTGTCTTGCTTATAAAAGTAACAAAAAACAGCTGAATTAGGGGAAATTGTATGGGAAAGAAATTAAGAGTGCATGCTATAAAGTGAAGAGATCTGGGTGCAAGTCCTGCCTCTATAACTCACTAGACAAGTGTCTTTGGCAAATTATGTAGCTTCTAGTTTCTCAGTTTTCTTATCTTTAACATATTGCTATAGAGTTGTTGTGTAAATTAAAGGATATAAAACTTTTATTTAAATATGTATCAATGTCTAGCTCAAAATATATACTATACACTAGATACAATTACTACTATTACAATACTATGTTATTATTATTATTATTACTGTTACTATTTCTGGCCACAGTAGACTAATAGAACACCCAAGGCTATGGAACACTCAAGATTTTTTTCACCAATTGTTCCACTGGAAACGTTCTAAAACTATTCTAATGGTAGCTAAACATTGAAGCACAGGTTCAGCCCCTATTAAGATGGCCAAAACATCTCATTCCCTCTTTCAACCACTCGCCTGTCCTTAGCTTAGAGCAACTACCTGCAGAGTACCTTACAGCTGATTCTATTTTTTCTGCAAGTTGATGAGACTTTCACCTCTTACCTTTTCAGAGCATATTTCAGAGGAATACTGCCGATATATAAAACTTAATATTTAGCCACCTGGATTTTTCCTATATCCATATTTTAAAAAATTATTCAGCGTGTTAGATATTACCTGTTTTTTTTTTTTTTTGGAGACACAGAAATGGGTTTTGAAGGCAAAAGACCTTGATTCAACATGCTGCTCTGTCAAACAATGACAATATATCTTGGGCACATTGCTTCACTTCCATCAGCCTCAGTTTCTTTATTTGCCAAGTGTGAGTAATTTTATTTTCTTGTGTATTAAAAAAAGTAACACAATTCATTCAAAATAGCTACTAGGTGACCCATACCCTTGTAAACAAAGTTAATATTTATGAAGTAATTGTAAGGTCTGAGCTAAAGCTGTGATATTTTAATGGTCCTATAAATGGGGACCAAAGAATACCAACAATCACCCCTATGCTCTTTCCAAGGCTGCAGTAGGAGCTATTTCCCAAGGAGGGTTACATGGCGGGGGGCAAATGTCATGGTTGCAGTAGCTGCATAAATAACAAGTTCACTTTAGAACTGGAATCCATTGCTTACACCTGAAGCCTATGAAACAACATTACTTGCTTTCAAAAATCATTTAAAAAATACTACCATTAGCAGTGTTTGTGGAGGGAGTTAGAAAGAGCACCGGCAGTCAGCCAAGGACAGTCCTGAGTCTGCATACTTACAGATGAAGAGCAGGGTGTCAGAGAGGCTGTAGAGGGGCAAGCTGGATCTGCAGAGGACCCTCCCAGATCTATGCACCTAGTAGTATGCAAAGAGGTCAAGAAAGACAGGGTAGGGGGACCTTCAATCACCTGTGACCATGCACTAGCTAATGTCCAGGTATATATATGGCTATTTGTTTTATTGTATTAGTGCCCCCTCATATGTGTGTGTGTGTGTGTGTGTCTGTGTGTCTGTGTGTGTATAAGACTAGAAATTAAGGGAAAGTAGTCAGCTAAGGAGGTGGGTAAAAGCAGGTGTGAGAGGGAGAGAATGTGCTAAAAGTCCTCCTGCCCCTATCCGTAAGGCAGTAACACATTTAATCCTCCAGCGAGCCTGTAGTAGATGGTACTGCAGTTACCTAATGCTTCTAGTTCCTCTCCTTGAACTGTCAGAGTAGGATGGCACTCTCCTACCCACTGGCAAATCAAATGAAGCAGAAGTGATGTACGTTGCTGTGGGCAGAAGGAATTAATGACCAGCATCCTCATCTCCATCCACCCTCGGTAGGCTCCACAATTGTGGGAGCTCATGTTGCCCTGAAGTAGCAAAGCTCAGCCACCGCATGAAGGACAGGGAGCACTTGGTCACAAACTGGACTTGGTGTAAATAAGAAAACCTTTGTTACTTTAAACCACTGAAATCTTGGGGGTTGGTATCACAGTGTAAACTAGCATAACTTGACTGATGCCCAACCCTATGCCTCACCATTAGAGTCCAGGCAAAGAAATGATCTTTTAGATCAAAGAACACAAATTCTTGTGGAGGAAGATGGATATATATAAGATACTCAGAATCCTGGATGAACCCCCAAAAGGGTTTGTTTCTCTCCTCCACCCCTAAGTTCCACCTATCCCTAGACCTCTGTTTCTGGTTGAATAGCATGGCTCCACTGATGAGAAACTTTTCAACTAGTAGCCATTTATCTGGCATCTCTTTCTGAATATTGTAGGTCAGGCTGTGTACCAGGAATGAAGGATGCAGCAATGCATAACCTCGGCATTGGTGGTGAGGTGAAGGGGAGATAGAGAATACATTATATATTATACGTATTTTAAAAATAAATAGACATTGTTTTATTTCTATAGTCCCAGCTATTTGGGAGGCTGAGGCCAGAGGATCACTTGAGCCCAGGGGTTCATGGATGCAGTGAGCCGTGAGAAGTGACCATGCGAATGTACAATGTACTTGATGCTAATGATGTGGAAACCAAATGAAGCAATGGGTTGGGGGAGAATAACAAAGATTGCTATTTTGGAATGAGTGATCAGAGATGGGCTTTTTAAGGGAATGACATGAGCAGAGACTGATTTAACTGTGTGACTGAGTCCTGCCAACCCGTGGGAAAGGCAAGCCAGGCAGAAGATCTATTAAGTTTGTTTCTCACTCTAAACATCTGAGACCTCATGTGCAAATGATGACTTTTGGTTGTCCTGTGGATATTTGGAGCTGATTGGCGATAATTTGAGGGTGGTTAAGTTCTGACTGTGACATTTAAGGCAGAAGAGCAGATCAGCCGTGAAATCTACAGACTCCACAAATCCACAAGTAGGTGGTGACTTTCTCCACTGGTGGTCTTGACTACCTGTGTCACCAGCAGAACTGGCAATATAACTTGAAGGACTTGGTGCAAAATAAAAATATACAGCCCCATATTTTAAAGATTTTATAAATATTAAGATGACAGCAGCGGCACATTCAGCCTGGAGCCCTCTGGGACCATACAGATTGCACAGCCATGAAGCCAACACTGGTCAGTGGGTACCCATTTCCTTAGGAATATGGTGGAAATGCTTGTGGCCAAGCGTCAAGGGGTTTATTTATGAATAAAGGTCAGGAACAGGATTGGAAGTGATACCTGGTACCAAGAGTAAGGAAAGACAGAAAGCAACCTTGCTAGAGAGGGAAGCAGGTTGAAATAAGTAAACATAAAAAATATCCTAAAAGAGTGTACTGGCAAGAAAAAGTAAAAGAACATGGATATTTGTGACCAACATGGCTTCAAAATCAGGCTCCACTAATACCAGTAGTCCGTTGTTAGATGATGCACTTACTATCTGAGTATCTGTTTCCTCTCCTGAACAATGGGAATAAGTCTACTTACTGCATGTGGTTTTGTTAAGATTAAATTTGTAAAAGAACTATTCTTCTCAATGAAGATCACTTAATTAATTCTCTTTTCAAACAAGAGGCCAACAGGAGAATAAAGAGAAATCAAGATACCTTATGGATCAGGATTCATAGATGCCTAGAATCCCCTGTAGTTAAGTAAGTCTTCTGATCCATCCCTTACCTTACTGCATCCTCACCATGGCCTTATCTTTTGGTATGAGTAGAAAATGGACCCTTCGATCGTAGCAGAAAGTGTAATAAGTAGTGGTTGGGATTCACTGGTTCATCAAAGGTTTGTTGCATTTCACTTAGTCATGTGTCTCCTTTACTCACCCTCATATTCAGTAAATATTTATAGAGCATTCGGTAGGCACTAGGGACCCACAGCATGGAGATAAAGGATACATTTCTGTTCTCAACGATGCCCCTGCCTAGTGGGGCAGGAAGATAAGTAAATAAATGATTGCAATGCAAAACAATGGATGCTAACAGAAGGGAGTCCAGGTAAGGTTCTGAAAGCAGTTGTCAGAGTTCAGGGAACCCCATAAGATTATAGGACGTTGGGGAAAATGTGAGCAGGTGATGAGTAAGAGCTCCCTATAAAAATTAGTAACAAGTATACTATGCAGCCATAAAAAAGGTTGAGTTCATGCCCTTTGCAGGGACATGATGCTGGAAACCATCATTCTCAGCAAACTAACACAAGAACAGGAAACCAAACGCCACATGTTCTCACTCACAATTGGGAGGTGAACAATGAGAACACAGGAACACAGGAAGGGGAATATCACACACCCAGGCTTGTCAGAGGGTTGGGGACTAGGGGAGGGATAGCACTAGGAGAAATACCTAATGTAGATGATGGGTTGATGGGTGCAGCAAACCACCATGGCACTTGTATACCTATGTAACAAACCTGCACATTCTGCACATGTACCCCAAAACTTAAAGTATAAAAAAAATTAGTAACAAAAGAGGACAAATTTTAAAAGGCCAAAAATCCCTCTTGTGTGGGAGCACTTTAAAAATACCTCAATACCCTTCTTGGGTGAGAGCAGAGAGAATAGGGAAAAAGAGAGAGAGGGACCACATTCTGGGGAGTTTATAGGCTCTGCTTTTGTTGGATTATATCCTATAAAACATGGGCGCTTTTGAAGATTTTTAAATGGAGGTGTGACATGATCAGACTTATAGAAGCTCGCTGGAGGCTGTGAAAGAATGCATTGGAGGAGGCCATATGGAGGTCAGAGGATAGACTGGAGGTTGTTTTAATAACGATAAACAATGTGTGTCGAAACAATAGCACTGTCAGCACTTTACAATCTTTATACCCAGCATGCAGTCCGCCCATAATAATTGATAGCATTTATTCAGTGATAATTGTTGTCAGGCTCTGGTATAAATACTTTGCGTACGTTAGTAGTCTGCAAGGGAGTCATATGAGCTAGTAAACTGATCTCCCTTCTTTCTTCTTCCCATTTTACAGAAAATAAACTGAAGCACAGAGAGATGAAGCAATTTGTCCAGGGTCACACAGTCAGTATGTGCCCATGCCAAGAAGCTTAATTTCAGAACCAGAACTCTTAATAGAGATAGTGTATTACACATATACTAAAATTGGCCTCTGTCATTCAAAGTGCCAAGAATGTCAAGTTCTTATAATGCAGAAAATGTCTCTGGTTTTCAGGCCATGGAGATAGTTATATTTATTTTTTATTTTTATTTCAATAGTTTTTGGGGTACAGGTGGTTTTTGGTTGCATGGATAGGCTCTTTAGTAGTGATTTTTGAGATTTTTGTGCAGCAGTGACCTGAGAAGTATACACTGTACCCCAATATATAGGCTTTTATTCCTCACCTGCCTCCCAGTCTTCCTCTCTGAATCCCCAAATTCCATTATATCATTCTTAAGGCTATGCAGATATTAAGTAAATATTTCAGCAAAATATAATGAACAATAATACATTATACATTATTCTTGCCTAAACTTCCAACTGTTGATTGTTGCATTTGTTTCCTAGGGCTGCCATAACAAAGTACCACAGACTAGGTGGCTTAAACAACAGAAATTTAGTTTCTCACCGTTCTGGAGAATAGAAGTTTGACCTCAAGGTGTCAACAAGGCTGGTTCCTTCTGGAGGCTGTGAGGGAAGGATCTGTTCTAGGTCTCTCTCCTCAGCTTGCAGATGGCTGCCCTCTCCCTATGCCTACACATCATTCTCTGTCTATACATGGCTGGGTTCAAATTTCCTTTTTTAATAAAGACACCATTCATATTGAATAAGATCCACCCAAATGACTGCAGTTTATCATGATTACCTCTGGAAAGATTCTACCTCCTCATACAGTCACATTCTGAGATACTGGGGTTAGTACTTCAACATATAAATGTGGGGATATTCTCACACTGCTTTAATAAAATACCTGAGACTGGGTATTTTATAAAGAAAAGAGGCTTAATTGGCTCACAGTTCTGCAGGCTGTATAGGAAGCATGGCCGGGGAGGCCTCAGGAAACTTACAATCATGGCAGAAGGTGAAGGGGAAGCAAGGCACGTCTTGCACCGCCGGAGCTGGAGGAAGAGAATGAGGGTGGAGGTGCTACACACTTTTAAACAACTAGGTATTGTGAGAACTCCATCACAATCACAAAATAGCAAGGAGAGAATTCACCTGCTTCATCCAATCACCTCCCAGCTGGCCCCACCTCCAACACTGGGCATTACAATTCAACGTGAAATTTGGGTGCGGACACAAATCCAAACCACATCAGGGAGTTAAGCAATTTAGCCCATAACAACTCTTAATTACTTTAACATTTGACTCCTGTGGTCCCAAAAGATGTTCATGCCCTAATCCCTAGAACCTGTGAATTTGTTACTTTACTTAACAAGAGGTACTTTGCACATGTGGTTGAGGTAAATATACTGAGATGGGAAAATTTTCCTGGATTATCTGAGTGGGCAGAATGTAATCAAAGGGTCCTTATAAGAAAAAAAGGGGAGGCTGGGCACAGTGGCTCAAGTCTGTAATCCCAGCACTTTGGGAGGCTGAGGTGGGTGGATCGGCTGATGTCAGGAGTTCGAGACCAGCCTGGCCAGCATGGTGAAACCCCATCACTATTAAAAAAAAAAAATTATCTGGGTGTGGTGGTGCATGCCTGTAATCTCAGCTACTTGGGAGGCTGAGGGAGAAGAATCACTTGAACCAAGGAGGCAGAGGTTGCAGTGAGCCGAGATCATGCCATTGCACTCCATCCTGGGCAATAAGAGCAAAACTCTGTCTCAAAAACAAACAAAAACAAAACAAAATCAAAAGCAGGAGCTCACAATTAGAGAGTGATTTGAAGATGCTAAACTGCTGGTTTTGAAGACGGAGGAAGGGGCCGTGAACAAAGAGGTAGAGACAGCCATAAGAAGCTGGAACAGGCAAGGGAAGAGGTTCTCCTCCTAGAGCAAAATTGTCTAACCCCGGCCCGTGGGCCACATGCAGCCCAGAACAGCTTTGAATGAGGGCCAACACAAATTCATAAGCTTTCCTTTTTTTTTTTCTTTTTGTTCTTTCTTTCTTTTTCTTTTTCTTTTCTTTTTTTTTTTTTTTTTTTGAGACAGATTTTCACTCTTGTCACCCAGGCGAGAGTGGAGTGACTCAATCTCTCGGCTCACTGCAATGCCTCCCAGGTTCAAGCAATTTTCCTGTCTCAGCCTCCTGAGTAGCTGGGATTGCAGGCGCCCACCACCACACCCAGCGAATTTTTGTATTTTTAGTAGAGATGAGATTTCACCATGTTGACCAGGCTGGTCTCAAACTCCTGATATCAGGTGATCTGCCCACATCAGCCTCCCAAAGTGCTGAGATTACAGGCATGAGCCACCATACCTGGCCTGTAAATTTTCTTAAAACATTATAAGAATGTTTTGAATTTTTTTTTTTTTTTTAGTTCATCCGCTGTCATTGCAGTTAGTGCATCTTATATGTGGCCCAAACCAATTCTTCTTCTAATGTGGCCCACGGAAGCCAAAAGATTGAACACTCCTGCTAGTGGTTTCGAACATAGCATGGCTGTGCTGAGATCTTGATATCAGCCCATTTCAGTTCTAACCTCCAGAACTGTAAGAAAAAAAAATGTGTGTTACTGTAAGCCACTACATTTGCGGTAATTGGTTACAGCAGCCATAGGAAACTCACACACCAACCAAAGCCATCAAGACCTACAGCAACCCCCAGGCTTTCCGCAATGCCACACCTGGAGAAGCAAGTGTGCTTCATGTTTGGACAAGTGAAAAAAAATAGCCAGGGTTCCCTATGAGTGACAGTCATCCCTCCTCACAGAAAAGCAAACTGTATGCAGGCAAACCAACAAAGTCAGGAGCTTGTCAGCATCCCAAAAACACCGGGAAAGAGAGGCCAAAGATGATTAGGGGCACATGGGAGAGGAGGGCAGGGCAGGGCTGAGAGAAGCTGAAAGTATTTCACCCAAGCTGAAAGAAGAGGCAGCTGGTCATTTATTAGCAGTTAATTGGGGAAGAGAAACAGAGAAAGAGACATCATTTCAGTAATATCAAGGAGTTTGCATTGGTAGAATTTGGAAACAAATAACAATGATAATAATGGCTTATCACTGACCTTCATGTGTGCATGGCTACGATCTTCATGTGTGTGATACTGAAATATTTGCCATCAAGTTGTCACATGTGATACACAACTAGTTTTTCACAATCACACAATGAGGTGAGGTGGAGGGCTGATGAGGCCATGTACTACGCTAGAGACAAAGAGACAAGTAAGTGTCTTAGGAAGAACACTGACACAGACAAAAGTTTATTGTTCAAAGGTTAGTTGGTTCTCTAAGGAACCATAGATAAAGAGTCCCTTATTTTTCCCTCAGGGTCGGGGGGATTTCTCATCTCCTGGTGGCTGCTCACCATCTTCCTTCTACTCTGCTGCCACTTGTTTTTACTCTTTCCACATCTACCCGCCCTGCCCTGAGTTCCACTTCAGGATTCTCTGCTGACTGATGCTATGTGTAACCTCCAGAAAGCTAATTACACCCCATATCTCAATTTCCTTGATTGGCTTAAATAGCAGTTAATTGATCAGAGGTTTCTGGAGATTAAAGAAAACTACCCATTAGTCACAAGAAAAAGGCTCTGTGATTAGTCAGACGACAGGAGGCTTTCTAAATGTAAGGCACGCCTAAAGTCGCTGACAGTCTTCCTGTCAGGCGCCGAACCCAGCCTGTTGCCTAGCAGACCCGTCTGAGCCCTGATTTATGCCGACAGCCCTAAGTGGGAAGCAGGTTGAACAGGGAGGTGTCCCTTGTGTGTCATTTAAAGTTCAAGATCTCTATTTTCATGACTCATTATTTCACCACTGAAATTCGGCTCAAGGGAAATCCATCTCTTCTTTCCTAGCTAATCCCTGCATCTCTTTTCTTCTTCTGAAGATCGTCTTGCTTATATTATTTCAGGACTTACCACATTTGCAGTGCACTGTTGAGCACAGTGACTACATCATATCGTGTTTTTTTCTCCATGTAAAGTCTCCAGATCCCTTGACATGAAGGGCCATGGCCATGGCAAGAGGATTTATGCGATGTGATGCAGAGTTTCTCGGGGAAAAAAAAAAAAAAAAACCTGCAAAGTAGGATTAACCAAAATTTGGCAATCAGGCTTGGTTAGAAACCCAGCATCATAGAAAACCTGAAAGCTTTAGACTAAATAATCTACCTATGCTATGTCTCATTATTTATCTCAATGGAGGAAAATGAACATTGAACTGCGCCTGCCATGTGTCTGGTCTCAGGCTACCAAATTTGTGTGCTGTATTTTATTAAAGTTCACTTAATTGTCCCAACAAGCTGTGGCCTCTCAGTAAGGTCATGACGTAAGTATTATTATCCCTGCTTTGCATTTCAGAGAACCATGGCTGAAACAGGTTAAGCCACTCATATCACTGATGAGAAGCATATTTTGAAAGCATTTCTGTCTGAGGCTGAAATCTGGCCTTTTCTGTGACATCAGTTTGCCTATAAATCATTTGGGGAATCTGATAGAGGAGTTTCCAGGAGCTTCAAAAAAGAGGGTTATTTCCCAGGCCAGGAAGTGAGAGATAAAGATAAGCCATTTTTACCTAAGATTTTAAGTAATTCTCAGAACAACTCTATAACAAAGATATCAATCTCCTTATCTTGGGTAGGAGAAAGCTGAGGTTCAGGGAATTTAGATCCTTTGCAGGTACAAGTGGTAAAAGCTGATGCAAGGATTTTACCATAGCCTAAAACCTGTTTTCTTCACTTTTAAAAAAAGTTTTATATCACACTTTATCCATTGCATAGCCAAAACACCCACCGATATTTGGTGGCATTATTCCAGCCTATAGAATTCAATGATCCAAAGTACTAGATATCCATTCCTTTATTCCCCCAGACATTCTTTGTCTCCAGCTGCATCGCTGAGAATGTAAATGTCAAGCAAGGAGTTATGGGTCCTGTGACATTGCCACTAATTCAGGCAGCATTACATCCAAATATTATCCCAAGTCGATTACGGCTTACAAATTATTTTTTTCTTTTTTTTCCAGTCCTCCGCCAAATCAAATCCATCTGCTCTACATTCCAATGCATCCTGACACAGCCACCTCCAACCACCTCTACCACACCACCATGCTCTAAGACATCACTCTTTCTCTTTTTTATATATAATAATAACTTCTTGCTAATCCCCCTGCATCTGGCCTTTTCCTCTCTGGTTTTTAGTGCCATTTACCTTTCCAACATCTATTTCTCTTAGCTTCTTCCTTAAAAACAGAACCCTAATTTTGTTTGAAGCAATAATGTGTGCATAGGAAAAAAAAAAAAAAACTCCCTTGAACTCTAATTCCAAACCTTCCTTGTTGCTGAGGGTAGATATTTGATACTGTTCTGACCAGTGAGACATCAGCTGGAGTCTCTTGCTGATGTTTTAGGAAAGTTTTGTTTCCCAACCATTGGAATTTTTCTACCTTATTGCTTCCTTCTTTTTTATTGAGTGTGGAATCAATGCCTGGGGCCACAGTTACTATTTTGCAACCCCAATAACAAGAACCACATGCTGAAGATGGTGGAGCAGAGATCTAGAAGACCTCGAGTCCCTCATGACTTCATGGAACAGCTGCACAGGTCTTGGACTGCTTATGAAACTCATTTAATTTGCCTTGAGGGTGTTGAGCTAGAAGAAGGAGAGAATAAATAAAGGACCATTCATGGTCTCATGACCGCAGCATTAATCTTCAAGAAAACTTCACATTCAAATAAATTAGTTCTGTTAAATTCATCTTTTAAATTGCAAGTGATAAGATTTGAATTGGCATGTATATTAATAAATTAGCTACCATAATTTGGTCTGTCACTGTAATAGTTTTGCCATCTATCAACTTAGCTGGGTTCAACTACATTTTCCAGATTGTCTATCTTGTGTTTTCCCAGTTAGGATGGGCTGCAAGGAAGATTCTGGGAAGATTTTGGAAGAGAAGCAGTAACAATTTTGTAGCTCATAGTTTTTGTTACTGATCTGCTGACTCACTTCATTGGTGTGAAACAGCAGCTATAGGTCTGCAATTTCTCTGCCTTCCCTTAGATCACTCCTTCAGCTTATCTAATTCCCAGATCAGGTGTACGTTTAGCTCTGTGATAAATGGTCCTAGCTTTTGCAGGACACCCTTTCCACTACCAAAGTCAGAGGCAACAAGAATAGATGCAGGCTTCAGTAGATTTTTGTGGGGTTCCATTTCATACTTGTGGGGACCAGCATATTCATGATCTTCCTTTCCAGAATTCCCCCGCTCTGGACTTCAGGCTTCACCAGCAGATGTGGAGACAGCCTTTAGACACTGCTTAACCAGCTTCACAATTATATAAGGCCAGTTCCCTGTAACACATTCCTTTATTATCTCTATCCATCCATCTATCCTAGAGGTGCCGCTTCTTTGGTAAACTCTGACTGATACAGTCACTATTAGGTTGTAATTAATAATAAATACAGCTAACATGTATGGAGCTACCTATTAAGTGGCTAGGCATTTCTCTGACTACTTTACACCCATTTTACCTCAGGACAGCCCCATCAAGTCAGGGACTATCTTTCTCATTTTACTGACAAGAAAATTGAAGCAGAAAGAGGTTAAATAACCTCCCCAACTCACACAGCTAGCAAGTGGCAGGGCTGGATTCAAACCTGGAAAGATAGACTCTAGAGATCACATGATAACTACTGCCCAAAATCGAGATCATGTAAACTTCACTGTTAGAGCTCATCTCTCCACTGGGGGGTCTCGACTTGGAAAGTAGAAAAATAGTTTTCATAAGTGAAGCAGCACATACATGAGAGAGGTAAGAAAAAGCAGGCAGTGAGCATGCATTGAACAGTCTCTGTGTTCCAAAAACTTTATAAACCTCAGTTTACTGTCTAAAAATGAAGGTAATAATAACACCTGCCTCATAATCTGTCTTGAAAGTTAAATAGAGCTTTACATTGCACAGTGCCTAACATAGGGGTAACTGTCAATTAATAATAGTTAATTTATCATTATAGTTATTATTATTATTGTTATTATTAGCATATGACCCCTGCTTTATGAGAGACTATACCCATAGTCTAGAAAAAGGAAACGTGGGCTAATAAGAATATAGATTTACTACAAGTACCATAAGACCCTTTGTTCCAGGTATTTGTTGCAGAGGTCCATAGCTTTTCACCTATGAGACATCACCCAAACATTACAACCACGGTTCCTATTTGCTCACAGGATGCACAGAAACATTATCTGTTGGATGCATAATGAATACATGCAGAGAGATTTTTCTATTTTCATAAACAGTATTTTGCTTTTGTTTTTGTTTTGCCAATTTTCTATTTGAAAGCCTTACTTCTGGCACCCACGATGCACCCACAAGTATCTGAAGCTCAGAAATCTCCAAATCGAGGATCTAAGAAGTAGATCTCAGGTCAGAGAAGGACCCACACTTTGTAGGAATATCAGTCAAAATGGAAACAGGCCAGAAACAGAATATCTAGACATGCTGAATTGAAGTAGCTGAGAGTGGAATAGGAATGAAATGGGTCATGTCAAACCAGCTACCAAGGACAAATAAGACAAACATCAGATTTCATAAGGATCAGTTGGGGGAAAAAATCTGTGAAAGAATATGTCATCTACATTGTTTTCCTTTTAAATCACCTTTTCTTTTTAACTTTTTCATGCTGTCTCTTCTCCCCCTGACAGATCTCTAAAGTTTTGTGTTCCTCAGATTCTATCTCCAAACCCCTTATCCACTCTCCCTTAATTATTTTCTTAGGTGATTTTATGCAGTTTCCTCTCTTTAAATACTAGCAATACAGTAAGACTCTCAAATTTGCATTTCTAGCCTTGATGACTCCCCTGAGTCCCAGGATCAACTTCCCATTCAGCATTTTCACTTAGAAATCAAATGGAATCCAAAACTTAGTTTGGTCTAAAATGGAACACTGGTTTACCCATGCCACCCCTGCTCCCACCAAAATCCACCATCAACCCAGTTATCAAGGCCCCAAACTAGGAGGAATCCTTGATTTGTTTTTTCTTTTCCTTTACCCTAGTTCTGTACATCAGCAAGTTCTACGAGCTCTTCGTCCAAAAAGCATCCCAAATCTTGTCTTTTGCTATTATCTTTGCCACTGAAATCCTAATCCAGGTCAGCACAGTCCATCCCCATGATCCAGTGCCATTATCTTGATGATGGTCCTCATCTCCACCTACGTGCCTTACAGTCAGCTCTGCACACAGATGCCTGAGTGAGCATTATAATCAGACAGTGCAAGCTTCCCTGCATAAAACCATGCCCTAGGCTTTTACTATGCCCTACAAGGCCCTTCACGAAGTGGCCCCTGCTTCTGTCATGAACTTCATCTCAGGCCACTCTCTTTCTCATCCCAATCTCCAACCACACTGACCCTCTTGCAGCCCTTGGAATAGCACACTGAGTGCACTCATTTCAGGACCTTTGTATCTGCTGTTCCTTCTATTTGAAGTGCCTTCTGTAAACCTTCACATGACTGCCTTCTTCTTGTTACTTAGTCAACACAAATGTCATCTCATTTATGTTGAGATGACATTTGTGTTGAGCTTAAATGAGATGACATTTGTGTGGAGCTGTTCATCCCCAGCAACTCCCTCAGGCACTGTTTAACTTATGGATCAATTTTATCTTTTTCATGGCACTTTTTAAAAATTAACATTAGCTTTGTAATGTACTTTTGGTTGAATATTACCTCTGTTTCTTTCTCTAGAAGGTAAGCTCTTTGAGGGCAAAGATTATGTCTCTCTTGTTTGCATCAGTGCCTAGAGCGTTGTCTTGCATGTGATAGGCACTTACTATACATGTGTTGACCAATTGATCTTGTTTCGAATGTGCAGGTTCAGCCTACTATATTTATGCTGTCTTATATCTGAAATCAGCTGACCTATGTGGTTAGCTTAAGAGCTAATGCTCCATGCCAATTAGGAAGCAGTGCGGTTTCTTGAACAAGAGCTAAATATTTTTATGAAAAAAATGAAATAAGAAGACAAAGCTCAGGTGCATGCCTTAGTTGTTCATTTCTTTAGAACATAAAATCCATTTGTACACACAAAAAGATGTTGTATCCCAAAATTATTCCAAAAAAACCACATTGTTTTGTATTCATGGAAAGAAAGAAACTGTGTTTCACCTTGTTAAGCGTTCAAGAATTTTCTGTGTTCAGTGATACTGGTAAGGCTGGAGAGTTGAAATGAAAATTTCTCTTGGGATAAAAGTAGTGAACTGAAAAGTAGTAAATCAAACACTCCTCATTTGTATGTCTCAGGGTCCTTGTATAGAAACCAGCATCTGATACAATCTACAGTGTACAAACCTGGGAGTGTAAGCTTCATGAAGGCAAGGGCATCATCTATTGTTCATTATCATTTTATTCCCTAGCTATAACTCAGGGCTTAGGAGGTAGTAATCACTTATTAAAACTTTGTTGAAAAAATAAAGGGGAATTCTATTATAAATGGCATTTTTATGTTGCTATTATGGAATGTTTTATTTCAGAAGCATCTCCAATATACTAAGTACTGCACTAGTGGCTTGTAATAAAGAATGCATCAGAAGAGCAGCACTTTATGGTGGACAGAAAACTGCAAGGAGTGTCTGTAGATCTTGACCCTTATATGAGATCTGTCTCGGTGTAACCTCGAGCAAGTCTCATAAACTTTCAAAGCCTCCACTCTTCAAATAAACAGAGAACCCAGTGCTGCATAACAATAGCAGCTACATTTCTTCCTGGCATAAGCTGTGAGTCTGACACTCTACAGGGTTTTCTACATGTGCAGTTTAATTTAATCCTCAAAGCGAAGTGTGAGTTATATTTTTATTATTAATATCACCTTGGGGAGGCTATGGCATTTGCCCACTGTCACAAGTTCAAGGACTCTGAACTTGAACTCAGATCTTCCTGACTACGAAGCCAATGTTTTTGGATCTCCATCTCATGCTTCTCTACTTAGGTTGGCCATGTGCCCAGGTTTCCTTGGGACAGTGCCAGCTCTGGCTGGTCACCATTTGATATAGTTTGAATATATGTCCCTGCCAAATCTCATGTTGAATTGTAATCCCCAGTTTTGGAAGTGGGGCCTGGTGGGAGGCGTTTGGGTCATGGGGACAGATCCCCCATGTCTTGGTGCTGTCCTTGTGATAGTGAGTTCTTGTGAGAACTGGTTGTTTAAGTGTGTGGCACCTCCCCTCCCTCCCCACTCTCTCTCTTTCTCCTGCTTTCACCATATGATGTGCCTCCTCCCTCTTCAACCTTCAGCTATGTGTAGGAAAAGCTCCCTGAGGACTCCCCAGAAGCCGAGGAGATGCTGGTGCCAACCTTGTACAGCCTGCAGAACCATAAGCCCATCAAACCTTTTTGCTTTATGAATTACAAAGTCTCAAGTGTTCCTTTATAGCATTGTGAGAGTGGCCTAACATACTTTTCCCAGTGATCTTTTCACTTTGTGACTTGTGGTCCCTCTCCATTGGAGGTGGCCATCAAATAGGCTCTTTTCCCCTTCCATCTCTACTGTATCCTAGAAAGAGTACAGAATCAGGTGGCCACAAGGAAGCTTAAGGGGGGAGTGATCACTGCACTTTATTAAAGGGATCTGGGTGATATTGTTTCTTATGGAGAGTCAGGTGGCCTTGAAATGAACACATCCAAATTTATTTGCCAAACTGAGAAGGAAAGAGCTAAAGTGGTAATAATGATGATGATGTTAATAATATTAATAATATGATAATGATGATAATAAAAAGAACAGCAATACACACAACAATCATTGGAGTAAGTACAGTTTTCTAGCCTCAATTATGTAAACAATTAAGTGTTCATTCATTAGCAAATCCTTAATGCACAGTTACTGTTCATCAGAGAAACTGAGCAGCTTTGTGTACCATTCTTTTATGTGAATATCTTAATCTCTGAACCACTTTCTTCCCTCTTACCTGTAAAATGGGAATAATAACCTCCATCTAATAGAGAGTGATGTGGCTACTATTCAAAGAAAAAAAAATTATTGAAGGAACCATCCCCTAGCTAAGTAAATGTTTGCCTCTCACTCTTTTAATTCAAGTACCATGGCATAGTTATTCATAAAAGTCAGTGTGTTTATGCGTTCCTTCACTCAACAAATATTTATAGTATGCATAATATATGTCAAGTACTTTTCCAGGGATATGAATATAGGACCAAGGAAAACAAAGAAAATTCTTGCTATCAAATTATTCATATTCTAGTGGGAGAATACAGGCAAAATACATAGTTAATGTAATACAACAAAAAAAGGCGGTGAAAACAAATTTACAAAGGTGAGAGGATGAATAGCTATGGAGGGGATTGTGTGACTTTAAGCAGGATGATCAGGGAAGGCTTTCTTCTGGGGTTGACATTGGAGCAAATAGGTGAAGCTGGTGAAAGCGCAGACTATGCAGGTGCACAGACAGAGTTTCACATGGGGAGAGGAGTGTGTGTGCATTGGCTGCGGTGGGAGTGGGGACCAAGACACAGCAGGAGGACCTGTGTTGCTAGAGCTGGGGAAGCAGAAGGAAGGGAGCAAGAGAAGTCAGAGGCAGAGTCATCAGGGATGTGGACCATGGCAAGGGGCTGGTGATTTATTGGGATCCTATTCCCAGTGTGATGGAAACTGTTGGCATGTCCCATTCAAGGTCGGTTATAAAGATCATTAAGTCAGAGCTAGTGTTTGGGTGAATACCGGATGCTAAGACAGCACGAATATAAAACTTGTGCCAAAAGTTGCTTGCTGAAGCAAACCAGACTAGCCTTGACCGGGTTGAGAGACCATGACCGCACAGTGGAAGATTCCACTTCCAAGGGAGTACCTTCAAAATGGGTTTTTATGTGGCGGATAGGAGGCCCCAGCTTGCAGACCTATCCCAGATCCATGATGAGACACGAGGCATTATGTGATCAGTGCAAATGAACCCTGTGGAGATTTCTTTCCAGCCAATTGCCTTGAATGAGAGGACCTCAAACTCAATTGAATGCCTTGGGCCAGGCTAGGGTTTCATAGACACAATTTCATTCAAATCTCACAATAGCCCTGTGGGGTGGAATTTCCATTTCACACTTTGCCTGTGAGGACTCTGAGATGGGAAGTGATTTGCCAAGTTCACAGCTAGAAAGCATTGCTTCCCAGACATGGAAGCCCACCTTCTCCCTACACAGCCCCTGCGTATTTGTGAGCCTGTAGACACTTCCTCTTTGTCCCTTTCATCTTGCAGCAATAAAACCTGCCAAAGGATGACTTAATGCCAATAATAACCACGTCCCCACTGCAGGGGCCTCTGCAGTTTACCCAGCTCCTTCATACTCATTTTCTTGTGCCCTCTGTGAGCCAGTTCACACCCTCCCTGCCTTTTATTTTCACAGACATGGCAGGTACAGGATGTGATAAATACTCTGAACAAGGAAACATTTAGCCTAAGCCAACTATTATCGGCAGCATCTATGACGAATGACTTAATATAACCCTGAAAAGCACAATGTGATGACTAATTTGTGGTTAAAGGTAGTTGGAAATTTACTTTGTAAAAAATTACATGGAAGTAACCTGATTAACTTTGAAAGAGAGAGCAAAATAAAAGTGGGGGGCAACAAAATACACAAATAATGATTTACTCCTCCTTGCAGAGGTAGCAATAAAGATAAGAATTACAACCCCAAGAGCAGTTTGAGAGGGAATGAACATGTTTCATTTTGCATACTGGATGCAGAACATGGATCAGAGCAGGAAATATTTAAGTAAGAAAGCTCTGGGGCTCCATGGACTCAAGCAGACCCTTTGTTTTAGATGGGAAAGGAATCTTTCGCTATCTAGTCTCTTCAGTTACCTGATGAAGAAACTGAGGCATACATACAGGATCTAATTGGAGTCCCTTGAGTCAAGGCCTTCTCCTTGGCAGGGAGGAAAACACAGCATGTTTCTAGAGAAGGATGCAAACTCTGAGGTCCTGCTGGCCTGAGCTTGCTGGCTTCGTCTGGGCGACTTGGGACAAATCACTAACCTCTTGGAGACTGAAATGTTTTATATGAAGACCATGAATGACAATACCAACTTGCTAGTGTTGTAAGAGTTAAGTAGCTTATTGCATGTAAAATACCCAGCATAATACCTGGCATACAGTAGGTTCACCAAAGAATGTTCATTCCTTTCTTCCTCTGCCTAGTTACTGTCTTTCCCCATGGAAGTCATGAAAGCCGTATCATGCCTTTCTTACTTCTCTAACTCCACACCCCTCAGAAAAAAAAAGATTGACATTAAACTCATGTTTCATTTCCTAGACTGCTGTAGCAAACTATCACAAACTTGGGGGCTTAAAATAGTGGAAATATTTTGTCTCACAGTTCTGGACGCCAGAAGTTTGAAATCAAGGTGTCATTAGGATTGGTTTCTTCTGGAAGTTCCAAGGGAGAATCTGTTCGATGCCTCACTGGTAGCTTCTGGTGGCTGTGGGCAATCCTGGCATTCTCTGCTTTGTCAATGCATCACTACAATCTCCACCTCCCTCACCTGACCTTCTCCTCTGTGTCTACATGTCTATGTCTCAAATCCCCTCTCCTTTCTTTTATAAGGATACCAGCTACTGGATTTACAGCCTATCCTAAATCCAGGATGTCCTAATCCTGAGATTTCTAAATTAATCCCATCTACAAAAACACTATTTCCTTTCTTTTTTTCTTCTTCTTCTTCTTTTTTTTTTTTTTTTTCAGATGGAATCTCACACTCTGTCACCCAGGCTAGAGTGCAGTGGCACAATCTTGGCTCACTCCAACCTCTGCCTCCTGGGTTCAAGCGATTCTTCTGCCTCAGCCTCCCAAGTAGCTGGGACTATAAGCGTGCACCACCATGCCTGGCTCATTTCTGTATTTTTAGTAGAGACAGGGTTTCACCATATTGGCCAGGCTGGTCTTGAACTCCTGACCTCATCATCTGCCCACCTCTGACTCCCAAAGTGCTCGGATTACAGGCGTGAGCCACCGCACCCGGCCCCAAAACACTATTTCTAAGTAAGTTCACATTTACAGGTACCAGGGGTTAGGATTTAGACATATCTTTTGGGGGAAGGGACACAATACAACCTACTAAAGAGAGCAAACAACTTGTGTCTCTTGGGGACCCTCTGATTTCTCATACCTAGTACAGTGCTTGTAACCTAACAAGTTTTCATCAAATGTATGTGGAAAACATGAACACTGTCACTTTAAGACTTCCTGTCTGTGATCCCACATTCTTGCCAGATGGCCCCTCTAACCCTGAGAGCTGCAGCTTTCCCAACCACCTGAGCATCCCACTGTCTATACCATCATTGAAGCTCCACAGGAAGCCAGGCCCCTGGAAGGCACAGCTCAGCAGGACTGTGTGACTGTCCCCTGACAAGCTGCATGGCAAGGTGCCTACATGCTGTTCAGAAAAGCAGAGCAGGCCTTGTTTCTGCTGAGCTCCATGGAGACAAATGTCAGTGACATTGCTGCCTGCTTTGGTGACCTTCCTTCCCACAAGGGCATTGGACATAGTACATTCGTGATTACAAATGCCTCTGCCTCTCTACACCCTAACTTTGCTAATGAGTATTCCTACTATCCTGAGTTTTTTTCCTCCCCTTCCTATGGCATTTTCATCCCAACTATCAAATTTATCCCACTTTAAATATCTTCCTTAGCAATAACTCCCCAAATAGTCCAATCTACTTTCTACCTGAATATATACTTTCATGAAGTTCATATTCTTTAAAAGATTTAACAGAATAGTAAATAATGATGAGTTTAATTACTTGTATAATGCCCTGCTTCCTGAACTATCTTTAAGCTACATGAGAGCAGATCTTTGTCCATTGTATAAATAGAGTGCATCTCCAATGCCTGGAGCTAGAAGGTGCGGAACATGTGGAACTGACCACTTGAATCTGCTTGCCACACTTTTTGTCTTAGCCTTTAGTCCTCTCATTCACACTTCAACTTGCCAATTCCCCCTTCACTCACTGTAAAGTATGTTCATGATCTATATTATCATAAGCAACAAGCTTGGTTTCCCGATATGCAGTTCATCATCAAGTCCTATTCATGGAGCTATCGAATACCCATTGGCTTCATCCTTCCACACTGGTAGGTGGATTCCTAACTGTATTTGTTTGCTACAGCTGCCATAACAAAGATAAGTGGCTTTAACAACACAACATGGCCCTAACAAAGATGGTGCCTTTAACAACACAACTTGTTTTCTGGAGGCTAGAAGTCTGAGGTCAAGGTATAGGCAGGTTTGCTTTCTTCTGAGGCCCTTCTCCTTGGCTTCTAGATAGATGTATTTTCTCTGCATCTTTATAATGTCTTTCATCTGTGTATATCCATGTCCTAATCTGATCTTCTCACAAGGAAACCAGCCATATTAGATTAGGGAGCATGCTAATGACCTCATTTTAACTTAATTACCTCTTTAGAGGCACAATCTCCAAATACAGTCACATTCTGTAGTACTAGAGGCTAGGACTCAAGATACAAATCTGGGTGGGTGACAAATTCATCCCTTCAGATTTCAGTTCAAACGGTACTTCCTTGGAGAGGTTTGCACTGATACATCAAATGAAGTCAGACTTCCCCATTACAGCCTCTTATAGCAGACTACCCTGTAAATTCATGGCATTTACCACAGCAGTAATTTCATATGTGTGTGTGCAAATGCTCTATTTATGTGTAGCTCTCTACTAGATTATAAACTCCATGAGGGCAGTAGATGTGTTTGGTTTTTCTTGCCATTAATAGGTCCAATGCCCAACATTAGCACTTCTTACCATTCACTCTTTATTATCGTCTTCCTTTTAATTTCTAGGATACCATGGGTCCTTTTTTCTCTTTCTATTCCTCAAGATTGCTCAAGATTCTTCACTTTCCTCCTGCTTTTGACCTACCTCTTCGATATTGTTTCTTTGAGATTCTATCTTGATCACGTTCTCTTCTTGCTTAATGAGCTCTATCTGGGAAATTGTCAACACTCTCAAGGCTTTAGTAAATATCATGTTCTCACAATGACTTCCAAATTTCTGTATCTAGTGTGGTTCTGCCTTCCTTGATTCATTCCTGTATTCCCTACTACCTACAAATTATTTTAACTTTACCCATGCCTCAAAAACATGTTCAACAAAGCAATTACATTTACCTTTAAATCTACTCTACCTCTATTTCTTGGCTTAGTGAATGGCATCAATGTACACCCAGTTGCTCCAATAATAATATAGAGTATAGGAACCCATTACCAATGTAACAGATAAAAATACAGAGAGTACCCAATCCAGCTTCTCTCTCACATCTCAAACCCAACTATGTTGACTCCTGTTTATTCCTTGGTTCATTTCTTAAATCAGACACTTACTATTTCTCCATAACCACAAGAATATTTAACTAAGCCTAGCAGAGACACAACAAAAAAGGAGAACTTTAGACCAATATCCCTGATGAACATCGATGCAAACATCCTCAGTAAAATACTGGCAAACAGAATCCAGCAGCATATCAAAAAGCTTATGCACCATGATCAAGTGAGCTTCATCCCTGGGATGCAAGGCTGGTTCAATATATGAAAATCAATAAACATAATCCAGCATATAAACAGAACCAAAGACAAAAACCACATGATTATCTCAATAGATGCAGAAAAGGCCTTTGGCAAAATTCAACAGCCCTTCATGCTAAAAACTCTCAATAAATTAGGTATTGATGGGACATATCTCAAAATAATAAGAGCTATCTATGACAAACCCACAGCCAATATCATACTGAATGGGCAAAAACTGGAAACAGTCCCTTTGAAAACTGGCACAAGATAGGGATGCCCTCTCTCAACACTCCTATTCAACATAGTGTTGGAATTTCTGGCCAGGGCAATCAGGCAGGAGAAAGAAATAAAGGGTATTCAGTCAGGAAAAGAGGAAGTCAAATTGTCCCTGTTTGCAGATGGCATGATTGTATATCTAGAAAATGCCATCGACTCAGCCCAAAATCTCCTTAAGCTGATAAGCAACTTTGACAAAGTCTCAGGATACAAAATCAATGTGTAAAAATCACAAGCATTCTTATACACCAATAACAGACAAACAGAGAGCCAAATCATGAGTGAACTCCCATTCTCAATTGCTTCAAAGAGAATAAAATACCTAGGAATCCAACTTACAAGGGATGTGAAGGACTCTTCAAGACCTACAAACCACTGCTCAATGAAATAGAAGAGGATACAAACAAATGGAAGGACATTCCATGCTAATGGATAGGAAGAATCAGTATTGTGAAAATGGCCATACTGCCCAAGGTAATTTATAGATTCAATGCCATCCCCATCAAGCTACCAATGACTTTCTTCAGAGAATTGGAAAAAACTACTTTAAAGTTCATATGGAACCAAAAAAGAGCCCGCATTGCCAAGTCAATCCTAAGCCAAAAGAACAAAGCTGAAGGCATCATGCTACTTGACTTCAAACTATACTACAAGGCTACAGTAACCAAAACAGCATGGTACTGTTACCAAAACAGAGATATAGACCAATGGAACAGAAAAGAGCCCTCAGAAATAATACCACATATCTACAACTATCTGATCTTTGACAAACCTGACAAAAACAAGCAATGGGGAAAGGATTCCCTATTCAACAAAGGTGCTGGGAAAACTGGCTAGCCATATGTAGAAAGCTGAAACTGGATCCCTTCCTTACACCTTATACAAAAATTAATTCAAGATGGATTAAAGACTTCAATGTTAGACCTAAAACCATAAAAACCCTAGAAGAAAACCTAGGTATTACCATTCAGGACATAGGCATGGGAAAGGACTTCATGTCTAAAACACCAAAAGCAATGGCAACAAAAGCCAAAATGGACAAATAGGATCTAATTAAACTAAAGAGCTCTGCACAGCAAAAGAAACTACCATCAGAGTGAACAGGCAACCTACAGAATGGGAGAAAATTTTTGCAACCTACTCATCTGACAAAGGGCTAATATCCAGAATCTACAAAGAACTCAAACAAATATACAAGAAAAAAATAAACAACCCCATCAACAAGTGGGTGAAGGATATGGACACTTCTCAAAAGAAGACATTTATGCAGCCAACAGACACATGAAAAAATGCTCATCATCACTGGCCATCAGAGAAATGCTAATCAAAACCACAGTGAGATACCATCTCACACCAGTTAGAATGGCCATGATTAAAAAAATCAGGAAACAACAGGTGCTGGAGAGGATGTGGAGAAATAGGAATACTTTTACACTGTTGGTGGGACTGTCAACTAGTTCAACCATTGTGGAAGTCAGTGTGGTGATTCCTCAGGGATCTAGAACTAGAAATACCATTTGACCCAGCAATCCCATTACTGGGTATGTACCCAAAGGATTATAAATCATGCTGCTATAAAGACACATGAACACATATGTTTATTGCGGCACTATTCACAATAGCAAAGACTTGGAACCAACCCAAATGTCCAACAATGATAGACTAGATTAAGAAAATGTGGCACATATACACCATGGAATACTATGTAGCCATAAAAAATGATGAGTTCATGTCCTTTGTTGGGACATGGATGAAGCTGGAAACCATCATTCTCAGCAAACTATCACAAGGACAAAAAACCAAACACCGCATGTTCTCATTCATAGGTGGGAATTGAACAATGAGAACACTTAGACACAAGAAGGGGAACATCATACACCAGGGCCTGTTGTGGGGTGGCGGGAGCAGGGAGGGGTAGCATTAGGAGATCTAGCTAATGTAAATGATGAGTTAATGGGTGCAGCACACCAACATGGCACATGTATACATATGTAACAAACCTGCACATTGTGCACATGTACCCTAGAACTTAAAGTATAATAATATATATATATATATATATATATATATATATATATATATATAAATACAATCACTCTTCTGCCTAAAACCTTCTCCTGGGACCCACCCCAACAGGATACACATCTGTCTGTTTAGCCTAACTCACAGAACCCTACACGAGCCAAAGCACACATCTCTTTACACTGATTTCTTACTAAGCTTTCCTATTTTTCTGCATATCCTGTTGTTTGGATAGGCCTAATTTCTCATCTGCCTTTGAAAACGACAGACTTCTCCATGTTCCTGTATATACATCTCAGGCCCCACTTTAGAAGTGTGGATTTGCAGAGGAAGCCATTAGCTGTCACTCTTTTTGAGAATAGTCTCAGCTGCAGAAAACTGCCTTGCCCAAGGTCACACCTCCTTCCACGGACAGCCTGCGTTCATTGCTGATCAACAATTCTAATGAGCCTTTTCAGCTCCAGAGATCCCCTCAGTGTTGACTGAAGACTTTTATTGGGCTGTATTGCTGCTCACTTTCTCCCTCTGCATACTCCTACTTCTCTACCTCCCTCCACAGGTGTATATCCCAAGAAAACTCCTGGATAAAACTTCTGTTCTCTAATCTCCATCTCAAAGTTGGCTTCCTCGGGAACCAATCTGTGACACTGGATATTTGCAGATGTGCCCTCTGCTTGAATAGCACTTCTCTTCTGTCTTTCCCTGCCCAATTCTTTGCATTTGTCACATCCCAAGTCATATGTCACGTAGGTACTGCTGACAAAGTGAGTCACATTCTATTCTCTCCCACTATGGCACATTTCACTTCTCCCTGATTCCAACACATATTACACTACGTTATAATTATTACTCAGATATTTTCATTTTTTTCTCTAGTAATTTTACACTCTTTAAGAATGCAGTATTAATTATCCATTGCTATGTAAAGAATTGCCACAATCTTGTTGGCTTAATACAAATAACACTATTTAATATTCTTTTGCAGCTCTGTATATCAGATATTTAGGTGATCTTAACTAGCCTTTTTGCTTAGGGTCTCCAAAGACTGAAATCAAGATGTCAGCCAGCCTAGCTCTTCACTAGAGGCTTTGGGAAGAATCCACTTCCAACTCATGTAAGTTGTTGGCATAATCTAGTTCCTTTTGGTTGTAGGACTGATTTCCCTGTTTCCCCATGGCTGTCAGTAGAGGTCAGCCTTGGCTCCTAGAAGCTGTCCGCTCTAACTTCTCATATGGCTTCCTCCAGCTTCAAAGCAAACGATAGTGCATCTGCTCCTTCTTGTGCTTTGAAACACTCTGGCTCCCATTTTTGTCTTCTTTTTCATCACCAGTCAGAGAAAATTCTTTGCTTTTTAGGTCTCATGTGATTGGATCAGGTCCTGATCAGGCCCACTAAGATATTATCTACTTTATAATGTCAACTGTGTCATACAACACCATCATGGGTGTGGTATTTCACATTCACTGTCATCACTTCTAGGAAGTAGAGCATGGATTCCTGGTGGAACTTCCTAAGACCACCTACTGCAGATGTAAAGAACATCTTATTCAAGAATATGTTCCTCAGTGCTCAGCAGAGATTCTTATATAAAAAATATTGATGTTTGTGTCAACTCCTAGGTTTAACTGACTTCAGTTTCCATGAATATGACACTATTAACTCTCTGGTCTTAGTTGCATGCACAGCCAAAAAGCAAAACAAAACAAAGCAAATAAGCCACAACAAAAAGCACCTCAAATTGCAAATAAGGAAATAAAATAACAAATAAAATAACAGTAAGGAAGTAGAAACTAGACTGAAGGGCTCTTGTGATGAGCATTGACCCACAGGAGAAAAGATAAAAAATAAAAGAGAATTGTCATGAAAAGAAAGGAAACCGCGTTGAAAAATCTAAGTGCAGTTTTTCAGTTTTGCATATTTTATAGTTGAGTCTATCAATCTCCAAGGTCAAAAAGTGACAAAAGTTGTTTTACTATTAAAATGCCTTGATAAGATTAATTTTAAATAGCATTCTGGTTTGGAGCAGCAGAAATGCAACGCTCACCAGTTTGCCCCTAGACTGTACTGTGATGAGCCGGCACTTTTGATTTGGGGATGGAGTCATTCACGTGATTATATTTATGTGTTTGTTTATGTAAATCGTTGCAGTGTTTTCAAGATTGCTTTCTCTCCACATATATGCCAATGACTCTAATACTTTTTGGTAATTGCAGCCTCCCTCCCTCTCTGCTGCTGATTGCAGCCTTTGCTTCCCTTTGTGCTTAGACACACAAAGTGATGACAAAGGTGGACAATTGTTTCTGGCTACAGCTCACGCGAATAAAACTCTTCCAATTGATTCAGAGTGCTGATGTCAAGCAAGAACCTATACTTCTTGACACTGCATTTTTTCCCAGTGAATAAGAAATCACTGTGTTTCTACCTACAGATTCTTTCCCTCTGCCTTTCTCTTTTTCTCTACCATTAGTCATGCTGGTAGAGCTCACCGCCTGCCATTTGGCATGCCTCTGCAAATGCTCTTACCCATGTAGAGGTGGATTTGGTTTCACTGAAGTTGGGGACATAGCTGTGCTTACTTGGGTCTGAAACCTACCAGCTGTCATCTTTTTAAGAGTATTTTTTGACTGTTTATACTTATTGCAATCTGTTTTATTCTTGGTGCAAATTTTTCAAACATTTCTATTACTACATTTTTGAGTTTCAGGTAACATAGATATACTTCAGAACAAACGATACAAGTAGAAAATGAACAGTGGGTAACCTTGAAGGGAGAACCAGTTTTAGCTAATTGACTCGTATATGATTCATATACCATAGCTCCTTTAAATAGGGAAGAAACCTAATAGGCAAAATTATGCGTTGTGCTCTTTAAATAGGTGGGAAAGTTAGACTAAAAAAAGAGAAGCAACTTGCCTAGGTTGCTAACCCATTAAGTGAAAGATCCTAGACTCAAAATGATAAGTGTCTGATTGCAATGCCCTCAGAATTTTCCTGTTATATATCTCAACTTCCTACTTGATTATGCTATTTAATTTCATCCATTTATTCAGCATTCAAAGAATCCCTACTATGACCCTGACGCTGTGCTGGCAGCAAAGTATTCACACAAGCAAAGACACAGTCCTGTCCCACAGATGCTCATAGACTACCATAATCAATATCTATGTAAGTAAATAATTATGATGCAACTTTTTCAAAGTATTGTAACAAAAATAGTTTCAAAGTAGGTCTACCTAGAGCTACTCTTCCAATGCAGTAGCCACTACTCTTGTGTGGTTATTTACATTTCAATTTGAAAATGTTGAAAGTATTTTATAAATAAATGTAAGAATTCATCTCCTCAGTTGCAGTAACCACATTTCAAGGGTTTGATAATCACATATGGTTTGCGGCTACTGGATTGGACAACACAGAACATTTCCATCACTGCACAAAGTTCTTTTGTACAATGCTAGTCCAGACGATGGGTTAGAAAGCCTTTATAGAAAGCAGCTCTTGAGCTGAGACTTGAAGACTAAATTAGAGTTTCCAGGCAAACCAGCGAGAGCTAGGAGAGCCCAGGCTGAGGAAAGAAAATGTGCCAAGGCAAGGAGATAGCATGAGAAGGTACAGATTGTTCAGAAAGATGCAAGTAAATCAGATCAATTTTAAATTTTTAAAGGGTGAGCTGGCGTAGGCAGCACAACATGGATTGACAGGAAGATGGGGCTGTCTTCACTAATAACCTCCTAGGTCACTGTATGGGATATGTATGTCATAGGATGGAGTGCAGATTTTCTCCTATAGACCAATAGTTTTCAAGCCTTTTTAGTTGTATAACCTTTTGTTTTACTTATCTAATAATATATTATTCAGAATTTCTATACAACAGGCAGATACAAATAGAAATGCTCATTTTAAACAGGGCAGAAGTCTTCTCACTCAGGAACTTCTGGACCTCTGAGACACCCTCATTCAACCCTAGGGCTCTGAAAAGCTAGTGGGGACTCTAGAGAGCCACTGGAGAATTTTGACCATGAGGCAGGTGATCTGAGGCTGTGTATTTGGAAGCTCATTCTGCTCCAATGTGGCAGACTGATGGATGGAGATAGGACAGAAGTAGGGATGGATGACTACAAAAGCAGGAAATAGATGAAGAAAAAGATGGTTAAGTATTATTTTTAAATAGGGGGAGAAAGGACGATGTAAGGATCTGAAAAAATCTGGAATACAAGGCAAAGAACAAACATTCACTAACAGTCTTCTTTTTTTTTTCATGGGCAATTTGGCAGCTCTTGGTATCATTTTTTATGATGTGGGATTCTAGAGGGACATTTTACTTATTGGATGATTGGTTTAAATTCTCTATTCTTCAAAAAATAGCAGGGCAGGGAGGGTGATGGTTTACATTTAGGCCTTGAGTTACTGCTCTGTCATTCTGTCAAAGCCTGAGGGAATATCAAAAAACACCCTTCTATTCACTCCAATGAATAATGTATGTCGTATTTCTTTATTCTTCCCCATAGCAAACACCAATCAGAAACATCAGAAACAAACAGACCACAGAAAACCAGAGTCAAAACCGGCATTTTGTCAACTGATTAGATAGCAGTTAGTTTAATGCTAACATTAATCAAGGTCTGATTGCTCCACTGTGAGGAACAAGGACTCTGTGCAAAGATTAATACACAAGATCTGTTTCAGAATATCTCTGCAGAAACCCCCATGCAGTAATTAAGAAGAACACAAAATGAAGGTTATTGATCCATTATGTTATTGAGAAACAACATAATTGATATGTTAAATCTTAATTGTTCATTCCAAAATAAAAGAGACAGTTCTCACAGATCATTAGTAACAAGATTTTTTTTGTTGTTTTTATCATTTAAAACAAAATATTGAGTTCATATGTTACCCTACTTCAAATAAACATTGATTTAATTGTCAAGAAATCTTCATTTGTAAGTATTTAAAATTATCATTCTTTGGACAAATCTGAGGCAATAGAATTCAGGCTTTGGAGTCAGACAGATTCTACTCATCTGACTTTGGGGAATCAAGTTTGTCATTCAATCTCTCTGGGCCTCAGAAATCTCTTTTATAAAGTGGCAATGATAATGGCCACCTCACCAATTTGTTAGAGGGATTCAGACAGAAAGTTGATGTCTAAAAGCCAGTCTAGCACACTGCCTAGCAGCAAAGACAATGGATCAAAACCGCTGTCTTTCAAACCCAGCTTTGCCACTGATTAGCTGTGCAACCTTAGACACATTACTTAACCTCTCTGTGTGCCAATTTCCACATCTGTAAAGAGGAATAATAGTAATAGGCATTTCTGATAGCGTTCTTGTGAGGATTAAATAAATGAAGTGTTTGGAAGGTGGTCTTGGAAATCATAAGCACTAGATAGCTGTTCATGTATTGCTATTATTTGAAAGTGTTTAGGAACATAGCTGATTCTTAATAGATGTCCACTGTAGCATTCTCCCCTTTACAGCTGGATGTTCAATGATTTAAACCAGAGCTCTTGCCTTTTTTTGTATATATGTACAAATGAACAGGAAAGGAGACAAATTAAAACAAGGTCTGTTGGTCTGTCTGCCTTGTGCGGTGGTGTGATCTCAGCTCACTGCAACCTCTGCCTCCCAGGTTCAAGCAATTCTCCTGCCTCAGCCTCCCAAGTATCTGGGATTACAGGCATCTGCCACCATGCCCAGATAATTTTTTTTTTGTATTTTTAGTAGAGATGGCATTTCACCACTTTGGCCAGGCTGGTCTTGAACTCCTGACCTCAGGTGATCCATCCACCTCAGCCTCCCAAAGTGCTGGGATTACAGGTGTGAGCCACTGCACCCGGCCTGCCTTGTTCATTTTTACATGGAGCTTCCAGAAAGCATCCTTTTGCCTAATTCCTTAATGTGAAAAGATAATACAGGAAATATGAAGAAAGCTTGATGTAGAAAGATAAAGAAAAATAATTGAGAAATAAAGGCTCAAGGAGAAATAGATTGCTCTAATCAGAAACAGATTCCAGTTCGTATCTTGACAAAAATTTGAGGACAATTTGCCTTCAAAAAACCAGAATAGGGTGTTGGAAAAAAGAAATTGTAAGATAACAAGACTTCTTGGGGCTTAAAAAATACTACATGTAAAATTAAAGGGAAAAAATACATGGGCTAAAGGTAAAGTCAAAGAAATTGCACAGAACTTAGATACAAAAAAATAGAGAAGAATGTAAGAGAAGAAACAAATCCAGTGGTCCTGACATTGAATAAAAGGAATCCTGGACAAGAGTAATAGGGACAAGACAGGGAAGGATATTGCCAAAGATGTAATACAAGAAAAGTGTCTAGAACTGAAGTAAATGGAAATCTTCAAATGGAAAATGTCCCAACCACAATAAGATACAACCACACTTCCACTAGAATAGTTAATATTAAAAAATAAATAGGGAAAAATGGAAAATACTAACTGTTGATGAATATTCAGACAAACTTATGCTTTCATGCACTGCAAGTAGAAATATAAAACAGTACAGCCTCTTTGGAAAAAATAATTGTCAATACCTTATAAACATAAACAAGTAATTACCAGATGACCCAAGAGTCTCACTCCTAGTTATTTGCCCAAGAGAAGTCAAAATATCTGGCCACACAAACACCTGTAAATAAAAGTTTATAGCATCTTTATATTATATCAAAAGCAACTCAAAGGACTATCAAGTCATAAGTTGGTGATTGGATAAATAAATTTTGGTACATACCAACAATGGAATACTACAGTAATAATAAGAAACAAGCTACTGATATATTCAACAACATGAATAAATCTCAAAAGTATTATGTGAAAGAAGTGAGACAAAAAGTTCTGTACACTGTTTGAGTCTATTTATGTGACATTCTGGCAAAGACAAAATAAAGAGATGGAAATAAGGTCAATGGTTGTCAGAAATTGGAGATGAGGAGTTGAGATCAATTAAGAAGGAGCAAGAGGGAACTCTTGGTGTTGCTAGAAATATTCTATATCATCAGTTGGTGATGAATACATGATAGTATACCTTCGTCAAAGCTTAAACTGTACTTCGAAAGAGTAGATTCAATTATTTGTTAACCCTTCAGCAAATATGATGTCAGTAAAAAGGAAAAGGCCCACTAAGTGCCAAACAAAATGATTTTTTGAAAGCTCTCATTAGAGATGTCATTTAAAAAATTCAGGCTGGGTGCGGTGGCTCACACCTATAATACCAGCACTTTGAGAGACTGACATAGGCAGATTACGTGAGGTCAGGAGTTCCAGACCAGCCTGGCCAACATGTTGAAACCCTGTCTCCACTAAAAACACAAAAATTAGCTGGGCATGGTGGTGGATGCCTGTAATCCCAGCTACTTGGGAGGCTGACACAGAAGAATTGCTTGAACCTGGGAGGCAGAGGTTGCAGTGAGCTGAGATGGCACCACTGCACTTCAGCCTAGGTGACAGGGAAAGACCCCGTGTCAAAAAAAACAAAAAAATATAGAACACTAATGATAAAACAAAGGACCTATAGTCTTATGGAGATGTTAGGGTATCATCAAATACATCAGGAACTCTGAATGCCAGAAAACAACAGAGAAAGGATTTCCAAGATGTAAGGGACAAACAGTTTCCAATCCAGAATTTTATACACAGCCAAATTGTCAGGGCAGATAAGAATGAAGTTTATTTCTCATATACACTCCTAGGAAGTTCCTTGAGACTGTACTTCAGCATACACGAAAATAAAAAAAAGATGACACGACCACCAGAAAGTGGTGAAATCAACACAGGGCAGTAGAAACAGGAAGTCTAGAGAATGTTGTTAATGAAGCCATTTCATAGGGCAAATAGTCTGTATTGGGTTAAAAGAATGAAAAGAATGATCACCCCCTAAAAAGGGATAAATCACAACAGATAGTAAGGTTGGAAATGTAGAAAGAAGAGGCATAAGTTGGCTGGGTGCAGTGGCTCTGGCCTGTAAACCCAGCACTTTGGGAGGCTGAGGCAGGCGGATCACTTGAGGTCAGGAGTTTGAGACCATCCTGGCCAACATGACAAAACACCGTCTCTGATAAAAATACACACACACACACACACACACACACACACACAAATAGCCAGGCGTGGTGGCGAGAATCTGTAATCCCAACAACCCAGGAGGCTGAGGTACAAGAATTGTCTCAACCCCGGGAGACAGAGGTTGCAGTGAGCCGAGATTGCGCGACTGCCCTCCAGCCTGGGTGACAGAGCAAGACTCTCTCAAAAAAAAGAAAAAAAAAATGAAGAAGAAGAAGATGAGGAGGAATAAGATGAAAGCACAATTTGCAAGAAAATTTAAGAAAAGAAAACCTTCCAGGGAAACAAAACTGTATAAGAAAATTGTGATTCATATTTGAAGCCATCATGAAATATTGGAAGAGAAACTCAGCAGGCTTCAGGAAGGACATTCCAGTGGGTTTCAAGCACACCTTCACGTCTATATCTGTGCATAATGTCGGGGACAGGGCAGGATCTAAACACAGAACGATGCTGACGTCACTACATGCAAATCACACAGACTCGCTGAGAAAACTCAATGAAGTTGAAAATGAAACAGCGGAATTACATATTTGTGAAAAAAATCAAATTTGAGAATTTGGTGTAAAGAATTGATCGGATGTGTAAGAGTTAACGTTTTCTTTTTATTATCAAAATGTAAACCCGGCACATAAAATTAACAAGTAATTGTGTGGAATTAAAACAGATTTGTTGGCTATGATATAAACTCTAAGCATAAACATTTACCTGTTTCCCCACTATCTTCATCATTCAAGTGAAATTGTTAGCAGGAAGATATGCCAAGTTTATCCCTGGGACTGAGCTATCAGGCTCCCCAACCCTCCCTACCTCTTTATACAACACTGTACCTCTTGGTGTTATAGAGTTTGAGATGACTGTCTTAACAGGATCTTCATTTACTGATATTACTCACTGCCAGCTGGCTCTGATTCTGTGAATACATATATTCTCCTTAAAAAATCGCTAGCTGGGCTTCAAGGTATTATATTGTCCTACCAGAATAAATATTATTTTAAGATCAGAGGAAGGTTCTTGTTCTTTATTAAATTCCTTATTAAATATTTAGTGTTCATAAATTTGTTTAATATAATTGCTGCCTCAGCATTCATTTTTAGGCCTGACATAATTTATTTGAAACCCTGGCATGCCAGGTCACCTCTGACCTAGTTATAATTTCCCCTCTCCTATGTGACTCTGATAGATTCTGCTTGTTCCTCATCCCAGTGATGCAAAACCCAGCCTATCCACAGCTGCTGACTATGAGCAATCTAATGGCCAGCCTCAGAATCACGTAAATAAGTTCCTCCTTTCTCACATATTCTCTTAAACTAGCCAGTCCACAACCCCGTTGGAAAAGCCTAAGGGATAAAGCCAATAGACCTTAATAGGGGCATAGTCCCACAGGTTGGGTCCTGTGCTGGCCCCTGCTGGTTGAGCTTCTCACCTTCTCTGGACTTTCCATCAGCAGCCCATCAGCACCCGTAACCTCTCTGGGACATGTACGAAATATATATTTTTTCTATTTCATGCATTTTGGTTTCACTTTCTCATTGTATTTCACCTGAAACACACACTCAAACCTGACATTTCCCCTATCATGGCTCTCCTAGAGAGTTGTTGTCTTGACTTAGGATCACTCTCAAGAGAGAGCCCTCAAGACCAAACTCCAAACTATCATTACAACACTATTCTATTGGAAAGTAAAATTCTGATTGAGTTAAGTAGCCTTGCTGGTCTATGGTACATTTCATATACATCTAGATCAAATATGTTATGTCCCTCAATCCACTTGAATAGTATGTATCCAAATATTCATCTCAGGTAAGAAAAATGGAGGTGAAATGTGCTTAAAGTTCCGCAGTTCACTTATACAGTGGTGCATTAGTCATGCAGCAATGCCTTATCAAGCATCTAACATGTGTCAGTCACAGTGCTACATAATGGAGATATAGTGAACAGGTCATTATGTGATCAGATTTTCTTGATGAAAACTCATAGTTGGCTGCAAGATGAACACATTAGAGGGTCAAATGGCAGATATTAGAAGGCAATTGGATGCTTAATTGAGAGAGAATGGAAATGTGTAAAACCCACAGGACTTGATGCTTGGGGAGAGGAAGAAGGAGGTATCAAAGATGTCTCCCACGTTTCTAAATTCTTATTTGGATGATGTTCTAAGGAGAGCTTCTAAGAACAATCATGTTGTGGTAGTGAAAATAATTTTTTTCAGGAAATCCCTGGAAAGCCTCTCACGAGGATGGGGTATTGCCACAGGCACTTGGCTCATCTCAAGAGTTTGCATGCTCGTAAATCCATTCAACTTCAAGACTCACTAATTATACCCTCATATTTTAAGCTTATTATGGAAGAAATTCAAACCACATGGGTGTCTGTCTACAAGCCAAAATTTGCTCAAGATAAGCCAATAGTAATAACTTAACCTCGGGCCTTGTGGCTCTTGAACATACTTAAGCCTTGATGATTTAAGAGAGAAAGAGGCTAATAAACATCTCAGAGTTCTCTCCAGATGGAAAACAAAGATTTCCCTTTTCCTGATTTCCCCTTAAACTTGTCATTATTTGGCAGGAATGGTCAAAATAAATGCACCATGCTTCAAAGGAGCCAACACAGAAGAGACCAGATAGCAGCAAGATGAATCCACTTGTCTAAACAGACATATGCTCTGAGCACAGATGTTCAAGAAATGAAGGGTGTGCACTTGTGATAATGTATTGCATCATTTCTTTGACCTCAAGATAAAAGCAAACAAGAGAAGCAAAATGTGCCACTCATCAGGCTATAAAAATGAAACCTGCCACAAGAGCTCTGATCTATTGCATGAATTCTCTTTGCCAGAAAGATGGGGTATTTTCATCAGAATGCTAGCTATTCATTGCTCCTTCTGCCTACACATCTTTTTGAAAGAGGAATGTGGCCAGGGAATAGGAAAGAAGGGGTTTTAATTTAATTTAGTTTAATTTAGCTAATCCATCAGACCACGTTTACAAAACTATTCCAACCTTCCTAAAGGCTGGGAAAGGGAACACCAACCAGCCTCTATTGTGACAACTTTGGATGTATCCCTTTACTTTCTGCTTATAGCAGCTCTAGAGGGGTGCATTTATTTTCCTTATATTCAGATGAAGGAGTTTACCAAGGTCATGTAACTTGCCCAAGGTCACATAGCTAGCATTTACTAGGGTCAGGATCGAAATCCAAATCTAACTCTGAAGTTCATATAGTCCTCTAATTCTCATTCCTTCTCAGAAGCAGGCAGTCTATAAAACACAAAGCTGTATGGTTATAGTATATGTAAATAAAACAATATAAAATGATACAATGTAGCTCATACTTAAATACTAGGTCAGGTGATGCTTTGCATAATACTACAGGGCTTCACAGATGAAAACACAGGAATGTGAAGGGGAAGATATACATGTTTTGGTATCAGATGGACCACAGTCTGTCACAGCTCTCACTCTTGCATGCTGTGCTACCCAGAGCAAATCTCATAAGCTCATAGCTGCAGGTTCCTTATCTAAAAGATGTAATTTCCTCATCTCATAGAGTTTTTGTGAGGATTAAATGAGATGATGTGGTTAAATTACCTGACAATATGTCTGGTACACAGTATCTGTCCCCAAAATGCCAACTTCATGTTACTTCAAGTTAGAGACACTGTGACATAGACAAATAACAGAGAGAGTCATTAACCAGTTAGCATTTGAATGGCAAGTTTAAATAGAGTTCTCATGATGAATGTATTTATAAACCAACATATAGGTATGTACATGTCATATATATTTAAGTTTTTGTATTTGTTAAAAAATAATTCATTTTGAAACCTTGTGATAATTACATCTATCAGAGACCTACTTATCTAGTCTTTGCTAGGAAAAAAAAAATGTAATTTCTTATTAATGTCACCAGCACAACGGGTGAAGCATGCATGTACATTTGCAGCCCAACTCCCAGGAAGATGAGTGCAAATGCAGCAATTAGTAGCATGTTGCACTATGCTTCAAAGTCTTACCTGCCATTCTTATGATCACGAGACCAATACTCAGACACAGTTGTGCAGAGAAAAAGGTCATCTCTGGTTAAATAAAAATTAGTTTGCATTAGCTGGGCGTGGTGGCTCACACCTGTAATTCCAGCACTTTGGGAGGCTGAGGCGGGCGGATCACAAGGTCAGGAGATCGAGACCATCCTGGCTAACACAGTGAAACCCCGTCTCTACTAAAAATACAAAAAATTAGCTGGGCGTGGTAGTGGGCGCCTGTAGTCCCAGCTACTCGGGAGGCTGAGGCAGGAGAATGGTGAGAACCCAGGAGGTGGAGCTTGCAGTGAGCTGAGATCAAGCCACTTCACTCCAGCCTGGGTGGCAATGCGAGACTCCATCTCAAAAAAAAAAAAAAAAAAAAAAAAAAAAAAAAAAAAGTTTCCATTAAAAAGGTGAGAAACTGTAACTATAGAAAATTTACAACATGTAGGAAAAAGTACAAAATGATTCCCCAAAGATATTGCCTCTCTATAATGGTTGCTATGCAGAGTTTGTTGATATTATTATAATATTATTATATGAACCTGCCATTTTACTCAGCCTTTTCCTTCAACATCACAAGGTAATTTTTAGCAGAGTGGTTAAGTCTGTGAAGACAGACTGATATTCAGGCTCCTCTACTAAGCAGCTCTGTGTCCATGAGCTGATCACTCAGCTTCTTTAAGCCTCAAGCCTTCTCATAGGAAGTGAGGATAATAACAGTAACCACCTAATTATAGGGCTGTGTGAGGATAAAGTGAGATGATCCATGTATAACTCTTAGAGTGCTGGGTAGAGAGGAAGAAATCAATAAGATTATTATTATTTATAACTGGTAAGACTTTTCTCAACTGAAAATGACGCACACAAAAATGGAAGCACATTTACCTTCAAAATAGTAGCCTAGACATAGACCTGACCAGAGGCTCAGTCGCTGTGGTAACTCTTGCTCAGAAACAACGTGGAGTGACAGGACAGCTGCAGGGGTGCCAGTGCTAGCCCATTGCTTCACGGCTCCAAGGTGGCCTAGAGTGAGAACTTACTGCCCTCAGTGCCAGTTCACAAGTCCCAGGATTTTCTCTGATTGGATCAACCTGGGCCACTTACGTATCCAAAACAATGACTGTTGCTGAAGATATTTGCTGCTTTGATTGGCTGGTTGTGGTAGACTAAGTAATAACACCCCAAAGGTATGAATGTCCTATTCTCCAGAACCTATGTTACCTTATGACCAAAGGGATTTTGCAGATATGATTATATTAAGGATTTTGAGATGGAAATATTATCCAATGTGATTATAAGGGTTCTTAGAGCAGAAAAGCAAAAGAGTTAGAGGTCACAGTAGAAAAAGCACTGTGACAGTGGAATCCAAAATTGGAGTGATGTGGCCACGAACCAAGGGCTGCCAGAAGCCTGTGCAGGCTGGAAGTGGCAAGGAACATATTCTACTCCCAGAGTCTCCAAAAGGAACTAGCACTGCCTACTGATGTCTCGATTTTAGTCTCATGAAAACCATTTTGGACTTCTGACCTCCAGAACTGTAAATCACTAAATTTGTGTTAATTTGCCACAGCTGCAGCATTGTGTTAATTTGCCACAGCTGCATCAAGAAAGCTACTACACCAGTCTGTGTCACAGTTTTCACCCATGTTGTGCTCAGAATACATGATTGAGAATGAAGGAGACATGAATGCCCAGAAGGAAAACAGAAATTCTTTTATCAGAAGAGAATGAATACTGGGGGCAAAAGTCCACAGCGTTCAACCTATCAATGCTGGTTTTGTTGCGGCTACTTTTTGCTGTTTTATTTTTTTATTTTTTATTTTTTTGTAAATTCTACATAAACACCATTATGGTAGCTGAATGAATTCTTGAGCAGCTTTGCCATAGTATATTTACTTATTCTTCTGCACTTATACATTGGATCCTTGAAAGGAGGTGTCTTTCTTTGTTCACCCTGGACATGCATGATGTGGGGATAATAATAAAGTGGGAAGAGATCAGCATCAGCATAGTAAGAGATTGGTGTGTGATTTTCCTATTGATCACTTCATAAAGAAGGTATATGCCAGTAGTAAAGAACTTGGTCATACAAATGCAGAACAGAGTGAATTATGACACATTAAATGCTAAATTTTCTTCTTTCACTTGTTCATCTTGAGAACCTCACTTTTCCTCCTTTGACTCTTGAATTCACAGTCTATGAAGCAGCTGGAGTTGAACAAACTGAGTGAGCTCAAAGCTGTCTTCTAGCTCTATTATTATATGGAACTAGATTACAAGGGAAGCACATGGTCTACTCTGGGGTGCAGGGAGATTTTGGGGAGGTGTGTTGAAGGGTTGTGGACTCAGGCATAGCAGGACAATATTACAAAGAGAGCTGATCAAGAGATCAGAAGGACTACACCACAGGGCCAGTGGCACTACCACCTAGTCTTCTCTTCTTTGTGATGTAGCAACAGTGGAACTGAATTCTTGGCCAGCATGGTAGAGGAGGTTTTCAGTGAGAAAATGGTCTGGAGAAAACTGTTATTTTTCTGGAGTAGCAGTGATAGTGGTGTGTTAAAATCATCAGATTTTTAAAATTGCAAACAGAATAGTCTCAGAGCTTTTCTGATCCAAATTCATTCTGATAGTCTCCTATAAAGGGGTTTTGATAATTTGACAAAAACTTCACAGGCAATTTTGATTATCCCCATTTCCCGAGGTCATGTGGCCCAGAGAGCCCCATCTTTGCCCATTGAAAAACAGCATCTAGCTTACATTTAACTTCCTTTGTGGTTCTCCATCTTGATTTTGAATACGAATACCATTCTCTGAACCAATTTTTCATATGTAAGGACCCGGTGGACAATGGAGAAAGGAGAACTACCCCTGTCACCCCACTTTTCACCCATGGCCTTTTTGGGGGCAGAGCACAGGCAGGGCTCTATGATTATCTAGAATTCAGAGCACTTTTCCATCCCTAAAGCAACCTCAGACTGAGGGCTTAGGTTACAGAGGCTGTCCCAAGCCTCAGAAGTAGAATTTCAACTTCTCCAGAAAAATACATTGAAAAGAGAAGTCAAATTCTACAACTTAACCCTGCTGTCTCTTATAGTGAGATTCTGTTCACTACAAAATATGGCAAAATTCAGACACTCAATTTTCTCTGACAGCTGAGCATCAGGTCCTTACAAGACAAGCTGTTTAATTATCTATCTGGCAAAGTGGGACAATTTTGTTGAATTAGTAACGGTCAGTGGTGGTAGATGCTTTACCTAGAGAAATGCCTATCATCTAGTCCCATGTTGGGCTGTTGACCAGCCATTTTCTAGGCTGCTTTAAAAATAAAACCATCTTTGTTTGTTGTGGTATTATTTTTACTATTTATTAACCAAACCAAACATGCAAATCACTGGAGATTTAGTGATTCAGCAAATGATAATAGAACGCTAAATAACAAGAGTGATGGGGGCACAGTAAATCTCTGCTTTATCTAAGACATTAACTTTTGAAACAAGAAATAATTTAAAAATTAGAAGACTATGTCATGATTTTTACAAGAAAAGGAATAATTAGAAGAGCTATATTTATTACTCCATGTCAAGAATTATGCTACATATTTCACATTCATTATATTATTTAATCTTTACAACAAAACTTAGAACTTAAAAAAATGAGGGAAAGAAAGCCAGAGTTCATTCAGTAAAATGATTTTTACAACTTATTCTAGTTTATAAAAGAAAAGTAAAAAGTCCCTTCTGCCTTTTCTGGTACAACCATGACCTGTCTCTTGGTTTAATGAATATTTGCATTCCCAAGCAGACATTCTAGGCCTCTTTCCTGATAGAGTTGAGGAAATGATGGTGTCTAGAATAGAGACTTAGTCATAACCACAAGTCACTGTCGACCCAGCCACATGCTTCTCTGGTACATTTGGATTGTGTGATTTTGGACTTAGTTTTCTCCAGTGACAGAAATCTACATCGAACTGACAAAAGCCAGTAGTATTGTCAAGACCATAACTCCACTGAATAAGGAACTTAGTGGAAGCATCTTGGGGCACTTGACAGCTGAATCACCCAGCAGGAAATTTGCAGGGCTCTGTTGGCTTTTAAAAAACTGGAACCAGGGGTTTAGGAATGGTGCCAGGATACCTACTCTATCTCTATTTTTCCTTGGTTCTGTGGTCTCTACATCATACTCTATGGTCTGGCTTACTCCATGTAGCAGAAAACTTGTCTTCCCATGCCTGGAGAGAAACTGACTCACACACATTCTGGTCACAGGTTTAGAAATTGGCTCACCTTATGTTGGGTGCCCATCCCTGGGTCATCACCTAAAGTCAGAGAAATAGCTCTGTTAAGATCGGGGTACCTCCAATGCAAACAACCCAAATGAAGCAGAAAGAGAAAAACGTTCCAGAATAGGGGGAACGTTCCAACAACACCATTGACATACTGTGGGAGGGCGCTGTGGAGGTTCACAGCCAAGAGGCAAGGGAGAAGCTTCTGGTAAGTCGAATGCAAACATTCCAGTGCTGCATTTTCAAACTCGAAGTAGGTTATTATCAAGACCTCAGAGCTTGCATGCATTCATTTATTCATTTCTTAGACATTTCCTGTGCTGAAATAGAAGAAAAAACAAGAATAAGGTATGATTTCTACCCTCAGCATTTACTGCCTGCCTGGAGAAATAGACAACTATACTAATGATGTCAGCATTGCGAGCCCAGTATATTAACAAAAGCTCACGAAGGGTGGTGTTTTTCATGCTGTATGTTGAGACCCACTGGCAGGTCATTAAATCAATTTACTGGGCTGCAGACAGCACTTTCTAAAGGAATAAAATAGGCCAGAATATATCAGGGTGCTTTATACTGCAGTAAAGATACAAGAGTTTGGTAAAACAATTGTGTTCTAATTGCATGGGAGGCTCTGTATATGCAGGTTTGTGTACCAGGTCATGCTGTAAAAGGCATTTCTGACTTCAGGTCATCATCAAAAATCTTTAAATGCCATCAGTATAGTGTGAGTAGGAGCACAGAGGAGAGACATCTAGATGAAATTCGTAGGAGGTAGAAGAGGAAAGGTTTTCAAAGAAGAGAGCTCTCATGCTGAAACTTGGAGAAGAGAAAGCAGTCATTCCAAGAGAAAGAACAACTTGTGAAAAAGGCCCTAAGGAGTGAGAAAGGAGGGAAGATTGATAAAGACCTGTGGCTGCAGAGTAGCAGAAGGAGCCTGCAATGGGTCAGGGATAGGGCTTGAGTCCCTCAGTCTGCCAGTGCAGGAGGAGGGGCTGATGTTGAAGAATAGGGAAGTGGGGCACATATTTATCATGGAAGGTAGAAAGTAATAACGATAATTAGGATAAAATGCTATGCAGCTTTAGAGTAGTACAAGAATACCGTTCCTTAGAGAACCAGAGAGAGCTTCATTGAGGAGGGAACATTTGTGAGTTATCTGCAAATACTTTGAGTTTGGCTCAGGAATCAACTATGTAGTGTTTGTGTGGCTGGCTGTGGTGAATCAGGTAAGGAGGAAAGGCAGACATTCCAAGAAAGTTTGAGAGCCCAATAAAAGGGGGAGCTATCAAATTGGTACACAGCTACCCAAACCAATTGTAGTGCTTCTTTAACTGAGTTCTAGGTACAATGTCAAATAAAGTTTAATTCACTATTTGACATTGTCCTACATGCACAGTGGAGGACCGCATCCACAATCAGGCTGCCAGAACTTAAATCCACCTACTTTCTCTGTGAATTCAGCCTAGTTGCCTAGTCTCTCTGTGCCGGGGCATCCGTATGGCCACAAGTGGTATCTGTGGCAGCCAAGGAAGTGTGCTACTCAGATTTTCATTTAAGAAAAGACTTGCCTTTTAGTTGCAAGCAGTGCCATTTGCAACCAGGCTTCAGCTGCAGAGTGTTCGGGGTCTACTGCAGAGTTCAAGCTGACACTATGATTTGTCAGAAGCCCCTAATCAGTGACAGAGCACAGCAAGAGCATTATGGATTGGCCATGTTTATCCAAAGTGGGGCTCTGCAAAAATGCCACCTTTTCCCTTGGGTTGGCCAAAATCTTATCAGAGCTGTATCAAAATTGGAGGCTAACTCTACCAATCCTGCCTCCCACAGACTCTTCTGTTTCAACCGATCAGATCTACTTTGTGGTCTGAAGCCTTTCTCATGCAACTCCACTTCCTTCCCCTTTGTCTTTCACAGGCAAAACGTCCCGAGAAGCCTCGTGCCCTCCTAACAGTGTATGAGTATCTGCTTCCCTGAATGAACATAATACATAAATGTTGGGCAGCCCTAGGTCCCAGTCCTTGAACTGCTACTCTTTCAACTTTCATTTCCTGGATGAGTCATCTCAGTCTCTAGGGTTTTTAATACCATTCTTATATTGAGAATTGTCAACTTTGTGTCTCCAGCCTGAGCAGTCAGCTGAACTCCAGACACGTATATCCAACCCGTACTTACTATCTCCACTGGATATTTAATAGGAACCTCAGACTTAAAAAGTCCAAGTCCAATCTCTTGTTCTTTTCTCCCAGATATGTCCCTCCTTCAATCTTCAGCATTTTAGTAAATAGAACTCCATATTCCTGGTTGCTCAGGGCAAAAACTCTGGTGTCATCCTTGATTTCTCTTGTTCTCTCATAACCCACATCCAATCCATCAGCAAATCCTGTGAGTTCCACATAAAAATACATACTGAACCCGAGCAGTTCTTATCATCTCCACCAATAAAACACTGTTTCAAGTCACCATGCCCTCTTACCTGGATTATTGTAATAGCCTCCTATTTAAACTTCTTAGTTCTTCCCTTTACCCACTCAAGCTATCCTCTTTACAGAAGCCAGAATATCCTTTTAAAATGTAAACTAGATCATTTTCCGCAGAAAATCCTCCAACATCTGTCACTCAGAATAAAGCATTAATCCTCAAAATAGCCAACAAGGTCTTATATGATCTGGCCCCTCCTTCACAATTGCTTTTTGTTCACTCACTGATTTTAACCACACTGGTTTCCTTGCTATTCCCTAACCACTCCAATATGCTCCTATGTCAGAATTTTGCACATGCTGCTGTCTTTGCCTACAATATTCTTCCCTAAGATATCTGAATGGTTCCCTCTCCTACCTCCTTCAGGGTTCTGCTCACATGCACCCTATCAGTGAAGCCTTCTGCTATGGTCTGAATGTCTGTGTCCCCCCAAAATGCCTATGCTGAAATCTAATCCCCAAGGTGATGGTATTAGGAGGTGGGAATTTTAGGAGGTGATTAGGTCATGAGGGTGGAGCCCTCATGAATGAGATTAGTGCCCTTATAAAAGAGGCCCCAGAGAGCTGCTTTGTTCTATCCACCATGTGAGGACAGTGACTATGCCATCATGTGGCAGTGAGAAGGCACTATCTATGACCAGGATGCAAGTTCCTCACCAGACTTCGAATCTGCTGGCACCTTCATCTTGGAATCTCCAGCCTCCAGAACAGTGAAAAATAAATGTCTGTTGTTTGTAAGCCACAGAGTTTATGGGTTATAATAGCCCAAACAGACTAGGACACTTTCCCTGAACTCTCTAGGCAAAATTGCACTCCCTAGAATTCTTTTTCTCTTCTCTACTGACACTCGTTTATAACATTCTTAACATCTAATAAAATTGGTATTTTCAGTTTTTCTCATTTCTCTCCTCTCCTCTACTAGAATGTAAGTTCTGGTATAATTTATACGTATTTTATTTCCTATTGTATCCCTGATGCTGAGTTCAATATCTTACACATGGTATGAACCCAGTAAATGTCAGGTATATAAATTAATAAATTAGAATAAGAGTGCCAACCTGGTATGGGGGGGTCATGACTCTCAGATAATGATGCAAATTACTTAACACAGTGCCCAGCACATAATAAGTACTCAACAACTATGAGCTTGTGTTAACCTTAGTAGTTATTCCTAGTCATGGATATATGTAAGGTAGACATTTAAATGGTAATGTTGATTCTCTGGACAAAACTTGACAGCAATTATTTGGTAGGGGCCCCAGAGTCCAGGCATCTCTCTATGAAATAATTTGTTCAAATTCTTTTACAGAAAACTTTAGGATGTAGAAACCCATGCAGATGAAACTAACTAAACGTAATCTACAAAATTAGAACTCTAAGTAGTTTACCATATTTTTAACAAATGCATTGTACTATACTACTGTACAGTAGATTTCTGGTGTAAATGCCAATCTCTTCCTCAATAATGTGAGAAACTTTAGCCAGAGATAATTGAAAGACAAGACTCTGGTTTGGTTTGCCTGGATTTCTCCTCTTTCATTGCCTAAGACTGACAACTGTGTCTCCTTTTTTTTTTTAACAGATATTTTCAGTGTCTACTATGTCAATGCACTGTCCTAGGCAAGGGAAATTTAACAGCTAACAAGATGATAGGCTTGGTTCCTACTTTTATAAAGCTTGTAGTTTATCAGAGAAGAGGGGCAATTAAAAAGGGAATTAGAGTCAACAAGCTCTGTAATAGCAAAAGTTCAGGATGCACATGAGAGAAACAACTAACTTAGCTGGAAGCTGGGAAGAAAGACGGGAGAAGATGTCTCTTTGCTTCCCAGCAGAAGTGACATTTGAGAAGATGTGTGAAGTTACCCTGGTAAAATATTTTACAAGAAGTTATTTTAATATTAGTAATACATGCTACACACTGGCTCAATAAGGAGCTTGAGTTATTCATGGAGTTTTTCCTTTCATCTTCACAGGTGTACTTTGGAGCAAACTTGCATTGCAATTATTGATTACCACTTTGAATTGTAATTAGAGCTATTAAAAACATGTATACATAAATATACATATGCATATATATATGTATACACACACAAACATATGTGTGTTTGAGTGTATTTGTAAGCCCTTATAATTTGTCCATATAAAATTATTTATTTTTATTTTAGGTTCGGGCATACAAGTGAAGGTTTGTTATATAGGTAAACTCATGTCATGGGGGTTTGTTATACAGATTATTTAATCACCAAGGTATTAAGCCTAGTACCCAATAGTTATTTTTTCTGCTCCTTTCCTTTCTGCCACCATCCACTCTCAAGTAGACCCTAGTGTCTGTTGTTCCATTCTTTGTATTCATGAGTTCCCACCATTTAGCTTTGACTTCTAAGTGAGAACATGTAGTATTCGGTTTTCTGTTCCTGTTTTCATTTGCTGAAGATAATAGCCTCCAGCTCCATTCATGTTTCCACAAAAGATATAATCTTATTCTTTTTTATGGCTGCATAGTATTCCATGGTGTATGTGTACCATATTTTATTTATCTAATTTGTTACTGATGGATAAACAATAGGTTGATTCCATGTGTTTGCTATTGTAAACAGTGCTGCAAAAACATTTGGGTGCATGTGTCTTTATGGTAGAATGATTTGTATTCCTCTGGGTATAGACCCAGTAATGAGATTGCTGGGTCAAATGGTAGTTCTGCTTTTAGATCTTTGAGTAGTCACCGTACTGCTTTCCACAATGGTTGAACTAATTTACATTCCACCAACAGTATATAAATGTTCTTTTCCACAACTTTGTTAGCATCTGTTATTTTTTGACTTTTTAAAAATAACCATTCTGACTGGTATGAGATGGTATCTCACTGCGGGTTTGATTTGCATTTATCTTATGATCAGTGATATTGAGCTTTTTTCATATGCTTGTTGGCCACATGTATGTCTTCTTTCGAAAAGTGTCTGTTCATGTCACTTGTCCACTTTTTAATGGGGTTGTTAGTTTTTCTCTTGTAAATTTGTTTAAGTTTTTTATAGATGCTTGATATTAGACCGTTATCAGATGTATAGTTTGCAAAAATTTTCTCCCATTCTGTAGGTTGTCTGTTTACTCTGTGGATAGTTTCCTTTGCTGTGAAGAAATACTTAAGTTTAATTACATTCTATTTGTCAATTTTTGCTTTTGTTGCAATTGATTTTGGTGTCTTTGTCATGAAATCTTTGCCCACTTCTATGTCCAGGATGGTACTGCTTGGGTTATCTTCCAGGATTTTTATAGTTTTGGGTTTTATGTTTAACTTTCTAACATAACATGAGTTGACTTTTGTATGTGGTATAAGGAAGGGGTCCAGTTTCAATCTTCTGCATATGGCTAGCCAGTTATCTCAGCAACATTTATCGAATAGGGAGTCTGTTCCCCCATTGCGTGTTTTTGTCAGCTTTGTCAAAGACCAGGTGGTCGTAGGTGTGCAGCCTTGCGTCTGGGCTCTCTATTCCGTTCTACTGGTCTATGTGCGTGTTTGTGTACCAGTGATATTTTTGTTTTTAAGAAAACTCCTGGCAAAGGAGTTACCTTGGTAAAGAGAGGGTGGCTCCAGGCAGATGAGAAATATGTAAAAGGGCTTGGAGCCTTGAGAGAGCATGAGGCCTCCAAGTCTTAAAAGTTCTGTTAGGCATTCTTGAAGGCAAAACAAGGCTCATTTGTTGTGTTGCATGAACAGCTTATCCATAATGAGTAGAGTTTCTCAGAGTCCTATTACTAATTGCAGAATATCCTCAATTTGTCTTTAATAAGTGTTCAAAGTTAACTTCAAATATTAATAAAGAAGTGTTTATTTTTTGACAGTATACTCTAAAAATGTCTGCTAATCACTTTTAAACCCCAGCTAAAATTATTTCTCTGTCTTCATGGCCATACAACTCTGCCTCATTCAATTCCAAAGTTGGCCTTGAGTTTGAAAATTGACCTTGTTTCTAGGCTGGAGTATGTGCTTATTCTTCCTTCTCTTTATGAGAAAAGTTACTTGCCAGTGGAGACGGAACTGAACATAGATTCTGAAATAGATACAATATGGGAAACTTGATACTTCCTTCCACTACCAAGCCCAAGCAAGGGATGCTGTACAAGGCATTAGGTATCCTCCTTAATCCCGGGAAATACAAAATAAAAAGGAAGAGATAAGGCCTATGTTTGAGTCAGTTCACACTGCTATAACAGAATGCCATAGATAAACTGCCTTAAACAACAGACATTTATTTAGCACAATTCAGGAGGCTGGGGTTCTGAGATCAAAGTGAATACTTTCCTCTTGGTCATGTTCTCATTGTCATGAGGACATGTCAAAGAGAAGGACTTCTGGTCATTTTTAGCCACTTAAAAGGGCATTAATCCCATACATCTGGGCTCTAGTCTCATGATCTAATTACTCTTCAAAGACTCCACCTCTAAATATCATCACATTGACGATTTAGGCTTCAGTATATAAATTTTGGGAAAACACAAGCATTTGGTGCATATCAGAATATAAGTATGAAAACAAAATTAACAAAATAGTAAAAATTACAAAATTCCTGAAATGATGAGATAATTGCCCAAAGAATGTAATAGGAAATCAAGAGAGAGAACATGAGAGTCTGAAAGAGCACCTCAGAGGAAGAACAGTTTAACCTGGGTGATGAGGAAGTAATAGGATTCTGACAGATGTGTAACAGCTGGATAATCCAACATAGAGAGAGAAAAGGTGCCAGGGTGAAGACATGGAGGTGATAAAGAAAATATAAGTAAAGAGGGACAGAGAAGCCTGCAATTATTGTTCTGGGTATCGGAAGAGACCCTTGTACCCTTCTCTGTGCTTGCATGTATATTCTCATTCATTCCTTCAAATACGGAATGATTATTAAATGACTAGTTTTTTTCAAACTTTTAGTATAAGATTTTAAATCAAACTAAGAAAAATATATTTAAAGAGGAAATGCATGAATTACAATAATAAGCTATTTTTAAAATAGTTTGAGCTATTTAAGTTTGAAACTCAAGAAATTACCTGTTTAAGTGTCTAAGTAGTCTTCAGTTGACTTTTAATTAACCTCTTTTGCCGTTTGTCGTCCGGGGAAATTGGAAAATATTTTATAGTCCAACAAAAACTCGCTTTATAAAAGAATTAAGTGAATTTGAGCCACTTGTGATAATCTTTCAAAACATCTGATATCTGTAGCTGAATCCGGTCAAATTGTATTTATTCTTTATCAGCCTTAGTTATCTTGGCATCGCTCTCGTATTAATAAGATTCAGACAAAGTCTAGCCTTGCAGTATAAAAGTGATAGGGAAAATCATTTTCCCTTATCAGGCTGAATCTCATTTGTTGTGGTTTCTTTCCTTTAGATTCTGATGTTTGCAGGTGCTTTTTGTGGGAACATTATTTAAAACATGTCCTCCTGAGTGTACAAGAGCCACTTCATGAGGATTACTCTTCTACCTTCTTTGCTTGCAGTGGAAGTTTCATTCATTCAGCTTAAACTAAATTTCAATAAAGAAAAGGAAGAGTTTCATTTGTAACACTTATCCCCTTAAAAAATAATAACAAGACTATGTTTAATTTGCCTAAAAATAGATATAGAGGTCATGGAATTCAGTTTTCACTTTGATGATGGTAAGGAGAGGCATCTAGCCTCCTTGACGTCCAAAATCATGAGCTTCTTACACCACCCATGATAACTTGTCACCTAAAAGGATTCACCATTCTATTAGGGTAGGCTAGGTTGTCCTGCAGTAACAAATAAACTTTATAATCATGGTGGCTTAGCCCAACAGAAGTTGATTTCTTTCAACACAGAGTCTAATGCAGTTGGCCTAGGATGCTGGGATGACCCTCCATCCAGTGACTCAAGGATCCAGGCTTGCATCACCTTATAATATAGCCCCTTAACATGTCACTTCTAAGGTTGTTTCAGCGTGGGGACAGAGAGAGGAAAGAAGCAAACCGGATTGTAATTGCTTCAGCCTGGATGAAACGCGTGTCATTGTGCTTACAATTCATTGGCCAGAAAGAGTCACTTGGCCTCAACCTCACTGCAAGGAAGAGTGAGAAGTGAAGGGGAGCACATGGAATGTAAGGTGTGCAACAGCCATCCCTGTCTCAATTACATAGTTAATTACATTTGGCTCTATGCTAAGTCAAATACAGAAGTTCATGGAAAACATGGAATTTTTATCACATCGAAATCACTGCCAAAAAGCAAAGTATACATGCTTTGGAGACAGAATACTTTTACTGCCTGGCTTGTCATATTTCAGGAATAAGACCATTGGCAAGTCCCACAGACACTCTGAGCCTCAATATCTTCATCTGTAAAGTGGAGAGAATGCTGACATAAGTCAGTTCAGAGGACTATAAGTAATGACTGTGAAGCACCTAATTAAGGGCCTACTAAATATTAGGTATCGAGTTTTAAAACTGGCAATTAAAATTATTGTATCTTAATGAGAATAATAAAATGGAGATATTATTATCATGGAAAATAATTAATTAGTTTTGTTATATTTAATTTATCAAGAATAATGCAATAGATTTTCAAATAAAAGCATCCATGAGACTTCCTAGCTGAGTTCAGAAGCAGTTTTTGACCCTGCATTTAATTTACTGTTAGCAGCAAATATGGTATATTATTACCTTTAGAATTTCTCATTTCAGATGAGAAAAGAAATGAGCTGTTAACATAATTGTAAAAATTTTAAAGGGCCTCAGTGAAAGCAGAGAGGTGAGTTTCCATGGCGATATCTGAACAGTGCAAGAGAACGGAAGAAGGGAAGGGGGGCATTTAATGAGCACTTACATGATGTTAAACAGTGTGCTTGGCACTCTGCATCCAACATCAGCCTAAACACAGGAAAATGCTATGACCTCAATATGATTGTCACAGTTTTATGGAAGAGCAAACAAACTCAAAGGAAGAGACTCTCCTAGTGGACTAACTAGACTGTGGCCCCAGTGCCATACGACCTGCCTTTGCCTGTAGCTGGTGTCCAGACTCTCCTGACACCAACGAGTCTCCTGTAATTCATCTTCTTCTGCTCCTTCATGCTAAAGGTCTCTCATTTCCCTGGTTTTAGGGTCTGATTTGTTCCCAGCCTTTCTCAGGGCTCTTGTAGGCTTAACACACACACCCCTGTCTCCAGCGTGACCTCTCACCAGGACACAAAGTTCCTATTTCTTTGTAGGAGCAGAAAAACGTCCTCAGACACATTGTCTTGCCTCTTTAGAGATAGTTCCTTCTTACAGTAGAAAACCTATGACAAAAGTGGAGGTGGTAGATTTGTGAACTCACTGTGCTCCAACCATCCTAGGAAGGGTTGATTGGGCAAGAATCATCCATGGGTACCAAATACCAGAGGAATTTTGAGAAATGGAATACTTGTATAGTCTCAAAAGGTCTCTCCACCAATTGCATATTAGCTGAAAAGGGAAAAAGTAGTAACTACACAGTATTGGTATAAAGAGATGCCACTTTGACAGTGTGATCAAAATTAACATTAGCGATAAGGAACAAATGGATGTCACATGCCTCTGGATGTGTGCATGGAGAGGGAACACCATCACTTATGAGTATCCCCGCTGGGATGCATAACCTGAATCTGATCATAAAAAAGCATCAGACAAACCCACATTAAAGAACATGCTACAAGAGGTCTGTGTTCATTAAAAATGTCAGCGTCATGAAAGTGGGAAAGACTGAAGAAAGTTCTGAATTAAAGGGAATTCAACAGACACAATTGCTAAATGGACCAGATCCTGTTTTGAAGGGAAGAGCGCTTGCAAATTATTGGGAAAACGATAAATATGGCATATTAAAATGTAGATTAGATGAAAATATTATAACAACGTTAAATTTTCTAAATGAAATACCATCGTGGTTAAATTATTTAAAAGAATATTCTTAGAGAAGACACATTGAAATATTAAAAAATAAAAGAACAGGATGTAGCTACTTTCAAATCTACTTTCAAATGGTATAGAAAACAATAATTTTAGAATGCATAATTCACACACATACGTGTATGTGTATGTATGTATGTGTGCATTACTATATTTAACAATATTTGAAAGAGAGAGAAAAGGAAAAAACAGAGGATGAAAAAGCAAATGTGGCAAAATGTCAGCACAAACTATTGTCCAATCAATCATAATGTCTACAACAGTCACTGAAATCATATAACTTAAAAGGCAAATGTATGACTAGTTCTTAACATCCTGATGCTTAAAACATTCTCCTTATTATTTTAATTTATACTATTAAAATGCCAGAGTTCACATTTTCTGAAAAAATATTTATGATCATTTATTAAGTACCCATGTGGTCATGTATCTGACACTTTACACACATCGTGCTGTTAACCATGATAACAGTCCTATATATTAGGTATTATTCTCTGGATTTCACAAACAAGAAAATTGCTTAATCACACACAAGTAGCATGTGGCAGAGTTGGGATTTGAATCCAGGTCTGTCTGGCTCTAAAGTTCAGTGGAGAAAAAAAGTAATATTATTATTTGGTCTTGTACCTACACTGGATATAGATTATAAGGAAATCACTTATTCCACCAATGCTTCAATTTCTTCACTTCTAAATTACCTTCCTACAGCTGAAAGAAATTTAAATACTGTGATAGTAAATTAAATGATGAATTTGAGGGGGAAATTATGTAAATTCGTGTTGGGATTCTATCAAAATTGCCCCAAAATATTTCACGAGATTTCTTGGAAAATCAGTTATTAGAAGTCAACATTTGCTATTCAAATTGAGGTCCACTACTGGCAATTATAGACTATGATATATAATCCTTTTTTGTCACAATTTTATTAGGACTTCAAGATGTATTTGCATATCTACTTTTATTAAACTGATAGGTGATTTTGCATGGGATTAAGTAGAAAATAAAAAAAAACTTCCCTTCCAAAAAAAAAAAAAAAAAAGTGAATCTGAAAAAAAGCATATACAGAAGTTCTCTAGAGGCTGTTTTTTTCCAGCAATTCAATGAGCTTTAGGAGTTTAAACAAATTGAAGTTTCTATTAATAGCTAGCAATTATTGTGTGCCCATGCTTTGCTATGGATTGTCCTAGGCAGATCACTGGCATTCTTTCTAAGCTTTCTCGTAGCTGTAGGTGTGGAAATTGTGTTTTCATTTTTAGATATGAGGAAACTGAAACAGGATATGCACCCCACAGGAAGTGGCAGGGTCATGGATTTGAATTCAGACCTGGCTCACGTCTTTGCACAATAGAATGAGATGGTGCATGTGATGCCAGACAGGAAGAGGTAAGGTTCCAGCCTTTAGCGGCTCGTAGGGGCTCACAGCCCATAGGGAGGGTAGACAGGGAGGACAGACAAGTAGTTGGGTACATAGTATGGTGTGGTAAGCACAGTTAAATACGGTTGAATTCTTTTTTTTTTTTGAGAAGGAGTCTCACTCTGTCACTGAGGCCGGAGTGCAGTGGTGCGATCTCGGCTCACTGCAACCTCCACCTCCTGGGTTCAAGCAATTCTCCTGCCTCAGCCTCCCACATAGCTGGGACTATAGGTGTGTGCCACCACGCCTGGCTAATTTTTGTATTTTAGTAGAGATGTGGTTTCACCATGTTGGCCAGGCTGGTCTCGAACTCCTGACCTCAAGTGATCCCCCTGCCTTGGGCTCCACAGTTAAATTCTTCTAACCTGAATTTATAGAACACCTGTTGGGGGCTGCTGTCATGCCAATCTCTTCTGCCACTACAGACACATGTCCTGTCCTCCCAGAACTTACACTGAAGTGGATGTGACTGATGCTACAGTACATAACTGCTGTGGTAGCACATAACAGGGAAATTTTATCCAGACTACAAGGCTAAGGTTGGCTTCCCAGAGGGGATGTGAGTGTTGCCTTACTTGATTTTCAGAGATAGAATAGCCTATGAAATTTCATTCATCCCTGAGTTCTAAAGACTTGGCATATAGGAAATTCACTAGCTGTTGAATCTGGAAAAATGATATATATGTTTTCTCTACTGTGCAGAGTCTATACTATTCTTGAATGAATGAATGAGTGAATGAGTTCCCTTCTGTGATTCCTAAAGAACCCAGGGCAATGAGGTCTTCCAGGATGTCAGCCTCTCTGTCATCCTTCCAGGTCACAAGAAAGAGCCAGCAGGTTTCAGCAAGCTGTTGCCTGGCTGATCTGGTCGTGAGAAGAATTTGGGGGTGGCGGCGTGGTGACAAACCACAGCCCACAGCCAGGGCGATTCCTGCACTTCCTGGCTTCCGCAGTTAGCTTTCCGATTAGAGGAAATGCTTTATCAGGAAAAGCTACTTTGTTCTCTCTTGTTCTCTTTTATTTTTTTCCGAGTTACTCATCACTTTTTCAGTCCCTTATTCCCAGAGAAGAAAACAAAGCCACCTTGTTGAAGCTGTACCTTAGGTATTATTCTTGCCAATGCCTTTCAAAGCCAGCAGCCCAAGTGCTTTGCAGGTCAGATACAAGGGCCCTTTACCTTCAAAGATTAAAATCAGCATAGCAACAAAACATGAGGCTGTTGGTTTTATTCAGTGCTTTTCTTACATGGTCTCATTGCATTCACAGAGTAGTGTTACAGAAGGTTAGAGACCCTTGGAGATAAAACACGTAGGGATTTCCACTCTTTTTGGTGATGCCCCAAAAACCTGGGAAGGAGCGTCAGGGCCTGCCCTCTGGGGACGGGGGCTCCCTCCAGGGGCGGGAGGCCCATCTGGCTCATCTCTCTGCCCTTGGCTCAGCTGACCATGCAACTGCAGCTGCTTGCTTGGGCTTGTTTCATGCATGACAGTTTCAGTTACTTTTCACTTGAGAAATAGATCTCCCTACTAAAAGAAAAAAAAAAAAGAAAGAAAATGTTTGAAGACCATTGATCAGTTTCAATACCTTCATACTGTCGATAAAAAACACAGGCCCGTGTGGCACTGGCCGTCCCTTCGTATCTCACTCAGTGCCTCAGTGAGCTTTCTCAGCTATGCTACGACAATGAGCATTTGCAGACCTCTTTTCCATCTTTCAAATTGTTGGCATCTCTCAACTATTCACATTGGTGGATTAATTTGTTAAATACCTTTCATTGTTATTCTAGTGGACTTTAAGGAGGAAGCAGCAATAGAATATGTATATGTATACACATATACATATACATATACATACATGTACACACACACAGAAAGAGACAGAGAGAAGAGGGTTTTGCCTCAGTCAGGGACTCCTCTCATTGCCTGAAATATTCATCAAAGACTTGGAGCTCCAAGGACTTGAGGAAGGAACCACAGTGAGTGGTGGAGTTGAAAACTGGAGGATTTGGTTGAATATTTCTATCAGTAGCACCTGGACTCTTTCCTTTCCTCTGCCAACCAAACATCCAAGCACCTGTCCTTTCTACTATGTCAGGAAAAGGGATTTTATTTTGTGGAGACTTGAAACAGGAATTCTCTACCCTACTTAGAAAGAATAAGATTAAGTAAAACTTCAATATCCCAAGGGAAATACGGAAGCTATTGAAAATAAAAAAAAATAGAGCAAAATACCATTAAAAGCATAATTAGAGAAGAGCATTAACACTTCTCTCCCTAAGGAAACATTGTTAACTGTTTTATAATTTGTATATCTTTTTTCCCAACAAAAAGTGTGCAATTGTTGTTAATAATGAAAGACTTTCGGTCATGATAATTAAAACACAAAAAAGTAAAACAAAACAAAACAAAAAAGCCACAGGCCCAGAAAGGGACAATCACTTGCCTAAAATCACAATCCACTTAGTACTTAGAGGCAAAGAAGGAACTAAGTGTTAGTCCTGGGTATCACATCAGTTTCTACTCCAGGGCAAGCAATTGCGGTACCTGGCTCAGAAGACCACAGTGAATGTAAACACCCAATGATTGGCCCAACAGGGAAGAAAAACAATTTTTAAAATTCCTGACAGCTGCATTTCTGGAATGTCCCCATCCCTTCCTCATGCACCTGTTGCTGCCTGAACTTCTGACACCAAGTGGTTACGGGAGGCCTGGCATCTCCTTAGGGCACTGCCACTGGTGCTGATGAACCAACTGAGGCAGACACTTTTACCTCCCTGAGCCTCACTTTCCTCCGCCAGAAACTGGTTTAGGGGACAATAGCTCAGCACTGTCTCTTCTGGCTTCTATGTTCTTCTGGTTAAGAAAAAACTGACAAAGGTTCCTTTCCCCCTGTCCTGACTTCCGAAAAGATTCAACATGAGGCTTCACGGAAATCCTGGATGGAAACATTTCCTTTCCAATGTAAAATGATAAAGCCTGGTCATGTGCACGTTGCTCCCAGCTGCTGTGCCAGGGAGAGAGGGGAGGCATGCAATCAGCTTCCAGATAAAGGAGACAAGCTGTGGTGCTCAGGGCCCAACTGAGAAACATGTAAAGAGGGATTATATATATAATGAATATCTACCTCTCTCTATATAAAGATATATATATATATAGAGAGAGAGAGAGAGAGAGAAAGAAGACATTGTTCTCTCTATAGAAAAGAAAGATCTTTCTGTAGAAGATAGATAGTTATCCCCTGAGAACCAGGAAAGCTGATGATACAATTCACAGAAGTCAAAAAAGTCCCCAGGCCGCATGAAGTTCCTTTGAAAAGGCAGGCTTGGGTTTCCCTGGTCTATGTAAGCCCCTTCCTGTAGGGAATGGCAGGTCTGGAGACACACCCCTGGAAACTCTCTGAGTGCAGCGCTGGCACAAGTGGGGGAAGCCAGGGAGTTGGTGGGGTGGGGTGGGGGGATGGCAGATGGCTCAGCAGCTCCAAGAGTGCTACAGAGAATCAGTTCTGAAATTATTCACAAGTACTCAGCAGACTCAACGCACTTTAAAAGTCACTTTTTTTCTCTCATAGAGAAAAAGGATGTTGTCTTATGGCTTCCTCACCTATGACTTATTGGAATTTTTTTTTTTTTTTGAGTGGAGTCTTGCTCTGTTGCCCAGGCTGGATCCCCGCTCGCTGAAACCTCTGCCTCCTGGGTTTAAGCAATTCTCCTGCCTCAGCCTCCCAAGTAGCTGGGACTACAGGCACACACTACCACGCTCAGCTAATTTTTGTATTTTTTTAGTAGAGACAGGGTTTCACCATGTTGGCCAGGCTGGCCTCGATCTCTTGACCTCAAGTGATCTGCCCACCTCAGCCTCCCGGAATGTTGGGATTAATGGTGTGAGCCACTGCGCCCAGCCAGAATGATTTTCATACTGTCTGTCCCTTCCTTCCTTCTTCCCTTTCACCCTTTAGTCTCTCTGTCTCCAAAACAATACTTTTTTCCTGCTTAATCCTTACAGAGAACACCAAATACATTTATGTAAAAAATAATGACAAAAATAGAATTCCCGAAAACCATAAGAGCAGTTAAAAACAAAAGTTTGAAGTATCGATGCTCCATGAAATTATACTAACGTGATAGACTCTAGTGCTGGACATAACCTTGTTCTTTCATGGGAATAAAATGCTATTGTATAAGTGGGTCATCAGGGTTTTTCAATGATATCTATGGATCATTTCCTTTCTGTGAAGGTAAAATATTTATTTTCATAGTCATAAAGGAAATTAAAGAATGTCTACACAAGTTTTCAAACTCAAGGCATATAGTAACATTCCCACTTCCTTTTCCACTCAGGATATATATATATATATATGTATATATATATATATATATATATATATATATATATTTTTTTTTTTTTTTATATATATATATATATATATATATATACTCAGATACTTCAAATTTTAAGGTTTTCTATTATGTTACCATGTCTTTCAAATAACAAAATGCATAAACATATATAATATATATATATATAAAATTGTTGTTGTTGTTTGTCTTATTGCAGGGTGATAATATTGACCAATTAACCAAGTGTAGCAACCTATCATATTTTCCACACGTATCGTAGGTTAGAGTTGACCAGTCACATTTTTCCAGTGCATTTGCTATGAAGTGTGACTGCTCTCTCATGCCTGCTGAATCTGTGACTTTAAGCATGTGACTTTACTTCTCTGAACCTCACTTTCTTCATATGTAAAAAAGAGATAATAGGACTTCATAAGGATGTGGGGTGGACTAAACAAGAAAACATGCAGGCTGGAGTGATGCCTTACATACAATAGGCTCTCAATAGATGGCGATTCTCTTTCATCTCACCAGACATATTGGCCTGATGAGCTTTGTAGTGTGGGTGGCAAAGATTGTGATTCCTGCTCTGTGGTGGAGGAGACTGAGCTCACAGATACAAATAAACTGACCAAGTTCACACAAATGGTGTCAGTTTAAACCACTGGTTCTCCACTGGGATTAATTGTGCCTCCATGAGATGTTTGGCAATGTTTGGAGATTTGGGGTTGTCATAAGTGGGGAAGGCGACCGTTTATACTATTGGCACCTAGTGGATAGAGGCCAGGAATACTGCTAACCATTTTTCAGTGCACAGAACACCCTATAGCAAGGAATTATCCAGAGTAAAATGTTAATAGTGCTCTTTCCAATTCACCTCACATTTTCCAAAATAAACCAAAGCACTTTGTAAAATGAAAACATTATTTTTGTTATTTGAAAGACATGGTAACATAATAGAAAACCTTAAAATTTGAAGTATCTGAGTCTATTCTTAGCTCTCCTACTTACTAACACTTAATCTGAAAACTTCAGGCAAAATTATCTCACCAGAGCCCTAGTTTCTCTACTTGCGCAATGTAACAGGGCATTTCGACAATAAGAAATAATTTAAATAAATGGTCGAGTATGGTGCCAACATGTAGTAGGGGCCCAGTCCATGATGGGACAATATAATAATGATAGTAGATATGGGAGGAGAATAATAGAATAACTTTCATTTTTTAACAAATATTGATTGAATTCCCGTTCTGTGCTAGGCACTGAAGATATATCTCAGGCAGTTTGGCTGCTGTAATAACAATACCATTAACTGCGTAGCTTAAACAACAGAAATGTATTTCTCACACTTCTGTAGTCTAGAAGATCCATATCAGAAGGCTGCCTGGTAGAGTTTGGTGAGAGCCCTCTTCCTGGTTTACAGATGGCTGTCTCCGCATTGTATCCTCATGAGAGAGAGAGAGAGTGAGAGAGAGAAAGAGACAGAGAGAGAGAGAGAGAGGAGGAAGCTCTTTCCTGTCTTTTCTTATAAGGTCACTAATCTCATCATGAGAGCTCCACCCTTGTGATCTAATTACCTTCCTAAGGCCCCACTTATAAATACTTTTCCATTGATGTTCAGGGATTCAGCATTTAATTTGAGGGGCACACAAACATGCAGTCGATAATAAGATGCAGAAATTAACCAGACAGAAAGGGCCCTGACATCATGGAACTTACATGGTGGATGACGGGAAATAGACAAGCAGAAAAAGTAAGAAGAGAAATCTCTTAATATAATGCAGGTGGTGGTCCTGGAGGTCTTCTGGGAAGAGGCAACTGGAATAATGATCTGAAGGCTAAGAAAGCATAGGAGTGAAGAGGAAAAGAAAGGGTATCCTTGAGAAAAGGAAGAACAAATGCACAGACACTCAGGCAAGAGGTGTTTGAAGAAAGCAAGCAAGGGGTGCATATAGACCCATGCATTGTCCATCTGAGTCTGCACTGTTTCAACTGATGATCAGTCTGATGTGCTCACTGGACTTAAGACCTCTCCAGGGTTAACATGAGAATGCCCATGTCTGGAGTACAAGGTTGTGGCTTTTCTGCAGAGAGACCACGGTTCCCCACACTGCAGGCTCTTTTACATCATGACTGTCAGAGTCTGCTGGACCACCAGCCTAACAGAAATGTTCTATCCTCCCCTCATTTCAATGGTGGACTTCTGGATCCCTGTAACACTCTCCCAGGTCTGTGGAGCTGCTCATACCACCTCAGGCCCACTGTCCAGCCTCCTCCCTCCACAGATAGTTCTACCTCACCTCTGCCCATGCTGAAGGTGTCCTTGTGGAGTGCTTCTCCTGGGGACTGGTGGCCTGGAAAAGGATGTCATCCATTTCCCCACATTCTGAGTTCCCCAAACCTTCCTGAATCTTTTTAAAACTTCTTTGTTTCCCAGTCCAAATCCCAGGCTGAGGAGAAATGAGGACCCCATTATCTCAATTCCCACATCTTTTTCTGTCACTGAGCTCTTTTCTAAATGTTGTTGAGGCCAGAAGAAGCATATTTCAGCCTTCATTGTGTCATAGCCTGAATTCTCTCCACCTCAGTCATATGGAAAGTCAGGTCTGCTGGGCTTCTGATCCCTGCTGAATCTACAGAAACTCATGAAGTTATTTATCCTTTTATCAAGGCCTGGCTTTATTACTCACGTCACTACGCAGGGTCTGTAATAGAACTCAAAGTTAATCAGTGATTTTTGTTCCAGGCAGGACTCCAAGGTGATAAACTCTATGGTTTTGGAGTTCTCTTCAAGATGGTACCAGGTTACCTGAGAAATAGGAATATTAGAGAAAGCATCTGAAAAACACTTAAGTCTATAAAGCTGCATTATCCCCAAAAGATCACTTGCATTATTAGACAGAACTGTTTGCCAGACTGGACTAAATTTAGATTTTTCTCCATCACCCAATGAAGTGGAGGCTTCTGAGAAATACTGGATAAGAAATAGAGAAAATAAAGATACCCTTTTCTCGCATTTTAGTGTATTATGAATGTATGTGACCCTACAACAGAAAAAAAATTGCATTAAGGTCAATCTAGAAAGTTCCCAAATTTGAGGTAAACAGAAAAACAGAATTGTTTGCTTGTTTCCCTAAATGAAAGAGGAAAATCAAATGGGAGGAGAGAATCCTCCCAAGTCCTCTATGGGGCTTGGGATGTATAGTTACATTCTTTGTGACTGTCTTCTCCTTTTCTTTACCTTTGAGACTGGCCCCCAGTGCCTGTCTCAAATTCTGTTAACTGTCCTGTTAATTGCTGACTTGTCAATTTCTTGCCTGGGAAGGTTCTGGCTCTTGTAAGAGCTGCTGATTCTAGTCCCCAGGCTTATGATTAGGGTTGCCAGAAAAAAAAAAAAGAAAGAAAAACAGGAAGTCCAGTTATATATGAATTTGAGATAAACAACAATTTTTTATGAATATGCCCAAAATATTTTATGAAACATGCAACAGAAAATTTTTGTTTACTTGAAATTTAAATTTAACTGGACTTGTTAAGTTTTTGTTTGCTTAATCTGGCAACCCTACCCTGAGCAATAGCAAACCTAGACCCTGATCACATGCCAAGTTGAAACGGAAGAGGGTAGCCACGTCACCATCCATCCACAATGTGCCTCATCTGAGACTGAGAGACACGATTGACTTCACCTCCAGCATTCATAGATGGATACATATAAATGTAAATATAATTATACACAAAAATATATTGAAAACTGAGGTTTTGGGAGGAGTGGCTTGGAAGATTGAAAGTGCCCAGACATCCCGGGTCTCACCATGGAAAGAGGAGTGCCTTCCCTTTATATAAATATAATTGGACTCGACAAGGGTCTCATGAGTAGATGTCATATTTATTTCACAAATGGGTAACTAAGATTCGGGGGTAAAAAAGCCAGTGTATTTTAGTTAAAAGTCACTAGATTTATAGCATTTAAGGTAAGTATTTGAATTTCAGATAAACCCAAAAATGATTAGTATTTTATTTATTTATAGTTTTTATTTATATTAATTTTATATTTTTAATTGTTGTGGGTACATAGTAGAAGTATACATTTTATGGGGTACATGAAATACTTTGGTACATTCTGCAATGTAATTATTGCAGAATAATTACATCAGGGTAAATGGGGTATCCATCACCTCAAGAATTTATCCTTTGTGTTACAAACAATCTAATTATACTCTTTTAGTTATTTTAAAATGTACAATTAAATTATTATCGGTCATAGTCACCCTGTTGTGCTCTCAAATAGTAAGTCTTATTCATTTTTTCTATTGTTTTACCCATTAGCCATCCCAACTTCCCCCATAGCCCTTCACTGCCCTTCCCAGCCTCTAGCAACCATCCTTCTACCCTCTATCTTCATGAGTTCAATTATTTTAATTTTAAGCTCCCACAAATAAGTGAGAACACGTGAAATTTGTCTTTCTGTGCCTGGCTTATTTCATTTAACATAATGACCTCCAGTTCTATCCATGTCACTGCAAATGACAGATTCTCATTCTTTTTTATGGCTGAATAGTACTCCATTGTGTATAAGTATCATATTTTCTTTACCCATTCATCTATTGATGGACAATCTTGGCTATCGTAAATGGTGCTGCAATAAACACAAGAGTGAAGGTATCTCTTTGAGAGACTGATTTCCTTTCTTTTGGGTATATACCTAGCATGGGGATGCTGGATCATATAGTAGCTTTATTTTTAGTTTTTTGAGGAATCTCCAAACTGTTCTCCATAGTGGTTGTACTAATTTACATTCACAGTGTATGAAGGTTCTCTGTTCTCCACATCCCTTCTACCATTTGTTATTGCCTGTCACTTGGATAAAACCCATTCTAACTGGGGTGAGATGGTATCTCATTCTAATTTTGGTTTCCATTTCTCTGATGATCAATGGTGTTGAGCACCTTTTCATTTGTCTGCTTGCCATTTATATGTCTTGTTTTGAGAAATATCTATCCAAATATTTTGCCCATTTTTAAATTGGATTGTTAGATTTTTTTTTCCTATAGAGTTGTTTGAGCCCCCTATGTATTTTGGTTATTAATCCCTTGTCAGATGGATTGTTTCCAAACATTTTCTCCCATTCTGTGGGTTGTCTCTTGACTTTGTTTCCTTTGCTGTGCAGAAGCTTTTTAACTTGATGTGACTCCATATGTCCATTTTGGCTTTCGTTGCCTGTGCTTTTGGGGTATTACTCAAGAAATCTTTGCCCAATCCAATGTCCTGGAGAGATTCCCAATGATTTCTTTGAGTAGTTTCATAGTTGAGGTCTTAGCTTTAGGTATTTAATCCATTTTGGTTAGACTTTTGTATATAGCAAGATACAAGAGTTTGGATTCATTCTTCTGCATATGGGTATCCAGTTTTCCCAGCACCACATATTGAAGAGACTGTCCTTTTCCCAGTGTATGTGCTTAGCATCTTTGTCAAAAATGAATTCACTGTAGATGTATGGATTTGTTTGTGGATTGTCGATTCTTTTTCACTGGTCTATGTATCTGTTTTTATGTCAATATCATGCTGTTGTGGTTACTATAGCTCTGTAGCATAATTTGAAGTCAGGTAATATGATTCCTCCAGTTTTGTCCTTTTGGCTCAGGATAGCTTTGGCTATTCTGGGTCTTTGATGGTGCCATATAAATTTTAGGATTTTTGTTTCTATCTCTGTGAAGAATGTCATTGGTATTTTTATAGGGATTGCATTAAATCAGTAGATTGCTTTGGTAGTATGAACATTTTACCAATCCATGAAATTAGGATATCTTGGAAATTTTTGTGTCCTCTTTAATTTCTTGCATCAATGTTTTATAGTTTTCATTGCAAAGATTTTCCACTTCTTTGGTTAAGCTAATTCCTAGGTATTTAATTTTATTTGTACCTATTGTAAATGAAATTATTTTCTTGATTTATTTTTCAGATTGTTTGCTGTTGGAATATTGAAATGCCACTGATTTTGGTATGTTGATTTTGTATCCTGCAACTGTACTAAATTTATCAGTTTCAATGGTTTATTGGTGGAGTCTTTAGGTTTTTTCAAATGTAAGATCATGTCATCTGAAAACCAGAATAATTTGACTTCTTTCTATTCAATTTGAATGCCCTTTACTTCTTTCTCTTCTTTGATTGCTGTAGCTAGGACTTTCAGTACTATGTTGAGCAACACTGGTGAAAGTACTACCAGATGTATGGAAGCTCCATTATATTTTGTGTCTTTTCCCTTGCTGCTTTTAAGATCCTTTTTTAAAAAAAGTTCTTGACCTTTGGGAGATTGATTATTAAATGCTTTGAGGTAGTCTTCTTTGGTTTTATATAACCTTCTTGTACTTGAATATTGATATTCCTAAACGGAAGTTTTCTGTTATTATGCAACTGAATAAACTTTCTCCTCTATCTCTTCCTCTACCTGCTCTTTAAGACCAAAAAATCTCTTGGATTCACCCTTTTGGGGCTATTGTATAGATCTTGTAGGCCACTGGTTTTCATTCTTTTTTCATTTATCTCCTTTGACTCTGTATTTTCAAATGGCCTGTTTTCAAGTTCACTAATTCTTTATTCTGCTTGATCAATTCTGCTATTAAGAGACTCTGATACATTCTTCAGTATGTCAATTGCATTTTTCAACTCCAGAATTTCCACTTGATTCTTATTTATTGTCTCAATATCTTAGTTAAATTTATCTGAGAGATTTTGGAATTCTTTCTCCCTGTTATACTGAATTTCTTTTGAGTTTCCTCAAAACAGCTATTTCAAATTCTCTCTCTGAAAGGTTGCATATCTCTGTTTCTCCAGGATTGGTTCCTGGTGCGTTCTTTTATTTTTTTGGTAAGCTCATGTTTTCCTGGATAGCCTTAATATTTTCAGATGTTTGTCCATGTCTGCAAGGAGGAGCTCAATATTTATTGTAGTCTTTTCAGTCTGGGCTTGTTTGCACCCATCTTTCTTGGGAAGGCTTTTCAGGTATTCAAAGGGACTTGGGTGTTTTGATCTAAACCATATATGTATTAGAGGGTACGCCAAGCCCAGTAATGCAGTGTTTCTTACAGAATTGTAGAAATACTGTCTTGGCGGTCTTGGAAAACATCTGGAAGAATTCTCTGGATTACAAGACAGATACTCTTCTTCTCTTCCCTTATTTTCTCCCAAACAGAGTCTCTCTCCCTGTGCTGGAGTTGGGGGTGGGATGACACAAGTCCCCCTGTGGCCACCACCACTTGAATTGTGCCAAGTCAGACCTGAAGGCAGCACAACACTGGATCTTGCCCAAGACCTGCTGTAACCACTCCCTGACTACAGCCTGTGTTCACTCCAGGCCCTAGGTCTCTACAATCAGCAGGTGGTGAGGCCAGCCATGCTTGTGCCCTTCCCTTTAGGGCAGCAAGTTACCCCAGGTCCCAAGTGGGTCAAGAGATGCCATCCAGGAGCCAAGGACTGGAGTAAAAAAACCTTAGAAATCTACCTGGTGCCCTATGCTACTATGACTAAGCTGGAACTGAAACCATGAGACAAAGACTTTTCCATTCTTCTCTCTCCTTTCCACAGGCAGAGGAGACTTTCCCCATGGCCACCACCACCACAGGTGCACAGGGAGTACTGTCAGGCTACCTCTGGTGTTCGCTTCAGGCCCAAGGACTCTTCAGCTTGTGGTAAAGGCTGCTAGGCCTGGGACTCATCATTCAGGAGAGTGGGCTCCCTTCTGGAACAGGGCAGGTCCAGAAATGACTTCCAACACCCAGGCCTTGAAGTGGGGATCTCAAGAGGCTGCTTGGTGCTCTACCCCACTGTGGCTGAGCTAGTATCTGATTTTTGGTTCTTATGAAGGTTATTTTCTTATGTAGATATTTGTCAAATTTGGTGTTTCTGCAGCAGGGGCAATCAGTGGAGGCTTCTATTTGGCTATCTTGCTCTGTCCCTCTTTTAGAGTTTTGATTAATATTATTAAATTTCTGATTTTGTCTTTGGGAAAATAATATGTATACTATGAGTTAGATGGAATATTCCATGTATCGCTGTATGCAAATTATCAAATAGCACTACAGAAGATATTCAAAAGATAATGATTACTGGCATTAATTTCTATGGGTAAGTTTCCCATAAAGTAACGCCTTGACTTAAGTCACAGACTTGATATATAGGACACTCTAGGTCACATGAATAGAGTTGTTTAGTAAAGTAGATTTGAAGTCATGTCTTGTTCTCAGGTAATTCCTTCAGGCTAAGAATTGGCCTCCCATACAGTCCTATTTTCCAAGGCAAATTCCACTGAATTACTCTAGTAATACCTCAAGTCATGAGCCTCTTTTAATGAATTATATTGATTGAATCAATTTTCCCATCAACAGTGAGCTCTGGGGCCAGGGACATGCTGTGGCTTTATTATAAAGGTCTTCTTTGTGGATAGACCCATGCTTTGCTCATCTCTGAGAAAATGTGGGCATAGTGTTGCATGAAGGAATATCAACAAGAGTAAAGGGAAGCACATGGGAAAACATGATGAGAAATAAATGTTTGTTGTATATAAGCCTCTCTGTTTATGGTCTTTTCGTTATAGCAGCCAGAACAGACTAAGAGAGCTACATTTTCTTAGGCTATTCAAAACAGATAAGATAGTTGCAAATTATCTCAATAATTATAAAATGTATCTTTATATCTGTACACAACCTATCAGAAAACTGTCGATCTTATAGGCTTAATAAATTTCTTCATTATGTCAGTTAATACATTTAATGCATTTTCTGGATTACAATGACCTCTCAAACATCCAAAAACTACCACAAATCAATTGAAATGGTTGCATTATCAATCAACTATTAATCAGACCAAAGAACCCAGCTGAGACTTCCACACTGAGTTGAACGCTACCAGGTATTTATTACCTAGGTTTCTCTTAAGATGAAGATTGACAGACTGTGCCAATGAGAATGTTCATAGCCATGCTTTTTTGTCCAACCTCTCTCTCTCTATCTTTCTTCACTACATGGGTGTCATGGGGTATGTTATGGGCTGACTAGTGTCCTCCCAAAATCCGTATTTGAAGTTATAATCCCCAGTACTTCACAATGTAACCATAATTTGAGATATAATCTTTAAAGAAGTAATTAAATTATATAATATCATCAAGGTGGGCCCTAATCTAATGGTTAGTGTCTTTATAAGAAGAGAAAATTTGAACATAGACATGTACAGAAGGAAAACTCTGTGAAGACAGAGGGAGGCCAAGGCAACCTACAAGGCAAGGAAAGAAGCCTGAAACACATCCTTCCTCTTAGCCCCCAGAAGGAACCAACCATGCTGATACTTTGATCTTGGATTTCCAGCCTCCAGAAGTGGAGAAAATCAATTTCAGTTTTTGAAACTGCCCAGTGTGCAGTATTTTGTTACAGCAACCCTAGCTAACTAATACACAATGTTTAATCTCAATGTATAACTTAAGTCATTGCATAACTTTTGTATCTCTGTAAAATTGTTTGAGTCTTCCATAGGTTTTATTTGCTAGGAGATACAAGGCTGAATCGATCTGTCAGTCTTCATTCTAAATTTTGACCACTCCATTATGTAGCAAACCCATTTACACTCTATCCACCTGGTTCTTGTCTATGGCTCCTTAAGGTGGTGGTCCCTAGCTGTTCTCAGTGCAATTCCTCCCTCCTTTTAGATGCTTTTTGTGTCTCCTTCCCTACTACACACAGAGGTAAGTAAAAACCAAAATAAAACAAAACAGAAAACCAACATATTAATAGCTATAAACATGTACTTGGAAATACAAAACAAATATATCAATAGTCACCTACTAATTTTAGTTAATTGAAAAATCACATTCACCCTTTTTTGTAGTATAATTATCATCTCATACATTTTAATGAACTTATTTCCTCTTTGAATGTCATGGCTTTCTTATAGACTCAATTCATCCCAACTAGTTACAGTTTCTCTCTTTAGATGCTCAAATTGTTCTAGCTTGGCTAGTGGGGGTCTTGTTAAGCTATCTCTTTTGTCCTTTCCATACAACTCTACGCATTGCTACAATTTCCTTGTTTTCTGGCAGCCACTCCAGCTCATAATCTATCCAAATTTTGCTTCATCCCAAGGCACCCAAGGCATGGAATCAGTTGATCTCCAAGGAGCCATGGTTCTCTGTAGTTTAAGAACTAATTAGTATTAGGGCATAAGATGTGGCCACTCACTGTCCATAAGCACTGGGGGACAGAAAGACAGAAAGAACTGAAAAAAAAAAATGACTTCTATTCAAGGTCATGAAGTTCACAACTACATTTCTAATTTAGCTTTAAGATTAATCAAGCATTTTAATTTTTTCCACTCAAATATGCCTAACTTAGACTTTAACCCATCACCCAGTCTGTAATTGTGCCCCATTTTATTTTTACTTTCTTTTTATGTCTCATTGACCAATGTGACTTTGTAATCACTTTATTGACCCTAAAGAATTCAAAGCACCTCATAAACCACCTCTATTTATTCTCCCTCAGCTGTCACTATATCTATGAAACAATTCATCCCCTTATATACATGTCATGAGCATCAACACATTCCAATTCCATGGAGTCATATTTCACAAGCTTATGGCCCAATTTTCTAAAGATCCGATTAACAGGCTGAGTGACCTTTACCTTCATCTATAATCTTAAAAAAAATACTAAGTCAGAGAAAAAGAAAGTCAGGTCTTGAATGTTATGATTCAGGATCATGAAAGGTCCCAGATCAAATCTGCTTTGTTACTTAAAGTGTCTTCACAGGATGAATATGGAGGGAAAGAGGAAGTAACTGTCCTATAAGAAACAGGACACCGAACTTCACTCAGCCAGGTTTTTTTTGTTTTTCTTTTTGTTTTTCTTGAGATGGAGTCTTGCTCTGTCGCCCAGGCTGGAGTGCAGTGGCGCGATCGATCTCGGCTCACTGCAAGCTCCACCACCCGGGTTCACGCCATTCTCCTGCTTCAGCCTCCTCCTCAGTAGCTGGGATTACAGGCGCCCGCCACCACGCCCGGCTAATTTTTGTGTGTTTTTTAGTAGAGACGGGGTTTCACCGTGTTAGCCAGGGTGGTCTCGATCTCCTGACCACGTGATCTGCCCGCCTCGGCCTCCCAAAGTGCTGGTATTACAGGCTTACAGGCATGATCCACAGCGCCCGGCCCCAGGTTTGTTTTTTGTTTTTTTTTCCTATCTGAACCTGAAGATTAAAAGAGTTAAACTGCATAAAAGCACTTTATAAATTTAAACCGTGTATAAGTTGTCAGAATTTTTATTACAAATTACCAACCATGATACTGGTTGAGTTAATTCAAACATTAAGCTGTTAAGATGATCACATAAGTGCAGTCAGCAAGTCCTCACAAACTGTATATCCTGGATTTCCAGTTTAGTGCTTTATTCGTCAGATTATGCAGCATTTCAGATATGAAAATGAATTCCATGGATGAGAAGCAATCATTCAGCCATGGGCCAGGCTATCATCTTTGCCTGCACATCTGTCTGGAAGAGATTCAACAGGAAAGCCTCACTTACCTGAGATAAAGGCCAGTCCAGGAAGGACTGTTATGCCAGGTGCTTTACCCATAAACAGTACAGCACATGGCTGCATTAAGGTTGTAAGACATGCAAGCCTTCCTGGCCTATTTTATTTATTCCAGTTTCCAGGGCTAACACTCCAAACTCCGATTCAGAGGTATACCTTTGTTTTCATTCCAACATAACGAAAGAAAGAAAGCTCGTGATACAGCAGTTTAATTACAGTATGCAAATTTTTATGCTCCCATTTCCTCTTGTGTTTTACAGGTCGTACTTTATTTACAGGAAAGGAGAATAGAGCTCAGAAAAGAGAGAGTAATCAAAGGGGGAGCATGAAAACAAACAAAAGAAGCAGTCTGCACTCAATCACAGCCGATGTGATCGGAAGGGTGTTAAGGGATAAAGGGCCACAAACTCGCTGTCACAATTGCCATTATGTGACATCACTGATCATAGTTAGCTTTGGTTAAGCTATGTCTCTTTGGCTCAACAATAAAGAGCATGCACTGCAAATAATAAATGATTCCTATAAATTTACTTTTAATTTACATACATTAAAGTGTCCTCCTTTTCTCCTTCTTCTTCTTCTTCTTCTTCTTCTTCTTCTTCTTCTTCTTCTTCTTCTTCTTCTTCTTCTTCTTCTTCTTCTTTCTTCTTCTTCTTCTCTTCTTCTTCTTTCTTCTTCTTCTTCTTCTTCTTCTTCTTCTTTCTTCTTCTTTCTTCTTCTTCTTCTCTTCTTCTTCTTCTTCTTCTTCTTCTTCTTCTTCTTCTTCTTCTTCTTTCTTCTTCTTCTTCTTCTTTCTTCTTCTTCTTCCTTCTCCTTCTTCTCCTTCTTTCTCCTTCTCCTCCTCCTCCTTCTTCTCTTTTTGTCTTTCTTCTTCTTCCTTCTTCTTCTTGAGGCAGGGTCTTACTTTGTCACCGGGCCTGGAATACAATGGCGTGTTCTCAGCTCACGGCAACCTCCACTTCCTGGGCTTAAGCAATTCTCCCACCCCAGTAGCTGGGACTAACAGTTGCGTGCCTTTATGCCTGGCTAATTTTGCATTTTTTGTAGAGATAGCGTTTCCCCATGTTGCCCAGGCTGGTCTCGAACTCTGATGCTCTAGCAATCCTCCATCCTCAGCCTCCCTAAGTGCTGGGATTACAGGCGTGAGCCACCATGCCCAGCCTCCTTCTTCTGATACACAGTTTTTGTTCATTTATTAGAAATAGGATCTCGCTATGTTGCTCAAACTGGAGTGCAATGGCACAATCATGGCTCACTGTAGTCTCACATTCCTGGGTTCAAGTGATTCTCTTGACTTAGCCTCCCATGTAGCTTGGACTACAGGCATGTGCCAATCATAATTAGCCATGCCTGGCTAATTTTTTGTTTGTTTGTTTGTTTGTATTTTAGTAGCAATGAGGTCTTGTTATGTTGCATAAGATGATTTCCAACTAGGCTTGAGGGATCGTCCCATCTCAGTCACCCGAAGTGCTGAGATTACAGGCATGAACCACTGAACCCAGACTGATATACAGTTTTATGAGATTTGGCAAATGCCTAGAGTCATGTAGCTACTTTCCCAATCAGGACACAGAGTAACTCCAGTGATACACAACAAAGACTATTTCTTTATATTCAAATACTCCACCTCCAACTATCCTGAACCTCTGGCAACCACTGTCAGCTCTTCATCCCCATAGTGTTATCTTTTCCAGAATGTCGTATAAATGTGTAGCTTTATTCATTTAGTATAATGTATAGTGTATTGTGGATTCATCTATGTTTTTGTGTATATCTGTAATTTGTTCTTTTTTATAGTCTTATAGCATTGTACTATATGGATATATCAGTGTTTGTCCATGCATTAGTTAAAGAACACTTGAGTTGTTTGCAGGTTTTGGTGACTACCAATGAAACTGCTATAAACATTTACGAGCTTTTGTATGACATAAATTCACTTCACTTGAATAAATACCTGTGAGTAGGATTGTTGAATCATATGATGAGTATGAGTTTACATTTATAAGAAATTGCCAAACTATATTATTAAAAAGTCAAGGGCTAGACGCAGTGGCTCATGCCTATAATCCCAGCACTTTGGGAGGCTGAGCTGGATGGATCATCTGAGGTCAGGAGTTCGAGACCAGCCTGACCAACGTGCTGAAACCCATCTCTACTAAAAATACAAAAATTAGCAGGGCATGGTGGCATGTGCCTGTAATCCCAGCTACTCGGGAGGCTGAGGCAGGAGAATCACTTGAACACAGGAGGCAGAGCTTGCAGTGAGCCAAGATCATGCCACTGTACTCTAGCCTGGGTGACAGAGTGAGACACTGTCTCAAAAAAAAAAAGGTAAAAAAATAACAGATGCTGGCAAGGTTATGCAGAAAAGCAAACACATATAAACAGTTGGTGGGAGTGTAAATTTTCTCAACCATTGTGGAAAGCAGTGTGATAATTCCTCAAAGAGCTAAAAACAGAACTAACATTCCACCCAGCAATCCCATTACTGGGTATATACCCAAAGGAATATAAATCATTCTATTAAAAAGAACACATGTATGTTCATTGCAGCACTATTCACAATAGCAACATGGAATCAACCTACATACCCATCAATGGTAGACTGGATTAAAAAATGTGATATATATGTATACACACCATAGAATATATATACACACACACACACACACACACACACCATGGAATACTATGCAGTCATAAAAAAGAATGAGATCATGTCCTTTGCAGGAACATGGATGGAGCTAGAGGCTATTATCTTTAGCAAACAAATGCAGAAATAGAGAGCCAAATGTGGTATGTTCTCACTTATAAGTGGGAGTTAAATGATGAGAACACATGGACACAAAGAGGGGAACAACAGACACCCAGGTTCTACTTGAGGGTAGAGGGTAGGAGGAGGGAGAGGATCAGGTAAAATGACTACTGTGTACTAGGCTTAGTACCTGGGTGATGAAATAATCTGCACAAGAAACCCCCATGACGTGAGTCTATCTATACAATAAACCTACCCAGGTAATCCTGAACCTAAAATAAAAGTTTAAGAAAAAGCAACTGCCAAACTGTTTTCCAAAGTGACTATACAATTTTGCAATTCCATCTGCAATGTATGACTAGACTAGTAGAAAGTCTACAGCCTCATCAACTCTTAATATTGTTAAGTATTATTGTTCTGGTTATTATTATTATTATTATTGCAATTCTAATAGTTGTGTAGTGTCATCTTATTGTTGTTTTAATTTGCATTCGCCTAATGACTAATGATATACATCTTTTCACATGGTTTTGCCATCCTATGGTTTCTTCAGTGAAATATCTGTTCAAATGTTTTATCTAATTTTAAATAATTTTTCTTTCTGCTGAATTTATTAAATAATTTCTAAGCTTATGTTTTTTTTTTTTTTTTTTTTGAGACGGAGTCTCGCTCTGTAGCCAGGCCAAAGTGCAATGGTGTGATCTTGGTTCACTGCAACCTCCGCCTCCTGGGTTCATGAGATTCTCCTGCCTCATCCTCCCGAGTAGCTGAGAATACAGGCGCATGCCACCAAACCCAGCTAATCTTTGTATTTTTAGTAGAGATGGGATTTCACCATCTTGGCCAGGATGGCCTTGATCTCTTGACCTCCTGATCTGCCCACCTTGGACTCCCAAAGTGCTGGGATTACAGGCTTGGGCCACTGCGCTAAGTCTGATATTTTATTAAGTAGAAGCTACATAGTCAGAATCATAATACATAGAATTTGAGTTAATGATAGCAATACAAAGCTAGATTTTAAGAAGCTGAAAGGCTTACAGTTCTAGATCACAGCTTCTCAGAGTTTAGTGTGCAAACAAGTCACATAGGGATCTTGTTCAAAATGTGGGTTCTGATTCATCAGGCCTGGGTGGAGCCTGAGAATTCGAGTTCTAATACAGCCCCAGGTGATGCCAATGTTGCTAGTTGATGCATCACATTTTGAGTAACAAGAGACTAAAGGAAACTGGTTCAAATTACCTTTTTAGAACCCCAAAGCTGAACAACACTCAGCATGTAATTATGTTTTCCTTTATTTTTGGAAGAAATAGAAACATGTAATTAATAAATGCATCAAGATAGCTGCAGCTCCTTTAAGACACAGTGCAAACAGCTAGAACTTGAATAGGTATGTCACAAAGTCCCTGTTAACAAAAACCTGTCCAAGAATTGTGTTGTCATGTTTAATTGGTTAAAAAAAAATCACTGGGGGTTCCTTTCATTGAACTCAATCCAATGAGAAAATAATTCTATTCATTGCTCACTGAAATGATTTTTTTAACCCCAAAATATTTTAATGTAGTCACTGGTTATAGTCAAAACTTTCTGTGTCCTTCTCCTATAAACATTGGTGTGGGAGTGGGTGAGTGGTGTTCAAATGGCCTAGGACCTTACTTAAAAAACATCATATACCGGGGATTGGAAATAATGTGAGTACTATATAAATGTTGCTTAACATTGCATAAGATATAAAATAAAGTGACAGTAGAAAAATCCTTTTATTTTGCAAGTCTTATCAGAGCCTGGAATTTTTGTTGCACTTCTAATTTTAAAAGACAGAGAATCTGAAGATTCCAGAGAAGAGAATCATCTATGATTTTGGCAATACAAACACTGGTCTTTAAGAAGGCAATTTGTGTTTTAAGGAGTAGGCAATATGATCCATTAAGATTCAGGAAGAAAATATTAGAGTTTCTATTTTCACATATTTTTAAATTGAAAAAATAAGAAAATTATATTACACCAATGTTTACTATATCACTTGACACATGGACCTTCATTCAGTCTCTATGTCATAGACTTACCTTGAAGAATTTCATTTTTGATATAAGTTTGAAATATTTTGGGGACATCCAAACAAGGACGTCAAGGAAGCAGCTAGACAAGTGATCACAAAAGAGAAGGGCAGATCCATAAACCAAGAAGATGTCTGAATATAGAAGGAGTGGATGGGATGCCTTTGGTGACAAAAGCAAGTGTAACTAGGAGGGGAGTGTAACATTTAGAGTTTTGGTACAAGAGGAAGAAATGAACAAGGAGAACTGAGAAGGAGGCAAGGGTCAAAGGTGGCAACAGAAGCAGGCTAGTTTCCAGGAAAAAATGATAGCGTGTCAAGAAAGACGGATTAACCACATTAAATACTGCTGGAGGGTTGAGGAAAATGAGGGCACAGTGTGCCTACTGGATTTGGTTACACAAACACTATGGTGAACTCAGCAAGCGAGCAGCTATCTCAGAAGATCCTGTGAAAACTGGAAGTCGTGGGTCCATGTTTAAGCAAGGACATTTTCTCCTTTGGTTGTTAACAAAACTTGATTTTATTCTGGTGTAAAGAAATGCACGCATCTTGTTTTAGTGTGCTCAATGTGTACATTTTTGAAGATCAAACAAATGCAAAAGGCAACAAACAAAAATATTTTTAAATCAATCACCAAGAATCCCATTATCTAAAAGCAATCCCTGTAATAGTGCTGTGTCTAACTTCTGTGTTTTCTCACTTGATAAGTTTTTATTCTTTTAACTTATTCTATGTAATTGTGATTATATATATTTTATGCAGCATTTTATGCACTGACTTTTTCACTTCACTTTTTAATAAACATTTTCCAAGTTTTAAATGCTTTGTAAGCATAATATACCATAAAATGAGCATACCATGGAGATACTTATCCCATTTAGGTTGTTTCCAATTTGAAGGCTGTTATAAATAAAGCTGAAATGAGCATTTTTCTGTATAAACCTTTTCCCCAATTTTTCTAGATATTTTCTTACAGAGGAATATCTGCAGGGAAATTTCTGAGTTAAATGTTAGAAGGACCCTCAAACTCTAAGGGCCTATTTTAAATGAACATCTGTGTGCTGTGGATTGGAAAGAAGAACCCCAAATCAACGCTAAAGCAAGATGATAAACTCTTAGTGGTTTTAATTCATTAACTCCCATGGACACACCTCATCCCAATTTCCTTTCTCACAACTTAGAATCTTACTTTTTCACTTCCTCCTCCAAGTTCATCTGGAACTTTCCTAATACTGAACAGAAGAACATAACTGACAGTAAAATGAGAAGGAGAAAGAAGAATAAGAGGCAAAGAGAGAGAAGAGAAAAAGAGGGAATGGGAGGAGGGGGGAGCAAAAAGAAGGAAAGAGAGGAAGATAAGGCCACTTGGTGCGTTCATTGATATGGTTTGGCTGTGTCCCTACCCAAATCTCACCTTGAATTGTAATAATCCCCATACAGGGCATGGCTAAGTGGAGATAATTGAATCATGGAGTAGTTTCTCCCATAGTGTTTTCATGGTAGTGAACAAGTCTCACAAGATCTGATAGTTTTATAAGGGGCTTTGCCTCATTTTGTTCAGCACTTCTCTTACCTGCTGCCATGTAAGACGTGACTCTGCTTCTCCTTTGCCTTCTGACGTGACCGTGAGGCTTCCCCAGCCGTGTAGAACTGTGAGTCCACTGAGCCTCTTTCCTTTATAAATTACCCAGTCTCAGATATGTCTTTCTTAGCAGTCTGAGAACAGACTAATACATTAATTTTTAAAAAGCCTTTGAGTTTTGTGTAATTTATATTTTTCTCCAAACACTTCCATTTTTTTAAGGCTGGAGCATTGTCACAGAAGACACATCAATTTTAAGCTCTTTGACAACCAGCTTCTTTTTCTGTTATCTCACTTTCTCCCTTTTGAGAAACTCCTCTTAGTGAAGTCTTGGTGAAACGCTCCAGTCTATCACTTAAAAAGAAAAAGCAAGCGCAGCTCTTCCCGCCCTGTCCTGGGTCAACAGGAAGGTGGCACATGAATTGGGCTTATCCAGTTGTCAATTAATTCTGGGGTTTGTATCCTCAAAGAGTGGCCCAATAATCCAGAGGCCTCAGCAGCCAACTCATGCTTCTGTTGTGACCCCTGCTGCAACCTTCAATGATCAGCTCCCCTGGTGATTACCCGTTCCTAAGTCTGGTCCTCCTGCTTCTTGTTTCTTCTATAGATCCCCTAGAACCCTTCCAATAATCTCCCTTTTCACTGAGTCCATCTTTGTTGCTTGTAAAGAAGCCTCTGTCTGAATCAAGTAGGCAGAAGAACAGGGCCTCATTTAGAAATTTGGACTTTAGGGCAGTGGGAAACCACTGCACGTGTAAAAACTCTTTCTGCACTCGTTGCCCAGGGGGAAAACAGAGACATGGGGTATGAGGGGAGTTAGGGGGAAAAAAAGAAGGAAAGAAAAGAGAGAGAGAGAGAAAGAGAGAGAGAGAGGAAGAACCACAGGTCACACACGTGGAATTGCCCGGAAGGGTGGGGAGCAGACAGAAGGCTTCCGAGAGTGGCCGACACATCAAGATCAAGAACATTCGTTCAAGGACATTCTCGCTTTAGCATCACACTCAGACTCGGGGGACCAGGAAGTGAAGACAAGGACCGAGAGACTGTAAAAACTGCATGTGTCTGAAAGCAACGGCAAGGGCAAATGAGGATGGCAGGAGAGACATTTTACGCAGCTCCTGAGCAATTTTGCAGGGCTTCATGTAGCTCACTTCAGGGGAACAGAAAGAATGAACAGTCTGGTAATGATTTGTCCTTCTGACATCCTCTGACTCCACAATACTCATCTCCAATATATTCGACACAAAAAGGCCACCCCAGCATAGAGCTATCTCTCCTCACCTTCTAGAAGAGAGTTTCCTAAACTTTGCTGATAAGATTCACTTGCAACTCCAGTTCAAAATTTAGCTTCCTGGCTGGGCACGGTGGCTCATGCCTGTAATCCAGCACTTTGGGAGGGTGAGGAGGGTAGATCATGAGGTCAGGAGTTCAAGACCAGCCTGGCCAAGATGGTGAAAACCCATCTCTACTAAAAATACCAAAATTAGCCGGGCATGGTGGTGGGCGCCTGTAATCCCAGCTACTCAGGAGACTGAGGCAGGAGAATTGCATGAACCCAGGAGGCGGAGCTTGCAGTGAGCCGAGATCACACTACTACACTCCAGCCTGCGCAATAGAGCGAGACTCCGTCTCAAAAAAAAAAAAAAAAATAGCTTCCTAGGTTTTGCCCCTGGAGATTCCTATACAGAGGGTCAGGGTGGGATCTGAGAAGTTTTTTTTAACCAGTTCTACCACATAATTCTTGTCATCATAAAAGTGTGGAAAACACTACCGTGCAATTAGTTACTTGGTGCAGGTATGTAATAGACACCTAGCAGGGTCTATCAGGTGTCTATTGGAGCAGGGGCTAGAGGAGAGGATTGGTATAAAGTAAAAATGATGCTTTCCCTGCCGTGGGAAGGATTACAGTCTTATGGGATGGACAGAACTATTCATAACTAATTTGAATACAAGCCTAACTACAAGCATAGGAGTGACTGTCCAGTTAAGGGGCTATAGAAGACAGAAGACAGCATTGAAGGGGTAGATGGCAAACTGTGGAGACTTGGTGAGAAAGGAGGCCTTTGACCTCGGGCCTAAATGGATTTTGAGCAAAAATAAAAATCAATCCCTTTGAGGCTGGCACTGGAAAGAAAATAACCTGGAGGAAGAAGCACCAGATTCTGGAGCTCCGAACTTGTTTTCAAATCCTCTCCTGCTCCGCCTCCTTCTCTGGTTCCACTATCACCATCCTGCTGGCCTCAGAGGGTAGTAATCTTCAAACACTCTGGCCCAGACAGAAAAAAGAAAGCCCTTTCAATGAACTCCCCATCGTCCAGCTGAGGCTGAGGCAAGGCTGAAACTAAAAATAATGAAAATCAATAGGCCCTTTACTAAATGCTGAAGAGCAGAAACAAGGAAATAAACAGTCCTATAAAATCAAAACTGTAAGAGGCCCACTCCATCCACATGGAACCCCTAAGGAAAGGGAATTATTCCTGACTCCTTTTCTTCCTATGTCCTGATCGCCCTTGACTTGACAGGTACTATTTTCATCTTTGTCTATCATTTGGACTCCTAAAAGTCTAGACAAGGAGAAGGAGAATCATTCTCCTTGAATGGAGTGTTTCCCCTCCCAGGTCCAGCATCCTGAGTTAGAACTCACCTCTCCTCCAAGCAACTGAGAGCGACTGACTTTCCTTTCTGAGCTTCAGTTTCTTTATGGCCTTTCAAAGAACACCATGGCTACTTTGTCTGAAATCAAGTCTGGATGCTGTCATTAATTAACTGCATAAATTCTGTCTAGGCATTTAACGTTTCTGAGTTTCTATTTTTCTGTAGGTAAAATTAAAGGTTTGTATTAGAGCTTAGCTCAGTCCCATTTCTGATCTGTCTATAATTCTAGGGACATCCATGGGCATGACTCAAACTGTTCATAGCATATGTTTTGCCTCAGCAGTAACACCTTAAATGAAATAGCCTGAACCTAAAAGCTCAAGTCTAAGAGGGCTCACATACCTAAATTCAAACATCCCTCTGCTTTTAGAGAGCAAGCTCCGTGTGTGGGAACTGAGCTCTTGGATTCTCTACTTCTCTATGTATAGCATTTAAAGTACATTAGGACTGAGGGACTCCAGAAGACCTTTCTCTCTCTGGCAAACTTAGCTGCATGCAAAAATAGCATACTGGTACAAACAGAAAAAGTGAGTCATCAGCTTCTACCTCAGGCCCCCGTGTCCAGTGTCTGAACCATTAGAAATGAAAAGCGGGATTCCAACTAACCTCATGGCATCAAGCAGTTCCCCAGGATCTACAAACCATAGTACTTACAACTTCCTTTTCATGCATAATATGTGTACAGGGCTTTAGTATGATGATGATGACAATAATGCTCAAAGATGAAAAGAACCTCAATGGAAATAACAAAATGGCTTGAGGTGTCTTCCTTGGCGTCCCCCATATCTATTCTTTTGCTGAAGTTCACACTACCCAATACAGGTTTTTTTATTTTTATCATTAAAGGAGCTTAGAGCATTAAAATCTTCTTTAACAGGAGATCTATAAGAGGTAGACCTAGAAAATATAGACAAAACAGAACCTAGATTAAAACACTTCCCGTTGAGAGTATAGAAGTGATCAAAACTGGGAAACCCTGCTCCAATGATGAATCAAAGTTAGAAGGCCTGGAGGGCAGGAGCAAATATTCACAGCTGGGTATGGAACCAAGAAGTCCAAAAGGAAGGCAAAGAAGAGAACTGGCATTGGAGAAGATGGGTGAGCAGAAAGTTAGTCCGGGGAAATACTAGAAAACAGCTTTACTGGCCAGGCACAGTGGCTCATGCCTGTAATCCCAACACTTTGGGAGGCCGAGGTGGGCGCATCACCTGAGGTCGGGAGTTTGAGACCAGCCTGACCAACATGGAGAAACCTCGTCTCTACTAAAAATACAAAATTAGCTGGCCGTGGTGGCACATGCCTGTAATCCCAGCTACTCAGGAGGCTGAGGCGGGAGAATTGCTTGAACCCGGGAGGCGGAGGTTGCAGTGAGCTGAGATCACTCTGTTGCACTCCAGCCTGGCAGCCTGGGCAACAAGAGTGAAACTCCATCTCAAAAAAAAAAAAAAAAGAAAGAAAGAAAAAACAGCTCTATTACTACTACTACTACTACTACTACTACTACTACTGATAAATGGCCTTTTAACATTCTTATGGTGTAGGCCATGGAAATTATTAGGGGTTCTATAAGTCAATGCAACCCTTCAAAAAAAGACAGCAGGCCAGTGGGCATATATATATTTTGGCTACATGATGTCACATGCTTCCAATTGAATTTGGTTTCTACCACTTAATTGCATATTGCTGATAAATAATTTACAACAAAGTTAGCAGCATAAAACACCACACATTTATTATATCACAGTTTCCATGGATCAGGAGTCAGGCCTGGCTTTGTTGAATCATCTGCCTCAGAGTCTCATCTGGAAGCTGCAATCAAGGCATCAGCCAGTGCTGCAGCCTCACTTCAAGGTTGGACTGGGAAAGCATCCTTTTCCAGGCTGATTTGGTTGTTGATGGCATCCTGTTTCTGGCAAGCTGTCAGATTGAGGGCCTCAGCTTCTTGCTGGCTGTCAGCTAGAAGTTGCCCTCAGTTTCTGACTATGTGGCCTCCTCCCAGGGACAGCTCACAGCCTGGAAGCTTGCTCCTCACAGCCAGCAAGGAAGCAATGTTACAATCACACCAAATATAATCATGCACATGCAATCACATATATCCCATCAGCTTTGCCATATTCCATTGGTTAGAAGCAAGTTACAGGACATGTCTATACTCAAGCCAAGGGGATTATCAAAGAGCATGATTACCGGCAGGCAGGGGTCATGGGGAGCACCTTACAGTCAGTCTATATGTCACACATAGAGCTTCTTGTTGGTGTGTGCTATTGATGCTACTCTTCTGTTCTCCTTGAAAAACCAAGCAAAGACAGCACAGTACTAGAAATAAGCTACCTCACATAGTGAAGTATACGTTGCCGAACCTGAAAATGGAGCTCTCTAGCCATACCAGGATTAATGAGACACAGTTGTTTCTCCTTTGTGTGGACTACCTGCTGCATTTCCTTTCCCAGAAACCAAAGCCTTCATTTCCCCAAATGCTGCAGACAGAAATCACTAACTAGATGAGATGAGGGGAGTAAGCAAACAGGGAAAAGTCTAAAGATCTACATTTGGGTTCCCCAAACCACCTGCACAAGTTGAGGCAGAGCTTGACAATAAAGGCTCCTGGAAAACACTTAAGGGATTTGATTGACTGGACATGTGTCAGCAGGATGATGGGGCTGCCAAGACCAGTGAAGGCAACTGGAGGCTGTATTAGACTCAGTATAATTGGTCTAGACAGAGGGAGGAGACACTCCTTCCTCACCCTGTGCTACTCTGACCACACATGGAGAATGATGCTAATTGCAGATCCCATGTGCTAAGAGAGACACGCATCAACAGCACCTGCAAAGAGGACCCCCAGGAAACCAAGGACATTAAAATCATGGGAGATAACAAAATGGATAAGGACTGGGAATACCTATTCTGCAAAGATACAATCCTAAGATGAGTAGTAGCACTGCTGTCAGGCATTAGAGGGCTGCCATATGGATGAGGAATTAGATGGTTTTATGTGAGCCTAAGGGATATAACTAAAACCTATAGAGGAAGTACAGGAGGATTCAATTTCTGCTCGGGGTAAGAAACATTCTCCAGTCAGCACAATTGCCATAGCAGATAATAGATGCTTCTCATTGGAGATCTTCATTGAGTCATTCACTTATTCCACAAACATTTATTAGCTCCCACTGACTGCCAAGCTCCAAACTATGCAGACATCTAACGAAGAAGATGCATTTCCTGAATGCACCTTGAATAAGACAAGCAAACAACCAATTTCAATAAAGTGCTAAGTGCTGAAAGTGCTAAGTGCTGAAGTAACCAATGACCCCCAAACCTCAGATATTTCTTTCTTGCTCATGTCACATGTAGGAGGCCACAGCTCAAGTCCCATGGTTCCATGTGCCTTCTCATTCTGGGGACCAAGCTGAAGGAACTTGGCACAGGAAAAGAGCAATGAAGCTGGCAAAAACTTATAATGCCTTTGAAAACTTCCTCTCAGAAGGAACTAATCTACTCAATTTCCATTGACTGAAGAATGTCACTTGGCAAAGCCTGGCACCAGTGACAGAAAAGCACAGGGGGCCACTGAAAGTCATATAGCAAGAGGCAGGTATGTCTCATCCTCTATGGAGATGCAGGGAGCAGATGATCAGGAAAAAAATGAACTAATCAACTACAGTGCCCTTGGAGACATGCTGGGGGAGTTGAAAGAGAAAACTAGTCCTTTCCCCCAGAAGAAATCAGAGATTGTGTGGAAAAGATAACACTTCAGAAGGATCTTTGAAGACGGTGGCCATTCTTCACAGGCTAGGACTATCACCGTCACTTTCTAAAGTCACTCTATATTCACACATCTATGCATTATACAGAATAATACAATTTAATGTGAATGTTTATAAATCAGTTAGCACTGGTCTAAGCAGGAGAGTTTTATTGCCTGGGGAGAAAGGTGAAAGAGTGAACAATCAAACTTTCCACTTGGGGAGAGAAATCTACAGAAATTTAAATGAGGTAAGTGAAATTTAACAGTTGAGAAATTATAGCTATAAAGATCTAGGTTAATCTGGGAATGAAAGTGGGTGAATCAAGAGAAAAATATAAGAAGCTGAATTTAATTAAGAAACCTAGAAAGAAGATATTAAGAGCTGTTGTCCACGAGGAATAATAAATGAAAGATTTTTCTGTCATTTTTGGTTTCAAAGGCCTAAATTGTGGTTTTTCCATCCTCCTCAAAAAACTTTATCTGTGAAAATTCCACTGATAGGAGAATAACCACGCTGATTAAAGTTTGTTTATTTGTTTATAGGAAATTTTTATTGTCTGGCTACTGGGAGCAAAACAATCTTCACTGGGGTGGAAGATAAAAATTGTCCCTCTTTTCTTAAGTGTGGCCAGTGAACCAAGGGAATCTGGATGAGGCAAGAATGGGCACTTGGCCTAAAACAATTACTCCCATTGTGCACCCTTTAATTTTTAATACATTTTATTTCTGCATTCAGGGAGTAGTTTTTACTTTGTTTTGTCGTTGTTGTTATTGTTGTCTTCCTCTTTCTCCTTCTGCAGTGCTATTCTTTTTAAAACTTTTGCAATGAACATGCTAAATGCCAATTATACCATGCAGTGCCTGTGAGAATAAGTGCTTCTCTATTAATTTTCAGCTTGAAAAAACTGCCTTCTTCTCCAAGGAAAAATACAATTTTAAAAAATAATGTTGGGATTGTAACAAAATTATCACAGTACTTCTCACTAAAGCTAGTACTGGGGCACAATTAGGGGCGAGTATAGTGAGTTTCAGAACTTCTGAATTGGTAAAGTTGTTGCGCAAGGCAAAATGTGTTAAATGGAAGTTAGAAGACCCCTTTGGATTTCTGTGTCCACAGTTGCTAGCAGTGTACTTTCGGCTAATCACAATAACACTGAGCACTTACTCTGTGCCACAGTTGGCTTGAAGCTTTTCTGTGTATTAACTGATACACTCCTCATAACAATATCATATGTGGGGAGCATTATTATTTCTATTTTATACATTAAAAAACTGAGTCACAGCCACTTATCCCAAATATATAGAGACTTTCTAGAAATCAGTAACAAAATTACAAACAAGCCAACAGGAAATAATAGGCAAAAGACAAGAATAGGCACTTCATGAAAGAAGAGATCCGAATAGCCATTAAACACTGTAACTAATTACAAGTAAACTAAACTGAAAGTATAGCTAAGTAAAAGTGTTCATTTGTCATCACAAAATCCAGTGAAAACCAAAATGACACACTACTACCTACTCAACAAAATGGCTAATATTGCAAAGACTGATACTACCAACATCTTTGAAAAAAAGCAGAGAAACATGCCTGGTAGGGTATGAGTTGGCCTCACTTCTTTGGAAAGCAGTTCAACATTAACCACTCAAGTTGAGCATTTGCAAGTCCTGTGATGTGACAATCTCACTCTTAGGTTTACACCAAACATATGCTTGAAATCGTGTACCAAAAGGCATATCTATGAGTATATTAGTCAGGGTTCTCTGGCGGAACAGAGCTAATAGGATATATGTATATATGAAAGAGAGTTTATTAGGAAGAATTGGCTCACATGATCACAAGGCACAGTCCACGATATGACTTCTGCAAACTGGGGAAGAAAGAAGCCAATAGTGGCTCAGTCTGAGGCCAAAAGCCTCAAAACCAAAGAAGCTGCCAGTGCAGTTTTCAGTCTGTGGCCAAAGGCCCAAAATCCCCCAGCAAAACCATTGCTGTAAGTCTGAGAGTCCAACGGCAGAAGAGTCTGGAGTTTGATGTCCGAGGGCAAAAACCATCCAGCACAGGAGAAAGATGAAAGCCAGAAGACTCAGCAAGGCAACTTATCCCACATTCTTCCACCTGCTTTGTTTTTGTCTTAGAGAGGACTGGGGGCAGTGGATTGGATGGTTCCCACCCACATTGAGGAACATGAGATCTTCCTCTCCCAGTCCACTGACTCAAATGTCAATCTCCTCTGGCAACACCCTCACAGACACACCCAGAAACAATGACCAGCCACCTAGGCATCCCTCAATCTAATCAAGTTGACACCTGATATTAACCATCGCAAAGAATGTTCATGAAACCATGATTTGTGAAAGTCCTAACTGGAAAAAGCACAAATACCCTCAACAGAAGGATGACTAAGAATATTTAGTACATTCATACAATATGACATTATTCAGCAATAAAAATGAGCCTTAGCCCAGGCAACAACATAGATGAACTTCATAACAACGTCAAAAAAAGGACTGAGACACAGAAGGATGCTATATGACGGTAGTGAAATAAAGTGTCAAAGATTGCAAAAGTAAGCTCTAGTTTTAAAATTCAGGATAGTGGTGACTTTGGGGAAAGAGGAATATTATTATTTCTAATTTTGGTAAATTTCCCAATTAACTATAGTGAACAGGTAGTAACATACAATGAAATAAATGCAAAAGTAAATTTTAAAAATTCAGCTTAACCCTTGAGTACTGACATGTGGAGGTTGAAAGGCAATGCACAGTCCTCTCTTAGGTATCATCTGGGCCTGCAAATGCTTCTTTCTCCTCTCCTGCTTTCAGCAAGTTCAGTGGAGAATTTTGCTATTCGAAACTTCTCCATTGACACTAAAGCTGTGCTTCCTGGATGCATGTACAGATCCCACTTCCTTTCTGAGGCTTCCCCTCTTTTGATCAGCCAGCTAGAAGCAGAACTCCCCAAGCCCTTCCATTAAAGCCATGTTATTTCCACGAGTATGTCAAACATTTTGAGAGTTGGTACCCATTTCTAGAACACAGTAGTATCCATTTCCTGACTGTTTAAATGATTTAACAATTGGTACGTGCTCAAAATTTGATTTGGAGTTATTTTACTTTCTTTATTCCCTATTATAACATATAATATAAAAGATAATGTAAAAGTCACACAAAAAATGATGAGAACATGTTCTAAAACATGACTTCAGGGTGCTGTTTCATATGTTAAAAAATAACATATTTTCTTTACTTTAAAATGACTTTTTTTACATTTTACTATTTATGAAATGAGGATGATCTCAAGATTGATGTCATTTTAGCATTATTGTTGGCCAAGCAGTCTACGTGATGTTGATGTTACTGACTGACATTGATGGCCTTGCTCCCATTGGTGGGCACACTCTAAACTGGCCTCCAGTGATCCCAGCCTCCTGGTATTCATTCTCTTGAGTAAACTCTTCCCTTGAAAATGAGCTGAACCTAGTAATTTGGTTTTTTGTTTGTTTGTTTGTTTTTTGAGATGGAGTCTCACTCTGTCACCCAGGCTGGAGTGCAGTGGCATAATCTTGGCTCACCCCAACCTCCACCACCCAGGTTCAAGTGTTTCTCCTGCCTTAGCCTCCCGAGTAGCTGGGATTACAGGCCTGCGCCACCACACTCGGCTTTGTATTTTTACTACAGACAGGGTTTTGCCACGTTGGCCGGGCTGGTCTCCAACTCCTGACCTCAGGTGATCTGCCTGTCTCGGCCTCCCAAAATGCTGGGATTACAGACATGAGCCACCACGTCCGGCCCTAGAAACTTGTTTCTAACAAACAGAATATAGCAAATATAACAGGCTGTCACTTCTAAGATTAGATTACAAAAAGACTATGGCTTCTATCTTGGGCATTCTCTTTTGCTATCTTACCTGTTCACTTTGATGAAGCCAGTATGAACTGACCTACGAAGAGGCCACATGACAAGATGCTAAGGGAACCTCTGGAACAGCCAGCAAGAAACTCAGTCCAACAACCTGCATAGAAATACAGTCTGCCAAAAGCCACACTAGTTAGCTTGGAGGCAGATCCTTCCCTGGCGAGCCCTGACATGACTGCAGTCCTGGCCACCACCTTGATTACAGCCTGGGACGCCAGGAGCCAGAGGACTCAGCTAAGCTATGCCAAGTCTTCTGACCCAAAGAAGCTGTGAAATAATGAATATGCATTGCTCGAAGGCATGAACTTTGGAGGTAACTAGTTATTCAGAAAAAATTAACTAATACACTCATGCTACCGTTACTTCACCTGAGAAATCAGTATTATTTGAAGTACATATGATGAGCATAATTGCTCTTTAAAACATCATTTAAAATGCACTATGATTTCACCTTGAAAAGGTAGCATATATGAAAGTAAACAAAACCAGAAACAGAATACTGGGGTATACTTGTAGCTTTATAAAGTCAATGCCCTTATTTGTAGGAATAACCATTCTCTTGCAAAGCAACAACCAAATCTTCATGGGACTGTATTTGTTTGCTAGGGCTACCATAAACACAGTATCACAGACTGGGTGACTTAAGCAACAGAAAGATATTGTCTCTCAGTTCTGGAAGCTAGAAGTCCAAGAGCAAATTGTTAGTGGAGTTGCTTCCATCTGAGGGCTGTGAGGGTGAATCTCTTCCACGTCTCTCCTTTTGGCTCATAGATGGCTGACTTCTGCCCCTGTCTTCACATCATCTTTACTCTGTCCTTATCTCTGTGTCCAAATTTTTCCTTTTTATGAGAACACAAGTTACATTAAATTAGCGTCTACTCTAATAACCTCATCTTAAATTGATTACATCTGAAAAGACCTATCTCCAAATTTAGTCACATTTTGTGGTATTGTGGGCCACAACTTCAACATATTCATTTTGGCAGCATGCAGATCAATCCATAAAACCATGTAAAGTAACATATTCATAGGTTCTGGGGATCCGGATGTGTATGTCTTTGTGGGGGCCACTATTCTGGCGACATCAAAAGTGAATGATGTGTTCTCACTCATAGGTGGGAATTGAACAATACGATCACTTAGGCACAGGAAGGGGAACATCACACACGGGGGCCTGTTGTGGAGTAGGGGGAGCGGGGAGGGATAGCATTAGGAGATATACCTAGTGGAAATGACGAGTTAATGGGTGCAGCACACCAACATGGCACATGTATACATATGTAACAAACCTGTACATTGTGCACATGTACCCTAGAACTTAAAGTATAATAATAATTTTATATATATATATATATATATATATATATATATATATAAAAGTGAATGATGAAAGAGAAACCATGGGGACTTTCCTACTGCTGCAGTATGAATGGCATGTCACCCCGTGAATGGGGTACAGCTATCCTATATAGAAATAAAATAATGTGCTCTGCACAAGGAACATCTCCCAGACTTGGTTATTCAAACAAAAATGGACCAGTTGTTTAGTTTTCCATGGAGGGCCTCTTCCTCTTGCTCTGCCCGTTCAAGGTCCCTTGCTTTGCAGGTAAGTACAAGTCGACTCAGGCAACATCCACAGCTCTGGGTAATGGCACTATTTGAAATCAGTTGCAGAAGGAATATTCCCTGGATTCAGTTATTCAACATATATTGATGTACAATGTGAATACATATTGAATAATGAACAATGAGTAATGAACAATATTGAATACAACATATATTGATATAAAATACAATATATTGATGTACAATATGCCATATGCCATATACTATTAGTGGCTTTCAACTGCACCATTTAACCTAAATCTCAAAATACTGTATTATATGTAAATATCATTGTATTATTTTATTTAAAAAATGAGGTTCAGGGAGGATATGTAAGTGGATTTGAAGGAAAGAGATTCAAACATAGCAATATCTGACCCAAAAATCTTGTTCTTTGAGAACGTTCTTCTTTCACTATGATCTTCAAGCATCAATGGCCTCTGGAGCAGATGTTGCTTGTTCTCAAGAACTGTTCCCTTAAAGCAGGTGTCCCCAGCCCCTGGGTTGTGGACCAGTACTGCTCCGTGGTCTGTCAGGACCTGGGCAGAACAGCAGGAGGCAAGGCAAGCCAGCACTGGCTGCCTGAGCTCTGCTTCCTGTCAGATCAGCGGCTGCATTAGATTCTCATAGGAGCCACAACCCAACTGTGAACTGTGCATGCAAGCTTGTGCGCTCCTTTATGAGAATGTAATGGTAAATGTAATGGGCTTGAATCATCCCAAAACCATCCTCCACCCCACCCGGGTCTGTGGAAAAATTGTCTTCCTCGAAACCAGTCTCTGGTGCTAAAGAGGTTGGAGACTGCTGCCTTAAAGAGTCGCAATACAGAGGTCATTCATTCAGAATACTTAAGAGAGTTGAGGACCTTTTTTTTTTTCTGTATTAATTCTTTCTAAGGAAGGTAAAACCATCCGATTTAATTCCTTTTTGTAATAACAGCACACATGCATTCAGTGTGTACTCTATGTCAGGAACTTTATGTGTGATAATATGAGAAGGGTGTCATTATTTTCCCCATTTTCCAGAGGAAGAAACTGAGGTTAAGTAATGTGGGTGAAGTTATAGAGCTAATATTGCAGAGCTGGAATCTGCTGGTTCCAGAACTTGCCCTCTTGGGCTTTGTGATATTGACTGCATGTCTATTTCGGGGTAGCTCACTTCCTGTTCTCTTTCTACTTATAAGTAGGGCCTAAAAGATGTAAGCTATAAACACGATAGACTCACAAAAACATCAAGAAAAAGCCATAGCCATGGTAACAATTAAAGAACAGGACAGTGCATAATGAGTGCTAATTATGGGCAAAAGATAAGTGAATTAGGAGCCAGAAAGAAAGGGATACAGAAAGCTCATCAGTTTTGTAGCTTTAAATCAGCCATGATGAATGACACCCCTCTTCCCTGCTCATGCAACAAAGACTAAGACAGATGAGAGCTAAGTATCTCCTTTATTACCAATAGAGGCCATGATGGAGGGTATAACTGTGACAGAGCCAAGATACCCACTAGCTGAACCCCAGAACTAGGCACAGGCACCCAGGGAGGAAAAGGCCACCTCAGACCCAGGTAGATCTCTCCCCTACAGGGAAGCATCCCTGAGGAGCAGCAGAGAAGCCTCGCAGGCTAAATGCTCCCTGCATGCATCTCATTCCCAAGAGGAAGGACAGCTGATGAAAGCATTTATAGCCATACTTCCCCAATTTATCAATAAATAAGTCCCTCTGTCTCCTGAGGCAGGCAGAGTGTTTCTGCCAACTCAAAGTGGATTCCAGGAAGAGGTGAATACATAAAGGCAGGCAGACTCCATAGCTGGAAAGGGCATTATATACTCCAAAGAATACACCAATACCTCTCTAATGTTTAGCTCCATGAGAATAAGGGTACTGTCTCTAGCTTGCTTTTGCATCTCCAGGGTCTACCCTAGTGCTGGATGGAGACTAAGAGCTAAAGAGTTAAGTGATGCTGAAATGAATGTGTGACCCTCGACAAAAAAGGTGATCTGAAACACCACATAAAGTCAAGGGCCTCAATGTGAGATAAAGTTTGCTGGAAACTGCATCTCTATAACAGCTTTTATATTTAAAGGATGATTATATGTGGGGAGAGAAAAATAATTACACTGAGAACTGAGCTTTTAAGCATAGCATTTTCCTTTGTCAATTAGTTGACTCAGGGCAATTAAAACCATATCATGAATATAGGATTTAAATACCTTATGGATAGCTAAATTCCTGGAATGTAAGTACATGTTGAAGGCATTAAGAACTCAGATATCTTCTTCATTTGAAGAAATGATGTAAAATATAGTGGAGTCCTCTTTCTAGTTTTATGAAGTATGTATGTGCAGGTAGAGAATGGAAGGAGAGAATTCTATCATGAGACAGGAAGAAAACATGGAACTTGACTTTGACCTGTTTCTAAATCCAACACGGCTAGTTGCAAGCTGGAACATACAACTTTTAAGAAGTTACTTCTCTCTACGTAAAATTAGGGGAAAGGAAAGGAGAATATTCAAATCTCCCAGCATACAGCTACTCAATAAATGCCATGTTTTTATTTGCCTCTTCATTTCTCTTTCTTGTTTCCCATATCATCTAATAGATTTTTCTAAGATTGCACAAAATAGTTATTTTTCATTAGTTTACAAAACTTACTTTACAATAATCATTGTGGTGCATATATTGAAATATCCTAACTTGATTATTTTAAATATGAAAGCTTTTTTAAAAAAATTTAAGAACTAATTACTGATACATATACACCATGGAATACTACACAGCCATAAAAGGGAGCGAGATCATGTCCTTTGCAGAGACATGGTTGGAGCTGGAAGCCATTAACCTCAACAAACTAACACAGGAACAGAAAGCCAAACGTCACATGTTCTCACTTATAAGCGGGAGCTGAACAATGAGAACACATGGACACAGAGAGGGGAACAACACACACTGCTGCCTGTCAAGGGGGTGGAGGGAGGGAGAACATCAGGAAAAATAGCTAATGCATGTGGGGCTTAATACCTAGGTGATGGGTCGACAGGTGCAGCAAACCACCATGGCACATGTTTACCTACATGACAAACCTGCACGTCACATCCTGCACATGTATCCTGGAACCTAAAAGAAAATTAAATTAATTTTTGTTAAAAAGAACTAATTGCCTAAGCTTCAAAGCATTCTACAAAATGTTTATTTCCACCACAAAGCAGGTTAATATATATATATATATATAGCCAGCTCTTATAAGTGTCATTGTAAACATTTCCAAAAGAACAGTATTCCAAAGTCTGTGGAAAGAGAACTCCACCATTGTCTAAGAGACTTCTTGTGACATTAGTGCTATTTTAAATCTAGAATTAAATCAAGGCTTTGAAAGGAAAAGCCAGCACCATCAGTTTTCAGGGACAATAGGGACATACTCTAGAGGACTTCAGTGGGGACTCCAAGACGGAAGAGAGCTGCTAGAAACAGCATGTGCTGATTGAAGTTGAGAGTTCAGAGTAAGAGGTAAGGGTCTGAGAGTCACAGTTCAAATGCTCCTTGGACCTTCCTATTACAAACAGAACTAGGGACTCATGAGAATGATTAGATTGAATTGTAATTTTTCTGTTAATGCACATCTGTGAGCTCCTAAGTAAGGGATTGAATTTCATTCTTCTTAATAAATCTCTACCCACGTACCTAGCACAGAGGCTGCTATATGGGAGGTACCTAATACATATTGATTCAACTGAACTGATGGCCTTGCCAGGAGAGAAAACTTTTTTTTTTTCTGAAGAGTGTGAGGTTGGCAGTATCCTTGAATAAGGCCTAAAAGAGCAAATCATTAAGACCTACTCATCAAAAGATCAGCCAGCTTTGGTCCCAAAATCTAAAATCAAAGAGAGTGCCACAATTTTCCATTGCCCTGAAGGTATTCCAGCATTCAGCAGCGGCTAGTAATTTGAACAAGGGGACCACTTCAAGCCTGCAATACTGCAATTTTTGTAACACTGATGTGTGTAATTTTGGCCACAGTTTAACACAGGATAACAAATAAAAGCAATATTCTATTTGTCTATAGTTGTTTATCTAACACCATAGACTATAAGCTTTTTTATGAAATTGTATTTACTGTGCATACTTTACCTAAATTAACTAAGCATTCCTCCTCTGCAATATCATCTGCACAGGGCCAAATTCTCCATTAGAAGTCTTAGGCACACTGCCCAGAGCTCATGGTACCTTGAGGGCTTCCCAAAAATGATTTAATTTCTTTTAAAAATCAGAAAAAGATAAACTTTTAGATTAAAGAAGATATTTAAATAAAGAAGAAAATATATTCACCTTTATACTAATGCAATCATAAAATATAATTTTAACTTGGCAAGGCAGGGAGCGGGATTCATAAAGGAAAACATCATAAAAGTCATAACTGGACCTCATAACCACATATGCCAAGATGTGTCAAATTTGGTGTCATAAAGTAGATAATCTTAACAATCCTGTTTTCAGAAAAGAATCACTCAATTTGTCATAGATGGATGGATTGTTGTTACATACACAGAGACAAAATTGGGAGTTGGGACGGGCTGGTTGGGGAGGCATGAGATGGGTGAGCTGAGTTGAAAGGAACAACAATCCTCCATGTTTTATGGCTGTGACCCTCATTTCCCCTCTCACTAGCAGACTGCTCTAGCTAATTAGCAAATCAAAAGCAATAGAAACAATTCTAGACCTCAGCACAATCAAATTAGTGGAGTTATTTGAGGATATTATTTTCACACAGTGCAATCATGCTCTCTTTGTTTTGGTCAAACGAGTGAAAATTATCTTTCAAACCCAACGCCCTTCCCTCTACTCAACTGGCTCTGTGGATAGTGGCATTTCCTATCTGCTCTCATAAGTTTTACAGATGATCTTTTTCTATTAAGACAGGAATGCACAATGCACAATTAAACAATACCCAACAAGCTTCCTTTTAAAAATACATTTGACTTTTAAGGTGATTCAGCAGTAAGAGCCATTAGTACATCATCTAAATCAGGACTTGGAAAGTTTATTAAAATTGGATTTTTAACCTGATCCCAATTTCCTTTGCGGATAAAGAATCCCACTGGAGTCTTTAATATTCATGCTATTAACCTGAAGCATTCAAACAGCCATGATGGGAAGAAAGGCTATACAGGGTTGCCCACTAGACGGGGGTTACAAATAAAACCCCATTGAGTCTGAGCAGGTAGACTACTGTGGATTCTGGACATCTTCAAAAGAAGCAACTTCTCTCTTTTTCTCTCTCTCCCCTTTTCCTGACCTCCTGTCTCCTACTACATATTTTGGGGGAAAGAGAAAAACCACAAAAATAGCAAATATAAGCATATTACTTAATTACATAGAGCACTGGACTAGGAGTCTAGTTTTTACTGGAAGGGTAGCTTCCTCCTCTAGTGCTCTAATGAACTCCCTCAATTATAAAATAGGGAAGTCTGGGCTAATAATCTCTAAGATTGGTTGAGAAGACGCACTTTGGGGTCAGGTGAGAACTATTTGAATATCAGCCCTACCACTTATTAGTATGTCACCTTGAACGAGTCACTAAACTCTTCTAAACCTCTGTTTCCCCATTTGTAAAATGAACAAAAGGTGCAGCTCATATGATTCATTTTGCATAGTACCTGGCACTATAAGTCTTAGATACACTTTAGCTGGTATTATTACTGATTATTGCCCAAACTCATAGGTCAGTTGCTTTTGTTTCTATTTCACGCCTTGTCACTCCTTGAGCCTTTATCTTCTTCAGAACAGTTTACAACTGTGTTAACTGATGTCTGTGAGTGTCTGTAAAGGTAGGCTATGAGCGTTTGCCTTGTTTTTCCTTGAGATAAGATTTTATGCTCCCTTAGGGCAATGGAGATGTCTTAATTTTTCATCTCTCTCTTAGTAACTGGCATAGCGTTGTACACATACTAGGTGCTCAAAAAAGACTTTGAGATCTGAAAATATTAGCAGTACAGAGATCTTCCACTAAAACCCTCTAATTTTTCAGTTGTTGGCACTGAGAAAAAGAGTCTTGGGCCACACATCTATGACTGACAGCCACTTCGACAGTCAACTACTACTGTGTCTCCTGAGAGCCTCTATTCTCACGCCCAAGGCTTTGAAAGGGAAACATGTTTGACTTAAACCCTGACTCCTTGAGGGAAGTTCCATTTACAAATTTTTTTTTTTTAAGAGCATAGTATGTTTCAGATACTACGCAGGATTGCAGGATTCTGGGATTCAGATATCATGGAGGATTCATCATTAAATCACGATACCCAAGCTCAAGGCATTTATAATCTATCAGGGAAGACAGATCCCTAAATAGATGTTTCAATAATGTGATTGCGTTGTCATAAGAGAGCTGAGCTCTGACACTATATGAGCTTCTGGATAGGAAACCTAACTCATGACCAGAAGACTTCAGGGAGAGCTATTTAGGAGCAGTGGCAAATACCTGGACACACACATAAAGCTAAGTAAGAACAAAATAGCCAGTTAGTATTTTTATTCATCTGAATGTAAGAACATTGATTATTGATCAATGAACAATCTCTCAGATTTAAAAAGAGATGAGGAAAACTAAAATGTTAGTCCTCAAATTCCTGTCACTTCCCACATGTGCCTGCAGTCATTTCCTGCAAATGGAAACTTCTAACAACAACTCTGGGCTGGAGACCTGGGGTTCCAGTTTCTTTCAAGGTCTTGTGGTAGGGAACTAAGTAGGTGGGAAACCTGCCTTTGGCTTCCAGGGTGCAAACAGAATCATTGCTAACCCCCTTTGTGTCTCACAATAGGTAATGAAATTCATACTATGGCACCAAAGCACTTTGAACTCTTTAGAAAAAGTGATCATACCAACTTAGAGCATCAAAACTGCTCCGTATTTTGAAGGACTCGTGATCTGCACTGTGCTTGGCTGCTGGTGGAAGCTTAAAGACACCAGTAATTGGCAGAGCTTTACCTTAGACTTCCATTTGACCCTCACAACCTCACACATGATTTTACACGGCTTCCTATAATGGGGGAGAAAAGCACTTCTTTTAAATCTAATGTTAGTTTAAATGCTAAGGCTTTCAAAGTGGGGCTTTAAAGTCACTTTTTAGAATTTGTATTTTTTCAACCTAAAATAGACATGCCAACATTATTCTGATAAAAGAAGTAGACAAGGTCATTCAACTCCTAAAAGCTTATCTTCCAAAAGCACACTTAGGTCTCAGCTTTCAGGGTGCTTCTGGCTGTATCAAAAAGACAGAAAATACTGGTCACTGTTGTTTTTCCAAAGTGCCGAGGGTAATCTGTGTATGAGTTAAAGGGCCGATTTCCTATAGGAACCTTCTCTTAGAAGGGATAATATTTTTAAATTAAACAATGTTGGTGAAATATATTTAAACGTAAATCACAAATTCGAAGTCTTCCAAGTATTTATTTACTAATATGGAAGACATGAAAACTATAGTAATCTCATTTAAAGGAAGTTACTTTGATGTGCATTTGCTTTGAGGGGGCGTATGATTGCTGACCTGCCTTTGAGGGCAACCTCCTTTGACTCAGGTAAGCAGGCAAGCCCGTTTCTCTAAGGCGATTCCAACCCCACGCCCCTCAAAACCTTAAATCTTAAATTGAGTTATTGGGTGCAGGTCCTTTCTCCCACAGAACCTCCCAGCTGCCGGAACAGAGGGGCGGGGCAGAAAGACCCTGCTTTTTATTTCAGAGCTGACGTTTGCAATCCTAGTGCACCAGCAAAAAAAAAAAAAGCTGAATTTTCCGCGCTCTCCTGGCAAATTGGCGTCCGCTCTCCGACGCGAAACCACAGGAAAAGGAGTGTTCAATGGCGACAGGGCGCTCTTTGAAGCTGGCTCCTCACGCGGATTCCGGCCCAGGCCGCCGCTCCGGTCCCAGTCCGGCTGCAGAGCGAATTGGAGAGGATGGCACCTCCTGCTTCCCGGGGGGCGGAAGGAGCGCCAGCGCCTAAGGTGGGTCACCTGCCAGGAAGGGAACACGCATGGTGCAGACGCACGTGGGAGGAGCACAGGTCCCGGGTACAAGTGCCAAGCTGGCGACTCAGGGAAGAGGTAGGCTCGGGCTCAGACCAAGCAGGTGTGAGGGAGTAGACGGGACGTCCCGGGTTTGCAGTGACGGCGGAGTCACCCATCCCAGCAGCCTCACCTTCTTGGAGCGCTGGTCCCTCCCCTTGGACTGAAACCCCAGGGGCCGCCGCACCGGGTGGGCGGGACCGACTACTCCCGGATCCGTGGCTGGAGCTGCGTGCCAGGCGGGGCCGTGCGGAGCAGCTGAGCGCAGAGCGGAGCACCAGGCACCTAGCGGGCCGGACTCCGGGCGGCACCCGAGCGGGCCGGGCAGCAGTGGGCGCTCGCGGTCCTCCTCTGCCCAACGCGCTCTCCCTCCGGGCCCGGCCTCCTCCGTCTCCTCCTTTTGCTCCTGCTCCTCCTCCCGCTCCTCCCCTCCTTGGGATTGAGCACCAAAACGCCCGCCTGCAAGGTCCTCTGCTCGCTGGCAGCCAGGAGTCGCCGCCACGACCGCCGGGTCTCAGTGGGTGCCTGCGCCTTCTCCCCGCCCGCCTGCCCCGGGCCATCCAGAAACTTGCTCCACCCGCCGAGGGAGCTCCGCAGTGCTGCCCATGGCCCAGCCCAGGAGCCTATTTAGGGCGCCGGACGGGCTGGACGGAGGCGCGGCTCAGGTGAGTGCAGCGCGCGCGGGGTGGGAGAGTGGCAGGACGCAGGCGTGGAGGGCTCCGAGGCGCCTTCGTCTGGCGTTCTGGACTTCGGGCAAGTGCAAAACCTAAGAAGAATCTGGGCTGGAGCAGGTGGAGTGGATGCAGAGGGAACCAGGAAGAAGAGGCTGGGGATTTTCCCATCCTCCTCACCTCCTGCCCTAGCACCTCTGCTCTGGAAGTCCCGAGGGATCGGTTGATCTGTAAGGACAGGGACCCAGATTTCTGACTCTTACTGGGTTGGATGTTTTTCCCCCCCAGCAGAGTCGGGAGGTTCGCTCCTGCTGGCCGCTTCGCGACCGCAGCTTCACCATAGGACCCTGTAGGGCAGCGAGAGCGCAGCACTCAACGGAGCCTGGGTACCACCTGGGGCCAGAAACTGGGGCGAGGACACAGCCCACAAAAGTAACTCGGCCGAGGGAGCCTTTGGGAGTGGAGAAGCCTTGATCGGGTTTGCCTTTGCATTTGGTTGGAGATAGGCATCTCCCAAGGAGAGAGGTTGAGGTGACAGCCCTGACAATAAACCTCTCATCCCCAATGCCAATTACATGAGGGTCTTGATTTTTTTCTTGTTACTTTTTACTGATTTTTTTTTTTCCCGTCGTGGGTTTCTATTTCCGGGCCCTTGGGTAGTGGCAGCGGATGGAGGTGAGAGATGGCGGGGCGCGAACCCGCGGTTGGAGCGTCTAGCCCCCCAGCTCCCAAGAAGGTTCTTATTCGCGGAGCTTGACCTCTCCAGGTGCGCTCTACCAGCCAGGGGGCGGACGGCGCGCTGCTCCTCCTTCTGGCCCCAGCCTGTCCCGGGAAGCGGAGGACAGACCCAGAACGTAGGCGGATGATGGGAAGAAGAAGCTGGAGCCAAAGCCGGGTGCCGGCGCGGGATGGGGTGTGCTGGGCTCTGCAGTTATGTGCCGGCGCTATAGGTCTTCCACTCTTTCCCTCCCCTGGGAGCCAGCGATTCCTCGCACACTCAGGGCGCTCTCTTGGGCCAAGGGTTGCATCCTCCCTCCTCCTCCTCCTTTGCAGAGCCAGTGGTACCCTTGCCTCGCCTTGCGCGAGTCTCGCTCCTCCCTTTCCCACAACGTTATCATGAGCTATTTTTATCTACAACTTGTGCCAAGATGCTTTTGGGGGGATTCTAGGGAGGCCACTCCAAATCCACTGTCTTTGCGCTGCGCTCCCAGAAACAGTCTCCTGTTAGCATGGAGCAGCCTCAAGGAGTGGCGGGGAGGGTGGCCGAGAACCGAAGGAGCCAGTCCGCCCTCTTCTCCTCCCTCAGCCCTAGCCCGGGAGGGAAACCCCGCCACCACCAGCTCGGCTGCGCCTCCCGCCAGTAGCCCGGGAAGAGGGTCCCCAGACAAGTCCCCACGCTCTCGCTCCCAGGCGCTGGGTGCTTGGGGACTGCTGAGGCAGCAGCCTGGCACAGGCAGGATCCTTCATTCCCACCCGTGCGTTCTCGCTTTGCAGGCAAATCTCATTTTATTTTGTTGAAATGCTTCCACCCAAAGGTTAATTCCAGGAATTCCATCTTAAAAAAAAAAGAAAAGAAAAAGAAAAAAAAAAAAAGGAGGGAGAAATAACCCAACTTCTGCCTCCCTGCATTTCTAAAGCAAAGCGCATCCTTTGACGTTCGGATTTTTTTCTTGCTTTCTGCATTCCTGGTAATATTGGGTAACACTGGGTGCAATTAGAATAAGCCTTACCTACTGAAATTCCAGGAGACGCGCTTGGCTGCAAATCCCTGCCCTACCCTTCCCTTCGTATATCCAGCGCTTAAATTTTCCCCCACAGGATTGCAGAAATAACATATTGAAATGGACCATTGTGTTACATAAGGTTTTCTCCAGCGCTAAGCAGAGAAAGAACAGCTTTTAAAAGAGTCTTTCCAGGTTTCGGTTAGCCCATCTAACTCTTTCCGCTGAGTTTGACAGGGATGGACAACTTCATGACTAAGCACTCTTAAGTGGAAGCAGTTAATTACAACAGCAGCATAGATGAAGATTCCTTAGTGAGGCTTATTAAACTGTGCTTCTAGGCTGTGGATCCTCTGTGAAGCCACAGGGTATACAATGCTCTGTAGTTTTAAGATGGGAGATTTTTGTTCTGAGAAGCTGGTGAGAAATTGGCACCTTGAGATGGCATCGGAAAAAGCAAAGGGTTCTTTACTTTCCTGTTATGCCTGGGATGAAGCCTCAAGCCCTCCCCGGGTCCCCCTAAAAGTTGGAGCATGTACTTTTCTTATTAAAATAAGAAATTATTTTACTGGAAAAATCCTGCGAGGATTGGGGCGGGGTGGGGGGGACTCTGAAGGGAAAAGCCACATGGAAGCTTCTCTTGCCTTGAATTGAAACTCGATGTTGACTAGAAAGGGGCTAGAAAGATGGCCTGGGTGGTGTAAATTGCTTCACCCATGCACACTGCCTTTCCGAGAACATAGCAGCTACGCACGATGGCATATCCCACCGTGGTTGCTAAATCATGTCTGTCTATGGGAGCTAAAGTTTGGAGGAAGGCACAGTAAGATGTATTGGGTGTCCTGATGAAATCGAGCCTGTAGGCTGGGTCAGTGCCCAGGCACCAGGTTTCCGGGCCTGCATCTAAGCCTGGGTCCCTGTGTTAGAGACAGTTGTTGCAGGAGAGTGGTAACTTTTTAGCAGCTTCCAGGGAAATGCAGTAACTTTCCAGCTACTGTTGGAAAAGATCAGGGCTATTCCCCAGTTTTGTTCCCTCAACCTGGCTACTTGACCTAGTGCTTTCAATTGAGGCTGCTCATTTCTTACGACAGAAGGCAAGAGAGTGCTAGCTGGATTTAAAGCCAACTTCTTGCCCCATGACCTTGGGCAACAATTTCTCCCTCCCTGAGCCTAAGTTTCTTCCTCTGCAAAACAGTGAGGAAAAGATTATTATGAGAAAGTGACAAAATGTATATGAAGTGCATTTTGCCGATTATAGAACACTTGTGCAATTGTAAAGGGTAAAAAATACAAAACAAAATTAAGTTTTATCATAGATCTATTTTAATGTTCATTTTAATCCTAGTTTGCATATGTCTGAGAAAATTACATATGCTAAACGTTAAGTGAGAGAGATTTCCTTTAATTGGCCAGTCTCTTCTTGTGATCACTCCACCTGAATGCTACAAGCACCAGGCCTCACTGCTTCTCAGAATGATTCCTTTCTTGTTTTCAGGATCACAGTTAATTTTTAGAGCGTTTTTCCTTTTAACATAATACACATTACATGTCTTAAGAAAATCTGTTTGAAGAGAGGGCCCTGATGTTAATTAATCAAAAAAAAAAAAAAAGGAGAAAAGTCACAAATGGGGAGTGACTCCATTGGGGAAAAGTAAAACATGACCAGTGTCATGAGATGACCCGGCTCCCCCTTGTCTAAATCTTTATCAGCATCATGCACTGGCTCCCCATTGCATTTTAGGTGTTGTTCCAAACGTGTCTCCAGAACCTAACTCAGTGCCTGCCTGGCACTTAGACATTCAATAAGTATATTTGGAATAATTGAATGAGTGATTGGACTGAATCTTCACAGCAACCTTGGAGAGCAGATGGCGTCATTTCTATTTTAAGGATTTGGAATCTGCCGATCGGAAAACTTAATTAATTTTCTAAAGGTACAAAGGATTCCAGACTAGAATTCAGGCCTGTCTGTTCTTATTCCACTCTACAGTCGTGCTTGTAGTGCTCTCTCTCTTCAGACTCACTTAAAACCCTTCTACGCAGTTGGAACCAAACATCCTATTTAGGGAACATGACACTCCCTTCATAGAAGGATTTTTTTGGTGGGAGATGGGCCTCTTTCTCCTTGTCCATATCTCCCAGCCCTGAACTAGGGCTTAGTTGAATGATCCCACCTGGGGCCTGGAATCTTGACAGACTAGCTAAAGGGCACAGGGACACTGGAGTGTTTATTTACCACCTTGGGTCATGGATCAAGTGGCGTCGGCAGCAGTATGCATGTCCCAAGCTGTGGTCCCAGAGGTGCCTTTTCTGCAACACCATCTTGACGTGCCCCTGGTGCCCGGGTTCCTTTCGCTCCTTCTCGTTTTCCAATCCTGGCTTTTCAGCTTCTCGGCGATTCCTAGAGGCAACCCATTGTCTTCAAGTGAATTCCCTTTCTCCCTGACTTAGCCAGAATTGCAACCCACTGATGTACAGCCTCTCCCCATTCATCTTCAGGCCTGTCTCCAGCATGAAGCATCCTTAGCTTCCTCTACCCATGGGAAATGAAGTCTATAGCTTTTTCAGATCGTTAGAATAATAACTACTGGGCCGTAGTTTGTCAATAGTTATGTGCTACTACAAGAGGTCTAGAAAAATGAATACATTATTCTTCCAAACAATAGTCTGAACATAACAGAAATAGATCCCAGTGGGCATCTTTCTTTTCTTCTAATACATGCTTTTTGGTAGTTTTCCAGCAGGGGTCGCAAACTCTAATGCCTTCAGCAGCCAGGCAAGTAACAGCTTGAGTGGAACAGGACTTGGGCCCTGTGCCTGGGTAAGTGGGGCTTGTAGCCCAGATCCAGCACAGGGGCTGCAGGCGGGACTTCAGGTCTGGTCTTGCCAGATCTGGTTATGTTTTTTTTTTTTTTTTTTCAAGATAGACTGTCAATTCACAGTTTTATGTGAAATCTACTCACTTTCAAGTGCCAGCAGCTAATTCAATATTCCTAAATAACACCATGTGGGCCAAACCAAACATTTCTGTGTGTAAGCCTTATATCTGTCACACAGGCCTCCAATGTATGGCCTCCGGTTTCCAGAGATATGAGGGAAATTTGGAATATGAAATTCAGGAGGGTACGTTATTCAGAATATCAAGGCAAGAATGTAGGGACGTGGAGCGCAGACAGTGCTCTAGTTAGTTACTGTTTACAGAGTGAACCTCTGTTCGGGATGTTCCTTCTTCCTATTTCTGCAAGCGGTTACAGCAATCACGTTTACTCCTATAACACATGTTTATTGAGTTCCAGCCATGTACCGCGTATTGTTCTGCTCACCTGTGACACAGTAGGGAACAAAACAGTTGGAAGTCCTCGCCCTTGTGCTTATCTTCCAGCGGAGGAGACAGACAAAACGCAAGACAGATAAGCAGAATCTCTCCTAGTTAGATAGTGATGTGCTAAGGATTAAAAAATAAATAAAAACTAGGGGAAAGTGATAGGAAACATCAGGATACTGGGGAGGAACCTTAGGCCGTTAGCCAGGGAGCCTGCAGTTCAGTCTCTGGCTCAATATAACCCAAAGTTAAGTTTCATTATCCAACATAAAATATTTTCTATGTGGGAGTTTGATTGTCTCCTGGGACTATCATCTGTTGGGTAGTTTTGGATATTGAGCTATACTCTCAATTTTAATAAAATTGACTATTGAGCACATTTATTGTCTGTCATATACCCGGCATTGCATTACATGTTAGAGTACATTGATGAACAAAACCAATCGAGGACTACTCTGCAAGGAAATTATAGACCAGCATGAAATACATTAAACATGATCTCAAATGATTAGGCAACTAAAGTGATTGAGGACTGTGGTAAGGATGCCTTAATTGTTGAGTTTTCATACTCAGAACTCTGACGTTCAGCACCTTTTTTTTCTTTTTTTTTTTTTTTTTGACGGCGTCTCGCTCTTGTTGCCCTGGCTGGAGTTCAGTGGCGTGATCCCAGCTCACTGCAACCTCTGCCTCCTGGGCTCAAGGGATTCTCCTGCCTCAGCCTCCCGAGCACCTTTTAAATTGATCATTTGTTTTGTCCCAGGCACAGTTTACATCTGTGCTTATTAACTTACTTTAAGCCTGCTCCCATCGTCCACGGAAATTTTTTTGAGGCTTTAATTTCTTTCTCTGGCAATGACATTTTTATTATAAAATTTCATTTCGCGTTATGAGAAGTATGTATTTCTAAAAAATGTGTTCCAAGTGTAAAGTGTGCTTGTGCCCTTGGAGACTCTGGTACACCTTCTCCCAAATCTGCCCCTACATTTGCTATTGATTGTCGTTCACAAGGCAGTTGTGCAGGAGATTAAGAAATAGTTCTTGTCGTTGATGAATTTACAGTTTCCTATGGGGGTCAGATAAATAACCAAGTCTCTGCCTCTCTCATGAGATGGACCATCCCAAGAATATTTCCCTTTCATCACCTTATTTCTTTCTTTCATGGTAATAATTTCTTCAGTAACATAATTGGGTAGCAAGTATGTTTATGTGGAGTCACCTTGTTACTTGATTGGCTTATTTGCTTACTTTCTCGCACTCTCCCACCAGAGTATGTGCTCCAGGAGAGCAGGGGCCTGGAAGTGTGAGTTTGCTCCAGTTTCTAGAATAGTGTATTGCTCAGAAATGAAGAAACAGGCGGCATTTCTGTCTGGAGGAGTTAGAAAACGGTTCATGGTGGAAGAAATATTTAAGAAAAGAGAGACGTGGTGAGAACAGCCAAAGAAGAATGATAAGATGTAGTCAAAATTGCATAGCCCTCAAACCTTTGTTGAAAACTGATTTGTCTATTTTAGGGATTCCCAATACGGTCAGTCCAGCTGAATAACTGGCATATTAATATAAGCCCTTTGCTGAATACATCCTGGTCTGCTTGTGCAAAAGCACTCTGGCATGAAAAGAATGTAGTAGATAATTCCTTACTTTCACATAATGTGACAATACCCACTGCCTCCTTTATCTCTCGTACCCAGCCCTGTGAGGGCTGCAGGGGAGCTCTTACCATCTTCATTTGCTATTTAAGGAAACTGAGGTCCAAAAGTGAAGAAACTTTTCTTAGAGATGCCCAAAGTAAAGGTGGCAGACTGGATCCAGGGACAAGATTCTCTACCTGCTGTGAGCAGTTGGCTCAAGGTGGAGATTTGTTAAATCCCTGGAGAACTGAGTACCCCACATTTTCTATAAGCAAAGAAATACATTTAGATGTGAAACATTCACATCTCCTTTCATCCCTCAAGAACTTCTATTTCAGCATTTTATGCCTTGTCGAATTTCCCCTAGAATTCCTGCAGATGAAGTACTTGTACATCCTGCAGTAGGTTGTTTTATGTAAATGTCTTCGCTCTTTAGTTTAGGAGGGTAAATCAAAGTTCTGTATCAGCTGTTAAAATACAGTGAGAGAAAGGTGATTTCGGATGCAGCTGAAATGAAAAGGCATGCTTGCCTAGCTGTGTTCTGAAAAATACATACTTGTGTGGCAGGAAATGAGAGTGGGCTGGGAGCCTCCTCTGGAAAGCTGGCTTGCACTTTACTTGAATTACTTCTAAAACCAGATCTCTCCCAGTGTCCTGGGTAGGAAGGTGGGGGAGGGTGTTGGTTACGGATTTCTGAGATTAGATTTTGGAGCTATTTTTGTGGTTGAAAGAGCTTGGCTTTGGAAGTCATGTATGTTTGAATTTCTGGCCTGGTTCTTACTGGTTGTGTCACTCTGAGTAATAGACAATTTTTCTGGGCCTCAGTTTTTCTCCATACCCTAGTGAGGACTGAGGGAGATGGCCAATATGTAGTGCCTAGCACAACGCTCAATGTGTTTTTTCTTGTGTAGATTTGCCAGATTCAGCAAATACAAATACGGAACACCTAATTCAATTTGAGTTTAAGACAGACAACAAATAATTTTTTAGTATAGTATGTCTCAGATACTAAAAAGTAAGAAGTGTGTCATGTTTATCTAAAATTTCAATTTAACTGGACATCCTGTATATTATTAGCATCCCTATTCTCCTGGTAGCAGTTCTGAAAGATTCTTTTCTGAAAGTTCTTGTGCCATAGGAAGATAAAGAAAGCAGTGTAGTCTTCAAGGTGAAATGACTTGTCCAGGGAGTGGGGTCCAAGGTGAAAGAGAAGGGCTGTTTTCCTTGGTGAGCTAAGCAACAGAACAATCAAACCAAAGCAAGCTTATTTCTTTGCTTAAAAGGACCAAAAGAAGTGTAGAGCAAAACAGAACTCTGGGCATTGAAGAAGTGAGGCCAATTCCTGCCTATGTCACCAAAGCACAAGCCAGATTATTCTCAACACCCTTCAAGAAGAAGGTATTTCAACCCCGTGAGGCCACCAGGGTAGTGTTCATTCCGCTAAGATAGAACCTTATTAAATACTAACATTGCTCCAAGCTCGTTACTGTAGGGCTGGAATTAGAAAGACTAGCCTCACACAGCGTTCCACTGAGCACACTGAAGGGATACTTTGTGCTTTGAAAACTCACACCTGAAATTCCTCCTGCAATAAAAGCTAATAAAACTGTTAGAGAGCTTTTCAGACTTGCTCCCCCCAAAAAGATGAACACAGATTATAAATTGAGTCTGAGATCTCTCCTGCGACTGCTGGAGCATGCTGTTCTGAGGAGGGCTGTGAAAATGTTGCATTTCCATTTCAGGTGATAGACCGATGGGGAACTAAATTAACAACAGTTTTGTTGTGTGGGGTCTTTCCAAAGCAGAGTTTCATGCTTTCTTCAATAGTGAGGTGTTGCTCATGCCAAAATAACCAGTTCCTGTTGCGTGTAATATCAGTGACTCCTCATTTAACCTGAGCTGCTAACTAGCAGGGTGTTTACATGAAATATGGGACAGAAAGAAAGTAGAACAGCAGTATGATTAGTGTGAAGGCTTAACCAGCCAGAGAGATCTGGTTAGAATCTGCTATGCTACTTTGCAGCCAGGCCATAAGAGGTGAGCTACTTTATAGCTCAACGTCTCAGGCTCCACCTCCGCAAAATAGGCTTAATTAAAATTATAGCACAGATTTTATTTCATGTGCATTAAATTAACAAGTTATGTCATGCACTTATGTGGTGTCTGGTTCACGGTCAGAATTTTTTTTTAAAGGATGCCATTAATGATGAGGGAAAGCAAGGAAGGCCTCTGGATTGCGAACTCAATGTCCTGTCACAAAGACCACAGACTAATTTGTTTTTTCAAATTATATTTTTAATGGGTTAAATGTGCCCCCACCATATATGTTTTCTTACTGGAAGGCCCCTACTTCTTCTTTTTTTTTTTAATTTTATTGTATTTTATTTTACTTTAAGTTCCAGGATGCAAGTGCAGAACATGTAGGTTTGTTACATAGGTAAACGTGTGCCATGGTGTTTGCTCCACGCATCAACCCGTCGTCTAGGTTTCCAGCCCCGCATGCATTCGCTGTTTGTCATAATGCTCTCCTCCCCTCTCCCCAACCTCTGGCAGGCCCCCGTGTGTGTTCTTCCCCTCCCTGTATCCATGTGTTCTCATTATTCAACTCCCACTTCCGAGTGAGAACATGCGGTGTCACAAACTAAATTTTATGCATCATGTTCATGGGAGAGTGTCTCAGTCTTTTGCCCTTTGTTTCTTTAGTCTTAATTTATATAATTCAAGTAAGCACTGTTGATTCATTTTCTAGGCCAACCAATGAGATGCAGCAATGTAGCAAAATATGGAAGGAACAGTGAGGGGAAGATGCAGAAAAAGTACAAGGAGAGGAAGAGAAGTGGGGAGATAAGACGAGATGGACAGAGGGTGAGAGAAGGGAAAAGAATACAAGACAAGAGAACAGAAAAATCATGAAAAGTAGAAAAAAGGATTTGAAGAGCATAGAAGTCCAGCGACGTTTTGAGACAGGGTGGTCTTCAGCAGCCCCTGAGTAAACCCCAATGCAGCCAGGCCACTGAGAGTGGTACATGCCACTCCCTCTCCCTGCCTCAGCAGAGCTTCTCAGGACCCCAACACAATGCCTCATGACCTTGAGGGAAAGACGTAGAAACTGTAGTGTTCCAACTAGAAAGCGTATGGAGCATGATAGGAGCAGCGAGCCATGTGCTTTCTCCCCAGTCTGTTTCTGTGACAGCTGAACATCGCAGATGAAACCTGAAGGCAAGGGACCTGAGTGCCATCTTGTGGAGGGACAGGCCATGGTGCCCCTGGTGGTCCTCTCACTGTGTGGGGATTTGGTTTGGTTTTAATGGTTTGCATGGTGTATCCTGGCCTTCCTCCTCTCCCTAAGCCCCACCTGCCTGCACCGTGGGAACTGATCCTTTCTGGGGTGATGAGTACATTGTCACCAGTCATTCTGTGATGCAGGATCATTCTTGGGGCCAGAGCTCCATTCGCCATGCAGTTTGAAATTCATGGTGGCTCTGGGTATGAGAGACTATTCCCTGATCCAAAAGGGAGTGTAGTATTTGAAGCATTTGATGACAGGGAAATGACTTTGCATCATTGAACCTTGGTCGCCTTATCTGTCAAATGGAATTATATTTCCTTATGGACTTTTGTTGTGAGAATCACATTTCGTAATGTATGCAAAGCACCCATTAGAGAGCCTGGTATGTAGTTAAGTGTCTATAATGTGGCACTTAATAGCAATGATTATTTTTCTTGCTGGTAAGCCTGATTTTGATTGAAAAGCAGATTACAAATGTCATCATAGATCTAGCTGCTTATTGCCTTCCAGTCCACCTCTGCCTTCTGGCCGATCCTCCCCTCCAGGTGGCTAAAGTGCCACAGTGTCCCAAAGCAGCTGATCTCATTACTCTGCTCTAAAGTAGGAGGGGAGCAAGGTGCAGAAGGGCTGGGAAGAGAGAGGCTCTCTTTTAATCACAGAGGAAAATCTTTCTCAAATGCCAGAATATTTTCCCCTTGTGTGCCCTTGGCCAAAAACTAGGTCACAGGCTCACAGGCAAAATCATTACAGAACAGGAAACTGAGGCACAAAGACATTTGAAGCAGTGAAAGAGGAAAATGAATCGAATATGGTAACTCTGAATTGATCCCTCTTGCCTTTGGGCAACAATTACACTTCTGTTTGTATATTACAATTGGAGATTGATCCTGCTCAGCTTCATCGCTTCTCTTTTACTGCCATCTTCAGCTAAAATACAAATCTTGTATCTTTCTGGCTTCTGTTTTGTTTTTCCTTCCCAGCTCTGTCATTTTTACAGCCATTTGCAATCTGCAATATTTCTCTATGTTAATCTCTCTTGCTAACCTGTGAAATCTTTGTAAAACACAAATATAATCAGGTTATTGCCCAGTCTTGTAATTCAGAATGTTCCATGGATTTCCATTGTTCATGATATTAATGTTTAAGTGCAGGACTTTTAGATGCAAGAAGAGGTCAAGTCCCAGCCACGTCACTTCATCACAATATCACCTTGGGCAGGTGAATAATCTCTCTAAACTTCAGGTATTCTTCCATGATTTTTAATTATGTATTTTTCATACATTCATTTATTAACATTTAATTTGTTCTAATAGATAAAATTGTAGGAGGATGGGGACTTTGTCTAGAGCCCCCCCCCACCAAAATCTGTCTCTAATCTGAACCAATGCCTGGCAGACAGTGGTCACCCAGGAAATAATTGTGGAGTGAAAAACCGTGGAACCTAACGCCCTCTATTTCATAGAATAGCCAGGATTAAATATGATAATGCATGTACTGATTATTTTAATTATAATGCATTTGATTAACTTAGAATGTTTAATACACATAGTGGATGCTTGAAAGCTGGCTCTCCTTTCAGTTTTTTTTTTTTTAAATAATAAAAGTAGTACCAAAATTCAAGTTCTGCAGGATGGCTCTCACATTCTAATTTATTAAGCCTTATCATTAGCCAGTCTCTGTTCTGTATACATACCTCATAATCTGACCTCAGGACCACCCTTTGTTCCCAGATAAATCAGGAATGTGAGCATTCACACCCCTACACATACTGTTTCCTCTGCCTAGAACTTTTGTATGTTTTCCCTTTTCTTATCAGGTTCAGACTGTATCATTCTTTAAGGGCTGTCTAGCTCTGTCCCAATACACTGCTCCCTCTCCATAGTAAATCACAGCATGTGTGCCTTTTGCCTTGGATCTCTCTCTTCCAGGCACTCGATGGGACGTGCTTTCCTTCCTAGTTGGAGTTCAGCCGGGCCATGCAAAAGTGAGGGGAACTGAGGTGTGGTCACCTGGCCTGAAGCTTTAAGAGCCAGCCCATGCTTTGTGCCAGATCTCCTCCCCGCCAGCCTGGTGACTGGCACTACTACAGAGAGTACCTGCTCTGTCTTTCTGCCTCTCTGAGAGACTCGAATGAGCAGTGTCCTGCCACCAACCCTCGTGGGACAAACAGCCAAAGGGAGGAGGGACAGAGATGTAGGTGTTGATCTCAGCCTAACCTGGCATACCCTGAATGAGGCACCACCTCTCCAGTGCTCCTGGAGCTCTCCACATTGTGCAGTTGATGCTGTGGTCATTGCTCGTTGACTTGGCTGCATCCCTCAGGAGACAGCTCCCAGAGAGCAGGACAGAACCCCGGTCAGGCCCCTTCATGCCCCTTCACACCGCTCGTGCCTAGTCCCGAGTGTAAGTCCTCCATCCCTGAGTGAAATATAGATTTATGTGGTGAGAGGCGATGAAAGGAGGGGCCTTTGGTCATTGTTGTTAGGAAGTGAAAGTACCATTATGATAAAAAGAATTACCAGTCTTTGAGTGGAGGCAGATCTTTTCGTTCGGATTGCCTGAGTTCAGATTGCTGTCCTTTGTCATCTCATGAAGGGTTTAAAGTGACCTGAGAAAATGTCCCCTGGGTAAGGTCAATGCTACCTGCACTCTGTCCTTCCCTGAACTCTCTCATGGGAGTTCTTATGTGCATCAGCCCTTCCCCAACCAGGAAGGCACCTGTTCTAGGAATGTTTTTACACTTTCAGTCATACTGGAGCAGCCTGCTCCTGCCGGCTTCTCACCCCCAGACGAGTCTCCTTAGCTGCACACATTTCCGCAGAAGCACTCTCTCTGCATTGTCATCGGGTCATTTGGTGACATAGACCACTGGGCCCTATTCATTTAGACAAACCCATGTGTTTGGTTTAAGATTGTCATCACCTGCTACTTTTCCCTGCTTTAGTTCTTAAGGTTCTCTGCTAAAGGCAGCACAAAGGCTAATTATCTTATGATAGTTGTCCTTTAAAAACACTAGATTAACAGCCACTTTATGCTTTTTATTCTGTCTTTTCTTTGTCGTCTGTCTCTGCATAGCTATCAATAGAGGAGCATTTTTGTGCTTTCACTGGAGAATGTTTCTTTCTTACTCATCAATTTTCAGAATGTTGTTTCTTTCTTATGACAACTATTTAAGCAGACAAAAATAGTTGTCGTTAAACCTAAATTATTACTAATATTTTTCTTTCACTTTTCTCTTCAAGTTAATATCATTGAGCTATTATTGATTGAGTGAATACTATTGAGCAATTATTTATTGTGAGTCTATCATATGTCAGGTGGGCTAAAATGATTTTTCTGTAATATTTTACTTAATTCCACCTAAGAAAACAGGCAGTGGTCCCTTTCTTCAAGATAGGGAAATTAGGCCCAGAGTGAAAAATAGCTTCTTCGAGGGCATGTAACTAACCCAGAATGCAAACCCAAGGTAATTTAAACATGATTGCTTTGATCTTTCTGCCCCATCCATTTATTTCTCTGTTTCCCTATTTACATACTTTAGCCTGGACATTAGTTCAAAGTGTTGAACTTTGTTTCTGTCCTCACCAGACCCCTGAACTTTCCTCAGGTGCCTTCTCCATGAAGCATATTCCAAATTTCCTCATCCCAACCTCCTTAATGTTGATGAAATAGTGTCTATTCCACAGTTTCTTTCATCTCATTGGATTGGTAGTGTTTGTTTCCAAATCCATCTTTCCCCTTACACAGTGGGTTCCTTGGGATGGGACCTCATTTTCTTCCTACATTTCTGGGCTTGGTTACCTATGACCTGAGCAAATGACATCTAACCCTCATCAGTGTCTGAATTTGCTAATCTTACATTGTGGGAGTGAGGAAAGGGGATAATAATTGTAGAAAGAAATCCTGGATTCCAACTCAGTGACTCACAGTATTAAAATTCTCTCTCTCTATGAATCTAAGCATTTGAAGAAAAACTGTGAAAAACCAATCCAGAAACCTCAACACAATTTCCAAAGCTTATTTAACATGAACTACTGTTCTTTGGCCAAGCCTACTCATCTTCCTTGGCATGTTGGACACTAATGAATCTGTTGGTTTAGATTTGATATCAATCTGGAATACAAAGCCAGGCCTGAGCGTTCACACAAGCTAGTGGGGGAAGTAAATATGGTTGTTAAAGTAGAAAAGCAATGGGACTGACTTGACCAAGGCAGCCACAGTCAGTTTTATTCTTTAGATGCCTCTGAAAACTCGTCTTTATGGTAGTATGCTATGGGCTAGAACATTTCAGGACCTCTAGGCATTGCTTCCTTCATTAATGTGCTGATGACCTAGAGGAGGTTGTGAGAAGCAGGAAGTCTTGAAAACTTAGTTCATCATTGGAACAATCACACATGTGTGTACATGCGTACACATACACAGAGAGAGAGACACAGCAATTATATGCCACAGGCCCGTCTTGAAAGGAGATGGAACCAGGACTTGATGAGTGAACCTTGCTAAGGTCCCGTCAAATCTAATGAACATGATGGAATAAAGAATAACATAGCAAAGGCTCTCTTGCTTGCAACTATACTGCCTTGCAAGTGCCTGACTGCAGAAGCTAAGCATGGTCAGGCCTGGTTAGTACTTGGGATGGGAGACTGTCCAGGAAGATCCAGTGTTTTGTGCTTTAAAAAAAAGGAAGGAAAAAAGCCTATCTCATGCAGCCTCCTGCTTGTCCTTCATTTCTCCTGCCGATATCTTTGCTTTTCCTTCTTTCTTACTATGATTTAGAGGAAGAAATACAGTTATTAACAGATAATAACTCATGTTCACATGTTTTTTTTTCAATTTTGAAACACAAAGCAATCTATTTCTAATTGTAGCTCTGCTATCATTCTTCTTATCTCATAACACATGAATAAGACCAAAATGGTTTTCATGTAGATCTCTTAGTCCATTATTGATGAGTCTCTGTGCTCTTCCCACAAGCATCCTGTCCTTAGCCCTCTCACAGCCCTAACCCTAATGTGATCATGGCTGTTTTTGTTTTGTTTTGTACCTTCTCTCCTATTGTTCCCTCTCCACACCCCATACACTGCATGGTCCCAAGCTGTTTGAGGGAAGAGACAGGGTGGGTGTCAACTGTCTCTAATTTCTTAGTGCCTGATGCACCGTACATTTATTTAGGCCTTGACTCTGAATTGTGGATTCTCTCACACCCTGATACTTTACAAAGTTTGCTTCTCCATTTGCTAAGGAAGAGGCTAAGTGTCATATGTGGTGCAAACCAGGAAACTAGACCCCTGTGGCAGCTCTCAGTCCTCGGCTCTTTTCCCAAGCAATTCTACTTACTCCCATTTGTCCATACCTCATTTAAGCAAGCAGAAGCCTTAGAGCAAACTGCCTTCCTCCAGCCTAGAAGGTGATTAAGCTGCCTGTTTGGTGTGGGGATAAGGGAAATCTTATCCCACCACATGCCCCAGGTTGAAAGGATTCTCTTCTAATGGTATGTTTTATTGTCACTGAGAAACTTTTTATATAATACTTATCTTAGTTAATTAGGGCTACTATGACCAAGCACCACAGGCCGGATGGCTTATGAACAACAGAAACTGACTTCTCACAGTTCTGCAGGCTGGAAGTCTGAGGCCAGGATGCCAGCATGCTTGGGTTCTGGTGAGAGCCCTCTTCTGGGTTGCAGCCCCTGCTGAATTCTCCTTGTATCCCCACATGGCAGAAAGAAAATGAGCCAGACTTCTGGCCTCTTCTTAGAAGGGTGCTAATCCCATTCATGAAGTCTTCACCCTCATGACCTACTTACCTCCTAAGGGCCCCACCTCCAATACCATCATGATGGGGATTTGATTTTAACATATTAATTTTGTAAGGACACAAACATTCAGTCCGTAGGAGTACAATGCTTTCTTCTTTGCCTTGTTTCATTCTAGTAATGGTTAAGCATTCTTCATAGATTATTTCTCAGTCTAACTGACCCACCTCTCAATCAGGTCCTAGGTTCAATGAATACTCATTGAATGAGTGCTAAGTATGATCTGAGTAGAGTCAGATCAGCAAGTGCAGTTTGAGAGGCCCTACCCAAGGAAACAGCCTCTTTTCCACTAAAGGCTGTATTCTTCCCCCTCCCCATCAAGAAGACCTCAGCAGCTTAGAAGTTTGATATATGGTGCTACCTTTAACCTATAAAATGTTAGATGCCCACATTGGTGACAAAACTTTGTGGTTAATTTTTAACAGTAATCACTTTGGCTAGGAATTTTGGATTCCGTAGCTCTTGGAAAATTCTCTTGAAATTTTGGATTCCAAGAGAGCCATGGTCTCTTGACGTGATCAACCCATATGTTTCTCAATCCTCTAAAGCGTTCATGTTTTAGATTGATCTTATACGATCTTAGAATTTACGACCCAATCGTTTCACTCTGTAAACAAGGCTTAGAGTAGCCCTGTGTCTTGCTTACCATCACGTGGAAGTCAAGACAGAACCAGGGACTAGACCCTAGCTCCTATCTCCCAGTTCAGCACCCTATTTACCCTGGTGATTTGGCCCTTTCGAGCAAAGAAGACTTTGTGGATATGCATCTTATGTGTCTGAATTATTGATTACCTGAATAGAAGCTTTATCAACTATTGGGATATGGAAGTCTGACAGTGACAAAAACTGAAATTTGGTGGGAGTTTTCTACGCCAGCCCCATTCTTTAATACTTCACACAGTCACATCTCCTTTGATCCCTATGACAATCCCATGAGGTTGGTGCTGTTACCATCCCCATATTTCAGATGGGAAAATGCATATAGAGGTCACATGGCTTGCTCTTGGTCATATAGAGTCAGTATGGGTGCAGCCAGGATTCAAACCCAGGCCCTTAATCACCATCCTCCCCACTCTGAGCTCCTGTAATTCATCTTGATGATTCCTGAACTTCTTCTGACATTACTTTATTTGAGTAATAATAAATAACTTTTTAAAAGTATCAAATGTAAATCATTTTGCATCAACATTCAGAAAGAACGAATGACCAGGCCACTGATGGATTAACTTGACATACACCAGTGCATTTAATCTGAAGATAGTGTAATTATAATAAGAGATAACAAGAGATTACAGAGAGGGCTGTGTGGAGTGCACGATCTAGTTGTTGTTTCTCTGGATAGATTACATGGCATTTAAATATTTCAAGATTAGCAAGATGATAAAACAGCATCTCCTGTTTAAAGTAAAGTTTGAGTCAGAGGCAAATGAGATACTAATTTACTTGTAGAACCTGAAGCATCAGTATAATGAAATATTCAACTTGAATGACACTTTAAAAACATTTCAAGCAAGGGACAAATGGAAATCACAGTGGTGTGTATATGTATGTGGGCCAGAGGAAAGAACCATGTACTATTGCTTTATTTAGTGCTATCATATGAACTGCAACAGTGTTTTCAATATAAAATCAAAACCTACTAGGGCATACTACTTGTATTATTTCTATGCCAGTTTTCCCCTTGAGCTCTTTCAGGCATGGATGCCGCTTTGTCATTGCTCTACCCCTGGTGTTTTTCATGGTGCCTGGCAAGATAATAAAAAGTTCCTGGGCCAAAGCTGAACAAAAGTTTCCAAGTTACGCCTTAACTTTTCTCAAGTCAGAGCTTGTACATAGTGAAGTGACACTGCTGAGGTTTAAGTTCAGGACTATATGCTTCGTCCCAATGCCAGGGTTATTTTTCCTCTACATTTTTTTTTTTTTTTTTTTTTGAGATGGAGTCTCGCTCTGTCACCCAGGCTGGAGTGCCATGGTGTGATCTTGGCTCACTGCAAACTCTGCCTCCCAGGTTCAAGCAATTCTGCTGCCTCAGCCTCCTGAGGAGCTGGGATTACAGGCACATGCCACCACGCCTGGCTAATTTTTGTGTTTTTAGTAGAGACGGGGTTTCACCATGTTTGACAGGCTGGTCTTGAACTCCTGACCTCATGATCCACCTACCTTGGCCTCCCAAAAGTGCTGGGATTACGGGCATAAGCCACCGCTCCCAGCCTCCTCTACCCTCTTTCTAAATTTCTAGGGAGAGCACTGCAGCCTCTCAAGCTGTGGGTCCTGTAGCCTCATCCACACCAGCACCTGCCATGGCCTGTGCTCACCATAGCACATCTTAGCATAGGCTGAGGTTTTCATTGTACCCCATTTAGCTTTTTCTCCTACTGCCCTGAATGAATGCTCCCGTGGGACTTTCTCCTGAGCAATGGCCAAGTTTTCTCCAAGATTGTGTTCGAACATGATCTTTGCAGTGAGGTCCTTCCAGGCCCTCCCTGACCCTCTGCTAGCTCCCATCTCTTTCCTCTGGGCTCTTGAGTTTCTACGGCTGGATCTATGTCTACTCCGAAGTCTAGTCATTCATTCCTTCCACGTGCATCTTCCACATTATAAGGTGCTCCTTGAGGACAGGGACGGGATTATTTCAGTGTCCCCAGGGACTCAGTACAATTTTAGAAACATCGTAGATGTCTTGTAAGAGTTTGAGTGATCACCTATGGGCAAAGCATAGACCTTAGGCATTGCTCTTTGCAGACTTGCCATTCAGTCTTTTTTATTTTTATTTTTTCCTTTTCTTCACTTTACTTGGCAACTTATATCCATTTATGAGTTTCCTAAAAATCAGCACTTTTCACATAAATATCCATAGTTGAGTTTTGAAAAATGTGAAGATCAGACCACTCTGGTCCCTGGTCTCTGATAATATCTGCCAGAGTTGGCAGCACCTGCTTCTTTAGCCAAACTACACACACAGCTGCTTGCCACCGTCTCCCACCAGCCAGCCGGCTTCATACATAGATGTCACCTGCCCAAACCTGGAAGCATCTGAGTGCTGCCCCTGGAAAGACACACAATGGAGGAAGTCCCAGCCAAACTGTTTTGCTTTACTAATTATTCTGAGGACCATGTACTAGTCAGTTAGGGCTGCTATCATCAAATACTGTGCAATGGATGGTTTAAACAACAGACATTTATTTCTCACAGCTCTGGAGGCTGGAAGTTCAAGATCAAGGTGTCAGCAGAAGTGGTTCTTCATGAAACCCCATTCCTTGCTTGCAGAGAGCCACGTTTTGGCTGTGCCTTCACATGGTGGAGAGAATGAGAGAGAGAGACAGAGTGAGCCCTGTTTTATCTTCCTCTTTTTATAAGGACACCAATCATGTCAGAATGGAGCCCCACCCTTACAACCTGATGGAAACCTAATCATCTAAAGCCCCCACCTCCAAATACCATCACACGGAGGGTTAGGGTCTCAACCTATGAATTTGGGGAGGACAAAAACATTCAGTCCATAACAATCTGGCTCAAGAAATGAGACAAATCATCTCTCCCTATTTGTCCAAATTGTTTCAGGGGAAACAATTTACTTTGGTTTGTATAAGTTTATTTTCAGCTGTGAATTATTCCAATCCTCCTTACCCAAACAAAAAAGGACAGATTTCCATGTGTATGGAGGTTTGTGAGACGCAAATTGGGAGACCCATGTTTCTGACTCAGTTCAGTCCCTGCAGGCCTGACCTTGGGGTTCTTGTTCTCTGCTTACCTCAGTTTCTCTATCTGCAAAATGATAAGACAGAACAAAATGATGGTACATGGCTGTTTTGCCTCTGATGCCTTGTGTGTCTTTCCTGACCAATTCTGGGTTAACACAAAAGATTTGTGGGTACTCACCATGTGCAGGGTGATAGATGACCGTCCACCCCAGCCAGGGGAGCTTCTTCAGCTTCTTCAGCTAAGATGGTACCTCTCAGAGGCTCAGTCACACCTGGAGCAGGGGCCAAAGCCATGCACCCCAGCGTGGGCCCAAGGCAGCCCAGCTCCTCTCTCCTGTCTGCTATGGGGCCCCTCTTCCACTCAGTTGCACTGAGTAATAAGAGAAGCCCCGTCTGTCCACCCTCCTGTCACAGAGCTCTGCTGCGCAGTGCCTGAGCCAGTGTGTTTCTGCTTCTAATGAAGGATTTATTTAGGTCACTGCTGCCTTCTGTGCACAGCAATGCAAATTAAACATGTTGAGAAGTAACTCCTCCTCTTCCTTCACTGGGGCCTGCCTCACCACTGCACACACCTGGCTGTTCATCATTCATTCAGGATCCCTTTATGAAGGACCCACAGCCACTGCGTGCCCTTCCACAGAGAGCTAAATTATTTCTATGTGTCACTGTCCTTTCTTCTTTGAGCCTCTGTCTGGTTGAGTCACTGCAGTACTTTGCATCATGAACAAATGTGTTTGACTAATTATCATCCCAGGATCCCATTTATACCACCCAACATTTTTTTTTTAAGGGACAAAAATAACTACCATGATTTGAGAGCTTACCACAGTCCAGACAGTATGGCAATGCCCTAAGCATGCCACATGTACTATTTTATTTAATCCTCACAGTAAATATGTAGGGCCAAGACATTCAATCTCAAGCTCTGAGTTTCAGGGCTGTCTTGCAGATTTCAAGTTACAGAGCTAACATTTGAGACTGGGTTTTTGGCTCTAAATCCTGTTAATTCCCAGCATCTTCCCTCCATCTCCCGCCTCCCAAAATACAAACTCGGCAGCCAAAATAATCCCTATCTATTTTGTCTACCACAATTGTTTTCAGTCCTGGAATTAAAAATATACTACCCCAACAACAGTAGAAAACAAACAAATAAAAAACAAAAGACATTGCCCATCTCTGCCCCAGGCCAAGAGTATCAGAATCTGAATTGGCACCCACATTCTAAGCTCACAGGGGCCTAGCCATTCCAAAGACTATCGAGGGTTAGATCAGCTCCTCTGAGAATTTATGAGGAATACAGAATCCCAGGCCTCTGCTCAGGCCTCTTGCATTAGAATCTGCATTTGTAACTGGCTTTCCAAGTGACTTGCATGCATATGCATGCTTGGAAAGCACTATGCCTGATAATTATAACTTGCGGCCACAAGTCCCTCCCAAGAGGAAATCTTTAGTTACCGCTCATGCGAAGTTTATATCCAGATCCTTGGGCCGTAATCCTTCGCCTGATCTGGGCAATAACATTTTGTGGGTTGACTTCAGACTACCTATGGGACAGGTTGCATTTATCATTCTCATTTTATCAAGGAGCACTTAGAGGCTCACAAATAACACTGAGATGGGAAACCTTATCCCGGTGACCACACCACGCTGCCTTCCTTGGCTTGCCAAGGCATCTCCTTCCTTCAGTTTCAGAGAATTCAATTTACTATCAAGTTAAACTTTTGCAAATATGGCATCTCTCAGACATGCAGAGGATTCAAGGAAGCATAGAAAGCTAGAGGAGGAGATATTCGAATAGTCCTCTTCTTTTTCAAGGAAAAAGTGGGTTCAATGACTCTAACTTATCCCCCACTGCATAGTAAATGTGGTCCAAGGAAGCTTATTAACATTACATGGCCTGACTTATGGTCCCTTCTACCCTAAACTCTTTTCACCCCATCCCACCTCACAGCAATTACCATAAGGAAATCCAAACAAAAGTGAATGTCAACATTCGTTGAAGATTGACACGTATAGACAATTTCAAGAAAATAAATATTTATGTAGGTCTTGAAATATCACTGTCCTCTCATAGACTGACAGGCACAAACTAAATCTATTTCCAATTTCACTGTTTCCAAAATGACCTGCCAAGGATGAAAATCTGACACCACTGCGAGGTGCTCTTCAGTAGCTGTGCAAAGATGAAAGTGAAGACATTTTTCATTCTTAACAATGAAAAAATAATCTTACACTTTTGATTGTCCAGAAGTTTGGTAGATTAAAAAAAAAATGACAGTTCTGTTGTTCAACCTGTCTTTCTCATGTTTCAGTATGTTCCAGAAAATTAAATCACTCAGCACCATGGGATTCTTGGAAAGAAGCAGTTCTTGCATAACAGTATAATAAATCTCACACTTCTATCTCATTGTGGTTTTAAGTAAGCTCTCCCTCGCCTGGAATGCACTCCCCACTGCCCAAGGGTAAGCATCACCATTCAAATGGGACAAAAGCACACCATGGGCTTTGAGGATGGCCGGTGGAATATTTTAGTTTTGATATTTCCTGGTTCTGTGACCTTGAGGAGGTCATTTAACCTTAACAGCATGTTTCCATTTCTGTCATGGCAGATACGAATATGAAAGGCAGGCCATTAACATTTGTTGAATGACTGTGTGCCAGACACTGTGCCATGTATTTGGCATGGGTCATCTTATTTAATTATGATGACACCCCTATCAAGTAGATTTAAGCTCATATTTGCAGAGGGGAATGTGGCGCCCCAGAGAGGTTAGACATTTACTGAGGTCAGTTAGCAGTAAGAATTCTAGCTTGGATCTACCTGATTGCAAAAGCTTCTTTGATCATCTACTACTCTCCACCACCTTTTTATTGCTTAAAAATATAAAATAAAATGAGAACAACCACCTCTTGTATTGTCGCAAGTATTAGAAGAAATAATTTATACTCAAGTGCTTACCACCTGACACCCAGTGAGTGCTCAGCAGGTAATCTCTTCCCCTCTAACCCTTCTGTTAAATCCCATAAGTGACTTGTGGTTGTATGTTTTGATCATCCCCACTGCCCTAGAGGAGATTCCTGCCTGTGACAGTGTGTCACCATCTCTTGTTGAGGGGCTGTGAAGGTGTCCTGCAGACAGCCAGATGGCAGGCGTCGCTGTTCCAGATTCATTAAATGTACCTCTTGTGAAATATCCTAGTTATTTCATTTCATCTATGAATATGTTCCAGTAGTGGGACTGAGAGAATACATTACAGTTAATTACATTTGAAATCTAGGTCATAATGTGAATTATGTAATAAGGAGTCATAAGGAGAAAATGAAAATATGTTTGAAGGGTTATGCCATAGCTTCCCCTCCTTTTTTAATCCAAATATTTTCTAGGCTCTCAGGTGAGGTCGCCCAATCACGATTAGAAATGTGAGTCCCCCTTTCAACATCTGGTTTCTGCTTGACTCTCTAGAGACAGAAGTTTCAAACCCTTTAAGTTTCTCTTCCTGCTGTGTTAAAATATGTTCCCAGTACCTTCCAGCTATTTGCCTGTCTACTGCATTTGACGAGTTCATTCAGCAAACAAAATATCTAGTACGTGCTATATACCAGAAACCATGCCAGGCCCGAGGCGATAGAGCAGAGCAAGGCAAGACCTCCATTTGCAGGAAAGGCCTCCTTGGAAAGGAGTTTAGATTTAATTCCAAGTGCAAGGGAAGCCTCCATCTGGAAGATTCTGTGGAATCTCCCTTGGGTTTCCTATGCCTGGCATGTGGCTACTGTCTTCACAGTGGGACTCGAGGAAGCTTACTGTTGCTGATAGGAAGGACCTTAATCTTTTCAATTCGTGAAACTCAGGACTTGGGTTTTCACCGTAACACCCAGAAAACAGCCTCCCTGATAAAGGGAAGTAAACGGAGAGGTAGCTGGATCTTGCTTTGGGACCTATTAACCCATCTATAAAAGGAAGGCGGAGGTTCATTTTGCCCATCTTAGCAAGTCCGGGCCTTCACAGAAATTGTGACCTTCATCAAAGAATTGGTGCAAGGCACAACTATTCAACAGGACCGAAGAAGTCGAGCCAAGTTCATCAACAACTTGCTCACTAACTCCAGACATTGCCAAGAAAAGTGAAAGTGACAGTGAAGTTCCTGGCTTTGTCTGTTTAGACTGAGTTTGAATCCTTTCACCTCCTCTAACTTTCTAGACACAAGACTTCATTTCTCTGCACCTCATTTTTAAAAATAATAATATCACTTACCCTGAAGACTTGCAGTGAGGATTACAGCAAGCCCTGTGTGGAAAATTGCCAGCCTAGTGCCTGTTCAGTAGCAATTGCTGCAGATGGGAGCTGCAATCATTGCTTTTGCCGAGGATGTGGCCTCAGCTCCAGGTGCTATGGAGAATTCTGTATCCATGCCCACATCAGCCAAGTGCTTCAACTGTCAAAAGGTCCCATTTGTTTACTTTTACCTGGTTTGTTTCTTGAGGGAGAAGATGGAATTTGCCTTTGTGCTGCCTGCAGGTTCAAACCTGCCTTCCTGGTTCTTCTGTTCAGGAAGCTCCTAATCAGTGAGTGGGCAGAGAATCTTGCTTTCAGGAGAGTGTGATCCACACTTGAAGAGCTCTCAGATTAAGAATTGCAAACGTGCCCAGTGCTATCTATCTCTGTGCTCTCTAACTCAATTGCCACCAGCCATATGTGTCCTTGAGATGTGCTACACGGAAAATATATATGCACTTGCATTTTGAAGACTGGGTAAAAAAAAAATGCAAAATACCTCATTAATTTTATATAGTGATTAGGCCAGGTATGGTGGCTCATGCCTGGAATCCAAGCACTTTGGGAGACCGAGGCAGGTGGATCACTTAAGGTCAGGAGTTCGAGACCAGTCTGGCCAACCTGGTGAAACTCCATCTGTACTAAAATTATAATACAAAAATTAGCCAGGTGTAGTGGCACATGCCTGTGGTCCCAGCTACTTGGGAGGCTGAGGCACAAGAACTACTTGAACCCAAAATGCAGAGGTCACAGTGAGCGGAGATCATGCCACTGCACTCCAGCCTGGGCAACAGAGGAAGACTCTGTCTCAAAAAAGAAAATTTATATAGTAATTATATGTTAGAGTGATAACATTTTAGATTTATTAAGCTATATAAAATATAAAATGTGACCCTTGGAAAATGTGTGAATGCATATGCGATACACAATATATTTGTATTGGACAGTCCTGACACACATTGCTTCATTTCAGTCTCAAAGTAATCATTTGAAGCAGGTGGAATTATTACCATTTTACAGATGAGGAAACTGAAGCTAAGAGAGGTTAAGTCACTTTGACCAAGGTACAAACTAGAGACAGGAATCCTGACTCCAGAGCCTGTGCAATTCATTTGGACCCTTCTACTGAACAGAACAAATGAGCAAGTTTGACCCTGTACTGCACATACCCTGTGTGTCAGCTGACACTGGAAGTTGGTGGCCAGGGAGTTGTCATTGCTGGGTAGATTTTGTTGGGTTTTTCTTCTTTGGAATCCCAAAAACATTGTCATTATTTTCCATTACAACCACTTACTCAAAAGACAGTAATAACAGCAACTAGACTACAGAACTGGAATTCAGGAGCCAAAAGTCCTAGGAACAGACTTACTATGCGACATTGGGCAAGTCATCTTGGGGTGTGAAAGGCAGAGACTAAGTGACTCCCTTCTTCTCTGATGTTTATAATTCCATTGTCAAGATCAAGGTTGCCCATAAGAATGGCTTACAGGTTCACCTGAACTTGGGAATCTTTTTGTTTCTGAGAGTGTTACAAAAAGGACCAGAAATCCTTTCTCTGCCACTGGGAAGTCCAAATTACAAAACCACAAGAGGAAGTTGGCTCCCAATGCCCACGGTGTGTATGTAATATAAAACAGGTTATACTGTATTTAGGTGTGAATATATGTGTGCATACATTTACACGCACGAACACATATATACTTATACACATTTTTACATATACACATAAGAGATACACATGGGGTATACACGTGATAGATATGCTATATATAGTATTTGTGTATGTATATGTTTGTGTATATACTTGCATATACGTATATAAGACATTAGCTAATTTCTTTCTCTATAAGCCTCAAATATTTTTGAATGAAAAAGGTCTAGACATAAGTAAATACATTTTTAGAAAGGATTGAAGTACAAACAAAGAGCTTATAAGCTGCTTAACTTCCCAATATTTTGTTGTTATTTTCTTTCATAAAGGACAAACTATATTTAGTTTCTTCTCTACTGTCTGCTGGTAATTCCCCTTCAGGAAAGAAACCTCAGATGTACACTATACTAACCAGGATACCTCAGGTTAGAGTGGAAGGAGCATAAACAGTCAGATAATATGAATTTCAGATCTGGCCTCTGCCTCTACACTTAGGTATCAAATAATAGGGATGTGTTTTTCCCTGAGTCTGAACATGGAACTATAAGACGGGGATAGAAGTGACCAACACACAATATAGCTCTCTACAGGGTAGTAGTTAGTCCTTCTCTCATTTGACTAACCTATTATACCTGCACACACACACACATGCATGCACACACATACAGACACACTCAAGCATGCACATACAATTGCATACATTCTCACATCTCAAACATGTAAGAGCCAAGCACAATTGGTACATTTGGTCGAACCACATAGCTGACTTGAGAAGGAAATGAAATTCAGGTGAAACACCCTGAAACCACGAGTTGACTAAAAAAATTGGTCCATTAAATTGAGCTCACCAATCGGTAGAACCAACCTGAAACCTCATAGTTCTTGGCTAGCCTTTCTAAAGCATTCTCGATTTTTTTCTTAAAGAGTTACATCATTGATCTCTCAGGTCCCTTCTCCAGTGCACTGTGGTTCTCTAAAACCTTCCATCTATTTGATTACTTGCTCTTTAATATGTTTTTCAAAGCAGATAACAATATCTGAGAAAGGTAGATCAGCTGGTTGATCATAAAAATGGATGTCCTGGGATTTGTTCTTCCTTTATTCATTCTGGACAAGTTTTAAACTAATGAAGTACATTTTGAAACTGCCGTACAAAAGATGATGAGTCCTCTTGATGGAGAACATTTTTACTAGCTTTGTAAATCCCACAGTTCCCAAGCCAGGCCTGTCTCTTACGCTTCTCTTAATGTGTTTTAACAGAGATGACTCAAGTGAGAGCATCTAATCTCCTCTTTAGGGGAGAGCGTGAAACACAGACTGATGAGTATCAGCTCCTTGAAAACATAAACCCTTGACTGGTGTGTCTTGTGGAACCCCACAGCATCTAGGCCAGCAGTTCCTGTGTCCTTTACTGCCTAAATGTTATAAATCTTAAATAGGTAAAGAGGAGAAGTTTTGTGGAAAAGATGTGGTTTGTGGATAAAGAACACTGAGTTTAGAGTTTTCAATTTGTCTTTGAATTTTGAAATAGACAATAGAATAGTGTCCTTAGACAAGACTACCCTCTATAAAATGGTGGTGACCGGCAGGGCGTGGTGGCTCATGCCTGTAATCCCAGCACTTTGGGAGGCCGAGGTGGGTGGATCACCTGGGGTTGGGAGTTCGAGACCAGCCTGACCAACATGGAGAAACCCCATCTCTACTAAAAATACAAAATTAGCCAGGCGTGGTGGCACATGCCTGTAATCTCAGCTACTCGGGAGACTGAGGCAGGAGAGTTGCTCGAACCCAGGAGGCAGAGGCTGCGGCGAGCTGAGATCGCACCATTGCACTCCAGCCTGAGCAACAAGAGAAAAACTCCATCTAAAAAAAAAAATGGTGGTGACACCTGCCCTGCCTTCCTACCTTACAATGTAGGGTTGTAGTGACAATAGCTGAACATAGTATGAGACCATATTATCAATAGTAAAGCTTTGTACAAATGAAGGCTTTTTTGCACTTTGTGGTAATTTCACTTGTTTATCCCTCCAGGCCTACTTCAAATGTTTCCTCCACTGTGAAACCATCCCCAATTATTTTAGGCAAAATGAATGAAAATGTGTCTTCATAGTACCCTACCTAAATTACAATCATAACATATATCTCCCCGATGCCTACAGTCAGGCTGCATCAATTAACTTTTGCCAATCTCCCGCTGCAATACAAACCACTCCAAAACTCAGTGGCTTAAAACCACAATCACGCATCTTCAGTCATGAGCTGGGATGGCTGTGTGTGTCTCTCATCCTCCCTCTGGGACCGTGGGCTAGCCAGGGCATATTCTTCTCATGGCAAAGGCAAGAGTGAAAGAGGGTGAGCAAAAACACACAAGACCTCTTGCAGCCAGGCTGGGAACTGATACGTTGTCACATCAGCTCATATGCTAGTGGCAAGGCCAATTCAAGGGTTGGACACAAGGTGAAGAATTGGGACTAATCATGCAATCTTTCATACTAATTCACGTGCTTTGTTAGATTAGGAGCCCCTGGCTGGAAGAGTGGGGGCAGGAACAAAGCCTGCTTCTATATCACCTGCCCCTCTGCCAGGGACTGGTGAGTAGTAGATATTTTACTGATTTTTGCTGAGTTCCAAAGGGTCTTCCCAACCCTTTCCTTTATAGCAAGGGTTAGCATGCTCTGACTAGGGGGCCAAACCTGGCCTGGTTGTATGCAGCCAAGCAGCTAAACATATAAATGATTGCAAAAAATAATAACAGTATAAAGGAAAATAATATTTAATGACACGTGAAAATTATATGAAATTCATTCAGTGCCCGTAAATAGAGTGTTCTTGGAACACAACCACACCCATTCCCTTGTGTGTTGTCTACGGCTGCATTCCATCTATAATAGCATGGTTGGAGTTGGAGCTGGCATAAAGTATGTCCCTTAAATCCTAAAATACTTATTCTCTGGCCTTTTGCAGAAAATGTTTGCCATCGGCTCTTGTATAGGATAAGAAACTGAGAGTCCTGGGGAGGTGAATATAGCCCTCACTGCGGAGTGGCTACAGAGTTGTTAGTTGAATTATCCCTGTGTTTGTTATATGTTAATATCTTCCCTTTTTGTTCCCTAGTAATTGAAGGCCTGAAACGCCCATGTGCCACTGACTAGGAGGCTTCCCTGCTGCGGTGCTTCATGACCCAGCGGCGCACGGCCCAGTGAAGCCACCGTGGTGTCCAGCATGGCCGCGCTGCTCCTGGGCGCGGTGCTGCTGGTGGCCCAGCCCCAGCTAGTGCCTTCCCGCCCCTCTGAGCTAGGCCAGCAGGAGCTTCTGCGGAAAGCGGGGACCCTCCAGGATGACGTCCGCGATGGCGCAGCCCCGAACGGCTCTGCCCAGCAGTTGCCACAGACCATCATCATCGGCGTGCGCAAGGGCGGCACGCGCGCGCTGCTGGAGATGCTCAGCCTGCACCCCGACGTGGCGGCCGCGGAGAACGAGGTCCACTTCTTCGACTGGGAGGAGCATTACAGCCACGGCCTGGGCTGGTACCTCAGCCAGATGCCCTTCTCCTGGCCACACCAGCTCACGGTGGAGAAGACCCCCGCGTACTTCACGTCGCCCAAAGTGCCTGAGCGAGTCTACAGCATGAACCCGTCCATCCGGCTGCTGCTCATCCTGCGAGACCCGTCGGAGCGCGTGCTATCTGACTACACCCAAGTGTTCTACAACCACATGCAGAAGCGCAAGCCCTACCCATCCATCGAGGAGTTCCTGGTGCGCGACGGCCGGCTCAACGTGGACTACAAGGCCCTCAACCGCAGCCTCTACCACGTGCACATGCAGAACTGGCTGCGCTTCTTCCCGCTGCGCCACATCCACATTGTGGACGGCGACCGCCTCATCAGGGACCCTTTCCCCGAGATCCAAAAGGTCGAGAGGTTCCTGAAGCTGTCGCCGCAGATCAATGCCTCAAACTTCTACTTTAACAAAACCAAGGGCTTTTACTGCCTGCGGGACAGCGGCCGGGACCGCTGCTTACATGAGTCCAAAGGCCGGGCGCACCCCCAAGTTGATCCCAAACTACTCAATAAACTGCACGAATATTTTCATGAGCCAAATAAGAAATTCTTCGAGCTTGTTGGCAGAACATTTGACTGGCACTGATTTGCAATAAGCTAAGCTCAGAAACTTTCCTACTGTAAGTTCTGGTGTACATCTGGGGGTGGGGGAAGAATTTTAAAAAAAGCATTTAAGGTATAATTTATTTGTAAAATCCATAAAGTACTTCTGTACAGTATTAGATTCACAATTGCCATATATACTAGTTATATTTTTCTACTTGTTAAATGGAGGGCATTTTGTATTGTTTTTCATGGTTGTTAACATTGTGTAATATGTCTCTATATGAAGGAACTAAACTATTTCACTGAAAAAAAAGATTTTTTCTGGAGACGCTATCTTTTTTTGAATATAATTAACTTGCCCCCAACTCAAAATAGCTGTCTGTGTTGCAATCATTGCAAAATCTAAATTCTTTTGTTACTTAAAAAAACATGTTTTTCATGGCTATTATAATCCTCTCTCTCCTCTCTCCTTTCTGCATTGCTCTTTTTAATTTTTAATGTCTTATTGTGATCATCAGATTTATTTTTACTTGGATTGTAAGATTTATCTCGTCGGCGATTCCTTGTCATTTTTGGAGGTCACAGTTTTACCCATTCCCACATGTAAACTTCAAGTAAACAAAGCAATATTCAGGATGGAGAAGCAGTTAGTGACTGGCTAGAGGTCTCTTGGGATCCATCTTGACCTCAAAGAATATTTGCACACGCTTCTGATCTCAGCAGTTATAATAAAGAGGATTAAACCCTTGCCCTTCAGAATGATCTTGGGCCTGGGTACTTTGCCCTAGGTGGCAGTTGGCTTCCAGAAAGCCAATTAGAATAGCAAAGAGAAACTGCAAAATCTATGCGTGTCTTCATCCTGTAGGTTCTGTGAAAAGCTAACTAAAAGGGTAGTAGTCTTTTGCTTAGTCTGAAAGTCTGCTTACTTCCTGAAAGATACATTGGCATTATAGACATATATTCCATATGCACTGAGACATAAATATGTGTATGTTTCAAAATCAACTCTAAATTTGGAGTCCTGAATGTGAAAGAAAAAGTAAGCTCCCAAGGGTTGAAGTCAAAAAGAGAAAAGAGCAGAGCTGAGGGTAGCACCTAAGAGAGCCACTGTACCTGCCCCCAGAGGAGAGGCTGGAGTTCAGGTTTACTTCTGCCTCTGAGCAGCCAGCTTGTTGGAGATGGTCACACAAACCCTTCTTATCCTCAGTTTTTTCATGCATTCTTTGTGCAGTCAGCCTTTTACAGAATTAAACACATTGGAATTTAATAAAAATAAAACATTCATGACAGTAAAAGAGAACATACAAACAAGCAAAATAAACTGGTTTCCTGACATAGTTTATACTGAAGGAAAATGACAGAAATGGACGTTATTAATCATCTCCTACACTTAAGAACTCATTGAAATTTCTCCAAGCAACCCCAGGATGCAGATATTATTATGGAAATTTCAAAGAGGAGGAAATAGGCCCAGAGAACATGAGAAACTTGCCCAAGGTCACATTGACTATAAACTCAGGCTTAGAGGCTACTCAGAGCCAAAGCACAGGTTATTTATGTATTTAGTTTTTACCCAACTCTTTCTGAACTCAAAAGGAAAAGCCCAGACTCAGAGCCAGTTCTTCCTGACCTGACTTGACATTTCTTCCCAGGTGCCAAATATCTTCCATCCTAAGAGGTGTGTCCCAGATACAGGAAGGGCAAGAAGAAGCCTGCAGTTTTCTCAGCAGTGTTATCAGGGAAGTGAGTCACCTTGGTGTGTTTCAGCAGCTCCAGCCTGACCTGACCTTAGCATGGCCTATGCCCTACCCCATATCATGCACAGAGAGCAGAGAGGATGCCTTCCCTTTAGAATCCATTAAAGTCGTCATTAAACCATCATCTCCCCGAGAGGATGTAGCAGAAATATTTATAGCAGGCCCGTGGTGGACATGGTACTTTTCAATAGGCAGAGAGCCTCCCTCTGCAGTGCATCATTGGATCTTGCTTTTACCATAGTCGTTGAAGAGCTGAAGAAATAAGAGGGCCCAGAAAGGTTAAGTCAAGTTTCCAAGCCTGTTCAGGAATCTGGTGACTGAAAGGAAACTGCAATGACAGTCTCTGACTCGGAAGAAGATGCTCTTTGCAAACTGCCTGTAAATTCCTGTGCCCTGACAGGGATGGTCTGGTTGAAGCATGAACTGTTGATGCAAGAGGCAGCGGGGAGGAGCAGAGGAAGACAGGAACAGCACGTGGAACATAATCTAGCTGTTGGGACTGGCATAGTCGATGGAGGGGGTGGTCCAGTGTAAAATGATCAGTGAATGTAAATTCAATATGTTTTCCTTTGAGGGTGTAGTGTCGTGGCTAAAGGAATGTTCAAATGAGTCTACCATGAGCAAGGGATCAGAGGTCCTAGTGGCACTATCTGTTCATTCATTTTTGGTACAACCCCAGCCAGTCATTGAGAAGGTACACTGAGAAAGAAACCATCACTCAAGACTTACCCAAGGTATTTATTAATAGCTCTCACCAAGCACTGTCAAATTCAAAGGAGGCCCTGTAGTAGACCCTGTGCTGTCCTTATAGGCCAAAATGCAGTGACTCAGGAGCTTAATAGCACCCGGTCCCTCCAAAACATGCCTTCTACCAATTCCATTAACAGAGACAGATGTCAGTAGAAGGCGTGGGGCTCCTGTCCAGACCACCCCAGCCCAGGAGCAGCCTGGGGGATCCAGGTGGGTCCTTCCAGAGAGGCAGCTGAGAACAACGGAACCAAGCCTCAGCTATTAGATTTGGAATATTCACACATGTGACACTCCAGAGTCAGAACAGCCCCTTCCCTTTCCCTTCCTCCTGGAATCAGATAGGGTTGAAATCCTTTTAACACCATTTGGTTATCAGCGCACAACCTGAAGGTTTGAGAGTTTAGGAAAAGTGACATGTCTCTGAGCACAGGGTGCTTTACTCCTTCTGTGCTTGGAGGCTTACCCAACTGGAAGGAGATGCAAGGCAGGGGAGACCAATGCCTAGCATGCCTGCTGCTTACAGGGGTGATGTCACAGGTCACCATTATTCATTAAAATTTTACTTTTTTGAGCCCCTACCACATGCTCAACATGGTATTGAGTCGTCAAAAACATAAAAAGAAAATACAACAGGAACCAGTAGTCATTAACTGTTTGTTCTGGAGTTTAATAAAAATACAGAGGGTCTTGGAGTACAAGGGGAAAGACATTTAGCTGTGTATAGACTGGGTGGGGGGATGTGTTCCATGGTTTGGCATTCAGTTCAGCAACATTCCTGAGAGAAATCAACTAGCCCCCTTATAGAGAAGAGGAAACTGAGATTTAAAAAGTGGTCCTGGCCGGACGCAGTGGCTCACGCTTGTAATCCCAGCACTTTGGGAGGCCGAGGCAGGTGAATCACGAGGTCAGGAGTTCAAGACCAGCCTGACCAACATGGTGAAACCCCGTCTCTACTAAAAATACAAAAATTTGTCAGGCATGGTGGCGAGTGCATGTAATCCCAGCTACTCAGGAGGCTGAGGCAGGAGGACCACTTGAACCTGGCAGGTGGAGGTTGCAGTAAGCCGAGATGATGCCACTGCACTCCAGCCTGGGTGACAGAGCAAGACTCCATCTCAAATAAATAAATAAATAAGATAAAATAATAATAAAAAATAAAAAATGATCCTGACCTCAAGTCATTTTTTTTCGGAAGAAAGGATTTTTGCTCACTCCAGGGAAATAGTCCAGAAATGGGAAACGTTGACATCACATATCACAAAAGAAGGTGAAAAATATCAGAGACCCTCTCCAGAATATCATTTGTCAGAAATATTAAGAAATAGAGAATCTTCCCAGAGGTCGCATGGCAGGGCAGGTCACTTAACTTGTGGGCCACAGAGATCCTGACCTTCCTATGGGAAGGTTTCATGGAGGAATTGCCATAAAGCTGGGGCACGAATGGCAGTGGTGTCACCAGAGCAGGGCATTCTGAATAAGGGAAGCTTGAGACATGAAGACAGTGGTCCTGGGGAGAGGCTGGGGTTAGAGGGTAGAGGTAGGCAAGAGATTTGTCTAAGTGGCATGTCAAATGTGTTAAACTCAGGGAGAAGCTACTGCTTTCCAAGGCTGGAGTGTTGGAAGCTTACTTAGCAGGCACCCATGTGAATTTGGCTCCTGTGCAGGTGTATCTGTTGCATAAAAATACCTATCATTTGTTGCACACCTGCCATGTGCTTGGTATTTTAAATATATTGCTTCTAACCTGTATAACAACTCTAGGAAGTAGAAAATGGGCTACTAATTTTACAGAAAAATAAACTCAGAAATTAAAGGGCTTGCCTGTGTTGATAGAGCCATTGCTTCTTACAAATGAAATTTTGTCTCGGGTGTCTCTGCTCCTTTTCAGTCCATCTATTTGTGGGTCAGTGGAGGAAGATATAAAGCATATGTATCTGTCTATTAGGCACAGCCTGTAAGGGAAATTATGGGCATCTAGGATTTGGAGTTGGACTGTTAGGGTGTTGTCAAGATTACCTTCAAGCAAAGCAGTGGCTGGGATTTGATGCAACAGGGACGTGATAAAACATGCTCCTAACCGGCAGCAGCTCATTTCGGAAGACTGAGCCTGAGTTAAAGGCCAGAGCAACGTAACAGATTTCTCCAAACAGCATACAATGAGAGAAGGCCAAAGCTAAAGAGGACATCATCAGATTTAGCTGCTTCACTAAAGTGTTTTGATGTAGAAAATGACCTTGGTGCTTTAGTTCTCCCTGATGTCAAGACCTTTACTCCATTTTGCCCAAATTTCCCAGTTAGATAACAGCAGAGAGAGAGCCAGTAGACCTGGGTATGCATCCTAGCTGTACCAATCACTGACCATGGGATCTTAGATTCAGATTCTGAGGACCTCCATTTCCTTTTCCATAAAAATGGGCAGATATCTACTGTATTCTGTTTGGGGGAAAACTCCAATTCAATGAGATAAAGTAGGTAAAAACTATAAACCCGGTGCATATGTTACTTAGTGGTTAAAAACATTTGGGACTTCAGGAGACAGACCAAAATTGGTTTTGAACCAGTCGGCAGAAATGCACTGCCCTTTTTCCTGCTCTGCTTCCCAGCTATGTGACTGTAGCTGTTGCTGTTAATGCTTCATCCAGAGCTCATTTACCAGGGAAGTGCTCTCAACCCCAGCTGCCACCAAGATTGTCTTCTGTACTATTTCCTGAAGGATTTCTCTTAGTTGGCGGGAGTTTCCTTACCTGAAGATGACTGAGAAGTGTTGTCCACCCCACTCCCCTGCTTTCCTAGGGTTAGGGCATGACTAATGATTGACTGACCGATGTGGGATGGGGCATGGGGGTAGTAGGGTAACAGTCCACCCTCATTGCCTCCGGGCAGGACAACCTCTGGTGCGACTCATACTCAGAGCTCCTCGTGAGATCAGGCTGAGGCTAGACTTCTCCTGAAACCTTACTTTTACTTATTTCTTCTGAAACTTCATCCTTTTCCCACATTTCCTTACTCATTTCTTCTGCTACCCTGTTCTCAGTAAATGTGTTTCCCAAGAAAACAGGAATCCCCCCTCAGACTTCGCTTCTAGACCATCCACTTTAAGGTCTTAACCTTGCATGCATGTTTTCTTCTCTCTGTATTTTAAATGTATAATGTGATCAACCCACGGAGTTATTAGAATTCTTCCAATTAAATGAAATGTAGCAGAGAATGCGTCTATTTTATTGGCTAGCAAATAGCAAAGTGTTAAATTCAATAATGGCTGAAATTGTTTCCAAGTAGTAGGCTCTTTTATTAGCTTATCGGACTACCAAAATAGTATAATGCATCAATATCAAACTTAAATTCCAGCTTCATAGAACAATTCTGGGCCCAACAAATATGAAGGTATTGCTCCATCTTATGTAGCAACATCTTGTATTTCTATTGTTTGATAAATATTCCACTTAGAACTAATACATGGATGTCTATTCCTTTTGATTTCAACCCTCTGGCACTGAACACAGCGCCTGGTACATGGTAAGTAAGGAGTATTAATACTTGTTTGTGGATTGAAGGGTAACTCTAGACTAGTTGTCAGTTTTATGTGAAAGCCCCTTCTACAACATCCCAGCCTCATGATCTGGCCCGCCTCCTGAAAGTACCCTTTCTGGCCCAGACACTGGTAGGTACTTTAAAATATGCTGTTTTATGTAATCTTCACAAACCTCAGGGGAAATAATCAATTCAAGCTTCCTGTGTTTGTTTACCATTAGATCCCCATCACATAGCAACAATACTTGACATAGGAGCTATAAATATTTATTAATCGAACAAATCGCCCTAATACCCAAGCTCTTTTCACTATGCCTTACTATATGACCTCTTCTTGAATATTGAACCCATGGATAGTTCTCCAAGGTAACCCATTATATCTCCAAACTGACTATTGAAATTCATACTTACTGTACCTCGACTTACATCCCCCAACTTTCTCTCATGAATTTGAGTTCTACCACACAGTGCCATAATGAACAGGTCTAATACCACTTTCTCATGTTGGCGTACTGAAAAGAGCGCTGACCTCGGATTCTGAAGACATGAATTTAGAAGTTTATCTCTCATCCTTTTTCACAGCTATGTGACCTTGGGCAATTTCCTTAACTTCTCTGAACTTCCAGTACCTTTCTGTAAAATAGGGATAAATATACCTTCTTCACAGAGATTCTATGAACAATTTATGGAAAATGGACAATGGACATATATGACATCACAATGTCATAAACTCTCCAAATATGTAAAAGTGAGTCTTTCTAATTCCTAGTTAGCTCTCACGGCTGGTATCATCTTCGACAGAAAGTAAAGGAATAATACTCATGTGCTTATTAAAACCTAGGTATTATCTCATTTAACCTTCATATCAACCTATGAGACAAATGCTACTATTTCGCTTCTTTTATATATGGATGGGGAACCAAGGCACAGAGACATTAAGTAATTTGCCCAAGGTCACATGGCTAGTAAATAGTAGCACCAGATTTGTCTCTTGCGTGTTCTCTTCATAACTAAAATGCTTTACCTCTAGGTTATAATTCCTGGCAATGCAAAAGAGAATCTCTTCTACAACATGTCTGTTCATAAAAAGAGCTAGAACACAAAGAAGGCAAAGATAGAGACCAGAAACTTAATATAAATATCAGCAAAAAAGGCTGTCTCAGGCAGAATTCTAGAAAGGCTCCCTTGATTTCCACCTACTTGTATACAAACCCTGCATAGACCCCTCGCCTTGAATATGAGCAGAAGTTATAAATAAGATGAGTCATTTACTCTCTTGGTTAGAGTACTTTATATGGCAAAGATGATGAGCTATAATGACATTGTGTTATGTAAGACTCCAACTTAGCACACTGGGGAGATTCTTCTACTGGCTTTGAAGGCCTCACCTGCCATGTTGTGAAAGAACTTTTAGAGGGCCATGTAGCAAGGGACTGCAGTGTCCAGTAGTAGCTGAGACTGTCCCCAGCCAATATCCAGCAAGAAAGCAAAGATCTCAATATTCCAGTTTCAAAGACTAAATATTTGCAACAACACATGAGCTTGAAAGAGGGCCCCAAGCTCTGGATAAGAAAGTCATCAGTCTGAAATCTTGATTGCTGCTTGGGAAGGCCACAGCAGAGGTAGGATGTGATTGGACTCCTGTCACAGAGAAGTTGAGAGAATAGGTGTATATTGGTTTAAGCTGCTAAGTTTGTAGTAATTTGTTAGGTAATAGGTAATTAATTCAAAGTGCAATTCTATTATCTAGTCTATTCATCTTGCCTCATGCTCACTTTTCTGTATGCTCCCTTGAAAACAAACAAAATGTATGGATTTTTGTTACCCAAGGAATGCATTTCCATTGTATATTAACCAGAGCCTTATAGCAAGATTATTCAGAGATGACAATTTTTAAATTTTTATTTATATCCTTTGAGATAAAAAAAAACACACACACACACAGAATTGCAGCTCCATCAGTTGATAGAGTTGAAAGGGAACTTACAGGTGATTTTAGCCAAACTTCTCTTTTTATAGAAGGATTTAAGGTCTGGAGGAATAAAGTAATGTAGGTAGCAGCAGAATCGAAGGGAGAACTCAGAACTACTTTGTAATATCTATCACACTATGTATCTGTTTTCCAATCCCTTGCTCTCCAAGTGAAGACCTGTTGCTTACTGTGGAGACCAATGCACCACACAGTTCTCTGCATAAAGAAGATACCCAGCTGAGAGTTGATTGAAATTATGCTCCTCATTTAGTAGTGTTTTTGGTAGAGCATGAAAAACAATAATAGCTAAACATACCTGGTGTTCCAGTTACCTAAGGCTATATAACAAACCACTCCAAAATTTAGTGTATAAAGAAACAATCTATTACCTCTTATGGTTCTGTGGGTAAATTGGAAACATCTGGGAAAGTCTTGCTTGGGGGTTTACCTGGTTGTAGTCAGGTGGTGGCTAGGACTGTAGTCATCTGAAGACTAACCTCATCTGGATGGCCAAGATGGCTTCTTTAATCTCATGTTGGGATAACTGTAACACCTCCGTGTGGCCAACTTGGGTTTCCTCACAGCATGGCCGACTTAGATTTATTGGTGGAACTTTTTATATGGTAGCTGGCTTTCCCTAGAATGTTCCAAGAAACCAAGGCAAAAGTTACAACTGTTACATAGTGAAACTATTGTCACATTTAATGTTTCAACAAGGCCGGCCCAAATTCAGTGTGGGAAAAGACCACAAAAGAGGCAGAATAATTGGAGGCGTGGTTCACAGGGGGGCCCTCTGTGGAGACTAGCTTCCATACCTGGTTGTTCCTTCACAATAAAATGGACAGAATACCTGCTTAATGGTTATGCGGTCATACTTAAAAAGGGAGATTAATATAAGTGTAAGCTTTCAGGATATTAGTGTTCATTACACAAATGTAAGTTATCATTATTATAAGTCCTTGGGCTTGCTATGTAATTTCAACTATTTTGACCTAAGGAATGTGGTCAGTTCACTCCTCTTTTGATCCTATGTGATGGTGATTAAGTGATTTTGCATAAATCAATTTATTCTACAAGTAGAATCCAGGCATGCACACTGTGTTGCTTCCTCTGAATTTTTTTATGGCTCAACCAAACCATGTGAAGAAAAGATAACACTTAGAACAAATTACAGGCTGGAGTCAGCTTGGAAAACTTTGTGTTACATGAAAGCACAAACCCTGACAGACCTGCAAAACCTCTTAGACAATTCATCAGACATAAAAGACTATTGCTGAGACATTTAACACTGGATATTAAAAGCTATGCACAGCACTCAAAAGACAATATATGGCAGACTCTATTTCCACTTTCTTTAATTTGGAAGTTCTATCTTTAGTAGCAATTTACATTTTCCACACAATTAAAGACTGTACCTCGTTCTGATATGCACTTCAAGTATCCAATTCATCTGTGATTTACATTTTCTTCTCTGTTTATCTGTTTATTTTCCTCTCAGTTAGAAAATGAGGTTTTAAATTTTGGCATCATCACTTAAAATCTGGGCAATGCTGGGCAAATTTGATTAACCATTTCAGAGGGTCAGTTGGCTGATATGTTAAATGGGAATATGATTTTGTTTCAGGAATTGTTGTGGCTCTTGAAGTCTATGAGCACAGCCAGGCATGCAGTAGATATTCAACACATACATATTCATTGATCTTTTAATACACTTTTTGTTGGTGGATTCAAAGGGTCTGTAAATAGGAATTCACTTGTGACAATAGAACAACCCTTCAGATATCATTGTACCACCATGAATGTCAAGACCAATACATCTAAAAATCAATGAAATTTTATTGTGCCTCTAATGGTAACCATTTACATAAGGCCAAGCCATGGGCAAATGTGATATAGTGGTATAGTAAGAACTATGTACAAATGCTCCTTGACTTACAATGGAGTCATATCCCAAAAAAAAATCTGATTTATTGAAATATCTTGATAAGTTGAAAATATTATAAATCAAAAATGCATTTAATATCGTAATCTATTGAACATCATAGATAAGCCTAGCCTACCTTAAACATGCATAGAACACTTACATTAACTTAAAGTTGGGGAGAATAGTCTACCACAAAGCCTATTTTAGAATGAAATGTTGAATATCTCATGTCATTTATTGAATATTGCACTGAAAGTGAAAAACAGAATGGTTGTATGGGTACCCACCACTAGCACATACAGCTGAAAGCACACTGGGCCTGAAATATGTTTGAAGCATTGAACTAAAATTAATTTTTGAATGATGGGGATGCCACAGCAACAGGGTCATCAATTTCTCTCTCTTCCAGTGAGGCTTAAGAAGAGCTGATAGAAGGCACTGGAACATGGACGCTTGTTTATGGGTCAGCAGCAATGGTGTTCTTCATGACGACACCAAGTGTCAGTTTACCCCAGTGAGCAAGTGGCTGAATGGGAACTACTGCTTGCTGCCACTGCTCAGCCTTGCTAGAGAGTATCTTACTGAATATCACTAGACCAGGAAGATACCAAAATTCAAAATTGGAAATATGGTTTCTACTGAATTTGTATTGCTTCTGCTACCATCACAAAGTCAGAAAATAGTAAGCCAAATCATTGTAAGCTGAGAACCATCCCTATGTTGGTCTTCATCTTGTTCTTGACATACAGCTTCTAAAACTCTTGGAATTTCCTAAGGGATAAAAGCAATAAAGCACAGAAGGGAGCCTTTTGTTATTCACAACAGGCCACTTTCCACCACACCTGAGTTAACATTGATGAGATGACTTTTGTAAAACTCCTGGATAACCACAGGATGGGAGGTGGTTGCCAGGGGAAACAACCACGTGATTAAAATGTCTGAGCTTTCAGCCCTAGCTGCCACACTCCCCCACTTCTGATCTCCCTGAAGGAAGCGGGTGAAGAGGGGCTGAAGATTGAGTTGATCACCAATGGTCAATGATTTAATCAGCCATACCTACTTAATGATATGACCATAAAAACCCAAAAGGACAGAGTTCAGAGTTTCCAAGTTGATGAACATTTGGGGGTGCTGGGAGGATAGCAAGCCCAGAGAGGCCATGGACGCTCTGCACTCCTTCATTCTGCATCATCCCATGGCAGAAGTTGGAAGGGCAAGGGAGGGTGAGAGCAAGAGAGCAAAATACGCTGAACTCACTTTTAAAAAAAACCCACTCTTGTGACAGCTATTTCACTCCCTTGATAATGACATTAATCTATTCCTTCAGGCCGATCTCTCATGACATAATCACCTCTTATGAGGCCCCACCTCTCAACAGTGTTGCACTGGAGATTAAGTTTTCAACACATAAATTTTGGGGACATATTCAAACCATAGCATTCCATTATTGGTCCCCCAAATGTATGTTCATACAATGCAAAATACATTCATTCTATCCCAATAGTCTCAAATTCTTAACTTGTTCGAGTCATCAACTCAAAAATTCAAAGTCCAGAGTCTCATCTAAATCAAATATAAGTGACACTAAAGGCACAGTTCATCAGAGGCAAATTATTTTCCAGCTGTGAGCCTGTGAAATTAACAAGTTATGAAATACAATGGTGAAACAGGCACAGAATAGACATTCTCACTTCAAAAGAGAGAAATAGACAAAAAGAAAGGAGTAACTGGGCCCAAGTAAATCCAAAACCTAACAGGGAAAATAACATTCAGTCTTAAATCTGGAGAATAATTTATTTTGACTCCATGTCCTGAATCCTGAGCACAAAGTGGGTTAGGAACTGGGCCCCCAAAGTCTCAGGCAGCCCCATGCCTATGGCTTTGCTGGGCACAATCCATCCAGAAGCTATCATGGGTTAAAATCTTGTGCCTGCAACTGCAGGGTTCCTGGAGCTGCTCTCCGGTGGATTTACAGTTCTGGGGTCTTAGTGGCTGTTCCACTCTCATAGCACCATTAGGCTTTGCACTAGTTGGTGCTTCCTGTGGTGTCTACTCCTGTGACAGGTCTATGCCCCCAGACTGTCCAAAACATCCTTTGAAATTTAGACAGAGGCCATCTTGGCCACATATCTCTTGCATTTTCTTTGCAGAATTAGAATCACATGAGTTCTCCCGAAGTTTATGCCTTGTAACTTTTGGAACAGTGGGTAAAGCCACACCTGGACTCACCCGAGCCACAGCTGGGGTGGCCAAGGGGTGCTGCACCAGAATTCAGGGATCCCTGAATTTTAGATGTCACAGGGCAGCAGATTCTGAGGTTCCATGGGCACTTCTTTGAAAACCTTGCCCTCAAGTTTCTAGCTCACCTGGGATATCTCTGAAATGCTTCTAAGAGCATTCTCTCATTGTCTGGTTAAATGGAACATGGCTTCCTTCTATCCATATTAATCACTTTAGCAAATGGTTACTTGGCCACACTCTTAGTGTTCTCTTCCAAGCATGTTTTTATTTTCTTTTTTATTTTTTTTTCTATTCCTGACATGGCAGGCTGAGCATTTTCCAAGTCTTTTCATTGTGCTTCCCTTTTAATTATAATTTCATCTTTAAATCACTTCTGACTTCTATCACTTCACTATAAGCAGTTAAAAGTAGCCAGGCAAGTCTTTCAATATCTTTCTTAGAAATTTCTTCCACCAGATATCCTGTTAGGTTGATGCAGACGTAATTGCGGTTTTGCCATTACGTCCAATGGCAAAAACCAACCTAATAGTTTATCACTCTTACTTAAATTGCACCTTCCATAGAGCCCTTGAGAATGGACACAGCTCAATCAAATCCTTTATCAATTTATAACAAAGATAGGCTTTATTTCAGTTTCCAATAAATTATTCCTTGTATTTATCTCAGCTTTGGCTGAGATATGAATGGCTTTTACTCTCCATATTTCTACCAACATTTTGATCATGACCACTTAAGTAACCTTTAAGAAGATTTAGACTTTTCTTACAGCTCTTGTCTTCTTCTGAGTCCTCCCCACAACAGCCCTTAATGCTCTGTTTATGGCAATCTAGGCTTTTCCTAGCCTGCTTTCCTAAATTCTTCTAACCTGTGCACATTCCCCAGTTCCAAAGCCGCTTTCATATTTTCAGGTATTTGTTATAGCAACAACATCACTTTTTCAGTACCAATTTTCTGTCTGAGTTCATTTTATTTTGCTATAGCAGAATACCACATACTGGGTAATTTATAATAAACAGAAATTTATTTCGCTTATGGTTCTGAAGACTGGGGAGTCCAGGAGTATTGGAGAACCTTAGTGCCATGTCATCCCATGGAACAAGGCATATAGGTGAGGGTGGGAGTGAGAGAACATGAAGGGGGCAAACTCAGTTTTCTAATAAACTTACTTCTGTGGTAACTAACCCACTCCCTTGATAATGACATTCATCCATTCATGATGGCAAAGCCTTCACGACCTAATTACTTCTTATTAGGCCCCAACCCCGAGCACTGGAGATTGAGTTTCCAACATATGAATTTTTTGAGATACATTCAAACTATAACACATATCTCCCATTTGTCAGCTTCTGAGTTGTATCTTTTATAATAAACTTGTAATCGTATGTAAAGCACTTTTCTGAGTTCTATAACCTATTGTAGAAAATTATTAAACCTTTGAAAGGGGGTTATTGGAACCCCTGAATTTGTACTTGCCAAGTCAGAAGCAATGATGACACCTTAGATCTTGTTATTGACTTTTGAAGTGGGGGCAGTCTTGTGGGACTGAACCTTAGCCTATGGGTCTGATACGATCTCAGGATCATATCAGAATTGAGTTAAATCATAGGACACCCAGCTGTTGTTGTCTGCCAAGAATTTAAGAATTGTTTGGTGTGAGGGAGAAAAATAGCACACATTTGATGACCAGAAGTGAAATAGTAGTGTGGAAGTTGAATGAGTATAAAGATAAACAATTTGTTTTATCCTGTACAACAAACACCATTTTTTGAGATAATTATCAGGATTATAAAGATCATTTTGTTTTTCTGAAATATTCCAATAATGAAGAAGAAAAGGCTGATCATTTTCCTGTTCTTTCTTCTTACACATAGACAGATGCAGATTAAAGGTGATTTTCTTAAAAAACTTATTCTACTAGCTAGTTGAGAAATTTACTTCTTTTTCTAAAGATGATTGTTAACTGTTTTTCAAGGATGTTAAATGATTATTTTCAATTATCTATCAATTTTTTTTCATTTTTACCAAGGTGATTCTTTTAAAATTCAGTTTTTTCCCTCACCCAATGCAAATAGCCCTACTTATTATTTTATTTTTTTCTAGAGAGGTGGAGGATGGCAAGTTTGAAAAAGGACAAAAAGAATTGTAAGGGTCAAGGGATATCTCAGCCTTGCCCATCTATTTATTAAAATCCAATCTTACCCTTATTCACAATTGTCAAAATGTAGAAACAACCTATGTCCATCAACTGATGAATAAATAAACTAAATGTGACATATTTATACAGTAGAATATTATTTAGGCAGGAAAATGTATGAAGTTCTGATACATGCTGCAGCAAGGGCGAGCCTTGAAAATGTTATGTTAAGTGAAATAAACCAGACACAAAAGAATAAATCTCATATGATTCCACTTATATGAAATATCTATAATGGGAAAATCCATAGAAATAGAAAGTACATTAGCAGATACCAGAGGCTGGCGGGTGGGCAATGAAGTGTTATCGCTTAACAGGTATAAAGTTTCTGTTTGGGTGTTGAAAACTTTTTAGAAATAATGGTGATGGATGCACAACATTTTGAAAGCAATTAATGGCTCTGAATCATATAATCATACACATGAGATTAAAAAGGCAAGTGTATGTTACATATATTTTACCACTATGTGAGTGTGTGTTTGTGTTTCTGTGTGTGTGTCCCAAAACAGGGGAAAACATTAATCTTAGGTTCTATGTGAACTTTGTATTTAATTGCAAGCAAGTCAACTATGTTCTTGACTTATTTGTAGGATGTGCATAAAATCTTCTATAAAAATGCTAAATCTATGCATCACTGTTGCATGACAATTTCAGTTACCAATTGCTACATTATTTATCAGTGTATAGATGGGAAATAAACATGGTACTTAATGTGAAGCAGGCCTAATTACACCCACTTTTCATGTGCCTAACCTGTGACTTAGCTTCGAACCAAATAAATCATTTACACTTATAAGTTAAACTACTGTACAAGCAGTTTTCAATTTCTCCCATCCTGAGAAGTATATTATTGCCTCTCTAAATCACGTTGTTCCCAATCTGCCTGTAAAACATTCAGCAACACAACCTCAGTGTGAATGCATCATCAGTCAGCAATTTCCAGGGTGGAAATTAACCCCTTGCCCTCTCAGTTCTGTTAAACAAAAATTCCTGATCATGGGTTGAGCATAGCTGCCCAAACTGGAGTAAGTACAAAATAGATGAGCTCCTTAATAGTCAAAAGCAGATAGTATACTTGAGCTGTAATAAAATTAACCAAAAGAATACATTAACAAGGGGTGGGTGTACCTTCAAATTATTTTTGTTTTGTTTATCTCCATCAGACACACAGGCTAATTGAATAGTCATCACTTTGTCTGGTATGCCAAGTTTCTGCTAGATAGCAAGTGAAAAATGTTATATAATTGGAAATAAGACTGACTATATTTAACGTTATGTAGAATTAAGTGTATATATCTGCAGTCTTACATGGAGAAAATTTGACACCTTAAAATCTGATTGGATTCCTTAAATAATAGTTTCGTTGTTTAAAATAAGTCCTGGGCAACTGGGCATTCTCCTACTAGAGGCCAGCAAATAGGAAGTTCAAGGGATTTGGGGGCTGATCAATAAATAAGATATGATCCTGAAAGCCTGTAACACACAACAAGCCTTATGGGGCAGTACTTGGATAGGGTTGCATAACAGGAAAGTCCTTACAGCACGAGACCATCCAGTGGTTTGTGTGCCCAGGTGATGTTGCTAAACAGCAAGGCTGGGTCAGAAAGCTCCTAAGGGTAGCAGCTGCTTCTTCTGAATTTGTAATCACAAAGCCCTATCTTCTCAATGGGTAACAATTGTCTGGTGAGGTTTCCTGGGGTATGCAAAACAAGCAGGCTACAATTGGCTTGTTTGGGTTATATTTTAAATAATTGGATATGCAAAAATATTTGACTTTGGAGCGAGTGTAATTTTGAGCTCAGGGGTCTCAACCTTCTGCGAAGAAATAAACAACCCAGTAGCCAATACATAGAGGCCATCTTTGGCTCACTTACATAACCACAAGAAACTAGAGTGTCTGCCTTACACAGGCATGGATTGTTCATCTTCAAGTAGACTTCTGTCAACTCAGAATATCCATCAAATGGCTTATATTTGTTTTTGTTTTCTATCGCCACGGAAACACATTGCCACAACTTAGTGGCTTACACAAGAAAAATGTATTTTCTTGCAGTTCTGAAATTTGGATGTTCAAACTCGGTCTTGGTGAGCTAAAATCAAAGTGTTATCAGGAATCTGTTCCTTTTGGAGGCAATGGGGAGAATGTTTCACAAAGTCTTTTCTAGGTTTTAGAGTCCATTCTCATTTCTTGGCTAGCGGTCTCACATCAAATCACCTTCCTTCAGACTCTAATCTACCTCTGCTTCCCTCAAGATTTTTGTGGGTTCACCCAGGTAAGTTATCTCCCCATTTCAAGATTCTAACCTTCATCATAACTGCAAAGTCCCTGTGCCATGTAATTTAACATAGTCACAGGTTCCAGGGATTAGGATGTGGATATCTGTGGTGACATTATTCAGCCCCCCAAGGGGTGCTGGAGAAAACACAGACTCCAGGTCTGTGAGGAGCCTCAGGTTCAGGACACAGATAAAAGGAAACTCAATGGACTCTTTTCAAGGCAGCCTCTTAACTTCACTGAGTGACTTCTGGAAGGGGGTATAGCTATTTTCAAACATACAGGTAGTGAGGATGAAATTTATGATTTCATCTAGCCCAGGGAAGCATTCTGACCCCCAGCCCTGGAGCAGTTTAAGAGATGGAGCCAGTAAAGTCAGGCTTGTCTTCCTCAGGTTTCTTCCTCTTCAGACCATACTGTTCTGTGTTCCCTTTTCAAAGTTTGGGCCTCTCTGCACCCTAAAATCCCAGTGACTGACAGGTGGCTCAGATGCAGTTCTTGTCCTGGTGGATCCCATAGCCTGGTGCGAAAGACATAAATATAAATGGAGATTCCATTTCCTTCCAGGGCCCTGAGCATCTAGCCAAACCATTGATTCTGCAGCCCATGCATTGACACATAATTGCATGTCTAGCCATTTCTCCTTCCAAGTAAAGTGCACAACCAGGGGCACTGCCCAACGTTCTGTTCACTGGGAGGTTTTCCCTTTGCTACTGTCCTTCATGGATGTTCTGGAAAGAGGCTGTGGAGCTGCAGCTGTCCACATTTGGTGGTGTCTGCATATTATGCAAAACCATCTGAAGCCTGGTTCAACTGTCCTCTTCCTCTGTCAACTGATCATAGGGTACTACCCATGAAGCCACAGGTGCAGGCTAGAAGAGAGAAGGCAGTGTAGCCAGAGTAGGGACCATGGGCATTTGGGTCACTTCTTCATGTAATTTACTTACGCCTTCAGGACTTTCTTGGGTCTGAACCAGTATACAGAACTTCCTTTGGTGATGAAGTATTGTACTGCATGCCTAACCTTATGGCTTGGTAGGTCATGTAACACCCAGTTCATGATAGGTAGCTCAGATAGCATGGATACTTAGTGGCCCATAGTCAAGCATTCAGTTTCTACTAAGGCCTAATAGCTGGCAGAGAGCTGTCTCTCAAAAGGAAGAGTTTTCTGAAGATGATGGCAGAGCTTGCTCCAAAATCCTAAAGCCTATACTGTTTGCCTATGGGAACTACAAACATTTCCATCTGCTACTAACATTTCAAGCACAGGTTATTCTGAAACACACAATATGATTGAACCATTATTCTATAATTTGGATCTGAGGGGTCCAAGGCTTGAGAATGTCACCGAACCTGATGGAATTCAGGCAGTGCCACATGAAGGCTGAACACACAAACCTTGAGTCAGGATTATGGGTTCAAATCTCAACCTCTCTTCTGTCTATCTAGAGTGGAAATATCTCCAGACAGACAGAAGAGAGTTTGACCCTGGACAGGTTCTTTGACTCCCAGTGCTTCCTTCCATCACTGTTAGAATGGCAATGATAATGGCAATCCCTTACTGGATTATGGAAAGCTGAATAATCGAATATGTGGAAAACAAGAACTCTTCTCATGTGATTAGATGATGAATGAATATTCATTATGATTGCTGCCTCACTTTAACTTAGCTCTGTACTCAAATACCACCAAATAAAGGCTTCCCTCACCACCTTATAACTTCTGCTTACTTCCGATTTTCATTGTACTTGATTTTTCCGCATAGAACTGATCATTACTAGATATATTAGTAACATATAGATTAAATATTATTTTAAATGTTGCCTCTTTTGTTTTAATTTTTTTTACCAAATGTAATTCATTTAAATCATTCTACAGATATTAACTGACCATCTACTATGTGCCAGGACCCATTCATTGGACTGGAAATATAACAGTAATTAAAAGGTAAAATTTTGTTCACCTTCTTTTCTGGTGTTCACTTACTGACCTTCACTACCAGGAGCCTGTTTCCATGAGGGTAGGGATTCTGTGTCTTTGATTCATTCCTGAAAACTCAGAACCTAGAACAGTGACTATCCCATAAAGTCAACACTTAGTGAATAAACAAATGAGTGAATTAATAATATTTTTACCCAGCACATGAAAATTGTCACCAGGGAAGAAAAGAGGAGCAAACCTTGAAGCTCTTTAACACAGAGAGAGCTGGTAATGGAATGCATCTGAGATTTCCTCCTTATGATTCTGCAGGGTCTGTGCTTTTTCTTAGTGTGGAAAGTGAAAATCAGAGACATCAAACAGCTTCCTCAAGGACACACAGTTAGATGGAAATGGAGTCAGAATTCTAATCCAGGTCTATTTGACCACCAACTCTGCAATTTACCTACCATATCTGTGCAGAAGAGCCCTGAGTTACAGACCAGTAATGAGAAGAAATAGTGAAGGGTTGGCAGGCACCTCAGTTACATAAGGAGTTTCTCTAGGCTGTGTGCATCACCCCACACTCCATCTAAAATAGATGTTGGAGATTTTAAACATCTAGGGTTTAGATACCTGAAAAAAATTAATCATTTTAGTGGTTTATGAAAAAAGGCAGGAAGAAGAGGAGAAGCAGCAGCAGGAGGAGGTGGAGGAGGAGGAGAAGGAGCAGGAAGGGGAAGAGGAGGGAGGAAGGGAGTGGAAAAGAAGAAGAGAAAAAAATGAGTAACCAGGCGGACTTTTAGTTGGCCTTTTGCTCACATCAGTATTTCATCCTTGGCCACCAATTGCACACTTGAAGTTGTTTACCTTCCTGGAGGATTTCTCAGTCGTTCATTGTGAAGGATTCCTAGCCTCTCCTCAGTGGACAGCCAAGAGCCTCCTCTCAGCTGGGAGCCTTCCTCCTATTCACTGCAGTCTCCCTGAACTGCTTCCAGGCCCAGCTTCTCTGGCCAATGGCCAAGGACTCAGACAGGCACTGTTCTTTCAGCACAGAAACACAGAAACCAAGTGCCTTGGTACAAACAGAAGGCTGCATTCTTTGGCTGGGATCTGGGAGAGATAATTACCCCACAAGGTCTTCCTCTCATCTAAGCTGTTGTTTAGCTAGACAGCACAACAGAGTTTGTGGAAAGTGCTGCACAAAGGTTTAGTTCATTCATTTGCTGACCCTGTGATTAGTGACGGTGAGCCTCACCTCCATGAGCTACAGATTTCCTTCTCTGAAAAGGGTCATAGAACTAGGTTATCTTTAAATTTCTGAAAAGTTCTGAAACATGATAATTTCTCCTAGTATGAAAGAAGAAAGTTTAAGAAAAAGTGAAATTTTATTCCTTCCTTCCTTCCTTCCTTCCTTTCTTCCTTCCTTCTTTCCTTCCCTCCCTCCTTCCCTCCCTACCTCCTTCCCTTCCTTTCCCTTCCCTTCCCTTCCCTTCCCTTCCCTTCCCCTCCTTTCCCTTCTCCTCCCTCCCTCCCTCCCATCTTCTTTTTCCTCTCTCTCTCTCTAATGTACCAAGATTTTAAGCAAATAATTTCCAGATGAAATTAGTACCTTGAAATTTTGAAGTTGTATTGGGTAGAAGCCAGAAAGATATCCTCCAAAAAGCTGTAGACATTTTATTATGCTTCTTACATGACAAAACTTGAGGACTCCTTTGCAGCCACCTTTTTCTCTGTTCACTATTTACAAATCTCATTTCTTGAGACGTCATAGAGGAATTCAGAGATGGGTTTGGTCATGGAAACCTATTTTCCATTTTTCATTTTCCATGCTACACTTGCCACTCATTTCAGTGGTAGGAGTTGCTAAGCCAGTGAGTTAACCTTGTCTTGGCCTAGAGCTGGGGCCTGGCAGAAACTGGTGAAATTGATTTAGAATGTGTTCTGTGGTCTATACCTTATCATTGTAGAAATAGATAAGCTTTTTTTTTGAGACAGGGTCTAGCTTTGTCACCCAGGCTATAGTACAGTGGTATGATTGTAGTTCACTGCAGCCTCAAACTCCTGGGCTCAAACAATCCTCCTGCTTCAGCCTCCTGAGTAGCTGGAACCACAGGCACACACTACCGCACCCAGCTGGAGATGGTTTTCGAAAGTTCATTAACTGATATTTACATACAGGAGAAAACACAAATGAAAGCGAGGCTGAAGACTCTGATTTCATGAGAGATATTGTGAAGTTCTGGGTAGAGAAAGACTTCTCCCGGGTCCAGTGAAAAAGTAGCTCCAAATGGGGAAGAGCCATTGTCCACATCCCAGCCCCCTTCCTCCTCAGACTTGGAGACGGTGGGGGCAAGTGGCATGAGGGATAATTGTGCCAAGGTCACCTGGATTCTCAGTTGATTTTGTGTGAGCTGGAAACACACTTTTCTGTGTAAACCCGTTGGGATTTAGGGGTGCTGGTGTTGTAACATAGCCAAAGCTTTACCTGATTAACATAACCCACAGGACAAGGGCAATGAGTAAACTAATTGTAGGCACATGGTGTTATCTTTTTGCAAGAAGAAAGAATCAGAAGATGCTGATGAGAGGAAGGACACCCTGCAATCAAGCTAAGAGGGCTCAATGTCACCATCCATTTGGATTAAATGTCAGTGTGACCTTCCTTGGACAGAATTAATGTCTTTGGTGTATTCTGTTTCCTTGAAGCTTAGCAATGATTCCTCAGAAGGAAATGGAGGCTGGGGTTCGAGCCCGGGACTGTCTCACACTAAAGCCAACGTTCTTTGGAGCACACAACACTAATTCCTTTTTCCATTTTGCTCGGTTCTGGATTCTTTGCCTGCACATGCATCATTTTAATATATGTATAATTATATCATGATATGTATTTTATTATCATTGCACTAGAGATACTGGACCTTCCCTACTAAAGACTTTGACACATTCACAGCTTTCAAAACAACACAATAATAACTAATGTTTGAAATACTTCACAGTTGGTCCTTCCATAAAAAAAAATTCTTTGGAGTTTGAAAACTCTTAAGCTCTTTTTCCATAGCTATGGGGGCTGGTAGGACTGAAAGGGTTTCAAATGTAGAGGAATTTTTAGTTTCTTGGCAATCTCATAATTCAAACAACTTTAAGTTTTAAATGTCACACTTGTGATGTACTATAGGTAGTCATTAATAAACATGAATGGGTTTTTGAGGTTCAGAAAACTGGCAGCAAATAAAGGGATGGAAACATTGATGCAGAGAGCAGGTGCATGCTATAGGGAGCTCCACTTTCCTTGCTGGCTGACATTTGCACAGAGTTAAGGTCAGCCATGTTGGCTGTGATCTTCACAGCCAGCAGGGGAGTTTTCTAAAAGTAAAAGGCTCCTGGTGTCATTCCCCACTTCCACACCTTGAGGGCTGCCCATTGGTAGAAGGTCATTTTGCTTTTTTAGTTTATTGGGTTTTATTTTCAATGTGGCATTCAAGGCCTGTTGCATGCCTGGCCCAACTTAACCTTTACCGTCCTCTTTCCCTGCTCTTCTATATGTTGGGCTGCAGTTCAAGCGACAGGACTGCTAGACACACTAGCCTGAATTCCCAAACAGGCCATCCCTTTTTACATCTCTATGCCTCACTCAAAACATTTTCCTCCTCTTGCTTCCCAGCAATGTCTGGCATGACTTTCAGAGCCCACCTAACACATCACCTCTTGGGATTGACTTCCTGTGGTATTCCACAATTGACAAACTCAGCACATCTGTGACATCCATCAAACACTTGACTCTCATCTGTAGGGAAGACTTTACCATTCAGTGTCATTGTCCCTACTGGGTCTGGGTCCATAACCAGGCACAGAGCCCAGCAGTTATGCCTTCACCACCTTGTTTTGTTGAAATTTACACAGCACTGGCTTATAGTTGGTACTCAACAAATGTTTGTTGAAAGAATATTTAGATAGTTGATAGATAGATCATAGATATTGAGGTTCCTCTACCCTCCTTAATTTAATATTTTCTTTCTCCACATTGAGCAGAAGACTAGCTTTTAAGTCCAGTGGTGTACTGCAGGGCAATGGGAACAGTCTTCCTGGGGTGCAGGTGATGAGGGAAGTAGTGTTTGTGCGTAATAAAAACAATTAAAAGTGGGTCTACTTTTTGTTATTACCATGCACTTGTAATGCTAATCAATGTCACTGATAAAATATGCCCCTCTTCAGGGCATTCCTGCCCTCCACCCCTCCTAGTTAGGCCAGGGTCAGGAACTCTCATGATTTCCTCCCTTATGCAGAATCCTTCTATCCTGCAACAAGCTTCTGCAGGGCTTCTCCTAGAGATCATTCATCCATTCATTCCTTTAACAAGTGTTTATACAATTATTAATATAGAGCAGCATTGCTAGACAAAGATGAGCACAAAAGAGGTGCTCTTCTTGTCTTAGAGTTTGAATTGCATTTGGGGGAGACAGAAAATAAAATGAGTATGTATCACACGCACACAAATACACACACGTGCACACTTTTTGGGGTGGTAATTGTTTGAGAACAGTAGCCTAAGATGATGTGATCCTGATGGAGGAGGGGTGCCTTCAGAAGGGTTTTCAGTGGCAGCCATTGTGTCTGTGGTGGAGCAGAGTGAGCTGAGGTATGAGTGATAAGAAGGGGCCAGAGATGTGAAGAGCAGGAATAATATTCGCAGCAGAGAGAAGAGCAAGTGTGAGGACATGGGGTCGCAAAGAGATATTATAGAAAAACACCTGCCAAATACTCACAAGGGCAACAGGTGTTATGTTTTTGCTGTCTTTTAAATCCTGTACTTAGACCTGTCTCTTCAGTTCACCTGTTGATAATGGTTTGGCTGTGTCCCTATCCAAATCTCATCTTGAATTGTAGCTCCCATAATCCCCACGTGTTGTGGGAGGGACCTGGTGGGAGATAATTGAATCATGGAGGTGGTTTCCCCCCTACTATTCTCGTCATAGTGAATCAGTCTCACAAGATCTGATAGTTTTATAAGGGGAAACCCTTTTCGCTTGATTCTTATTCTCTCTTCCCTGCTGCCATGTAAGAGTTGGCTTTCACCTTCTGCCATGATTATGAGGCCTCCCCAGCCACATGGAACTGTGAGTCTATTAAACCTCTTTTTCTTTATTAATTGCCCAGTCTCACGTATGTCTTTATCAGCAGCGTGAAAATGAACTGATACACTTGTGCTCTGTAAACTCTCCTGATTTTTTACCTGGAGACAGGGTGAAACCTGGCAAAAAGATGGAATGTGTTTTATCCCAGTGCCTGTTTTGATGTGGCCGACTCTTGTTGGTGGTAACACTGGGCATTTTGACATAGATGGAGGGTTCTGTGTCTCTCCTCTCAATTGTCATCCCTGGTTCTCCATCACGTGGTCAAGATGTGCAAATGATAGGGCTCAAATAGCTCTCCATCCCCTCTCATCAGTATTTCATTATTGGAGTATGGTTCATGTCATCTGGTGCCTTAATTCAACAGATAAAGCAACTGAAGCTCAGAGAAACTGAGTTGCTGGCAGAGTGTCACATAGCTATGTAGTGGTAGTGCTTGAGTGAATAATATGTATCACCCTTCTCTAAACACAAAGCATATGCTGAACATTGTGAAAGTCACTTTACATAGACCATCTTTTCTCAACAGTCTCAGATGCTAGAGAAAAAAATGTGGTAGGGAGCCTGATTAAGTGGCTTCTTATCAGACATTTCAACAAGAAAATCTTCTCCTTTCTGTATCCCATGTTATCTCCAGATACATATGCTTTTCAAAATATGTAGGTCCATTTTTATAGGCGCTTCTGAGGACAATGCTATGGAGATGTTATATTTTTGCTTTAATGTTTTGCAAGCATGAGACTCATCTACATAACATCTTGCACAGCAGGCTACACTTTATAACGATTAATACCCCTAGGCTGTGGGTCAGTAATCATTTGTGTAACTGATTCGGCATTAGCCAAGACCACAGACAGTGCCAGAGAGGGTGAAACTGGAACATTAGTGGGATACGCTTTGATAACCACTAACCAGCTGCAAGCTGAAAATTCTCCTCCTGTGCCTGCTATGCTGTTTGTTCTCTTCAGTTTGAAAAGTGAAAAATGAAAGGGCTGTATGGGCAACCTTAAGAAATATATGACTAGAGTAAAAAGACTTTCACTGAGGCCCATTGTGCTAGAAGCAGGTGAGAAAAGTTTATACTCTCAAAAGCTAAAATAATTACTAGGTAAAGATATGGATAATTACTCAGACACTCTAGGAATATTTTACAGGTAATTGTGATATAAGTGAATGACTTTCACCTATCAAATTTATTTATATATATGTATATGTATATATACATTTTATAAATATGTAGGGTTTAACACTGATGAGGATCTATCTATTAGCACATGAACTTGAATCTCAAGTTCAAGTGGTGAAAATATTCAAGAAAGCAATTGAACCATATGTATCAAGGTCCTTAATGGGGTGTATTATCTTTTGGTGAATAATTCTACTTCAAGAAATCTGTTTTTGGGAAATAACAATACCTGAAGGAAAGATGTATGAACAAATGTTTTATTAAATAATAGTGTAAAGTGGTACTGAAAGCAACTGAAGTATCTATTAAAAACATATATATGCTCTTATATGCCTTACAATTATATATACAGTTGACCCTTGAACAACATGAGGATTGAAGGCACCAACCCCCACTGCAGTCGAAAATCTGAGTATAACTTTTGACTCCCCAAAACCTTTACTACTAATAGCCTACTGTTGATCTGAAGCCTTACCAATAACATAAACAGTCAATTGACATATATTTTGTATGTTATATGTATTATAGATTGTATTCTTACAATAAAATAGGCTAGTGAAAAAAATATTAGAAGAAAATTATAAGGAAGAGAAACTTATTTACTATTTATTCAGTAGAGAATTGGACCATCATAAAGGTCTGCATTCTGTTTGTCTTCTCGTTGAGTAGGCTAAGGAGGAGGAGGAAGAGGAGGGGTTGGTGTTACTGTTTGAAGAGTGGCAGAGGCAGAAGTGAAGGAAGCAAAAGTTGAGGCAGGAGAGACAGGAACCCTCAGTGTAACTTCACAGAAATACAACCTAATTTCTATTTGATATGTCACTTTTTCATTTCTCCATGAATATTTCTATACAGTTCCAGTCCTTCTTCTGCCATTTGCTTTAGTTTCAGTGCCTGCATCACAGAAGGGTTCATGTCATAAAAAGAAAACAGAAGCGGTCTTGAATAACCAAAACTCTTCTTCCAGATTATCTAATGTCAATTTGTTTCCTGGCACTGTTTTTTGTTTTTTGTTTTGTTTTGTTTTGTTTTCCATCTTCTTCCTCATCATTGGGGACTGGTTTGGGAGCACGCAGGTCCATCGATTCATCTCTTGTTAATTCTTCTGGTGTGGTGCCTATTAGGCCCTGAGTTTCTCCAAGATCCATATAGTGAAACCCTTCACAATTGTCACCTCCCTTCCTTTGCCATATTCACAATCTCTTTCATGACTTCCTGGACTGTCTCTGTCATAAATCTTGTGAAGTCGAGCACAACATCTGGACGTAATTTTCCCCAGCAGGAATTTACTGCCTCAGGCTTTCATGGCTTGCCTCATAGCAATGATAGTAAAATTCTTCCAGACTTTCAGAATGTTCTGTGTCAAAGTTCCCTTCCACAGTGTTGGCAACCCTTTCCATAGATCACTGTGCATAATGAGCCTTAAAGGTTTGTATGGCCCTGGATCTAGAGGCTAAACTAGGGATGTTGTGTTTGGAGGCAAATAGATCACTTTGGCACCACCATCAGGGTTTAACTCAAGAGGTTTCAGATGGTCAGAGGCATTGTCCAATTTCAAAAGAACTTTATGACAGTCCTTTACTAGCAAGGTATTTCCTGACTTTAGAAACAAAGCATCAAAGGAACCAGTCCAGAAAAAGGGTTCTTGTTGTCCAGGCCTTACTGTTATACAACCAAAAGACTGTTGGCACTTCTTATGGGTCCCACAGTGTTTCCAAGATTTATGGTATTGCATAAAACACAATGAAAAATATGCAAGAATCGTAAAAGATCAATTTTTGCTGTGATTTGCAATTTACTAGAGAGACAAACTGCTCAGGGGATATGATTAGTGTAACCCAGCATTTTAAGCTGATACTGGTAACACATGAGCTTGCCTTAATAGCAACGGGAGGTGGCTACAAAATTATTACAATGGTACAGTATTACTACTGTTAATTGTACGTAGTTATAACTTAACACTGCATCTTTACATTTGTTTACCTTTCTCTTGATTGCAAATGGTGCCATGGTTTGTCTGTGTGTGCATATATTTTGCAAATTTTTAACTTTTCATAATAGACGCATATATCTTATAGCAGTAAATGATAAAATAGACTAGTATTTATGTATACTTATGATTCAGGACATAGTTAACCTTTCTTAATTGTTTTCAGTATTACTAGGTGATACGATTTGTCTGTGAGCTTTTTCAAATCGTCACTTCAAATCCCCCCCAAAATTTCCGATATATTTATTGAAAAAGATCTATGTATAAGTGGACCACCACAGTTGAAGTCCATGCAGCTCAAGTCTTAACTGTCCTGGTTGAATGTTATGCAAGCATCAGGCCGATCTGGCATAGTGTCTAGAACACATCTTGATCCAGAGAAAACAGTCTACAACCATTAATATTCTAAGCATCTGAGTTGGAATATCATTAATCATTCGTGTAAGTGATTGAACATTAGCCAAGACCACAAACAACACCAGAAATGTTGAAATTGGAACATTAACAGGGTTTGCACTGATGACAATATTTTGCTGGCCCAGGTGTGGTTATTTAGAAATCCTTATACATTTCATGGTACTAGAGATTGATAATTGTTTAAATGTTTTGATACCTATGGTTAATTTCTGAGAATACAACCCAAAGGAGGAAAATGAAAACAAAGAGCAACAACAGAAAGTCTTACTTCCAAGGATATACATTGTTAACATTTATAATAGTCAAGCTTATAAACAAATCAAATATCAAGTTTTGTTTTATGTAACATAACTTACCTAACAAATCAAATTATAAGACAAGGTTAAGTAACTTGTGGCATAGAAACACAATGGTGTATTGTATAGTCTTTATATGCACATGGAGTTTTTTCTTTCAAGAAAGCTACATAAAATATTGAAAAGTATTTTAATGTTAGTTGAAAAATATAGTGCAAAAAGAATACAATTGTAACACATAAAAATATTATTCTGTGCACTAAGATAATGTGTTATTCAAAACATGGTTAACTGGGTGGGTTTGTGTGGTGAGGATGCAGATTTCTTTTTTTATTTTTCCATCCTACCTTCTCTTCCTCTCCCCACGCAGGTTCTTTGTCAGTCATTAGAAATGAAAATGTAATAACATTAAAGATGTATAGTGTGTCTTTAGGGGAAATAAGCAACAGTCAATTAAGAACACAGAAAGGCTATCAGTGCTTTATAAATACCCCATTCAACACACTCAGAGAGAGCAGCTAGCATTACAAAGGAATTCAGAGAGAGTGTGCTCTCCTAAGAGGTGATGAGGACTGAAAATAAAAATAGATTATTAAAAGACTTAGAAAAATTTTTGAATGAAAGCTGTACAAAAGATTGTTGAGCTCAGCTAGATATTTACAAAAAACACTTAGCTATTGCATTTGATTTTCCACAAAATGCCTCTCAAAATCATTGTCACAAAAGCATCAGACTGGAAAGTAGCAGTGTCCAGATTTTTTAGTTTCTATTAAGTTCTGCCCTGTGGATTCGAAGAGCTGTTATTTGAAGAAACGGGTAAGACCATCTCTGTATGACTCCAATACGCTGCATCACCTCTCTAAGGAATATATTTTTATTAATTTAAAGCAGTCTGTGGCAGTGAGGGTACCAACAGGAAACACGACAAATTTAAATTGAGATAATTTGGGATGAACTCATTAAAGAACTAACTACAAAGGTATGAATGAGCTATAGTGGAACCACAGAACATATTATGAAAAGCTCAGCTAATAAAAGAAACAGAGGGGGAAAGACAGTTACCAGCACTCAGTGGTTTGAGAGCAGTAACTTCGATCAGGGCTACACCTGGGACCCATGGAAATAAGTAGCCTGATTTCCCCCCTCCCACCTGCCAATATCCTGTTGGATGCTGGCTAAATCCATGGGTCAAACTCAACTGGAAGCAAAAATGCAGTCCTGTCTATCAAATGATGGGCATTTGGGATGATTCCATGTCTTTGCTATTGTGAATGGTGCTGCAATGAACATATGCATGCATGTATTTTTATAATAGAATGTTTTCTATTTTGGGGGTGTATACCCAGTAAGAGGATTGCTGGGTCAAATGGTATTTCTGCTTCTAGATCTTTGAGGAATTGCCACACCGTCTTCCACAATGGTTGAACTAATTTACACTCCCACCAAGAGTGTAAAAGCATTCCTTTTTCTCCACACCTCACCAGCATCTGTTGTT